>NC_139003.1:12116620-13509380 GCF_964374135.1 Grampus griseus | reverse complement strand
TAAAAAAATGATACAAATGAACTTATTTACAAAACAGAGCCGGACTCACAGACGTAGAAAACAAACTTATGGTTACCAAAGGAGAAAGGTGGGGGAGGGATAAATTAAGAGTTTAGGATGAACAGATACACACTACTAAATATAAAATAGACAACCAACAAGGACCTACTGTACAGCACAGGGAACTATATTCAAAGTATAATGGAAAAAATCTGAAATTTTATATATATATATGAATCACTTTGCTGTATACCAGAAACTAACACAACATTGTAAATCAACTGTACTTCAATTAAAAAAAAAAAAAGATAGTGGCTCTGTTTCCATTCATCGTTGGGTTCATTTTCAGTAAATCTGCCATCAGTAACTATTTGTGAACAAATGCATGTGCGCATATTGCTAAACTAAAATGTTCTTTTTGAAGTTCACCTTTTAAAAAACCAGATTAAGTTACTCATCGGAATATTTGCTTCTCTCTCACTCCCAGGGAACAAATGTGACATGTGGGAAAAACGGCACGTCCTGTTTGAGGATGCCTGCACACTGGCTGAGAAATACGGCCTCCTGGCTGTCTTGGAGACCTCTGCCAAGGAGTCCAAGAACATCGATGAGGTCTTCGTGCTGATGGCCAGGGAGTTGATGGCTCGCCACAGCCTGCCCTTGTACGAGGAGGGCACCCTGGGCAGCCTCCCCCTGGATTCCAGTCCTGTCCTCACGGCCCCGGGGCCGAGGGAGAAGAGCCAGTGCACTTGTTGAGTATGTTCCCCAGGCCGGTGGCACCCAGCAGAGGCCACCTCCGAAACCAAGGGCAGCGGACGGCCTCGTGTCTGCTGAGGAGACCTCGGACTCCAGTGCGGACTTGCAGCTGGTCCTACTCCTTCCTGCCTTGTTGGGGGGCACCCTTTTGCCTCAGTTCACACCAGAGGGGGAAACCCTGACTCTGAGGATAGAGGACACCACTGTTTTTCTTGACTTTTCCTAGGACTCAAGGCCCAGTGGTAGGAGGACAAGATTTGTTCCTTTTCATCTTTCCCTTTTCTGTCTCCCCAACCCTTCAGCTGTTTTCTACTGAACTCTGCTTCTCACTTGAAGAAGAGGGTAGTGAAGGAAAGAAGAAAAGAGAAGTAGAAGAAGGAAAGAAGACAGGAGAGAAGATGTCTGGAACATTGCAGAGTGGTTGAAAACAGTGTGGGCATGGGAAGATGGGGAAAAAGCCTGCAATGATGAACCAGATGCTGTTAACTTTTGCTTCCTGACATTCACACCTCGGGTCTTAGTTTGGGGGGCAAAGCTTTTTGACCTAAAGACGATAAATACGGTCTTGCCAAATGGTCAGGAGCCATGTGATGGAGAGAGAATTAGATTTCACTTTATCCGAGTTGGGCGGATTGGACCACCCTCCTAGGATGAGGGAGATGCCTACAATTTCCTTCCAAAACACCCAATCATCTGCTGGATCAAAAGTCATTTCTGAATTGAAATTAAATTGGCTCATAGAGAAATATCAAACCAGTACTGACCTTGCTGTATGGCCGGGGCGTGCTGTCTACCCTCCGGAAGCTGTGAGTCATAACCCTTGTGTCCGCAAAGCTCCCTGACGGTTGCTGCTGAGGGTGTCTTACAATCCTAGTAAGAACTGCAAGTGTTGGTCCGGCCACAGCATCAGCTCTGAAAGAGGAAATGTCTGTCTGGGGCGCACCCAGGGTGCAGGTGGGTCCCCCCCAGGCATTTCTAGCTGTAGCACTGTTATCTGCAGGCTGAGACCAGCACAAAACAAATAGCCACTAGCCACGTGTGACTGAGTACTTGAAATTGGCTAATTTGAATTTGATGAGCTCTGAATGTAAAATACATAGCAGAATTTGAAGACTTATTATGAAAAATAAAATGTAAAGTATCTTCCTAATAATTTTATATTGATTATATGTTAAAATGATATTTTAGATTAATATCATTCCAGGTTAATAAAATATATATTAACATTTCAGCTGTTTCTTTTTACTTTTTTTAATGTAGCAACTAGAAAATCTTAAATTATGTGTGGCTCACACCATATGTCCATTGGACAGTACAATAGAGCAATGCTTCTGTAGTGGAATTCCCCGACCACACCTAGGACAGGGGCCAGGAGATGCTTGTCTAGGATTCCTGACACCCATGGCTGACTGACTGAATCTTTCCAGAAACCCACACTTCACCAAGCTTGCCAGGTGATTCTCCCCACACTAAACCTTGAGAACTACTACCATACAGAGGTTAGGTGAGGATGGGAGTGTAACCACAGAGAATAAATTACATTTAATTCACAGCAATATATATTCATTTTTGAAGCGAACAACTTACCTTTTGGAAACATGAGGGAAATCTATTACAAGCCAGAAATAATAAAGGCATCAAAGCAGATTAACCTTTTTTCACATACATATTCTTGTTCTAAAGAAGGGGTTATGTGAAGCAGGAGTTCACAAGGCAGATCAGGAATACACCTGTACCAAGTCACTGGGCAATTTTCAGAGGAGGCAGTGAGCAGACACTCCTTAAGAAGGGGAAGGAGAGGAAGGGACTTCCCTGGTGGCACAGTGGATAAGACTCTGTGCTCCCAGTGCAGCAGGTCTTGGTTCGATCCCTGGTCAGGGAACTAGATCCCACATGCATGCTGCAACTAAGAGTTCGCATGCCACAACTAAGGAGTCTGGGAGCCACAACTAAGGAGACGGCCTGCTGCAACTAAGACCTGGTGCAACCAAATAAATAAATAAATATAAAAAAAGAAGAAGAAGGGAAAAGAAAACTGACTGGATCAGGGGAAAGTGTGCAGACAAGAGGCTGAGCAGGACAGGAGATTAATGGTTCACACCAAGGCTCCTCCATTTATCTGCACACCAGTCTCAACCAATACTCTAAAACCTCATCAGCTTCTAGGATGATGCCCTCTGCGGGTTATCTGGAATTAAAATATTCCTACCAACAGGTTACACACGTGAGAACAAGGTCACTGGAACACCAGCAACCTGTAATTAACCAGTGTGGGCTCCTGTTGAAATGATGGTGCTGGGACAGAAGTACTGGAAAGGGCAAGTGGAAGGGAGCAGCTTCCCTGGGTGAGGGCGCACAAATGTCTGCTCTGAAAAGAGGCACAGGCTTTTCTGAAGCTCAGAGCAGGCTTGTACCACACTGTGAAGCTCTCTCAAGCAGGCGCTGCTTTAGAGCCAAGGTCCAGGAAGACTCTGTGTTAACTGAAGCTCGCACTTTTCTCACATCCTCAAAACTGCATAGTTGTTAACAAGGGAATTATATGAAATAAAGCTCCAAAAGGGACATTTTGGAAGAAAAAAAGATTATAGATGTATAAAATAGATAACTAATGAGAACCTACTGTAGAGCACAGGGAACTCGACTCAGTGCTCTGTGGTGACCTAAATGGGAAGGAAATCCAAAAAAGGGATATATGTATACGTATAGCTGATTCATTTTGCTGTATAGCAGAAACTAACACAACATTGTAAAGCAACTATACTCCAATAAAAATAGAAAAAGATTATGAATGTCTCTATTTCGTCTGCCAGCGTCAAGTACACCTCCATGTATGAGAAAATCTTTCAGTTAATATTTCATTGTTCATAGATTATTCCTGAATCTCTTCCCCACTCTATTACTGAAAAGGTCTATTAGTAGTAACAGTAATAGTACTACTACGGTAATAATAATGGCAAACACATACGGCAATTACTATGTGCCTGGCACTGTACCAGGCTTTTTTTTTTTTCAGCCGCGTGGTTTGCGGGATCTTAGTTCCCTGACCAGGGAAGGAACCCGGGCCCCCTGCAGTGGAAGTGCGGAGTCCTAACCACTGGACCACTAGGGAATTCCCCAAGCATTTTATTTACACTAACTCAGTGCATCCTGTCAACTATTTTTGAAGTAGGTACTATTTGTAACTCCTATTTTAAAAATGAGGCTATGATTGTGTCCATCATCGGATGAATGGATAAAGATGTGGCACATATATACAATGGAATACTACTCAGCCATAAAAAGAAACGAAATTGAGCTATTTGTAATGAGGTGGATAGACCTAGAGTCTGTCATACAGAGTGAAGTAAGTCAGAAAGAGGAAGACAAATACCATATGCTAACACATATATATGGAATTTAAGAAAAAAAATGTCATTAATAACCTAGGGGTAAGACAGGAATAAAGACGCAGACCTACTAGAGAATGGACTTCAGGATATGGGGAGGGGGAAGGGTAAGCTGTGACAAAGTGAGAGAGAGGCATGGACATATATACACTACCAAACATAAAATAGATAGCTAGTGGGAAGCAGCCGCAGAGCACAGGGAGATCAACTCTGTGCTTTGTGACCACCTGGAAGGGTGGGATAGGGAGGGTGGGAGGGAGGGAGATGCAAGAGGGAAGAGATATGGGAACATATGTATAACTGATTCACTCTGTTATAGAGCAGAAACTAACACACCATTGTAAAGCAATTATACTCTAATAAAGAAAAAAAGAAAGGAAAATAAATAAATAAATAAAAATGAGGCTATGAGACACGGAGAGATTAAGGTCACACAGCTAGTAAGTGGCAGAGCCAGGATGCAAACCCAAATCACCTGGCTCCAGACCCCACTTAACAATTATGCTTCACTCTCTCTCAGATAATGACCAGTATTGGATTTGGGCTCCATCATGTTAACTCCTCATCAACCTCTACACACACAAAAATACACTCACCGCAAGATAAACTCACAAACATACATTTCAATATCCTTCAAAGTAAAGTTGTGCAGCTCTCTCTATAAAAGAAGCTGAAGGGGGACTTCCCTGGTGGCACAATGGTTAAGAATCCGCCTGCCAATGTAGGGGACACAGGTTCATGCCCTGGTCTGGGAAAATCCCACATGCTGCAGAGCAGCTAAGACCATGCGCCACAACTACTGAGCCCGCATCGCCACAACTACTGAGCCCGCGTGCCTAGAGCACAAGAGAAGCCACCGCAGTGAGAAGCCTGCGCACCGCAACACAGGAGATCCTGCTTGCCGCAGCTACAGAAAGCCTGCACACAGCAAGGAAGACCCAACGCAGCCAAAATAAACAAATAAATAAATTTATTTAAAAAAAAAAAGCTGAAGGGGCGAGGAGGCAGTGGGGAAGGGGCAGGGTAGAGAAAGGGTAGCAGGTTAGGTGGATTGCGCGAGTCCTGTTTAACTGTGGGGGAATTACAGAGGAGCTGTGCCTGAAATACACCCGGCCCAGGCTGAATGCTCTGCCTTTTGAACAGGGATGCTGTAGAAACTCCAGTTCCATCATATGTAAGGTGACGTGGCTGACCCAGGGCAAACCAGGCTGGCTTCCACCAGCCATTACGACCCAAGGCTTAGAATTGAAAGGATGGGGAAGGACTCGGCCAGCGGTACACATCGCAGCTCCCCGCAGGTCACTTGTAAACCTCCAGATGATTGAGAAGAGGTTCTGGGGATTCATATCACCAAAGGCAATAACAGTGCCTGCTTAATTTTTTTTTATTCTCAATAATATCAGTATAATCTGTTCAAGAGCCTGTGATCAATTATTGAATGAACATGTGTAGATTTTACAATTCACAAACGATTCACTAGTTGGTTTACCACCAGCAGAAGAGGAGCTGCTAAATTGTTTTTGACATCCTGCAGTTTCTTTTGTGTTTATTCTTAACCATATATTGTTTAATTTATACCTCAAAATAACTGCCAAAGACTGAAGTACCAGGAATGCCGAAATTAAAGTACAAGTTAATAAATAGTACAGAATAGGTGGCAATTCTGCAAAATCAACCAAAGTTTGCTCTTCACCTGAATAGAAGTTTCCTTTACCTATCATTTAGACTTGCATTTACTTATTCTTACATAGTGTATCAAGAGGTCTCTAGAACTTGAAAAACCAACATTTAAAAGAGATCGTAGGGACTTCCCTGGTGGCGCAGTGGTTGAGAATCCGCCTGCCAATGCAGGGGACACGGGTTCGAGCCCTGGTCCAGGAAGATCCCACATGCCCTGGAGCAGCTAAGCCCGTGCACAACTACTGAGCCTGCGCGCCACAACTACTGAGCCCACGTGACACAACTACTGAAGCCCGCGTGCCTAGAGCCCGTGCTCTGCAACGAGAAGCCACCGCAACGAGAAGCCTGCGCACCACAATCAAGAGTAGCCCCTGCTCGCCACAACTAGAGAAAGACCGTGCGCAGCAACAAAGACCTAACGCAGCCAAAAATAAATAAATAAATATATTAAAAAAATAAAAGAGATCATACAGTTATAATTATATTCAATCAGTTTTTCATTTTGGGGCAATAAAAATTATCCACACATGATGTGTTAATTTTTAGAAAGTCACTTACGAATAGCAGCCTGAAACCTCATCTAATTTAGAAATGAAATTTCAATTACAAAAATAAAATTTATGGGCTTCCCTGGTGGCGCAGTGGTTGAGAGTCCGCCTGCCAATGCAGGGGACACGGGTTCGTGCCCTGGTCCGGGAGGACCCCACATGCCGCAGAGAGGCTGCGCCCGTGAGCCATGGCCGCTGAGCCTGTGCGTCCGGAGCCCGCGTGCTGCAAAAAAAAAAAAAAAAAAAAAAAAGAGCTCTCACAATGAGGGACTTCCCTGGCAGTCCAGTGGTTAGGACTCCGGGCTCTCACTGCCGAGGGCCTGGGTTCAATCTCTGGTCAGAGAAGGTCAGGGAACTGCTGCATGGAGGGGCCGAAAAAAAAAAAAAAGAGCTCTCACAATGAGAAAGAAGGAGAGAATTAGTTGATGACTGGAAACGAGCAAAGGTTTTTTAAATATTGGGAAGACTACTTCTAGGTATTTAGATTCAGGAATTCTTCATGGATTGTGTGAGACAGTACTGCTAATAATGAAAACCTGAAAATAATCTTCAACAATAGGGGATTATTACATAAATTCTATACAACTTTTAAAGGTGTGGTAACTACTATATATAAAATAGATAACTAATAAGGACCTACTGTATAGCACAGGGAACTCTACTCAGTACTCTGTAATGGCCTACATGGGAAAAGAATCTAAAAAAGAGTGGATATATGTATATGTATTACTAATTCACCTGAAACTAACACAACATTGTAAATCAACTATACTCCAAAAAAAAACCTTGTGGTATCATTGTTTAATGGGGTGAAAAATATTCAATAATAGGGTAAATAAAAGATTCAAGAGGGACTTCCCTGGTGGCCCAGTGGATAAGAATCTGCCTGCCAATGCAGGGGACACGGGTTCGAGCCCTGGTCTGGGAAGAATCCACATGCCGCGGAGCAACTAAGCCTGTGCATCACAACTACTGAGCCTGCGCCTTAGAGCTCACGAGCCGCAGCTACCGAGGCCCGCAACAAGAGAAGTCACAGCAATGAGAAGTCCGCGCACCGCAACAAGGAGTAGCCCCTGCTCGCCGCAACTAGAGAAAGCCCGTGCGCAGCAATGAAGACTCAACGCGGCCAAAAATAAATAAAATTAAATCTTAAAAAAAAATGATTAAAGAAAAAGTATGATTGTTACAAACAAAAAAGTATAGATGTACACAGAAAGAAAACTACAAACGATATAACTACAAGGATATAAACCAAAGTGTTATTCCTGGATATATTAGTTTTCTATTACTGCATAACAAATTGCTACAAACTTAGTGGTTTAAAACAACACGTTTATTATCTCACAGCTTCTGTAGGTTTCTGTAGATGTGCAGGCACAGCTTAGGTGGATTCTCTGCTCAGTCTCACCAAGCTGAAAGCAAGGCGTCAGGCAGGGCTGTGGTTTTCATCTGGGTCTCAGGTTCTTCTTCCAAACTCACTGATTGTTGGCAGAATTCATTTTCTGTGGTTGTAGGACCGAGGTCCTTGTTTTCCTGTCAGTTCTTTTGTTTGTTTCGGCTGCGCTGGGTCTTTGTTGCTGCGCGTGGGCTTTCTCTAGTTGCAGCGAGCGGGGGTTAACACTTTGTTCCAGTACGTGGGCTTCGCACTGCGGTGGCTTCTCTTGTTGCGGAGCACAGGCTCTAGAGCACAGGCTCAGTAGTTGTGGCGCACGGGCTTAGTTGCTCCACGGCATGTGGGATCTTCCTGGACCAGGGCTCGAGCCTGTGTCCCGTGTTGGCAGGCAGATTCTTAGCCACTGCGCCACCAGCGAAGCCCCTTCCTGTCAGCTCTTAAAGGCTGCTTGCAGTTCCTTGCCACACGGTCCCCATAGGCAATCACAACATGTGTGTTTGCTTTCAGCCAGGCCAGCTGGAGCATCTCTCTCCACTTTCCCTTTGGCAACCAGCCAGTGAAAACTCTACTTTGAGAGGATTCACCTTATTAGGTCAGACCTACCCAGGATAAGGTCTCTTTTGCATTATAATGGAACATAATCACAGGAGTGATATCTCCCATCATACTCACAAGTTCCATCCACTCAAAGGGGATGGTATGATATCTGAGCAAGGGTCATTCTAGAGTTTTACCTATCACATTGGATTCTTTGGGTTTAAAACTTTATTCTTTATGATTTTGTTACATTTGTTTAATAAAAAATGTTATTAATATAAACCTGTGAATAGTTATCATGTAAATGAACACTGTCCCTTAATTTCAGTGCCCGTTTGCCTTTGCTTTTATAATTGTGTTGGTACCAAAATTTGTAATGCACCTGTGTCTCAAGCTGCAGTCCACAGACTACTGTCTCTGGAAATGACCTTTAGAGTCCCTAAGACTGTAGGTTATGACAGCAGTGTTTTCGGAACTTTGACTATAATCCATATTAAGAAACACAATTTACATTTCTACCCGGTAAGACGTGTCCTTATCACATGAGATGCACTCTGACATAAATATACCATTCATTTGCTTAAAATGTTGCTTGTGGCCCATAAATTGTTCTCCCCATCCATGAATGGGTTACAACCTGCAGTGAATAACACTGCTCTGGAGCGGAGGTTCCATGTCTCTGCTACTCCTTTACTCCTTTATACCAGCAGTATGATTAGCAAGCAAGCCACTTAAATGCACTGATCATCTCAGACACTTAGACTAGATTATAAGCTAGAGGGTAAGAGTTGTGTTTTGCCTATCTTTGAAGTCTGCAGGATTTAAACAAAGCATATCCTCTGTAAGAAACTAAATTTCTTACATTTGAATCTCCTGATGCAAGTAAACAGAACTAGAAAAATGACCAAAAAAATCACTCCCCCCAAACCTTGAGGCTTAGGACTCCACAGTGTCAAGAGAGAACAGATGTTCAAGTCACAAAGGCCAACTGAGGGGATGGTGGTGAGGAAGAGTGTAAATCTGTTACTCAAGTCACCCAGAAAAGTGAGCTATATCCAGAAAGGAAGCAAATGGCAGCAGATCTGTTTAGACCCAGACATGGAGTCCAAAGCTATAAGGCTTCCACGGACACACTACCTGCTGGACACTGGGCTAGTTAACTCCTGCACCTTGGTGTTCTCATTTGCAAAATGAGACAAAAACTGGCCTTAACTACTTTACAGGCTTGTGAGGATCAGTTCAGAAAGCTCGAGGGCTTCCCTGGTGGCGCAGTGGTTGAGAGTCCGCCTGCCGATGCAGGGGACGTGGGTTCGTGCCCCGGTCTGGGAAGATCCCACATGCTGCGGAGCAGCTGGGCCCGTGAGCCATGGCCACTGAGCCTGTGCATCCGGAGCCTGTGCCCCGCAACGGGAGAGGTCACAACAGTGAGAGGTCCACGTACCGCAAAAAAAAGAAAAGAAAGCTCGCAAAGCGCCTTATAAAGCATTGTGCAAGTTCTTCCATGATGACAGTGTCATGGCTAGGTGGCACGGACTTCAAACTATGGCACAGACGGCCCAATAATGTGCAAGTGGCTTTAGAAGAGTGATAGCTGAGGTCCCTGTGGGACAGGATTCTGCGGGTGCAGTGACTTCAGGGGAGGGCTAAGTTCTGGTTAGGCTAAGAAGAGGACCAGTTGGGTGTGTCACATGTTACTAAAGTACTGAAACTTAGCAAGATCATCTTGATATATTAGGGCAATCCAATATTATCCCTATAAATGTTACCGACACACTTACATTGATATTCTTTTCTAAAAGGAAAGAAACTGTTGTAGCTAAGATAGTAAACTGGGCATATCCTGCAGGGTATCGACTGCCACTGATGGTAGGGTTCAGTATGAGGTATCATATGTTCTGCCTCTGCCGGCTTCACGGCTTCAGCACGTCTTTGGTCTGAGGGGTTGTCCCCTTTCCCCCCCTTTCAGGTCTCAGCTCAGATGAGCTCTCCCTGGCCAGAGACGAGCCAGGCCTCCCATTGAAAGCTCTCATTTTACACCTTTATAGTAGTTATCATAATTTATAATTACCAAAAATAATCACACAATGGGACTTCCCTGGCAGTCCAGCGGTTAAGACTCCACACTTCCACTGCAGGGGGCACAGGTTCCATCCCTGGTTGGGGAACTAAGATGCTGCATGCCGCGTGTTGTGGCAAACAAACAAACAAATAAATAACACAAATATCTCTAACTCCATTAAGAAAAGGACTACAACTATTGTTATCAGGGTATTTCATGCTAGGCTACATCGGCAAAGAAACAAAACAAAATAGACTCGCAAACCTCAGTGAATCTCTTGTTCATGCAAAATCTGATTTGGGGTGGAGGGGTTCTCTTCTCCAGTGACCTGGGGACTCAGGATCCCTCCACCTTGTAACTGTCGATTCAGCGGGGTGGCTTTCAACATCTCCTTGGCAGGAGGAGGGATGGAGGAGGCATGCAGCACGTGGTCTGGGTCAGTCACATGGCAGCAATTCAACTAAAGTCCTTCCTACATGTTTAAAAACTGTAGTACAAAATCTCGTTCTTCTAAAAAAAATTACATATTTTCATTAGTAGTATTTATCACCAAAGATTAGGCAAAAAAGCAAGTAAAGTTTGTAATAATGCTTTTCCTACTAATCATGTCTGTATATGATGTATCAATTTTAAAAGATAAAGTTTATTTATGTTTGTTCATCAGTACAACTTACTTGATCACCTTACAACTTACTTTCCATTGGATTATCTTGAATAGAGGTGCCTAAAAGTACTGTAAACATAAATGAATATTTTAAATACTGAAAGTCTTTTACTTAGATTTCTGTATAAAATGACAACTCATTTCTTTAAACAGATGATTTCAACACAGGACTGGTTGTTACGCTGTGACGACATGAAGATCCAGAATTTCAGAGGCTTTTTACCCCCCAGCTGGCGTCCCATGCCCCTCAGAGGTCAGCTGAGCGTTCGCCCCACCTCTCCCTGCAGTGTGACCCAGGCCGGTGGAACCGCCACCTCCTCAGAAATCACACGTGGCCACAGGAAAGTGGAGAATGAGGAAAACCAAGGGCTGACTGACTCTTAACTTTCATCTGGAAATGATATTTGTCACTTCCGCTCACATTTCATCAGCTCACGAAAGTTAGATGGGCTTTGCCACTGTACCGCGCACCTACAGAAAGCCGACTTGGACATTTGAAGAGCGTGAATAACGACGACTACAAATACCTTTATCGACAGCATACCTCCTCCCTCCCTCCCCCAAATCTTCGGCAGTATTTGCTTCACTTTTCCTCCAATCTTAAAAAAAAATAATCTGTGAATGTCCACAGGAGTTAGTCACAGATGTAAACATCACTTATTGTTGTGTGGTGGCAGGAAAGACGTTGAGATGGTAGTTTTGTGCAAATGGGAAAGAAGTTTCACTCATCACCGGTGGTCCCCCAACCGTGTGCAATCGGCAAGCACACAGAAAGAGCTCACTTTCAATGTAGGCAGTGACCAGGCAGCAACACGCATTAAGGACAGGCTTATACATAAGCTTCCACTGCCTTTTCTGAGACACAAAGAAGGCTGCTCCGAACATCAACCCCCCTAAACTCCAGCACTAAGCCATTATCACCACCTGGGTCACGCCTAGACCATTCTCCCCACCAGACTCGGACATGCCGCCAACGGCGCAGCTCCTGATGAGCCTCTTCCTACTTTCTGGACACCAAAAAAACCAGAGGCTTGAGTCTCTGGCCCGGCTCAGATCCCCAACACTTCCACCTCGCCTCAGGCTTTCTAGCACCCCTCTGGGAGTACATGCGGTCCCCAGCAAGGCCTCACCAGCAGCAGCTGAGGGTGAACTTTGGGCACTTCTGGAAGGGAGCAGCTTCAGCTAAAAATCCACCAGAAGGGAGCTTACAGGAACAGACTCCTCAGTGGACCTTCAGCTATGACCATGACTACAATAAGTTGCAATACACACAACCCTAGATGTGGAGACGTTTTCAATAGCATTAATTCTTAATATAGATATTACAACTATTAATTCTTAATTATAGATACTAAATTATTTTACAAATAGGCACTGTAAAAAGGTTACTGAAGGTCTTCCATTGGAGTGGTGGAAGGGTTTTTATTTTAATAATAAAAAATTTACATAGGGAATTCCCTGGTGGTCCAGTGGCTAGGACCCCACACTTTCACTGCTGAGGGCCCGGGTTGGATCCCCTGGTCAGGGAACTAAGATCCCGCAAGCGACGCGGCACGGTCAAAGAGAAAAAAAAAAAAAAAAATCACGTAATAGAATTAGGAACAAAAACACCGTTATTTGCGGGTCTGAAGCAGGTTCAACCAGCACATGGCAACAGAAACTGTCAGTGCCACTGTCCAATAAAGAAGGCCTAAGCGTTAGTCTTAAAAATCCTAAAAAGAAATTTGATGATCCCAGCTGGTAAGGTTTTCCTCTTTATCTCTTTCTCTCTCAAACATTTCTCAGCAGGCTAGATGTTTTAGGAAAGGTGTCAACTTTTCTCAATGAACCTATATCCACAGAAATTTGACTAACTGATGAACTGATCCAAGAGGCAATGAAAGAAACAAATATGCTTTGACATCTGCACATTTCAAAATGGCTCACTACACAAAACAGAAAGCCAAATTATGGGTTTTTAAAATTGTTTTATTTGGGAAAAGTGCGTCTTACAAAAGGGCAGCTGCAAAATACAGAGACCTCTGCAACAATTACTTGTTTTTGCTTAACGTGAAAGAATGAGTGGTATCCAAGGAATCAAAGCAGTAGATGGACAAATCAGGGGCATCTCCAAGTTATTTTCAGGAAATAGAGCAACAAAACGCAAATTTATAATTTCTGATCAAGGAATTCTTCTAACAATTTAACTTGAGCTTATCTCGTGGATTACCACCTCTCCGTCCCCTTTTAGTGGAAAAGCATGACTTACTACTGCAAACCAATTACTCCACTACAGGAAACACCTTAGAACATAGTTTTGAATCACACCTGTCTAGCTGCAAAGCTCAGGGATGGAATGAGGCAAATACCCACAAAAACGAACAGAAAAACCCGACAACAAAACCCCTCAAATGAGGACAAAGGTTTGTCAAAAAGTGCCTGGACTAGAAAGTCTAGGAGATCATAAAACATTAAATACAATTGTGTAACTGAGACCCAGTTTGTGTTAATACATGAGACAACCAGATAGTTTGAACTTCTATGGCTAAGCCCATTTCCCTATTTATAGAGACAGAGCTAGCCCTGCTCTATTAACAGCTACCAATGTACTGCTTTGTCCTTTAAGATCTATTTGCCACACGAGGCTGAAACCACTAAACTTGAGTTTTTCCACTAAGGCTACAGACACTGCATCTATGCAGGGATGAGAAGCTTGTTACACACTCACACGTACCAAGTCTATCAGCCCTTGGGAGTCAACTTCCAACTCTGCATTTATTTTATTCCACTATATCTTTATATGTGTTCTTTCACAATTTTCCTATCAGGCTAAACACAGTAAAAATCTCAACACAGTCGCACCTGGTTCTGGTTACCCAGCAGTAGTACTTGTGTGCAATTAAACAAGAGACCAAAACCACAGAACAAGTGCACAGGGTGGGGATTACAGGGCAGGGAACAGATATAAAAACACAGATGTGCAGAATTCACCAGAAACCTCAAGCATCTGCCTAAGTCTATAGCAGAAGGCTACATGCCACAGTTCAGATCCTTCACCTATCACCCCAATTCTTGGACCCCACAGCAGGGCCAATGCTGTTACTTTTGAACCTGGGGTCCTCAAAAGTGAGTACTGCAAATCCAGAAATGCTACCCTTGAACTGTGTGAATCTGGCTGAAAACAGATGACGCAACAAACCTACACTCTAACTGTCTGACAGTTAAATTCATGTTACAAAAAAAACTAACTTTAAGATTTATTTTTGTAACTTTCTGAAACAGAGAAAACAACATACTCCTTGGGGAAAGGTGAGGGATTGAGAAGACAGGCCCTGGGTAAAACTTATTACGACAGCACCTGGAGTCGAGAGGCCTGCCTAGGAGAGAACCACGGGCGCTGCCGCCACGAGCGGGCACGGCTGCCGTCTGAGGCTCAGCAGACCAGTTCACACGCCCCGCAAAGCTGCTATAGATCCAAGTCATAAAAATCTTCCAGCTCATCGTGAAACAAGTCCCACTCGTCTTCAGAGTCCGTCAGGTCGTCGTCCCCACCTGCAGCCAAAAGCATAAGCAACATCTCGCCCAGCTCGAAGGTGACAACCTCTTCGTCGTCGTTGTCGAAGGGGTTGCCGTGCTCTCTTTCCTCAATGAGCTCCCAGAAGTGGTTCCTTCGTTGGGCCTGTAAAAAACAGGGCCGTGATAGGGATGGCACTGCCGAGTAGCATCTTCTATTCTCTTGTTTCTAAGGCAAAACGTCCAGCACACCAGAGGGCATGACGAACCAGACTTCTTATTTAGGGTTTCGACTTTACCAATTCCTCCCCTCTGGTTACTTGAGGCCAACAGCTTAGTCTAGAGCTTTAAGCATTCTAGTTTCTCCTCTCACAGCCCTCCCAGTTTGCCGAAGTTGGTTTCCTCCTTTAATGCTCTAGTCTCGTTCCCAGTGTTAATCTTCTCCTTCCCCTACCCCAATCTGTGTGGGACTCAACTGAGAGTGTGGTATTTCCCCTCCTTCAAAAAAACAGTGAGAGTTACCCGGTATCTGCTTGATGTTCCCACTTTCTGTCTCTGTGGCTCCTCTCTACGGCCATCAGGGTACGCATGCTTGTAAAAACAGTTCCCTCCAAATGGACAGCTCCCGCGTCCTTCATCAAAATACCTGCACGCCTTGTTGCTGGAAAGGAAAATATCGCAACCCTTATTCACAGTGGATTTCAGGTCTGTATTTGACTATCATCCAGGGTTTCTTTAAACAGGGAGGGATAGAACTGGTACGTCTGTTTACATCCCTTCCCAAGGTGTGTTCTTAAACACGTGTGTGCTATTGCATGAAACACTGACCAGAAACGGAAAATGGTCAAGTCTACTGTTTAACAGCCCTAGTACCGCAGATCCAGCAGAGAGAAAACCTTCGAGAAAGCCCACACACAGGAACATAGGACAACTGTAACATGGAATCAGGACAAGGCAGACCCCATTCCTGGGGCTTTAGCTCTCTCAGCAGTGCAGACTTCATCGTAACGCAGCCCTCTGGCGTGCACCCCAAGGACTGTGTTATAGCAAGATACAGAACAGGTTAAGTGTTATCAGCGGTGACAAAATAAACTGTACTGGGAAGTAAAAGAAAGGGTAGGAAGGAGGTAGGAGTATATAATGCAGCACTGTTCTTTTCAAAGTGAACCCAAGCGACGTTGGGATCTTAGGTTGAGAAAAGGCTGCAGTGCTCATACCTCATTGCCTCCTTGTATTTCTGAATGAGTTTCTGCTTCTCTTCTTTCTCCTCCACCCAGTACTCACTTGGAATGACAAAGTTAGATGTGATGCGGCATTCTGGGCAGGACCTGGGAAACAATGAACAGGCTGCAATGCAAATTCCCCTTCACAGGCCCACTCTCCTTCAAGGACACACCCTGGTGTGTCACCTCCAGGTTTAAAGACTTAACTGAAAGGCAAATGGGCTTTTCCTGAAAGGGTTCCACACACTGGTCACACAACTGACCATTTATTTTGAGGCAAGACAAACTCCTTTATAAATTCAACTCAACGGCTAGCCAGTTCATTAAAAAAAATAATAATAACTTAGGTTAAAAAAAAAAAAAGAAGACATTTCACACAGACTCCTTTTTCTTTCGTTTAAATAAATTTATTTCTTGTAACTTTGCTCTGTTTAGATTATGTAGTTTTTGTTCAGTTATGAGAACAATCTTTAAAGGATGGTGGATTATTGGCTAGCTTAATGGATGGAATAGGAAAGTGGAAAATGTAAAATGTCAGGAAACATACATTCAGAGCTAGATAAGTTTGTTCTCTGAACCTAAACTGGCTAATCCATTAAACACAATCTCCTCAGAAAAAAGCACGAAGATTCTACTAACTGATACATATGGTTTCCTCATTCAAATAAAAGTAGATATATCAACTAATCTAGAAGCTAGCTGAAATACAAAGAAGAAATCCCAATTAGAAGAACCCCCAGTTTCAAGATAAAATGCATGCATTTAAATGCGGTCCATCTGGTTGAAAGTTGGCACAAGATACTAAATTCTTCCCCAAAATAGAAAAGCACAAACGAAGACTGGGGAGGAGCCTCACTTTATGATCTTGCTCTCAAATTGCTTAGCACTCCTCCACTTGCGAATACACTTGAGACAGTAGGTGTGGTTGCAGTTGGAGAGGATCCCGAAGCGGCGCTCGCTGGGGTTGGCTTTTTCATAGACCACCTCCATGCAGATCCCACACACCATGTCCTTGCTGCGCTGCACGGCAAACGAGAGCTCCATGTCCTTCTCATGGGCCTCGATGCAAGACTAGAAGTGGAGAGAGGTGCAATCAAGTCATGGAATCACAACAACTTGACAGCTAAAGACTCCTGTGCAGAGAATCGAACAGTCAGGTGAAAAGATAATGTTCCCAATATGACACTGAAAACAGCTTTGTTCACCAGTGAGTACAGGTGCACCGACATCTGGGGACTTCACGATACTATAAAGTCAAACTCTGAGGACTCAACTTCAGGAACTAAAAAATTACCTAATTTTCTCTATTCTGCAACTCAACCCCTGCTGTTATTCACACTATAGTTTTTCACACTAAGTTTGTTGATTTTACAGGTTTCTAGATGGAAAATGTAATTAGGATTAAGGCTGTAATTTATAACCTATCAGAAAATAAGGGTGAAGGAAACTAACCTTTATTAGGTGACAATTATGTGCCAGGCATATAATTCACATTCAAAATAAAACAGCTTTATTGAGATATAACTTACATCCCATATAATGCATTCATTCAAAGTGTACAATGAAATGGTTTTTGGTATATGCACTGAGCTATACAACCATCACCACAATCAATACTAGGACATTTTCATTACCCCAAAGGGAAACTCCAAACCCACAGCAGTCACTTACTTCCCCCGACTCAACACCTGTAGCCCTAGGCAACGACACATCTGTGGATACGCTTATTCAGGACATTTCGTATAAATACACGGCCCTCTGTGACTGCCTTTGTTCACTTCGCACATTTTCAAGGTATCTATGGTGGCACAATATATGATTATTTCATTTTCTTTTTCTTGCTGAGTAATATTCCATCGTATGGAGAGACCACAGTTTGTTTTCCCATTTTCAGATGATGGACATTTTGGCTGTTTCTGCTTTGGGGCTGTTATGAATAGTGCTATGAACACTCATGTGCAAGTTTCTGTGTGGACATCACATACTTTTTATTTTAAATGAGGTATAATTTACATAACATTATATTACACATATTTTAATCTCTAAGAAACATGCTAATTATAGGAAATACAAAAAAGCAATAGAAAAGTCCCATAGTCCCATATAACCAGTTATTTTAGTATATATTTTTATCCTTTTCCTAAACCTTTTTTTAAACATCTTTATTGGAGTATAATTGCTTTACATAAATGCTGGTTTCTGCTGTACAACAAAGTGAATCAGTTCTACGTATACATATATCGCCATATCCCCTCCCTTTTGCGTCTCCCTCCCACCCTCCCTATCCCACCCCTCTAGGTGGTCACAAAGCACCGAGCTGATATCCCTGTGCTATGCGGCTGCTTCCCACTAGCTATCTATTTTATATTTGGTAGCATATATATGTCCATGCCACTCTCTCACTTCATCCCAGCTTCCCCTTGCCCCTCCCTGTGTCCTCAAGTCGATTCTCTAGTAGGTCTGTGTCTTTATTCCTGTCCTGCCCCTAGGTTCTTCATGACTTTTTTTTTTTTTTACATTCCATACACATGTGTTCACATACGGTATTTGTTTTTCTCTTTCTGACTTACTTCACTCTGTATGACACACTCTAGGTCCATCCACCTCACTACAGATAACTCAATTTCGTTTCTTTTTACGGCTGAGTAATATTCCATTGTATATATGTGCCACATCTTCTTTATCCATTCGTCTGTTGATGGACACTTAGGCTAAACTTTTTTTTTTTTTTTAAAAACAATCCCCTGAAGTAGGCACTGCTCTCCCGAATATATACAGGGAGGGGTTCAAACTGCTACATCACACAGCCAATACGCTGAGAAGGCAGAGGTCAAACCACACTCCACTGCTTCACCACCACCCACAGTCAAAGTGAGTTTATTAAGAGATGATTATGATTAGAAGCAAAATCTGCTCCAATAAATATAAGGTTTTTAATACAGGGTCTTCCCAACAAAAAGAAATTCATGCAGCAAATGGGCTTAGGAAACCATAGTTTGAAACCTTCATCCATCGCTGATGAGAATGTAAAACAGTGCAGTCACTGTGGAGAAAGCTTGGCAGTCGCTCAAAATATGAAGCATAGTTGCCATGTGACCCAGCAACTCTATTCCAAGGTAATCAAGACATATGTCCACCAAAATTTACACACGAATGTTCATGGCATTATTTATAATAGCTGAAAGGTGAAACAACCCAAATGGAAAAACAAAGTGCTGTACAGCCATACGGAGGATTATTACTCAGCCATGAAAAGGAAGGAAGTACTGATACACACTCTAACACAAATGAATCCTGAGAACATCTTGCTAATCTTTTAGCCAGTCACAAAAGGCCACATATACGAAATGTCCAGAACAGGGAAATCCATAGAGACAGAAAGTAAAACAGTTGTTGCCAGGAGCTGGAGGGAGGGAAGAACGGAGAGCAGTGGAGCTAATGAGCCAGAGGCTTCTTTTCTGGCATAATGAAAATGTCCTAAAATTAGAGAATAGTGGTTGCACAACTCTGCGAATATACTAAAAACCAATGAAATGTGCATTTTAGAAGAGTAAATTGTATGGAATGTGAATAGAGAAGCTGTTATTTTAAAAAAGAAGAAATAAAAAGGAAAAAAAGCCCAAAAAAGTCTGAGGTTCTAAAGCACAATTTTCTTGATAAAGCAGTCAAGAAGCCTAGGAAGGAGAACACCCCCAACTTAATGATAATCACCATTCAATTCACCAAACGTTTCTTTGAAATGAACTGACAATGTTGTGAAAGGGAAAATATAGTTCTCACACCTATTAACAGAATATCTTCCTTAAGACTTACTTTTATATGTTGTGATCTTTGGGCAGCATCCATTGGGTGGAGGACCTGCAGCCCACACATATCACACGAGTCTCCGTGGAGATACACACAGTTCTCCCCATATCGGCACTCTCCCACCGCAGCATAGGGGCAGAGCTGCTTCTTTGTTTCCACTGCAGTTTGCTCCTTCTCTGATTCTTCCTTGGTCACTGAGCCCTGCAGGGGTGCTTCAGTGGAGGAAGGGGCAGCTGAAAACGTTTAAGAGTGTGGTAAAGGTCCAAAACGGATAAGGCAGATACATGAACTATAAATAAGGTAACTGAGAAACTAACTGAAAAGAAAAAAAAAAAATGAAAAGAACTTCAGTTAAACTCCAAAGCAGTCTATTGAACTAATTCCCTTACTCTTGAAAAAATGAATTTCTTCTGATACTGACATTTCCAAGATTAGCCTTGTTTTAAAATTTTTTTTAAAAACCTTTTTACGTATTTCTTGTGCAACTGTACTGATTAAAGGAGAGATGCTTGGGACTTCCCCGGTGGCACTGTGGTTAAGAAATCCGCCTGCCAATGCAGGGGACACAGGTTCAATCCCTAGTCCGGGAAGATCCCACATGCTGCGGAGCAACTAAGTGCGTGTGCCACAACTACTGAGCCTGTGCGTTAGAGCCCGTGCTCCGCAACAAGACAAGCCACCACAATGAGAAGCCCACACACCACAATGAACAGTAGCCCCCGTGCGCAGCAATGAAGACCCAATGCAGCCAAAAATGAAAAATGTTTAAAAAGAAAAAAAAAGGGAGAGCAAGAGGCTTCAGTTTTTCAAAACATTCTAAATTCATTACTATTGGGATTCAAAAAGTTTCTTTCACTCCATCTGTTAAGTCTTAGGTAACCTAATTTAAGAGTATTAAGATTAGACTAAATATGAAGATTGGAAGCAGGAAGCTTGTGAAAACTCAGCTAATTGATGAACTACTCCCTATCCCTCTGACCTGTTTTTATTCTTCAAAATACTCACTACGGCCACAGTAGGGCTGCCCAGGAACAAACTCAATGGCGTTCACCCAGTCTTCTGAACCTGCTCCTACAGTTGAAAAGTTTGAATTTCTTGACTCAGCTTCGCCCATATTCATTTCAACAATCGGTCCAACTACTGATGAGAGACTTGAGGAAGCAGCAAGGGGTGACTTTGCAGTTAGATCTGTAGCAGTTGCTTCTTCCTGTTTCAATGGCTTGCTGTGTTCATATCTTAAAAGTAAAATAAAACAAAATTTAAAAAGTCGGCAGTCACTGTCTAACCAGAAGCCTCTAGATGGAATATATTCCCTATCCTGTCCTTGGGTTCTTTTCAAACTACTGTGCCTATGAATCACGTGGAAAACTGTTAAAAGGCAGATACCTAATTTCTAAGTCTGGTGCAGCCCGGAGTTTTGCGTGTCTAAGCAGCCCTCACACGTGCCACTGCTGCTGCTCCAGGGAGGGACCAGTGTGAGCAGCAAGGCCATGAACCAGGGGTCAGCAAACTTAGAGTCAAATACACACAGATTCGGGGCTCTGCAGGTCATATTGCCCATGTTACAACTATTCAACCCTGCAGCTGTGGTTCAAAAGTAGCCATAGGGGGCTTTCCTGGTGGCGCAGTGGTTAAGAATCCACCTGCCAATGCAGGGGACACGGGTTCGAGCCCTGGTCCAGGAAGATCCCACATGCCGTGGAGCAACTAAGCCCGTGCGCCACAACTACTGAGCCTGCGCTCTAGAGCCCGTGAGCCGCAACTACTGAAGCCTGCGTGCCTAGAGCCCGTGCTCCGCAACAAGAGAAGCCACCGCAGTGAGAAGCCCGCGCACCGCAACAAACAGTAGCTCCCGCTTGCCACAACTAGAGAAAGCCCGCGCGCAGCAACGAAGACCCAACGCAGCCAAAAATAAATAAAATTAAAAAAAAAAAAAAGCAGCCATAGGCATTATCTAAATGACAATGCGTGCTGTGTTCCAGTAAAACTTTACAAAAACAGCCTTTGGTCAGGTTTGCCCTACAGGCCATATAGTTCACCTACCCATGCTGTAGAACATCTATTACCCTTCAAATTCCACTCTAATTAGGAGTTTCAGACAGTTGACTACCGTTCCCATGGCAAGTCTGCTAAAGAGATTGTGCAGCCAAAATTAACATTGATTAAGAAAGCAAGGCTGACACTCAAATTCAACAAGTAAATATGTGAAACATTTTACCAACACATAAAATTCCCCCAATATTAAAACGCAGAGATAGTATTTACAAAATATGCAGTATGTATTTTCTTTTCCCACATCCATCCATTCACCTAATTTTCTTTTCTAAATTCTTACCCTACGCATCTTCTGCTTGCTTTTCATCTGTAAAATTATCATTGACCCTTATCCCCAAATACAGAAAAAAACTGTTTATTTCCTTTAAGAAGCACCTTGCTGCCTGAGAAAATCCTCACAATTCTTTGAGCATTCTATGCTGAGAGATTCACCCAGACACAATAAATTAATTATGAATGCAGTATATAAACTGTGTTATACAGTATGTATCCAGCAGTTGTTGTAATTAATTAGTTAACTGGGCAGTACTAAGCATGGATCATCTGTGTTATAGGCGTCTGGCTTTACATCTAAGGAAGAGGTAAAACTTTAACTAAAGACTGTCCTTTAGCTTATGGCAAACATTTGCTGAGCTGGTCTTTATCCTTATATTATCTCAAATCTTCCTATTTCCTACTCCTAAGCATTAGGTAACCTACTCTGCTTTGCAGTACAAGTAATTTGAGTATCCTGATATCAGCTACAAAACCCAGTGCACTTATCCCACAGACTGGAATTATGCCAGCTGAAAATATGCTCTTTCACTTGCACCTCACTTCATCATCAAAAAACTCTGAGAAAGTCCTCTTTCGTTTTATAGATGACGTGTAAGTAGTGCTCTAGGTCTAATGTGACTCCAAAGCCACCCTGTAAAAGAGAGCAGCCATTAGCCGTATCTAGCTGTTTATACTTAAATAACATTTAAAACTCAGTTCCTTGGTCCTGGCACTAGCTACGTTTTCAAGTGTTCAATAAGTAGTCACACGTAGCTAGGGGGTCACCTTTTTGGGCATTCACACTATCACACAAAGTTCTATTAAACAGCACTGCTCTGAAGTTTGTTTCAGAGCCTTAAGGAACCTTAGAAATCTATCCCCAGATCCTCACATTTTAACTGCTTTCACCGCCTTTAAGTTAGAAAAGAACCCGGGTTTCAGAATTAAGACAGGCTCGAATTTAAAATGCCAGCTTCACCAATAGAGAAAGCCTTCAGGGCTTTGGGAAAGTTTTAAAGGATTAAATAAAACTAAATGTCAAGATACATAAAGGGTCTAAAATAGATATGACACCCATATTTTAGTTCTCTTTCTTTCTCCTTTGCCATATTCATTTCAAGAATTTCAGGGTAAATGACTCAAAAAACTACTTAAAAGATAGGACTCGAATGCTTATCACCATCTATCAAATTGCAAATACTACCAAGTTTTTGAAAGGAGTGCATTTTGGTTTTAAGGAAAATTTATCAAGGAATCAATAAGGTATAAATAAAAATTTTGAAAGCACAGAATATTAGCAAGAAAGTTCACACTTGTAAATAGTGCAGAATATATCTATATAAAATACGCTTCTGAAGTAAAATTTTGTGAGTAAGCACTAGGAAAGGTAGGGCACAAATAAGAAAGAATAAAGCAAGAAAGAAAATGACAAAGGCAAAAGCAATACTCCCATTTTGAAAGGAGTTTACTAAAAACTAATGGTTCAGTGAAGCATGGAACTCTTCGTAGAAAAGGGACTGGCCCCCTACGGCCCTCAAGTCAAACCCAACGGGAGCTAGGAATGGTTTTGGCATTTTTAAATAGTTGGAAAAAAGATCATTTTATGACACGAAAAGTAATTGAAATTAAAATTTCAAGGACTTCCCTGGGTGGGCCCGTGGTTAAGACTCTGCACTCCCAATGCAGGGGGCATGGGTTTGATCCCTGGTCGGGGAACTAAGATCCCGTGTGCCACACAGCATGGCCAAAAACAAAATTAAAAATAAAATAAAATAAAATAAACTCTCTCTCAGAAATGTTTAAATTAATTAACTAATTAAATAAAATTTCAGTGTCCCAAAATAAAGTTTCATTGGAACACAGCCACATCTATTAGCTTATGTATTTACCTAGGGCTGTTTTTGTGCTACAAGAAACCGTATGGCCTGCCCAACCACAAATATTAATTCTCTGGTCCCACACTGAAAGTCTTCCAGGCCCCGTTAAAGAGAATCCTCACATCTACTGGATTCAGTCCATGACAGTGGCTTTGTAAAGTTATTAATTCTTTAAGAAATTAACACAGAATTGCTGATCCTTTAAGCCACAGTGGTAAGTTAATACTGAGGCAACACTGAAACTAATATTGAGTTTTTCTTTCACATCTTGCAAAGAATACTTTGATACAGTATCAGTTTCTATCTAAGGAAGTTTAATCCATTTTTCTTCTACCTCTACACAAAAGACAGACACTCCTCCCTCTGGTTGGCTTGCAACTCCCCACCCCCAATCATTCTGAGCTTTGATATCTGCCTTTAAAGATTTTAACTTATGGGATTTGGTAGGTCTATAGGACAAAAAAAAAAAAAAAAAAACCCTCCAAAGGGGAATTCCCTGGTAGTCCAGTGGTCAGGACTCCAGGCTTCCACTGCAGGGAGCATGGGTTCAATTCCTGGTCAGGGAACTAAGATCCCGCATGCCTCATGGTCACTCCAAAGGAAACAAGATCTACCGTAACAATGGTTGTCAACCAAGGCAGTCCTGTCCCTTTCCCAAGTGGGTGTTCAGAAACAATGCCCAGGAGTTCTAATGGCACTTACTCAGTGGGGGCAAAGGATGCTAGATCTCCTGCAACAGTCCTGAGCAACAAAGAACTGGCATCACTAAATAACAGCACCCCATTATGCAACACGGATGCAGCAATACTTCTGCAATACGGATACAGCAACACTTCTGCAACACAGATGCAGCAACACTTCTGACCTGTTGGAACTAGGATATCATTTCATTATAAACTATTCCCTTCATGAGGAGTTAAACTACTCAAAATCCCTGGGCATTGGCCAAGTTGCATAAAAAGATCTCTACATAGTAAGAGTGAAAAGTAGGCTTAAGCCCCCAAGTACAATTTTAATGAGGAAACAAACAGTCTTGGATTTTGGGACAAGCCACTCCATGAGATTCCTTCCTTAGCTAATCTATAATCAAGCTCTTAATAGTCACCTATATCAGCCTGTCCCAAACAATTATCACCAAACTTTCCTTTCAGGTAGACTATTGGGATGTAGGTTTCTCTAACTCCTTTCACTTCACCCTAAGAGCACTAAACCCAGCTCATATCAGGATCATTCCCCCAAAACGGAGCTGTATACCCTTACTAAAGAGAGAACTGCTGATTAACACATGGAGCCTAGGCCTTAGCTCGGATTTCTTCAATTTACCCCCTTATTTCCCAGTTATTTCACCTCTATGGTCCAATACCTCAGAAGAGTACCTCTTCTGAAATAAGAGGCTCATCTGTTAACAGCCATAATTTTCCACAATCTATCACACAGTATATTATTCTCCAAGTCTCTCTGCTGCACACCTTAGAGCCCCGTGTCCACTCTTGCTTACATTCAATTCCTCTCTCCCTATAGTTTACAAGGATTCTCAACTGACTGCCTGGTCAAGGAATTACGATGGTTTAAAAATCCTGCAGAGGAGGTGGAGTCAAGATGGCAGTGTGGGAAGACGCAGAGTTAGCGTCTCCCCACAACTAGGGCACCTGCTGGCCGCTGGTGGTGAACTCTGACACCCAAGGAGACAGGAGGAACCCCAAAGTGAACCGGTAGGACATAGGGAGACTGACGGCAGGAGAAGTGGAGGCCAGACAGGATCGGTGCCCCTGCGGGCAGGGAGATCAGGAGAGGCAGGCGGGAGGGGCCCTCCAGGAGGAGAGGAGGGCGTTTCCCCGCCCACTCAAGCCCAGGAAGCCTGCTGGGCTCCCAGGTGAGGTTCCCGGCCCTCTGAGACCAACCTCTGCTCCTTGAGCCTAAGCCGCAGCCCCCACAGTCCCCAAGGCCTTTTCCAGCACTGTGGGTCCTGAGCACTGGTCCCACCCACTGCCCAAACCTTGCCCTTGCTTGGGCCCCACTCTCCACAGCTAAGGCCTTTCTCCCCTCCCCCCCAACTTTTTCATTTCCTTCCTCCTTTTTTTTTTTTTTTTTACTATTGTGATACTGATGCACCTTCTGGTTGTTGACTCATCTATATTTTATTTTCATATTCTTCCTCAAATATCTGTTAATTTCCTAGGCTAATTTTATTTTTTACTATATTATTGGGGGTTTTTTTGCCACCCCAGGCAGCTTGCGGCATCTTGGTTCACGAGCCCGGAGTCGGGGTGAAGCTCCTGTGGTGGAGTTCCAAGTCTGAACCACTATACTAACAGAGAAACTCAAACCCCAGGGAATATTCATCAGAGTGAGGCCTCACGGAGTCTCTCACATCAGCAACAAAACCCAGCTCTACCCAATAGCCTACAAACCCCAGTGTTGGAAGCCTCAGGCCAAACAACCAGTAAGACAGGAACATAATCCCACTCAAAAAAAAAAAAAAAAAAAAAAAGGAGAGAGGGGGAGAGAGAGAGAGAGAGCAAAAAAATATATCACAGATGAAGAAGCAAGGTAAAAACGTACAGGACCAAATAAATGAAGAGGAAATAGGCAATCTACCTGAAAAAGAATTCAGAGTAATGATAGCAAAGATGATCCAGAATCTCGGAAACAGAATGGCGGCACAGATTGAGAAAATACAAGAAATGTTTAACAAAGATCTAGAAGAACAAAACAGAGATGAACAACACAATAAATGAAATGAAAAATACACTAAAAGGAATCAGTAACAGATAACTGAGGCGGAAGAACGAATAAGTGAGCTGGAAGACAAAATGGTAGAAATAACTTCCGAGGAGCAGAATAAAGAAAAAAGAATGAAAAGAATTGAAGACAATCTCAGAGACCTCTGGGACAACACTAAAAGCACCAACATTCGAATTATAGGGGTCCCAAAAGAAGAAGAGAAAGAGAACGGGTCTGAGAAAATATTTGAAGAGATTATAGTTGAAAAGTTCCCTAACATGGGAAAGGAAATAGTCACCCAAGTCCAGGAAGCACAGAGAGTCCCATACAGGACAAATCCTAGGAAGAACACACCAAGACACATATTAATCAAACTAACAAAAATTAAATTCAAAGAAAAAAATATTAAAAGCAGCAAGGGAAAACAAAAAATAACATACAAAGGAATCCCCATAAGGTTATCAGCTGATTTTTCAGCGGGAACTCTTCAGGCCAAAAGGGAGGGGCAGGATATACTTAAAGTGATGAAAGAGAAAAACCTACAACCAAGATAACTCTAACCAGCAAGGATCTCATTCAGATTTGATGGAGAAGTCAAAAGCTTTTCAGAAAAGCAAAAGCTAAAAGAATTCAGCACCACCAAACCAGCTTTACAACAAATGCTAAAGAAACTTCTCTAAGCGGGAAACACAAGAGAAGAAAAAGACCCACAAAAACAAACCCAAAATGATTAAGAAAATGGTAATAGGAACATACATATCAATAATATCCTTGAATGTGAATGGATTAAATGCCCCAACCAAAACACAGACTGGCTGAATGGATACAAAAACAAGATCCATATATATGCTGTCTACAAGAGACCCACTTCAGACCTAGGGACACGTACAGACTGAAAGTGAAGGGATGGAAAAAGATATTCCATGCAAATGGAAATCAAAAGAAAGCTGGAGTAGCAATACTTGTATCAGATAAAACAGACTTTAAAATAAAGACTGTTACAAGAGATAAGGAGGGACACCACATAATGATCAAAGGATCAATCCAAGAAGATGTAACAATTATAAATGTTTATGCACCCAACATAGGAGCACCTCAATACATAAGGCAAATGCTAACAACCATGAAAGAAATCGAAAGTAACACAGTAATAGTAGGGGACTTTAGCACCCCACTTACACCAATGGACAGATAATCCAAACAGAAAATAAATAAGGAAACACAAGCTTTAAATGACACAACAGACCAGGCAGATCTAATTGATATTTATCCACCCAAAAGTGGCAGAATATACTTTCTTCTCAAGTGCACATGGAACATTCTCCAGGATGAATCACATCTTGGGTCACAAATCAAGCCTCGGAAAATTTAAGAAAACTGAAATCATATCAAGCATCTTTTCTGACCACAACGCTATGAGACTGGAAATCAATTACAAGAAAAAAACTGTAAAAAACAAAAATACATGGAGGCGGGCTTCCCTGGTGGCGCAGTGGTTGAGAGTCCACCTGCCGATGCAGGGGACACAGGTTCGTGCCTCAATCCGGGAAGATCCCACGTGCCATGGAGCGGCTGGGCCCGTGAGCCATGGCTGCTGGGCCTGCATGTCCGGAGCCTGTGCTCCACAACGGGAGAGGCCACAACAGTGAGAGGCCCGCGTACCACAAAAAATAAAAAACCAAAAAAACATGGAGGCTAAACAGTGCACTACTAAATAACCAAGAGATCACTGAAGAAATCAAAGAAATTAAAAAATACATAGAAACAAATGATAACGAAAACACCACGACCCAAAACCTATGGGACACAGCAAAAGCAGTTCTAAGAGGGAAATTTATAGCAATTCAATCTCACCTCAAAAAAACAAGAAAAATCTCAAATAAACAATCTAACCCTACACTTAAAACAACTAGACAAAGAAGAACAAAGAAAACCCAAAGTCAGTAGAAGGAAAGAAATCATAAAGATCAGAGCAGAAATAAATGAAATAGAAATGAAGAAAACAGTAGTAAAGATCAATAAAACTAAGAGTTGGTTCTTTGAGAAGATAAACAAAATTGAAAAACCTTTGCCAGACTCATCAAAAAGAAAAGGGAGAGGACGCAAATCAATAAAATTAGAAATGAAAAAGGAGAAATCACAACTGACACTGCAGAAATACAAAGGATTATAAGCGAATACTACAAACAACTACATGCCAATAAAAAGGACAACCATGAAGAAATGGACAAATTCTTGGAAAGGTACAATTTTCCAAGACTGACCCAGGAAGAATTAGAAAAGATAAAGAGAACTATCACAAGTAATGAAACTGAAACTAACTTAAAATCTTCTAACAAACAAAAGTCCAGGACCAGACGGCCTCACAGGCGAATTCTATCAAACATGTAGAGATCCTTCTCAAACTCTTCCAAAAAAACTGCAAAGGGAGAAACACTCCCAAATTCCTTCTACGAAGCCACCATCATGCTGATACCAAAACCAGAAAAAGATATCACAAAAAAAGAAAATTATAGACCAATATCACTGATGAACACAGATGCAAAAATCCTGAAGAAAATACTAGAAAACAGAATCCAACAACACATTAAAAGGATCATACACTATGAACAAGTGGGATTTATCCCAGGGATGCAAGGATTCTTCAATATATGCAAATTAATCAATGTGATACATCACATTAACAAATTAAGGAATAAAAACCATATAATCATCTCAATAGATGCAGAAAAAGCTTTTGACAAAATTCAACACCCATTTATGATAAAAACTCTCCAGAAAATGGGCAAAGAGGGAACCTACCTCAACATAATAAAAGACACATATGACAAACCCACAGCAAGCATCATACTCAATGGTGAAAAACTGAAAGCATTTCCACTAAGATCAGGAACAAGACAAGGATGTCCACTCTCGCCATTCTTATTCAACATAGTTTTGGAAGTCCTAGCCATAGCAATTGAAGAAAAAGAAATAAAAGGAATACAAATTGGAAAAGAAATAAAACTGTCACTGTTTGCTGATGACATGATACTATACATAGAGAATCCTAAAGATGCCACCAGAAAACTACTAGAACTAATCAATGAATTTGGTAAGGTTGCAGGATACAAAATTAACACACAGAAATCTCTGGCATTCCTATACACCAACAATGAAAAATCAGAAAGAGAAATTAAGGAAACACTCCCATTTACCACTGCAACAAAAAGAATAAAATACCTAGGAATAAACCTGCCTAAGGAGGTGAAAGACTTGTACTCAGAAAACTATAAAATACTGATGAAAGAAATCAAAGATGACAGAAAGAGATGGAGAAATATACCATGTTCTTGCATTGGAAGAATCAATATTGTGAAAATGACTATACTAGCCAAAGCAATCTACAGATTCAATGCAATCCCTATCAAACTACCAATGGCATTCTTCACAGAATTAGAACAAAAAATTTTACAATTCATATGGAAACACAAACACGTATGGAAAATGACTATACTAGCCAAAGCAATCTTGAGAAAGAAAAATGGAGCTGGAGGAATAAGGCTCCCTGACTTCAAACTATACCACAAAGCTACAGTAATCAAGACAGTATGGTACTGGCACAAAAACAGAAATATAGATCAATGGTACAAGATAGAATGCCCAGAGATAAACCCACACACACATGGGCACCTAATTTACAATAAAGGAGGCAAGAACATAGAATGGAGAAAAGACGGCCTCTTCAATAAGTGGTGCTGGGAAAACCGGACAGCTACATGTGAACGAATGAAATTAGAACACTACCTAACACCATACACAAAAATAAACTACAAATGGATTAAAGACTTAATATAAGACCAGACACTATAAAACTCTTAAAGGAAAACATAGGAAAAACACTCTTTGACATAAACCACAGCAAGATCTTTTTTGACCCACCTCCTAGAGTTCGGGAAATAAAACCAAAAATAAACAAATGGGTCTTAAACTTAAAAGCTTTGCACAGCAAAGGAAACCATAAACAAGACAAAAAGACAACCCTCAGAATGGGAGAAAATATTTGCAAATGAAACAACAGACAAAGGATTAATCTCCAAAATATACAAACAGCTCAATATCAAAAAACAAACAATCCAGTTTAAAAATGGGCGGAAGACCTAAATAGACATTTCACCAAGGAAGACGTACAGATGTCCAAGAGACACATGAAAAGATGCTCAACATCACTAATTATTAGAGAAATGCAAATCAAAACTACCATGAGGTATCACCTCACACCAGTCAGAATGGCCATCATCAAAAAATCTAGGGGGAAAAAAAAAAAAACTCTAGAAACAATAAATGCTGGAAAGGGTGTGGTGAAAAGGGAACCCTCCTGCACTATTGGTGGGAATGTAAATTGATACAACCACCAAGGAGAACAGTATGGAAGTTCCTTAAAAAACTAAAACTGGAACTACCATATGACCCAGCAATCCCACTACTGGGCATATACCCTGAGAAAACGATAATTGAAGAAGAGACATGTACCACAATGTTCATTGCAGCTCTATTTACAATAGCCAGGACATGGAACCAACCTAACGGTCCACCAACAGATGAATGGATAAAGAAGATGTGGCACATATATACAGTGGAATATTACTCAGCCGTAAAAAAAAAAACTGAGTTATTTGTAGTGAGGTGGATGGACCTAGAGTGTGTCATACAGAGTGAAGTTAAGTCAGAAAGAGAAAAACAAATACCGTATGCTAACGCATATATATGGAATCTAAAAAAAAAAAAAAAGGTACTAATGAACCTAGTTGCAGGACAGAAATAAAGAGGTAGACATAGAAAATGGACTTGAGGACATGGATAGGGTGGGAGGGCAAAGTTGGGGCAAAGTGAGAGTAGCATGGACATATATACACCACCAAATGTAAAATAGTTGGCTGGTGGGAAGCAGCAGCATAGCACAGAGATCTGCTTGGTGCTTTGCGATAACCTAGAGGGGTGGGATAGGGAGGATGGGAGGGAGGCTAAGAGGGAGGGGATATGGGGACATGTGTATACATATGGCTGATTCTCTTTGTTATGCAACAGAAACTAACACAGTATTGTGAAGCAATTATACTCCAATAAAGATTTTTTTTTTTTAAATCCTGCGGAGACCATCCTACTACAAAGAATCGCTCATTCACAGTGGGATGGACTTCTAACACCTATTGCCCTTTTTAATATTGTGACTGACTACAAAAGACATATCTGGGTTTTTTACTTTTGGGTTTTTTTTTGAGGAGTGTCGTATCAGTTTTTTCCTTCTAGCAATATTGCAATGAAAAAAATCAGCAGAGAGCAAAATGACCACTAAACTCAGGTACCAGGGGTTCCATTTCTGGGAGGCTTCCTACAGTCACATGGAAAGAATCTTGTATTTCTTCTCTACCCTTACTAGATTTCCTAAGTAAAACAGATGTGAGATAGCCTAACATCAATATCCCACCCGTCAATAATTTCTTAGTCTTTTGAACTCTAAGCATTTGAACCCAATAGCTGACACAATTCTTTTCTGATAATAGGATGCTAAAATTGGCTATGACACTGTCAAAATATCTTACCTAGTGTGATCATTTAAAATATGCCTGGGACTTCCCTGGTGGCGCAGTGGTTAAGAATACGCCTGCCAATGCAGGGGACACGGGTTAGAGCCCTGGTCCAGGAAGATCTCACATGCTGCGGAACAACTAAGCCTGTGTGTCACAACTACTGAGCCTGCGCTCTAGAGCCCACAAGTCATAACTACTGAGCCGTCACGCCACAACTACTGAAGCCCACGTGCCTAGAGCCCGTGCTCCACAACAAGAGAAGCCACCATAATGAGAAGCCAGCACACCGCAATAAAGAGTAGCCCCCGCTCACTGCAACTAGAGAAAGCCTGCACAGCAACGAAGACCCAACACAGCCAAAAAGAAATTTTTAAATAAATTTTTTAAAAAACCTTAAAAAATATAAAATAAAATATGCCCAAAATTCTTTAACAGTCCTCCCCCCTTCAACAGGTGGAGGCCAATTTCTTTCCCCTTGAAAGTGGGCTGGACTTAGTGACTCGCTTGTAATAAACAGAATATAGTGGAAGTGACAGTGTGTGACTTCTGAGACTAGATCATAAAAAGGTATTGTGGCTTCGTCCTTGCTGTCTCTCTTGAATCACTTACTCTGGGGACAAGTTAGTGTGAGGACACTAAAGCAGCCCTAGGGAAATGTCCACGAGGCGAGGAACTAAGGCCTCCCACCAACAGATGTGTGAGTGAGCCACCTTCCAAGTGGTCTTCCGGCCCCCACTGAGACTTCAGATGATGGCAGCCCTGGCTGAAATCTTGGCTGCAATCTCTTGAGAGGCTCCAAGCTAGAACCACCCACTCAGCTAAGCCACGCCAAGATTCCAGACTCCAGAAACTATGAGATAGTAAATGCTTACCATTTTCAAGCTGCTGAATTTCAGGGTAACTTGTTTAACATCAATAGATAACTAATACACTTAGATATTTTCTAAACTGAGAAGATAAAGAAAAGCTCTAACTGGGACTTCCCTGGTGGTCCAGGGTTAGGTCTCAGCACTTCCACTGCAGGGGATACGGGTTTGTTCCCTGGTCAGGGAACTAAGATCCCACATGCCGCGCAGTATGGCCAAAAAGAAAAAGAGAAGAAAAGCTCTACCCAATTGCTAGCAGAACCCACAGAACCCACTACTGCTGAATTGCAATTTAACAGGATTATGATACCAATTAATGAATGATTATAGAGATTACTTAATAACTAATCCCTCTTGATTTTCCACATTCTGAGATAGATACTAGAGACTGTTCTGAAGCATTTTCTGTAAATCTTGGCTTAAAATTTAGTCTTGCGAGCTCAAGTGGTTTATGAAAGTTTAGTTGGAATGAGAAGCCCTCTTAACTAGTAACCTAATACACTGTTCCAAATGCCTATGATCTCATTTTCTCTCCATAATTCATACTAATAGAGAACTGAAACTAGTCCCAATTGGTCAAATATGAACCTTATTCTTGGTCTTTAAGAGGAGATGCCATTAACAAACAGGCCTTCACCACACCCTATTCCTAGGTTTGCCGAAGTTGCTCCTCAGGCACTATTTAAATTTAGGACTGTATTATAAACTCATTTTTTAAATGTAATACATTCCCTCCAAGAGAGAGATGTCAGTGTGCTAACATTTCTAATGAGCACTTTTTAAAGTACTATTTTAGGGAATTTGCTGGCCATCCAGTGGTTAGGACTTGGTGCGTTCACCGCCATGACCCGGGTTCAATCGCCGGTTGGGGAACTAAGATCCTGCAAGCTGCGAGGCATGGCAAAAAAAAAAAAAGGACTATTTTAAATCTGTTATTTACAAAGTTGTTGGAATTATGTATTTTCCTCTCATTTTTTTCTGCCAACCTCTCCATCCACCCCTGAACAAAACTGAATTGGAAACAAATTCTTACCTGCAGCGGTCTCCGTAAATACAGTACCCTCGCTGAAAATACTTGCACACTACACCATATGGACTGTCAGAGAGGTCATGTGAGTATCGACAGTTATCTCCTTCCTTACAAACCCCATGCATGAAATACCTGTGAGACAAAGAACCACAAGTTGGTTTATAAGTCAGTACTCAAAGAATTCATGACCAATATATTCTAATAACACAGGAGCACTATATACTAGTACTTTATTCTACTGTTATAGTCTATCTACACAAACACGAGAAATGAACACAAAGAAAGTAGAACTAGACTGTATGACCATAAAAGTATCCATGATGGTACTACAGGAAGGTTGCCTATAGATACAGACACCAATTTAAACTTTGAGGTCATCATTAATCTTGTCTCTACGTGTTAAGTCTGACTACTGCTCTCATTTTACAGTCCTACAGAGGTAGCTTCTTGTTTTCCACTAACTTCAGCCATAATGGCAGCTCTATCTGCAAAAAAATCAAAGATAAGCAAGAAACAACGTAAACCTGAACGGGTCAGACTACTGTATATGTTTCAATTCTTTGAGAAACCATTTTAATTCTTTAAAAGCCACATGTGAAAATACAAGTAAAATTTGTTGCAAAGGTAGAGGCAAAGGGAAATCACTTTCTGTCCTTCATTTAGCAGACTCTTGCTCTGAAGGAGAACATGTGTACCTAACTAGCAGTTTCCAAAAACCAAGTATCAGAGAATGACTCAGTTTCTAAGAGGACCTGGGAATTTGCTACAAGTGCAACTTCTGAGACCTCACCTCAGACCAACTAAACTGGAAATGGGGCGGGGGGCCAAGCAGCAATCTGTAAGTAACTAGGTGGATCAGGGAAGTGATAAGGGGCTTTATTTTTTTTGTAGATAATCCTGATCTTGTAAAGTGGGTAGAACTATCACCACCCGTTGCATCCTCCCTCCCATCACTGACTTTGGTCTCTTTCTCTTGAGTAGAGTTATGAAAATTTCATGTTGGCAGACCATTAACTGCCCCGAATATGCATCTATGTACAGCTGATCCAGAGTAAGGAAAAAGTGCCTACCTCCTGGGTGTGTCAATTATCTAGAGAAGGAAGGTAAAATAGCATTAAGTGCACTCTACTTGTCCACTGGATTGAAGGATATATAGAAAAGAGACTCATATTTACCTAAAGGAGCCTTGAAGAAGCCTGCCCCAAATTGAAATGTGAAAGGTTCTATTCAAATTACTGGCATGGGGCTTCCCTGGTGGCGCAGTGGTTGGGAATCCGCCTGCCAATGTGGGGGACACAAGTTCGAGCCCTGGTCCCGGAGGATCCCACATGCCACAGAGCAACTAGGCCTGTGAGCCACAACTGCTGAGCCTGCGCTCTGGAGCCCTGAGAGCCACAACTACTGAGCCTGCGTGCCACAACTACTGAAGCCCACGCTCCTGGTGCCCGTGCTCCACAACAAGAGAAGCCAGTGCAATTAGAGGCCAGCTCACCGCAACAGGAAGTGGCCTGAGAGCCCGCGAGCAGCAACGAGGACCAAACGCAGCCAAAAATAAATAAATTAATTAATTTTAAAAAAATGACTGGCATGTATACCTTCTATGTGACACAGAAAGAAAAAATGTTAACATCTTGGTGGAACAGCTATAATTATCAAGAAGATCCTGAACTACCCTAGGGTTTCAGTCCGTAACAAAACATAAGAATATAGTAGTAGGAAGTCAAATTCTAACTATAATTAACCTAATTTCAACTATTATCAGGTTTAACTTAATCTAACTAGGTCTGAACTTTTGCTCAACTACAGGGCAACTTTCTGCAAGCTTTGAAGCTGTCTGAGCACCACATAACACAAATTTGAGTTAAACCACTTGCGCCAATAGGTATTTTTTGACTGTATAAATGAACAGATTAATACTTAAAAAAAACCCAACAACCCAACAAGTCAATAATTTCATTGTAATCACCACTAGTATAATCATGCTTCAAAGTATCTATAAAAGTATCCACACACACACAAAAAAAGTATCCACAGTTGGTAATTGCTTATTCATTTCAAACAGTCTCACTGTTTGAATACAGTTGCTTACTGTCCCATCCCCAGTGGGAACTTTCACAATTCTCAACACAAGACAAAGCTGTCTATACCTTCAATATTCTTTGGGGTCAGTTTGAAGTCAAAGGTGCACATACTGATACAGTTTTAAGGCTTGATAAAATACCTGCCCCTGGAGATTGCAGAGCCGTCGCTCCAAGGAGTTCAGCTCCCTGACACCTGCATTTCAATGTCCAGCAGGATGCTCTTCCTCAACACTTGTGCAACACCTCACACCACTATTACTTTCTGACATCCATGATAGTAAAAACTGTTCTCGAGAATCCAAAATGAAAGAGTAAAACTCCGAGTCACTGGCCCAAGACAGTGTAGCATGGCCTGTTGGCACCTTTTGACCAAGAGCATAATACAGCAATGACCAAGAATGGAGAGAACAGAGGGGAGGACAGGCTGGAAGGCTAGGGAAACAGATTCTGCAGGGCCTTTTAAGTCAAGTTATCTTAAAGCAGTAAGAAACCACTGAAAGATCTGAAACAAGGACATGTCAGAATTAAATTTAAATTTTAAAACACTACATTAAACTGCCTTCTTCCAGGTGACGTGTCTGGGCCAGCTGATTACATTTACGTCTAGGGACTTCAGTTGATTCCAAGTTTTAAGAGCCAGCAGTGGATGCAGGCACCAGAACAGTTAATACAATCGGGCTGCAGCAGCAGTCAACTGTTTGGATCCAGGTAGTAATAAAAAGCACACAGTTTAAGAACTGGGAAGACTGTTTAAATTCCAGCTTTGTGACCCTCAGTAAAGCTATTTTGTCTTAGTTTCACCACTCTTTCAGATTTAAGAACTTAAAAAAAAACCAAAAAAACCCCTCCATGTGTGCAGTAGCAGCTGCATAGTGTCTTTGCTGGCACTGAGTTCATTTCCCCATCTCCCCTTCCACATCTCTTCTCTGCCTTGACTACATTTGTTTCCGACCACACACTGTAAGAGGTACACACTAACGAATCGGATAAGAAAAGCAAGAGACCTAGATGTCATGCCATAAGAAGATTTTAAGTAACTGGAGTAGTTTGGCCAGAAGACAAAGGAATAGCCTTTTGCAGCACTATTCCTGGCAAAGTCAATACATGTGGGAAGCTACATCATAAACCTGGCTCAGCGTAAGGACTGAGAACTAGAACTATCCAGCAATGAAATAAGCTCCTGAGGTCCAGAACTAGCATCACCAAAGGAATTCAAGCAGACACAAATCACCTGATACCGCAGAACCAACAGAAACACTAGAATACAAGCCCTAATTAGTTACTGCCAAATACTAAGCATTATTTTACATGGTTGTTTGGTACATATGGTCTGGGTTTCTGGTTTGTTTTACTTGCCTGTTGTCTCGCAGTGATATTAACACTGTTGGTATAAACAGTCCTCACAGTGAAATCCCTTCTTGCCAATCCATGTCTAAGAGATTATGACATGATAGTGTAAGTTATAACCTAAAGAAGAAGAAAGGCAACTCTCCCAAGAATTTCTCCCCATTTTCTTTTTTAAATGCCACCACCAAAAAGTCATCATCCAAATTCACCTTAATGCCAGTGTCCAGGCTGAGCTTGCCTTCAGTTAAAGGCTGGGCCATATGATTTCTATGGTTCCTTCCACCTTGAAGATTCTATGACTCCAATCAGACATTGTCCAGTAATAAAGACAAATACAACTGACTAGAATCCCCGACTGTTGTACCTCTTGGAAACGTAAGCATGGTTACCAAGATATATATAAGAAACCCCAACAGTAGCTTGTGAGGGTGTAAGAGAACCACCCAATACCCTCAAAGTACTTCTAGGCGTCATAACAACCTGTCTGGGGATTTACAGAATATTAATTAATTTGGCACTTAATCACTTAATCTGCTGTGACACTGTTTACTGTTACTTAATTCTTGATAAGTACATGCACCCTATTTCTCAAACTAGATTGTAAATTCCTGGTGTTTAAGAACTATAGTTTATTCTGCTTTTTATCTTCTATAGTACCTGTACACATAATACTTAGATATGTGTTCAGTAAAAACTGTAGAAGACACTAGGTGTCATGGGGAATCACAGTGCCAGTAGCAAATTAATTTCTCTTTCCCTGGGCTGAATAGCTTTTTCAATGGCATCCCTTCAAAAAACACTAAAGTCTGAAGGCAATAAATTTTATTGTGGATATCACAGCACTTGGATAAAGACTTTCCGGAAAAACTCCCTTCATTTTTACACTACACTTAAAGTTTTTGAAAAATCAAAATGAAAAAACACTTGGTTTTTGTGTATTATTTCAATACACTCGTCTACCATTGTAGAAGCACTCTGATAAAACATTGTCTAAGTTCAAAATTACAACTTGCAAGTTATGACTTTGTTGTTTTAACCCCCAACACTCAAGAAAACTAGAAGAAGCAATAGCATTTCTAGTTCACAGCACTAAATTCTAATAAAAGATATCAAAATGGCCTGGTGGGGGCAGCATAACACAGTTCCTTGGGAAAAGTATACCTAGGTTTTCCTTAAAGGCCGCGAAGATAAACACAATGACAGAATTTCAAGAGAAATATTTAGACAATTACTAACCAACAAGAAAATACAGATGATTCTGAGCAACCAAAAACAAATTTATAACATCCAAACAGCTAAGAGGATTATACCCTTGGTGAAGAAAACAGCCTTAGTCAAATTCCCAGATATAAAGGGCGGAAGAGGCACAAACTAGAACACTATCTGGAATTCTCTTCAAAGGAGATTTTGCTATCAAACACAATGAAAATATTTATAATACAGTGCATTTCTGCATTTCCTTCAACATCTAGCTCTATGTCTCTCGTTGTAAGCACTAATGCTTATTTACTGAATAACTGAATGAGGTAGTCCCAGAAAGATATACACATGTTCTATTAAGTCCTTTGTCTTTGCTGATTTACAAGGGTCGTCCACTTCTTAACGAAAGCAGAGGAATCTCACAAGCACATGTCAAAGTGGGTAATTTTAGGTGTGGATTTATCAAGATCAATTTAAGCATTTACTGAGTATACCAGGCACTGAGTAAAGCCCTACAGATACAATGATAAACAAAACAGGGCCCCTGAAAGCTCAAAGCTTACAATAAATAAATGAAGATATCATATTTGGTATTCCCCTATTCAAAAGGAAGAAAGATTTTTTAACAGGAGATCGTGTTACTACTTAGAACAACTGAAAACAATATCAAATATTAAAACCCAAGACTTATCAACTAGCCTGTGCTTTTTTGGATAACTGTCTCAAAGCAAAAGCTATAAACAGCTTCATATGAAAAACAAAAACAATAGCATATCTAAGCCTGTATCTGATACATAATGCTTCTTAGAAATATTACTCAGCTACGTAAATTTCTTAAATATATAAATCTATTGGTTCATGGGCAAGGAACTCCCACTGGTCCAGGATCGATCTGGGATCTTTCAGAAACTCAAAGATCCTAAAGGTAGACAAAAAGGAATGATTAGTCTGGTGAGCTGTTCTGAATTCTGGTGACACTGGTGAGGAAGTAGAAAAGGGGAAGTGGATCAGGGAAAAGTGCCTAACAGAGGGGAAAGTAAAGTGTAGAAGTGATAACGCATTCTGGGCAGAAATGAGTTGAGCTCAGATACAGACGCAACAGGATAATAATGAGACAAGTAATATATAGTAATGTCAAGTTAGTGATGGGTATTCAAGGCTAAACTATATTGAGATCACAGTCTGTGTAAAATCAAGGCACTGAATAGAGTTCTTAAAGAACCCACATATTAAAGGAAGATTAGTCTGTGTATAGATAGATTGGAACTGCAGGATGAATGGCTAGAAAATTCAGGAATGTAAAAGGTTACACTACTCCCTTTATTTTTATATTTTTTATTTTTTTGTTTTTTTGCGGTACGCTGGCCTCTCACTGCTGTGGCCTCTCCCGTTGCAGAGCACAGGCTCCCGACGCGCAGGCTCAGCGGCCATGGCTCACGGGCCTAGTCGCTCCGCGGCATGTGGGATCTTCCCGGACCGGGGCACGAACCCGTGTCCCCTGCATCGGCAGGCAGACTCCCAACCACTGCGCCACCAGGGAAGCCCCTAGTCCCTTTATTTTTAAAAGAGTCAACTAGCACATACATATCAACTGTAACATCGTAGATAAAAGAGAAGTAACAGAGTCAAATAATTGGTTCCATTAATAGGAATTTTTTAATTCTCATTCTTTGGGATACTGCACAAGTATTCTAAGGATCTACAGATCACTAATAAAAGAAGCTACCTCAAACGGCTTTTATGCTTTCTACATCCCGTTATTGAAAATAAACTTAATTAAACTTATCATTCATGCCTTAAATGTATCATGTTAAGCACTGAGAACGCTTCACTCTCGCTGTTAATACCAGGGAAGTGAGTTTTGTATATTAAGAATATTTTCAAACATTTACATATAAATTAAATTACCCCACCTAAGTGAAAACCGGCGTTTCAACTGATTTTTTCAACCGATTGAAAAACAAAAGCTTCTAGGCGCTTACTGATCACTTTTTAAAAATCCAAGTACAACATCCAATTAAATGCCCTAATCTTAAACGTACAGCTCGATAATTTTTTACAGGCGTGCACACGTCAGTATAACCGTCCTCCACTAATCACTTATTTTTTTTCCAAATATTTTCATCCGACATCCCAAACCAAAACAAAATCTCTCTCCTTTGGGAGCGACGAGCTCCTCGACTCCCTTAAGTAAGATGCGTGGATTTCCAAGAGATACCTTTAGCCGGGGCACGGGAACGGCAACCCGTCAAATTTAAGGCGGAGGAGACGACCCCGGCCCGGCACTCGGTTCTAAGACAAAGCTCACAACCGCCAACCTCGATAAACATACAAAGAAGAAATAACCAAAGCTCCTGCTCCAGGTGGGGCGGGGGCCGAGAGACCCGAGAAGACTTTACAAACGGATGACACGGCGCGGGGCCCGGCAGCCAAGCCCCCTCGCCGGGGCCCGCGGCGCCGCTCCCCGGCCAGGCAGGGTCGCGGGGAGGCGGCTGGCTCCAGGAGACACCGCCAACCTCCTTCTCGAAACGGCTAGCTGGAGGCAGGGGCTGGGGGATCCGGCGACAATAAGAAGGAGGGAGGAGTCATCCTACCTCTCCCCGTGCGCGCTGCGCGCTCCGCCGGGTGCGGGGAGACTGCGGGCGGTGCGGCGGCTCCGCAACGAGGCCGCGCGCGCCCGAGCCTCGGCGGCCGGCGGGGGTTGACGCAGCGCGGGCGGCGAGGCCGCGGCGGCCGCGGGGACAGGAACGCCGGCGGCGGCGGCAGCAGCAGCAGCACCGTCGGCGGCGGCTACGAAACGCCGGCTCCCCTCCCACCTCCGGCCGGTCGCCCGCCCCTTCCTCCGGGGTCTCGGTCCCCTCCCCGCGCCCGGCGCCGGCCGCGCTGCGTCTCACCTGCAGGTGACCTGTTTAGTCCAGCCGCCGCTGCTGCCGTCGCTGCCGCCTCCCCCGCCCCCCGCCCCCAGGGACGGGGAGGTGACTGTGGGGGTAGGGGTGGGGGAGGCCGCTGCCGCCGCTGCCGCTCGTGCTCCTGATGTTGTGGCTGTTGTTCCGGGAGCTGCAGCCTCCGCCATTACTGTTTATCCCACACAGCAATGGCGCCGGAACTTCCGGGATCACATAATTCCGGTCCGGCTGCGGGGAGGAGAAGGCGGCAAGGCGAGGGGTGGAGAAGGACACTGAGGCGCCCGCTCGTTCCCCTCTGCCCCGCGTCGCGTCTCAGAGCGATCTCGCCGCTAGCACTGCGGGCCGGAGCCCGAGCGCCCCCAGCCCGCCCCCAGGGCTCTCTGATTGGTGGGCGAGGCAGCCCCGCCTTGGAGGGGCGGGGCGAGGGCGGGCTACCCCAGGTGAGGCCCACCCCCCCACCTACTGCCCCCAGGCTCCACATCCAGGGAACCAAAGTCCTCATTTCATTTCAAGGGCACTGACTTAGAGGAATGCGTCCCAGCATAGGCTGATGCAGTGGAGAGGCGGAGTGGGATTGGGGTCCTGGGTTTGAATCCAGACTTCCCTGGCTCTACCAATTACTAGCTGTACGAATTTGAGCTGGTTACACATTCTCTCTAGCCTCAGTCTCCTGATCTCTCAAATGGGGGTGAGAGTAGGCCCCACCACATTGGGTTGTGGTGAGGTTTATATATGTGTGGCAATCACTGAGCTTACTGCCTGGCAGACTAAACACTTAATAAATGTTCTCTCTTATTCTTCCCATCAGAGGTGGGATCTCTCAACCCAAGAGAATAGCATGGTGGCTAAGCAAATGCTCTGCAGTCAGCTTGTCTCCATTACCTCCAGGCTTCTCCCATTCCTAGCAATGTGTTTTTGAGTAAGTTAACTTACCTCTTAGTCTCCTGCTTTCCATCTGTAAAATAATAATAATAATTTTAAAATAACTCCCTACCCCAGAGACGATTATGAAAATTAAATGAGAGTCCACTGTGCTTCACACTACAGTTTTAACTTAATAGATATTGAATAACAAAAGCTGTCTGAAATATCCCAGCTTCTAAGAGTTATTTCTAAAACTAAGAACATTAAAAAGTATTTAATCCTACTTTCTGATTAAACCCCATGGTCCACACAGATGCTGCATATTAAATCCTGAGCAGTTTTTCATGAGCCCTTAAATTTGCTTTTCTATAGTCTCTCTACCTTGAGAAAGTGAAAATCCACCCCACTGATAATCAGACCACAATGTACCCAACAGACACAAACAAGGACAGTGGCAAAGCCAACAGAAAACAATGTTTCACCCAAGGCCACACCATGACTGCAAAATGACTAACAATCCCCTTTTGAGTAATCACAGCTTTTTGCTAATGACCTTCCCAGCCCCACTTCACTTCTCCCTCTGACCTCCCAAAGAAGATTTATGAGACACCCAGTTTCTAAACTGCCCCACCTCACGACAGCACCCCAAACCAGAGCTGGTCTCCTCTTCTGCTGTGTTGTTACCCAAAAAGAGCTTCAACCCTGTGAGAAGCCCCTCCCTATTCCCCTTTCCAAGATGCCCACATTCCGCTCCTGGGTGGCCTCCCCTGCTGCGGCAAGTTAATAAATCTTTGTTGGACTACAGGTGTGTCCCTGGTAGTCTTTATCTCTTAGGGTTTATCTGTTGTTGTTAAATAACAAAATTTCAACCAAGTCAATTTTATGATCTAATTGGCTTTATTGAACAATTCATGAATTGGACATCTAGAAAGGAGTTGCACTGAGCTGTAGAAAGGAAAGGTTTTTAAAGGCTGAAAGGGGGCAGAAAAAGGAACTTATTAGCAAAGAAAGCATTGTTCTCCCAAAAGGAACAGAAGGGGCCTACTGGTCATTATCACCTCACCTAGTGCTGACCAGGTAATTCCAGGTTGACTGGTTACATTCCTGGGGGGTTGAGACAACAGGCTAGGCATTAAGTCTTGGTTTGGTGATGTGAGGTTTAGCACAAGTGACTCCATTTTGGGCCTTCTGTCTCCTTTTTAACACAGTCAAGTGATAAATTGTGTTTTTAAAATGTGGGAGTAGGAAAGGAAGTACTGAAACTTTTTTATGTTAAGAAAGAGGGCCATTTAAAACAATTCTATTTTAGAAAAATCCTCTTGTAAAGTATGGATTCTTTTTGTCTCCTCACTGCTGCCCTCACCTGGAAGCAGTGATGCTCAGCTCAGGGCCCTCAGAGCAGTCACATGAGATGGTAAAAGATCTGAGTCACAGAGATACACCTGGAAAGGCCCTGGGCCTCAACTTTAAGATGGATTGAGGATGGAACCCAGAGCTGTCCCCGACACCCCATGTGCCCAGCCAAGCTGAGCTCTGAATTTTAGATCTTCCTGTTCAGCCCTGCAGCCAAAGTGACTTTCTCTGCTCCAAGTTCTCCAAGGAGGGTTTCAATCAGGGTAAGGCTTTACTAGGCCCCATCTACAGACCTCATCTCTCTTCTGCCCCTTTTTCGCTTCTCCAGGAACTCTGACCTCAAGCTTGTTACCAAATGCAAGTTTGTGTGCCCGAGGCACCGTGAGGCCAAACAGACCTAAACATCAGAGTCTGGTGCAGAGAGAGGTTTATTGCAGGGCCAAGCAAGGGGAACGGGTGGCTCAAAAAACCCCAACTCCTCGATGGTTTTCAAGGAGAAATTTTTATAGGCAAAATTTGGGGTGAGGGCTGCAAGGTGTGTGACTTTCTTCTGACTGGTTGGTGGCGAGGTAACTGGACGGTGCTCCAGGAATCTAGCGTTCAGCCCGAAGTTGCGAAGTTACCATCCTCCACCTGGGTGGGGACCTTAGTTCCTGCAGAAGAACTCAAAGATATTGTTATGTACATTCCTTCAGGAAGAACCAGGACCCTGCCCCGAGGTTTCACTATTGTTTCTTGACTACTCCTTCTTTGTTTCTGTATTCCCTCCCTTCCCTGATTAGCAACTGTTTGAATCCACCCTTTGGGACTCAGGGAATATCAAGGAGGCTGAATGAAGCTTATAAACAAGAAACAGGGGGCAGGGAAAGGGTTTGTACTTGGTTTCATGCTGACCCAAACACGCAAGTCACACTCTCACAACCTCATCATCTAGACATTTCCTTGGCTACCTCCTCCAAGCTTTTGCCAAAACTCAACCAGAAATTCTCAAATCTTGGGGCTGGGGGTGATAAATTGGGAGATTGGGATTGACATATACACACTACTATATATAAAACAGGTAACTAATAAGGACCTACTGTATAGCACAGGGAACTCTACTCAATACTTTGTAATGACCTATATGAGAAAAGACTCCTAAAAAGAGTAGATAAATGTGTTGACTAAAAAACTCTTCACAACCTAAAAGTTGAGAGTTGTGTTTTATTCAGCTGGAGTTTTTAGGACTTCAAGCCCGGGAGTCAGTGTCTCAAGTAACCCTGAGAAAATTGCTCCAAGGAGAGGAGGGGAGCTGGGATATATACTTTTGTAACAAAGGGAAGTTAGTAGGAACAAAAGATTACTGTTAATAAAAGAAAACCAGATATCTCAAGTTAAGGAATTTAACATTTTTCTATGTATGGGAAGATGCAAGAGTTGGGCTCACTGAAATCATTCCTTTGATATGCACCTCAGTTGTCTGGGGCCAGTACCCTGTGTTTTCACGTCCTGAGTTTCCTCAGGGCTCACCGCAGGGAGTGGCTGCAGTCTGATGGCTGCTAGATGGCAGGTATTCTTTCCTTCCTGAGTCCCCTCAGGGATCACCAGCGCAGCCTAGTGAGCTGCAACTGCTGATGACTGTGACATCCTTTGTTTACTGATAATGGCAGGCAATATTCCATTTATCATATGTATATGTATAACTGATTCACTTTGCTGTACAGCAGAAACTAACACAACATTGCAAATCAACTATACTCCGATAAAAAATTAATTAAGGGATTCCCTGGTGGCACAGGGGTTAAGAATCCGCCTGCCAATGCAGGGGACACAGGTTCGAGCCCTGGTCCAGGAAGATCCCACATGCCACGGAGCAACTAAGTCTGCGAGCCACAACTACTGAGCCCGTGCGCCACAACTACTGAGGCTGTGTGCCTAGAGCCCGTGCTCCGCAACAAGAGAAGCCACCGCAATGAGAAGCCCGCGCACCACAACGAAGAGTAGCCTCCCGCTCACTGCAACTAGAGAAAGCCCGCGCACAGCAACGAAGACCCAACGCAGTGAAAAATAAATAATTTAAATAAATAAATTTTTAAAAATTAATTTAAAAATTAAAACAATTAAGAAAAAGAAATTCTCAAATCTCAATTTCTCCTCTGACTGCCTTTTAAAATATTGCAACACGTTTCCTCACCACCTCACCCCACCCTCCTACACTCCTAATCCCCTTACTCCGCTCCATCTTTCTTTTTCTTTCTTTCATTTTTTTTTTTTTGGCATGCAGGAACTTAGTTACCCGACCAGGGATCGAACCCATGCCCCTGCAGTGGAAGCTGGAGTCTTAACCACTGGATCACCAGGGAAGTCCCTGCTCTATTCTTCTTTATTGCATACTATTTACCTTCTAATTTACTATAGAATTTCTTGTTATTTATTTTTTAATTGTCTATCTCTCCTAGCTAGAATATAAGTTCCCTGAGGGCAGGAATCTTTACCTATTTTGTTCAGATGTATCCCAAGTCCCTAGTACAGTGTCTGGCATATAGTAGGTGCTCAATAATATGTGGGCAATGGATGAAAGAATTCTCTGTTGTTAGAAAAATTACTACGCCTTGTCTCACCATCCATACCAATAGGAATAATGATGTTTTGTATTATAGGGAAACAAAATAAACGAAGAGTCATCCCTTTCTCTGGGAGAAAAGTTCAGCACAAGGCAATCCATTTACCTCTTCCCTCACAAAATATTTATTAGTGATTTTGATTTTGCTGGACCCATGCTACCCAAACAGCCAGGTTACATAGGAATCATGAGCGGACTTTAGTGCCTGAACATAGTAGCCCGGTGACATTGGGCAAGTTCCTGCCTAAGTCTCCTCACTGGTGAAATAAGGCCAGTGGTACACCTTCCTTATAAGTATTAAATGAGTTAATATATATAAGCCTCAAGAAGCCTCCCTAGGTGTAGTAACTGCTAGGTAAGTATTTATTATTGTTTCCATTGATGTTGTTATATGATGTTAAAACAGGGTTGCCAGATTTAGCATATGAAAATACAGGATGCCCAGTTAAATTTGAACTTCAGATAAATAACAAATCGAGTTTTAGTGTAAGTATATCCCAAATATTGCATGGGATATACTTATACTTAAAACATTCGTTGTCTGAACTTCAAATATAACTAGGCCTCCTATATTTTATCTGGCAACCCTACATCAGAATCATACTGATGCTTTTCAAAGGCCTGTCACCTCCTTGTCTAGTTCTAGTCTCACAACAGGCTTGTCAAGTTGAGCAAGCACAGATTATTTTGCCCCTATGAATCTGAGCAGATGAAGTTGAAGAGACAGGCAGAGATGCTGTGCAGGATCACACAGCCCATGAGTGACAGAGCAGAGCTTGAAGCTTGAGGAATTGTAGCTGTGGGGCTAGTGTTCCTTCCCCAGTCGGTACTGGAAGTCAGGCTCTCCCCTAGGGGAAGCTTTTAATGTAAAAGGGAAGACTACAGACAAGATGCAATCCCACTTGTCGGTCTGTGCCGAGTGCTACAAAATTAAAGAAAGTATAAGAGATAAGGCTAGCATCGTGCCAAGCTGCTGTGGATTCTATTGCTGTGGGCAGATCTACTTTGCACTCTGTGGAACAACCTTGAAAACCTTACTGTGTGAATTCTAGTCCCACACAATAAGCACAAATATTAATCTTCCTGTTATTTTCTTTCCAAAGGGGGTTCAAATAATGATTTGGTCTCTGTAAAAACACTTTGTATTTTCACATAGGTCAGTGGTTCCCTGCCTTCTTCGGTGTAAGTATCCTCTCCAACAATTTATGAATTATTTTGTATTAGAGGCTGTGTTAATTTTTCCTTTGTATAATTTTTTTTTTATAATAATACAATCATGTGACTAAACATTTTTTTAAAAGTAGAAAAGGGCCTGACAGGGACTTCCCTGGTGGTCCAGTGGTTAGGACTCCAGCCTCTCACTGCCCAGGGCCGGGGTTCGATCCCTGATCAGGGAACTAAGATCCCACAAGCGTGCAGAGCAGCCAAAAAAGAGGGCCGGGGTGGGGGGGTCATGACAAAGATTCTTTGACTAAACTCTACTCAGGCTCCCCTGAACTTTACAATGAGGCCTCAATTTTTGGACTTCCGTGTTCATCTCTGCATCCAATTTTAGCAAGAATCCTGTTAAATTGCTTTAGCCAGAATCCTCCATCGCACCGGTGCCGGGTCGAATCTGGGAGACAGAGTTTTGGGTGAAGTAGTAAAGGACACTATTGCTTTGCCAGGCAAATGGGAACACACAAGGTTCCTGCCTCAAAAAAATGTGTGTGCCAACCCAAGAGGATTTGAGGAGGAGTTTTATAACAATACTTCAAAGGTGGGGTTGCTGACAAGATGAGGGTGTGTGCAGGGTCTCAGGGTCTCCTGATTTGATGGGCTTCTCTGCTCCCTTTAATCTTGCCTCGGGTGGTTTCTCGGCAGCTCCTCCTTTGATTAGCAACTGTTCGAATCTGCCCTTTGGAACTCAGGAAAGGTCAAGGAGGCTGGAGTCTTGCCTACAAGAAACGGGGGACAAAAAAAGGCTTCCTTGCCCAGGATCCCATAACCCCACCCCCGTTTCACTAAGCACTGGACCACCAGGGAATTCCCCTCTCTCTCTTTTTTTAAATGGAAGTAGAGTTGATTTACAATTATTTGCCATTCCTCTTAATCCTCATAAGTTTAAGAGATACTTTATTTCCTTTTCTGTCTATTCGCAACCTTTGCCCATTTTTCTCTTAGATCATTTGTAAGCGGAATTAGGGAAATTAGCATTTTGTTTCTCATGAACTGCAAATATGTTTCTCAGTTTGTTGTTGGTGTTCTGATTTTCCTTGTGATTTTTGCCATGTGGATTTTTTTTTTTAAGATGCAGTCTAATTCTATGTTTTCTGGATTTTGTATCATAGTTATAAAAGTCTTCCCCACCCCAAGGTTATTAAAGTATTCACTCTCTTTTTTTTTTTCCTAGTAATTTTATGGTTTGATTTACTACGTTTAAATTTATGATCCTTTTGTAATTTGTCCGGGCACAAGGTGTTAGGTGTGACAGCTTTGATTTTTCCCAGACGGTTACCCAGTTGTCTCAACACCATTTATTGAATAGTTCATCTTTTCTCCACTGACTTGAGATGCCATCTTTATGGCATATTAAATTCTTTTTTTAAAAATTTTAATAGTGTTCATTTCTTTTTTTTTTTCTTAAGAAATTTATTTATTTTTGGTTGCATTGGGTCTTCATTGCTGCACGGGCTCTCTTCAGTTACAGAGCGGTGGGCGGGCTTCTCATTGCGGTGGCTTCTCTTGTTGCGGACCACCGGCACTGGGCCAGCGGGCTTCAGTAGTTGTGGCTCGTGGGCTCTACAGCACAGGCTCAGTAGTTGTGGCACACGGCCTTACTTGCTCCGCAGCAGGTGGGATCTTCCCGGACCAGGACTCGAATGCGTGTTCCCTGCATTGGCAGGCAGATTCCTAACCACTGCGCCACAGGGAAGTCCCATATTAAATTCTTATACTCAAGTCTGTTTGTGAACTTTCTGTTCTCTTTATTTAAATCCCAGTGCTGTATATTATTGAAGGTATATAATATCTGTTAGTGCCATCTTACTATTTTTTCCAGAAAAGTTCTCACTTTATCTTTTACATATGAAATTTAGAATCTGATTGTCTAATTTTTAAAATCCTGTTATTTTTATTTTTAACCTTAAACATTTTGCCCTACCCCTCCCACAATCTGCACATAATGCTTGGAGCTCTTTGTCCTCAGCTTTAGCTCACTGCCTGGCCCAAAATCTTTGTTGAGTAAACAAATGAATAGATAAACCAACGGGTAGATGCAGGAATGAATGCAAATTTAGGTTTGTGCTGGTTTACCCTAGTGTGAAGCTCCCCTCCCCCACTCTAAAGGACAGGAGCTAAGGTCTTAGGAAAAAAATTAGGAAAACTTGTAGCAAACTCAGTGCCTCCTCTTTAAATGGCCTGGTGTCTCAGCCCTTCGGCATTCCCACACCCCCAAGCCTTTGTGCAGACCAAATAGCTTTTGCAGTTTGAGGGCTTTCTTTTAAGCAGGGAGCAAAAAATGCTAATAATGTTTCCAGTTTCCATTCTTGCCCTTGCTAGGAGTGTGAGCTGTAATCTCCAAAAGTACAAAAAGGCCCAGGGACAGCCCTAGGGGTGGGTGGGAAAAAGATCAACTAGTTTTGAGAAAAGTAAGCATTTAAAATACCAAGAAGTTAGAAAAATCTTATCTGCTTTAACCTGTACTTTCTAGGGTGTGTGTGTGTGTGTGTGTGTGTGTGTGTGTGTGTGTGTGTGTGTGTGTGTGTGTGTGTGTGTGTGTTTTAACCGTTAGAGTAAACGCTACTCTCTCTTCTGCCCTAGTGAAACCAAGCTTTCTAGGAAACAGAGGCTGGAGAGGGCAGCCTAATCTCCGTAGGAATTATCTATTTCAGAAGACTTCTTGAGTCCAGACTAAGAAATGGGTGCTGAGAATGAATTTAAGAATTCCCTAGGCTGGGATTAACAGATACACACTACTATGTATAAAATAGATAACCAACAAGGGCCTACTGTATAGCGCAGGGAACTATACTCAATATTACATAATAATCTATAAGGGAAAAGAATCTAAAAAAGCATATATATATGTGTGTGTGTGTATATATATATGTAAATAGCTGTGCTGTACACCTGAAACTCACACGATATTATAAATCAATTAAAAAAACAATTCCTTAGCCTTATTTGGTTAAAAAACAATTTTGTTTGTTTGTTTGTCTTTTTAAGAAAAAGCTTCTTCTGGGTACAGTCTAAATGGGCCACAGTCTTAGAATGATGGCATCAGTGAATGTATTCACTTATTCATTCATTTAGATAGGATCATCAGGGAAGGCTTTTCTTTTCTTTTTTTTTTTATAAATTTATTTATTTATGTATTTTTGGCTGTGTTGGGCCTTCGCTGCTGCACGGGCTTTCTCTAGTTGCAGAGAGCGGGGGCTATACTTCATTGCATTATGCGGGCTTCTCATTGCAGTGGCTTCTCTTGTGGCAGAGCATGGGCTCTAGGGGCGCAGGCTCAGTAGTTGTGGCCCATGGGCTTAGTTGCTCTGCGGTGTGTGGGATCTTCCCAGACCAGGGCTCGAAGCCATCTCTCCTGCATTGGCAGGCGGATTCTTAACCACTGCGCAACCAGGGAAGTCCAGGGAAGGCTTTTCTAAGATGATATTTGAACAGACACCTAAAGGATTGGCAAGAATAAGCCAATTGAAAATCTAAGGGAATAGTGTACAGGACAGAGGGAACAGCGAGTACAGAAGCCCTGAGATGGGGTCATGCTTGATATAATCCAAGAACTGCCAATGCCAGTGTGGCTGGAGCCCACTGAGCCAGGCTGAGTGTGGCCAGAGATGGGGCAGGCTGGCTGGGGAGAAATGGGAAGAGAGAGTAAGAGACAGGGTCCCGAGGAGCAGATTCCTCCTAACACCAGTTCACAGCATGCTTTGGGTGTGAGTCTACCAGCCAGGCAGAAGTTATCAAACCTATTGAAACTGCACCGAAGCAGCGGGCATCCTGGTGTGGCTACCTGAAGGGAGGAGACAAAGGGATACTGTGAGGGGAGGGGAGGGACAACACAGACTCCTTTTTCATTCTCAAATAATCACAGGTACAGAGTGTCTTTCTAGCTTTCTGTCTGTTTATCCTTCTGGCTTCACACGTAGCAGGGAGCTTTGATCTGAAGGATTACGGCAATGCATTCTGGATTTGGTAATTACATGGGAGAAAAAAAAACTTTCTCTACTCTCTTAGGTTCATTATCTAGGACATGCAAATTAAACTGATAAAAGACAGATTAACAGGAGAAAAGAGTTTGTTTCATACGCATAAAAGTAGCCAGCGAAAGAAGTAGCTGGCTTTTTAAATGGCTAAAATTAAAGGCTTATACACCTAACTTAGTAGGGAAAAGGGAGGGAGAGAGAAGGCTTCTATGGGAAAAACCCAATAGGTTTCTTTAGGGAAGCCCAGTGGGTTTTTAGAACAGGTGAGAGATAAGAAGGTTTGTGATAATGATTGTCTACATGGGTATGCACTGTATTTCTGCCTTCTTGAGGGCCATTAAGGGGATTTATGGTATCCTCATTTCCTAGCAGTTGCTGATTTTAGTTAGGTAAGGAAAACTCAGAAAAGCTTTTTTTCTGCATCTGTTGAATCTTAATTGTCTTTAGCTTAAAATCATCTTGATATCAACTCTGGGGCCTTGAGTGGGTCCTCACCTTATCTAATATATATCTCATAGCATCTTGTGCCTATTTTCCAAAATATAAAAATGCACAGGTAATTGACAGATGAAACTAATGCCCTTTGATCAGAGAGCTGCGCAGAGAATACTCACTTTATGTGTCCTCATAGGACGGGGATCTGAGCTCCTAGGACTCACCCTTGAAGAGCAGTACAAGACCACCAGCCCCCCAAGCCGCAGAGGAGCCTTCACCTCGCTGACCCCACCTCAGCTCGGTGCCTGCAGCTCCTTGTTGCCTCTCACAGCAGCGGCCAGGCTTCCTGAGCACTGGTTCCCATGCAGGACCACCAGCCAGGCCCAGAGGCGACGGATGCCTTCCTCTCCCTCTTCCCAAAGCCCCCCTGTGCCCAAGTCCTGGCCTTTTCACTTCTGAAATCTATCTCAAATTTGCCCTCTTGCATCTCCACTGCCACTACTCTAAGCTATCATCATTTCTTGCTGGGCTATTTCAGTGGCCTGGTAATTGGTCTGTGGGCATCTACTCTGGCTCATCCCATTCCATCCTCTGCATTGTAGCCAGTGATCTAAATCTGAAGATGCTGTGTCATTCTCTTGCTTAAAACTTTTTCATAGTTTCTGGTTACTTTTATTATTTTTTAATTTATTTTTTAAACATCATTTATATATATATATTTAGTTACTTATTTGGTTGCACTGGGACTCAGCTGCAGCAGGCGGGCTCCTTAGTTGCAGCATGTGGGCTCCCCAGTTGTGGCATGTGAAATCTTAGTTGTGGCATTCATGTGGGATCGAACCTGGGGCCCCTGCATTGGAAGTATGAGTCCTATCCACTGCACCACCAGGGAAGTCCCTCTGGTTACTTTTAGAATGAGAATTAAATCCTTAGTAGGATCTACAGAGCCTTACAAATTTTGGCCCTGTTATGGACTGAACTGTGGCCCTCTCTCCCCCAAATTCCTGTGTTGAAGCCCCAATTCCCAGCACCACAGAATGTGACTGTATTTGGAGACACAACCTTTAAAGAGGTAACTGAGGTTATATAAGGTCATTGGGGTTGCCCCTAATCTAAAATGACTGGTGTCCTTATAAGAAGAGGCACTTAGGGCTTCCCTGGTGGCGCAGTGGTTGAGAGTCTGCCTGCCGATGCAGGGGACGCGGGTTCATGCCCCGGTCCGGGAAGATCCCACATGCCACAGAGCGGCTGGGCCCGTGAGCCATGGCCGCTGAGTCTGCGCGTCCGGAGCCTGTGCTCCGCAACGGGAGAGGCCACAGCAGTGAGAGGCCCGCGTACCGCAAAAAAAAAAAAAAAAAAAGAGGCACTTAGGACACAGACAAGCAAAGAGGAAAGACAATATGAAGATACAGTTCATCTGCAAGTCAAGGAGAGAGGCCCCAGAAGAAAGCAACCCTGGGACTTCCAGCCTCCCCAGCTGTCAGACAATACATTTCCATTGCTTAAGCGGCCTAGTCTGTGGTACTTTGTTATGGCAGCCCTAGCAAACTAATACTGGCCCCTACGTACCCAGCCAGCTTTAATGTCTCTACAAAGCTCCCTTTACTAAGTTTCTAGAACTTGCCTTGCTCCCTCCCACTATGTATCGGTACCAAGCTATTCCCAACCTTCTTTCCCTTGCCTGTTCCCACCACAGAAGTGAAATACTAGCTTTCCCAGCATCCCTTGCACCAAGGGATGGTCATATGATCATAGACCAAGGAGCTATGAGGGGAAGGCTGCAGGGAGGCCTCTGGGAAAGATGTCCTGGGTTTTCTGGATAAGTCAGGCTTCTGCTTGGTCCTCCCTACCTCCTGCCTTTGAAAACCATCCTTATGTCTGGAGCTGGGCTGATAAGAGGACAGGCCTGAGCACAAGAAGTAATGTACAGAAGATGGTAGAGCAGAAAGAGCCTCAAAGACAGAGTGCAAGAACTGGCCCAGTGCCAGCAGCCACCACCTCCATATTTTTTGTTGTATGAGAAAAAACAAAAACACCCAATTGTTTTAGCCACTGGCAGTCAGATTTTGTTTCTTGAAGCCAAAAGCATTTCTAACCAATGTATGACTTAAGGCTTTGCACATGCTATTCCCTTCTCTGGAATGCTATTCCCTCCTCTCCCCAACCTTCAGACCTCAGCTCAAGTATCACTTTCTTGGGGAAGTGTTCTCTAGGCTCCTGACCAAGTCCAACCCCTCTGATCCACTCTCACACTCCAATTCCCCATCCTTCATAACACCTGTCATGATGGAAACATTATGTTTGTTTGTGTATGATTATCTGAATGTCGGTCTTCCCCCCAAAATCTCTTGAGAGCAGGGACTGTATTTATATTTGTTCACTGTTGTACCACCAGTATCTATGACACTCAATATGTGTAGAATGAATGAATGAATGAATGTCAAAAAGGTCCAATCCCAGGACATGCATTCATTCAAACTAGAGCAGTGTCTGGTGCATCATTTCAGTTCAATAAATATATGTCTAATGAGTGAATGAATGGGGGAAACAAAGGTGAAAAGTAGCAGCACCTGTCCTCAAGGAATTTAGAAGCTAAGAGGGGAAGCAGACCCCAAAGCAGAACATTTTACTGGGAATGTGCAGTGGTAGAGGCACCTGCAAGGTGCTGTCAGAGGTCAGAGAAGCAGCCATTATGCCAGACTGATTGAGAGTGAGGGTAGCAGGGAAGGTGCCACATGAGCTGAGCCAGCCGTGTGCCCTTGCTGCAGACTGCAGATGCACAGGCGTGGAGCTCAGGGACCGGATGGTGGAGGAGGGCAGCTGGAAGCAGTTCTACATTCACTGTTGAAGCATAAAATCCTCGGCAGGAAAGGGCAGGCTGCAGCCAGCTCTGGGGGAGGTGGGGAGGGCAGGGAGGGGTTGGACTTGGCCTGCAGGCAGTGGGGAGCCCTGGGAAGGTCTTGGGCAGGAGCCTGGCGCCGGTGCAGGTGGTCAGATCACAATCTAGCAGCAGAAGAAAGGTAGCTCTGAGTCCTGAGCTGCCAGCTTCACCGTGGTTACCTACCCTTCTAACTGGGATGATTCTGAGTCCCAGGCAAGGTTTCTCCACACAAGCTGTTCCGAAAAACAAATCAACCCTGTTAACTGAGTCAAGGAAATGGGTCCTGACCATTCATCAAGGACTCTGGCACCTGCCCCGCAGTCTCTCCACCCCAGGCCAGACCAGAAGGTCAGTTGTCTTTAAAATCCACGGGGAGACTTCCCTGGTAGTCCAGTGGTTAAGACTCCGAGCGTGGATTCGATCCCTGGTCGGGGAACTAAGATCCCACATGCCACGCAGCATGGCCAAAAAAATAAATAAAGCAAAGCAGTATGCTAACACATATATATGGAATTTAAGAAAAAAAAATGTCATGAAGAACCTAGGGGTAACACAGACCTACTAGAGAATGGACTTGAGGATATGGGGAGGGGGAAGGGTAGGCTGTGACAAAGCGAGAGAGAGACATGGACATATATACACTACCAAACGTAAGGTAGATAGCTAGTGGGAAGCAGCCACATAGCACAGGGAGATCAGCTCGGTGCTTTGTGACCACCTAGAGGGGTGGGATAGGGAGGGTGGGAGGGAGATGCAAGAGGGAGGAGATATGGGGATATATGTATAACTGATTCACTTTGTTGTAAAGCAGAAACTAACACACCATTGTAAAGCAATTATACTCCAATAAAGATGTTAAAAATAAATAAATAAAATAAACTAACTCACTTTAGAGATTAAAAAAAAAAGCAAATCAAATCCACGGGGACCACCCTGACTCCAGTTTTCCATGCACTCACCCTCAGGGGCCATTTCCTACCTTAAAAAAAAAAATCCCTACTATATATAAAATAGATAACCAACAAGGACCTACTATATAGCACAAGGAACTGCATTCATTATTTTGTAATAACCTATAAGGGAAAAGAATCTGAAGAAAAATTAGATATACATGTATGCATAACTGAATCACTTTGCTGTACACCTGAAACTAACACAACATTGTAAATCAACTAGACTTAAATATATATATATATATATATATATATATCTCCAACTTAAAAAAAAAATCCCAGATACCTTCTCTACTGTTTATACCCAGGCCTTTTCAGCCCCCCTAACTGCTCTACCTCCAGCCACTGCTTTTATAGCCCATTCTCTAGGGGTTTCAGGGACAATCATCCTGTGAGCCCAAGACCCCCCAAGAAAATGCCACTTGTCATAAAATCTTTCTTGGTCATCAGATCCTGCCCTAAATCAATGAAAAGCTTGAGGCTTTAAATAGAAAGCTGAGACTTCCCTGGTGGCGCAGTGGTTAAGAATCCACCTGCCAATGCAGGGGACATGGGTTTGAGCCCTGGTCTGGGAAGATCCCACAACTAAGGATCAACTAAGCCCGTGTGCCACAACTACTGAGCCTGCGCTCTAGAGCCCGTGAGCCATGACTCCTGAGCCTGCATGCCACAACTACTGAAGCCCGCGCAGCTAGAGGCCGTGCTCCGCAACAAGAGAAGCCACTGCAGTGAGAAGCCTGAGCACCGCAATGAAGAGCAGCCCCTGCTTGACGCTGCTAGAGAAAGCCCGCGAGCAGCAATGAAGACCCAACGCAGCCAAAAATAAATAAATAAATAAAATTTTAAAATAAAAAATAAATAGAAAGATAGAAAGCTGGCCGATTCCATTTGATTATACTCTGGCAATGGGGATTCTGGTTCCAACACTGCATTTGAAATGTAAAAATGTGTGGTGTGATCCAAGTGTCCATCAACAGATGAATGGATAAAACAAAACGTGTTTAACATTCCCTGGTAGTCCAGTGGTTAGGGCTCCGCATGTCCACTGCAGGGGGCATGGGTTCGATCCCTAGTCTGGGAACTAATACGATGCAATGAATATGATTCAGCTTTAAAACAGAATGAAGGGCTTCCCTGGTGGTGCAGTGGTTGAGAGTCCGCCTGCCGATGCAGGGGACGCGGGTTCGTGCCCCAGTCCGGGAAGATCCCACATGCCGCGGAGCGGCTGGCCCGTGAGCCATGGCCGCTGAGCCTGCGCGTCCGGAGCCTGTGCTCCACAATGGGAGAGGCCACAGCAGTGAGAGGGCCACGTACCGCAAAAAAAAAAAAAACAGAATGAAATTCTGACACATCTCCAACATGGATGAACCTTGAGGACATTATGCTAAGTGAAATGAGCCAGTCACAAAAGGACAAATCCTGCATGATTCTGCTTATATGAGGTACCTAAACTAGTCAAATTCATAGACAGAAAGTAGAATGGAGGTTGTCAAGGCCAGGGGAGGGGAGAAGCAGGGAACTGGGAGAATGGGTACCAATTTTCAGTTGGGGATGGTGAAAAGTTCGTGGAGATGAAGGATGTCATTATGGTTGCACAACAGTATGAATGTGCTCACCACTGCGAACTCTACACTCAGGAACGCTTAAGGTGGCCAATTTTGTATTATGTGTAACTTAACACAATTAGAAATTTCAAAAATATGAATGGGTTTAGGAGTATTTGGAACAGATAACACATACACAGTCGAGTGCCTGTTCTGTGTGAAGCCCTGTGTGAGTCAGAGCTGCACCAGGAGCCCAGTGTGCTCATCAGGAAGGCAGACATCACTGGAAAGAGGATCCAGTACCGGGCACTGCAGGCAGCTACCAAATAAGGAGGTGTATGAGATATAAATAGCTGCTAAGACTGGTTGAGGCATGCCCTGACTTTAAGACCAGCTCAGCTGTTAGCTGCCTGGGATACACTGGGCTCTAGCTCAGTGTGCTTCCTCCCTCCTCACACCCCACCTGTCCTGCCAAGGCCTCCAGCTGCTCCCTCCCTCTTGCATCTGCCCAGTGGCCCCATCAGCTGAAGGCCCTGGGATCCCGCCCTGACCGGGCTTATAGACACACTTCCTGGTTGCGGCCACAGGTGCTCCAGCAGGTAGTCAAGTCTGCGGTCAGAAGGGATCTCTTCAGCGACCTCCCTGGTGGTCAAGTGGTTAAGACTCTGCACTTCCAATGCAGGGGGCCCAGGTTTGATCCCTGGTTGGGGAACTAAGGTCATCCCACATGCCACATGGCGTGGCCAAAGAATAAAAAATAATTAAGAAGAGACCTCTTCACCTACTTTACAGATGGGGAAATGGAAGGGCTGGAGGCGAGGAGCTGTGCCCCAAGTTCCACCGTCACCCGGAGGCAGAGCTGGGTGAGGATGTTCCATGCCTCCCTCTCTCCCAAACCTCACTGTCCTTTTGGTGCCAGGGCCTTCCCGGGGGACAGGTAAGAATCCGGAGGGGTGGCTGAAATTTATCTCTTCCTCTCCCCCAGGTGAGGCTATAGGACATTATCAGTTTGCCAGTGAGATGTCCATCTGCTGGGCCTACACAAAACGCTCAGGGAGTGGGACTTCCTGGTGAGGGAGTGGGACTTCCTGGTGGCGCAGTGGTTAAGGCTCCGCCCTCCCGATGCAGGGGGCCCTGGCCAGGGAACTAGATCCCACATGCATGCTGCAACTAAGGAGGCTGCCAGTTGCAACTAAGACTTGGTGCAATCAAATGAATTAAAAAACAAACAAAAAAAACAACGGGGGTGACGACTTTTCTTTCTGGTGTGTGTGTGTGCGCGCGCGCGCACGCACATGCATGCAAACAGAAGAGTGTGTAAAAACAACGTGCATAGTTCGAACTGAAGGAGAACAGTCTATGCTACCCCAAAATGTGCCATTCTGGAATGAAGATTATTTTGAGCTGAAGGCAATTGAGAATCAACAGATGCAGGAAGGGTTCTCTGTCCTTCTGCCCCTTTTCCTCCTAAAAGCAGGATATATATTTCCCTTGTGAAGGTACCAGAAAGAGGAATGCAACTCTTATTACAGAGGTGGAGGCACCAGCATTGAGGTGAGTCTGCACAACCAAATCTCACTAACATAACCCTTATCTGTCATTAGCTTCCCCCATATATTTCCTAGTCCCTTCTCCACAGTTTATCGTCCTTTGAAACCCAAACCATGTTTCCTTTGTTAAAATGGTATATGAGCCCCTGAGTCCCACCATTTCTTTGATTTTCACTTATTTTCTGTCAACTCCCATGCACATAAATATTGATAAAAACTGTGTACATTTTATCCTGACAATCTGTCTTTTGTTAGTCTAATTCACAGACCCTAAGAGCTCAGAGGAAGTTTTCCTCCAACAAAACACACCCAGGCACCTATCACCCATATCACGAAGTAGAATATTATCATATCCTAGAAGTCCTGCCCTGTGTGCCTCTTCTTCCTTTTTTTTTTTATTTTTATTTTTATTGGAGTATAGTTGAGTTACACTGTTGTGTTAGTTTCTGCTGTACAGCAAAGTGAATCAGTTTTACATACACATATACCCACTCTTGTTTAGATTCTTTTCCCATATAGGTCATTACAGAGTATTGAGTAGAGTTCCCTGGGCTATACAGCAGGTTCTTATTAGCTATCTGTTTTATATATAGTAGTGTGTATATGTCAATCCCAATCTCCCAATTTATCCCTCCCCCCTTCCCCGCCATGTGCCTCTTCGATAACACATCCTGGTCCCAAGTAAACCATTGTCCTACATTTTGTTTGAATCTTTCCTTTGGTTTTCTTTACATTTGTTTTTAGCTGCACACGGATTCCTAAACAGCACATTATTAGGTTTGCCTGTTTTAAAATTCGATTTAAGTGGAATCTTACTCATATCCTCTGTTTCTTGCTGCTTTAGCTTATGTTTGTGAGATTAACCTGTATTGGTGCATACGATGTAGGTTATAGATTTTTCACTGTTGCATAGTGTTCCACTGTATGGTTATCCCACACCTGATTTACACATTTTACTGTTGATGAATATTCCATTACCTCCAGTTTCTGGCTATTACAAATGATGCTGCTCTGAATACTCCTGTACATGTCTTTTGATACACGTAGGCATGCATTTTGTTGGGTGTATGCTTAGGAGTGGGATTACTGGGTCATTGGTAATCAATTGCTTTACTTGGTAATGTCGGTTTTCCAGCGGCTATACCATTTACTTCTGTCATATCCTGTTGCTCTCGATTCCTACATTTTTTTTTTTTTTTTCCCGTACGTGGGCCTCTCACTGCTGTGGCCTCTCCTGTTGCGGAGCACAGGCTCCGGACGCGCAGGCTCAGCGGCCATGGCTCACAGGCCCAGCTGCTCCGCGGCATGTGGGATCTTCCCGGACCGGGGCACGAATCCGTGTCCCCTGCATCGGCAGGCGGACTCTCAACCACTGCGCCACCAGGGAAGCCCTCCGATTCCTACATTTTAAACTGTACACCCAGCAGGACCTGAACGTTCCCAAGCCCCTGCTCGTCCAACTCCAGGCCAAGGCCAAAGCCACTGCCCACAGCAGTTTGAAAAAGATGTAATCTTTCTCAAGTGATGAAAGTGTTCTGCAGTTAAACAGTGGTTATAGTTGCACAACTTTGTGACTGTGCTAAAAGCCACCAAACTCTGCACGTGAAAAGGGTAAATGTTACGGTATGTGAAGTGAGTTATATTTCAATTTAAAAAATGGTCTGACTTTAATTTTTGATCATGTGGGAGGTTTGAAATGGTAACACGTAGTGGTTTCAATGTGCATTTTTCTGATCAATATTGTATTTGAAAATACTTTCGTCTGTTTATAGATCATTTGTACTTCCTCTTCTATGAAATTACTATACTCTTTTTTTTTTTAAGTATAATTGATCTTTTCTTTTTGTTTATTTGGCTGCGCTGGGTCTTCGTTGCTGTGCACAGGCTTTCTCTAGTTGTGCCGAGCAGGAGCTACTCTTCGTTGCGATGCACGGGCTTCTCACTGCGGTGGCTTCTCTTGTTGTGGAGCACGGGTTCTAGGTGCGTAGGCTTCAGAAGTTGCAGCATGCGGGCCCTAGAGTGCCCAGGCTTCAGTAATTGCAGCCCTTGGGCTCAGCAGTTGTGACTCACGGACTCTAGAGCGCAGGCTCAGTAGTTGTGGTGCACGGGCTTAGTTGCTCCGTGGCATGTGGGATCTTCCTGTATCAGGTATCGAACCCTTGTCCCCTGCATTGGCAGGTGGATTCTCAACCACTGTGCCACCAGGGAAGTCCCACTATACATTTCTTTTGCCTATTTATCTGTTGGATTGTTTGTCTTTTCTTGTTGTCTTTTCTTATTGTTATAAGCCCCCTTATAGCCTAGGGGCTACTTACATATATTTAGGTCCTAATCCTTTGTTGGTTCTATATGTTACAAATATCTTCCCCCAGGTGTGGCTTATCTTTTTACTCTACAAAATGGTATCCTTTGATGAAGTAAGGATTTTTTCCGCCGTGCTTCTTTTTTTAAATTGCATTTAAAAAACTGAAATAAATGTACAGACAGTAACATGCACAGGGATTTCCCTGGTGGCGCAGTGGTTAAGAATCTGCCTGCCAATGCAGGGGACATGGGTTCAAGCCCTGGTCTGGGAAGATCCCACATACCGCGGAGCAACTAAGCCCGTACACCACGACTACTGAGCCTGTGCTCTAGAGCCCGTGAGCCACAACTACTGAGCCCGTGTGCCACATCTACTGAAGCCCATGTGCCTAGAGCCCGTGCTCTGCAACAAGAGAAGCCACCACAATGAGAAGCACGCATACTGCAACGAAGAGTAGCCCCTGCTCTCTGCAACTAGAGAAAGCCCGCGCGCGGCAATGAAGACCCAACACAGCCAAAAATAAATAAATTTATATAAAAAAACATACACAGAATAAATAAATAAAATAAATTTATATTAAAAAATAACATGCACAGAACTTAATTGTTGTTCAGTGAATTTTGACAATTGTGTACATCCATGTGATCACCACCCAAATCAAGATATAGAAGATTCCCACCACCCCGGATTGTCCGTTGTTCTTTCTCCCTTTTAGTCAATTCTCTCATCCCAGCACCACAATCACTTTCTGAATTTTATTATCACAGATGAGTTTTGCCTTTTTTCGGATTTTTATATGAAGAGAATAGTGCCATGTGCATTATTCTCTTTCTGGCTTCTTTTACTCCACACACTGGGAGGTTCATTGTCTGGGTCAACAGTCTATGTCTCCTCCTTGATAAGCAGTGTTCCATTGTATGAATACACCATGATTTATCCATCTTTCTCCCTCTATGATGTTCTTATTTTTACTATATTAAAGCTTTTCAGTCTTTTGCTTTATAATTTGCACTTTTTATGTCTTGTCAAAAAAATTCTTCCTCGCCTTGAGGTCAGATAGGCATTTTCCCATATTGTCGGTTTTTTTTTTTGGCTGCACCGCGCAGCACGTGGGATCTTAGCCCTCTGACCAGGGATAGAACCTGCTCCCCCTGCACTGGAAGGTGGAGTCTTAACCACTGGACCGCAGGGGAAGTCCCCCATATTGTCTTCTAAAAGTGTTGGATTTATGGGAATTCCCTGGTGGTCCAGTGCTTGGGACTCCACGCTCTCATTGCTGAGGGCCCAGGTTCGAGCCCTAGTCTGGGAACTAAGATCCCACAAGCTGCACGGTGCGACCAAAATTTTTAAAAAATAAAAAAGAAATAAGAAATAAAAGTATTGGATTTAGCTTTTTACACATTAATTTGTTTTACCAGCAGTTAGTTAGTTACCAAGTTCACAACATATTAACTAATTTAAACCTCACAGGTACTTCCTTGGCGGTCCAGTGGTTGACTCTGTGCTTCCAATGCAGGGGGCATGGGTTTGATCCCTGGTCAGGGAACTAAGACCCCACATGCTGCGTGGCCAAAAAAAAAAGAAAAAAAAAAAAAAAGGTAAACCTCATAAAATATTCTTTCCATTTTATAGATGAGGAAACTGAGACAGAGACATTAAATAACTTGCTCCAAGCCCCACAATTGGTGAGAGGGGAGCCAGGATTTGAACCCACACCATGCCCAGAATCCACACTCTTGACAGCTGACATACTTTCCTGGATATCTGGAATTAATTCGTATGCATGGGCTGAGGTGGGGGCCCTATTTTCTTCTTTTTCTTTTTTCTTTTTTTGGCTGCATCAGGTGTTATTTGCAGCACGTGGGCTTTTCTCTATTTGTGGCGTGTGAGCTCCAGAACACGTGGGCTCTGTAGTTTGTGGCACGAGGGCTCTCTAGTTGACGTGCACGGGCTCAGGAGTTGTGGCGTGCGGGCTTAGTTGCCCCGTGGCATGTGAGATCTTATTTCCCCGACCAGGGATCGAACCTGAGTCCCCTGCATTGGAAGGCAGATTCTTTAACACTGGACCACCAGGGAAGTCCCTCTTCTTCATATGGAAAACCACTTTTTCCAGTACCAGAGGACAGTGTGATTCAGAGATACTTTGAAGCTGCTTCAGAACAAATCACTGCTCTTTCAGCCCTAAAAAAAGGAAAGAAAAGAAAAGAAAAGAAAGAAAGAAAGAAAAAGAGAGAGAGAGAGAGAAAGAAAGTAAGAAAGAAAGAAAGAAAGAAAAAGAAAGAAAGAAAATGACCAAGTACATGCCCCCTCCTCAAGCACCCTGTCCTACCTTCCCTTGGCCCTGCAGATCTTCAGGGGCAGTAGGAGCCTCTCTCTCCTGTCTTGGGCCCTGATCTTCCTTTTCCAATACGATGCAAAAGCACCCAACATGCCCTTTCCCACGTAAATTGGTGCAGCCACTATGGAAAACAGTATGGAGGTTCTTCAAAAAACTAAAAATAAAGTTGCCATATGATCCTGCAATCCCACTCCTGGGCATATATCCAGACAAAACTACAATTCAAAAAGATACATGCACCCCAGTGTTCATAGCAGCACTATTTACAATAGCCAAGACATGTGGCATGTAGGCTCAGCCACGACTACTGAGCCCACGTGCCACAGCTACTATATGTCCATTGACAGATGAATGGATAAAGAAAATGTGGTATATATATAATGGACTATTACTCAGCCATAAAAAAGAATGACATAATGTCATTTGCAGCAACATGGATGAATTTAGAGATTATCATATGAAGTAAGTGAAATAAGTCAGAAAAAGAAAGACAAATACCATACAATATCACTTATATGTGGAATCTAAAATATGACACAAATGAACCTATCTAAAAAAACAGAAACAGACTCATAGACATAGAGAACAGACTTGTGGTTGCCAAGGGGGAGGGCGGGAGGGGAGGAATGGATTGTGAGTTTGAGATTAGCAGGTGCAAACTATTATATATAGAAAGGATAAACACAAGTTCCTACTGTATAGCACATGGAACTGTATTCAATATCCTGTGATAAATCATAATGAAAAAGAATACGAAAAAGAACATATATATATATATGTATAACCGAATCACTTTGCTGTACAGTAGAAATTAACACAACACTGTAAATCAACTATATTTCAATAAAATAAAATTTTTTAAAAATGCCCTTCCTCAGCCACAGATGGGTTAGCATGTGTTTGAGCTGGAAAAAACTGCCAAAAACACTACAGCTTTCTCATTCCTCTTTCAGAAGAATCCCTGGTCTCCTATGTAGAGGGCACTGTTCACTGTCCACTGCTGTGAGACTGGCAATAAAATCCCTGTGTTGGGGGACTTCCCTGGTGGTCCAATGGTTAAGAATCTGCCTGCCAATGCAGGGAACATGGGTTCGAGCTCTGGTCCGGGAAGATCCCACATGCTGTGGAGCAACTAAGCCCGTGTGCCACAGCTACTGAGCCTGCGAGCCACAACTACTGAGCCCGCATGCCGCAACTACTGAAGCCCACGCACCTGGAGCCTGTGCTCCACAACAAGAGAAGCCACCACAGGCACAGTGGTTAAGAATCCACCTGCCAATGCAGGGGACACGGGTTTAAGCCCTGGTCTGGGAAGATCCCACATGCTGTGGAGCAAATAAGCCTATGAGCCACACCTACTGAATCTGTGCTCTAGAGCCTGCGAGCCACAACTACTGAAGCCCATGCGCCACAACTACTGAAGCCCGCGCACCTAGAGCCCGTGCTCCCCAACAAGAGAAGCCACCGCAATGAGAAGCCTGCGCACCGCAACAAAGAGTAGCCCTCGCTCGCCGCAACTAGAGAAAACTCGTGCGCAACAATGAAGACCCAACGCAGCCAAAAAAATAAGAATAAAAAAAAAAAAAGCCACCACAATGAGAAGCGCACGCACCGCAACGAAGAGTAGCCCCCACTCGCCACAACTAGAGAAAGCCTGCACACAGCAACGAAGACCCAATGCAGCCAAAAATAAATAAATAAATAATAAAAATAAATTAATTATTAAAAAAAAAATCCCTGTGTGGGGATGGCGAGGGGCCTGTGGAAGTGGCGGGTGTGGGCCGGGACAGAATGTTCGAGCTGTTTCACGTTTTATTTCAGGGCTGGACGCAAGGCCAAGATCAGTGAAATATTTGAAGTCTGCCTATAGCCAGTTGATGAGTCTCTGGGAGGAGGAACAGCCAGGAGATACTGTTGGGAGTTTTGTGTACAGAACACGCAGTAAAGCACGGAGTGAAGGGTCAGTTGAGATAATGATATCAGCTGTTGCGGTGAAAATACGCTTTTCTCTCTCTCTCTTTTTTTTTCGTTGCGTAGCCCAGATTGGCAGCTTGCAGGATCTTAGTTCTCTGACAAGGGGATTGAACCCGGTCACCCCCACTGGACCGTTAGGGAATCCCCAAAATACACTTCTTTAACAAGCAGAGTCTTTAACAATTATGAGGAAACTGTAAGCACGCCTCTGTGGTAGTTAGATTATTGGTCACAGGGCTTGCTGTGACAGTGGCCCCCACACGCCCAGATCCATAAACCAAGATGGGGGTATTCTCTCTCCTGATGTTGGGGTGTGGGTGCTGCTTCTACTTTCTGCAGCCTGTTGGGTCCCCAGCTACAGGCTCTGCTTGTCCCATACACCAAGCTTGCTCCCCTTGTCCCCCAATGGCTGGTCTTGTCTTTTATTTTTATTTTTGGCCATGCAGCATGTGGGATGTTAGTTCCCTGACCAGGGATCAAACCCACAGCCCCTGCATTGGAAATGTGGAGTCCTAACCACTGGACGGCGAGGGAAGTCCCCTTGTCTTTTTAAAGGAACATTTATTTATTTATTTTTGGCTGCATTGGGTCTTTGTTGCGGTGCTCAGGCTTCTCACTGCGGTGGCTTCTCTTGTTGCAGTGCACGGGCTCTAGCCTCGCGGGCTCTAGAGCACAGGCTCGGTAGTTGTGGTGCGTGGGCTTAGTTGCTCCGCGGCATGTGGGATCTTCCCAGACCAGGGCTCGAACCCATGCCCTCTACACTGGCAGGTGGATTCTTAACCACTGCGTCACCAGGGAAGTCCCCTCCCCACCCCTGTCTTTTATTTTATTTTTTTAAAAATATTATTTATTTGGCTGTGCCAGGTCTTAGTTGCGGCATGCGGGATCTTTAGTTGTGGTATGTGAACTCTTAGTGGTGGCATGTGGGATCTAGTCCCCTGACCAGGGATTGAACCTGGGCCCCTGCATTGGGAGTGTGGAGTCTTAGCCACTGGACCACCAGGGAAGTCTCTTGTCTTTTATATTTTTTAATTAATTTATTATTATTATTATTCTTCTTTTTGGTGGTACGCGGGCCTCTCACTGTTGTGGCCTCTCCCGCTGCAGAGCACAGGCTCCGGACGCGCAGGCTCAGCGGCCATGGCTCACGGGCCCAGCCGCTCTGCGGCATGTAGGATCTTCCCTGACCAGGGCACGAACCCGTGTCCCCTGCATCGGCAGGCGGACCCTCAACCGCTGCGCCACCAGGGAAGCACTCTTGTCTTTTATTTTAATTGAAATATAATTCACATACTACAAAAGTTCACCCTTTTAAAGTGTGCAATCTGGTGGGTTTTAGTATAGTCAAAAAGTTGTCATGTAACCATCACCACTATCTAATTCCAGAACATTCTCATCACTTCAAAAAGATCTCGCCTCTTTTCAGCTGCTGTGGGCAGCAGCTTGGGCGATGTCGCAGTGGAGGAGCAGGGTTTCAGGAGGGCTCAGATCCTTTCCCACACTTGGCTGAAAGCGAGGAGGTTTCAGTGCTCCCCTGAAGGTCATCAGTGTCTGTAGGGGGCGCCCAGGAAAGTTGTGCTGCCTCAGACGTGCGCGGGCTTGGGTGCTAGGGAAGGGGCTTGGCTGGGCAGGCACAATGGAGACAGGGGCGGGACGGCAAGTCCAGGGGGAACATTCAGGACAGGCCCCACCCAAATGATCCCTCCCCTAAGCGCCGGTCTTAGCGCTGCAATCCACATTTTGGGGCTACAGCTCAAGAGTCAGCAGTTGAACCGGAAATGCCTTGCAGGGGTGACTCCCTAAACGGTTATCACCACAGCCTTTCTCTGAGGGAGCTTATCTCAGAGGCCGGAGGGAAGATTGAGCTCTGGGGCTGAGAAAGGAAGGAGGAGGGGCCGACTTAGAGAAAGGAGAGGAGAGCGGGAAGACCAAGTTTTAGCAAAATTCTGTCAGGCCAACCACAATGCACATTGCTTTGTCCTAAGGCTCCGTTTGTCATCCCCAAGCCTCTGAGGAAGGCATTAAAGAGCTCCTTCACAGTTCCCTGGACCAGTCTTGCAATAGTAAGAGCCCAAAGTATTAAGAGGAATATATATAACTTTACCAAGTGGACTTAGTAGGAAGTGCTCTTAGGATAAATACCTGTGGAATGGAAGAAAACAATGGCACAGAGGAAGAAGTTGGCATTTATCCTGTAGAAATACATGTGTGAATGATATATGCCCAAGGTTGACATAATTGCACAGGATATAAATGCATTGCAACATTACTCCTATGGTTTTTTGTTTGTTTGTTTTTTGTGGCATTAGGCACATGACATAAAATTTGCCAATTTAACCATTCTTAAGTTTACAGTTCAGTGGCACTAAGTACATTCACATTGTTGTGCAACCATCACCTGCTTTTTTTTTAAAGAGCAATATTTTGACGTGGCTGGAAAGTGCAGGACAGTGACTGTCCCCCTCAGTGTAGCAGGGCCCTTGCCCTACATATCTCCTAGAGGGCAAATGCCCCCATCTCGAGATAGGGGGCAGCTTACGGCATCTCTCTGCTTCCACAGCCCCATCTCCGCACAGAGCAGGGCTTGACTAGGAGGGGTCATCTGGCTGGTGGGAACCAAGGGCGTGGAGCCAGTGGACCCCATGCCGCTGGGAAGGCACTGACCCCCTCGCCCTGTGAATCACCCTAGCACAGCTGATCCTGGCTTGGCCTTGGCAGGGCTGCTGTGCCACCTCAGTTTCTGCCCAGAGCTTCCCAGATCAACCAGGCCAGGGATAAACCAGGGCGGGGAGGGGAGAAAAGCGGCCTCGGCCCCGAGACCCGAGCGGAAGGCAGCGGGGCTCCGGTCTGCTAGGCTCGTTGCCGGCCAGCCAGGCCCTCCGCTCTGCTGGACTCTTGGCCTGCCGCCTCCCAGCTTGTCAGGTCTGGCTGCCACCCACAGTCCCGTTGGATAAGCCCATTCACACCTGTCCAGGGGCCTGGCTAGAGTTAAGGGTGGGTCCACATGAATCTGCCAGAAAAAACAACTCAGCCCGCATTCCGCCTGGGGGGATAAGGGATGAGCTCTGTCGTAGGGAGGACAACCTGTGGTGAGGTTCAGTAGCAGGGCTTAACCTGGGCTCTTAGGATTAGGGTTGGGGGGGAGGGGTGAAGGCTGTAGGCAGGAGAGTAAGAGGGGCAGGTAGGGAGCCCTGATCAAAGGTGAGACGCTCCCTGGCCCATTGTCAGGGAAACTGGCTCCAGGCCGCTGTTAATTGTAGCCCTAAGGAAGTTGCAGGCTGGCAGCTGAACCCCATGCAGGAGCTGGGTAGGGGCGAGGTGTGGTCACTGGACAAGCCAGGGAGTGAAGTTAATTGGCCTTAACAGGTGCCAGCAGCTAAGTGGCCCGTCTCACCTGCCTTCTGCTTTTCTTACTAACCTTTGCTCAGCCAGGAATCTCCCCTTCCTCCTCTACCTGTTTCAGCCCCTCCCAAACATCCAAGTCAGGCTCTGAACTCAGCTCACATCAAGCCCGCCTGAAGTCTGAGCGGAGCTTCCAGCTCCGGCCCGCCTTGCCCTCCTCTGAGTTCACGCCCACAGCGATCTCTCCTCGGGATTTTGGGGAGCCTAACCTGTACTGCCTTGGGTTGGCTTTTAAGCCGAGGCAAGGTAACTAGAGTAATGGGACCTTTTTAAAAAAAACATACAAACAAACCTGAATTCACCAAGTCTGTGGGCTCTTGCAAGCTTTCATCAATGCTTTTATTCTCTAAAGCACTTTAGAAGCTCTTATGTAATGCTGAACTCAGGCCATGCGTGCAAAAGCCTTACCTCCAAAACTTGGTGCTAAGATTACTCTCTGTCAGTGAAACTCAAGGGAGAATTTGTATATAAGGGAGGAGATGGGTCACCTGAAGAAGTGAGACACCTAAGACAGAGACCTGTACATATTTGAAGATACTTGGGGGACTCCCAACCAATCAAGCGTTCTAGGGCCTTAGCCCCAGATAAGTCAAGGTGGATCCCCGGCACCTGCATTTTAAACTAGTACCCCAGGCAGATTTGATGCAGGTGATGTCAATCACCCCTGAGAAACATGGGGCTTCTTTGAGAGGTATGGCTGGAAGGTGAAGGATATACCTAAGAAAGCTGGAATCTCTCTGAAGAAAGGAAGGGAGCATAGGAAAGGGGGCACCCCTCATACATTGTGGGCAGGAGTATAAAATGGTGCAGCCTCTGTGGAAAACAGTTTGATGGCTCCTCAAAAATGTAAATGTGGTAATTACCATATGACTCAGCAATCCACGCCTAGGTATATACCCAAAGAAATTGAAAACAGGTACTTAAATACATGCATACACATATTTGTTGCAGCGCTATTCACAACAGCCAAAAGGTGGAAACAACCCCGGTGTCCATCGATGGATGAATGGACTTTTATGTTATGTGAATTTCCCCCCAATAAAATAAAGAGGAAAAAAAAAAAGAAATGTAGGGCAGGGGGCGGGGGCAGGGGAAGTGCCAAGGATCAAGGAGTCAGCAGGGCAGGGCAGATGGAGCACTGCCCAGGGAAACAGATCCTCGGTGACATGGGAAAGTCTGTTGGGCTCCCCTCCCCTCCTGGGGAGACGTTCCTCCAGACTCTCCACCACCCTTTGCTCTGACTTCCTACTCACCAAGCAACCTTCTGATTATTAATGTGGTCTCCTAGGAGCTTGGTGCTTGTGCTGAAAACAAGCTATCTGAGATGCCAGGAATGGCTGTTACGGTCAGTAGCAGGCTGCCTCCCCTTGATGAAGTACTCCTTTGGCTTTGTGGGGTATGCATCCATCTCTACTGAACTTGCTGCCTGCGATAGAGACAGTATAGTACCAGTTTTATTTTTTATATTTTTAAATTTTTTATCCGTATATTTTATTTTTATTTATTTTTTATATCTTTATTGGAGTATAATTGCTTTACAATGTTGTGTTAGTTTCTGCTGTAAAACAAAATGAGTCAGCTATACGTATACATATATACCCATATCCCCTCCCTCTTGCATCTCCCTCCCACCCTCCCTATCCCACCCCTCTAGGTGGTCACAAAGCACAGAGCTGATCTCCCTGTGCTATGCGGCTGCTTCCCACTATCTATTTTACATTTGGTAGTGCATAGATGTCCATGCCACTCTTTCACTTCGTCCCAGCTTACCCTTCCCCTCCCCATGTCCTCAAGTCCATTCTCTAACGTCTGCATCTTTATTCCTGCCCTGCCACTAGGTTCATCAGTACCATTTTTTTAGATTCCATATATGTGCGTTAGCATCCGAGTACCACTTTTAGTACTGTTGTGGGAATTGTTTCTTTGGTCAGCAAACATTTACTGAGAGACAACTCTGTGCCAGGCACTGGTTTTAGGCTCTGGGAATTCAGCAGTGAACGTGATGGACATAGTCCCTGCCCTCAGGGGCTTACATTCTTGTGATCAAATAACACATGTGATGAACTCAGCATAGTAATGGGCAAAAAGAAGTGCTCAATAGAGGGCAGATCTTATCACTATTCTTGGTCTGAGTGAGAAGAGGTTTGTGTGGTAATTCCTAAGAATTCCTTCTCCCTCGTCTCAGCAGTGGTGACAGCCGCATTCTCGCTCAGACTTGCTCTCTCCGGCCTCTTCCCGAGACATGCCAGCTGCACCTGCTCCCACTCACCCCTTCCCTTGCCCACCAGTGTCTCTGATATTCCATAGCAATAAAATCCACCCAACAAGCCTGCTCCAACTGTTTTTCGTGGCCAGGTAACTGACCATGAATTGAAATACAATAATGGAATGCTTCTAAACACATATTCTTTATGGAAACTGTATGAGTTTTACTGGAATTAGAGGACTTGGTTCTTGGACAGATGGTTGGTGTGAGGCAAGAACCAAAGGTTGAGTGGTTGTGATCTGGTCTAACACACCCATGCTTTATGGCCATGCTTTGTTTCTGAACCCAAATAGCATGATCCATCCAGATCTACCCTAGACTGAGCAGAGATCACAAACCTACTTTTCTCTTTTGTCTCTGATCCTCCCCAGCCCAATTTACCACTTTGCAAAATGTAGACAACTTGTTAGTTGATTTAGTTTCAACTTAGAGTAGGATGGGAGGGATGTTGGGAAGCTGAACCGTGTCCGATGATGTTCTGCTTCTTGATATGGGTGCTGGTTACACAGATGTGATCATTTGTGAAAGTTTGTCAGGCTGTGTATATTTCATAATCTGTGCACTTTTCTGTATGTATGTTTTACTTAAAGCAAAAATGAAAATGAAAATAGGGCCAATGGACTAAGATACTATTTTTTTTGGCTGCGCCGCGTGGCTTGTAGGATCTTGGTTCCACAACCAGGGATTGAACCCATGCCCCCTGCGGTGGAAGCACAGAGTCCTAACCATTGGACTGCCAGGGAAGTCCCTGTACTAAGATACTTTTACAAAGATGCTTTTCTCAGTGCTCCTTATGATCTTAAAAATTGGAAATACGTTGCATGCATGAGAGGACTGGTAAAATAACTTTTAGTATATCTGTAAAATAGAATATTATGTGACCATTAGAGGTGTTGAAAAGATGTATAGTTATTCACTTGGAGGTGTAAACAATATAATATGAAATAAGTTAGAAAAGAAGGTAGATTATAAAATATTAAAAGTGATCATCTTTGGGCAGAATATTGGTATTAATAGAGTTAACTAATCTGAGGAGCTTGTTAGTTACTAATTCCTGAGTCCAAACACTCAGAGAGTCTCTTTCAGTCTTCGCCCAACCCCCAACCACACATATCTACCCAGGTTAATTGTTATGCATAGTCTCATTCTTACTCTTTTGGGGGGCCTTGGACCCCTTTGAGAATCTGATGTAAACTATGGATCCTCTCTTCTCAAAAACGAATGGACACACCAAATCTCGGATACAATTTGGGGGGTCCATGACTTTAGTTAAGAACCCCTAATGTAGAATGAGAGGTCAACCTCTCCTTATTTTCCTCTTGTTCTTATTTTTCCTCAGAAGACCCCCTTGCTCCCAACTCCCTAAAGGTCAAGAACCTCTGCCAGGGGACTTCCCTGGTGGTGCAGTGGTTAAGAATCCACCTGCCAATGCAGGGGACATGGGTTTGATCCCTGGTCTGGGAAGATCCCACATGCCATGGAGCAACTAAGCCTGTGCACCATAGCTACTGAGCCTGCGCTCTAGAGCCCGTGAGCCACAACTACTGAGCCCGTGTGCCACAACTACTGAAGTCCACGCGCCTAGAGCCCGTGCTCCGCATCAAGGGAAGCCACCGCAATGAGAAGTCTGCGCACTGCAACAAAGAGTAGCTCCCACTCACCGCAGCTAGAGAAAGCCCGCGTGCAGCAACGAAGACCCAACGCAGCCAAAAAATTAAAAACAAACAAACAAACAAAACCTCTGCCAGGCAGCACAGGCCCCTGGGCCATTGCCAAGGTCAGAGCACATTCCTTTCGTGTGTTCTTGCAGGGTTCCTGGTGCCACCCAGAGGGAATCCACCAGTGGGATGTGCAGGCAGTGGGTTGGCCGGGGGGTGGCCCGGAGGCCTGCTTTGAGAACGTGCCTGTGCTGCCGACTGGTCTCTTCCGGCCGCCCTGCCTCAGGCCTTGCAGGACAGCGCCCCCCGGAATGCAGCCTTCTCCTGCACCCCCGCTTCCTCCCCTCTGGCCGCACAAGTCTGAGGAAGCTGTCCCCAAGGTTTTGATGCGCCTTGATAACATCAACAACAGAAGTCCCTGCATTCATCCTGAACATGTACTAGTTCATGTACGCTGCTCTGGGTCCCTACACTGAGATGGGGAAATTTCATATAGTATAAATAGTATAAATAGTCCCTACACTGAGATGGGGAAATTTCATATAGTATAAATAGGAATGGGCTCAAAGCAGTGGCTCACATGTTTTAAGATGGGCTCTAGGCAGCATCATAAACTTTAGGACCCTAAGAATATTTTATTAACAAATCTTACGAGGAGATTTCCTCTTTTTGTGTGTACCTCTAAAAGTCATGGGCTGCTTGGGCAGGGGACGGCTCTATGGCTTCTAAGAGGAAAGAGGCCGTCCAGAAAAGTCAGGTCCATTTGGGACCAGAGGAATCAGTGGCATGACAGCAAGTGGCCTTGGCCACCAGGTGGCATCACCAGCCAGCCTGAGAGCGCAGCTCATCCCAGGAACCCAAATCCTTTTACTGTTGTTCTCTTTCTTCCTTTTCAGCACAGATTTGACTCCACTCCACTACCTGCCAGTCCTTTCCCCAAGAGGACTCCCGTCCCGACACCTGTGGTGTGGTGTCTGTAGTGTCTGTAGGCGTCGCCACAGTGCTCCCCCCTTCACCCCGCACTTGTCCCCAGTTCTGCCCAGAGGAGCACCTGGGGGCCGCCCCTTCCCATCTCCTCCTCTTGGCTCCAGAGCACAACTGCCAAGCAGGATGAACCAGGGAGAGGTGACACAGGGCAGGACAGTTGTCTTAGCCTTGGCATAATAAAAGGAAAACCCAAACACTTTTCTTTTTTTCTTTTTAATATCTAAGATAAAAAAAATTTAAAAAACCCAAAACCAACAACCAAAACAATCCGTTTGAATGTGCCTGGTCTCAGGTCCCATTTCCAGTGCTGTTCTAAAGAAGCGGCACCTTCCGGTGGCTCGGGGGGTCCCGGGTCCTGGGGAGAGCCCAGTGGTGGTCGGAAACCATCCCGGCCTTTATCCCAGCCCCTGGGACAACCAAGGACCCAACATTTCAGAAAGACCACCAGGACTGTTTTTAAGACACGCGGTTGCCCTAGGAAAAGTTCTCCCTGGAGGCTGGATTGAGGGCTATTTCTTGTGGAGAAACTTCATTTTATTGCCTAAAAAAAGAAAGTGAGAACATTTCACCAGGCAGACAAAGGGGCTGAGTTAAATCCTGCTCTTTTCACCCCAGAGGCAGTGCAGACAAGTGTGGCCTCCCCGCCCCCCCCAGAGCTTCACCCCAGAGCTCAGGAGAAGTTGGGGGACTTCGCCCTGCCTGGCTGCCCTCCTCGTGCCTCCCAGTGAAAAGGGGTCTTCCTCAGACTTGGGGAGTTTTGAAAGGAAGCATGTCAGAGCTGTAGATGTTGCTTCTGAAACGGTGATACAGGAAGCACTGACTGTAACACATCCCTGAGAGCCAAGTGAGGAGAAAACTCCCAGCAGCGCGGGAGGCAGGCGGTCCCTTCCCAGGCAGCTGGCCATCCTGGCTGAGGCACCGGCACGCCCCCTGCAAGTCCTCCGTGGGGTCCTCCTCACTGCAGTTCCTCCTTACTGGGGCCTGCTTCCTCCTTCACCTTTTTCGCTTTCTTCTCCTGCTCCCTTTCCTAGCAAGGGCCTTTTTCCTGATTAACTGCAGTCCTTATGAAAATTCTTACATTTCCACCTTTTGGGGGCATCATCTGGAGGCTGGTCCAGGTCTTTACTGCCAGACATCTTTCTCTGGTTCCATTCCTCATGCTTCTAAGCCCAATACCCCAGAAGGTTTAAGAGTGTGGGAGATAATAGTGAAAGAACAGCAAGGCAGCCAGGGGCCCAGGAAAGCAGGGAGGGGGCCATTTGTGTCCTTTGCTTACGATCTGGGGACAGATTAGAACAGGTGGGTAAAATGCTGACTTGGCCCACTCGGTGCAGGCCTCAGAGCTCTGCATTATTAGGCCCCGGCTCTAGGGGAGGGAACTGGCCAAGACCCCATGGTCCGGAGGCTGCTGATGGGAACCGAGACCCCTAGGCCTCACCTAGTCCCTTCAGGAACTTGTTGACACCACTGTGTTCTCCACTGGGGAGTGTTTCCAGGTACTCTTGGGCTCGGACCTCAAAAAGACCTGTTGACGAGAAATCCCAGCCATTTTAGTTCCTTCTCTTCGTGCTTCTAGACATATCCATTTCCTTACTGCCATAGGAAAGAGAAACCTTGCTTCTGAGATGAAGTTGCTCCTATAAACATGCTCTGAATCATGAGATTTATAAGGGCTTGTACTGCCCTTATAATTGTCCAACCTGTGCAATAAGTGTCTTTGGAAAGCTGTAAAGCTAGCTCGTATGTGTAATCCTATCTTTACTGGACAAACGCCTTGCAAGCATGTACACCGTGCCAGGCCCGCGGTTTCAAAGATGAACCAGACGGCCTTGACTCGGGAGCTCCTGAGGGCTCCCTTTTCCTCGCATTCTCCCACAAGAGGGCCCCTGGCCAAGTGCTTTGGCCTCCTGGGAACCCGGCTGCCATCTGCAGACTCAGGAGGGCGGGCAGGCCACCTCTGAGGGCCCTTCAGTTCTCACCCGGGACTGGAGCCTCAGGCACGCTGTCTTCATTTCTTACTGATCTTCCACAGACGGGGCTCCTTCTGTGCTACTTTTAAGCCTTATGTCTCGCTCTCTCTATCAAATAGTGATCTGTGTACCCAGCAGGTCTTCTATTAAAAGGAATCCTTTCACCAGGAGTTGTGGGACTCATACTTGCTAATCCATTTTCTTTTGTCTCTTCAGATAGCACTCATCAGAACGCCTCAAGTGTGACAGACTCCCTTTCTGCCTTGCAAAGAGCTCTGGGAATGCAGAGCTTTGGTTCCTCAGATCAGTCTCTGCAATCGCAGCCCCAGAGGACACCAAGGCCTGGGCCAGCTGCTTCCCTGGCCCCCACCCTGGTCACTGTGAGGCATCTCCTCAGTGTTGAGCATCTTTCCCCTTCTCGGGTCTAGCTCCCATCTGGGATAGCCTTTACTGACATTTCTAGTTTTTAGATTCCCACAAGGACTTAAAATGATGTAAGAAAGAGATGGGAATGGTTTCATCCTCCTGGTGCACACTCCCTGCTCCTCCATCACTAGAAGCGTGATGGAGTCCAGCAACAGGGACAGGGAGACTAGGAGAGACAGGGGAACCTCACGGAGCGAGGGCTGGGGCGGGGCTGGGCAGTCTCGCGGAGCGATGACCCACAAACTCCACAGGTTGGGGCAGTCTCTGCCGTCCTGCCTCCCCCATGGCCAGCCCGCTGGGCTCAGTGGCACCACGTACAGTGGAGGGCGTGGGGCCGTCCTCTCCTCCTCTACCCCATCCCCAGGTCCCGGAGGAGAGGCTGAGGAAGCAGGGCAGAGGGAACCAGAGGAGGCCTGAGGAAAAGGGAGGGGAAGGGAAGGGTGTCCTTGAGACTTTCGTTGAGCTGGGGAGAATAGAACAGGAGGGAACTTGCCACCAGAACCTGCAGTGTGGTTCTGGGAATGGGAAGCAGAGGGGAAGCGACGCCTGAGGAGACGGCAGGACATAGGGGCAGTTTCCCCAGCTCAGAGGTGGCGAGAATGAACGTCCTCCAGAGAAGGCTGCATGCTGTTCCCATCCGTGCCCTGGCCCCCGACCTTCCGCCCTGCTCAACACCCACCCGGGGTCTGGGCATCTCTGGCTGCCTCAGCCCCCCACAGGGAACATGCCTCCTGACCTTTGGCATCCTGCCGGCGCCGCTCCCGCTCCTGGATGAAGCCCCGGAACGTCTGGGTCTCCATGAAGACCTCCAGGAACCGGCGGAGGCTCTTGGAGGAGACGGCTTTGCGGAAGGCCTCTCGCTGCAGGGTCCTCTCCTCTCGCTCGCCCGCCGTCAGGAACAACGAGTAGTGGCCCACGATCTCCACGAAGAAGCGGACAAAGGCTTCGGATACCACTTCGTTCAAGGGGCTGGACTTGGGGCCTGAGCAAAATGGGGAAGGACCAGGACCGGTGAGGGCGGAGGGCTGAGGCAGAGCCTTTGGGACAAGCCAGGCACTAAGACAAGGATGCTAGCTCCCTGGATGGCAAACTGCAGTGATCCACAAAAAGATTACCCACAGTGAGCATTCATTTCTTCCCACCTTTAAACAGATATTTTAGGGCCAAAATGGGGTGGGACAAGTCTTCCCCACAGCTCATTGTTAGAATGAGGTCCTGATAGAGGGGATGAGCGCCCAGCCTCTCTCCCTGTATACCTCTCTTGCCTATTTTCCTGCTTAACCCAGTGCCAAGTGGGACAGATGCCCATAGTCCATTTGCTCCCTGACTCCAATGATGGAAGAGGGGGTGCAGTCTGGGAGGTGGATGAGCATTTACCACGCTTGCAGTCTGGGGACCTGTCATCCTGGTCACTAGCCAGGTCATTCCTCTGTTCCAGAATGTGTTCCAGGGCTACCTGAAGCTTCCGGGGCAGAATGGAATCCTCGTCATCCATCTGTAAAGCAGAAAAAACAGGTGGGCCATCGCCCCGGTGCTTCTGGGGATGGTGGCTGCATCCTGGCCAGCAGGACACATTGGACACTGCAGGGCAGGCCTGGCAGGGTTCCTGGTTTAGTGGAAAGAACACAACTTAGAACTAGAGGTCTGAGGTTTGAATCTTGATTCCACTTTTTACAAGCTATGTGAGCCTCAGTTTCCCCACCTGTAAAATGGGCTATCAATCAGTATCTACCTCACCGTGAAGATTAAATGCACCATATAAGACGGTGATGAAAGAAACTGAAGAAGATATAAATTAATGGAAAGATATTCTGTGCCCATGGATTGAACGAATAAATACTGTTAAAATGTCCATACTACTTAAAGCCATCTATAGATTCAATGCAATCCTTATGAAAATTCCAATGACATTTTTCACAGAAATAGAAAAAACAATCGTAAAATTTGTATGGAACCACAAAAGACCTTGAATAGCCAAAACAATCTTGGGGAAGAAGAACAAAGCTGGAGGCATCATAATTCCTGATTTCAAACTTTATCACAAAGCTACCGTAATCAAGATAGTATGGTACTGGCAAAAAAACAGACATATAGACGAACAGAACAAAATTGAGAGCCCAGAAATAAACCCGTACATATATGGTCAGCTAATATTTGACAAGGGAGCTGAATATTTAATGGGGAAAGGATGGTTTCTTTCTTTTTTTTTTAAAAATAAATTTATTTATTTATTTATCTTTGGCTGCACTGGGTCTTCATTGCTGTGTGTGGGCTTTCTCTAGTTGCGGCGAATGGGGGCTACTCTTCCTTGCGGTGTGCAGGCTTCTCATTGCGGTGGCTTCTCTTGTTGCAGAGCATGGGCTCTAGGTGCATGGGCTTCAGTAATTGTGACATGGGGGCTCAGTAGCTGTGGCTCATGGGTTCTAGAGCACAGGCTCAGTAGTTGTGGTACATGGGCTTAGTTGCTCCGCGGCATGTGGGATCTTCCCGGACCAGGGATTGAACCCATGTCCCCTGCCCTGGCAGGCGGATTCTTAACCACTGTGCCACCAGGGAAGTTGGAAAGGCTGATTTCTTAAATAAATGGTGTTGGGAAAACTGGACATCCACATACGAAGGAATGAAATTGGACCCCTATCTTATACGAATGAAATTGGACCCCATCTTATATGACTCACAAAAATTATGTGGATTAAAAAAAATTGGATTAAAGACTTAAGTGTAAGAACAGAAACTGTAAAACTACTAGAAGAAAATATAGGTGAAAAGCTCCTTGATATTGATCTTAGCAACAATTTTTTGGGATCTGATACCAAAAGCACAAGTAACAAAAGCAAAAGTAAACAAGTGAGAGTACATCACACTAAAAAGCTTCTGCACAATAAAACAAACAATCAGCAAAATGAAAAGGCAGCTTACAGAATGGGAGAATATATTTGTAAAGCATATATCTGATAAGGGGTTACTATCCAAAGTATATAAGGCACTCATACAACTCAATAGAAAAAAAAGATGGGCAAAGGACATGAATAGACGTTTTTATAGATGTGTATGTACGTGTATATACGTGTGTATGTGCATATATACACATAGATACACATACACACAATGGAATATTATTCAGCCATAAAAAAGAAAGAAATACTGGGCTTCCCTGGTGGCGCAGTGGTTGAGAGTCTGCCTGCCGATGCAGGGGACACGGGTTCATGTCCCGGTCCGGGAAGATCCCACAGGCCGTGGAGCGGCTGGGCCCGTGAGCCATAGCCGCTGAGCCTGCGCGTCCGGAGCCTGTGCTCCGCAGCGGGAGAGGCCACAACAGTGAGAGGCCCGCGTACCGCAAAAAAAAAAAAAAAGAAAGAAATACTGACTTTTGTGATAACATGGATAGACTAATACTAAGTGAAGTAGATAAGACAGCAAAAGGTAATACTGTATGTTCTCACTTATATGTGGAATCTAAAAAAACTGAACTCTGGGAATTCACTGGTCATCCAGTGGTCAGGAATCAGTGCTCTCACTGCCAGGGTCCCGGGTTCAATCCCTGGTCAGGGAACTAAGATCCTGCAAGCCCCGTAGTGCAGCCAAAAAAAAAAAAAGTTTTATATATATATATAGATATATATATATATGAACTGAACTCATAAAAATAGAGAGTAGAATGGTGGCTACTAGGGGCTGAGGGGTGAGGGAAATGGGGAAATGTTGGTCAAAGGGTACAAACTTCCCGCTATAAAATGAATAAATTCTGGGGAATCTAATGTACAGTTTGGTGACCATAGTTAACATATACTTGAAAGTTGTTAAGAGAGTAGATCTTAAATGTTATCACTACACAAAAAAGGTAATTATGTGAGGCAATGGGGGGTTAACTAACCATACTGTGGTTATAATTTCTCAGCGTGTATGTACATCAAATCATCATGCTGTACATTTTAAACTTACATATGATATGTGTCAATAATATCTCAATAAAGCTGGGGGGAGATTAAATGCAACACAATTAATTTGTGAAAGTGCCTGGCACCTAGTGGCTCCTCAATCAATGTTTCCCACTGTCCCCTACCTCCCACCCCATGGGGTGGCTAGTTCTAATCCGGGGACTCGGGTCAGGGCAGATGACCAGTATTTTTTTTTTTTTTTTTTAACCAGTATTTTTTAAAGCTGGCTTTATGATCTGGGTCTCAAAGCAGGAAGGCCTTGGGATGGGCCTACCCAGAGGGGCTTTGGGAAGTGAAAGTAGATGGAACTAATGATAAAAAACAGGCATTAACATATATAACTTTTCAGTGGCCATTCCAAGTGTAAAAGCAGTCCTTCAGAATGCCCAGAAAGCCTTTATGTAATGATTCTTTGCAAGACCTGATAGGAGTCAGGCCTTTCTGGCAAGTGATAACAAGAAACTGTGTATTACTTTCTCTGATAATGAAAGTAGTTTATAATCATTATAGAAAATATATGAAAGTATCAAAACAATTAAAAATCACTCATAATCTGTCTCCTTTTCAGTCTCCCATCCCAAGACGACCAGAATTAATGTTTTGGTGAGTTTTCCTTTCAATCTTTTTTAGAGTTTTATATATATATATATATATATTTTTTTTCTTTCTTGTTTCTATTCTTTTTTTAAAAAAAACAAGGTCAGCAAAATAGTGTATACAATTTTGCATCCTGATTTTTCCACTTCATATTATATCATGAAATTTGTTATCAAATATTATTGAAAAGCATGTTGAAAAAAGACAAGTGTCCATAGTTATAACCTATACAAAGATTCTAATTGTCAGTAAACCGTTTTGTGACAGAACACGTGGGAATCGATCCTTTGTCCAAAGCCCTCCTCTTTGGCCCCGTCTTCTGTCCTATCCTCAGTCAAGCCCTGGCCAGGGACTGCCCAAGCCCCTTGACCTGTTGTGCAATTTCAGGCACACAAGGGAGCCTTTCCGCAGCTGGAAAGCTGAGCTCCAAACAACAAAGAGCTGAAAACAGAGCAAGCAGTGGGTTGAAGCTGCACTTCTTACTCACCTGTCTGAGGAACCGATTGTTGACAAGATCGACCACAAGGACCTATGAGATAAGGAAAAGGGACTATTATTGTTACCAGGGCTTCCGGGATACAGAGATGGACTCTTAGCCTTCTTCCTTCTTGGCACCCAGAGTGGCAGCAGGGCTGGGGGTGGAGGGGGCCATTTGTGGTTTCCTGACATTGCCACTGTAGCCACAAACGATGAAGAGGGGAGGTGGGGCAAAGGGCTTTCCAGAAACACACACTTTCAACACTGTAACTGCAGGCTGGGACGTGTCTGGGCCACAAGCTGGACTCCCTGCCCTGTTCTCGGACTGGCTGAGGCAAAGCCACTCAGACTGTTTTTTAGCGTGTGGGTCACTGAGGAGGCGCTAGAGGCCACAGCCCCCCATCGTTCCCATTCCACTCGGTTCTGTCACACCCCCACCCACCAGGCCTCCCTCCTCCTACCTCCCAGTGACACACTTAGCCCTGTCATTTGTTTTAATAGGGTAGGAGGGGAGAGACCCAGAGGACTGGACCCAACGGGAGAGTAAGTCAAGCTACAGGTGCTGGGCTTCCATGAGTCAAGGCTTTCAGGCTAAAGCGCCTCCCTCCTCCCTCCTCAGAGTGAGGCTGAGACCCAGAGCCACAACTAGGGTGAAGCAAGTGAAGGGCCTAGGGCACGAAACTTAAGGAGGCGCTCACTCATAGGATCATGCAAGTGGCCGAGCCCCAGGCCTCAGCGTGGGCCACTGGCTCTGATGGAGGATGAGCAGGGGGCCTGGATGGCCACCATGATTGCACCAGCAGCGGGAATCATGGGCTCTGACACATGGCCCAGGAGTTAAGGGAGCGCTCTCCTTCCTTCTCACACCTTCTCCTGGGGTAGAACTGAGCCATTTGCGGGATTGAGGGTACCCAGGCAAACTCTTTGCAGTTCACAAACCCACACTCAAAGACCTGAGTCTGATGGTTAATATTTAACGGGACTTTAGGACTCTCTGGGCAATTAGAGGAGCTGCATCTGGGGACACGGGGAGGATTTCAGGCCCAGGGGTTCCCTGGGGGTTCAGGACTGCGCAGCGTCATTCAGTCCCCACGGTTCTGCTCTGACTGCTGGAGTTCTCAGTACACGGGGACAGACTATTTAAAGGAAGGGGCTGGGACTAAACATCCACAGAAATGCCAAGGGCTTTCCTCACTTGGATGCTAACTTGAAAATCCAGAACGCGATCATTAAAAACATTTTGGTTGTGGTCTTTTTAACTGATATGGAAAAGGACCTCCTTGTAGGAGCACAGTCTTTGTCAAGACTTCGTTATTAGCCCAAAGACAGTTTCCAGTTATTGTTCGCTCTTTGTGTGCTGTCTTCCCCCGGTGCTGCGGGGTGGAGAAGGGAAGGATAGGGTGGATGGCTATTTACGGATTAGGTGTATTAAAATCTGGGTAACTTGTTGATTGCTGCCCTTCTCAATGGGTATACATGGCAGTAGGTTCATTTAGAGGGGAAACCGAGTCTGCAGTCACTGAGGGTCTACTGAAGCCGACTTGGGGCGGCGAACTCCCAGACAAAGCTGTGGGGTCCCCCTGCTCCCTGACCCTGCCTGCTGGCAGAGCCACAGCCAGCACCTCCCCTCTGCCCCGCCCCACAGGCAGGGCACAGGGGACCTCCCTGAGCTCACCTCTTCCAGCGGCAGCTCCCTGAGCAGCGGCAGCGAGCTGGTGAGCAGCCCAATGAGGAAGGGGGTTGGCGAGCACACGATGTCGATCATGGCAGGTGGCAGCACAGGGATGTAGGTGTGCTGCCAGGTGAAGGGGTAGATGACCGCCACCATCGCGTGGCAGCACGTGGACAGGGTGCTGCAGTGGGGAGAGAGGGGAGAAAGGGCCGGTTTAGGGGAGGTGGGCAGCCTCCACGGGGAAGCCAGAGAGACCTGTTCACACTCCAGCTCCCATTCATTCCTTCTCCCTCCCAAAACACCCCCAAACAACAAAAGCCTCTTTTCTCATGGGTACTCCTTCTCTTATTGAAGATGCTTTGTATGCAAACACACAGTCTCTCCGCCAAGCATGAAAGCCTAGGTGTGACCAAGGGAAAACAGGGTAAGTCCTTCAGTATTCATGTGCAGCCGTCCGCTCCAAATGGCTCGGTTTGTGTAAAAGCGAAACTCACATACAGTTGCTTCTTGCCCAGAATCCAAAACACAGAAAAATAACAACATTCAGAGAAATAGTCTCTCTTAAAGCAGAATGATCATAATGCAGCCTTTTAAAAAAATATTTATTTATTTATTTATTTAGGCTGTGCTGGGTCTTAGTTGTGGCACATGGGATCTTTAGTTGCAGCATGCATGTGGGATCTAGTTCCCTGACCAGGGATCGATCCCAGGCCCCCTGCATGGGGAGCATGGAGTGTTACCCACTGGACCACCAGGGAAGTCCCATAATGTAGCCTTTTATTGGCAAACGCTGGGCCTTATGAATCGTGCGTGATCCACAGCGCTTTGCTCAGTGCCTGGATTCAAACTCAGTTTGTTGAATGAAGGGTGGATTATTTGGGATTATCACTTTGATATCAGTTCTGTGGAGCGGAGCCGCAGCGCAGTGATGACTGGCGGCCTTCCGAGATGAGTGAGAGCAGATTTTCTCTTCTTCCTTGCAGCCGTTTCTTATCGCTACTGAGCCTGCTCACAGCAGCTCCCCTCTCCTCTCATTCTAATATGCTGTTTCTAAAATGCTATGGGATTGGAAACTTCAGAAGCTTGTTAGAAATGTCTAAGGTAAGAATAAAACAAAAGTGAGGGCCCAGTGGATTCGTCTGTGAGTATACCAAGTCATCTTCAGGGCCCTGTAACCAGCATTTCATTTGTTAGGACATCTTTTGAACATTTGCCCTGGTTCTCAGCTGTGCTCTGTTTACGTAAAGTTGCAGGGAAGCTGAGTTCTGGATAGATGAATGCTCCTTTACTAGGTTCCCATGATGTCAGGCACCTATAATCTCATTGTCATAAAACTTTCCTGAGGCCGTTTAAAAAAATCACTTAGCTCTGGTTTACTTAAGGAAAAAAGAGGTGGATTAAAAGATATTGGCTAGGGACTTCCCTGGTGGTCCAGTGGTAAAGAATCCGCCTTACAATGCAGGGGATGTGGGTTTGGTCCCTGGTGGGGGAACTAACATCCACATGCCGCGGGGCAACTAAGACCACACGCCACAACTACGGAGCTCCCACGCCTCAACTAGAGAGCCTGTGTGCCACAAACTAGAGAGCCGAAGCGCCACAACTAGAGCGAAGCCCACGCCCCACAATGAAGAGCCTGCAATGCCTCAAAGAAGGTCCTGTGTCTTAGCCGCAGCTAAGACCGACACAGCCTAAAAAATAAATAAAATAAATATTAAAAAAAAAATGAATTAAGCCAGGCAGAAAGAGACAAATATTGTTTGATTCCACTTATATGAGGGACTTAGGATAGGCAAATCCATAGAGACAGAGTAGAATAGAGGTTAGCAGGGGCTGGCGGAAGGGAGAGTGTTGCATTGTTGCTTAAAGGGTACAGAGTCATAGCTGAGATGATGAAAAAGCTCTGGAAAGGGATAGTAGTGATGGTTGCAAACACCGTGAATGTACTTAATGCCACTGAATCGTACACTTAAAAATGATTTAAATGGTAAATTTTATGGTTATGTATATTTTACTGCAATAAAAAAAGCAGGGCTTCCCTGGTGGCACATTGGTTAAGAATCTGCCTGCCACTGCAGGGGACATGGGTTTGAGCCCTGGTCTGGGAAGATCCCACATGCTGCGGAGCAACTAAGCCCGTGCACCACAGCTACCGAGCCTGTGCTCTAGAGCCCGCTCGCCACAACTACTGAGCCCGCATGCCACAACTACTGAAGCCCTCGCGCCTAGAGCCTGTGCTACACAACAAGAGAAGTCACCGCAATGAGGAGCCCGCCCACTGCAACGAAGAGTAGCCCCCGCTCACCACAACTAGAGGAAGCCCGTGTGCAGCAACAAAGACCCAACACAGCCAAAAATAAATGAATAAATTTATATATATATAAAAGAAAGCAATCCCCCCCAAATCATTTAAATTCCTCTGAATCTAGTGAGTTCCTCTGAATCTAGTACCCCCTGAGACATCCTTAAAATATACACTAGCCCTCTTTTCTATCCTGCTCCGACTTTGGGGCCCCTAACCTAATAAGGGTAATGTTGAATCTTGTCCATTTATCAGCATGTCTCCTAACCTTCCTGTTCTCAATCTTAGCAAATAGTCAATCTCCTAATACTCACTGGAGTCATGAAATGCCTCTTAGTAGCATAGCATCCACATATTTCACTGACATTTGGTCTTGTGTTTTCTTTCAAATGATCACCCCCAAAATGAGAAAGATGCTACCCCAACACTTTTGTTTTTATCACTATAATACCTTCTTTATTAGCTGAGTAAGGGTGAGACAGACTAAAGTTCAGACTTATACCAAGGAGAGCAACATCAATAATTCAGCCAGCAGCTTGGGGTGAAGTGACTCCTGCCTTTCAAAGGATCTTCTTGAAAAGCACAGAAGCTTTTTTTCTTAAGGCATCACTTTCTCCTAGATATCAAGAACATTGATACTTTTAGTGAATTGCTTACCATTTATGTTTAATTTCCTTGATCTATATAGATCACTGAATGTGTTGAATTCACTTTATTCTAAATCTTTTTGATTTTTAGGACTAATCTGTATTTGTGTGTGGCCAGTCTACAAATTTGATCTGCTCAAGTACCATGGCTGTGAGGTCATGACTTAGAAAACTAGAAGGACATTAAACTATAAACAAGGATAGTTGTGTCTAGAACAGGTTTTTGCAGACTATATTTACAGCCCATTGGGGGTCTTGAAATAATTTCAGTGGGTTGTTATTAGCATTAAAAACAACTACCGGGCTTTCCTGGTGGTGCAGTGGTTGGGAGTCCGCCTGCCGATGCAGGGGACGCGGGTTCGTGCCCCGGTCCGGGAGGATCCCACATGCCGCGGAGCGGCTGGGCCCGTGGGCCATGGCTGCTGGGCCTGCGCGTCTGGAGCCTGTGCTCCGCGACAGGAGAGGCCGCAGCAGTGAGAGGCCCGCGTACCGCAAAACAAACAAACAAAACAAACAAACAAAAAACCCAAAACTACCACAGAAAGAATAGAATAGAAAATAAGAGAATATGTTGCATTTTTTCCAGTTGTAAATGACTATCTGTGTGTATTATGTGGGTGGTATATTGGGTCTGAATGTAAAATGTATTTCTTTTTAAAAAATTATTTATTTTTTTGGCTGCATTGGGTCTTAGTTGTGGCACGTGGGATCTTTGTTGCGGCACGTGTGCTTCTCTCTAGTTGTGGCGTGTGAGCTCCAGAGTGCATGGGCTCTGTAGTTTGCGGCACGTGGGCTCTCTAGCTGAGATGCGCAGGCTTAGTAGTTGTGGCACACGGGCTTAGTTGCCCCGTGGCATGTGGGATCCTAGTTCCCCGCCCAGGGATCGAACCCGCGTCCCCTGCATTGGAAGGCAGATTCTCTACCACTGGACCACCAGGGAAGTCCCTAAAATGTATTTCTTATTGGGGACTGCAGTAAAAAGGCTTGGAAGCCAATGATTTGGACGAGAGAACTGGTGGGGGCGGGGGGTGGAGACAGGTAGACAGTGATGGTTGAGTTGGAATTTTGACATTTACGTGTTTTACTAGGATGTTGGTTTTCATTTCCAAGTGACTAGAGGGAGTCCCTTAAAAGAGACCCTAAGAAGGAATTCCCTGAAGGAAGCCTTGTGCATGAAATCCACCTCTTTTTATAGCACATTTGTTGTTAAGTTCCTAAATATTACTTGGAGAAAGAGTGGATCATGCGATGGTCCAGGCCACAGACGCTGTCATCCACGGTCTCTTCAGCAAGTCTTTGAAACTCTCACTTTAGTCAATTCACTAAAGGAGAATAAAAATTTAGCACTCATGTTTAACAGTCCGTTTACAGGGGACTTCCCTGGTGGTCCAGTGGTTGAGAATCTGCCTTCCAATGCAGGGGATGTGGGTTCGATCCCTGTCGGGGAACTAAGATCCCACATGCTGTGGGGCAACTAAGCCCATGTGCCGCAACTACGGAGGCCACACCACAACTAGAGAGCCTGCACCTAACTAGAGAGAAGCCCATGAGCTGCAACGAAAGATCTTGCATGCCGCAACTAAGACTCGATGCAGCCAAAAATAAATACGTAAATATATAAATAAATATTACAAAAAAGAGTCAGTTTACATTTCAGAGATGTGATTTAAGCATTTTTGACTCCAGGGAAGTTATAGAATCACAGAATTTTAGTCCTGGAAGTGATTTTAGAGATGGAGTGCATCGTCTTTTGAATTTTATACTAACAAGCCCGAGGCTAAAAGAGGTTAAAGTAGGGACTTCCCTGGCAGCACAGTGGTTAAGAATCTGCCTGCCAACGCAGGGGACACGAGTTCCAGCCCTGGTCCGGGAAGATCCCACATGCCACGGAGCAACTAAGCCCATGCACCACAACTACTGAGCCTGCGCTCTAGAGCCCGTGCTCCACAATAGGAGAAGCCACTGCAATGAGAAGCCCATGCATCACAACGAGGAGTAGCCCCCGCTTGCCACAACTAGAGAAAGCCCATGCACAGCAACGAAGACCCAACGCAGCCAATAAACAAATAAATAAAATTAAAATAATAATAATAAATAAATAAATAAAATAAAAGAGGTTAAAGTAACCTCTGCATTCAGGATGGGGGGAGAGTGGGGACAGAGGAGTTCTGCAGACTTGGGATGGTAAAGAGATACACACTGAGGAATGGAGGTACGAAGAGGCCCGGCCAGAAGCCTTTGGGTTTTTCTCAGTCGCTGCAATAGAAAAATACAACTGTTTTTTCCCAACTCAAAGAAAAGGCCTCCCGCCCTTCTGCTTTCTTTTGGCCTCATCCCTAGAAGGAGAAAGTCTAATGGGTTCTCCTTTCTCTGTGCTGCTGCAGCGCTTTGTGTCTCCTGGCTGAAGCCCTGCAGGGCCGGGGCTGGGGGACAGGGTGTGCCTGGCTTAGGTGCAGTGAGTGTGAACCAGCTGGACTGGGAAGGTGTTGGAACAAGTTGAGAAGATAATGATGAGCAACGCCAGAGCTAGATACATCGGGCCGGTGAATAAATGTCACAAAAGAAAGAAGAAATTCATTCATTTCACTGGAACGCAGGGAGCTAAAGGACAACTGTACTCAGTTTGATGACAACTCACTGCATCACCTGTTGGCCATGTAGCTAGGTGCTGCCACTGTTTGTGATTTCTCCTAACAAGTGGTTTTTGTTTGTTTGTTTTTTGAATAGTCTGATTCGCTGTTGCAGCTGGGTCCCAATGTTCCACACCTGGTTCCCACTGCCACCTCGTTAGCTGGCACCTGTGGAACCCAGCGTGTCAGGAGCCACATGGCAGGTGGGCAGTGCTGGCAGCGTCACATCCCTCTTGCTTTCCAGCTCCACCAATATTCTAAACAAAAGTTCTGCCTCTTGAAACACTATAAGGAAAGGTCAGATTCTGTATATAATACAGCTAGTGGCAGCTCTTCCCCCAAAATAAATGGTGGAAGAGAAAAGAAGGGGTTATTCTGAGTGTAGCCTGTCGAAATTTTATTCCCCGACTCGTGAAGGCTAGAGGAGCCTTCCATGGGGGTGGGTCCTGCTGGGATTGGTGGTTTCTTAGGAACATGCAGAGAACAGTCTGTGGTTCTGGGGATGCTAAGGATGACTCTTCAAGTTCGCTTGCCCCTTAATGTGTAGCCTTACTGAGCATCTGCTGGTTGAAGGACAGGCAGTGTTTTTGAAGGAAGTCCTAGGAAGAGAGCCCTGGAAGCTGGCTTGCATTACAGTGGGGGTGGAGGAACACCAGGGCCCGCAGCTGTGATCAATTCCTACAAAAGCGAGGTGGGGGAGGAGATGCCCCAGTGGGAGGTTGCCTGGGCCACAAGGTTAAAAGATGGGCACAGGGGAGAAGGGTCAGGTCTCAGAATGCTTTGCCATTCTGTGGTGTTTCCTGAGGATTGAAGCATCAGTCCAGAGACATCAGGATACACTTGTGACTGCTTAACTTCTCCTGGAGAAGACACTATGGTTCTGGTTGCTACAAAGCCCTTGTGCCCTACTTGGGGTTACTGTGCTGGGCAGCCTCCCAATTCACCTAGCAACCAGTAAGAATCAAGCACAGAGCTTTCTCTAAGATGCTACCAGAAAAGTAAATGATGAGTTTCCAGAGTTGGACAGACCCCAGGAATTTGAAGGATGAGCCCATCAGCATCCTTTAGCATATTCCAAGCAAAGCGTCTCTCCTACTGTGCATCAATCCCAGGAACGTGAGTGAAAGGTAACTCGGATCTAGTCTGGGGCCTGGTGAGACCTAGTAGGAGGTGGCTGCCGTATTTCCATTACTATACTTTCAAACCCTGGAGTAATGTGTCACCGAGTTAAAAAGAACACAGCCTGGGCCTCAAGAAAACTGGGTCTGCTGCTCTCTGTGTGATCTCAGGTAAAGCCCTTCTCCAGGCTTTAGATTCCTCATCTTTGACATGAGGAAAGTGGACGTTCCAGCTTTAACATCTACAAACTATGAACTATAAGAGAGAGAGAGGGCTTCCCTGGTGGTGCAGTGGTTAGGAATCCACCTGCCAATGCAGGGGACACAGGTTCGAGCCCTGGTCTGGGAGGATCCCATATGCCGCAGAGCAACTAAGCCCGTGCACCACAACTACTGAGCCTTTGCTCTAGACCCCGCAAGCCACAACTACTGAGCCCATGTGCCACCACTACTGAAGCCCGCACGCCTAGAGCCTGTGCTCCACAACAAGAGAAGCCACCGCAATGAGAAACTCGTGCACCGCAATGAAGAGCAGCCCCCGCTCACCGCAACTAGAGAAAGCCCGCGTGCAGCAATGAAGACCTAACACAGGCAAAAAATGAAAGGAAGGAAGGAAGGAAGGAAGGAAGAAAAGAAAGAGAAAGGAAAGAAAAAAAGAAAGAAAGAAAGAAAAAGAAAGGAAGGAAGGAAGGAAAGAAAGAAAGAGAAAGGAAAGAAAGGAAGGAAGGAAGGAAGGAAGGAAGGAAGGAAGAAAAGAAAGAGAGAGAGAAAGCCAGGAAGTGGAAATAGGAGCCAGGAGCTGGAAACAGCGATATTGAAAAGAACCAAGGCCTGTCATCAGAGGGTAATTGTATAGCTCATTAGCAGAGACAGGACAGAAGAGCAATGGCGACACCTCACTCTGAGCAACTAATGGATACAAGTGTTGGAGAGTTTTTAAACTGCTGCAGTAAGGCCCCAAAAGACTACACACAAAGCCAGCATAGCCTGGGAGGGATCTGAATCCGAGGGAAGAACTGGAGTACGCTTCCAGCCCGAGATTCTGTCAGTGATGGATTTGGAGTAGAAGACAATTTGTGGCTATGCTACTGTCTAAATGTTGCTTCAAATGCTATCTTCTTGGTGTTTGTAGGCAAAAATAGGTAGTTAATATATAGTCAGTCTGATGGCATTGTGCTATTAAAATTGCATTTTTCATAGCACTCTGATGAATTAAATGTAGGTATCTCCCTGCCAGCCACTCTGAGGACCTCTGAAGTAGTATTCTGGGTGCCAGACCACCAAGATGGCAGCTACTCACACTTTTGGGTAGGCCTTGGCAAGCTCACCTGCCTGGAGGGGGCAGGCCACAAACCCAACCTTTTTCTGAGATGGCAAACATTGCTGGTGCAACTGATTCCAGACAAGATAGGGGACCCCATTTAAGCTTACAGAAACTGATTAAAAATGAACCAAAAGGAACACACAACAAGATGAAGGCGCACAGCTACACATGGACTTATTTGCTTAGTTATCCCATGTCAAGGCCAAGGTTCAAACTCTAAATTTGTCAAGATTCGACCACCGAATCCTACCTATCATTAGCTAGAAGTCTGTCATTTGGCTTCTGGTCTTAATGCACTACAAAAAGATAAGAAGTAAATTTCTTGAATATTAAAAACTTCATCCTGGGACTTCTCTGGTGGCGCAGTGGTTGAGAATCCGCCTGCCAATGCAGGGGACATGGGTTCGAGCCCTGGTCCGGGAAGTTCCCACATGCTGCGGAGCAACTAAGCCCGTGCGCCACAACTACTGAGCCTGTGCTCTAGAGCCCATGAACCACAACTACTGAGCCTGTGTGTTGCAACTATTGAAGCCCGCATGTCTAGAACCTGTGCTCCGCAACAAAGAGAAGGCACCGCAATGAGAAGCCCGCGCACCACAATGAAGACCCAATGCAGCCAGAAAATAAATAAATAAATAAATAAAAACTTCAACCTGTCTACAACTTTTGTACAAATTGTTTATGTGCAGCTCTGACTTTATTATTCAGCCTAGTTGTAGATTTGGCCAAAACTTTGGGAACTGAAATTAATAAACTAAAAAACAAAATGTTTATCATCAGAGAAATGAAGAAAGGGGTATAGGGAAATATTTATTTGGGTTGTTATGACAACAGAACAAGCCATCACAACAACATTCTTTCTTTTTCATCTGCTAAACTTTGGCTTGACAGAGCCTTAAGAAACACTCAGCGTCCACCCTAGAGATGAAACGGAGCAGAAATGTTATTCTAAATTCGATAGATTTTTGGCTCAACTTAAAACCCTTCTGTAACTCACACGGTGTTTGCCACGGCTCCCAGCTCTTCCCTCTTGCAGTGGGCAGCCGCAGCTGCGGTGCTGAGCAGATGAGTCGTGCGATGCGGAGGGTGCTGGTGGCAGTGACTACAGGCCTCAAGCAGGCTAACGTCCGCCCCGCGAAGTCACGGGGCCACTCCCTGAGTTTGCAGCATGCCCTGTTCTCATGCCCTGCTCTGTGGTCTTAAGAAGACTGGGGCTACGGATGGCAATCGGGAGAGGCCCGCTTCTCGCTAAGCAGGGCTGGAACTCAGTGCATGTGCAGCCTGTAGAGAGCGGTGCCAGCTGATGAGGATGAAGGTACCGGCGGAACTTAGGCTGAAGGCTTTCTTCATAGACTTTCCCAGGTCCGACAGCTTGCGGCCAGCTACTTGTTTGTCATGGCCTGGCTGAAAAACACTTCAATCCCCTCTAGCTATTTTCCCGTAAATCAGAACTAGACTGAGGCTGAGGCCTCCCAGAGGAGTACCCTTAGGCGGAGCAGAGGAGAGAAGGAGGGTTCTGGCTTTCTCCCTCAGTGACGTCACACCCACCATGCTTTTTGGTGGCGTTTCTGTGCTTCAATCATTAGCTAGGTCTCTGCCTCCCAGGTGAGGCAGACTTCTGTGCGCGCTCCCTGTTAGGGGAGGGGGCACATCTGCGGGTCAGAGAGGCCCAAAAAGAGAAGGCCGTGCTGAGGCCCCCTCAGAAGAGGGCAGTTAAAGCTGCAAGAGGAGGTGCAGAGGGTGCCCCCAGCTGCTGAACACAGGCTAGAGCAGAGGCCTGGGAATCCCATGAGAGCAGATCCACAACATGGTGTGTATTTATCTTTAACCCACATAAGGTGAGGAGGGCCATTAGCGGAGCACTCACAGTGGGTTACCTCAGCGTCTCACCGCCCTGAAGTGCCCACAATCAGAATCCCTCTAAGGGAAACGCTATCTGGATGGTTAATACTGAACCAGATCCCCGGGGAGAGAAGTGGGCCTCCGTGAGGGTGGGGAGGGGCAGATGTCTGGTTATAGGGCTGACTTTCCCTCAGTAGCGCCTTCATAGAATCCCAGAGCATTTGAGCTAGAGGGGTCCCACAGGAATTACACAGTCTACTCCCCCACTTCACAGCTGGGCAGATGAGGTGGTTGTCCCCTGGGGCACTTTTAAAAAAAATTTATTTTATTTATTAATTTTTGGCTGCATTGGGTCTTCATTGCTGCACGCAGGCTTTCTCTAGTTGCGGAGAGCAGGGGCTACTCTTCATTGTGGTGCACGGGCTTCTCATTGCGGTGGCTTCTCTTGTGGCGGAGCACAGGCTCTCGGCGCACAGGCTTCAGTAGTTGTGGAGCTCAGGCTCAGTAGTTGTGGCTCACGGGCTCTAGAGCGCAGCTTCAGTAGCTGTGGTGCACGGGCTTAGCTGCTCTGCGGCATGTGGGATCTTCCCGGACCAGGGATCGAACCTGTGCCCTCTGCACTGGCAGGCGGATTCTTAACCACTGCGCCACCAGAGAAGCCCCTTGTTTTTTGGTTTTTAAAAATATTTATTTATTTGGCTGCGCAGGGCCTTAGTTGCGGCAGGTCGGATCTTTAGTTGCAGCATGTGGGCTCTTAGTTGCGGCACGTGGGATCTTTAGTTGCAGCAATGTGAGCTCTAAGTTGCAGCATGCATGTGGGATCTAGTGCCCTGACTACGGATCAAACACGGGCCCCCTGCCTTGGGAGCGCGGAGTCTTAACCACTGGACCACCAGGGAAGTCCCCCCTGGGGCACTTTGGAAATCACAGGATGCCTGAGGTGGATGAGTCCTGGGTCAGGAATTGGGGTGGGGGGACCTTAGTAAGTCCTGGAGTAAGATTGCTGGGAGGGCAGACACCAAGGAGCACAGTGCCAGGAGGCCTGGGGCACCCTGGTCCACAAAGTCAGAGAATATCATAGCTGGGAGAGACTATGGAGGTCACCCAGTCCACCTGCCTCACTGGGGTCCCGGCTGGAAGGCTGAAGGCTGTAAGGGAGGGTGGGCCCTGGGGAGAAAAGCACAGATGTCTTAGCATCTTCAGGAGACAATTCTAGCCTGATTGCCAAGCACCAAGGGGGTCCTAATGGCATGTTTTTAAAAAGACTGTAGACGGACAGTCTCACAGACACTACCTCCCCCCCACCACCACCACCACGGAGGCCTGCTCCGCTTCCTCCTTTGCCCTGGAGCCAGCTGACCTTGTCCGAATCCCGGCCCTCCCACTGACCCCTCCCTCCCTTGAGCAAAGTGACTTAACCTCTGTGTGCTTTTTAGCTTCCTCCTAATAGAACCTAACTGACTGAGTTGTCAAGAGCCTGAGAGAATACAGGCCCAATGCTTAGAGGAAGGAGCCGGGCCCAGGGCAGCTTCCAGCGCTCCCTGTTCTCACGGTTGCGCTGTTGTTATTCTCTCACGGTTGCGCTGTTGTTATTCTCATCAGGTTCGCTCACGCTGTGTTTCCTTCTCTTCCTGCCTCAGAGCTCTCAGGGCCTTTCTTTCTTTATTTCCCCACCTCTTCAGGTCCACATGGAACTAGTGTTGGGTGGAAAGATAATTTATTGGGCAAGAGAGAGAACACTTTGAGCCATTTGTAACAGGACAATCATGGGCTGCTTCTGCGGACCATGAGATGACACTGAAGCCCCAGCAAGTCAGCGCTCCGAGGGGCCGGTCCCAGGCAAGCCCTTGTTTCCTAAATGAAGAGACCCGGGGCCAACAGCTGAGGATGTTCAGGCCTCCTCCCGATCCGGGAAGACCCCTCTTGTGTGATGAGAGATGGACGTGCAAGCCTGAATGTTGTAAAGGATCTAAACATGTAACTCAGGTATTTTATACGCACATGCATGCACAGGCACACACTAATTAGTGCACCATGGCCCGGCTCCGGACCCAAAGGCGGCGCCAGAATTATCCATGTCCCTGCCCCCGCCTCCTCCCCTACAAAAACCCTGTCTCCTCAGTGCCCCACGTCTGGCAGCTGCTGCAAAAGAAAACAGCCAGTGGGCAGTAAGGGCCCTATGGCGAGAACGGCGCGCAGCAGCTACAGCTGGCATTTCACGCTCTCGTGGGTGTCTGCTGCTTGAAGAGACTAAATCTCTCAGGGCAGAGTGCCAGGCACCATGGCAGGTGGGGTGACGAGAGAAACAACCAAGTCCCTCTAATCAGAACACCGCGGTGACTTGTCTCCTGCCAGAGCAGGAGGGGAGGGGGCTGGGAGGACCGACCAAGACCCAGGGTAGGGCAGGCTCCATTCTCAGGGATGGGGTCCCTTCACCGTCCATTGTCTCTCATTACAGCAGCTCCGTGTGAGGGGATGCCCAGAGTTCAACCTGTCAACCCAGAAATCTGTCCAGGGACAAGGTAGACGTGGCCAAGTCCCTTCCCAGACATCTCTGTCCTAAGTACTTCCCAGTGTCTTGGTGCCCTGAGCCTCTGACACATGCCCTCTGTTGCCCTGCAGGGATGCACTGGTCTTTGATGAGGCTCCCCTCCCTTTCTGTTCCCAGCTTCTCTTTCATTGTACCTTCATGAGAAAGACAGGTGATACTTTCTGTTCTCCTTCCCCCTGAAGAAAGCCTGGATTAGGGCGGGGGCCACAGGCCCTGGTGGCTACTCCTCTAGAGGCACGCCCACCTTCTCAGACATTTTCTCAGGCTGGACCCTTCCCGAGCCTAACATCTTTAAACCAGAAGCAAGCGTCTCAAGGGACTGTTTGTCCCATCTCCACTCCTGGTAAGCCTTCTACTCCTTGCCTAGGTCTTTCTGAGATCCATCATTTTCCCCTCCCCCAAAGGAAAGCCTGAGAATTCTACAACTAAAGACGTGGGGGAGTGGGGGATGGTAGGGCTTCCAGAGAATACAGACAGTTACTCGAGTGCCGGTGAAATCCCATCCTGGTCACGGAAGGGTTATTTCTCAGCCTTAGCTTCCAGGGCCCTAACCCAGAGAACTCTCTGGTCTGAATTCCCCAGTGCCCAGGGAGCTTGGAGAGCTGCCTGGCGGCCAGCACCAGCTGCAGGCTATAGGCAGGGCCTGCTTCCTGAGCTGACAAAAGTACACAGGGAGTACAATAACTATGACATTAAAAGTGAATAGCTAGCTCAAAGGCAGGGTGGGAGCAGCCTGGGAGTAGCCAAGTGGCTGCCGTCCAAAGGGTAGCATCATCAAGGTGACCAGATGGGCTGCGGCGAAGAGAGGGCTGGATTCCATTTCCCACCACGCCTCCTGAGGGACCCCACATTCATACACCTTGTCCTTTCCATGCTTCTTTCCCTTTTCGTCTTCCTCCCTTTTGTTTCTAGAGTTGAGAGTCATATTTCCTCTCCAAACCACAGTTCTCCAAGTTTTGTGTTTTGGCATTTCTTCTTTCCAGATGGACTCTCAGCTGGCCTCCCTGCCTCTCCTGCGGTTGGCCCACCTCTAGCTGGGCCCCATATCTCAGCCCTTCCTGGAATTGCAGCCACCACTTGTGCAACTATGTCCTCAGGTCCAAAGCGAGGAAGGCTCTGATTCGGTATTTTGAAATGATGAAAATGCCAGGAATTTTTTTTTTTTCTTTTTTAAAGTTCAGAATTAACCCAAATCCCTACCTGCATCTCCTTCAGGATCTTCTTTGATTTGTGGCCTGGGCTTTGCAAATCACTGAATGTGACCACGAGGATGTGGGTGCATCCTACTGGGCAATGAGTTTGTGTGTGTGATTTACGTTAGTACTGAGAGGAAGGGATGCCTTAGGCTGTGTCTCTGCTTTCCACCACAGTCCTGCAGCCCTCCAAGAACCGGGCCTTGCCCATCTCTGCCAGTTCCTGGCTTTCTTCTGGGCTTTCCTCTCTGCTCAGCCACACTGAGCTGCTTTGCAAGTTCCTGAAGGCGATGCTCTTGGCCTCTCGTCTCCCTGCCTTTGTACAGACAGCTCCTTTTGCCCGCTATGTGCTTTCTACTTGCTCTTCATCTTAAGACACAGGGAACTCGCCTCCACTGGGAATGAGCACCCTCCTTGGTCTCCAGAATGCTCTGCCTCTAGTCAGCCTTTACATGCTGCTGGGTGGTCTGTTCACCTCTCCATTCCCCGCCTTGGACTGAGGCCTCTTTGAGGACAGCTCTGTGTCTTTAATGCCTCTTTCCTTAGCACATGGAAGGGTGCCCAGCACAAAGCAGAATGAGTGAAAAGTAGACCAAGTACCAGAAAAGTAGTGCACAGAAGTGCGGGCTCACCTCACTTTACACAACTGGTGTGCCTCACAAACCTCCAGCCTTAGCTGTCCACTGACTCACACCCCTTCTTCCGAGGAGCTGCCTCTGCAATCCCAGGCAGTCCCTACCCCACAGATTCCAGACGGTGTGAGACGCCCGCCGCTCAAACACCTTAGCAGGAGTAGCCACGGGTGGTACCTGAGTTTGTCTGCGATGAAGATGACCCTCCTTTCCAGAAGCAGGGAGGCAAAAACACAGAGCAGGTGTCGGACGCTGAGACAGGAAAAGAGAGACTCAAAGTCCACGTGTTCGAGCCGGGAGTCCAGAGGGCGGCACAGTTCAATCACCTGCCGGGAAACAGGAGCAGCATGAGGGGGGCCAGGCCTCTCACACGCAGTGCAGACCTGGGGCTCTGCGATCTGCAGCAGGGGTGGCCCACTGCCAGTGGAAAAGGGAAGGAGAAAAAAAAGGAAAACAAAAGGGACTGGGAAAGGAAAGATCACAGGAGATTGGGGAAGGAGGTGTGTTTGGTAGGGACTCAGTCTCACAGCTGCGTGTGAGGACAGTTTGGACGGAGGTGGGAAGAGAGGACTGCAGAACAAGAGGCCCTCGGCCCAGGATGGTTGGAGACCCTCCTTGTCGATAACATATCTGGAGCCCACACAGGGAGTTCTATGACTGTTGAGGTCCTGTCCCTCGCAGTCCCACAGCAAAGCGTCTCCGTCTCACATGGGAATCACAGGCTCACGCAGAAGGACCAGCAGATCCAAGCACCTCTTTCAAGACTCACCTCCTCTAGAAGGTGATTCGTAATGAACTCAACCCCATTCCAGCCCCTTCCCAGTGATGGCTCTTTCAGCTTGTATGCTTAGTGTGCGTATCTTCTCACTCCGTACTTGCTGAAATGTTCCTGAGTTCAAGTCATTACTCATGTGCAGGTTTTTCTTTTTAAATAGCTGACTCCTTCTTGGTGAGCAGAGACTGGCTTCTACTCTCAGCACGGCACCTGCCTGGTGCTGCCCACACAGTGGGGCTCACTAAGGTTGACACCCCCATGGCCAAGCCACCTGTGTCTGTAGGGGTAGTTTAGGATTCTCCAGCAACAGGGAGACTGCTCCTCTCTGTGCTGGGAAGTTGGGTTGTTCCAGAATATCCCAGACACATCCTCATCCTTCCCCTGTCCCCAGAGGTGACCTGCTCTTCCGAGGGCCTTTAGAACTGGAGACTCAAAGCTGAATGGGACCTGCCCTCTGATATCCACAGAGTCACACACAGGGAATGGGAAGGATGAAAACAAGCTCTGGCATCAAATCCCAGCCCAGCCAAGGAAAGGGACATGCTTCAAAGTCTAGGATGAATAAAAAGTAGTACCTGAGCTTATCTTCCCTGAAAAGAATCTGCTTTACACTATAAAGTGGTAGAGGTGATGCAGACCAAAAACCTGAATAGGTTTAAATACGATTTATGAAGGTAGTAGGCTAATAAGAGAAGCTAAAGATGTTCACTGCCCTGGCACAGTTCTGAGCCAGAATCCTGGGCTGGATGGACTGGACTTAGGGTGGAATTTATGATACTCTTAGAAATGGGTGATCTGGGCCAGCCTGAGGAGCAAGAGGACATCACTGAATATGACAGCCCACTGGAAGCCAGCCCCTGGGATCACTGGAACTTGGCCACAGTCTGGGCTACTCCCCCCAGGACAGGAAAGGACCCTGATGGCTTACCTCAGTTCCTGATCCTGGCAAGAAGTTCTTGACAACAATGGTTTTGCCCAGGGCTGGGAAAGGGGCTTCCATGACGCTCCTCATGAGAGGCTGGACCAGGGCGGGAGAGATGCCTCGTCGTTTTTCCACCTCATCCAAGATCTGCAAGGGGCAGAAAAGCAGCTCAGCTATCCTGAAGTCAGGTCATCAAGGTGTAGCTCTGTTCCAGATGAAGTGGGCCTGCCACAGAGGCTGAGGAATTGTGGGGAAGCCCGTTGTCCTCATCAGGCCAAACAAAGTCTCTTTCACCTTGTGTGTTAGGGCCCCAATTCTCTCTTCTATGCAGCCCCTCTTTTTCCACGTGACTCTGTAATTTCTCCCACTAAAGGGGTGAAGTATAGTTTCTTGCCCCCTTGACTTTGAAAACTGTCCTGTTTGTCACACGGGTATGGCCATGTGACTTACTGGATTGATATATGCATTCTCAATGGGAAGAATAGCACCCCCAAAGAGGTAAAAATTTGTTTGGGGGTTGGTGGTGAAAAACTTAGATATTGTGAGGGTTTATAGCCTTCTAAGGTGCCACAGTACATAAACAGATATGCGATATATCTATGGAATTAAAACTTCTCTGGGGGGGCACTTCCCTGGTGGCACAGTGGTTAAGAATCCACCTGCCAATGCAGGGGACACGGGTTTGAGCCCTGCTCCAGGAAGATCCCACATGTCGTGGAGCAACTAAGCCCGTGCGCCACAGCTACTGAGCCTGTGCTCTAGAGCTCACAAGCCACGACTACTGAGCCCATGTGCCACAACTACTGAAGCCCGTGCGCCTAGAGCCCGTACTCCGTAACAAGAGAAGCCACCTCAATGAGAAGCCCACGCACTGCAAAGAAGAGTAGCCCCCGTTCGCCACAACTAGAGAAAGCCCGCGCACAGCAACAAAGACCCAATGCAGCCAAATAAATAAATAAAATAAATTAAAAAAAAAGTTTCCCTGGGGGGTAGCCATTTGGGCAACACAAACCAAAACCAATGAGATACCACTTCATACCCATTAAGATGGCTGAAATAAAACACAGGTAACAGGTATTGGTGAGGAAGTGCAGAAATTGGGACCCTCATACACTACTGGTGGGAATGTAAACTAGTGAAGTTTTTCTTTTGAAAACAGTCTGGCAGCTCCTCAGAAAGTTAAACATAGAGTTACTATATGACCCAGCAATTCCACTCCTAGGAATTTAACAAAGAGAAATGAGAACATGTTCACATGAACACTTGTACATGAATGTTCATAGAGCATTATTCATAGCAGTCAGAAAATGGAAATAACCTAAATGTCCATCAACTGATGAATGATAAACAAAATGTGATATTCATATAGTGGAATATCATTCAGCCATAAGAAGGAATAAAATACTGATACGTGCTACAACATGGATGAACCTCGAAAACACTGTGCTAAGTGAAATAAGCCAGACACAAAGGGACAAATAGTGTATAATTCCACTTACATGAGAGCCTAGAGTCGAACTCATAAAAGAGACAGAAAGTAGAGTAGAGTGGTGGTTGCCAGGGGCTGGGGGAGGAGGGAACAAAGAGTTAGTGTTTAATGGGTACTGAGTTTTAGTTTGAGGAGATGAAAAAGTTCTGGAGATGGATGGTGGTGACGGCTGCACAACAATGTGAATAAACATAATGCCAACCAATTGTGCACTTAACAATGGCTAAAATGGTAAATTTTTTGTTATGTATATTTTAGCACAATAAAAAGACAAAAAATTAAAAGTAATTCCATGGGGAGGGGAGGCAATTGAGAAAAAAAATATCTAAAAAGGCTGCTTAGGGGCTCAATAATGAGAAAAAGGTTGCGGAGGACTGTGCCAGCAGAATGAGGCAGAAGTGACAGTGGGCCAGTTCTAAGCCCAGGCCTTAGGAGGCCTGCCTTATGTGTTTCTGCTCGCCCTCTCATGCCCCTGCCACAGCTGCGAGAAGAGCACGCATGGGACAGCTTACTGTCTAAGGGAGGTGACAGATGTGTGAGCCAGACCCGCACCCAGACTTGCAGCCTTAAGCACAGCCCAGTCAGCCTAGATCAGCCAACCCCCAGCCTACTAGCAGCACATGAGTGAGCCCATGGAGACCGGCAGAGCCGAACCCCAGCTGCCTGCCCCTCTGTGAGAGTAAATGATGGCTGCTTTACACCACGGTGGTTTGTTACATAGCATTATTGTAGCAATACTTCTGCCTTTCTTCAGAGATTCTGAGAGCTGTTCTTATCCACGATTCCTCTTTCTGTACTAAAGGACAATTTGCCATTTTAGTTATCCTTGTCCCTCACCTAGAAATAGCTTGAGATTTTGGAATCATTTAGCCAAAGCTCTGTCTATGGTTCTATGCTGAATATTTGCTGTGTGATCTTTGGCAAGTCTTCATACTACAGTCTTAAAACATATGCTGTCACAAAACTGACATGAAAAGGCAGGACTGTGCATCACACGAGTATGTGAGGATGTTTACTTGCTCTGCACCCCCTGCCCATGATATAGCAATGCAGCTTATGTGAACCCCAAAGCTGCCCCTGGGTGCTGAGCTACCTCACATCAGCTGTTTGCTCCTAGATTCATAAGCATTCTTGCAACAACAAGGGCTATGACCTACAGCCTTATTTCCATGTTTAAACAAGCCCATGTTGAAGACTGGCATGAGCAGCAATGCATATCTGTGCTGCAGCTTGTAAATGACTGACTTTAATGTACAATGATTACCACTTCACGTGGAGTGGAGGTAAGACCATGACTCAGATTACACTGATAACGTTAACTACCTCAGACTTGCATACAAGTTCTACCGTGGCAAGAGGTCACGCTACATCAGTATAATTCAGGCTTCCTCTGAGTTCAGGAGGAGGGTGGGCAGGAGGGAGGGAGACTTTTGTTTCGGAATGCTTTTAGGGAGTGTTGCTTACATCCGTGGAGAGCAGATGTAGGACTTCAATTCTCTAAAAGAAAGCTCAGACTGAAATACGTGCTCAAGAAGGATTTTAAAAAAATTTATGGAGGGACTTCCCTGGCGGTCCAGTGGTTAAGACTCCAGGCTTCCACTGCAAGGGGCATGGGATCGATCCCTGGTTGGGGAACTAAGATCTGCATGCTGTGTGGTGTGGCCAAAAAAAAAAATTTATGGATTATATATTCAGGTCTGGTTAACACAGGAAAAAACGTTGAATTATACCTAACTTTTGAGATTGGCATCATATAGCATAGTAATTATCTCCTACACGCCATTCCGGAATACTGGGGTGGGTTAGCCAATTCACCACGGCAATCCCTATGTCTTGGTATACTGGCTCATTTTCCAAAAAGGACCAAATTATACTAAGATTTTGATAGAGCAGTCTTGCGATAGCAAATCTTGCACACACACAACAGATATACACACACGACACATATACACAACGCACAACGTGACAAAAGATAATGCTTAAGAGAAGGAAATTAAAACGTATGGAATATTCTGGGGAGATCCTCTGCCCCTCCCATCCTCAACTGCAATGACTTTGACCTTCTCCCCTCCCCCACTTTCTGGGCCACAACCTTCATCAGCTCATTTCCTGTCCTAAAGTTTAGAGAATAGATGAGGCTCAAGGAAGGGAGAAGGAAGAAGTGGGAAGGAAAACAGGTGGGGGAATAAGAGGATAAAAGTCACACGAGTTAGGGTGTCTCCTGTGTCCTCCTGGGCCCTGCCCTGCATTCCCTCCCTCCCTTCTCTGAGGCCCAAGTCCTCACCTTCGAAAAGAGGCTGAAGCATCCCAGGCGGCTCACGATGCAGTAAACTTCAGGGAGACGCTTTCCTTTGCCACCAGGCTTTTTGGAGTGAAACACAAGGCAATCATGAGTGTTACCAATCTCAGGGGAGGAAAGACCCCAAATGTTTTTAACATGCTGCCTATTGTTTCCATACACCATAGCTTTTGAAAATCAGTGAGGTAAGCAGTTACCAATACCCCGTCTTACAGGTGAAAGCACTTCTAGTTACGTAGACATATTTTTTAATTCTCCCAAAGGGACCAAATCAAGAGTGTTGTGCACACAGCAGGTGCTCAATATGGCCTATAGCACCATAAAATAAGGAATCTTGTTTACCCGTATCTCTGTAATTCCTCTCAAGGAAATTATTTATTCTTTATCATTATTATAATAAGTCCGAATGAGAAATCATTTCTGAAAATCCTTTTTGGAAACTGACTTTTAATTTTCAAAACAATCTCAACACTTAAACTCTAAAGTAATTATATCAACAAAATCTATTATCCCACTTAACTTTTTTGATTATTATCCACACTTTTTATTCACTAATTACTAAACAGCCACTATGTGCCATGCGTTATTCTTGACTATATTAGCCTATTTATAAAAAGACTAAAATATACTCTCAGTGGAAAATGATTTGCCACTACAGAAGATCGTCCCCAAAATGGGCCTCAAAAAGACCAGTTCTTAAATGTTTTGGCAAAATCATTTCATTGAAATAAGTTTCTGACTTTTATAGGTTAATGTTCTGAAGGAGGCACTTAAATTATTTGCGTCATAAACAACAAAGCCATCCTTCTTCTGCCCTAACAACTATTATGAATGTTCTCTGTAGGCTCTCAAAGTCTGTTTAGCACACTTTATTAGAAAGGACATTTGGTTTGAGGAGAGAAAGTCATTTATTTGGCAGGGAAAACAATGGAGAGAGTATTTTCTTTCCAAAGGAGACAGACAATGTTCCCGTCTACCAGTAAGACTCACGTGGACCCCCAAATATTCCTTCCTGTTTTTAACTGCCCCGGTGAACTTGCTACACCTCCTGTCCCTTCTCGTGTGGCACGTGGTGAGTGAGACCTCAGGAAGCCAGCGCCGGCTCTGCACAGAGCTCTTGCTGACCGAGAGCAGGACGTACTGACCAGCAGTCTTCGGCAGTAACCGAACCTCCTGCTCCCATCTTCTCCAGTTAAGACAAACGAGAATGTTTCACTGTGGTTGGGAAAACGAAAGCGCGTTACAAAGCAAAACAAAACCAAAGTCACATCGCGTTGAGCAACCAGGGGACATTCTGGGGGAGGCTGTCAAAAGGGCTGCTCACTGTCTGGCTTGTCCACCTCTGGGCTGGGGCTCCGGTCACCTACTGCTTTGGAGTCTGTGTCAGGGACAGGGAGATCTAAAGTGTCGCTGCGTCCTGAGACGAAGTGAGGAATTTTCTTTTCACCCTGAGCCCTCATATAATCCTATCACCTGGGCCATCCCATTGCATGCACACAGCAGTCATTATCTGAGCCCGGGAGTGAGGTGGCATCTGCTGATCTAGGGATGTGCCTCAGCGAGGGAGCAGTGGAAGAGTAGGACACTTCTGTGCCCCTCTCGGAACCGCCCCTTGCGCGGCTCTCCGAGGCCTGGACCGTCCCTAAAGACTGCTGGGCCAACTTCAAGGAACTCAGTATCCCTCAAACACTCAGGATTTGGAGCCTCCTGAGTTTGGTCAGTTACTGAAACATCTGATAAAAAAATATTGGTATCCAACAACATGGGTTAAAGCAGAAATGTAAACTTATCACAATCCGAGTAACAGCTGGATGGGCTACTGAAGAAATATTTCCAGAGCACTGGACAAGTATTAGTGATGGGCAATGCTTTCCTAGGCTATGAATTACCTTATTGCCCATCACGTCAGCTTATGAAACACACTCCCAGGTGGAGCGGGAGATCTGGGAATCTGCACACTTAGCAAGGTGATTCTTGTCTTCAGGCAAGTTTTAAAAACACCTGTGGAGGAAATTGCTACACTCGGGCCCACCAGGATCACTTAGCAGCAGGACCGACTTATGGGGTCTACCATCTATGACCCCCTCTAGTTCTTGCTTTAGTCTTTGCAGGAGGGGAGGGGGATGCCAGCACATACCTGGTAAACTGCTGGACAGGAGTCCAGTCCTTGGCGTCAGGGAAACAGAATTGGGGGATAGCCTTCAGCTGGTCCTCAGCTTCTCTCATGAACTTGAAAGACCTTTCCAACTGCAGAGAGAAGGGCGAGAGAAGATTGGAGAATAAACCCCAGCACCGGAGAGTGAGGCAGATGCTTGGCAAAAGCACATCTCCCACCTTCCTGAAGTCATGACTGCCACCTTAATCTCCACTTTGAGGAGGGTTTGCAGCTCAGTCTGTTTGGGGTTTTTGTCCCCAGGGCAGTTCCAACTATAATCTTATGGGGGAAATGAGGAGAAAATAAGTGTGCTTTAGAGAAATGTTCTCTATGCAGAACATTCTGGAATGTAAGTATTTTAATCAATAAGGAAACGCTGTCACAGCAATCCCTTCCAAACCGGAGACTCATGAATCTGCAAGGCAGAACCTCAAATCTAGTCTTCTGACCTCTGGGCCCAGGCAAATGCGTCCCTCCTTGATCTAGGCAAAGACGTTTTACAACACTTTTTAGTGACTACATCCAGCTAAATTACATTATATGGTGAAATTTAACTCATTTCAGGAAGTCTTTGAATGTCAGAACTAAAGGAAAACTAGACATCATCCAGCCTGACCTTCTTATTTTAGAGATAAGAAAATAAGCCCCGGGAAGTTAAGTGATTTGTCCAGGATCACACAGCTAGACTCTAGTAGAGAATCAAAATGATCTTAATCTCTAGCCTGTCTATCTTTCTCTCTCTCTCTGATTTATCTGACATATCACAGACTGGATGAACATCATCTCATTTCAAAATGGAATGAATCAATAAAGTCTGATTTAGAGATGATATTTAAAGCCATGAGTCTGCTTGTTCTGTGTCTGAACAGGTTACCTGTGCTAAAAAAAAGCATCCCATCCTGTTGGACAGCAATGCACATGCAGTTAACCATACTGTACTGTGCACATGGAGATGTTGGGATGGTGAATTTTATGTTATGTGTGTTTTTTTTGTCTCAATTGAAAAACAAAGGCACTCTAGGTATAAGTTTGGGATACAAAAAGGAATAGTTTATAATTAGCACAGTTAGCTTATAAATTGGTACTTCTAATGTGTTGGGAAGAATTGTTGGCTTTTGCTGTGTTGTTGATGATAGGTTTACACTTGTTAAATTTCCTTTATAAACAGTTAAAGAAAAATAAATTATGCTAAAATTATCTTCAGTCATTTGAAATATCAGATATTTGAAGTGAGTGGAGTATGAATTTCTAAAGTTACGAAATTGTAATGTCTAACCTAAATTCTTACTATAATATTTTCCATAATTTCTTATTTTGTTTCTCATAGTTTGCCATTGCCCTCCACCTTAAACCAGGCTGGCAGAGAGTTTCTGACATCTGCAGGCCAACAGTACCTTTGACTCCTTCACAGAGGATCTACAAGCCTTCCCAAGGCCATGAAACGTCAGAGAAAGGAGGTTTCTGGAGAGCATCCAAAAGAACAGAGCACCGGGCTGATGGCTTTCAATTTGAAAACCCACTTCTAGTATGATTCCCCTTAGGCTAGATCAAATTTAAGTAAAGCTGCTACTACTATTAATGGTGGAGACAACTATCAATGAGTGAAACACAGTCACCATATGTAGACTGAAAGCCAGTCATTAAGAGTCCTTTAGTTTTTCTTCTTCAGAATAAATAGTCACTCTTTCTTTTCTGTATAATTGTTCTCTCTTCTATCCATGACTCAGAGGCTTCCAAATGGTCCTGGAACAGTCTTTGAGTTGATAATTCACTAGCTCAGACTGTTGCCAAAGCAATAATTTTTGCTTACCCTTGGACAGTCTTGCAGAGAAGCAAATACCAGCTGGGTGTAGTTGTTGGAAGGGGTCATTAATCATCACAGAGTGAAGGACCCCAAACTATAAATAATACAAAAGGAAGGAACAATGACATTTCTCCACAGTGGAAACAGCATTAGAGAACTGAAGCACAGGCCTTGTAGAGAAATGAGTTCTAGCGCTTTTCAACGTGGCCCAGTCACCATTTGGATGAACCCACCCTCAGACCACATGCACGATACCCAAAAATATGTGTCTATACACATGTGCTTACACACACTGTCATCAATGTATGAGTTATCCACCCGTATGTGCACACACATGCTCTGACATGCACAGGAGCACATTTATAGGAAGTGGCCCGCAGAGATCTCTCTTACAAATACAACCAAGCACAGATGGCTGGAAAACAGCCTGACCTCCATGAGTTGTCATAAAGATAACTGCAAGATATCAAGCATTTTAAGGAAATACAGCAGGCATGATCTCTAGTGTGCAAATATGGAGTGTAAACCTTGATTAAAGTGGCTATAGGGGTGGAGGATAAAACTCATGAAAAAGAGTTAAAAGTGAGGAGGCAGAAGGAGAAAAGGGGCCTTCTGACAGAGGGAGCAAGTGAAGGGAAGGAGATATAAAGTAGCCTGGCATGCAAAAATGCATATAAAGGATGATCAGCGTAACATTAAAAATACATATCTAAAGAAATACTGGCAGCAAGACACATTTCCAACAGAAAGAGAGTGGTTAAATAGATTAGGGTAGGGGATTCCCTGGTGGCACAGTGGTTAAGAATCCGCCTGCCAATGCAGGGAACACGGGTTCGAGCCCTGGTCCAGGAAGATCCCACATGCCACGGAGCAACTAAGCCTGTGTGCCACAACTACTGAACCTGCGCTCTAGAGCCCGTGAGCCACAACTACTGAACCCGCGCGCCTAGAGCCTGTGCTCCGCAACGAGAAGCCACTGCAACGAGAAGCCCGCGCACCGCAATGAAGAGTAGCCCCCGGTCGCCACAACTAGAGAAAGCCTGCGCGCAGCAACGAAGACCCAATGCAACCAAAAATAAATAAATAAATAAATTTATTTAAAAAAAAAAGATTAGGGTATACCCACATAACGCAGCATTATGTAATTTCAAAAATGATGTTTTAGAATTTGTATTAAATATGTTTATAAACAATGACAGGTTTATAAAACGACACGGAAATTACACAATGTATGATCTCAGTTTTGTAAGAAAATTATACTATGAGAAAAGACTGGAAGAAAACACAATAAAATGCTAACAGTGATGATCTCTGTGGGATTAGAGATGGCTTTTTTCTTTATACATTTCTGGATTAGTCCCCTTTCAACAGTGACTATGCAACTTTCCACTCTTTAAAAAACGTTTTAATATGATGTCTAAGAGTCTGGAGATTCCATGTTGGAAACTCAAGCATTCAATAGTTAGGTTGATTCATTAATTCATTCACAAATTAACGCTTTTATTCCTGGAACACTGGTTAAGTATTGCTATATGTATAACATTGTGCTATGCCCCAAAGGAAGTACATAAAATAATAGGACAGTCCTTCATGTGTTGGTGCAAGTGTGGTTCTCAACTAAATATGGGCACAACCGTAGCACTGGGGTTTTCAGAGCATCATCCCTGGAGCTCAGACAGAGGAAGTGGAATAAGTGCCGGTGTGGAGGGCTGGTGCCTGTGGTTTCTTTCAGTTATACATATTTCCATCCTAAACTCCAAGCAGAGGGCTCGATTGCTGTGCTGGAACCCAGTGCACAGGACAGAAGGCAGGCTGGCCTGAGAAAGGAGAGGGACAGCTGGAACCTAGGTCTTGGTAGATGCTGGGATTATGCTTGGGTGGTGGCAGCAAAGGGAGGCCCTGATGGGACTAGGACATGAGCGCCCTCCCGTTCCTGTGTCTGCGCACCTGCATTGTATGAACTGTACAGAGACTGTCACATTGTACCTCGCGAGTCTTTATAGGCTTATCTCATGCCCTCCTATCAGAGTGTAAGCTCCTTGAGGACAGGAAACACATTTTGCTCATCTTTGTAATGCCCTGGGGCCAAGCAGAAAACAGTTTGAAAGTAAAAGGGTCTCAGTAAATTCTGGCTGAACTCAATTAGAATGTGGTGGAAGCTCTTTATTACTGATGTCAAAGGCTAAGAATAATTTACATATTCTAGGCCGTGTCATTTTCGGCTTTATTGAGCGCCGTTTCATTTTAGGAGCCATAATTTAATATATGGTAAAGCCACATCCACATAGCCATGACCCATGTGAGAACAGAACAGGATTCTCGTGCATACACACATACAGAGGCACACAGGGCACGCAGGGTGTGTAGCATGGACACAAACATGACACTCCTTAGGGAGAGTTGTGCGGCTGATGGAAAGAAGCTTCTAGGACAGGTTGGGAAGAGACCTGGCTGGATAAGGAGATGGGGAGGATGAAGAGGATAGTACAGTCAGCACAGTGACCACAGGAAGGGGCTAAGTATTTCTGTCCCTGCTTTGAGCATTGACTCTCACACCTCCTCGGAACTCGCAAATTCTCCAGCAGCGGTTTTTTTCACTTGATATACCTTAATTAGGACCCATTTTTGAAATTCTAAGCACTGAATGTTCCTTGGGCTCCTGTACCTCCCCGAAACCGTGAGTACCAATAAGATTTTGTCAAGAATGCTGCAGTCCCTGGCAGGCTGCAGACGCCTGGCCCACCCTGTACCTTCAGAGGGAACTGCTGGGTGAGTTCGGGCACATAGGCAGCGCCGGCCTGCTTCTTGTGCAAAGACACGACCACAAAGTACTCGAAGAGCTGCCTCTCCTGGTACTCGACGAGCTCCCGGTCCAGTGATGGGTATCTTGGAGCCTGCTTCAGGCGTGACTTCACATTGACCAGGCGCTGGCTGTGGGCTAGAGAGGGAGTAGAGGAGGGGGAGGGGGGGGGAGGGAGGGAGGGGGGGAGAGAGAGAGAGAGAGAGAGGGAGAGAGAGAGAGAGGGAGGGAGGGAGGGCAGGAGGGAGGGAGGGAGAGAGAGAGAGAGAGAGAGAGGGAGGGAGGGAGGGAGGGCAGGAGGGAGGGAGGGAGAGAGAGAGAGAGAGAGGGAGGGAGGGAGGGAGGGAGGGAGGGAGGGAGGGAGAGAACGCCTGAAAATGACTCACCCCCAATGTGGAATTGCACAGAGCTGCAACACGTTGTGTAATTCCTAGCTCAAAGAACTTTTTCTAATCCTAAAAGAGTGTTCCCACATTTAACAAATTAGTACAAAGCTCCTTATTTGGGATTCTTGCCAGAGTTTTAGTTGGAGCAACACCCGCCGGGCCACCAGGCTAATCGGGGTGCAGGAGCCTGGAATGTGGGATCTGCTGTCTGGACTTAGGGCAGCGGCTTGAGTGACCCTTGGGTTCCTCTGTCAGATGGGGTGGGGACTCTTCCCTTCACTCACTTCCTTCATCTTTCAGTTTGGGGGATGTGACAAAATCCAGACCCTAGCGCTTTTGGAGCTGGGAGCTTTGAAAACATTCCATGTGGCTCAACTGGCAGAGACCTGACTAACTCAGGAACCCCATCTGCCTTCTCTCCTGCCACCATTCTGTGCAATGGAAGTGACTGGCTTCATTCCAGAGGTGGGAGCAGGTGGGTGCTGGAGGCAAATGAGGCAGGGCCACTGAGCAGATGGGTCCCCATCACCTCACTGAGCAGTCCTGGACTATGGCTTTCTTTGGCTTCCCCCCTAGGGTCTGAAAAGCTGTGGAAAACTCACTAAAGCCTAGATTGAGATCACGAAATTTAGATCCACAGGGACCAATAATTTCAGTGACTTCATTTGACAGATGAGGAACTAGAGGCCCTGGATCTCAAGTGATTTCTTCCAGATCACAGAGCCAGGAGTAGGGCAAGAGCCCCAGGTCTCTGGAGTCCAGGCCAGCACACTGTACCTTACACAGGTGTGAGAAACACCTATGACATAACGGAAAGGCACAGGAACGGGGTGTCACTGCAGTGGTAGCCACCCTGGATCTCTATAACTGAGCTGTAGGCTCAGGGACCGAACAGGCCCACTCTGGCCAGGCTCAGACTTTCACGACTTGCCCAACAAGCTCATGCAAGGCCACTGTGTCCCGTCCCTCACACTGAACAGGAAGGGCTACCTTCGCAGCTTCCCAGTCACCTGCACGCGCCCTGCACCGCAACTGCTCTTCTCACCTTTCAGCTTCTCCTCGGTGTCACTGTCAGACTCACTGTTCTCATCTGTCACTAGACAAAAAAACATAACAACAAAAGGAAGAAAGTTGCAAGTGTGGGTTTTTCTAATGCAGGAAACTTTTTATATGTGGTAGCACAAATCCAAGACTTCTAGTTCAGAGGGGCTGTTTTCTTTTTGTCTATTTAAATGTAATGAACAAACTATGTCTTTGTCCAACTACATGTGTTTCCAAATTAATTTGGCTTTAGTTCAGATGGTACCTATATAAATACAGCAAAAGATACTGGCCCCTTTAATGTATATTAAGCAAAGAAGGTTGCTCCCATGGTGAGGTCAGAGAATGCAGCCCTAGGCTGACCTGATGGATACACAGGGAGACAGGATGGTGGGGGACATTTCCAAAGCCCCCAACTTGTTCTCCTCCTTGCTGAGTCAACCCCAAACAACAGGAAGCCACTTGTAGGAAGATTCTGTTTTCAGATTCTTGGGGGAGAAGGGATGGTGGCAGGGCCCTACCTTTTCCTGAGTTGCTCTCCGTGGACTGGGACAGCCTCTTCACCCGTTTCTTTCCTCTCCGGGCCTCATAAATGGCATTGATTCGCAACACCAGCTGCCAGACACGGGGAGAAGAAAAGCCAGTGTGAGCAGTCTCCTCCCTGTGGCAGCTGGGATTCCTTCGCTGCCCATTCTCTTTTAGGAGGGTGGTGGGCCAGGGAAAGGGGGTGGGGGGAGACATTTCCCACTGGCCCGCCGGCATCTTTCGGTCATTCCTCTGGGCCAGATAGAAGCATGACTGTCAAGAACACTGAAGGCCGCTGCCAGCCTCACTGATGTATGGGCGGGTGTCGTCTGAATATGCTAACGCAGCCAGCTGAGACACAGAGGGAGACGATTTCATTGGCTAAATGGTGTGATGGCTCCCCCCCCAGCCCCCCCACCCCCCGGCCCTGATAGTGAAACGTAACTGTGGTTTGGGAAGGAGCTTTTGCCCCCAAAACAAAACAAGGAAAGAAAGAGACAGAAAAAAAAATGTTCTCAGGCAGGGCCCCTTTCATAGGCACCATGCCAAAGAGTGTCTGAGCAGCAGGAAGGGACCAGGGACTGCGGTGGCTCTTGAGTCTGAGCTCAGGACTGCAGGGAGGAGTGCCATGTACTGGGCACACCGTCCTTCCTGCAGAGGACACACTGGCCGCAGACTTGCTGAGGCCTTTCATGACCTCTCTGGCGCTCAGAAGCCGAGCTGCTCAGCAGACACCTTAGTAAGCAGCACATCCTCCAGACTGACTATAGCAGAACTGTCCGGTGATTGAGGCTCTGGGTCACTTCCCCTCAGGCTTTACGGCACCACCTGCAACTTTCAAGAGAAGAAGCTTCCTGGACTTCCCTGGTGGCACATTGGTTAAGAATCCGTCTGCCAATGCAGGGGACACGGGTTCGAGCCCTGGTCTGGGAAGATCCCACATGCCGTGGAACAACTAAGCCCGTGTACCACAACTGCTGAGCCTGTGCTCTAGAGCCCACGAGCCACAACTACTGAGTCCACGAGCCACAGCTACTGAAGCCCGTGCGCCTAGAGCCCATACTCCACAACAAGAGAAGCCACCACAATGAGAAGCCCGCGCACCGCAATGAAGGGGAGCCCCCGCTCACTGCAACTAGAGAAAGCCTGCGCACAGTAATGAAGACCCAAGGCAGCCAAAAATAAATGAAAAAAAAAAAGAGTGTAAGCTTCCTGGGTTCCATCTGGTTGGGAGAAAGGGAAGTCTACCCATGCATAATTGACACAAACCAGTGACTTTAAAGGGGAGCTGTCTGTAAGCTGCTGCCTTGAAAGGTTGAATATTCTTTCATACATTGGGAAGAACAGGAGGTGGTGTGCTATGGTAAACTGGGTGATGCGTACCCGTCAGGGACAGTTGCCAATACCCACCTCTGCCCCCTACTCCTCGATCCCCTCCCTAAAGTAGTTCACCAGCTCCTCTCTACAAGCACTGGCCCACCAGAGAGGAGGGTGGCTTATTCTCAAGGCCTCCTTGTGGCCAGCCTGGGTTCCGTCCCCCCAGCTCTGTGGACTCTCACTGACACTGCCCTGCCGTAGCCTCGGCCATCTGTGCCCTCTGGCTCCTGACGGGAAGCCCAGCCCTGGCCTTGCCAGTTCTCAGTGTGAACTCCTCTTCCCTAACCGTGAACCTGACCCAACTGAGGCCTCTGTCTTCACCCCCAAATCCCTGCCATGTGGCAGCTCTTTATATTTGCTCTCACGAACCAGCCACCTCCTTGACAGCTCACACCCCTGAATTGGCCTTCTTTTCTTTTCCCGCATGTTCTAACTAGTGGGATATAACACTAACCCCATTTCCCATGCAAGAAGACACCGTATCAACAGTATTATTCACAAGGACCAAGAAGTGAAAACAACCCAAATGTCAACTGATGGATGAATGGATAAACACAATGTAGCATGTACATACAAGGGAGTATTATTCAGCCTTAAAAAGGAAGGAGATTCTGACACATGCTTCAACGTGAATGAACCTTGAGGATTTCATGCTAAGTGAAATAAGTCACAAAAGGACAAATATTGTATGACACCACTTATACGAGGTACCCAGAGTAGTCAAATTCATAGAGACAGAAAGTAGCATGGTGGTGGCCAGGGGCTGGGGGGAGGGGGGGAATGGGGAGTAAGTGTTTAATAGGTGCAGCGTTTCAGTTTGGGGAGATGAAAAAGTTCTGGAGACAGATGATGGTGACGGTTGCAGAACAATGTGAATGTACTTAATGCCGCTGAACTATACATTAAAAAATGGTTAAAACGGTAAGTTTTATGTTATGTATATTTTATCACGATTTTAAAAATACAGGTAGGGCTTTCCTGGTGGCGCAGTGGTTGAGAGTCCGCCTGCCGATGCAGGGGACACAGGTTCGTGCCCCGGTCCGGGAAGATCCCACATGCCGCGGAGCGGCTGGGCCCGTGAGCCATGGCCGCTGAGCCTGCGCGTCCGGAGCCTGTGCTCCGCAACGGGAGAGGCCACAACAGTGAGAAGCCCGCGTACCGCAAAAAAAAAAAATACAGGTAAATAAACAAATGAGTTGCTAGGTCAAATTGTTTTTGGAGAGAAGGAAATTTTTAAACCTTTTCAAAATCTCCCCCCAAAGTATCCAAAAATTAACTAGAAAGAAGACATTTACAATATAGTTAATATCCTTCCATTTGTTTAAATAAAATGAACACTAGACTGTAAGCTCCATGCAGGCAGGAATTTTTGTCACTTTTATTTACTGCTGTCACAGTACCTGTATGGGATGGAGCAGGGCCTGGCACACAGTACGTACTCAATAAATATTTGTTAATTATTAATTTGTTGAATGAATACTGAGCATCTCCTATGTGCAAGGGATTTTGCTAGGAGCTGTGAGGGATAAAAGGACATATGGGACATGGCACACATTCTCAGGGAGTTTACAAGCTAACAGGAAGGACGAAGGTGCATTCGTAACTATAAGACAATTCATGAGTGCTATGTAAGTAGTATAAATAATATGACAGAGAAGGTTTTTCTCATTTTAAATCAGGTCATAGAGTAAGTGGAAGCCAAATATATACTTCAGTTAATAAATCTTTGTTCCTTTTTATTTAAAAAAAAATTTCCCCAGGGAGAAAAACTTAAACACGCTTTCACATAATTGAACTTTAACAGGAGATAAGTTTTGTTGTTTTAAAAGTGTTCTGAAAAAAAACACAAAAGTGTTCTGTACTAGAAGTATTGGCCTTTTTAGAAACTTTTTTAAAGTTGAAAACAAACATTTTTAACTATAAGCTCATTTGGAAGACAGTCTGTTTCAGACAGAGTCATCTGGGACCTAATTCTGCCTATGATGGCTGCCTAAGAAACAAAGGATTCCACATAAACCTGCTACAGTGCCGAGGGGGAGTTCACTTCTCATTATAAAGGACAGCACGATGTTTCATGAAACCTGGGGACATCACACCACTGTGTAATTAACTGCTCCGTTTCAGCTGCCACGTTAATGAAGGTACAGGGTTGCTAGGAGAATATAGGGAAGGACTGTCTCTTTCTCTCTCCCCTCCTCCACTGGGACCTTCATTCCTCTTAGGGCTGAGGCGGGAGAGATCAAGGGAAGCATCCATACTTCCAGAAGGGACTCGTGTTACGCGTTACAGCAGAGGCAGCTGAAGGAACACCAACCAACCCATTAACTGATGAGTTGTGAGTAGACCATTAAGTCCTTCTTGCTAGATAAAAACACAAAAGCAAGGGTTTTGGATAGCAAACGCTTTAAGGTTCCAAAACCTGGAAGTCATGAATGTGCCTGAAAAAGAAACTTTGACTTCAAGTAAAGGATTCAAAGCATTTGGAAAGGACAAGCCTAGGTTAAGATTAAGTAGCAAGTGACAGAACTGAGGATTCATGAGACTTCTAATAGACTGTAATGAGTCATTTTTAAAGAAATATTTATTTGTTTATTTGGTTGTGCCGGGTCTTAGTTGCGGCAGGCGGGCTCCTTAGTTGTGTCATGCAAACTCTTAGTTGCAGCATGAATGTGTGATCTAGTTCCCTGACCAGGGAACCAACCCTGGGCCCCCTGCCTTGGGAGCACGGAGTCTCACCCACTGCGCCACCAGCGAAGTCCCTGTAATTAGTCATTTGTTTTCTTTTTAAACATTCCTTTGAAGAATTGTGTACTTCACCTTTATGACTAAAATTTTAATAAGATTTTGTTGTTGTTGTTGTTGCTGATTTTTCTCCAGATTTGATTACACCTGCCAAACCCTACTTGAGTAAGTGCTTGGGCACTACGTAAGTGGGGAAACTCACTTCAATTTCAGGCAATAAAGTAAGAGGGACAAACTGCTGCTTGCAAGTTAAACTCATATGAAGTGGCAGAAATAGTTCTACCTTTATCTCCACCTCTCTATTTTTATATAAAATATGCACACATATTCTCTTCCCCTCAATCTCAAAAAATCTTTTTTAAAAATTAAAATACTATAAAGGGGGAAGTGATGGGTAAAAGCGCAGGGGTAGAAGACAGAGGGTAAATGCTTACTAAGAGATACAGAGTCAGACTTAGAGTTGTATCAAAACTCTTTTAAATTCAGCTGATTTATTTGACTGTTCCTGTTTAATTTGCTAAAATAACAGTGAGGCTGTATAGATGTTAACAGCCACTTGTAATTATTTCACTATTGCAGGTTTTTGACATTACAGATATGTGTGAGTCATGCCAGAACAAGAAGAGGAGAGTTAAGACAGTGACTGAAAGACAGCCAAAGGGAGACAGAAAGCGATTCCACCAGGGGCGAAGGAGACTGGGATCCATGTACTAGTGGGAGCTCATTCAGCCAGCATCTAATGATCAAGATGCAACCTGCACTGTGCCCCAGGTGGCACGAGGCAACCAGGAGAACAGGAAGGGGAACGAGGCCTGACTCCTGCCCTCCATCAACAACACAAAGCAAGACATCTTCTCCCCTGTTCCACCTGCAACCCCGCTGCTGGGCTGCAGGTGACAGGTCTTCTCTTGCCGCCTGAGCCTAACCGCCCTCACCCTTCAGAATGCACTCTTTTTTTTGGCTGCGCTGTGCAGCTTGGGGAATCTTAGTTCCTCGAGCAGGGATCGAACCCGTGCCCCCTGTAGTGGAAGTGCAGAGTCTTAGCTACTGGACCTCCAGGGAAGCCCCCAGAATGCCCTCTTGATTGTCCAGGTGACTTAATTTCACTTGAATAAGAATGTCGGGGGCAGGGGTGATATTATGGCTCAAAACACTGATTAACCAAACTGGGTCAGGAGGGACTGGCTTGTGAAAATGTCCCTGGACTTTCAGGTCAACGGGTCACTTTGAGAAATCTGATGAAACCTACAGACAACCCACCCCCTCTTCCTTTTATCCCCCCCAAGCTCATCCATACAGTTTTACATGATTTTGTGGGTTTCATGATCCCCTAAAGTCCATCCATGGACTCTGAAATGAAGAATTCCTGCCCTAAAAGTTCCTGAGGGAAGTTGGTACCAAAGTGGCCAATGAAGAATGACAAGCACTGCAGGGGTTGGACTGAGCAAAGGAAATGTAACAGCAACAGCGGCCACATGAGATGCACATCCAAGCCCTTGGGCATGTTTTGCCTTTGGGGCTGAAAAGAGCCAGAAAAGATGTATTTTTGACAAGTGCTCCCTTGGAGCGCAGGCTCCATGTGGTGCCACCTCTGCGGTGGGAGGTGACGGAGTCTGAGCCAGAGCACAAGGGATGGAGCTCTGCTTTTTGAGGCCATGAAGGAGGGAGATGCGGCCCTTTGAGGCTGGGTCCTGGAAGCACAGGTTGGTATCCTAAGAGTGATAAAGGTAGGGAGAGGGATGGCTAAGAGGAAGGCTACAGGACCACCACAATTACTCTGACAAAGGGCCAGATATCTCAGCCTGCTGGCTTCACTGTGTCTACCCGGCCTGTGGTGAAGCAGGAAGAAGGGCTCAGTGATTTGATCTCTGCCCAGACTCCTCTGCAGCCTTCCTTTGCAGGGAAGGGGGAGTGCACATCTGAACATGAAGCTTGTTGCAAGCCTTACCTTGGGTATCTTTCTCTTCTTCCTGCCGTTCTGTGGGTCTCCGAGGTTAAAGAAAGTGTCATCAGGGCTGCTGGGGGTGGAGGGAGGGCTGATTTTAGAAGGGGACCCAGTGCCATCCCGACTCAGCTTCCTAGTGTCCAGCAGTTTGAAGTTCCTCCTTTCTGAATTTTGCCGGAAAAAAGCAGGTTTGGACAAGGACTGCTGTGAGGGGAGAGGAAAAAAGAAGAGTAAATAAATACAAAGGGAATAAATGAGAGGTAACTGGTGGTGGCAGTGATGGAGACCAAGAAGATCAAGAAGGGAAGCTGGTCTATGTTCCCAAGGGTATGTTGAGTCTGCCTATGCTATTCTTAAGTGCTCAATAAACACTTATCATTCAATTATGGAAAATGAGCATGATAAAGGATGCAAGTCTAATCCAGTCTCTTTTTAGACAAGTGGGAACTCACCTGGCTCAATCCCTTACTTTACAAATGAGGCTTTCTGATACAATGTACCGGGAGTTACAAGACCTAAGCATAGCTTTGTCCCTGCCACTGGTAAGCTGAGTGCCTTCTATACAAGGAATTTCACTTCTCCGGGCCTCAGTGTCTTATTTCTAAAAATGAGCTGCTTTAAGGTCAAAAGGCAAATAAAAAACCAATTAAAAAAATTTGCGACTTATAGAACTCATTTTTCTAATACATACTATATATTAATGAGAAGAAGACTAACAACTCAGAAGAAAAACAGGCAAAAGATGAGAATTGAAAGTTTACAGGAAAGGAAATATAACAACTTTTATATATATAAAAGATTCTTAGCTTCACTCAATCAGAAAAAAAAACATTAAAACTCCACTGAAGAAACATTAAAAATTTTTATTGGAGTATAGTTGATTTATACTGTTGTGTTAGCTTCTGCTGTGCAGCAAAGTGAATCAGTTATACATATACATATATCCACTCTTTTTTAGATTATTTTCCCGTATAGGTCTCATTATACAGTATTGAGTAGAGGTCCCTGTGCTATACAGTAGGTCCTTATTAGTTATCTATTTTATATATACTAGTGTGTATACGTTAATCCCAATCTCCCAATTTATCCCTAACCCCCAACCCCCCTGGTAACCATAAGATTGTTTTCTACATCTGTGACTCTATTTCTGTTTTGTAAATAAGTTCATTTGTACCTTTTTTTTTAAGATTCCACATATAAGCAATATTATATTTGTCTTTCTCTGTCTGATTTACTTCACTCAGTATGACAATCTCTAGGTCCATCCATGTTGCTGCAAATAGCATTATTTCCTTCTTCTTTATGGCTAAGTAAAATTCCGTTGTATATATGTACCACATCTTTTTTTAAAAAAATTAATTAATTTATTTATTTATTTTTGGCTGCGTTGAGTCTTCGTTGCAGTGCGCGGTCTTCTCATTGTGGTGGCTTCTCTTGTTGCAGAGCATGGGCTCTAGACACGCAGGCTTTAGTAGTTGTGGCACGCAGGCTCAGTAGTTGTGGCGCACGGGCTTAGTTGCTCCGCAGCATGTGGGATCTTCCTGGACCAGGGCTCGAACCCGTGTCCCTGCATTGGCAGGCGGATTCTTAACCACTGAGGCACCAGGGAAGTCCCCCACATCTTTATCCATCCCTCTGTCGATGGGCATTTAAGTTGCTTCCATGTCTTGGCGATTATAAAGAGTGCTGCAGTGAACATTGGGAGTGCATGTATCTTTTTAAATTATGGTTTTCTCCGGGTATATTCCCGGGAGTAGGATAGCTGGATCATAAGACAGCTCTATTTTTAGTCTTTTAAGGAACATCTATACTGTTCTCCATAGTGGCTGTACCAGTTTACATTCCCACAAACAGTGTAGGAGGGTTCCCTTTTCTCCATACCTCTCCAGCATTTACTGTTTGTAGATTTAAAAAAATTTATTTATTTATGGCTGTATTGGGTCATCGTTGCTGTGCACGGGCTTTCTCTTGTTGCGGAGAGTGAGGGCTACTCTTCGTTGCAGTGCGCGGGCTTCGCGTTGTGGTGGCTTCTCTTGTTGCGGAGCATGGGCTCTAGGCGTGTGGGCTTCAGTAGTTGCGGCGCGTGTGCTCAATAGTTGTGGCTCACAAGCTCTAGGGCGCAGGCTCAGTAGTTGTGGTGCATGGGCTTAGTTGATCCGTGGCATGTGGGATCTTCCCGAACCAGGGATCGAACCCGTGTCCCCGGCATTGGCAGGCGGATTCCTAACCACTGCGCCACCAGGGAAGTGTCTGTTTGTAGTTTTTTGATGATGGACATTCTGACTGATGTGAGGTGATACCTCATTCTAGTTTTGATTTGCATTTCTCTAAGAATTAGTGATGTTGAGCATCTTTTCATGTACTGAAGAAACATTTTTCAAAGATTAGCAAAGATTAAAAAATTTGATAACTCACTGTATTGATGAAAGTGAGGGAATAAAATCACTTTCACACTTTCATACACTGTTGGTGGGAATGGAAATTGGTACACCTCTACGGAGGGCAATCTAGCAGTGTCAACAAAAGTACAAATACATATATGCTTTGACCCAGTAATTCCACCTGTAGGAATTTGTCCTACTGATATGCTCATACTTATGCAAAGTTATATTGTACAAGGAAAGTCATATTATGCAAAGTATACCGTACACTGTGCCATGGTTTGTAAACACAAAATACTGGAAACAACCTACAGGTGTCGATGGAAGCTGGTCAAATTATGGTACATCCATAAAGTAGAATACAATGCAGGTATAAAAAAACTTAATGGACTGGTATGGAAGGTTCTCTCATTTATACATTGTTAAGCATAAAAGGTAAGGCGTAGAATAGCTGGTATAGTATGCTGGTGTGTGTGTGTTGGGGAGCTATTCTGCTGGTATAGGCATAGGACAGTTCTGGAAGGATACACAAAAAACTAACAGTGGTTGCTCTGGGGAGAGAGATAGGGGTGAGATAAAGACTTTTCATTGATACTTTTCATACTAAAACTTTGAATGATATGAATGTAATAACTACTCAGCAAAATAAGGAAAATTAATAAAGATTTTAAACAACTTTGACCACATGTTCTCTAAAGGTACTTCCAGATGCATGTTTTATGATACCATAATTATAGCTGCAACGTCTCTTTTTAAAAATTACCTAATGAATTAGATGAGATAAAGGTATCTAGCAGAGTACCTGATACACAATAGGCATTCAGTGTAAGTTTTTCTTTAAGACATTGACATTTTTTCATACTTTAATGTTCTAACTGCATTTTTATTATATTGTTTATGTTCTTTTCCTGTTTATTCTTTGGGATCCTCGTGTTTTTATTATTATTTTGGATGAGCTCCCTATATAGAACAGATATGAACTATTTGTCAGTTTTGCTGCAAGTGTGTTTTTCCCGTGTGATTTGTTTGTATTTTTATTTTGGTTATGTGGAATTTTTCACATAGTTTTTTTTTTTTTTTTTTTGGCCTCACTGCTTGCAGGATCTTAGTTCTGCGACCAGCGATCAAACCCAGGCCCACAGCACTGAAAGGTTGGAGTCCTACCCACTAGACTGCCAGAGAATTCCCCATATAGCATTTCTATGTATGAAAATCTGATCATCTTTTCCTTTGTGATAAATTTACTCTCTTCTTTCTTTCCCTAGAAAAACAATACCTTCTTAAAGGTTTAATATATATTTAATTCCATTTTCTTTTGGATGTTCTTAGTTTATTTTGAATATATTTTATTCATTAGTCCATTTGTAATTTATTTTATTGTATGTTAGTCTAAACTGATTTTTTCCTTCAAGCTAACTTATCCCTATTCCATTTAATAAATAAGCCTTTCTTTCTCTATCAATTTATAAGACCACATTTATCATATCTTAAACTCTCATAGAATAGTTTTATTTTGTTCCTTTGGTTTCTCCATTCTTACTTAGTTCCAAACAGTATGTATCAATAACTCCAGAACCTTTTTTTTTTTTTTTTTTGCGGTATGCGGGCCTCTCACTGTTGTGGCCTCTCCCGTTGCGGAGCACAGGCTCCGGACGTGCAGCCTCAGCAGCCATGGCTCACGGGCTCAGCCACTCCGCGGCATGTGGGATCCTCCCGGACCGGGGCACGAACCCGTGTCCCCTGCATCGGCAGGTGGACTCTCAACCACTGCACCACCAGGGAAGCCCTCTAGAACCTTTTTAAAGATTTCCAGGAATAAAGACTCCCAGCCTTCCCAGGTGGCCTCCTCCTGTGTCATCATGGGTCTATAGGGAGCAATCACAAGCCCTGAGTAGAAGAGGCTGGCCTGACTTGCTCTCTATGGGCTTCTTAATAATTAAAGCAGCACAGAAGAAGGAATAATGACAAGCCTTCTTCAAGACCAAACTCCATCTGCAATGAAATCCAAGGAAATGGCCCCAGTTCTTTCACTGCATTGGAATCTCATACCAAATTGTTGGCAAAAAGCAGGTATCTGTTTTTATTAGAGATTTAGATTGTGATAGAGTTTGTTCAAAGAAGTTTTGACCTATGAAAAGGGCTGAGAATAAAGAAAACGGAAAGGAAGGAAAACACGGCACATGACTTTCTGAAGGGTGTGAAGGCTGTGTAGGGGTTGCATCTTCCAGGGGTCATGCTGCTGGAGAGGGGGCCTGGTGTGTCCCAGAGCACCCAAAGGAAGCCACCAAATGTCCAGGGAGTTTTCATGAGGGGGTGGAATTTCATTAGCTGCTTCTTTTTTTTTTTTTAATATTTATTTATTTTATTTATTTTTGGCTGCATTGGATCTTCGCTGCTACACAGCGAAGATCTACACGGCCCAAACCCGTGTCCCCTGCATTGGCAGGCGGATTCTCGACCACTGCGCCACCAGGGAAGCCCTCATTAGCTTCTTTTTTTTTTCTCATTAGCTTCTTAACTGATAAAAAGGCTTAGTGGGCTGTCGGGGAGAGCATTATCATGTATAACAAGCACAATCTGAGAACAGGAATAGAGTCAAGAGCAAATAAAACCAAGAGTATCTTCGGGGTTTACAGCCAGTGCAGTGAAACAGATGGAAAGATGGTCAACAATGAAGACAGAATTGCCTGTAGAAGGCCTTTGAAAGTGAGGATATGAAGCCAGCAGGAATCAGCAAGTTTTTTCTAAAAGGCCAGACAGTAAATATATTAGGCTTTGTGGCCTATACTGTCTCTGTCACAACTACTCAACGCTGCCACTGTAGTGCAAAAACAGCCATAGACAATATGTAAACAAATGAGCTTGGTTGTGTTCCAATAAAACTTTCTTTACAAAATCAGGCAACCATCAGCAGTTTGCCAAACTTGAACTATAGTATAAAAGGAAAGTCACTACAGGACCCTAGGAATGATTGTGTCAGACTATGGTCCAGAGAAGATCCCAGCTTTTGATCAGAGCACCTCAGACCGACAAGCCCTGATGATAACACACCCATCCTATGGTGTCTCTATGGAGTAATCTCTATGGAGGAGCCTAGCTCTGCTGCAGCAGAGTCTCCCTAACCTTAGAAATATTTGATTTGCAATGGACTCAACCAAAGATCTGTAGTGTCCAAAAGGGAAAAGCAGACAAGAACCCTCTGTTGAAACCTCTTATTTCAGGAGACAGTATGATGGGCCCTAGCCAGGGAGCATACACTGGGAGGAGGGGGCGACAAGGAAGCTACGTGCCTTGTGCCTCGAAGAGGGAGCTGACCTGGACTCAGCCAGAGTTCATTCACCCTTCTTGTCTGTGAATGGTGGCTAATGGCTTAACTCCTTCCACTCCTCGAATGTCCCTGTCCTACTGCCTCAGGAGACTGACCGCAGGAGACTGAAAGGGTCCTTGATATAAAATATCCCATCTCCTCTTTTACCTATCTCAACCTGACTCCTACTCTCTTCTACAGAGGCCTCCCCCAGGAAGTAGTCAGATGCCATTCACACACACGTACACATTTGTTCACATATGCCCACAGGTACACATATTCACATGAATACATAGAAGCTCCCTTAACTATACATACATAGAGATACACAGGAAAGCATACACACACGTTCCAACAATTGGGACATTACGCTAATGTAAAGTAATGGCATTACATTAAATGATGGCATACCATGCAGGCAATACAAGTTGTTTTTAAAAATAAAGTTAATGACATGGGGAAACACTCATGATAAATGTAAAAGAGCAGCAAAAATGTATATACAACATCATCCCAAATCTTTTTTTCATGTACACACACACACACACACACACACACACACACACACACATACACACAGTGTGACATGGTCTGGAAGGAAGTAAACCAAAGTGTTAACAGTGGTTTTCTCTGGGTGTTGGGATTACATGCAATTTATAAAAATACTTTAAAAACACACACACACACACATAATAACAATCTATTATAGAAAAAAATATAGGTGAGTACAAAGAAAAAATAAAAATTCCCAATTACAGATGAGTTTTTTTAAGATTACACATTTTGGTATTTAAAAAGAATTTTATAATGAGAATGTTCTGCTTTTAGAAAATGAGGTTATTTTATAAAGAACACATATTGAGGGACTTCCCTAGTGGTGCAGTGGATAAGAGTCCACACTCCCAATGCAGGGGGCCTGGGTTTGATCCCTGGTCAGGAAACTAGATCCCACATGCATGCTGCAACTAAGAGTTCACATGCCGCAACTAAGGAGCTGGCAAGCTGCAACTAAGGAGCCCAGGAGCCACAACTAAGGAGCCCACGTGTTGCAACTAAGACCTGGCGCAACCAAATTAAAAAAAAAACACACATATTGAAAAGCATAATTCTTTTTCTTTAAATTAAAAAAATTTTTTAAACTTATTTACTTATTCATTTGGCCGCTCCGGGTCTCAGTTGTAGTATATGGGCTCTTAGTTGCAGTATGTGGGATCTAGTTCCCTGACCAGGGATCGAACCCGTACCCCCTGCATTCGGAGTGCAGACTCTTAGCCACTGGACCACCAGGGAAGTCCCTGAAAAGCATAATTCTATCTATTTAGCAAACACACATAAATAGTAGTTATGTTGCAGGCACTAATCTAAGTGGTTTACAATAATTAATTTGATTAATCTTCATAAGACCCCCTAAGAGGAGTGTACAATTATCATTCCATATTTTTACCAATGACATACAGATGTATAGAGATAAGATTATTTGCCCAAAGTCACAGAACTAGCAAGTGGTCTAGGTAAGTTTTGAATGGAGGCAGTCAGGCTCCAGAACCTGCACACCTGACCAGATACGGTCTCTACGTAGCCGCAGCTAAGTAACAGATGATTTGTTGGTGGCAGATGGTGTGGGTAAGCTACCCAGGCAACCAGAGAATGCCAGTTAGTGACTTTTCCCACTTAGGTGTCAATACATAAGAAAGAGTATCTCATATTAGCCTAGATTTCCTTTATTACAAAAAACAGTTCCTACCATATTCACTGTGCTATTCTACGTTTGGGAATGGTGGGTGACACATAGCAAGAAAAGAAAACGGCCCCTTCTCAGGAGCTTGCATTGTGTGTTTGTAAGTGTCAGCATCTGCCCCCAGCTGCACGTCTCTCCTTGTTGAGGAAAATCTGTCCAGTTGACCCTTACTTCTCTACTGGGACTAGGCACAATCTAATTAAATAAAAATCCTCAAATATGTTTTAGGACTTTTCTGTGGCTGGTAGAGGAGGTTGTCACGGAAAGACTGCTTCAGTAAGTTCTCAGTCCCAGATGCAGCCCAGATGTGGCAGATGCTCCATGAATATTGATGAGCTAAATGGAGGAGGTGGAGAAGTCTGCAGCTGTCCCCCAGAACGGGGACACAAACCAGACACCCAGATGTAGGAAGGCAGAGAACTGAGCATGACACAGAGTCTTGCTAATGACTTGCAAAGGCCCCAAATGCCTGCAAGTATCTGTGGCAATCAGACGTGTGCATTGGGCAACTGGATTCTCTTTCTGCAGGATAGCTGCCTCTGGACTTCAAGTTCTCATTGACATGATTACCTACTGTGCTTTACTGTTTTGGGGACAGGGGACCTAGGTTTTCTCTAGCCTGGCAGGAAGGGGAAGAAAAGGGCTGCTAAGCCTTTATTTTCTGGTAAGAGGGAGGAGCACCCAGTTCTGCAGGCTGAGCTGCTTTGGACAGATGTTTTCCATTGTTCCTAAGAGGCCATGCAGTTCACTCCCTGCATGAAGTGGGGTAGAACTGAGTAAGACACGAAGGGGGCAGACTGGGTATGATAGCCTTCTTTTTCTTTTTTTAAATTTTTATTGGAGTATAGTTGATTTACACTGTTGTGTTAAGTTTCTGCTGTACAGCAAAGTGAATCAGTTATACATATACACATATCCACTCTTTTTTAGATTCTTTTCCCGTATAGGTCATTACAAAGTTGTGAGTATAATTCCCTGTGCTATATACAGTAGGTCCTTATTAGTTATCTATTTTATATATACTAGTGTGTATATGTCAATCCTAACCTCCCAATTTATCCCTACCCCCCCACCTTTCCCCCTGGTAACCATAAAATTATTTTCTACATCTGTGACTCTATTTGTTTTGTAAATAAGTTCATTTGTTCCATTTTTTTTAGATTCCACATAAAAGTGATATCATATGATATTTGTCTTTCTCTGTCTGACTTATTTCCCTCAGTACGACAATCTCTAGGTGCATCCATGTTGCTGCAAATGGCATTATTTTGTTCCTTTTTATGGCTGAGTAATATTCCATTGTATATATGTGCCACATCTTCTTTATCCATTCTTCTGTCGATGGACATTTAGGTTGCTTCCATGTTCTGGCTATTGTAAACAGTGCTGCCATGCATAGTGGGGTGCATGCATCTTTTCAAATTATGGTTTTCTCCAGGTATATTCCCAGGAGTGGGGTTGCTGGATCATATGATAGCTCTATTTTTAGTTTTTTAAGGAACCACCGTACTGTTTTCCACAATGGTTGTTAACAATTTACATTCCCACCAACAGTGTACAGGAGGGTTCCCTTTTCTCCATACCCTCTTCAGCATTTGTTGTTTGTAGACATTTCACCAAAGAAGACCTACAGATGGCCAAGCGGCACATGAAAAGATGCTCAACATCACTAATTATTAGAAAAATGCAAATCAAAACTACAATGAGGTATCACCTCATGCCGGTCAGAACGGACATCATCGAAAAGTCTACAGACAGCCTTCTTCTTCTAAGCCAGACTTATCCACTGTGGGAAATGAAGGATTCCCTAAATGTTGAAGACATCCACATTCCAATGAAAATATAAACAACACATTTCAAAGGCAAGTAGAAACTATTTGCTAATTATTGGTTGTCATGGATTATTCATGATGACACTCTTTTCCATAGGAGGAGAAAGCAGCAGTTAATTGGTTTTGGCAAGTATTGCAGCAATTGACTTGGGTGGGTAAGATCCACCCTTCATGAAAGGTTCTACCTTCCACCCTCTTGAAGAAGATTCCCTTTGTGACTATCATGTCTCATGTGTATACACCCCGCCCGCCAGCAAATCCTGACCTCGAGTGGAGCCCAGAGAGGAAGATGGCTTCTTTTCTTAGGCTGGAAACAGATCCTTTCAATGGGATTTAAACGGACACTTGCAGCCTGGATTTGGTCTTCCTTGATTTAATTTCTTCAACAACTAAACCATTGTATAACAACTACTTATGGAAGACACAAAGAAAACAAATATATACTTCCTGACCTTGAAGAATTTACAATCTAGTTGGGGAGATGTTTTAAAGATATTTTACGTGACCTAAATCAGAATTCAAACCATCAAAGTAAGAGATATCATAAGACAGTATATACAGTTTGATGTGAAATGAATGCTTAGCCCACTGAGTGTTGCAGGCAAGTACAGGGGGAACAAGTCCCAGGGACTGGGATGACCTGGAACCTTCCTGAAGGAGGCATGATTGAACTGGGCCTTAAAGGATGGGAAGGGAGAGGTCCAGGCAAGAGCCAAGGGCAGAGGTAGAAATGACCTAGCATAGGGGTGGGCAAGTTACGGCCTATGGGCCACATCTGGCCCGCCACCTGTTTTTGTACAGGCCATGAACCAAGAATATTTTCACTTTTAAATGGCTAAAAAATATATATATATATTTCATGACACATGAAAATTATATAAAATCTAACTTCAGTGTCCATAAATAAAACACAGCTTCACTTACTGGTTTGCATATAGTCTGTGGCTGCTCTGCACCGCGATGGCAGCACTGAGTAGTTACAACAGAGATCATATATCATCATATATAACCAGATCTCTGGTTCTTTAGAGAAAAAGTTTGCTGATCCTGGGGCTACAATATCAGAGGGGCAGTTAGTAGGCTTTGGCTGGAGAGAAGATTTTGTACATAGAAACTGCGGGAAATGGTAACCAGGGATCAATTATGAAGGAAGTTTAATGCTATGCTAAAGAATATGAATTCATACTAATCTGTTCTCTGTTCCTACAATTTTGTCCTTTCAAAAATATTATATAAACGGAATCATGTAGCATGTAACTCTATGGGAGTGGCTTTTTTCACTCGCCATCATTCTCTGGAGATTTATCCGGGTTGCTGTATACATCAATAGCTTATTCCTTTTTATTGATGAACAGTATTCCATCATGTGAATGTACTATACTATATGTAACTGTTCACCCACTGAAGGATATTGGGGTTGTTTCCAGTTGGGACCATTATAAATAAAACTACATACGCAAAAAAAAAAAAAAAGAATATGAACTCAGTTCTGTAGGCAATGTGTTGATGTTATCATGTATGTGAATACAGTAATATCATCTGTATGCACATAGTACAAAACTGCAAAAGGTTCAAAAAGATATTCTGTGAAAATGTCAGTCTTCTTTCCTGACCTCCAGATACTCAGACACTCAGACAACTCCACAGAGGTACCCACTTACTCATTCTTAGGGACCCTTACAGAGATATTCTAGTACATTCACAAACATATATGAGTTTGTTTTATGTCAGGACATTCTTCTTTATAGCTGTATTACATGGATGTACTATCTTATTTACTCAGCTGGGGAGAATTCTGACCTAGAAGCTAAAATGACACTTTAGAAAGCCTTGTTGAGCAGAGGGGTTCCAAGAGAACTAGAGGCAGGAAGAGGAGGCAGGCTGCCGACGTGTAAATCCAGGAGCCTGGCAGTGAGGGTGGCCTGGCATTCCAGTGTGACCCAGAACTCCAGCCTGCTCAAGGCCGTGGTGCTGGGGACCCCTCTCCCCCACTGCTCCTCTGGGGGCTCATACCTTGGTGGGTGTGTCAGGGATGGAAGAGGTGGGAGAACCTGGAAAATTCAAGACACACTTCTTCCCGAGGCATCGACCATGTAACTCAACGTCCTCATAAGGATTTTCCTTCATTGGTGGATCTGCAGTCAAAGGCAACAGATTAGAAACTGGGAACACTAAGGAAGTTCTCCTTATCAGATCACGACCCAACACCTTATCAGGTCTCTCCTTGTGGGGATGTCTGTTGTCTTGCTATCCATTTAACCTTCCTCTTGGTAACAGACCTTGGTTTTCACTGGGATAACTCCCTGACTCCCCATTCTTAGAAATGTGAGATTAACTCCACTCCCAGTTTCAGGGTTTAAGCCAATCTGAGTATCCCGAATCCCTGCCTCAGTGACCAGCTCTGGGAAGGGCTCATATTCCAAGCCTAAGCCAATTGCTGCATGGCATTCCTGGGCTCTGAAGGTGAACAAGGGACCTAAATCAGTCTCATCAGAGTGAACCTCAGGATGTTTGCTGGGACTTGCAGGACACAGGCTTTCCTTTCTCGCTGCAAGGCACAGATTCTGGGGAGCCAACGGCAGCCATCATGGGGATCGTGGGAAACCTGCTGAGAATGGAGCTAACATGAGAGATAAGAAATGAGGAAGAAAAAGCCAGTTCTGGTCACATGAGCCAACAAACTCCCTTTGTTGTTTCAGCTGGGTTTTCTGTTCCTTGTAACTGAAAGCTTCTCTGTCAGGTACACACTGCTAAGAGACGTCTAGATCTCATACCCACTTTGGATTTGGGAAGCCTACTGCTTTGGCAGGAACCCATCTCTGGCAGCTTGGACACAGCAACTCAAATAGCTCGGCTTAGTGTACGCCCTTCCTTAAGTCTCATGTTTCCTCCTACCATGGAGTTTCTTCTAGTGTTGATGACTGCATGCATGTAAGTACATGTATATATGCCTGCTCTGCCCCTTGCATAGGGACACAGAAGGGTTTCTTACTCAGCTCATTTCTCGCCCACTGCCGCCCTCAACATATGCAGACACGGTCTGGGTCTACACCTTACTGAAACTGTGATCCTCCCTGGAGATTATTTAACTCACCAAACCTAAATGCACAAAAGCTCTGTGAATCTGAGCCCCATTTTGGAATCACAGAATTCTTTAGAGCAAGGCCAAAGTTACTTTTTAAATAGAAGACATTCATTTCAGTCTGAATTGTGATGCCGTTACTGCCACATTCCTACAGTTTTGGAAAGAGTACGGTGGTCTTTGGTTTTCTTTCATTCAGTAATCCCTACAATTCACTGAGAGTCTCTTATAAACCAGGTATTTTACATACCATTTTCTTCAGCCCTCAAACAACCCTGTAAAGTAGCTGTCACCCTCCCTAGTACAGAGATGAGAGAATTGAAGTTCAGAGATGTTAAGTCACCAGCTTAATGTCACACAGCTAACAAGTAGCAGAGCCAAGATTCAGTCATGGATATTGAGGCTCCAGGTCTCACGTGCTTCCCGCTGTATCACGCTGCCTCCTTGGCCGTTCATCGCCAGCCCTTCCTCCCCACTCCAGCCCATTTTTCTCTCATGTATTTCACCATGGGTCACTCTTCCACCCACCTACCTGATCTCTCATTCATTTGAGTACATGTTTGTCTTTGAGTGTGACTGTGTGTGTGTGTGTGTGTGTATTTCAAGCAGCCAGCCCCATTTCCTCCCTCTTCCTTCTCATAGACAGACTCACTCAAACATTTTGGCCTCTTACCTAGAATGTCCTCATAGACGTTCTCCTCCGATAAAGTGCGTGTGAGCCCCAGCTTAGTCTGTGCGTACCAGTCCACCCTGCTGTTCTCAGAGGAAGACTGCAGTAAGTCTTCAAACTCATAGGACTTTCTGGGTTGTACAAGGTGGGAAGAAAAAAAACCGAGAACTCAAATCAAATTAGGCTGGTTCAGAGAATACATGCCAAAATGTTTTTTTTTCTTGCAAAAATTTCCAATACTGAAATCAACTCTGTTCTTTATAAGAAAGTGTGAAAATCCTCAAATACGAGATGTGGTTTTTACTTGTGAGAATGTTTATGCTATTATGCCAGCTAAAGATAGTAAAGTATACATATAAAATACAATCCCAACTTTGTAAGCAAACATGTACATAGAAGATAAAAAGAAGAGAAGTGAAACATAGAGCTGCTATCTCAGGACTGAGGGACGACTGGTGTCTTCTCTTCACTTTTACTTTTCTGGATTTTTCAAATGTTCTAGTGTTTACAGAGCACACATTAATAAACACAAAGGAGTAGTAATGGCCAATTCAGAGCAGACAAGAAGCCTGAGCACCTCCCCCTTCTCTCACCCAAGTGGTTATCAGAAACCCAAGGGCCAGTTGAGGCACCCCACGCCACCCTGAGATCTGTGCAAATGTGCCCGGGGCTCTGTCTGGGGCCTGGCTCACCGCCACCCTCCCCCCCATCTTACATCCACACAGGCTGTCCCTGTTCTGCTGGTATTGACTCTACTGTGAAATCTAGCCCCTTCTCCAGCTCACACACACACACACACACACACACACACACACACACACACACGGCCAGTCACCTTGAGTTTCTATGATCTTTTGTAACTCTATGGAACACTTGGGAGATCATGAGGTGGGTCATATTATGAAACATACAAAACATCACCCATCTCACAGGTTCACTCCACCTCCCCCCTTTTTCTTCTCTCTCTATCCTTCTCCAAAGTAACCCACAACTTCTCCCTGTTGGAGCAGAACAGTCCTGCCCACTCAGGCTCCAGAGGCTCACCTTCTTCTGGCCCCAAGCAGATTTATCAGGAATTTCTGCTGAACACACCTGGGCCTTCTGTGAATGGAATTTAGGTGAACATGCAGTCCACCCACGTTAAACAGGGCACATCCCTGAGCTGACTTGGTCCTGGCCCCTCACTCCTTCTGGTACAGGGCCCAGATGCTCACAACCCTCCTCTGGCTCAGCAATCACCGCTCTTCTCTCTCACTGTGTTCACATGTGTCTAGTACAGTGTTCTGCGCATGCCAGATGGCACATTGCAGCTAACTGCTGTGAAATGCAGAGTGTCCTCGTTTCCTCACCCACACTTCCAGCCCTGGGAGAAAGTGCCCCTCTGGTGGCTCTAGGATTAAACAAATCTGGACACAGATCCCGAATCCCTCATTCACAGTCTTTTCAACTTGGATAAACTACCTGAGCTCAAACTCAGTGTCCTGATTTGTAAAAATAGTAATTATCTCATAGGACTGTCCATAGAACAGAGGACGTTTGTAAAGTCCTTGGCACCTAATAAGCCCTCAACAAATGTTAGCTATTATTATCTGTCGTGGTGCTATTAGTTATTTATGCAGCCAGGGCTTTATATGAACATTTACTGTGTGGGAGGCACTGTGCTCAGGGTTTGGAAAATGAGGACTAAAACAGCCAGAGTCCGTGCCTCAAAGAGCTTACATTCTAGGGAGGAAGACAATGTTCAACCAGCTCACACACAGATAAACAGAATTATAAACTGGGTTAAGTTCAGTGATGGAAAAGCACAGGTTGCGAGGATGTCGAGGAAGGCTCAATGTAGGTTGTGGGATGCATCAAGGGAGGCCTCTATGAGAAAGTCACTCATTGAAGCTGAGCCTTGAAGGATAAAAAGAACTTAGTCGGGGGAAGAGCATTCCAAAAAGAGGGAAAAGCATGTGGGAAAGTCCTGAGTCTACAGAGAGAGCTCGGTGCATTTCAGGAAACGGCAGACAGACGGACACCATGGCTGGGCTGCAGGGAACAGGGTGGAAAGTGCCAGGCAATGAGACAGCAGAACCAAGCAGAGGCCATCTGCCTGCTTTCCAAGCTTTGGGGATTTCTTGCATTTGAAATCTTTCCCTCTCCACTAGCTTCTTTCTCTCCTTCTTTAACATGCACAGGTTTCCTCTATCTTAAAAAGCTTTCATTTGGAGCAATGACCTTTGTGGTTCTGCTATTTCTCACCTTCCTTGCCAAAAAAAATTTTTTTTTTTTTTTTTGCGGTACGTGGGCCTCTCACTGCCGTGGCCTCTCCCGTTGCAGAGCACAGGCTCCGGACGCGCAGGCTCAGCGGCCATGGCTCACGGGCCTAGCCGCTCCGCGGCATGTGGGATCTTCCCGGACCAGGGCACGAACCCGTGCCCCCTGCAACGGCAGGCGGACTCCCAACCACTACGCCACCAAGGAAGCCCTTGCCAACATTTTTAACTAAAGGGAGGGGAGGATGAGCAGAGATTATTCTCTTAGTTTACCACAGTTCACTCGTTTTCCTTTCCCTTACCCTCTCAACCTGTCCGTGTGCATCCCTTTCCTGAAATTCCTCTCTTAGTTTACCACAGTTCACTCGTTTTTCTTTCCCTTACCCTCTCAACCTGTCTGTGTGCATCCCTTTCCTGAAATTCCTCCTAAAGGTCACTAGTGAGTTTCTGGTAGAACCTAACAACTTTCTCGGTCCTTTCACTACGTGACACCACTTGGTTTCTACAGCATAAGGTAGCAGTGCTCAAAGTGCAATCTGTGGGCCAGAGCTGGGGTGCCAACTGTTTCCGGTCCTTGACAAGATAAGTACAGAAATTGAGAGAAAGTGTTTAGGAACTTTTCAAACAATTTGACAGAATGAACTTAAAAAAAAAACACAAAAAAACTAAGGTTTGTATACTGACGTCTTTTTTCATTACATTCCTCTGGTAATTCTTTTTTTTATTATATTTTACAGAAGTATCTTTTGGCAAAGGGTTGGAAACACCTGCAAACCGGCCCCCCTGATGGTTTGAGGAGGCGGGTGCAGAGCTGCCCTAACTCTACTTGCCTTGTCAGACCGCTCTTCCTGGGCTTGCACTGGCAGCTCTCTACCTCTTCCTCTTTCTGGGCTATAGGTATTTCCCAAAGCTTCTCCTCTTCAGGCTTCATACTTTTTTCTTTTTGGCTGCACTGCACAGCTTGCGGGATCTTAGTTCCCCGACCCGGGATTGAACCTGGGCCCACAGGAGTGAAAGTGCCGAGTCCTAGCCACTGGACAACCGGGGAATTCATTGGGTTCTATACTTTAATATCTGCACAACTGAATTCATCACCCCTTATCTCCACCCCACCCTCATTCCTTTATGAACTTGAACGCGGCACTTAGGACAGGAGCACAAAGATGGGCTTCTAGGCTGGAGCTCTATGGCCTTAAGTCAGGTCACAAGGCTGAAACCGTCACCAGTGCCCCAGGGTTCTGACTTATGAAAAGAAGTTTGTGCCCAAAAAGAGGGATACTAATCCATGAGCCCCTTCTTTCTCCCCTTGAGGTGTCCAGCGGGGAGAGGAAGGACTGAGTTTCAGAGCTCTCGCAGATGGGACCTGGGGGAAAGCAGGTCTGAGCCGTTTTCTCTAAGATGGGAATGGGTTGTGCTGTGACCCCACTCTGAACATTTTCTAGTCCAGTTTCCATTAGCCCAGGCTGGCAACAGCCAGGCAGCTGATTGGGGCTGGAGGTGTGGCCCAGAACTCCTGGGTTTCCCCTGCTGAGCAAACCAAGTTACGTTAGCTAGTCCTCAGCATGTACGCTCCGTGGTAGGGAAAGTGCAAACTGTTCAGAGACCACAGAATCATTCATTCAGTACTTACTGTGTACTGACCAAGTGCTTGTCTTGGGTCAGCACATTCAAACTTTACAACAACCTTGTGAAAGATTACTATTATTATACACATGTTATGCATGAGAAAACAGGTATAGAGACATAAGGTAAATTGCTCAAAGTCACTTTGGGAGAACCCAGGAAATCTGGTTAGAGATTGGTGCTCTTAAAAAGACAGGCACTGGACTTCCCTGGTGGCACAGTGGTTAAGAATCCGCCTGCCAATGCAGGGGACACAGGTTCAAGCCTTGGGCGGGGAAGATCCCACACGCTGCGGAGCAACTAAGCCCGTGCTCCACAACTACTGAGCCTGCGCTCTAGAACCTACGAGCCACAACTACTGAGCTTGCGAGCCACAACTACTGAAGCCCGTGTGCCTAGAGCCCGTGCTCTGCAACAAGAGAAGCCACCGCAATGAGACGCCCACGCATTGCAACTAGAGAAAGCCCATGCTCAGCAAGGAAGACCCAACACAGCCAAAAATACATAAATTAAAAAAAAAAAAAAAAAGACTGGCATTATGCAGAGCACACAAGTAAGGCAAGGCAGGAGGAAAGCTGCAGTCACAGTCCCCAGATTAAATCAGGTCGAGTTTCCAAAGTTTACTGTTAGGAACTTGAACTATTTTTTTGTTTTTTATTTGGCTGTGTGGCTTGTGGGATCTTAGTTCCCCAATCAGGGACTGAACCAGGGGCCCTCGGCAGTGAGAGCACGGAGTCCTAACCACTGGACCGCCAGGGAATTCCCAAACTAATTTCCTCTATAAAACCATATTACACATTACTGAGCATTGCCCAGGCAAGCCCTCTATTTCCCATAATGTAACTAAACTATACGATGAAGAGATGCTATGAACCCTCACAGGGAAAAGAGAGGACAGGTGGGGAGTCACTTCACTGGGAGCTGAGCAGTTTCTGCCACAATAGCAGGAAGTCCACTCCCAGCAGCAGAGGGAGAGGGTGGTGGCCACTGCCTACAGTTAAAGCCTTGACTGCCTGGGATTCCAGCATGACGTTGGCTAAGGTGGGCCTTTTCTTTGATTGCAGAAAGGGGCTGCAGCTGTGCCTTGCTTTGCCACGGAGAGAGCTCTATCGTTATTTATTTATCATAAATTTATTTATTTATTTTTGGCTGCGTTGGGTCTTCATTGCTGAGCGCATGCTTTCTCTAGTTGTGGTGAGTGGGGGCTACTCTTCGCTGCAATACATGGGCTTCTCATTGTAGTGGCTTCTCTTGTTGTGGAGCACGGGCTCTAGGCACGCGGGCTTCAGTAGTTGTGGCTCGCGGGCTATAGAGAGCAGTCTCAGTAGTTGTGGTGCACAGGCTCAGTTGCTCCACCGCATGTGGGATCTTCCCAGACCAGGGATCGAAAGCGTGTCCGCTGCATTGGCAGGCGGATTCTTAACCACTGTGCCAAGAGGAAAGCCCTATCACTATTTATTTTTTAAATTTTATTTATTTATTTATGGCTGCGTTGGACTTTGTTGCCGCGCGCGGGCTTTCTCTAGTTGCGGCAAGCGGGGGCTACTCTTCATTGCGGTGCGCAGGCTTCTCATTGCAGTGGCTTCTGTTGTTGCGGAGCACGGGCTCTAGGTGCGCAGGCTTCAGTAGTTGTGGCTCGCGGGCTCAGTAATTGTGGCTTGTGGGCTCTAGAGCACAGGCTCAGTAGTTGTGGCGCATGGGCTTAGTTGCTCCGCAGCATGTGGGATCTTCCTGGGCCGGGGCTCGAACCTGTGTCCCCTGCATTGGCAGGCGATTCTTAACCACTGCGCCAGCAGGGAAGCCCTATCATTATTTATTTTAATTTTTTAAATTTTTATTTATTTATTTTTGGCTGTGTTGGGTCGTCGTTGCTGTATGCGGGCTTTCTCTAGTTGCGGCGAGCAGCGGCTACTCTTCGTTGTGGTGCACGGGCTTCTCATTGCAGTGGTTTCCCTCATTGTGGAGCACGGGCTCTAGGCACGCGGGCTTCAGTAGTTGTGGCACGCAGGCTCAGTAGTTGTGGCTCACGGGCTCTAGAGCACAGGCTCAGTAGTTGTGGCACACGAGCTTAGTTCCTCCGTGGCATGTGGGATCTTCCCGGGCCAGGGATCGAACCCGTGTCCCCTGCATTGGCAGGCGGATTCTCAATCACTGCGCCACTGGGGAAGCTCCATTATTTATTTTTAAAAATATCATTTGAGGTACCAGTGAAGCAATATTTTTATAGGTCAAATTTTAAAATAATAAAATTATTAAAAAATAATATCTGAATATTAGTTCAAATGTTTTAATAATAAATGACCTGGGAGACGCAAGAGGGAAGAGATATGGGAACATATGTGTATGTGTATACTGATTCACTTTGTGAATCAAAGTGAATATGTATATGTGTAACTGATTCACTTTGTTATAAAGCAGAAACTAACACACCACTGTAAAGCAATTATACCCCAATAAAGATGTTAAAAAAAATAATAATAAATGCCCTAACAATAAAGATGTTTGTATGCTAAAGGCTCTCCAAGTCCCAGCGGATGGCTCACTTATTTAGAGCATATGTGGCACAATCAAGAATCTGGATCATCTGTTGGGGTTTGTTAGGATGGGATTAGCCTGTAATCCTAATGGCTGCTGTCAGATACCCTGGGATTTCAAGCTATAGTTTGAATTTTTTTTACGATCCTTCCATATTTCTGAGAACAAGATGCTAAAACAAGATATCAGCCATATTTTGCATTTGATTACCAACACATAAAAGGTACCACCAATCTAAACAGTATTAGAAAAACCCACTTTTAAAATGTTACAAACTTCCATTAATAAAAAAAAAAAAGCTGATTAGAGGATGGTTATTCACAGTGCAAAACTCTTATTTAATTTGCAAAAGAATTCATCACAGGATTTCTTAAATAGTAGTTCCATTTCTGTATTAAAATGTTGGGTTTTAGCTGGTTAATTCTTATACAGGAAGCCTGAAAGACAAACTTTAAATCAACATGAAGCTACTGTCCATCCAAGATCAAGAAGAAACCAGAAATCCTTACATGCCCAGCTTCTAGAGGCAGTGGGAAAACAAAATTCCAATCACGAAGTTTGATTTCTCATTGTCCTGTGTTGGTGACATGTTTGCAAGCATTAGCTTTATTAAGTGGTTGGTTCCTCCTCAGCACTATTTCTATAATCTGCATAAATGCCTCCAAGGACTGCAGTCCTTTGGTTCTGAGGTTCAAGTCGGTGATTAGGGTCCCAAAGAGGAGACATGATTAAACTAATCATCCAATCATTTAGCTAAGTCTTTTCCATGAAAATATTATTTACTTGAAAAAAAGGTTTTAATACCGTTATTTACACATTAACTTTGAAAGGAAATTTTGAAAGGCTAATGATAACCACATCCAAATTGGCTTCTCTCTCGTTTAAACATTTCCACGTTTGTTCCACATCCAGCTGCATGTTTAATAAGCACCTCTTAAAGGGTGGAATTGAGCTCACAGCTGGTGATGCACGGTAAGAAGTCCCTGGGAATGTATTTCCTCGAGGTCCAGTGACTGGGACTCTGCGCTTCCACCGTAGGGGGCACAGGTTGGATCCCTGGTTGGGGAACTAAGATCCGGCAAGCTGTGTGGTGTCCCCTAGCAAAACAGTGTAATTTCAAGTAGCATTTTGAATGTTTTTGTTTTTGTTTTTGTTCGCAGCACACGGGCCTCTCACTGTTGTGGCCTCTCCCTTAGCGGAGCACAGGCTCCAGATGCGCAGGCTCAACGGCCATGGCTCACGGGCCCAGCCGCTCTGCGGCATGTGGGATCTTCCCGGACCGGGGCACGAACCCGTGTCCCCTGCATCGGCAGGCGGACTCTCAACCACTGCGCCACCAGGGATGCCCACATTTTGAATGTTATTTGTGACTTTTCCATATTTTGTAAACGAAGTACTAACGTAAGAGCTCATCCCACATCTCCGTTTAGATGATGCAAGAGAAGCTCAAAATGAACAAATCCGAAGTTGAACTCATACCACCATTCCCCACTCCCTCACGAGGACCAGCTCCCTCTCCAGTGCTGCCATCTCGGCAAAGGCCATCACCATCCATCCACGTGTTTACGCCTTAACCCTGGAAGTCCTGTGCAACCTTCCCTCTCCATCACTGCCCACATCTAACCAACTAACGAGTTCTACCTGCAAAGTATCCCTGGGATCCACCCACTTCTCTCAACCCCCACTGCAGTTATACCACAGGGTAACCCCAAAACCTCCTTGATCTCCCTCCCACCCGCCCCAACTACCCACCCTGTCCACTGGTGCCCCTTCCAGTCTCCCCGCAGCTGTGGGGTGGGGCAACCTCTTAGGAACGCAAATCGAATTGTGTCTCTCCCCTTCTTGGACACTTCCAGATGCTTCCCATTCCTCTTCGGTAACAGGCCAACACCCTCGCCTGGGCTCCAAGGCTCTTCCAGAGCTGACTCCAAAGGGCTTCTGGACCTCAGCTTACACTCTTCCTGCCCCTCTGGCTCACCCCCTGCCTTTCAGTCCTCCAGTGTGCTAAATTCTTTCTTGCCCCAGGGCCTCTGCTTGTTTGTCCACTCAAACTGCGCGCGCGCACACACACACACACACACACACACACACACACACACACACACACCCATTTCCCAGCCCACCCCCTTGCCTGGGAACCTCAGGCCTTGTATGAGTGTCACTTCCTCTCTGAGCTGGCCAGGTTTCCATGACAGGCTAGCTACCCCTGCTGAACATTCCCACAGCACCACAGGCTTCCTCACTGCCCCGAGAGTGCTTAGTTACATAACCAGTTGTATAGTTCTGACTATTACTAGTACATAAGTTTCATGAGGGCAGGGTCTGAGTCTGTCTTATTCATTGCGATAGCATAATACTACATAGGTATAGTAAAATGTTGGTTGAGTAAGTGAGTGAATATTTTAAAAGCTGGTTTTAATGGCCATCTTTACTGCTTATAATTTATCCCTATTTTGGGGTAAAGATATATTTTATCTGTATTCTGAGAGCTAATGTTTAGTCAACTGTTTGAACATATTTCCCCCAGAATTATTTTCAGCTGTATTTAAATTTGCTTGGACAGCCTGAGACCCAGCACCCACCTAAAACACCATTCAGATGATCTAGAAACCAGGGATGCCTTGCTCTGAGTCCCTCATCCACCTCCAGCTGCCACAGACTCTCTTCTTTCCTCCATCCCCGGTGATCAGGGGCAGCTCTTCTCCTTGGGAAGGGCATTCATACCACTGTTACTGATCAGGGTTCTTGGCCTCCTTAATCAATAGAAATTGATCAGAGGCCAGAAAAGAGATTCAGGCAAGACTTTATTGGGGCCCCTGCTGCAGCAGTGGGGAGTGAGAACAAACAACAGGTTCCCTTGCTTGCTCATTTGCTCAAGGGGCTGCGAGCTGGTTCCTTAAATGGGGTGAGGGTAAGGGTGTGTCCAGGGGTCGGGCCAGAGGGATGGTTTAGGTGGGTTTCCCACCCCTTTGGTGGTGTTGTATGCAGCGGACATGCGCAGTACCCTACTTTTTCTCCCTCCCGCTCTTCAAAAGTGGCAGTTGGGTTTTTTTGGCCTCTTTGTATCTTTTGTCCAGAATTTGTCCCAACTGCACATGCACACAGTTATTTTTAGTCCCTTATAGTTTCTTTGTATTTTGCTGCTCAAGGAGATGTTTGTCCAGGTGCAAGCATTGAGCACTGCAGCAAAGAGTCCCCGGTCCCAGCCTGTCTCACCACCAGGTGATCAGAGTAGGGGGCTAAATGAATGTTTATGTCAGCTCTTAGCTCTCACTCTGCTACTGGGTATCTCCTCTGTCGAGGGCTATGACTACGCCTGTTGAGTTTTCACTTATCTCTATCCTGGATGCAAAAATAGAAATGTCAGAAGAAAAACTATCCTTAGCCACCATTGTACCTAAAATCCAACCATTTCCACCTTCTCATGAGAAATGACATGACAATCACTATTGTAATGTAGAATGACAACCACCCTCTCTACTCTCATCTCTTTGTCTTCCAATGCAAACTACTATCGAAATAAATGAATTCACAAAGTCAAGCTTCTCAGCTGCTTTCAAAGTTACTTTTGCTCTAAATCTCAAATTAATCAAACAATTTGCCCCTTTGAAAATTTTAAACATTCAGTTTTTAGACATGGTAGTTAGAGTTGCCTCATGGATGACATGGTGACTGAGACAGACAGTGACAGAGACAGACCACAGTGTGGCTGGTACGTTAACTTTAACGACTAAACCCATGATAGCTGAGGGCTGCTGCCCAGCCAGACTTCTGTGGGGATCCCTATCAGTCCTAGAGTAGATGGAAATTATGGAATCAATAACAGTACCGTATAATTTGGCAGCCATATAATGACTGAGGTTTCTTGTCCTCAGAAAGTTCTGAAAGTCTTACACTAAAGCCCCAAGGAAAGGCTGAATCTCTGTGATGCCAAAATAATCAGTTGAAAAGTTGAAATTTTGGTCAACATAGTTATTTGGTTTCATAAAGATCTAAAAGCTCTGTCATGTGATCATATTAAACTAAAATAAAACAATCTGAATTCGAATGAAAACGTTTTGGACACACAGACCCATGTGAATTCAGGACGCTGCTTACACTTAAAAAATAATCACTTTTCTTGTTAAATGTCAGCCTTAAGGCATTCCTGCCAAAGTTTTTAAACGTATGCCATAAAATATACATAACCAAGTTAATGCTGCTGTAGGAAGCTTATCTTTGGAATTTCCTGACATTTGAGGGTTTCTCATTTTCCATTTTAGGATTGAAGGCATAAGTCCTTGCAGTTAATTTCCTGGGGCTTTAGAGAAATGAAGAAAGAAGAGAGAAGAGACAGAAGGAAGGAGGAAGAGAAGAAAAAAGAGGAAAAAAGAAAAAAGAGCAGGGAAAAACAGAAAGAGAGAAAAAGAAGAAAAAGAAAAAGACATTTTCTCAAACCGAGAATCTGAATCCATTGGTTTGGCTCTTGCTGAGGTGGACTAACGGCCTATGAAAATAAGCTGAATACGTTCTCGGGAGCGCGCAGCCTGGCCGTGTAATTCTAAACCCTCATAACCTCAAAATCCTTAATCATTTCTTTCTTCAACCTTGGCTTGGCTTTCCTGCCTCAGAGAGGACAGGAAGCCTGCCAAATTCAGAGTTGGGTCTTTTCTTTTTTTTTCCTTAAGCGATAGGACCACAATAAAGAGCATACTTTGTTTTTTAAGAGTAGAAAGCGAACATCTTGCCCTAATCACCTCCATTGTACAATTTTAAACAAAACGAAAAATCCAAAGCCAAAATTCTTAAAACACAGTTGATGCAACCATATTCAAACTGGCCAAGAAAAATTACATCTTTGGACTGAAACTAAGTAACTTTAGCTGGTTTTAAAGAAAATGCTGGAAGACTGAAAAGAGCAGATGGTAGCTAAGAGAGAAGAGATAATGGGAATAACTGTTCACCAGGTTGATCTGTCTGCCCAGTGATGACACAGCTGAAAGATACCAATTTCCCAGAACGAAGCTGCCCCTGGGAGAGTGGGTCTCTTTGGAGGAATAGCCCGGAAAGGGCACGGAAGGGCTACTCTGGGTAAGCACTGGGGACAGGAGCAGAAAAGTCACGAGGGCACTTAGGGCCCTGAGGTTGGCACTAGTTTGGGAAAGGATTTAGAATTGGAGGTCGATTCAAACCTTCTCAGCACATAAAGAAGGAAGCCTGTAAATTCTTCTATAGATATCACATAATGCTGATACCAAAGCCTAGTAAAGTTAGTATAATAAAATCCAAGTATAGACCAGTCCCATTTATAGAATACTGGGACAAAAATCTTAAATAGGGGGCTTCCCTGGTGGTCCAGTGGTAAAGAATCACCTTCCAATGCAGGGGATGCAGGTTTGATCCCTGGTGAGGGAACTGGGATCCCACATGCCGCAGGGCAACCAGGCCTGCACGCCACAACTACTGAGCTTGTGCACCTCAACTACAGCCCACATGCCGCAAACTAGAGCCCACGCACCCTGGAGCCCACACGCCACAACTAGTGAGAGAAAATCTGCACACCACAACTAGAAAGAAGCCTGCGCGCCACAACAAAAGACCCCATGTGCCGCAACTAAGACCCGATATAGCCAAAAATAAATTAATTAAATAAATAAAATATAATAAATCTTAAAAAAATCTTAAATAGAATAATAGCAAATAGAATTCAGTTGTGCATTAAAAGAATAATGAACCAGAACAGAGTGGGAGTTCATCCCCCAAATAGTACGATATAAATTCACTATTAATAGGTCAAAGGAGAAGAAACACAAAATCATATAATGTTTCTGAAAAGTAATTTGACAAAACCCAATCCTAATTTTTTAAACTCTTAGTAAGAAAAGGATTACCAATGAACACCACCTTGATAGCATGAAAACATAACTCCAACAAGAGTTCTTGAGAGTAACACCAGAAGCATTACCACTAAAGTTAGGGGTGAGATAAAGCTGCCCAGTGATATCAGCACTATTATTTCACACTGTTATGAAAATATTAGTCAGTGCACTTTAGTAAGAGAAAGAATCTGGAGATGTAAATCAAAATGAAAAACATAAAATGATAATTCTTTGCAGACAATATGATTATATACGCAGAAAGTCCAAGAGGAACAATTGACAAACGATTAGAAACAATAAGAAATTTAAGGAGTCTTTTAAATGAATAATATACAAAAATAAATATTTTCTTAAATACAAAGACCATATAATGAGAAAAAAGATTACATTAACAATGGCAACAGGGCTTCCCTGGTGGCGCAGTGGTTGAGAGTCCGCCTGCCGATGCAGGGGACGTGGGTTCACGCCCTGGTCTGGGAAGATCCCACATGCCACGGAGCGGCTGGGCCCGTGAGCCATGGCCCCTGGGCCTGCGCGTCCGGAGCCTGTGCTCCGCAACGGGAGAGGCCACAACAGTGAGAGGCCTGCGTACGGCAAAAAAAAAAAAAAAAAAGCAACAATGGCAACAAAAGAATAAAATACTTAGGAATAAACTTAGCAAACGTATAGAATCCCAATTAAAAGCTGACATATTTCGTGTGTGTGTGAAATTTGATAGTGATAATATAGACCATTTAGGAAAAGACATCAGAATATTCAAGACATTTTTTGAATAAGGAGAATAATTAGGAAATAAATAAGAGGTTTATAATTATTAAAAAGGAGACCAAATGATCATTTGTGTGTGTATTACATAGTAGTGTATGTAGCATGTCCAAAAGAATCCACTAATTATTAGCAACAATAAGAAATTTCTGTAAGCTCTACTAGATGTTAAAACAGATTATGAGGGGACTTCCCTGGTGGCACAGTGGTTAAGAATCTGCCTGCCAATGCAGGGACACGGGTTCGAGCTCTGGTCTGGGAAGACCCCACATGCCACGGAGCAACTAAGCCCGTGTGCCACAACTACTGAGCCTGCGCTCTAGAGCCCACAAGCCACAACTACTGAGTCCACGTGCCACAACTACTGAAGGCCCTAACTCCTCACATACAAGGGATCTTCAATAAGATTATTTGATTTCTAATAGAAACTATGGAGGCCAGAAGGTATTGGGATCACATATTCAAAAGGCTGAAAGAAAAATATTGTCAATTAAGAATTCTATACCCAAACAGGGACTTCCCTGGTGGCACAGTGGTTAAGAAGCCACCTGCCAATGCAGGGGACACGGGTTCGATCCCTGGTCTGAGAAGATCTCCCATGCCGCAGAGCAACTAAGCCCATGTGCCACAACTACTGAGCCTGCGCTCTAGAGCCCACACACCACAGCTACTGAAGCCCGTGTGCCTAAAGCCCGTGCTCTGCAACGAGAAGCCACTGCAATGAGAAGCCCGTGCACTGCAACAAAGAGTAGCCCCTGCTCGCTGCAACTAGAGAAAGCCTGCGTGCAGCAATGAAGACCCAATGCAGCCAAAAATTAATTAAAATAATTAATTAATTAAAATAAATAAATAAAACAGATTATGAGGTTAAAATAATTAAAACAGTTTGGTCCTAGAAAAGAAATAGGTACCCTGGGCTTCCCTGGTGGCGCAGTGGTTGAGAATCTGCCTGTTAATGCAGGGGACACGGGTTCGAGCCCTGGTCTGGGAGGATCCCATATGCCGCGGAGCAACCAGGCCCGTGAGCCACAACTACTGAGCCTGCGCGTCTGGAGCCTGTGCTCCTCAACAAGAGAGGCCGCGATAGTCAGAGGCCCACACACCACAATGAAGAGTGGTCCCCACTTGCCACAGCTAGAGAAAGCCCTCACACAGAAACGAAGACCCAACACAGCAAAAATAAATAAATAAATTACTAAACTCCTACCCCCAACATCCTAAAAAAAAAAAAAAAAATAGGTACCCTGATTAATTAAACAGAATAGAGCAAGAAAAAAATAACAGCTAACATTTATTGATCATTTACTATATGCCAGGCTCTGTTTTAACTTATGTTTACAAATATTTACTCATCCAATCTTCACAACAAAGCTATGAAGTGGTCACATGGAGATAATTATACATCTCCATTTTACAAATCAGTAAAATGAGGCTCAGACAAATTTAGGAGCTTGTCCAATGTCACACAACAACGCTGTGTTCATCACAGCGTTATTTGTAAACTGGAAACAACCTAGGTGTAAATCACTAGGGGAATGGCTAAATAAAATATGGTTTAGCCAGGTGCTGTAAAGATGGCAGTTAAAAAAGGAAGGTGAAAAAAAAAAAGGAAAGTGGAACCACTGAAATATCTCAATGAGATCCTAAGTAAAAAACAGTCGATATAGAGCATGATTTCATTTTTTAAAGGATATAATATATACGTGTGTGTGTTTCTAGAAATTCTAGAACACCCAAACTTTTTTTCCCCTGTAAGAGAACATAAGACATTGCATTTCTGGCACCCAAAGAATCCTACCTGACAGACCATGTTGAGTAGGGGACTGACATGATCAACTCTGTATTTCTAGAAGACTCCTCTGGCTGCTGAGGAGAAGAACACTGGGGGTGGATACAAAATGACTAAGGTGGTGGCAGTGGAGGAGATGTAGTCAGCTTTAAGAAAATGTTTAAAACTAGAACCGAAGGACTTGCTGATGAATTAGACTGGGGGTATGTGAAAAAGAGAGAAATCACAAATGACTCTTAGGTTTTTGGCGTAAGCAAAATAAAGGGTGATACCACTAATAAGATAGCATCTATTTTGGGAAGAGACCGTTAGTAGTGGCCTGGATTGAGAATTTAGGTTTAGACGTGTTAAGTCCAAGCTATTAGATAACCAAATGGAGACCCAAGCATGAGAGGACTATACAAACCTGAGGCTGGGGGAGAGTCAGGGCTGGAGATATATATCTGGGAATCATAAGCATGTAACTGACACTTAAAACCATGGGACTGGGTGAGATCATTTAAGGGAGTGAGTGTAAATGGAGAAGAGGTGACATGATCCCGGGATGGTGTGTAGATGGGTTTGGGGGTGTTATTCCGACATGTAGAGGGAGAGGAAAATGGAGCTGAGGAGGAGCAGCCAGTGAAGTAGGGCTATCAGGAAAGCAGGTGGCCTAGAAGCCTAGTGAACATAGTATTTCAAGGTGGTGCGAGTCAAGTTGGTTCTCAAATGCTAAGAGAGGTCAATCAAAAAAAGAACAGAAAACTGGCAACTGTATTTAGCAAGATGGAGGTGGTAGGTGACTCGGTCTAGAGCAGTTCCAGCATAAGTGGCAAAAGCCCAACTGCAGTGAGTCAAGATAAACACAGGAGGGGAAGAAGTGGTGACAGCAGGTACAGGCAACTGCTCTGAGGAGTTTTTCTCAGTAGCTGGTTTCCAGATTAGCAGGTATCAAACCAATTAGCACATTACAGAAATAGACAAGAAATTAGGTTTCAAAACAGAAAAGAAATTGTTTCCAAAGCACAGATTTTACCTTCAAGCATTCACATGTTTTTATTACCTAAGGTGTTATTTTAATATTATAAAATATTTACCATGTGTGCATCTATACGCATAAATGAGAAAACTGAGGCCTCGAGAGGTTACGTAACTTGTTCAAAGTCACTTAGATAGACCATGATAGGGCCAGGGTAGGTCAGGCAGTGTGTTTCTAGAGCCCATACCAAGAAAAAACATGAAAGGAAGAGCCGGGAAAGACTTCCGGCACCACGCACCAGGTGGGGATGGTAGTAGGAGAATGAACATCAATTAGCACCAATTAGTAGATGGCCAGTGTCAATACAAGTTTTCATTTAACTCTTGGTTACTGTCTGAATTACAAGCACTCATCACATTCAAAGGGTGATTTTTCAAGGCCAATACTCTTTTTTGAAGACAAGGAACTAACACAAAACACCTGTAACAGTTACCATGTTTTCAGGTTTAATCAGTGAACCATCTTAAGCTATGAACAGTCTCAACTAACTACAAGATCCAACAGTTTAATAAAATAAATAATTAGGCTGAGAACAGACAGTTGCAGTGCGGCCTAAAGGGCTCCAGCTGACAGCCACCAGTCACCTACCTGTGGTCAGCACTGGCCTTCGGTCTCCCGCTCCACAGTCTCCTGTTCACAGAGGAAGGCGGGGGAGAGGAGGGCAGAGGCGGGGCCGGTAGAGAGGGCAGAGGAGGCAGGTTCCTTTTATCTTTCCGGAAGCTGATGCCTGGGTTCCCATCCTTGTCCCCTTCGCCATCATGTTTGAAAGTTCTCCGGGGTTTGGGCGGGGGGCTGATGAAGGGTCTTGTGGGGGAGTCCTCCGAGCCCCTGTACACACTCTCCAGCCTCTGGTCACAGGGCCTCCCGCACAAGCCCTTCCTTTCCTCTGTGGCCTCAGGGGCAGGCTCCCTGCCTTCCAGGTCCAAGCGGTGGGCCCTGAATTCTGAGACACTCCCGCCCCCACGGTTCTCAGGAAGGGTGGGCCCCTCCTCGGCCTTGTCCGGCAGGCAGTGTGGGGAATAACAGGTGCCAGGTAGCTGGGGATCCAACCCTGCAGACCCATCCTTCAGAGCCTGCTCAAGTTTCTCCACCTGCTTCAGCACAGACAGGCTATCATTCTGAAAGCGCTGTTTGCCAAGCCTGGGCTCCCGGCCTCTTCCCAAGCTAGGAGCCAGCTCCCGGGCTGGCTGGCTCAGGTCTTGCCTCTGCTCTGCATCCTGTGCCCCAGCTTTCACTACCCCTTTATTCCTCTCATCCTCTCTACTCTCTGCGTCCAGCCTTGTTCCGTTCTGAGCCTCTGTGACCCGAGTCCTCGAACCATCGCTGCTTCTCCTCTCCATCACACATGACGTCAGGTAATCCTCTAGCCCATCTGCTTTCCTGCCAGGGGCAGGAGTGGGCAACTCCTTTTTCCCTTCCCATTCTGATATCTTGTCCTTTATGCTGAGGGACTTGTGCCAGGCCCTGCCTCGGGCGGGAGGGCAGGGGTTCTGAACACTGCTTAGCTGCCTCTTGCCGGCCCTGCTGGCTCCTTTAGTGCCGAGATCTGAAGCTGGGTCGCTGATGATCATATTTGAGCTGAACATGTTCTGCTGAAAACAGTCCACTCTTGGCTCTAGCATCAGGTTATAGAGGCTCTCCAGCGGGCTTCTTCGGAAGGGTGAGTCCTGATCCGTCTCTAGGAAAGGAATGGAGGACCTAAACGGCTGCCTTTGAGGGTCTTCCCCAGCCTTTGGACCTTCCACCTTGACCCTGAACAAGAAAGACAAACACTGAGTGCAGGAATTCTTGGTTATTGTTCTTAACTAGTCATTCAGATTTGCTAGAACTTAGATATAGATGTTACATACTAGTTGCAAGCCACACACATTGAAACCACCATTAAAAAAATCACTTTATGTTTTTCTTGGGGAGACAGCACGGTGAAATGAAAGGAGCTATTGGATTGTGGAGTCCAATAGACTTGGGTTTAAATCCTAATTCAACCACCGACCAGCTATCTGACCTTGGGTAAGTTGCTTAACTTCTCTAAACCTCAGTTTCCTCATATGTGAAATGGGAATAATAAACATATCTAACAGGGTGGCTGTAAACATTTAATAAGCTAGCTCACATAAAGCATCTAGTATGGTGTGAGTGTACAGTAAATGGTAGTTGTCATTAGCTTTTTTTAGTATTTTATTTATTTAGTTATGTATGTATTTATTTATTTGGCTGCACCGGGTCTTAGTTGCCACGTGCGGGATCTTCACTGCAGCATGTGGGCTCTTAGTTGCGGCATGTGGGATCTAGTTCCCGGACCAGGGATCGAACCTGGGACCCTGCATTGGGAGCGTGGAGCCTTAACCACTGGACCACTAGAGAAGTCCCATATTTGCTTTTTCCCCTGATGAAAATAGGAGAAGTTTTTCCTAATACTGGGTTTGATAAATTGTCCTGATCTGAGTGGGTAAAGCCACAATGATTGGCTGCATTTGAATGGAACCTCCTCTAGAATGTGAGCCCTACTAGACTGGTCTCTCCGTGAGGACAGGGATTGTTTTGTTTTGTTTTGAACTGTGGCCTGTTTTGGCTACTGCTACATCCCTAGCACCCAGAACAACATCCGGCAGAGTAGGTGGTCAATAAATATTTGTTGAGTGAATAAGTGAGTAAACAAGCAGATTCAGATTTCTCACATAGCCTGGAACTGCACTGTCCAATATAGTAGCCACTAGCTACATGTGGCTATTTGAACTAAAATCAAATTAAATTAAAGCTCCTCTTCCTCAGTTGCAGCAGCCATATGTCAAGTACTCAGTAGCCATGTGTGGCTAACGGTCACTGTATTGGATGCAGAAGAACATTTCCATCATTGCAGAAAGTTCTGGCCTAGCACGTACGTGTGGGGATATAGGCCTCCATACGTGACTTTAGGAGATGAGTTAGTGCCACAAAGATGTTAAAAATTATTTTGAAAGAAAAACAGAACACTTGAAGCTATTCTAATGAGAATGGGAGTATCTGTGTTTTGAAATGCAAAGCATTCGTCCACCAGCAAAGGTCATGACGGAGCACAGGGACCTTAAATGTGCCAAGATTAGCAAACATGCATGGACCGACTTCATGGTGCATGTTTTCTGAATATGTAGATCTGACTATATGGAAACTCCAGTTAAGGTTCACATGAAGGATGAATAATTAGCAATTTCATGCATCCTGTTACTAGCTAGCTTTCTATTCCAGAGACTAACGGTTGTTTATGTAAAGACTTCTCCCAGGACTGGGACATTAACATGTAAATTATGTCGTCGTTCTTGGTTGCTCAGCATAAACCAGAAGCTTGTGAAATTGCAAACAAATTTTCATATGTTAAATGTGGCTATCAAAGCAGAACTCCTTGTTTAAATAATCAATTAGCATTCATAACAGAGCGCTTACAAAAAAGAAACCCTTTTGTAATGGTCCTGTCACCACTGAGGATATTAGCATGAATTCAAATTTTAGTCAGAACCAGTTTGTTATTTTACTGAGAGTTCAAAAGACAGAAATTTAAGTCCTTGCTCTCATTGTGCTAGAGGCAAGATGAAGAAACAGGACACATAAAAACACAATTCAGGTTAGTTCACACTTAGTGAGAATTGATGATATAATATATAATCATAAATATCCTATGTACTGTTAAAAAATATTGACAGTAGATAAATATATGGCTTTAGAGTTAGAGGGACCTGGGTGTGGACCCTGGCTTCATTTTTTTCACTTTAAAATGAGAACACTGGATTTTATTGGTGCAGAGGCCAAATTTATCTTGTTTGCTGTGACCAGTACACAGTAGGTAGTCAATGAATGAATGGTTGTGTTAATATATGTAATGTGCCCAGAGCACAGCACACATTATAAGTCTTGATGGCAATAAATGGTAACTAGTGTTATTATAATGATTGTAGTTATTGTCTAAGATCCCAGACATCTGGAGCAGCTTCACAATCACTGAGGCCCCATCTAAAAGCTGAAGAGGAGAAAGGCTAGCTTGCTAGAAAACCACGCTGGAATTACAAAGCTCAAGCAAGAGCGGCAAGGATGATGAAACCAGGGGCAGAGTGCCTTCTCCACATGGTTGCTGTACCCAAGAAGTTCTCGAGTTCCTGTTTCCAGGATTCTGTGGCCTCAGAAGGGGCTCTGGACTGGGATGCATAGCTGTGAACAGCTCAGTGATCTGTGAACAGCTCAGCAATTGCTAATTCCATTGCAGAATGTGAGACAGGGTATCAGAGGAAAGGGCTCCATCTGGGGAGAAAACAACCCTGCTAATATAAAGCAGGCTATGTGGACAGATGCAGCTGCAAAGCTTTAGGGCTCAACGATAATTAAAATACCTGCACATCCTAGTAGTTAGAAAAATAAACCCTGGACTGGAAGGCATACATGGGGATAGGGCCTGAAGTGGAACACTGGGCACCAGGAAGACCTTTCCTTGACCACTCTGGTCTTGGGTTGCTGACTGAACGCAGTGCATGGAGATGATTTACAGGAGGCTCACCACCAAGACTTGGAAAAGAATGCCTCCTTAGTTCAGGGAGGCAGGGTTAGTGAGGAGGGAAAGGCAGTAGAAAAAGGAAGGAGACTGCGAATCCGGGCCAACTTCTGCGTTCCTGGGGGAGAAAAGTTCTTACTTGTCAGCCAATTTGTGGCCCAGGTTTTCAGTCTGGCTGTGGCTGCCCTTGGCTGGCCTGCACACTGTCATCATGTCAGCACCGAGAGGAGCTCCAAGTCACCTGGGGGAACAGGGATGCACACTCAGTGAGCCATGGCAGCAACTCTAGGGCCCACACCCCAAACTATTTATCTCTGGTGGATTCCACCCAGGAGTAGAGGGTGACAGAGATGCACCATACAGAATCCTTGACCCAGGAAGGGGTTGGGTCAAAGGCACAGAATCCTGAGGTCCACCCAGATTCAGACCCCATGCCAGCACTTCTCGTGTGTGTGTGTGTGTGTGTGTGTGTGTGTGTGTGTGTGTGTGTGTGTGTGTGTGTGTGTGTGTGTGTGTGTCTTTTAGATAATGTAACCAAAATTTTTAAGAAAACGTATAAACTTAGAAACTAAACCATAAATACCAGCACAAGTTGACACTTTTTCAAGGCTCTGTAAGAACATGTGATGAGCTAACAGCCCCTAAAGAAGAGAAGAACTATTACTTTATTTGAAACAAGAAATAAACCACCTGCTAAAGTGGAAATACCTACCCAGAGCTACTCTACTCTTCTGCTGCCCCCATGCTGGGTGTAAACCCACACTGTCTTTGGAGCCCTGTACATAGATTCACGTCTTTTCCACTGAACCTCCCAGGAAGCCCTCTCCCACCTCCTCCTCAAGCTTCCAGGATTCCTATCCCCTCGCTCAGGAAGGTTTACCTGATTAGTAGTTTTCTAACTACTAGGATGTGCAGGTATTTTAATGATCATTTCTTGGCCTAGGCAACCCCTCCCCCCAAGAAATCAAAGGGCTAGGCTTTAAGACATGCATGTACCTCTTGGGGACAAGGAGAGGGAGGCTAGAGGGAGAAAGAAAAAGAGAAGAGTGAACATGGGCAACAAATTAAAGAAGAGGGAGGTTAGGAAACGGCGAGCTGAAAAAACCTCTAGAGAAACTGTGGGAGAAGGACGGAGCTTGGGCCTGCCCACAGAACCCGGTTGTCCCCCTTTCCAGTGAGCGGCACCCTGCATTTTGGGGTATGTCAGTGTTGAAAGCAAGCCCAGTTCTTCAAAGAAGCCAGGCCCCAGGTCTCTCCCCTCCGTTAGGGAAAAGAGCCCTGAGAGGCCTTTCAGGGACAGGAAGGAACTCACTGCCCCTCTCCTAAGCTCAGCAAAGCTTCTGGAGCCTTCTATGCGGCTGGGCTGACAGACACTGCTCCTCTGTCCTGCATCTGGCAGAGGCCCCATGGGACTCAAGGGTAGCAGCCACTCCCCGCTGCTCTCTGCACGTCTGCACTCTGCCTCCACACAAACCAAGCCCACAGAGATGCAGCCTTGCTCCGCGTGAGCAGCAACTCTCCCCACTCACCCTCTTCTTTCGAGCTGGCATCCTCTTTCACTGGCTCTCTGAATAGGTGCCAGGCCCTGTGCAGAATGCTCTGGGCACTCAAGGATGAGTAAGACATGATGTCTGCCCCTGGGGAGAGCACCGGGACTGTGCTTGGGTCACGATCAGCCCCATAACCCCCTCTCTCCTCAAGGGAACGGTTTCCTTATACTTCCTAGGAAGCCATAGCTTTTTCAAAAAGCACAAAGCGCACTGTGTCTAATGCACAGAGAACCATGGATGAACTCTGAGGTTAAAGATCCCGAGAAGCACTTAAACAACATGGTACTTAAGTGAACTTGATTCCCATCAGGCAGTAATAACTTCCAGTCCGAAAACCACAGTCTCTAGAGAAACAGCTGATACCACAGTCTGAGAAGCAAGTTCAAGTGGGCTTAAGGGGCTGGAACTGAGGGGGCATAGAACCCAAGGCACACTCAGCAATCAGCTCACCAACATTTCTAAATTCACAGAAGAATGGAAAATGCTGCTCCCACAAAACTTTGTCACTTCCCTTTTGTCTCTGATGTTTAAAGGTCATTAATTAGGTGACAAGCCTAGCCTAATTTGCTAGGTGGGAGAACTCTGTGACGTAAATTACCAAGATAAACTTCTCTATCACTTTATAGGTCTGGGAATACAAGATGGAGCTGTTTCCCAAAGTGTGGTCCATGAAAGTTCTTATGTTTTTTGAATATTCAAACATTCCCGTAAGTTTTTTAAACTGTCTTACAAATTGAAGAAGATATTTTTTAAATGCCGATATCTATAGCTGATTATGTTTATCAGTCTAGCCCATAATCAAGTTTTGTTTTTCTTCTTGCTAAAGTGAATACTGTAAAATCTGTTCTTGACTCAAAGGTTCTCTTTGGAAATCAATGTCAAGTTGATTGGAGGGATCAGGTGAAGTTAAGAAGTGGTGGGAGGGGCTTCCCTGGTGGCGCAGTGGTTGGGAGTCTGCCTGCCGATGCAGGGGACACGGGTTCATGCCCCGGTCTGGGAAGATATCTAATTAAAAAAAAAAAAAAAAAAAGAAGCGGTGGGAGAGTCTTTTCAGCTTTTAATGTTAGGAACTCCCTTCTAACATCTCAACATGTTACTCCTAATTACTTCTCTGAATTACCTTTTTACTTTTTCAAGAGAGAGAAAGAGACAGATTATAGTGAGATACTTCTGGCCAGTCTTAAAAGCCCACAGAAAATTTAATTGCTCCAGACTGACACTACTAGATCAAAATGCTATATTATTTTGTGACTCCTTCAAGTTTACCCACTAAGGCTTGAAATTCCAGCCTGATTTCTGAAAACACTATTTTTTTAAAGGGGCCTGGGGTACTAAATGTGAGATCATTAATTTAAAAACAAGTATTTCCCCCCAAAAGGGTCAAGATTTTAAAACAGATATAAAGTGTTTCTCCACAAGTAGGAAGGAGGCAGTTGACATATCAGATCTTTTCCCGGGAGCAGTTCTTACAGGAGAGCCTGAGGGTGCCTGAAGGAGGGAGGGGAACAGCCCTGTGTGGAGAGAAGCGAGGAGTGCCAGCGGGGAGATGGTAACTCCTTTAGAATCTGGCCCATGCCTGCCTGCTCTCCTCCCTCCATTGCCATTTGAGGAACCAGCAAAGGCAGGCAGGAAACACCACCTGGTGAAGCTAGCATAGTCTTAAATACCAGGAGCCCAGTAAGACAGCTACTCATGGTCTGAGGCTTGGCCTCTTAGAGTGCTTCTACTTATAATAAAGCATTGTTCATATTTTGTTCTGGGCATTAATTATCCATTTATGATATTTAAAAAAAAGGATATAGGATGCCATGGATTGTTGATATCACCAACAGTAATAACCTTCTTCCTATTAGCTCTGGTGGGGTTTTTATGTTGGGAACAGGGAGGTGATACATGGTCTACAGAAATTTTGCAATCAAGGTCACTTACAAGAAGAAGTTTGGATAGTACTGGTTTAGGGACTGCTATAAAAAAACCCTGGACATGTTTAAGCCACAGGACATGGTGGGGGTGGGAGCAGGAAGAACTGATTTTCCCCAAATCATAAAACAAAAACAGTGATTTAAATAAAAAATGAAATCTGGAAATGTCGATCAATGGATGAATGGATAAACAAACAAAATGTGGTCTAGCCATATAGTATAATGTTATTCAGCTCAATCTTAAAAAGGAACAAAGGACCATTACATGCTACAGCATGGCTGAACCTTGAAAACACACTACGTGAAAAAAGCCAGATACAAAAGGAATATTCTATGATTGTATTTATATGAAATGTCCGGAATAGGTAAACCCATAGAGGGAAGTGGAATTGGGATGATTACTAACAGGTAAAGGTTTCTTTTGGGGATGACAGAAATGTTCTGGAATTAGATAGTGATGATAGCTGCACAACACAGTGAATACATTACAAGTCCTTAAATTGTGCACTTTTTTGGGGGGGGGGCTGCGTTGGGTCTTCGTTGCTGCGTGCGGGCTTTTCTCTAGTTGCGGCGAGCGGGGGCTACTCTTCGTTGCGGTGCGCGGGCTTCTCATTGCAGTGGCTTCTCTTGTTCTGGAGCACCGGCTCTAGGGGCTCGGGCTTCAGTAGTTGTGGCACACGGGGTTAGTTGTTCTGCGTCATGTGGGATCTTCCTGGACCAGGGCTTGAACCCGTGTCCCCTGCATTGGCAGGTGGATTCTTAACCACTGTGCCACCCGGAAAGCCCAACTGTGCATTTTTAAATGGTGAATTTTATGTGAATTATATCTCAACTGAAAATACAGTATAAGTATATTCAATGAAATTTGGGCAGGGGAGGAAGTGGAGTGAGGAATACATAACTATAATTTTCCAGTGCCCTTTAGTGTTCTAAGGCTAGTATGTTAGTTCTGAAATATAAGTAAATGTATACGATACATAACTTGATTCATAAAATGGTCAGACTTGAAATACTGAATGAAAAATACAGTTTAGTTCATAAATGATTACATACTAATAAAATTAAACTTTGAGTGGTTTTTATTTGCGTTGCAAATAAAACTACAAGGGCTTCTCTGGTGGCGCAGTGGTTAAGAATCCACCTGCCAATGCAGGGGACACAGGTTTGAGCCCTGGTCAGGGAAGATCCCACGTGCTACAGAGCAACTAGCCTATGCACCACAACTACTGAGCCTGCGCTCTAGAGCCCGTGAGCCACAACTACTGAGCCTGCACTCTAGAGCCCGCAAGCCACAACTACTGAGACCATGTGCCACAACTACTGAGCCCATGTGCCACAACTACTGAAGCCTGCACACTTAGAGGCCGTGCTCCACAACGAGAAGCCACTGCAATAAGAAGCCCGTGCACTGCAACGAAGAGTAGCCCCTGCTCACCGCAACTAGAGAAAGCCTGCGTGCAGCAACGAAGACCCAACGCAGTCAAAAATAATAAAATAAATTATTTATTTTTAAAAATAAATAAATTAAAAAAAACACAAAAAACCTACAAGCTTTTCAGCTTTAATGATTCTAATAACTTAGTTTTATCAGCTTGTAAAGAGCAGGCAACAAAATTGAGAAGAAACTATAACAATTACAGTAGAACAAAAATAGTTATTTTCTCAACTGAGCTTTTTTTTTTGGCTGCACAGCTTGCAGGACCTCAGTTTGCAAGGGATTGAACCTGGGCCACAGCAGTGAAAGCCCAGAATCCTAACCACTAGGCCACCAGGGAATTCCCTGAGCATTCTTCTTATTAGCAAGCATACCCAGAAGGTGTTTGTTTTCAGAAAATATGTTGAGAAGGACAAAAACAAAACAAAACAGTGCACAATCACATAACACAACTCTTGCTGCGTCTGACTGCTTAGTGAAGCTCTTTCCTGAGCCTCTTGATGCTTCATTTTCATTATCTTCAAACAAACAAAAATAATTTTTAAAATTAAAACAGGCCACTCTAGTTCTTTACATAACAGCTTTTGGGGTGGACTATTTTCACAAAAACAGCAATATTTTCACATTTGAAAGAAGATGGGGGATCCTGAAGCAGGTGAGTAACAACGGAAGCCAAAGGCTACGTGCTGCCTCAGAACCACACCCGGGGGCCATATTTGGCAAAATCACAGCCTGCACTTTCGGACCAAATGTTTAAGCAGTGCCTGCACACCACGACCAGACTCCAGGTCCTCAGTACACACGCCAGGTAAAGCCTGTGACAGAGCCAAGTTAATGGCTTTTCTGGTAACGACCAAAGTCTTTCTATTTCTAGAGTTCTGCTTTAAGCCCAGAAGATTCCCCCTTCAAATAAGCGTGTTCAAGAAATGTTTGTTGGGGCTTCCCTGGTGGCGCAGTGGTTGAGAGTCCGCCTGCCGATGCAGGGGACACAGGTTCGTGCCCCGGTCCGGGAAGATCCCACATGCCGCGGAGCGGCTGGGCCCGTGAGCCATGGCCGCTGAGCCTGTGCGTCCGGAGCCTGTGCGTCCGGAGCCTGTGCTCCACAACGGGAGAGGCCACAACAGTGAGAGGCCCGCGCACCACAAAAAAAAAAAAAAAAAAAAAAAAAAAGAATCCGCCTTCCAATGCAGGGGACACGGGTTCAAGCCCTGGTCCGGGAAGATCCCACATGCCGCAGAGCAACTAAGCCCGTGCGCCACAACTACTGAGTCTTCGCTCTAGAGCCTGCGAGCCACAACTACTGAGCCTGCGTGCCACAACTACTGAAGCCCGAGCACCTAGAGCCGGTGCTCCAGAAGAGAAGCCACTGCAATGAGAAGCCCACGCACCGCAACGAAGAGTAGCCCCTGCTCGCCACCAACTAGAGAAAAGCCCACGTCAAAATTAAATTAAAAAATAAATATTTTTTAAAAAGAAAAGATGTTTGTTGAATGAGCGAACACATATACCATTTTCTTATACTCAACAGATGACTGGATAAACAAAATGTGGTCTAGCCATACAAATGGAATATTATTCAGCCATTTAAAAAAAAAGGACTATTACATGCTACAACATGATGAACTGTAAAAAAATACTAAGTGGGAAAAAGCCCAGACACAAAAGAAATATAGCATGATTCCATCTACATGAAACGTGCAGAATAGATAAATCCATAGAGATGGAAAGTATTGATAGATTACTGTTGCCAGGGGCTGTGTGACGGGGAATGGGGAGTGACTGCTAATAGGTACGGATTTTCCAGGGGAGGAGAGTGATGAAAATGTTCTAAAATTAGTGGTGATAGTTGCACAAAATAGTTAATATGCTAAAAACACTTATAGTTAATATGCTAAAAACACTAAAAACTGTGTATTTTAAAGGGGTGAATTTTATGGTATGTGAATTATATCTCAATAATGCTGTTATTTTTTTAATATTTATTTATTTAGCTGCTTGCGCCGGGTCTTAGTTGCGCAGGCGGGCTCCTTAGTTGTAGCATGTGAACTTTTAGTTGCGGCATGCATGTGGGATCTAGTTCCCTGACCAGGGATCAAACCCAGGTCCCCTGCCTTGGGAACATGGTGTCTTAACCACTTTGCCACCAGGGAAGTCCCCTGTTATTATTATTTTTTTTAATCAGCAAGGACAGCTGCTAAAATTGAGGAGTGCTGGCCCCACCCCAGACTGAGTGAATCAGACTGCTAGAAGAGGGCCTAGGAGTCTGCATTTATAAGTTCCCCCGGGAATTCATAGGCTTAGAGTTGAACCCTAGAGTTTATCTTCCTGTCACTGGTATTGTCAGTCAGCAACAGATCTACTCTCCTTTGCCATCTTCCTTTGCAAGGCAGTCTTTTACTCCAGTGTGTCTCTCTGCTCCTATTTTTCAGAGCATCTCTGAAATCCGATGGAGGTGTTATCAGCACACAGTGAGTTGCTCCTGTCCCTCAAGCCCAGGTGTAAATGCTCCAAGATGCTGTTTCATAGATCGTCCCTACACAGGCAGGCTTCAACAGCAAGACTCATTTTCACCCTAAGGAATGGCCTCCAGACCGAGAGCATAATCTGAGTCATTTTAAGACTTTCTGTGAGTATGAATACCCAGTTACTGACAATAACAGTTTCTTTGAACAACCTGATCAGTATTTTCTTGACCTACACCTATCAGTTGTCTGACAAGTGAAGCCACTGGGAATCTGTGGCTTGAGCAGCCTGAGGCTGTAGACTGGACCACACTTTTTGATGCTCCTGAGGCCAGAGATAGCGAAAGATTTTTATTATTCTCACTTTTCGTAAACCCAGGAAGGATTTTTCACACCTGCAGAACAATCCTACATAGAGAGATGTATTTGGCCACCTTCGTAGGATGGAAACACATTTTTCACTTGACAATATTTGCAAATCATGTGTTTCCCCTCACTCACTTGCAGTGTGGAAATACTTCCATATGTTGCCTTTCGGTTCACCATTTTGTGGAGGATAAAAAGCAAGAAAGTACAATTAGGTGGCCATCTTGCATATGAACACTAAACTACTGTGTGTATAAAGTTTTAGTGGTGTCAGCCCTCCCAAGTTAATGCTTAATAACTACTAGAGTCACCTCTCTGGAAAAAGTTACTATGAGTTTGCCATAAATCATAAAAGTAGGAGTTATGGGAGTTATGAAATATGCTAATACTGCGAAAATATGGTTTAAAAATCTGAATTCAGGTAAATATTTCTTTTAAGTAAAAAAGTACACCTCCTTTTGTTTCTTTTAGGTATTACAGGTCACCAAACTTGGAGAAGTCAGGTTCTAACTTCTTTCAACTCTCAAACATTTAAACTTACTCTTCCTCCTCTCTGTTCTTGGCTAGGCCAGAAGCCACTTCTTATTTCTAACCTCTGCAGAAGTCAATGTCAATGCTCCTACCATTCTTCTGATGAGGAAATCAAACCAAGGGAAGTTAAGTCACTTGTCTAAGTACATATAACAGCTCAAGTGGTAGAGCCAGGAATGAGTCTGTTTTGAGCCCAAGCCTGGTGCTCCTTATACAGTATCACTGTGGCTTCATATTACATTTTCTAATCTAGACGAGAACTAGACTCTAGCTGATTATTTTTAGTGTTGTTCAGCTCTTCAAGATCAGCAATTGTTTTATTCTTTTACACCATGCTGAATTTCATAAACACTTGCTAATTGAGTGAGCTGGGAGGGAGACTGAAGGTTTTTTTGTGGGTCTCTCTTTTTATGGTTCTATGATTAAACATTTCTCTACTTTGGGAGTCTATCCTAAAGAATAATCCTAAATATGGAAAAATGTATGCATAAATGTTCATAGCTATATTATTTATAATACTGAAAATTACAAAAAACTCAAATGTCAAGCAATATAATGGTAATATAAACTATAATACAGCTTTCAGTGAAATATTATATAGCAAATTAAATTACGTTTAAGACTACTACAATTCTATTGAAATAGAAAGTAGATTAGTGGTTGTCTAGGTTGGAAGCGGGTAGGTGGGGAAAATGGGGAGTGACTGCTAATGAGTATGCGGTTTCTTTCTGGAGTGATGAAAATTTCTAAAATTGATTGTGGTGATGGTCGAACAACTCTGTGAATACACTAAAAACCATTAAACTGTACACTTTAAATGGGTGAATTGTATTATATGTGAATTATACTTCAATAAAGCTGTTATTTTAAAAAAGTAAATTAAAAAGTCAAGCTAAAAAAAAGAGACTATTGGGACTTCCCTGGCGGTCCAGGGGTTAAGACTGAGCTTCCACTGCAGGGGGCACAGGTTCGATCCCTGGTTTGCATGCGTGCAGCACAGCAGAAAAAAAAAAAAAAAAAAAAACTATTACTAAATGGAAAAAATGCTCACGTTGTGATGTTAGCCAAAAGGAACAGGATCCAAAAGCTTGCATACTATATGAGTAAAACATGTTTCTAAAGGGGGCAGGGGGAAGGAATCTATTCCTACTCAAAATCTCACACATAAGAAAATGACTGGAAGGAAATGTAACAAAGGATTAACAGTAGCTGTCATCGAGTAAGAATCTTGGAATGATTTTTTTCTGTTCTACTTATCTATATTTTCAACAACAACAAAAAATAGATTTCCAATTTTTTTGTAATAAGCATGCATTATTATTACTATCACAAATAACAGGGGAAAATGTAAACTCAGCTGTTACCTGCGGGAGTCAGGGTCTGCCCTGTGGCGCCCCCAACAGGCCACATGGTCGCTCTGCAGCTACAACGACAGCTGCAGGGTATCGGGTCGGCTGAGCCTGTCACTCCATTACTTGTTGGGCTTTGCCACAGTATCTCCTGAACGAAAGGGTAAGTGATACATTCTCATTTCCTCCTTTCCCTTAGTGACTAACAAGGCTTGGATCCTGGTCTCCAGTAACCACTTCCCAGTACAGATGTTCCCATGGGTTCAAAGAGAGATTATATGGGGACCTATGGCTAACAGGGAAATAGTCATGTAATTCATTCTTCCAACTAATAATTGTGTCTACTGCACACAGGGAACTGAGTGAAGCTGGGAGAAATGTAAACTAAATCATTTACTTGCCCTCTGAGAGTTTTCATTCTCATACAGAAAACAAGATGTGCACGACAGTACTGTATTATATACTTGGAAGTTGCTAAGAGAGTAGATCTTAAATGTTTTCACCACACAAACAAAAAAAAGTTAACTGTGTGAGGTGATGGATGTGTTCACTAACGGTATATGGTAATCATGTCACAATATAAATGTATATCAAATCATCACGTGTACACCTTAAACTCACACAATGTTATATGTCAATTATATCTCAGTAAAGCTGAGGGATGCAAACAAACGTCTTTAATACAAAAGACATGTCTTTAATACAAAACACAATATGATAAGCAAAACAGGTGACAGCAGATTCCTTTGCGGATCTGGGCTCAAAGGGTGGGCTGAATTTCCTTTGGGGTGTATGGGTGAAAGGCAAAGATGTTTGCATAATCTCAAAATGGCTAAATGCTTAAGAAAGGACAAACTCCTGAATGAAAAGCAGCACTGATTCTGTAAGGAATTACACCCAACTGATTTGCTGGATTTCCTTGCAGGAGTCAATCAAGATGTGAACTAAGACAGAATCTGAACACAACTTGTGTAGACTGCTGAAAGCTTTTACCAAGATCTTACCAGAAGCATGGCGACCTTAAATTTTATTTCAAAATAATTTCAAGTTTACAGAACAGTTGCAAGAACAGTACAGAAAACTCATATACTCTAACTACATTCACCACGTTTTAATATTCTCTCTCAATTAAAGAGTATTCTAAAATGCTCTTTTGGAGCTTCAGGGAAAATGAGTGCTATCCAGCCACTAGAAGCCTTCAGTGCTCATGAATCTAAAAGAAAATAGAATCTTACAAAACCAGTTTAGTGAAGTAAGTAAGCACACCCAGGTCCAAAAGACAACTCAGCCCCAACCCACTCCTGACCCTCCACCAGGACCTCCCAGGAGGACACAGAACACTTTAAAACCAGATTACCAAACGTGTAAGAAGAGCTAAGAAAACACAGAAAAATAAAAAAAGCTGAGGGGCAGAGGTGACTGCCCCTACCAGACATTCAAACATACTATAAAGCCTCTATAATTAAAACAGTGTGGTACTGCCACAATAGATAAATAGACTGATAGAACAGAAAGTCTAGACATAGGCCTAAGTATTCATAGAACTTTATATATGATCAAGGTGGCGTCTTAAATCACTAGGGAAAAGATGGACTTTTTAACAAATGGTGCTGGAATAACTGAATAGCCCCAAGATGTTCAAGTAAGATCACATTGTGAATCTGATGTGCCTGCAGCCCTGGTGAACTGAGAATGACTTGGGTCTTTCTCAGAGCCAGAAAGCCAGTTGCAGGCAAGAACCAGCTCCACAGAGGGGCTGCAGCCCTGAGGGGTTGACAGTAGCCCCTGACCAGTATCTGTCATATCCCCTAAAGAGCTCCAAATGCCTTCTGAACCTGCTGTAATTTGAACGGAATTTCAAAATTCTGATTTTCTCCCCTATGGCAGCCCTAGATCTTATCACACATTTGTACAGTACCTGATTTCCGCATCATACACACATTATAACGTACGTAAGTCCCCTGCCTCCTGCCAGTTTCCAGATGTAATTCTTGTTATGCTTATTTTTGAAGAGAAGATTAAGGTTCAGAGACTTGCCCAGGATCACAGTGTTTAAGTAGCAGAATAGAGAATCTTACGATTTGTATCTTTCTACTCCGAATTCTATATTTCGCCCCCAAACCTTGTTATCTGTTCTCTTAGTACCTTCAACCAGAACCACCCGATCGACACCTCTCACAAGCCTGATGCAAGAATCTGCTACTCAGTGATGCCAGTACCCCTGGGGACAGTAACCTGAAGGCCTGACCCCCTTTCTTCCAAGGGCAGCAAGCAGGAAATAGCTTTCATTCATAACCTTTGGAAAGGCCAGGATAAGGAAATGAACACTGTTACATCCTATGACCTGTTAGGCACTGTACTAAGCACTTTACCAACATAATCTTAGAAATAACGCATCTCCCAAGAGAAATGAAGACATATATCCACATATGTTCTTGTATACTAACATTCAGAGCACATTATTCTTGATGGTCATACAGTGGAAACAGTCCAAATGCCATCGACTGATGAATAAACAAAATGTGGTATACCCATATGATGAAATAATATTCAGCCATCAAAGGAATGATGACACATGCTACAACATACTAAGCCTTGAAGACATTACGCTAAATGAATAGAAGCCAGTCACAAAAGGCCACAAATTGTATAAGTCCATTTATATGAAATGTCTGGAACAGGGATATTTACAGGACAGAAAGTAGATTGATGATTGCTTAGTGCTGGAGGAGATGGAGTGGGCGCTGGGGGTGATGGCTAAGGGGTGTGGGTTTCTTTTGCCATGTGATGAAAATGTTCTAAAATTGGTGACGGTTGCACACTCTGTGGATATACTAAAAACCATTAAACTGTATGCTTTAAATGGATGAATTTTTTTGGTATGTGAATTATACCTCAATAAAACTGTTACAAAAAAAGGGAGGGAGGGAGGGAGGAAGGAGGGAAGGAAGGACGGGAGGGAGAGAAGGGAGAGAGGGAGGGAGGGAGGAAGGAAGGAAGGAAGGAAGGAAGAGAGGGAGGGAGGGAGGGAGGAGGGAAGGAAGGAAGGGAAGGGAGGGAGGGAGGAAGGAGGAAAGGGAGGGAGGGAGGGAGGAGGGAAGGAAGGAAGGGAGGGAGGAAGGAGGAAAGGAAGGGAGGGAGGGAGGGAGGAAGGAGGGAAGGGAGGGAAGGAAGGGAGGGAGGGAGGGAGGGAGAGAAGGAAGGAAGGAAGGAAGGAAGGAAGGAAGGAAGGGAGGAAGGAAGGGAGGAAGCGAGGGAGGAAGGAGGAAAGGAAGGGAGGGAGGGAGGGAGGAGGGAAGGAAGGGAGGGAAGGAGGGAGGGAGGAGGGAAGGAAGAGAGGGAAGGAGGGAGGAAGGAGGGAAGGAAGGAAGGGAGGGAGAGAAGGAAAAGAGGGAGGGAGGGAGGAAGGAGGGAAGGAAGGAAGGGAGGGAGGGAGGGAGGAGGGAAGGAAGGAAGGAAGGAAGGGAGGAAGGAAGGGAGGAAGCGAGGGAGGAAGGAGGAAAGGAAGGGAGGGAGGGAGGGAGGAGGGAAGGAAGGGAGGGAAGGAGGGAGGGAGGAGGGAAGGAAGAGAGGGAAGGAGGGAGGAAGGAGGGAAGGAAGGAAGGGAGGGAGAGAAGGAAAAGAGGGAGGGAGGGAGGAAGGAGGGAAGGAAGGAAGGGAGGGAGGGAGGGAGGAGGGAAGGAAGGAAGGAAGGAAGGAAGGAAGGAAGGGAGGAAGGAAGGGAGGAAGCGAGGGAGGAAGGAGGAAAGGAAGGGAGGGAGGGAGGGAGGAGGGAAGGAAGGGAGGGAAGGAGGGAGGGAGGAGGGAAGGAAGAGAGGGAAGGAGGGAGGAAGGAGGGAAGGAAGGGAGGGAGAGAAGGAAAAGAGGGAGGGAGGGAGGAAGGAGGGAAGGGAGGGAGGGAGGGAGGGAGGAGGGAAGGAAGGAAGGGAAGGGAGGGAGGGAGGGAGAGAGGGAGGAGGGAAGGAAGGAAGGGAGGGAGGGAGGAAGGAAGGAGGGAAGGAAGCAGCATGTACCAGGTACATATTTGTAAGTTATAATAGTATCCCTGGGTTTTTTGGGGTTTTTTTTGCGGTACGCGGGCCTCTCACTGTTGTGGCCTCTCCCGTTGCGGAGCACAGGCTCCGGACGCGCAGGCTCAGCGGCCACGGCTCACGGGCCCAGCCGCTCCGCGGCATGTGGGATCCTCCCGGACCGGGGCACGGACCTGTGTCCCCTGCACTGGCAGGCAGACTCGCAACCACTGCGCCACCAGGGAAGTCCTATCCCTGGGATTTTAAGAGATGTGTGTAGCCCCAAAGCCCTCGCTCTAGTACGCCATTACCTCCTTCACAAGCACTCTCTCTAGCAAAGTAGCGAGTGAATCTGAGGAACCGGAATTCTTATGAATGCAGTGGTTAAGACATATGAACACATAACGGTTACAGAAACATAACAGGTAGTAGATCTGACAGACACTATCCAGGGCTTGCCTACCTCACAAAACGGTCCCTTTTCTGAAAACTGCCCTTTCCCTCCTCCACAGAGGCCTCAGAGACCCGGGCAGCCATGTTGGAATGATGATCCCACCCCCAGCCACAGCTGATTGGCTCTAGAGGAGGCCTAACTCAAGTCGGGCCAATCAGGTTCTGCTTCCAGGTAGTGTGGCTGGAACACGGAAACATGGCGCTGTGAGGCCGCCATTTCCAGCCTGTGGACGAAGGAGCAGAGGGAGCTGGGCTGTGGGGGAGAAGAGTGATGCCGGCGGAAGGAGGGTTCTGCACTCCCTCAATCCCATCCACTCTTAAGGCCAGGCTGCATTCCTGCCCGCGGGTTCCACGAGATATCTTTAGACCCTTGTTTGCTTAAGCAACCAAAAGAATCCCCACTAACACAGTGTCACGTTCGATCTATGTTCAACTACTTTCCCAAAACGAAAAAAGAAAGCTAGTGTGCGTGTGAGTTTTAAACATGAATCTGCACCCATATGGCTGAAGCTGAGCCAACTGCAGCTACTAAGGAAACCAAACCCCCATTAGGTTCGCCTCCAGCATGGCACAGAAGGTTGCCTGTGATCGAATCATTCCTATTACCCTATTGAGAAGTCCCTTTCCCTTTCTGGGGAGATTCATCATGACACTGGAGGTGCTGGGAACATCTGAAGTCTTAGTAAAGACGTGTCATGAGACCTAATCTTTCTAAGGACCTGAACAGCATATTATAAGCGTTAGTACAGGAAGATCTGCTGAACTCTTGGATGAAGTTAAATAGGCCATGGTATCAGAAGGTGTACAGTTTCTTTCCTTCCTTCCCAATAAAACCTCAGTGAAAAAACTCTGGCCTTACATTGGGCCTCTTACAATGAGAGGTTACTGTGGGTAAATGAACAAAGAAGGGAATGTATGCCTTCTTCAGCTCTTATTTGGACCTACAATATACGAGAAAGCAGATCTCACATCTCTCCCACATACCCTAGCAGGGACACATTTGAATAAAAAAACATTTACAAGAGGTTGCATTGTCTGAACACCAGAAGAAGAGCTGAGTTGACAGTAGGAAAAGGATGGACGAATCCTTTTCCCATCCCTCTGTCTATTTATGGGAGTCATTTCCCTTCAGGAAATGCTGAGCCCCTTCTCCCAGGACCCTGTTGGGAATGACGCCTGTGCTGGCTGACCCAGCCTTCCACATCCTCCTCCTGGCCTCGGCAGCTCTCCCCTCGTGACCCCCGTCAGTCACTGGGAACCCAGCCTGTAAACGACAGTGCTTCTTAGAGTCCCCAGTCTATTGTGGAAATTCAAAGAGGAAAGGGGGAAAAAAAGGTACATAATGAAGCTAGAAAAGCCCCTGGCATGGAGAAGCTCCCAAATATAAACAGACAAAGGTAGCAGGGAGGAAGTGAGGGCTAGAAATGACCACATTGTGGTCCAGGAATTTGTGGCTCACCTAGCTTCGGTCACCTGTCTGGGGGGGTGGCAGAGGCAGGAGCAGGACCCAAGGTTCCTGTCACCCCGTCTGTCGACCCAAGGCTCATTCACCTCCTCTACACTCATTTCCCCTCCCCAGAAATGTATAGACTGACGTTTCTATAGAGAAGCTATCCCAGGAGAACCTGGGTCCACTAATTACATATTCTTCTTTTCTTCCCTTTTCTTCTTTTCTGTCAGCTAGGAGCCCACCTTTTCAGAAACCCGGAGAGAATTCTGGGGTTAGCCCTGGCCACCCCAAACTGAAGTTCCTCCTCTCTCCTCTGAATTTCTCTGGATATTTTTAACTTATCTACATTTGGTAGTCCTACTAAATGTGCATAACCATGTGGTATCTCTTTCATGGTTGGCTTCGATTGTTATTTATATGTTATTTATTTAAGATTTCACATATTTTTTTTAATTTTTAAAATTTGTTTATTTTTGGCTGTGTTGGGTCTTCGTTGCTGCGCGCAGGCTTTTCTCTAGTTGTGGTGAGCGGGGGCTACTCTTCATTGCGGTGCATGGGCTTCTCATTGCAGTGGCTTCTCTTGTTGTGAAGCACGGGCTCTAGGTGCGTGGGCTTCAGTAGTTGTGGCACATGGGCTCAGTAGTTGTGGCGCACGGGCTTAGTTGCTCCGCGGCATGTGGGATCTTCCCAGACCAGGGATTGAACCCATGTCCCCTGCATTGGCAGGCGGATTCTTAACCACTGCGCCACCAGGGAAGTCCCAAGATTTCACATAGTTATGTTTGACAACAATGAATGAATGATTAACATTTATCGAACACTTAATATTTCCTAGGCCAGATTCTACACAGATCGTGTCACTGAGTCCTCACACCAAGCCTACAATTGCCTCCCCTTTACAGATGTGGAAAGCAAGGCCTGGAGAGATGAACTTGCCCCAAGGCCACATGGATGCTGAATGAATCCAGGTGGTCAGATTCAAGTCCAGGTGCCTAATGCCAAGTTGAGTGCCTTGGGGGCAAGGCAAGGGGCCTTCCCCTCCCGGGTACAGACTAGTTACTCGGGGAGTTCTTACAATTGGGTTTTATTCACCCCCTCCGTCCTCTCCAGGCACACCGTGGCACCAGGGCACCACCTGGCCAGCCCTCCACTTCCAGAGGCAGCCCTTGGGCTGCCATTTTGGGGTTTATTTTTCCCTCTGCAAGGTTTCCTCATGTTCTTTTAACCTGGCCTCACTGATAGGTAGTACTGAGGAGGGGAAGAAGGGTCCCCTGTGGCATCTGTCCTGTGTCCTGGCCTCCGGACACCTGGAAGCTCAGAGCACACCAGAAGTAGCCACTTGCAGGGGATGCACCTGAACGCCGTGCTGTATTTGCTTCCCGGCAGCCCTCCCTGGCTCCAGCTGTGCCGACCCAAAGTCCTCACTCGCCACCTCCGCTCCCCTCGCCTTCCGGCCCTCCTCTTCCCTTCCTCCCCCTCGGACCCTTTCCCACCCTCTTTTGCTGGCTTCTGTTCTCTTTCTTTCCATGAGCAGAGAGTTTCCAGCCTGGCTCCCGGCCAGCACATTTGGACAAAAGGCAGCAGTCTTGGAGGGAGACGTCATCTCCCATCCCCTTTCCCGGGGCCAGCACCGTGGCTCCCCGAGCCCGGAGAGGGAGCAGGGGGCTGCGGCCGTTCCTGCCCTGCTCCCAGCTCTGGGAACGAGCTTGAGAGATGGCACACCGTGGGCGTTAAAAGCAAAGGGTTTGGAAGCAGACAGACCCGGATGCAAATTCCAGCTCTGAAGCCTGCGAGCCGTGGGACCTTGGGCAAGTTACTTTGCTAAGCCTTAGTTCTCGCCTCTGTAAAACGGTGACAGAAGAGAGAAAGGCTCGCTTTGAAAGGCTTATAGGAGATCGCAGCTGTAAAACTTCCGGCACAGTGCGTGTCCTGTAAGAAGTGCTCAACACGGATTCTGTTATTACGACCCGAACTTAACTCTGCCAAATAATCCAAGTAAAAATACAGGACTTTGTTATTATCATCATCATCATCCACCTGCTCAACTCATCCGCAAGGCTGCTTACCCAGCTTCAATGGTTTGCAAGTGTGGTACAGCTGTAAGCCCTCTCAAACATTATCATTACTGATACAATGTAATCTGTAAAAGTTGGTTTTGAAATCGGATGAGGAGCTGACCCTCTTCCCTTTTCAGCAGAGTCAGTGCTCAGCCTTGATGCCAGACGTGAAAGGAAGGAGGGGCCCACACCAATCAGCAGGGCCTGCTCGCCCTGACTCCCCTTCCCTCCCACCCTGTTTTTTGGCTTCTTATAAGCTGAGGCCCTGTTTCTGTTTGTTTACTATCTGTGCTTGGTGTTTTATACTTAGAAGTTGCACAATGCCTGGGAATGTGCTCCGTTTTATTTAGCTAAGCTTTGAGATACGGGCAATGGTCTTTCCCCTATGATTTTATTTAGCTAATCTGAGCCAGCATGGATGGATTTGAAATTAATTAGTAAGATTCATCAAGGAGCTGAGCACAGTACTCCGTGTGAGGTGCTGCTGGGAAATTCACAAATACATGCAATGGTCCCTGCCCTAGAGCTAGGGATAAAAGATGCAAACCTGATCAACCACCGGCAAGAAAAGATTACAACTGTTCAAGACAAAAAGACAAGAGCAGTCCAGGGAATGCCTGACAACACGTTTAACAAAAACCACAATGTGAAAGTGGCTTAGGGACTAAATTCAAACTACAGTGGTAAATGTTATGAAGTAAATATAACTGGAGGAATTTAGAGGCGGGCAATGAAAGTCAGGAGTCATGGACTGCTTCAGAGAAGAGGTAGAATCTGGTGGCCCTTTGATAGATTGGGTTCCGACAGTTGGGAGAGTGTTTAGGCAAGGCAAGGGCATGAGGAAAAGGGGACGGTGCACCCTGCCCCAGACAAGACTGATGGCGGGACAGCCACTCTGGGACGTGTGATGGGGAAACAAGGAGAGGAGGATGGAAGGGGCTGGCGGATGAGACTTGGAGACGGTCTGGAATCAGAAAGAGGAGGTAAGGTTTGCTCTCTGTGGAACATAAAGAGGAGACATGATGAACATACGTGTTCTTTTTAAACATTCAAGAGGAAATGTGTAGGGACTTCCCTGGTGGTCCAGTGGGTAAGCCTCCACGCGCCTAATGCAGCGGGCCCGGGTTCGATCCCTGGTTGGGGAACTAGATCCCACATACGTGCCACAACTAAGGATCCTGCATGCCACAACTAAGGAGCCCTTGAGCCACAACTAAGACCCAGTGCAACCTAAATAAATAAATATTTTTTAAAAACTAATAAATAAAAATAATCTTTAAAATAGACCTTTAAAAAAAAAGAGGAAATGTGCAAAGCAGGCAGTCAGAGGTAGAGTTCTAAGAGTCTGGCGAAAGCACAACCCTGGAGGTATAAACTGGGGACGCAGCCGAAGAACCAGTGAGCGTGAACGAGCTCTCTGAGGGAGAAAGTGAAGCAAAAGAAGAGAGTGAAGAATTGAGGTGTAGGGGTGACTCTCACTTTGCCCCTGTTACCCAGCTCTTGACTCAGTTCTTTTTAATGTTTCTTCATCTGGGCCTTCCAACCGAACAGGGAGGTCTGATGACAGAACACCTGCATTGGGCTTCTTTTTATTCCTCTGCAATGTCTAGATCAGATCTTGGTCTACCGTGGGTGTGGTATGAATGCTTGTTGAATGAGAAGAAGAAAAGGAAATCAGTGAAGATCTCCTTTTCCAAAGACAATTAGGACACCCCAGGTGGTGTGGTGTCTCAGGGGAGGAGCGATTCTTCAAATCACTTCACAAAGGTGGGGCTCGGACACCAGCCAATGGCAGTGGCCTTACTGTTGACCCTTTCATGGCTGGATCTGGTCTAGGGGCTCCCAGGATTGTGGGACACTGGGAGTGACTATTAACCAACCAGTAGAGAAGCATTTCCGCATTTTAACAAGTGGCATAGATGTGTCACCATACCAGTTTTATATCGACTGTGACCCGGGTCAGGAGACTTGCATAGATTGGGAAGCTCAAAAACAATGAGAACAGCAAACTAGCTATTCAATGACTGCATCGTGAGTAACGGGATAAAGTCTCCACAGATGGTTAGGGATGGAGGCCAGACCTCAGGGATGTGAAGGGGAGCTTGTGGACCTGCCCCAGGAGCTCTTGAAGGTGCTCTGTCTCCCCGTCCTGAAAACAGCATTCTCCTTCTCTTGCCCTCCGGTCAACAGGCAGCCTGAACCTGGGCTGTGTGTGTGCCTGGAAGCAGCTGCTGACTCTTTTCCCTGTCTCTCTCCCCCCTGTCCTAGGCCAGGGGTCTTGACTGACCTGCCTTCAGGTGAAAGGAGAGCCTGAACAGGAGCCTCTCTTGACTCTGCAGTGCCCGAATCTCCAAGTCTTATCGTTTTGGGAGGCATCAAGGAGCCTCTCCTCTCTGATGTTTTTCTGTCCCATTATATGCATCAGTCTGGCTGGTGGGTAAACAGAGCACTGGTCCCTTTTTGATGTCCTGGGAGCTTGTGTATGTTTGTTGATTGTCACAAACACAGATAATGAAATGGACCAGATGTAAAGGATGTCAGGCTGCCAGGGAGTTATACTTGGGGTTGGATGACCACACACTTCATTTCACATCTGAACAACTCTCACCTCCAGCTCAGAGTATCAAATGGAGAAATCCCTCTGAGCCCCCAGTGACCTAGAGACGTTGCCCTGGCAGAAGCCCAGTGCACCGGCAAGCTGCTTTGGTGGGAAGCTCCACTGTATCTTCCCAGCCACCCCCTGACCAAGTCTGTGGCTGAGAAACTGGTCCCACTCCAGCTGTAGGGGATGCAAGTTCTGTGTCTCATGCTGTCCCATTGCTCCTGCCCAGTGACCAAATTGGTGCTCTATGGCTTCTCCCCCAGCCAGCTAACCTCTCTCCTGACCACGCAAGGTCAGTTTTAATCCTGATTTGTGGTGTGATTCCATACAAATACCTCTGCTGGGTCATCCAGGGTGGTGGCGCCTGTATTTCCCAGAGGCGTGAGAAGCACAAATAAAATGATAGAAACGTCCTGCGTTAATGGTTCCAGTTTGCTGGGGAAAGGCAGTTGTTACTTTTTCCAAGGAGAGCTGCGGGGAGCAGGGAAGTGGGGCCTGTCTCCTCTGACTCGTTTAGTGGGAATGAGTTGCCACACAGCACTGGGTTAGCCACCTGCCCTCCTCCTCCTTCCCTGCACTCAGACCTCTACTCTGGGGGGCTAAGAAAGGCTGGGGTCAGAGGGATGGCACAGAGCCATGTCCCTAGGTCAATGCACCTGGACCAGCAGGGAGAATGGATGGGCATGTCCAATCCTTCACCGGGTGGCAGTTTGCAGGAACAGTCCCAGGAGAGGCCTGCTGTGTATCAATCACCTTTAGGGCCCCCTTTTTACTTTACAAGTGTCGCCCTTTGTATATATGGTTACCCCATCCATTATCCGCAGTGGATTTGCAGAGAACTTACGGCTAAATCAAATCCAACCCTATGACATCTTCCCTTCTGAAAAGTGAGGAAGAAAGAGGGAGACACCTTGGATTATTTCCCTGGGTTGGCTCTTGTGTATAACCCAGCCCACCGATCCCAGGTTTCAGCCTACACAATTATGTGAAATTGTGGTTACATGGGATCAAGATTTCGGGTACACGAAACCAACAGCGAGAGACAATATTGGGACAGTTTGTTGGACGACAATCTATAAACCATAAAAAATTTCTTAGACGCTCTAGTTTTAATACGTTGCCTTTTTAAATTTAACAAAACTCAAAATAATAGACTGTCTCTATAAATTACCACACTATGAATTTTAATTTTCATATTATCTTAAATAGAAATTCATAGTAAATTCAGTGGGGAACTAGGGTGGGGACACTTGGGTTAGGGGAGCAAGAAGTAATAATATTTTACAATTTTTTTAAGACTATCAGAATCTCATTTTTAAAACCTCCGTCACTGGGCACAGATATATTCAATATGCATTTGGCTTTGCAATCTTTTAACCTAGCAATTCCACTTCTGGGAATTCATCTTACAGAAATGTTGGAACGAGTGCTGGGGAGTCTTAGCAGTGGCTAAAGTCAGAAACAACTAATTGCTCGTCAATAAATACTGTGTTAAACAAATGAAATCGATCCATACAAAGGAAGACTAGGCAGCTGTTAGAAACAAGAGGACTATGTATGTCCCACGTAGAATTATTCTCACAAAATCCTGCTCAGTCATGATAGCATGCTTCCATTTTTGTAACAAGCAAACAAACAAACATATTACGTGTAAAGAAAAGAAGTCTAGGGGGATTTGGTACATACACTGAACAGTGATGGCCTCTGAGGAGGGCGTCAGTATGGGGAAAACTTTCATTTTTCATTGTGTTCTTTCTATGTATTGTTCAAATGTTTTATAACAAGGATAACTTTCATATTTACATATAAATATATATGTGTATATAAAAGTATGTATATAAAAGTATTCCTAAAATTTTAAAGCACACTTTTAAAGAAAACAAAAGGAAATGCATTTGATACTCTGCTTGAACTGGTCTGACAGCCCTCCTGATAAGACACACAGCCCTGGGAAGGCCTGGGTACCATGGAAGAACAGTCACGGTCACGGTCACGGTCACAGCTTCCTGTCCTGTCCCCATTCTCCAGCTCAATCCTGCTCTCATTTCCTTCTGAAGGGAAGCATGGAACCTCCTGGTTCCCCAATACAGAGGGAAGCTAACCTCTTCCCTAAGCTTGCTGCGAGGGTGACTCACCCCTTCTTTCCCTAAGGCTGGGGGCGGGAGAAACCATAACTTGGCTTTTAGTAGTGTAGCCAGTTGGAAAAGGGGGTCTCGGGCTCATCCCTCTTTCAACCGACCACAGGCCAAGGATGAACATGTTAAAGAGAAGCCAAAGAGAAAGCAATTCTGGGCTCCAGCTGGCAGGGGCTTAACTTCTAGGCAAACTGAGTTTGGATAAATTTTGACCAAATCAGACAATGATTTTATCACGAGGGGAAAAGATGGCCTGATTCTGGCTTCCCGACATATTGCTGTCTTTTGGATGTCGAATGTAGAGAACTCGGTTCTCTACCTTTGTCAAATGTAGAGAATCACTCATTCAGTTCCAGCCACTGACTTGCCTCCCATCATTAAACGGGCAGTGGTGCCTGTGGGTCCCTCTGTTGGGTGCCCAGTGCGGGGGTTTCAAAGAGAGCCCAGGGTACCTGTGGCAGCTGTCTGGTTCTGGTGAAGGAAGAAGGGACCATGCCTGGACACAGGAGACTGTGAGTGACACGAGGCACAAGCAGGGGTCTTTGTCACTCATGAGTAACTGTCAGACCCTCCGGAAGCAAAATAAGGGGGCTGGATTCCAGAGATAGTGGGGGAGGATGAGTCAACTTTGCCCACAGCTAAAGAAGTAACTGCCTGTGAGGTATATTTGAGGGTTGTTGGGAAAGCCATGGAGCCTCAAAATAGTTCCCCTGTTATCCTGTCAGAGTTACTGAAATTCAACTCTTAGAGATTCACTCCTTTTGACTGAGACTTTAGGCAAGTTAAATTGCAAATGAATTCTCCCAGCTTCTTTCCAATCTGGAAGACAGAGGTCAGAGAACACATACACTTGAATATCAGGAGGGAAGTAGAAAGAACTCAGAGGCTCAACACTCAAAAAAGATAGACCTATGTGGGTCCTAGGCAGAAAGAGAAAGGTTCTGAGGCTTTTCAGTTTTGGCTATGGTGCAGCACTGCATATGATAGTATTAGACCAGACAGATCTAACTGTAGAAGGCTTGTAATTATGCTTTTAGAATTTCTGTTCAAAAAAAGTGCCTCACACACATACACGCAAAACTTCACATAAATGTGTTTGTTACTAGCCTCCTTATCTGTGTTTGTTACTAGCCTCCTTATCTGTGTTTGTTACTAGCCTCCTTATCTATATCTGCTCAAGATGGCTTTAGATCTTGATGTTGAAGGCTGACTAGCCAATTGATTTCATTGTACCAGGCTTCCAAATTTTAAATTCTATGGGGTCCTTGCTTTTGGAGTCTGAGGTTTCTGCCCCCTGCTGTAACGAGCCCTCTAGGTGATTGTTAAAGCAGCTGCTCTCAATCTTGGCTGTACCTTAAAATCACCTGGCACCTTATAAAAATACTGATGCCCAGGGCCCATTCTCAGAGACTTTGATTTAGTTGGTCTGGGGCAGAGCCCAGGCATCACTTGTTTAAAAAATGCCCCCTGACCCCAGCATTTAAATGTGTAATGTGCTCCCTGGGTTTAAAATGCTAAGAACTGTGATGTGGAGGCATGATGGAGTAGATGATCACACCTATTCAGTGTTAAGACTTCTACAGCCGGCAAGAAGTGGTTTAAACTTCGGAAGGCACATCAGAAATGCATTGACATAGGGCTTCCCTGGTGGTGCAGTGGTTAGGAACCCGCCTGCCAATGCAGGGGACACGGGTTCGAGCCCTGGTCCGGGAAGATCCCACATGCCGCGGAGCAACCAAGCCCGCGAGCCACAACTGCTGAGCCCGCGCGCCACGACTGCTGAGGCCCGCGCACCTGGAGCCCGTGCTCCACAACGGGAGAGGACGCCGCAGTGAGAAGCCTGCGCAGCGCAGCGAGGAGCGGCCCCCGCTCGACACAACTAGAGAAAGCCCTCGAGCAGCAACGAAGATCCAATGCAGCCAAAAATTAATAAATACATAAATAAATAAATTTATTTTAAAAAAACCCTTTTTTAAAAAAAAAATGTATTGACATAGATTCTGCAGATTCACCCTTCTGCAGAAACCAATGGGAAGGGCCTAGTCAGGAGATGTGCGACTGAGTGTAGAACCTTACCTCCCAGCCCTCACTCCCGGTTCTTCTGCAACATTCCTTATGTTGCAGTGAAGAAGTTTCCCACCCTCCCTGACCTCAGTAGAATGGATCTCTGGTGTCTTGAGTCCCACCCTTTCCCCACCCCTAGAAGCAGCCTTAACATCACGTCTGAGGGCAGAAAGACCTGGACCACTAGGGGAAGTGGACCCACTCAGCTGAATGGAATCCTGAAATGCTCTTCCCACTCTCTGTTTCTCTTTGGTCAGGATTTCCGATGGCAACCCTCCCAACACTCTGCCTTACCAGACCCCTTCTCCAGACCAGTCTCAGCCCACCTGTCTGTGGGCTATACTAGGATATGCCTGCTTCCCCCTTCCTGGTGGGCACCCGGGGTGCTGTGCTCTCTACATTCATCAAAGTAGGTATCACCTCTTCCTACACTTGAGAGCCCATGGGCTCCTCCATATAGGATTCCCCAAGCCCTCACTGCCCTGCATCACGACTGCCCACAGGCCTGAGCTGGCACTCAGCCCCCCCACAAAAATGCAGTATGTCCCCAAGTCATAACAGGAAGATGATATAGGAAGATAGTCATGTGGAATTTTATCTTCGCATCTTTTGTAACACTGACAATGAAGTTTCCTTTTCTATGTCACTCTTTAGTCTTTACACAAACTTCCACGTGACAAATTCCCAGTTGAGTTCAATTCCAGGAAAACATTTGTGCTGAATTTCTGTGCTTTTTCTTGTCCAAAATCCAAAACTGTGCAATCTAGTGTATTTTTGTTTGTCTCTAAGCTGCCAGAAAACTTATAGCCAAATTCATTGTCCAAGTGTTGTAATCTGCTAAATTCAGGCCATTCAAAATATTCATTCCTTTTGCTTTGCTTTGTTTTCTCCTGAGCTTTTCTGCATTTAGTTCTAAGTTATCTGACCCTGTGCCCAAGTCTGTTACCAGGTCCCACCTCACTATATCTTGGCTCTTTCCATCCCACGTCACCACTGCCGTCATCCTGCGCGTCAGTAACTACAGCCTGGGTGCTGCAAGGCCTTGGTCTCATCCTCCTCTGAGCCTCCACCCAGCAAGCAGAGTGAGCTTTCTAAGTTACAGACCAATCCCATGGCCCCTGCTTCAGTGAGATCCTTCTTCTCTCTGGGAACTGCAACCATGAATTCTCCCCACACTTGCCCGTCCTCCTCCCTCCCACTTGGTGATTTTGCACAACTGTTCAAGCCTGAAACAACCTTCTCTGCTTTACTTTCTTGGTGAAAAGGTTTTCAGGGCTCAGCCTGACCTTACCTATTCTGTGGGTTTTCCCTGAGCTGGACAGCCCTGCTCTGGTTTCCCCTAGCACACAGCACGCATGGATGGCCAGGTCAGATGCAGACTGTAGTTAATTTTTTGTTTGACTACCCAGCAAGGATGGTGAGTGCCTGGAAGGAAGGGAGATATCTTATTCATCACTCTGTCCCTGACGCCTAGCAAGTTGATCTGTAGAACCGTTAAGTGAATGAATGCATGACACAGGCAGGGTTCACCTCTTCCGGAATAGTAGGACTGAAGGCCAGCCTTTTCACTGCCCTTCCTAAGAACAGTTACTGTTTGCCCTTGACTTCCTGTAGAATTCTGCTCATCCTAGGCGGCCCATCCCAAAGGGGGTCTACTCCACTCCTTTGGTGTGTTTGATACTTGATGGTGCAAGCAGAAAGGATTTTGTTCTTTTCTTTTATGTAGTAACAACTGCAGGTGTAAGAGTTTAATAGCAAAATTACTGCAGAGTGCCTATTGTAACCCTGGGGCTGTTATTACTGTGTCATTCAGAACACTAAAGAAGTTGCATCCCTGAAGCGCATCTCAACACCAGCTAGAACTCCGTCTGCTCCTTCCCCAGCACCAGCTGGCTAAAAACAAAGTCAGTGCACTTCCCTTATCCCAATCTCTGTCCCTGGAAGTAATGTCCGGCTTTCCCACCCGATACCCTCAAGGACAGGATTCCTCCGCTGAGGTTCAGCTCTCCTCAGTGGACTGAAGCCAGTTTCCTGTGACCCTCCTAAATATCATTATATCCTGTGTTAAGAGACTACCCCTGGGCTCCATCTAGTCCCAACTCCATCCTGAGGGGAAAAGTGGGAGAAATAAGATCATGCAGTCATCTTTACCTCCCTGTTTTCTCAACACTGCAAATTTCTTTCTGTAAACACACACACACACACACTCTCTCCCGCGCCCCTGCGACAAGCACGGCGCAAGGCGGAGGCTCTGCCCGGTTTCTGCAGGTTTCCCAGGCGCGGGACCACGGCCTCCTGAGTTCCCGGAAGGACGTCCGGACAGCACTTTGCTCCAGTCCCACAGGTCGGGCTCAAGCGCCTCGGTCCCCACGTCCGCACACGGGAAACCCAGTCTTTGGTCTGCAAAGAGCCACTTCCCAGCTCCGGGTTGGGGCAGCTCCGGCCGTCTCCTCTCTTACCCACACCCCCGCGCGTCCCCTCCTCGGTCCCCCGGCGCGTCCCCTCCTCGGTCCCCCGGCCCGGCCCTACCTCCTGGCGCGCCGAGGCTCCGTGGGCTCCGAGGCGCAGCTCGGGGGCGCCCGGGCGGGCGGGGGCGGCGGGCGGCGAGGGCCCGGGGCGCCATGGCCCGCAGCCCCCCGCACTCGTGTCGGCCGGGCCTCTCCCGGCCCCCTCCGCTCGCGTCCCCGCCGCCCGGCCGCCGCTGTGGGCGAGTGGAGGGCGGGCTCGGCCGGCGGCCCCTTCCTCTCCCGGTGGCGCGGCGGCTCTGAGCCGGGCCGCTCGCCCCGCCGGCCCCCGCCCGCCGCCGCTCAGTGAGCTCATCCGCAGCTGGCGGGCGCCCGACCCGTTGCCACGACAACGCCTCTCCCAGGGCCGCGCGGACTCAAGCGGCTCCAGTAAACAGGACCTTCTGCCGGACTCTTCCCTTCGCCCTTTTTGGGGGGTGGGGAGATGGCGGCTTAACCCTTTTTTTGCTGGAGACCACCGAGTGGCAGGCTCCGTCTCCGCCGGGCCCGGGGTTTATCCGCGCGACGCGCTCAGCCGGAGACTGAGACCTTGAGATAGATGCACCGGAGTGGCGGCGACACTCCCGGCCCTCAACTCACTCCAGTCTTTTAACGCGTTTATGGGGCACCTACTAGGGCTCAGGCGCAGGGCTGGGGGCTGGGACACCCTAGGCAACGAGTCAGCCACTACCCTTGCCCCTTGCAGTTCCAAGTCTGGCTGGGATGCCGACACCCTGGCACTATCAGTGAAAGCCCAGGGGCCCTGAGCGCGGGGCACAAGACTCCCACACCGGGCAGGGGTCAGGAAAAGCTTCCCAGAGGAGAAGTGACTTTATGGTGCCTGCTGCCCCACTTGCGTAGAACAAAGGATCAAGGAGCACAGATCGGCATGATTTAGGACTGCCAAAGTACACGTGAAAATGCTGAGGGCAGCTGGGGAGCCTGGAAGGTTTTTGAGCAGAGGAGTGCCCTGCTGAAAGGGAGATGGAGCTGGCAGTGGTGATTGATGAGTGTTGGGGGAAGGCTTCAGGCCCGTGTCTACACCCCTGGGAAAGTCATTCTTGTCTTTCGCCCACGAGGCTCCTGGAAGGAGGGACCTACAGCCTAGGCAAGGGGTGAAAAGGGGAGAGAGAGGCTTAGCCTACAAATTCAGAAAAGGGGTGTGCAGGAGAGAGGGGAAAGAGAAAATAAAGGATTGCAGAACCTGGGGAACATTAGATACTGCCTAGGCAGTTCCTGCAGACTGGGGGCCTGAGCTCTGAGGGGCTTATTCAGGTATCAAAGTCACAAAGACAGAAAAGCTCCATCTTCTTTGCTGAGGGTCTTGCTCATTCTGCAAGATCTTTGAAGCTTTTGTAGACCTCCTTAAACCTCCCTCAACTCCTTCACACCATACCCATTTCAACTAAACACGGTAAAAGTTTAGAATACAAATTTGCAAGGTGTAAGCAGATTTTTTTGTTTTTTTCTTTTTTTAAGTATAAGCATTTAAATGGTTGATTTTTTTTATTTTTTTAAACATCTTTATTGGAGTATAATTGCTTTACAATGGTGTGTTAGTTTCTGCTTTACAACAAAGTGAATCAGTTATACATATACCTATGTTCCCATATCTCTTCCCTCTTGCGTCTCCCTCCCTCCCACCCTCCCTATCCCACCACTCTAGGTGGTCACAAAGCACCGAGCTGATCTCCCCGTGCCATGCGGCTGCTTCCTACTAGCTATCCACCCTAGGTTTGGTAGTGTATATATGTCTAAATGATTGATTCTTGATCTTGAATGCTGCTGTTTCCACCTAGAGCAACCATGAGGCACTGCAGACCGTCTCTCATCCACACCTTCCTCTTCCTTCAGCATCCTGTTGAGGGGCACAGGCTCTGGCACAAACGGCCAAATCCGGCTCTGGAGCAGGTTGCTTGGCCTCTCACTCTCAGTGTCTTCATCCGTATGGTGGAAAAAGCGGTTATAACCGACCTCATGGTGTGGGGATTAAAGCAGATCTTCAAGGAAAGGGTGCAGTACCTGGACTGGCCTATGGCGGGTGCGCTCCCTCAGCCCCTGTTTGTTATTTTCTTCCTAATCTCTTTTCTTTGCAGGAGCAAAGGTTCAAGGAGGGAGGAGGGCAGCAGGCAGTGTTTCTTCTCCCTTCTGAGTTGAGCTTCCCCCTCCCCCCAGCCCTTTTAGGTCCAGGGCCTTCTGCCAGAGCATGGCTAGCAGCACAGAGCCAGCACTATATGCCAAATGAAGAGATGCAGGACCAGGGAAAGGAGGCCAGTCTGAATAAGAGGAGGAGAGAGCCTGAGAAGGAGCCTTTGAACATCTCCTCTCCCCCAAATTGTCTAATGTCCGCTTAAATTCCTTCGGGATGCTAAACACATCCTGAGTGTCTTTTCAGTTCCAGGCCCTTCACCTCTGTCATGGCACCTGATCCACTCCACACTCCTGGGCAATTACATATCATCCCTACCATTTTGTGGGTGAGAAAGCCAAGTTTTAAGAGGTTATGTGACTTATTTGAGGTCACACGGGCCCAGGCCTTTTTGTCACACCAAGTTGCCTGAGAGCAAGGGCTCTGCCCAGCGCCAGTCACTCTGGAGGGGGGTTTCTGGATAAGTATTCAACCCTCATCCTGGTTATGCTCCCTGCTCTGGAAGCCACAGGCATCTCTGACACCGCTCCCCAGAGACTGGGCACCACTTGCTTGGGTCACTGTGACCCATTCCTTTTCGACTCCTTGCCCGGCAGGAACTTCTATCTCAAGCCCATTGGCCTGCCAGCGTGTAGTTGAAAGTTATACACACAGTAGATGATAGATGAGAAGTTTGGTTATTTCTTTAAATTATTATTATTTTATCTAGAAGGCTGGATGGGGAGAGGAATCATTTATCTATGTTTGGGGCCGTGACATTTGGGGCAGGTAGAGCAAGGAAGGAAGGAGCCTGTTTTAGGGGCAGGGAAAGTCCACAGCCTCACCTTGACATGCCTTTGGTGAAGATTCTCCTCATCCCTTGAGAATGGGCCTGAGCCCACGGAACCATCTGGGCTGGCGGCAGGGCTGCCTCAGTCTTTCGCAGGCATCCTACTCCTTTCCTCCCCAGGAAGCCATCTCCCTCCTGCCGTCCTCATTCCATGCTACTCGCATTGCCTCCGTGGCTCATTCTCCCCAGCCCAGAGGCAGCTGGATGCGAGCTCCCGCAGTCCCACCACAACCTCCAGCTGCCTCCCTCTGAGGAAATAAAACCAAGCCAAGCATCCCACCCAAACCTCAAACCCAGGCTGGGTTTGTTCTCGGTCCCAATCAAATGTCATCCAGGAGGTGTGGGATGGGAGGGGAAGTATGGGGCGGGGGAAGTGGAGGCCACCCAGGGGAAGGGGTGAGCAGAGCCCAGACTGAGGGCCCTGGTGCTCTGACATCCTCCCCTAGCTTCGAAGGGCCTGTCTTTGCTGCCCTCCGCCCTGCCCCAATTGATGCTCTCCTGCCTTCTACCTCCTGTGCTGGGGCTGGGAGATTGGAAGCTGTGGGGGCCCGTTATGGGGTGCTGTGGAGAAGGTGGCATTTGTTGGTCACCACTGACATTTGTCAGGGTACCACTGGAAATCTCAGAGAATCACCGAATTGGCAAATATGACAATCACCTGTAACTTTTGCATAAGCACCACCTGTTTCACTCCTATGCCCCTAGCTTACTTTGAAGGGTCATGGTTTTTTTTTCCCACAGAGTTAAAGTGTTCATAACTTTACAAGGATTAGTGTATCTATGACAAAAAGAGAGAACTGAGTCATGGAAGGCCTGCACTTTCACCATTAGGCAAAGTCTCAACTATCGTACCTGCAATGCCCAGTACCCTCTACGCCTCTATTCTTCTCTGTTCCTTCTGGAAGATCCAGTTAAACTTCAGGGAGAGGAACTAGAGGATGGTGACTGAGATACTCTTTTAGAGGCATGAACTTCTGTGTTTCAGCAGGTCTCGCTCTTCCTGTGCACTGTGATTTCAGAACACAGTAGGGCAGTCGGACTGGCTCTGCATCATGCCGAGGACACAAGGCTTCCACCTCTTGCTTCTCAGAGCCTTCCCCTCTGTTTCCCGACCAACTAGGCAATCTCCTCAGACATAAGGGGGTGGCAAGAATCCCCTTCAAACATTTTCATCACATGTTAGGATCTGGGCACCACACCTCTGGGCTTAAAGCCTGCCAGCTCGTCCCCTCTGCTAACACCCACCCAGACCCTGATCTCAGCCTTCAGAGCTCCAAATGGCTGTAAGTCATTGTGCTGCCTCTCAGAGGGCACACCTTGCGGGCGGGGGGGGCGAGAACATATTTCTGGAAGGCCCTAATATCTGATCCACTTCCTATATCTCTCAGATCAAATCAAATCAAAATCAAAATATTGGCCAAAGATGCAATACTGTAAATCAACTATACATCACCTTAAAATACATATATATTGGCCAAAGGCAAGCCTGGGTGGCTTCTGACTGCCCCAGATGGCAGCACCACCTTGGGCAAGGCAACTGCCGTTTGTGGGTCTCGGGCTCCTGGAGAGATGGGGCGAGATGGCCCTCAGGTCCTCCCCAGTCCCCACCCGCTCAGGTAGGCGGAGAAAGTGCTTATTCTCATTCTGCTCTTTCCTGTGTGCCTGAGCAGGTACCAGGGAGTGTCAAGGCTTCCCAGAGATCACCCAGGAGGTAGGTTCTAATAGCAGAGCCTCTTTTACCAATGAAGCAACCGCCAAGAAGAGCGAGGTGCCTTGCCCAAGGCCACCATGAATGAGTGCCAGAGCTGGGATGACCCCAGACAACCCCTTCCCACCTTTGCTGTCGGGACCGCTGGTCAGGAGCTACCGTCCTCATCTGCCCAGTTTGCAAACAGAGGGAGGACCTGGTTACAGGACCGACCGGGAGCAGCAGAGCTGTACGCAGCATGGTGGGCATTGCAGCGGCAGAGCTGGAAGGGGCCTCACAGACGGGCACTGGGGACCTGCCCAGGCCACGCGGCGTCAGCACAGGGGCAGCACCTGCACCAGGGTAGAGCTGCGGCAACCATCCAGGAAACCAGAAGGTGGGGACAAGAGGAGGAGAAATCCCAAGAGAAGAGGTTAATGGAGACAATTCAGCTGAAGTGAAGGAAAGAGAAAGGGAGGGGCTGGGGAGGGGCCGACGTGAGGGAGGAAGGGATGGAAAATCACTGCAGCAGGCGGGGCAGGGGCAGGGGCCTTCTCCCTTAGTGTTCTTTTCCAGTATTTCTGATATTTCTACTCTACCGGCTTAGGGAGTAGATGTATGTGGGTGGCCCAGAGCCAGCATTTTCATGCCAGGGTCCAACTCCCTGAGGAGCTAATTGCAGGCTAGGTGTACCAAGCAGGACCTAGGGGTAGGGTGGGGTCGGTGCTTCTCAAACTTTTTCCTTCCCTGATAATCCCCTTGGGCTTGTTGGGGGAAAAGCAGATGCTACTCTTCCCCAGAGGGATCCTAATGCAGGGAGACTGGGATGGGGCTCGCGAATCTGCATTTTTACAGCTACCCCAGGTGTTTTTGGTGGAGGTGGCTCAAGTCCCCACTGGAGACACACTGGCGTAGAGCCTGCCCAAGGTGGGGATGAAGTGGAGGCTGTGGGAGGGGTATGCAGGGGTGTCCCTTCCCGGTATCTGTTCTGAAGAAAGTGCGCATGTGTGATGGGGGAGGGCAGCAGGATGCTGAAAGGGTCTCAGCAGAGAGCTGTCCTCCACAAGAAGTGGTCCTCACCTAGGGACAACTTTGTTCCCCCAGGGGACATCTGGCAATGTTTGAAGACATATTATTTATTTATCTGGTTGCACCGGGTCTTAGTTTCGGCTCGCAGGCTCCTTAGTTGCATGTGGGCTCCTTAGTTGCGGCATGCGAACTCTTAGTTGCAGCATGCATGTGGGATCTAGTTCTCTGACCAGGGATCGAACCCAGGCCCCCTGAATTGGGAACATGGTGTCTTATCCACTACGCCACAAGGGAAGTCCCTGAAGACATAGTTTATTGTCACAGTTGGGAAAGGGGGGGTGCTTCTGGCACTGAGTGCGTAGAGGCCGGAGATACTGCTAAACATCCTGGGACAGCTTCTGCTCCTCCCCCGACACACAGCAAAGAACTATCCTGCCCCAAAGGTCCAAAGTGCAGAGGTTGAAAACCCCAGAACCAGCCAAGTCCCCATCCCCAACCCCTTCTCCAGGATCTTGAATAAATACTTGCTCTGCATCACATCTGTTATGTAACAATGTGACGTGGGAGATGCTAAAATCACAGTCATTTGGCTCAAGCGAAAAAATCAGCACAGCCAGGTGGGTCTTGGCGTCTCTTTCCCGCTCCCATCCTGCAGGAGATTTGGATGCACTTCACAAGCGATTGGTGCCACCTAGTGGTACTAGAGTTAATACCAGCAGGAACATTTCCAAGAACTGGAAACTGTTGATTATTAAGGGGCTTACTTATCACTGTGAAGATTCTGTGGAAATAAACGAAGACCACCCAAATGAGAACAAATAGAGGCTATTTATTCAGAGCTTTCTATAGCAAGGGAGTCAGTTACTTACAATCAATTGCATTTGGCAGAGACTCAAGTACAAGTGGAGAATCAAATGCTAGCAGAAAAGGTTTACAGAGGAAAAAGAAAAGGCTTCAGGTGCCCTGAATTGGAGGTTGTTGGCACGGGGAGGCTGGAGGCCAGGGCATCGCGTGTGATTGGTTTGGAGAGGCTATTTGGCTTTCTCTGATTGGTCCTGAGTTGATAATTGGGGGGGTGAAAATTAGAGAAGCTGCAGTCAGGGACCAAGTCCTGACTATTCGGGGCCCATTGCTGCCGAGGCTACGGGTCAGAGTTCTATTGTCATATATGGTCTGGCCAGTGTCTGTCTGTATATTCAGTCTCTTAATTCATTAATTATTCTAAATACATTCCTGCTGTTACTAATCACGAAACATTACATAGAGTTTCCCATGTGAGAAGCAGCTTGACTACAAATCAACAACTCTAATTTTTAAAGGCTGCCCTTACAATTTTTGATTTAGCATTCATATTTGATACCACTGTTTGATTTTGCTGTCCATGGTGTCTTTTTTTTTTTTTTTTTTGTGGTACACAGGCCTTTCACTGCTGTGGCCTCTCCCGTTGTGGAGCACAGGCTCCGGACGCGCAGGCTCAGCGGCCATGGCTCACGGGCCCAGCCGCTCTGCGGCATGTGGGATCTTCCCGGACCAGGGCACGAACCTGTGTCCCCTGCATCGGCAGGCGGACTCTCAACCACTGTGCCACCAGGGAAGCCCCATGGTGTCTTAATATGTATAACTCTGTTCTCCTAATTGAAATCCACATGGGCCCCGGGAATCCCTTAGCTTCACCTGTTTGGGTGACTGTTAACTCCTTGAGATGGTGCACCTTTATCACCATCAGCACCACCAGCATCACCACCACAAGGACACTGGTTCTCAAAGTGTGTCCCCAGGACCAGCAGCAGCAAATGGGAACCTGTCAGAATTGTCAATTCTCAGGCTCCACTCCAGACCTACAGAATCAGACGCTGCAGATGGGCCCCGCCCTCAGGTGATTCTGGTGGATGCTCAAGTTTGAGCCACCACTTTAGGTGAATTTCTAGGATGCCACAAAGGGCTGAGGTCAGACCTTCCATGATGTTTCCTCCAAATCTGTGAAACAGAACCACTTTATCTAGATAATATAAATGACAATATTTGCTAACATTTAGTGACACCTGGTATTACCCACGTCATGTACAGTTTTGACTCACTGCTTTCAACAGCCAGAGAGGGAGGTTCTGTTCTTACCTCCATCCGACAAGTGAGGAATAGAGGCTCCAAAAGGCGAGGTAACGTGTCCCTAAGGTTATACAGGTTACACAGAACCAAGAACTAAAGCCAGGCTTACTTAACTCCAGAATTTTGTTCTTAACTACTGTTTTCTTTTCCCCAAGATTATTTATTTATTTAATTTATTTTTGGCTGCATTGGGTCTTAGTTGTAGCACACGGGATCTTCGTTGCGGCGCGTGGGCTTCTCTCTAGTTGTGGCGTGCAGGCTTCAGGGCACGTGGGCTCTGTGGTTTGCGGCACTCAGGCTCTGTCGTTGAGGCATGAGAGCTCGGTAGTTGTGGCCCGCAGGCTTAGTTGCCCTGTGGCATGTGGGATCTTAGTTCCCTGACCAGGGATCGAACCTGTGTCCCCTGCATTGTAAAGCAGATTCTTTACCACTGGACCACCAGGGAAGTCCCTTAACTACTGTTAAAGATACTAATTGCCAGAATCATAGATGTAAGTCTAGAGAATTTGTATAGCTTTGGTCAGACTCCCCTCCGCAATTCGCTTAAGGAGAAACAGAGGCCCAGAGAGACCACCTGAGGTCATGTGGTTACCTCTTTTTTTTGTTTGTTTGAATCAAAAATTTTTATTTATTCTTCGGCCAAACACAACTGATTTCCATCCACAATTTTTTTTTAAGGTAAGGAACAGTGAGTCAGGGCTTTCCCTAGTGACACAGTGGTTAGGAATCCGCCCGCCAATGCAGGGGACACGGGTTTGATCCCTGGTCCGGGAAGATCCCACATGCCGTGAAGCAACTAAGCCCGTGTGCCACAACTACTAAGCCTGCGCTGTAGAGCCCGTGAGCCACAACTACTGAGCCTGTGTGCCACAACTACTGAAGCCCACGCACCTAGAGCCCGTGCTCCGCAACAAGAGAAGCCACTGCAATGAGACGCCTGCGCACCACGACGAAGAATAGCCCCCGCTCGCCACAACTAGAGAAAGCCCGCGTGCAGCAATAAAGACCCAACGCAGCCAAAAAGAAAAAAGAAACAGTGAGTTAACTGAAGAAAGGGCTGTGGCCTTGGCTAGGGAATGGTGACACTGTGACACTCAACAGAGAACGTGGGCCTGTGGGGATGAGCCTGGGCCGTGAAATGACTGGACCCGGGTCAGCGACCCTTCTCCAGGAAGGCTCTGCAGCACCACACACACTGCTGGTAGATGGTCTCAAAGTCAGCATCGTTGCCGTAATAGGGATATTCAATAATGAGTTGCTTTTGTGGATCATAGCCCCCAAGTAGTTCAATTTTCGCTCTGCAGTTTTTAACTTGATTACTTTTTCTATTCAAATCTCTCAGGTTGCTGTCATCCATACATAGCATATCATCAAATGTGGCAAAGTCTTCTTTGGTAACCCAGACACACGAATAGCACCGACTTGGTCAACTGTTCGGCCATCCTCCCGCGGCACATAGAGGTGTCCACTCATGTGGTTACCTCTTAATTAGGGGGCTAGAACCGAGAGACTCTGGTTTCAGATTAAGTCCTCAATAAGCCCTTTGGTGAATCAGAGTCATACAAGAATATTTTACACCTTTGGGACAGAGTAAATAAATAAATCAGAAGAAGCTGGGAAGGCATAATTAATAGCTGGCCATATTTGAAACCAGTGGTAGTAGGTATGACTTCTGTCTAGGGAACTTTAAAAGGGTCTGCCGCATCTTGCGGAAATGGGATATGGATTATTAGTTAGCACTGCAGGAGTTCCCACATTTCGAGCACTCCTTAGGCTGTGAGTGGCAGTCACACTTCCAGGAGCAGGCATGGGCCACGACCTTGTTTCCCTCCCCAGGGCCCTTCCACTTGTGAGGCCCTGGCAGACTTCTGTTGAAGCCTGTCACCCTCGTGGAGATAAAGGGTCATGTATGTAGAGGTGACTGTGGTACCCCAGCACAGGGCAGCCTCCTAAGCCCCAAAGAGCAGAGCATAAGACCACTGGGCCCTCCCAGGCTGTGCTGGCTGATTTCCAAGCTCTGTTCTGCTCTCCTTTGCTCTCTAGAGGTAGCTGACCTTCCTTTGGTTCTTCAAGGTTAAAAAAACAAACTCCCCAAAAACCTCACACCAAACACCTTCCATCTGGGGGCTTAATACTGGACTGAGTTTAAGAAATACTGGAGCTTAATAAGTATTGGTTGAATGAATGAATGTTCTTTCCGGAGCCACTCCCCAAGGTCCAAACACGTTCCCCAAATCGGGGCAGCCAGGGACTCCAGCCGTCCAAGGACAACGCTCCCAACCCCCGCCCTCACCCCCACCCCCCACTTCCCGCTCAGTTGAAAAACAGACCCGTGTTCCGGAACCGGCCTTCAGTTCACCTAACGTTTCCGCGCTCTTTGTAAGGAAAGCTAAGGATGTTAGTGGAGAGACAGACGCGCAGCGGGGAAAGGGGGCGTGGAGGGCGCGTTGGCGTTTTGGGTTAATTCTATTTCTGGGACTCCGAGACGCAAGGGCCGGGTGAGCCTCGGCCGCAGTCCGGCTCGCGTCGGCTTTAAGGGGCGGTCCCCGAGCCTGCGGGCGGGCGGTCCCGGAAGACGCGGATACCGCGGTCTCTGCGTCCTCCGCGTCCGGATCCCCGGTCCTCTGTGCCCGGATCCCGGGTCCTCCGCGCCCGGACTCCCGGTCCTCCGCGGCCCGATCCCCGGCCCTTGGCACCCCGATCCCCGACCCTCTGATCCCCGGCCCTCGGCACCCGATCCCCGGCCCTAGGCACCCCGATAGCCGACCCTCCGATCCCCGGCCCTCGGCGCCCCGATCCCTGGCCCTCTGATCCCCGGCCCTCTGCGCCCCTTCCACGCCCTTGGCGCCCGGACCCCACCGCGTGCGGGGACTCGGCTCTCTACAACCCCGCCCGACTCCTCCCCACACCGTACTCGGTGCCCGGGTCCCCGGCCGCCCGCACTGCCCCCGCCCCCCGCCCCAGCTCTCCACGCCTCGCCCCGCCTGGCCGTTCCTCACCCCGACCCGGGCTCTTGGCGCCGCGGCCCTCCGCACGGTCCCCCCAGCCCCACCCCGCGCAGCCCCTCAGCGCGCCGGCCGGCGTGCGCGGTGACCCTGCTGCGGCCCGGCTCTGTCTCCACCCGCGCGGGCCACGTCCCCGACCTGGGCCTGGCTTGGCTCCTCCGGCTCTCAGTTCCGAAAACCCTCGGGCCTCAGACCCAGGCGAGGTATCCGGCAGGGAGCGGGGACTGATGGGCCAGCCCTCCTGCGGCGGAGGCGGGGCAGGGTTGCGGGCCCGCGGGGCGGGGCGGCCCTGAGGAGGCAGGACTCGCAGCAGGACCCGGCAGAGGCTGCACACGCGAGGCGAGGTCTGAGCTCCCCGAGTCTCACAGCTGCCTCGCTTTCAAGTGGAATACTCAGCTGGGGCCCAGACTCAGGCCAGCCTTGCGGAAAGAAGGAACGAAGATGGGTGCTCCTTAAGTGGAGGCAGGCAGCCTGGACCGCGACCTCTGGGAGAGCATGGTGACCCCCTGGCGCTTCTCTGTCAGGGTCTGCTTGTCGCACCTAAGGGGCTTGGAGCTCAGAAAGGACCTCGGCCTTTTGAGACCCTCTGGGTGCTGTCGCAAGGCTAGACTCTGTTGGCTTCTGCTTGGCACTTTGCCCAAACTCATCTCAGCCTCTGAGGACATTGGCAAGGGGGTCCCTGAGAGCTTGTGTCGGCAAAGGACCAGTTGGAGTGACCTGGCTGAAAACGGGCCACTGGAGAGAGTCCCCCCGGAGCAGCGGCTAGGCTGCCTCCTTCTGCACTTGCGGATCTGGCTCCGCGCGGGGGCGCTCTTGGTGAAATTCTTCCCCCTCCTTTTACTCTACCCCCTCACCTACCTGGCTCCCAGCGTCTCCAGGCTCTGGCTCCACCTGCTTCTGAAAGCCACCGAGACCTCCGGTCCAACGTACATCAAACTCGGCCAGTGGGCCAGCACCCGGCGTGATCTCTTCTCAGAGGCTTTCTGTGCGCAGTTCTCCAAGCTGCACGTCCAGGTGACGCCCCATCCTTGGACCCACACTGAACACTTCCTACGGCAGGCCTTCGGAGAGGACTGGGGAAGGGTCCTTTGCTTTGAGAAGCAGGAGCCTGTGGGTTCCGGCTGCGTGGCCCAAGTGTACAAAGCACGTGCCAATCCTGCCTTCCTGGAGAATGACAGCATCCGGAGACTGGCCACAGCCTCCAGACTGCAGCTTTCTTCGGAAGCCGGGAAAGTCCGGGGGCTGGGAGAGCTCCTTGGACACTTGGGGAAGGCGTGGAGGCCTCAAGGAAGTCTTGCCGACCAGTCATTTCTAGAAGGGCTGCTCTTCCCTAAAGCTGACCTGGTTGGATCGAATGCAGCCTTGTCTCAGGCTTCGGGACTCGCCCATGGACCACAGCCAGATCACCTCATCCCCGTGGCCGTGAAAGTAAGTGTTCTGATGTTTGCAGCCAGACCCTTCCCATCTCTAAAATCTCACCGACTCCACGGAGCTGCCCAGATCAGGAAGTCCCCCTTTGCAAGTCACCCCACATTGCCTTCCATTGATTTCTTTTAGCTTGACCGTTATCTGAGTGCCTGTGATGTGCAAGCTGTTTGATTTCTTGGCTTGAAGGAGTGGTGATGCGAATGGTCTGAAAGAGGAAAATGAAGAGGGTTTGGAGTTGGCTGTCGCTGTGGGTGGAGGACCCACCATTCAGCTGACCTCCTGCTCTGGGGTCAGGATAGATCGGAGACAGACTGTGTTAGGTGTGCTGTGGTGAGCCCAAGAGGGTGGCGTTCATTTTACAGAAGTGGTTTCCTTCTCTCTTTATTTGCAATCACCCCTTCCCGGGCTCCATCAACTCTTCTCTCCACACCTTTCCACCCCTGTTCAGCACGTCCCCAGGAGAACTGGCAGATGCTAGTAGCAAATACCCTGGTGCTCTCTTTTACCTCCTCAGATAAAACCCTCCCAAGGGTGCCTCACTCAGACCTACTGAGTTATACTTTCCAAGGGAAGAGCCTGGGCCTGGCTTTTTATAAATGCTGCAAATGATTCTCATCATTAGGCACATTTAGGAAACACTGGTCCAAAATATCTCGAAGGTTCCCTCTGCTCTGTGGGATACAAAAGGAGTGGATGCCTGCTGTATACCAGGAAACATGCCCGTCACGTCAGATGCATTGTTTAATCTTTATTAGATGCCCGAGATAGGCATTTTTTTTCTTATATCTTTATTTATACTCCACTTTATTCCTAAAAGGATTTGAGGTGGAGGTAGGGGTTATTGTCCGCATGGGGTTTTTTTGTTTGTTGTTTTGGCCATTCCACGCAGCGTGTGGGATCTTGGTTCCCTAACCAGGGATCGAACCGGCGCCCCCCTGCATTGGAAGCATATAGTCTTAACCACTGAACCACCAGGGAAGTCCCCTATATGCATGTTTTAAATGATAGAACAGGAGGCTGAGAGAAGTTGCACAGCTTGTCCAGTTTCATACAGGAAATGGGTTGCAGAACTGGAGTTTGAACTCTTTCCATTCCACCTCTGGAGTTCTGTGACTCTAGAGCAGTATTTTGCAGGCTTTGGACCACCTGACTCAGCTACCTGTACACTCAGTAAAATGCAGATTCCCAGCTCCCCTTCCAGCCAGTCTGATTCAGTACGTCTTTTTAAAAAATATTTATTTATTTATTTATTTGGCTGCGCTGGATCTTAGTTGCAGCACGCATGTGGGATCTAGTTCCCTGATCAGGATCGAACCCGGGCCCCCTGCCTTGGGAGCGTGGAGTCTTAACCACTAGACCACCAGGGAAGTCCCTGACTCAGTAGGTCTTGGAGGAGATCTGGGAGTCCACATTTTCACCAAGCAACCCACGGTGACTTTTATGCTCACTAATGTTTAGGAATCACTGATCTAAACTTAATGTATTTGAAGGAGAAGCCCACCCATGCTTCCCAGCAAAGCTGAGTGCCATGCAGGCGAGCTGCCCTCTGAGTCTCCTCAGGAAGACGCAAAGGGAGGAATGCAGGAGCATCCTGGGCGTTGGGACTGCTTCTCCTTTGCTCTGATGAGAAGCCTGCTGACTCTCCTTTGACGGTAGGACCCAGCCGTGGCTGGGTTGATTGATCCCTCCTGTCTCACTGTGCCTCCTTTTGGCAGGTGTTGCACCCTGGCCTGCTTGCTCAGGTGCAGATGGACCTGCTGCTGATGAAGATGGGCAGCCGAGTCCTTGCACTTTTGCCAGGAATCAAGTGGCTCAGCTTGCCTGAGATTGTGGAGGAATTTGAGAAGCTCATGGTGCAACAGGTGAATTCTCTTTCCCTCAGTTGTAAATAGCACACAACAGTTTTTGCCATTAGCAGCTGCTTAGTAAATGCTGAATGGATGAGTATTTTCCCAGTGCGTTGTGGCTAATGTAGTATATTAGTCAGGATAGGTGATGCTAGCTGATATAACAAAGAATATCCAAATCTCAGTGACTTAATGCAACAATGTTATTTTTTGCTTATATGAAAGCTCCATGCAGGTGAACTGAGGGAGTGAGTGGCAGCTCTACTCCATAGTTATTTAGGGACCCAGTTTCCTCCCAAATTTGTCATCTGGGGTCAGTGTGGAATGGGGAGAGAGACCACGGAGGGTCATGTAAAGGATTCTGTGGCCAGGTCTGGAAGTGATATATATCACTTCTTCCCAGTCTACAGGTCAGAGCTTTAATCACACGGGCCCAGTGTAACTACAAGGGAGCTTGGGGAAGGCAGTCTTCCTTAGTGTCTGGGATGAAAATGAAATGATTCTGGTGGAACATATAGCATTATCTGTGCCACAATCAATGGCCGAACTCCAGAAGCAGAAGAAGAATTAGCGAAGTCACACACGGTGCCTTTGGTTTGCTTTGTTTCCGGGGTTAATGAGTAGACAAGGACCTCCTCGTTGTCCAGGGCCCTTGGGACACCTGTTTAAGTAGCCAGACTTGGTAAACATGCTGGAGGCTCTCAGGGCTCCAAGGAGGCATCTGTGCTGGCTTCCTGGCGGTTGGCACAGAAATTGGCAGGCTTTCAGAAGCAGTGTACCAAGTCTTCACTTATGTCCTCTGATTTAGGGTTTTAAGCCCCAGGGATGCGTTTTAACGTTTAGAAAGCTTTGCTTTATGCTATGGAGTTGTGTAGGTTTGATAATAAAAGAAAATTAAAACAGAGAAAAATAACTTCTTTTCTGACACCCATCTTGGCATTAATCACTCTCAGTTCTACCATCTGAGCTTCAGTTCCCCTTTGAGAAGTCTGATAGGCATCATGGGATCCCATCACTTGAAGCTTAGACCTCTATAGCGCACCCCATTTATCTCAAAAATCAACTCTTCCTACCAGCTGTAGCTCTGAGTGGTCCAATCACGTTCCCAGCCTTGAAATCTTAGAGTCTGGGTGTATGTAGGGGGTGTATGTTCATTTATAAATTCATGTAACATGTATTAAGAACTGTGTTAGAAGCTGGTGAACTAAGAAAACAAGTGAGGTTTTCCTGTCCTCAAGGAATATATAGTAGTAGGAGGAGGGCTGATGTGAAATATTTGGAGAAAAAGCATGAGTTACAATAGGAGTCTCTACAGATTCGGTCGGGTTCAGCTGAGGCTCAAGAGGGGAAGTGGTCATTCCACCCTGAGGGTCCAGGCTCCCTAGGCTTGCGCTGACTCGCGAAAGGGCAGTGTTTGCAGTTGGCCCAAATGGGGGAAGAACATTCCAGTCAGGGGGAGTAAACAAGGCACTGAGACGGGAGGCATCTGGCAGGCTGAGATGTTCAGCACTCTGCAGATTGGGTGCAGCTGGAGTTTGGGGAAGTAGAGGAAGGAGGAGGCGCCCCAAGAGATGGACCTGGAGAGAGAAGCAGGGGCCAAACCATGGCCCACCTTGGACGTCATCCTAATGAATGCAGACTCCGTCCTGCAGGTGGGGTGGGGGGGACACCAGAACATGGATTGGAGAGAGGGAAGATGGGGGACAGGGAGCCCAACTAGGACACCTCTGTTAGGGTTCAGGTGACTGGTTTTGAGTCACCGTGGGAGGAACAGTGGGATGGAAAAGGGGAACAGATCTGAGAGTGGTGAGGGCTGCAGAGTTGATGGCACTGAGTCTCCCATGGGTATGGAGGGTAAGAGAGAAGGTGTAATCTGCAGTGACTCGCAGGTGACTGGGGGCAGGGTGAACGTAAATTCAGTTTAGACAAGTTCTCCAGCGTGTCTGCTGTCTGCAGCTTGGAGCTCACGTCGTGGGGTAGGGATGGGGCTTGAGACTTCTGGGGCAGCCCGAGTTTCTTGGGAGTTCTGCAAGAGAGCAGGTGGGGAAGGCAGGTGAATCTCGGGACTTGCTAGCTCTTGGGGGGTTCAGATTTTGCTGTCTCTGGGCCCAGGCTACCCCTTCCCTCACCTCTTCTCTCCATTTCCCTGTAGATTGACCTGCGTTATGAAGCTCGGAATCTAGAACACTTCCAATGCAACTTCCTGAATGTGAACTCTGTCAAATTCCCCACCCCTCTGCGTCCCTTTGTCACCAGGGATGTCTTGGTGGAAACGTTTGAAGTAAGACTGAGAGCTTCCCCTGGCCGCGCCTTTTACTCATAGTCAGGTTGTCTCCCCTTCACAGGAAGGCCTGAGTTGGAAAAGACAAAAGCCAAGAGAGCATGTGATTACTGCCTGTGAAACTGAGAGGGGTTTGGATACGCCTGAGGGTGGAAGGCAGCGTAGCAAGGTGGCTGAGAGCCTGGCCCTGACCTAAGACTTTCTGGATTTGGAAGTCTGCTCTGCCACTGTATTTGCTGGCTGGCTTCAGTTCCCTCCTGTACAACAGCAGGCAACCCTTCCTGCCTCATAGGGTTGTCCCAAGAGTCAATGAAACATTGAATGCAAAATGCCCTCTGCACAGAGACTGCACGGCAAAAGTGCTCAACACGGAGAAAGTGCTCAACAAGTATTCCTGTCATGGCCTTAGCTGTCTCCTGGTTCAGTCTCCTTTGTAAAGATGGTAATGAGATCCAGAGGAGTGACCTGAATGACCCACTGTTACTAGCTGTGTGACTTTGAGCAAGTTACTTAAACTCTCTGGGCTTTAGTTCTTTTATTTGTTAATTAGGGATAACAAGATCTATCTCAATAGGCTGCTTTGACAATTAAATAACTAACCTATACGAAACACGAAACACGTACTGACTGGCTCCCCTTTCTTCTCTCTTCCTTTTCTTTTCCCTCCTGTGAGGTCACAGAGCTCATTCTTGTCCCCATTGGCTGATTCTTGACCAGAAACAAGCTCACCCTGACAGCAAAGCCTCTCTTACCTGTGGGTGGCAGCCGCTGGATTTCCTCCCTAGTAAACCTATGGGACTTGTTGATACGTGTTGTAGAAGGGAAGGGTAAATAGGTTAAAATTATCTTGTGGGTGACAGATTCATAGGGGCTCTAAGAAAGGAAAACCTCTCCGGGTCACTTCCCCATCAGTGGGAAGGCCGTGCGGGTGTGTCCCCGTGGAGACGAGGAGCGGGGCAGTCGCGGGCTGTGCAGGCTGAAGCTGTTCTCTCCCCGATCTTCCCCCAGGAGAGTGTGCCTGTGTCTAGTTACCAGCAAGCAGGGATTCCCGGGGACGTGAAGAGGAAGATTGCGCGGCTGGGGATCAACATGCTCCTGAAGATGGTGAGTTCACGGCAGGGCGGCCGCTCAGCTGGCACGCGGTGGAATTGTGTGTGGGAGGCGGGAGGTGGGGGACCCTGTTCGGCCGAGCAAACGGCTGCTGGCTGGAGAGGGTCAGCTCTCGAGATAGCCCAGCTGACCCAAACGCGCCTTCTTCTACAGCTTTCTGTTGAGCACTTTCTCCGTGTTATGCGCTGTGTCTCTGTGCAAGAGTGGGGAGGGAGACCCAGGCCCCACCCGACTTGCCTACAGTTTAGACAAACAGCCAAAGACCACCTCGGGTGTTACATGCTATTTCATTCATTCATTCAGCAAGTATTTGTTGAGCACCTGCTACGTGCCAGGCACTGAATTAAGTGCTGGATTTACAGTTGTGAGCAAAAGAGACATGACAACAATGTTCAGGGAACATCCCCGTTTAGTGGGAAGACAGGCGATGCTAAGTGGGTGAAGTACGGGTACCCGAGGGTCATTTAGGATGGGCCGTCCCAGCCCCAGGATTTGTTCAGGAAGTGGCACCATCTCCTCCGGGATGTGAAGGAAGTCTAGCTGTCTCCTTGGAGAGGATGGCCTGACAATAATTACTAATGAGTTGACACTCAAAAAAGGCTATAGTGAGCCCAAAGCAATATCAGTTATTTCATCACTAGTAGTAACAGCAGGAACCCAGCATTGTTAGCAGCTCATGTGTAGGAGCAAGGAAAGAAGATACACGGGCTTCCCTGGTGGCACAGTGGTTAAGAATCCGCCTGCCAATGCAGGGAACACGGGTTCAAGCCCTGGTCCGGGAAGATCCCACATGCTGCGGGGCAACTAAGCCCGTGAGCCACAACTACTGAGCCTGTGCTCTAGAGCCCACGAGCCACAACTACTGAGCCCACGTGCCACATCTACTAAGCCCGCGTGCTCTAGAGCCTGTGCTCTGCAACAAGAGAAGCCACCGCAATGAGAAGCCTGCGCACCACAACGAAGAGTAGCCCCCGCTCACTGCAACTAGAGAAAGCCCACGCACAGCAACAAAGACCGAACACAGCCAAAAATAATAAGTAAAAATAAATAAATTAAAAAAAAAAAGATACTGAGATTGTCGAGGGTCTGAACTCTTCCTGGTGGTTGGCACAGAAGAGAGTGGTCGAGGCACAGACAGCTGGTCTAGGATGCATAGTGAGGACGAGTGCCCAGGTCTGGGGGTACAGAATCGGGGTAGGAAGGAACCAGGCGTGTGGTCAGAGAGTAGGAGGAGAGAAACCAGGTAACCAAGGTGGAGCCGTGAGGGCCAGGCAGGTGGCAGAAGTGGGGCAGAGGTGGGAATGGGTGCGCCGAGCGGGACGGTGGTGTGGTGCAGGCAGACAGCACAGGAGGCTGTAAGCCAGACACCTGGAGAGGGCTCAGGGTGACAGGGGCTGGTGGTTGAGTGGCTCTGACTTCACCTCCAGCCCTGGGGTGCGTGGGTATCGAGAATAGGTAGCCCTCACCCAAGGGGCTCCTGGAGAAGTGGGGTTGTCGCTGGAGAGCTGGGTTTCCACTGTCAGCACAGTGGAAGCTCAGTGGGGAGAGGACTTTGTCCCCAGTAACAGGGCTCCGAGGCGCACCGTGGGCCAGAGGGGAGGGTGCAGGGAGGAGTAGCTAGGGGAGAAGCAGTGCTAAGCAGCACTCAGGAGTTGGGAGATCACGGGGGGCTTCCAGCTTGTGGGATCAAGGACCCTGGGGCTCAGCTAACAGCAAGGTGCCAGGAGGTTCTGTCCCAGGGTCGGGGGTCAGCTAGCCTTTGGTGACCGTATCCTACAGGTGTGCAGGCCCCGGCTTCCTCAGTTCCTGGGATTTCCACCAGGATAGCAGCCTCCCTTACCTCCAGCAGAGCCAGGATCTGGACTAGAAGGGTCCCTCAGTGACCTGCTGCCATGACCACCATGAGGGATGGGGTCTTTGGCCTGAATCCAGTAGGAGGAAGGGCTCTGTGTTGGCTGGAAGGAGGCCCCCAGGAGCCCCTCCAGCAGCAGCTGTTCTGTACCTCTGCCCCGGGTCTCTCCTTCCCCTCATAGAAGGATTGCTGGTGGTTTCTATGCTCTTTCACAGCAGGCAGATTCCTGTTCCACAAAGTCATGCCTGACTTTCCCTCCATCACAGTGCCTGGGGCTTTCTTTCCTGCTTAGCAGGTTCAAAGCCATTTCTCCCAGCCTCCCCGATTCCATGTGCCAGTACAGCTGTCAGGATCACTGCTAGCCTTCGTTATGTGGACAGATGGAGGTAATGGAGGCAAAGTCTGATTTATGAAATATTTTTGAAGGAAGGAAGTTACATGAATTGTAAGAACTGAGAGGTTTGGGGAAAATCTGTCAACAATGACTAGATAATTTTTAATTTGAATATTAATTGCTCAACTCATAGAGTAAAAATAAGTCTCTTGAAATGCGGTTTGGTCTTTGATCATGTTCCCCTATGATCATTTTTAATGCTCTTTACTTTGAAAATAAATTTTCTCCTGAAAACATCAACCTGGCTTGTCCCTGTACAAATTTTCAATCAATGATATCAAGCTCTGAGGCTTTATAAAACGCACACCTCTCTGCCTTGTAATTCATCATCGAGAACTCGCGTCACCCTGGAAGCTTTTCCACACGTGGCCTCGTGGTGATGGGATGGTGAGGTTGACTTAGCCTAGAGTAGCTCTGATCTCTTCCCAGATATTTGTGGACAACTTTGTCCATGCGGACCTTCACCCTGGGAACATCCTGGTTCAGGGCGCCGACGGTCTTCCCAAGAGCCAAGAGGCGCAGCCTCAGCAGGTAGATGTCTGTGACGCGCTGGCAGTGGCTGTGACGCCTGCCCGGTGCCCGCTGTGCCTGGTGCTTCTGGACGCCGGCATTGTGGCCGAGCTGCAGGCTGCCGACCTGAGGAACTTCCGGGAAGTCTTCATGGCCGTGGTGATGGGGCAGGTGAGACCCACTGGGCTCTCGGGATTTGGGGGTGAATTTTTTAGGCCCTTGGGAACCTTGGGGCTCCTCAGCGTTTGTCATTCTTGTAAATGCCTGTGTTTGCCAAGGGCGCTCCTGACGGAATGGGTGGAGCAGAGAGAGGAAGCGGGGAGGAGGAAGGGGAGCAGGACAGTGAAGCTGCCGAAGGCTCTGTGGCCCGAACGGGCCTGCTCGAGCGGCTCATGGTTTGGAATGATGGGAAGACATGCCTCCTTCCCAAATGCTGGTGTTCTGGTGGTCTCTCTTCCTTCCTCAGTAAGTGTACAGCTGGGCCCTGGGAACGCCAGCTTCTTGACTGAATAACAGCCGCCCTGGTCTGTGCCATTTGCTGCGAGAAGGTGGGGCTGGTGAGAAGCAGCAGCTCAGGGAACGTATTCTCCAGGTGTGGGAAAACACATGATTGGGGCGGGTGTGGGGGGACATAAGTGGTTTTAACCCCTCACCCCGTGCCTCTGAGGGGCTCCAGTGGTTGAGAATTATTATTTAGCAAAAAGGACTCAGCGAAGCCTCTACTGAGTCAACCTAAAGTGCCACATCAAGGGGGACAGTGAATTCTCCAGCAAGAAAGACCCTGGGAAAGAGAAAGCTGGAAGAAAAGGCGAAATTCAGAGGAACCCCTGCTTAGGAGGCTTCTGAGGGGGCAGACCAGAGGCGTGAGCCTGAGCCAGGTAGAAAGGACCTCCTGGGCCGAGGTTCAACACTGAGGTGCAGTGGCTGGTGAGGGGGTGGGAGGTGCTCCTCTGCACAGGTTTGGGCAAAAGAAGAAGGTCACAGCCGAGGAGGAGGAGCCTGGCTCCTGGGCTGTGACCGCCGGGGCTGCGTGGGTGCTGGGGAGACCATGGAGGCTTTGATCAGGGGCTTCCTGGGTGGAGGAGGGGTGAGACAGCTGGAGCACAGAGGCTGGGTCAGCCGTGAGCAGGGAATTCTGTTCGGGCGGGAAGACCGCCCTCAAGGATGGTGTGGCTGGTCCAGGCTGGCGGCAGGTCCTGGTGGCTCTGGGCCAGGTGGGTTGGTCGGCAGTGCCGTGTAGCAGGCACTGGCTTTGCTGCTGGGCCTGGGTGGCCTTGGAGGCAAAGGAGACAGTGCAGCTCCTTTCCTTGACTGTGCTGAGTATAGGTGGGGCCCCACTGCCCAAGACAAGCTGCAAAAGACCTTGACTATTTACCAGGTATGGCGGGGCGGGGAAGTAAAGCTAAAAAAGGATGGGTGGCCAAAAGCAGGGTGGTAGAAAATTTGGGGCGGAAACAACTAGGATATGAAGAAGTTTGGGCAGAGCATCTAGTTTTATGCCCTCTTGACTCTACCAAGTTTTTTTCTTTTGCGTCTTCCAGGGCCAAAGAGTGGCTGAGCTCATCCTGCATCATGCCCGGGCCAGTGAGTGCAAGGATGTGGAGGGATTTAAGGCTGAGATGGCCAGGCTGGTGACCCAGGCCAGGAAGAACACCATCACGCTGGAAAAGGTGAGCAGGCCACTCCAGGCGCAGGGGCCTCGGGGTGTTTACTGACCTTGCCCTTGGACACAGCAAACCACAGGTCTAAGGGAGGCCTCTTCATGGGGGGAAGTCTCGAGGGGCTTGGGTTTTCAGGCAGATAAAGAACAAAGCTTTTCCTCTGCCCACATCTTTGAGGTGTGAGGAGGCCCTCTGGAATCCCGGCTTTCAAGAGCGGCTCCTTGACCAGGCTCTCCTGGGTGGCTGCTGGGACGGTGACATATGTAGTGCTGCATACCTGCCCTGCCCAGACTGGGGGTCAGCTGTTCTGCTGCCTTATGTCCGTGGAGCTCAGCGCAGCATGGCGGTGGGGCGAGGGAGGACTGAGGCCCCTGAGCAGACAGAGGACATACCGAATGTTCACGCCCTCTATTTAGACCTGCAGCAGAGCCCACTTGGTATTCTGCACACAGTTCTGACAAACCTGAGTTTTCTTCCCAAGTTCATTCCCAAGTCCACGCTAGCTGGAGCGAGTCAGAACAAGAGGTGGCCCACTGGCAGTGGGGAGCGGCAGCGGGCCCCCCGGCGCTGCCTGTCTTATTGATTCCGAAGTGATGTCTGTGTGTGCCGGGAGTGTGGGGGTAGAGGCCTCCAGGCTGGTCCTTCCGAGGGGTCTTTGAACTCAGCTGTGAGGTGCAAGTTGGGCTTGTGTGCATGCAGTCCTTTCTGGGATTTGTCAGGCAGTCTGTTTCTGCTCACTGCTGTGTGTGTGTGCGTGCGTGCGTGTGGCCGTGGGACCGGGCAGGCAAGGGAGAAGGGGTTCCTGGGGGCTCTGCAGCCTCTGCAGACTCTTTATTCTGTTTTCCAGCTTCAAGTTTCCATCCTTCTCTCGAATGTCTTTAAGTTGCTGATGACTCACAAGGTGAGGTCTGGGTGGAGAGCTCGCCCTCTGGTCAGGCAGGAGGGGAGGGATCTGGGGAAGGTGGGTGGCCTCAGGGTGGTGACAGGTACTTTTCTTATGTGAGATCTTGTTTTTGAAAACGTTGCATGCACCGATCCCTGTGGTGAAGAGTGCTGTTTCTGTTTCTTGACGTCTGGCAAAATCTTTCCTTGGTCACGTTGTGATCCCACATTGGCGGGGTTTTTGGTGAAAAACTTTGTTTTCCAAAACTTTTGACAGGTTCCATTTTAAAAATGACTTCGGGCTTCCCTGGTGGCGCAGTGGTTGAGAGTCCGTCTGCCGATGCGGGGGACATGGGTTCATGCCCCGGTCCGGGAGGATCCCACATGCCGCGGAGCGGCTGGGCCCGTGAGCCATGGCTGCTGAGCCTGCGGGTCCGGAGCCTGTGCTCCACAGCGGGAGAGGCCACAACAGTGAGAGGCCCGTGTACCGCAAAAAAAAAAAAGGAAAAAAAAATGACTTAAATATCACCTTAGGATTGGGGAAAGCTTTAATCATTGCTAGGGGGCTGGCTTGGAGAGAACCTGGAATGAACACACACTCCTGGGAGTTCAGTTGCACGGGACGGGGAGCCGGAGGGTGAGGCTCACAGCCAGCTCTGCACCAACCAGCTCTGACCTGCTCAAGTCTCTCCAAGTCTCCCCGGGGCCGCTGGGAGGGCCGGATGAGGCCTTGACAACGGTAGCAGTGTGCCGTGACTCCCCTCTACGCAACTAATTTAGCTGTGTAACATTTATTAGTATCTGATTTAATCCCCGCAACATTCCTCGAGGCCGGCACCGAGCAACTCACCCCCGGCCAGGTGGCCCCCATGGTAGTGCCCGACCCTGTGCCCGCAGCCCGACTGCGGAGCCCCACTCCCAGCTGCTTTGTTCTCTGGCCTCCGGTGCGCCCACTGGCACACAGCCTTCCTCATACACTGCGTGGGACACAACGGTTACCAGAGCTTTAGATGTTTGCTGTTGTCATTGTGATTCTCAGGACAGGACAGCAGAGAGAGGGCCAATCGAGTACAGCCACTCTATTCAAGTGCTTCACCAGGCACTTAATTTAAAACAATTCAAAACATTTTAAATTGCGGTTAAAAAAATAATATAAAATTTACCCTTACCCATCTCCAAGTGCACATCTCAGCGGTGTCAACCACATTCACAAAGTTGTGTAACAGATCTCTAGAGCTCTAGAATTTTCTCATCTTGCAAAACTAAAACTCTGTATCTACTGAACAAAAACTCCCCATGCCTCTCTCCCCGCCAGCCCCTGGCAACCACTGTTCCACTTTCTGTGTCCATGATTTGGATGACTCTAGATTTCTCATATAGTAGAATCATAAGATATTTGTACTTCTGTGACCAGCTTATTTCACTTGATGTAATATTCTTGAGGTTCATGTACTTTGTAGCAGGTGATAGGATTGCCTTTTTTTTAAAGACTAAATAATATTCCATTGTATGTATATACTGTATTTTCTTTATTCGTTCATCCTTTGATGGACATTTGGGCCACTTCTACCTCTTGGCTACTAAGAACAATGCTGCAATGAACACGGGTGTGCGAATGTCTCTTTGAGATCCTGCTTTCAATTCTTTTTGGATATTTATGCAGAAGTGGGATTGCTAGATCACATAGTTTCTTTTAAATTCAAGTACAGTTGATTTACAGATGGTATTTCTTTTAGTTTTTGGGGAAGCTCCATACTGTCTTCCATAGCCTGCACAATCTTACGTTCCCACGATGAGTGTGCATGTGTAACATGCCGCTTTCTCCTGATCAGCCATATGACTCCCCAGACAAGTTTTTGGGCCTTAGCTGGGAAAAATACCCCTTATTTATTTATTTATTTTAAAATATTTAAATATTTATTTATATATGGCTGCATTGGGTCTTTGTTGCTGGCGCGGGCTTTCTCTACTTGTGGCGAGAGGGCTACTCTTCATTGTGGCGCGCGGGCTTCTCTTGTTGCGGAGCACGGGCTCTAAGCGCTCGGGCTTCAGTAGTTGTGTTACCTGGGCTCAGTTGTGGCTCATGGGCTTTAGAGTGGAGGCTTAGTAGTTGTGGCACACGGATTTAGTTGCTCCGTGGCATGTGGGGTCTTCCCGGACCAGGGCTCGAACCTGTGTCCCCTGCATTGGCAGGCAGATTCTTAACTACTGCACCACCAGGGAAGTCCCCTTTACTTTTTTTTTTTTAATAAATTTATTTATTTATTTTTGGCTGCATTGGGTCTTCGTTGCTGTGCACAGGCTTTCTTTTTAGTTGCGGCAAGCAGGGGCTACTCTTTGCTGTGGTGCACGGGCTTCGCGCTGCGGTGGCTTCTCTTGTTGTGGAGCACGGGCTCTTGGCACACGATCTTCAGTAGTTGTGGCTGGCTCGCGGGCTTAAGAGCGCAGGCTCAGTAGTTGTGATGCATGGGCTTAGTTGCTCCATGTGGGATCTTCCCAGACCAGGGCTCAAACCCGTGTCCCCTGCATTGGCAGGCAGATTCTTAACCACTGCGCCACCAGGGAAGTCCCCAGTCCCCTTTACTTTTTTTTTTTTTTTTTTTTGCAGTACGTGGGCCTCTCACTGTTGTGGCCTCTCCCATTGCGGAGCACAGGCTCCGGACGCGCAGGCTCAGCGGCCATGGCTCATGGGCCCAGCCACTCCGCAGCATGTGGAATCTTCCTGGACCGGGGCATGAACCCGTGTCCCCTGCATTGGCAGGCGGACTCTCAACCACTGCACCACCAGGGAAGCCCCACCTTTACTTTTTTTTTGTTTGTTTTTTTTGTTTTTGTTTTTGTTTTTTTTTTTGCGGTACGTGGGCCTCTCACCGCTGTGGCCTCTCCCGTTGCGGAGCACAGGCTCCGGACGCGCAGACCCAGCGGCCATGGCCCACGGGCCCAGCCACTCCGCGGCATGTGGGATCTTCCCAGACCGGGGCACAAACCTGCATCCCCTGCATCGGCAGGCGGACTCTCAACCACTGTGCCACCAGGGAAGCCCCCCCGCTTTACTTTTAACAAAGATTATTTCCCCATGAGTCAACCTTCCATTGCCTGACCTTCTGTCCACCTGAAAAGAGATTCTTGTTCTAGGTTTAAATGCTGGCTCTACTCTTCCTCACCCAGAGGCCTTGAGCAAGTCACCACCTGAGCCACCCTGAGCCTTAGCTTCCTTATCTACTGAACGGAGATAATGAGAGTACTTTTGAGAATTAATTGGGTAATCCTCGTAAATTGTTATTACTATTAACCTGGCTCCAAAGGGGAAGAAACTCTGCTGTATTTGAGCAAAGCCAGTTATGCTTGGTCTCAAAAAGACTACTGTGGATTTTGAAGAATGACCCTTATTTAGATTTCTGGTTCCCGGTGTAGCTGTAAACTATTCACTTTAGTATTTTTAAGTCATTCACACACTTACACACTTCCCCTAGAGAAGAGCTGTACACACTGCATCCCCTATATTTTCCTTAATATTTCTAGTAGATGGGGGTTGGGTGAGTAGATGAGATGGTGGGAAAAATGACTGGGTAGGGAAAAGAATGTTAGGTAGATGATAAAAATCACATGGGCAGGTAGACGAGGCCGGGAGTGGATGGTGACATGTTACCCAGGACACTCTGTATATCAATGGGCTTCGGAAAGAACAACTGTTTTTCTGTTTCAGGTAAAGCTTGAGAGCAACTTTGCCTCAATTGTGTTTGCCATCATGGTGTTGGAGGGGCTTGGCCGCTCACTGGACCCTAAACTGGACATCCTGGAGGCAGCAAAGCCCTTCCTTCTGCCAGGACTAGCGACCTTCCGCTGACTGCAGCAGTGGGTGCTTCATCTCAACTGGAGGCCACTCCCAACAGCCTCTCCTGTGGCAGCTTGAACTTTCTAAAATTGGGATTGTGGAAGACCTGCCACTGCTTTTCACTCCGATTTGGTTTCAGGCATCTGTCTTAAAAGCTTTGGGTTAGTTGGAGAAGTAAAGGGAAAGAAGGTCCTCTCGGTTCAGTCGTGGAAGCTGTGCCTGGTGTCAGGGAGACTCTATTTCAGGGAAAATGTTCTCTGAAGGAGGACGAATAAACTTATTTTGTTTTCTGGTTTTTCCCTCTTCTCATCTTAACCCTCTGTACTCCCGGATCAGGTGGGTCCTGCTGGTTGTTTCCAGACTCTGATATCTAGGTTAGAAAATGTCATAGACTCCCGTAGGCCCATGGCTTCCAAATGTCTTTTGTTTTTTGTTTTTTTTGGTGCACTGCTTGCGGGATCTTAGTTCCCCGACCGGGGACTGAACCCGGGCCCTCGGCAGTGAAAGCACAGTCCTAACCACTGGACCACCAGGGAATTCCCCACAGTATTTTGTGTTTTTTGTTTGTTTGTTTTGTTTCAAATGTTTTGATTATGTGCCCTGTTGGTAAAAAGTTGCATATATTTATATATACATGCACATATATCAGTTTTATACAGGTGCTACCATCACTAGCCAATCTCTGGAGGCACAGCCTTCACTTAGGGCAAGTGTCACTGTATCTCAAATTATCCTCTGGACAATTTAAAATATTTTTTGCCAACCTCTTGCTAAGTTGTATTATAAGGTAAAAGGAAAAAACCACAATGATTAATGGTTAATGTGACATACTAGATATAGGAACAGAATCAGCTCTGCCGTTCTTCTTAAAGATCCCCTGCGCTCACATATTAGCATTTAGATTCTGGTTTTTCTGAGCAGCGTTCAGGCCCTTGTGCATTTGCCCAGGGTTAATTTCAGTTAATATTAACATATAGATAATATAATGAGTACATGCTGTTAACCAGGACTGGAAATCCACGGTAGCACTCAGTGACACTCCAGCAGCGAAGGAAGGGGTGGCGGCCACTGCCGCCCTCTGCACTGGGCTCATCCACAGACTATTGTCTCAAAGCTGGTCTGACGTGTGTCTGGCCCACATGGATGTAGAGGGTCGCAGGGTCAGCTTGTAGAGTGGATATCAGTAAAGCTTAATTTCTTGTTTTTGATAAAAATAGTATTTTCCCCACATTCCAGTGGATTCTCCTCGTTTTGGAGACCACGGCTCTAGACAGTGAGTGGAAGCTCAAGCCTCCCTGCTCTCTAAAAGTCCTGCTCTGACCACAGGACTAGATCCTTTCATTCTTTCCTTCTTAAGGCTAAAGGTTCTGTCTTTTAGGGAACAACTAAGGTTTAGTTGGACAGAGATTCCTTTGGTGCAGTTTTTTTTTCAGGGGGGTGGAGATGTTGTTTGTACCTTCCAGGTCTTGAGGGGAGGGCATTGGAATCAGGCAGTGAGGTGCTGGGGAGCTCCAGGTAGCCCTGTTCAGCTCCCTCCTCATGGGCAAGCCAGCTAGACATTCGGCACATACAGTTACACTGTGGGGCGAGAGAAGGGGGCACTGACATACAGCAGGTGTCTCCCTGAGCGAACACCAGCACCACTGAGCCTTCCTTTAAAGCCAATGGATTCCATCAACCCACTGTGACATGTATTAGTTATCTATCACTGCATACAAACTACCCCCAAATGTAGCAGTTTAATACAACTACACTTGTTACCTCATAGTCTCTGCAGGTCAGAAATGTGGGTGCAGCTCAGCCAGTCCTCTGCTTAGTCTTGCACGCCTGCAGGCATCTTGGGGCTCCACTGCGGTGTTTGATGCCAAGCTCACTCATGTAGCTTCTTGTGGGCTGTTGGACCGAGGGCCTCAGTTCCTCAGGAGCCATTACAGCAGCAACAGAAAACGAACACAGGCTGGATTGAAGAGGAGAAAAATGGTTAATGGTTGTGCTTTAATACAGATAATTTGCTGATTTTAAAAATAAGTATCTTAAAAATGCTAAACTTGATTTGTACGTTCATCTTCATAAGGAGAAAAGGCTACTTCTTGGGTATAAGTAGATAAAGTGTCCAGCAGGGCACCTCCCCGAAGGAAGATCACAGCTCAATCTCACTAAAGGAGAAAGAACAAGATTCATTTCTGTGTTACTAAAACCACTGGAAAGCTAAGTTCCTTTCTTGTTTACAAGGCTTATAGGGAAAGGGAGATCAAGCAAGCCTTTAAAAGTAGAAAATTAGGGAGTTCCCTGGTGGTCAGTGGTTAGGACTCGGTGCTTTCACTGCTGTGGCCCGGGTTCAATCCCTGGTCAGGGAACTGAGAACCCACAAGCCTTGCAGCGAGGCCAAAAAAGTCCCCCCAAAACCAAAAACCAAAAAAAAAATAAAAAAAGTAGAAAATTAAATAAACATGAAGTTGTGTAAACAAGTTTTTTTTTTTTTTCCTTCCTTCCTCATCCCCCTGCTGTGTTCTCTATTTCTAGCTATGGGACAGATTTTTGATTTGGGGTTAGATGCTATAATGTTAGGCCATTTAGAGTCTGTCCTCACAGTTTGTTATCTCACAGTTTGAATCTGATTTGCATGTCGAAGCTGAGAGCTCAGTGTCTGGGCTTGGCATCCTTTCCCTCACCTTCTAAAATGCATCCATTCAAATAGTGTGCTTATCTGAGAACCAAAAAGAGGGTCATCATGCAAGCTGCAAAAGGCAGTCAGGGATATTTGCCCTTGGAGTTTTTAGAGCATGTCTGCAAAACAAATATGCGTCGCTGTTACATAGTCAAAATAGTTTACTGATTGGGACCCTAAACTTTTTATAGCAAAAAATCAGAATTTGTGATGCAAAACATTAGAGCTAAGGACCCCACAAATGGTCTATAGAACAATATTGCTTTAAATACAAGCCAGCATTAAAGTTAAAACTTTTTATTTTGTAATTCAGCAAGAAGGGGAAGGTAAATGAATTTTAGTTTACCTGAAAAGCTTTTGCTACCAGGAAAGGAAAGTATTAACAAAGCAATAAAAAATTGCTGAGCACACGCTGTGGGCCAGGTACTCTGTTAAATGGCTGATGAAAGGCACTGAGGCTTGGAGAAGTGACTTGTCCAAATTCATAGAGCTAATTGTTGGCAGAGCTGAGGTTTGAACTCCAGATCTTCAGACTCAAGTTCTATGCTTTTTTGTTTGTGTGTTTACGCTGTGTTTTTTTTTTTTTTTTTTTTTTTTTTTTGTGGCCTAGGAACCACAGCATTGTTCTTTCCTGGGAGCAAGGCAGGCAGCTGTATAATATGGGCAGAGAGCTCCCTTAGGAAGGATGGAAAGCCCTGTCCTCCCAATTCGTGAACTTCCTATCTTAGTGATTTGTATATGTCACTAGGAAGGGTAAGCGGTGAATGGTAGCCCAGAGAAAGCCACACTATTGCATGTCAGCTGGGAAGTCAACTTGCACCCAGAAAACAGTAAGTTCTTTCCTATAATTTATATACTTGGAAGTTAGGAGGGCAGGAAAAGGCAGGGTGTGGGGGGATGAGTCTTATAGGGCTAGAGGTCAATCAATAAGTTCTTCAGAAGGGCATCATAGTAATCATAGCTTTATGTAAGCCTCTCTCCAGGGAGAGGGGTTTCCAGTTACAGGGCACATGGAGGCCCATATCTTGCCACAGAAGTAGTGTCAGTTATATTCAATGCACTCAAATCCCTAAATTCAGGTCTACATTTCTCTCAAAAAGTTTCCTATTCTTCATGCTTATGACTCAGTGTGAAGTCTTCAGTGCTGGGCAGGTGATCCATTTCAAATCGAAATCTCCAAGGTGTGAGGCTGGCAGGTTAAGTTTATAATTTAATCAAATCTGGAAGTTCTTGGGAAAACTATAACCTGTAAGTGGGGACCTTAAGAATTTGGGGGGACTTCCCTGGTGGTGCAGTGGTTGGGAGTCCACCTGCCAATGCAGGGGACACGGGTTCGTGCCCAGGTCCGGCAAGATCCCACATGCCGCAGAGCAACTAAGCCCGTGCGCCACAACTACTGAGGCTGCACTCTAGAGCCCGCGAGCAACTACTGAGCCTGCGCTCTAGAGCCCGCGAACCACAACTACCGAAGCCCACGCGCCTAGAGCCCGTGCTCCGCAACAAGAGAACCTGTGTACCGCAACTAAGAGTAGCCCCCGCTCGCCGCAGCTAGAGAAAGCCCGCGCGCAGCAATGAAGATCCAACGCAGCCAAAAATAAATAAATTAAAAAAAAAAGAATTTGGGGACTGGGGGAGGGGTGTCTAGAGAAGTTTGGAGTTCGTCCAGCACGTAATAGAAGGCAATATTAAGAGACAAAGGCCAAGAATCCAGAGCTGGCTCAGGATCAAGGAGGCATAAATTGGAGGCCTGCTAAAAGGCAGATTCCTTGGCCCTAATCCAGACGTAATATCTGGGGTCGGGCTCCTCAGGGGATTCTGATACCACCAGTCCAGGTGCTGACATGTGGGAACGACTGGCTGCGGGTTGGTAATCAAGTTCAAGTTTGCAGAACAATACAACCATGAAGGCTTTAAAGAAACCGTTGAGCCTTTGCAGGAAAGAAGAGTACAGTGGACTAGCTTTGGGAAGGACATACTGTTTCAGAAAGGATGTGGCCTCCTAACACGGTCTGGAAGGGTAGTTAATTCAGGAGAGCAGGCAGGGAGGCGGGTCCAGGTCGGGTAACAGCATCTAGATAAGCACCGGTAAGGAAGAGCGAGCTCAGTTTCAGGGTTAAGCTTCTTAGCGCCCGCGTAACGAAGAGGGGCTCCTGAAGCGGAGCGCCGAGGCGCGGCACACCCATCCGGGGGCTCCACCTAGCCGAGTTCTCCAGGGCCGGCTACACCATTCGCCTTTCAGAGGCGACTCCTGACCATCAAAGCCACGGCGAGCCAAGTCCCTCCGTGTGGAGGGCGAGCTCAGCCAGCGGCCCCACGGTCCTCACAGCTGGGAAGGGCTTCCGACGCTAATTTGAGGCAGGAACTCCTCCTTCCCCGCCCGCCTCCGTACTTCCCCCTCCGGGAGATGGGCGGGGCGACGCCACTGACGTCACTGGGAGGGGCGCCAAAGGAAGTGACGTGAAGCGGCGGTGCGGCCTAGGCATTGCTGACCGAACGTGGGCTGGTATGTCGGCTTTGACGCGTGTAGCGCCTTTAGCGCGCGTTGGAGGCCACTTCTTTAGGGGCCTACGCGCGCGGGCGGCTGGAGGCGCTGGAGTCCGTCAGTGAGTATTGCCTGCGGTGGGGGCTTCGCCTGCATCTAACGAAAAGTGCCAGTCTTCTGGACGCCCTCACCTTGACGCCGAGCCCCACGGGCAGATCCGGGTCTGCAGCGGCCTCCACCCCGAGGCATGCTGGGACTCGTAGGCTGACGGCGTGACCCAGGGGCCCGGGAGAGGGGGGACGTGGGGCGGGGAGTTCTGCTCGCTCGGCAGGTTGAAGTGTGTTTCGGGCGGGCCCTGCCCCAGCGGGAGCCTGCCCTCGGGAAGTTGACAGTTGAACGTGGAGACGGCTGGAGCTAATCTGGAAGCGAGAGCAGGAGTTGGGGAGGCGAGGGCGTTGCCGGTGTGGTTTGAAGCGTCAAGTTCGAGGCAAGGTGAGACAGGAGACCTTGGGACGTAGGGAAGGAATGGTAGAGAGTCCTTATTCCTGGCTCAGGGGTTTCGAACGCAGGCGATAATCGGTCGTTGAGAGGTTTTAATCAGACGCCATGCGACCAGATTTTAATTCTGAAAAATTACTGTGGTTGCAGACTAGAGAATTAGTTAAGGCACGGGCGTGGAGGCAGTCACCCGTAGAGAGTGTCGAAGGGTGGGAAGAGAAGAGAGCCAAAAGTAAATGCTTGGGCAATATCGGAATTTTTCTTTTTTTAAAGTATTTTTTTGAGCAGTTTTAAGTTCACATAAAAATTGAGTGGAAGGTACCGAGATTTCCCATAAATCCCCAGACCCACACGTGCATAGCTTTCTGCATAATCAACATCCCCAACCTGAGCGGTACATTTGTTACAGTTGATGAGCCTACACTGACATATTATAACCCAAAGTCCCATACTATAGAGTTCACCTTTGCAACACCAGAATTTAAAGAGTGAGCAAAAGCAGAGTCACCCATGATGTAGCCCAAGAAACCGGCTGGAGAGCATAGTGCTGGGATGCCAGGGGAGGGCACGTCTACCAAAAAGGACTTGGTAGTGCAGAGAGGTTCAGTAAGAGCAGGACTGAAAATAGTACATTGGATTTCTCCAAGTAATGGGGCAGGCCCCTTACACCATGATCTACACTTTACCAAGAGGCAGTGCAGAATAGTGGTTAAAAGCAGGATTCAGCCCCCAAAGTGCCTCTGTTCAAATCTCATTTCTGCCACACTTTTGCTGTATGGCTTGGAAAAGTTTCATAATCTCTTAATAACTGAGTTTTCTCACCCATATAATGGGGATAATAATGTTGACTTCCAGGTAAGTAAATGAATAACAAATCTCTAAAATGTTTTAAGAGGGCTGCTGGTGCCTACTAAGGATCATACAAGTATTGTTTAACTGAGACCAGGAAAATTAAAGGAGTGACTTGCCTAAAGCCATGTGTCTATTAAGGATATGGAGCTGGGACAGGTGTGGGGTGGCGAGAAGGAAAAGGCATGTGTGACCTGAGCAAGGATAGAGATGGAGAGCCACCAACAATAGCCCTTGACCTGCATGGGAAGACTAGGAGGTGTTCCTCTTCACCGAGGTCTTGGTACTTCCGTAACACACTGTATTTCACAGTATGTGAATACTTAAGTCAGTAGGTTTTCTGGAGAGTCTTTCTAGGTGCTGGGGATAGAGCAGAATACAAGAAAGATAATGGAGCTTACATTCTGGAGAGAGGACACAACAAGTAGAAAAGAACATGTTTAGGTACTCTTAAGTGGCATGAAGGAAATAAAACGGGATTAATCTAGAGAGTGTCTGGGGTTGGTGGGTGGGTTATTATACCTAGGATGATGTGGGAATGCAGGCCTGAAGGTTTGATTTGAACTAAGACCTAAGTGATGAGTAGTCAGCCATGCAAAAATGCCAGGAAGAGCTTCTCAGATGAAGGAGACAGCAAGTGAAAAGGTTCTGAGTGCTGATAATGGGCAAGCAAGCTGGTGAGGGGACAGTGGTAGAGAGACAAGCAGGGCCCCGATTAGGATGGGCCTTGTAGGATGAGGTCTTATTCTAAGAATGATGGCAGGCTGTTGGAGGCTTTAAGCAGGAAAGTAATATGATCTGGTTTATGTTTTATTTTTTTACACTTTTTTTATTGCATTTTATTTTTCTTCTTTGAATTTATTTTTTATACAGCAGGTTCTTATTAGTTATCTATTTTATACATATTAGTGTATATATGTCAATCCCAATCTCCCAATTCATCCTTGGTTTATGTTTTAAAAAGGTAACTTTAACGGAGAGTTATGGTGCTTGCTTTTTTTTTTTTAAACTTGACACTTACAAAGCCTGGGTTGGAACAGCCATTATTTCTTTGGATATTGTTTCTTCCCCATTCTGTTTTCTTCTTATAGGACACGAATTAGGCATATGTTGGGTTTTCTCATCCTTCTAACCTCTTTTCATATTTTTTAGCTGTGTCTAATCCTGGCTTTAATCCTTTTTATTTCAAATGATTACATTTTATTTCTAGAAATTCTGTTGTTTCAAACTTGATCTTTATAGTTTCTTGTTCCTTGCTCTTAATTTCAAACTTTTATTTAAAAATAACATGTTTTCTGTATTATAACTTGTAATTATCCATTTTTCAAGTCTTGTATATTTGATACTGCTGTCTGTTGTTTTGCTGATTCTCACTCATAGTGTCTTATTTCCTTGTAATTTTTGACTGTGAGCTTTTCCTGGAACTTTTATCTGTCAGAATTCTTTAAGGTCTTGCTTCTCAAGGGTTCAGAGAATCCAATACCACTTTAAAATCTTGGGTTGAGGTTCTCTTGGACCATAATGTCCAAAACCCAGGTAGTGTGAATTTGGGTGCAAACCCACCTGAGGACTGGCTACTGGTAACAAATTCCTGTTCCCTTCTTCATGGCAGGTTTATGTCCCATTCACTCTTATATCATGGGGCTGCAGCTTTCTTCAGGGGTCTAGTAATTAGACTTCTCATCGTGGGTGGGCCCCAGGCTTCTCCTGTCTCCCACAGCTGTCCAGGTAGAGGGTCACAGAGTCTGGGGAACAGCAGAAACCCTCAGGGCGAAGGCCAGCTTCAGTGCTCATGTAGTTTCCAGGTCTTGTTTTAACTTGGGTTTTGCCCTTGGTAGATTCCTTTCTTTTGTGTCTGGTCAATGATTTATTAAAAATTTAAAAAAAAAATCTCAACTACTATTGTAGTTGTTTCAATTTGGAGGGTTGTTCAGCTTGTCTAGTTTGCCATAGTGCAGTTAACAACCTGTCTTGGAACATAACATTAGATGTTTGTGGAATCTTTATATTCCTTAATCATGGCAATTGTTATGTCATGCATTCCTTTTCTCTAATTGCAGTGTTTCAAATTTTGTTCAAAAAGATTTCCACCTTGCAGTCAGTGATCCACTTATTTCAAGTCATAGTTAAAACATGTCACTCTAGCAGTAATTAAGTGTGGAGAGTTTCTGGGAATGGGTTTAAACTATAATTCTCAAATCTTATTTTAAATGAGTTTAACTGATGGGTACTTATTACTAGGCTATATCCAAAACCTATCAAAGAGGAAGCCTGTTGTTACAATATATTGAATTCCCACCCCCATGGTTTATTTATATAATGTAGTATCTATATGCAGATAGATCCTGAATAGATACTGTTAAATATAATTGGCATACAGAAACAGTATGATAAATTCAGGGTGTAAAGCAGTGATGCTTGACGGAAACTTTTTTTTTACTTATTTATTTTTATTTTTGGCTGTGTTGGGTCTTCGTTGCTGTGCTGGGCTTCCTCTAGTTGTGGCGCATGGGGGCTACTCGTCATTGCGGTGCGCAGGCTTCTCATTGCAGTGGCTCCTTTTGTTGCGGAGCACGGGCTCTAGGCTCACGGGCTTCAGTAGTTGTGGCACGTGGGCTCAGTCGTTGTGGCTTGTGGTCTCTAGAGCGCAGGCTCAGTAGTTGTGGTGCATGGGCTTAGTTGCTCTGTGGCATGTGGTATCTTCCCAGACCAGGGTTCGAACCTGGACTTAAAGAGAAGTCCCTCTCTTTAAATTTTCTATATCCATTTGTATGTAATAGCATACATATAGCTGCTGAATAGGACTTGAAAGTAGCCCCATTAAGTACAAATTCTATTATTTGAATTAGATTCAACCTGTGATAATTACAGTCCAACTGAATAACATGAGGATAGCTCATATGGATTATATTCCTCACCTTGTCAACAGTAAATGAAAACACAAAACCCAGAAAGACTTGTTCAAACTTACTGTTTAAGACTCTTTGCTTTGCTCAGTGCTTTTGGCTTATTAAAAAGGGTCTGCTGAGTCCTCTTTTCCATAAAGTGGTCTTTTAATAAAGATTGTAATAGAGCAGAGACATAATTTGCCTTTGAAATAGATGGCTAACCAGACAAAATAAATTTGATTTGTTTTTCTGGATAAGCTAGTGACTTACTACTACAGGTTTATGATTCCTTAATCAAAACCCTTGGGGCCAGTACCCCATAATCAGCACATTCATATTTCTGGTGTAAACTACATGAATATTCACTAAATGAAAATCATAATTAGCTTCTTGTCAATTCAGGCCAGTTTTTGCTGCTGCACAAGTTTAAAGCAACTTCTGAAAAAGGAGTATTTCGAGGGACTGTGGAGCACTGCCATTCTGTATTTCGTGGAGGAGATGAGAAAGGTTCAGTTTCTGGCTGTAACTCAAAGTTTTGGATGAGTTCATACTTTGAAGATATAGCAAGCTACTTAACATTTTCGTTTTGTCATGTAGTGCTGGTGGAGGTGTGCATATCGAGCCCCAGTACAGGCAGTTTCCCCAGCTGACCAGATCCCAGGTGATCAAGGCAGAGTTCTTCAGTGCAACCATGTGGTTCTGGATTCTCTGGCGCTTTTGGCATGACTCAGATGCCGTGCTGGTAAGTGCAGGAGAAGAATTCTTGTCCTTTGCGTGTGGGGAGAGAAGATCTCTTAATAGCTTACCTTGTTTCTTTTTTCTGTTTGTAGACTGTTTTTCAACCTGGACGTATCTCTTCACCACATTGTCCTTATGTATATGCAGGAATCCTTTTATTTTATGAAACATATTGTCTCTGACCTTTTCCACTCAAGGATGTATATTACATGTAGGTGGCCCATGTCTTACGGTTTCTGTTTGGTGGCCATATTTGGAAGGGAGACTATAGAAGCTAATTCTCTTACTTTCCAAGCTAGGGTAGGGGTTCATCCGCAGGTTAAGTTTCACAGTTAAGTGCCTTTAAATGATAAATGTTATTTAGTCTGTCCAGAGGCCCAAGGCAGCCAGGTTGAGGTGGGATGGATGTGGGCTAATTTCCCTCAGGAGGGAAGTTAGTTACTGGTAACTTTCTAACATGTCATTGGCCTCAAAAGGAGCTTTTAGTCACATTTGCACAGATGCTATTCTCTAGGAAATTACACCTTGAAGCCGTTGAAATCCATGCTTATTGATCCAGAATACTTTGAATTTTAGTAAATTTGGGGGTTTTTTTAGGATAGGGAAAAATCTTAAATTTATACAGTGAGTTCTAGAAGCATCAGGTTGATTAATATCCCACTTCTCTTACAATTTCTCTGTGCCCTTGTCACCCAGTAAGGAGCTGCATGGTGTCTGTGGCAGCACATAGACACCTTTATCTCACTGTAGGTCCGCTGTCAGGATTATTGTGTGGCTGTCTGGCATGAGATAATGATGCAGCCGAATATGCCCTAGATCAGGATAGACAAGGAATGCTTCCAAATCTCCCAGCAGGAATGACAGGACAGTTTGAGACCTTATGTTTTGTCAGGGATTCAAGAGATTGTTGTGACATCGGGTATCTTTGCAATCTGTTGTCTCCGTACCGCCCACGCTCCATCACAAACACATACTCAAATGCTGGCTCAGGCCAGTAGCTCCAAGATGGCCAGGCTTTTAAAATTCAGGCCACAGCTCATTTTGAACAGATTGAAGAATAGCTGGACCATCAGATAGTTGAAGGAGAATTTGTTCCTGTGGTATTTTGAGGATTTTTTTTTTTTTTTTTTTGTGGTATGTGGGCCTCTCACTGTTGTGGCCTCTCCCGCTGCGGAGCACAGGCTCCGGACGCGCAGGCTCAGCGGCCATGGCTCACGGGCCCAGCTGCTCTGCGGCATGTGGGATCTTCCTGGACCGGGGCACGAACCCCTGTCCCCTGCATTGGCAGGCGGACTCTCAACCACTGCGCCACCAGGGAAGCCCAAGGATTTTTTTTAATCACATTTGTTTTCAAGATTTCTTTTAAAATGTAACGAGTTGTATGGAGTGTAGATTCTTTTAGTTGCGTGAAGTATAGATTCATGAACTTTGTTTTTAATTGGTTGTCATTAGGGTCACTTTCCATATCCAGATCCTTCTCAGTGGACGGATGAAGAATTAGGTATACTTCCTGATGATGAAGACTGAAAATGTAGACTCAACTCTTTCCAAGTGGGTATACCCCAAGTTTCTTTTTAAAGTTATATTTAACTTTTGTCAATAAACATGTTTTGACTTTGCACCTATCATGGTCTCAAAGAAACAGTGCATTTTATAACAGCATGAAGAACAATTAACACATCATGTCTAATTTCTGTCTTTGGTATTTTCACATTTGCTGTCATTCTGCCCCCTTTTCCCCATACACACTTTTAGTCTCATCTTCCTTTTCATGTTTTAAAAAATTATTTTTTCCTAAGCTGTGTTACAGTTTAGGGTCCCATTTATCTATCTATTGATCAAAGACTTTTTTTTTTTTTGGCGGTACGCGGGCCTCTCACTGCTGTGGCCTCTCCCGTTGTGGAGCACAGGCTCCGGACACACAGGCTCAGCAGCCATGGCTCACGGGCCCAGCCACTCCACGGCATGTGGGATCCTCCCGGACCGGGGCACGAACCTGCGTCCCCTGCATCGGCAGGCGGACTCTCAACCACTGTGCCACCAGGGAAGCCCGATCAAAGACTTTTTAAGCACCAACAATGCACAGGGCTTAAAGTGATGGACAAGATAGATATGGAGCTTGTTTGTAGTTGCAAAAGTACAGTGTTCTACCTTCAGCGTTTTAATGGAAAATTCGAGCATATGGGAATGTTACAATATGGAATTGCATGGAATTAACTCTTTAAACAGTAAAAGGTTGTGGCCCTTTCATTTTCCCAATCAGGAAGTCAGAGAGAGTTTTTCTTTCAAAAGGAAGATACTAGGAGGAATTCCTTTCCTCACAAATCCTTCACGGATTAAGACATTCTCATTTAATATGATTTTAAATTAATCACTGCATGGATAATAGACCTAAAAATAAAACCCAAACTCTTAAAGCTTCTAAAAGAAAGCACAAGAGAGTATCTTCATAATCTTAAGGCACACAAAAAACTTTTGGAGAAAACACAAAAGCACTGATGTAAAAAAAACTTGATAAATTTGATTTAGCCTAATCAAAAATTTCTGCTATCAAAAGACACCATTAAGGAAATAAATATACAAGCCACTAATTGGGAAAAAATACAGCATATATATCCAACAAAGGGCTTGTATCTAGTATATGTAAAGAACCTCTATAATCAACAAAAATTAGATGAACAACCCAATTGAAAAATGGGCAAAGGCCTTGAGCAGATACTTCACAAAAGAAGATATATGAATGGCCAGTAATCACATGAAAAAAGGCCCTTAATATCATTAATCACCAGGGAAATGCAAATTAAAACTACAGTAAGATATCATTTGTACCCACTAGAAAGACTGACAACTTTAAATGCTGATGACAATATGGAGCAGCTGGAATATTTGCCAGTAAGAATGTAGTAAGGTACAACAATTCTGTAGAATTATCTGGCAGTTTCTAATGAAGTTAAACACGTATATCCTAGGATTCAACGACTTTATTCCTAGGCATTTAGTCAAGAGAAATGAAAATAATACGTACAAAATTTTTCATAGCAATTTTTTTCTTAGTATCTCCAAACTAGACCTAATTGTACATCAGTGAGAGAACAGATAAACATATTACAGTATATTCCTTCAATTGAGTAATAATTCAGCAATTAAAAATAACAAGTTACTGGGCTTCCCTGGTGGCGCAGTGGTTGGGAGTCTGCCTGCCGATGCAGGGGAGGTGGGTTCGTGCCCCGGTCCGGGAGGGTCCCACATGCCGCGGAGCGGCTGGGCCCATGAGTCATGGCTGCTGAGCCTGTGCTCCGCAACGGGAGAGGCCGTGACACTGAGAGGCCCGCGTACCGCAAAAAAAAAAAAAAAGTTACAAGACAGTCATTTAGGTAAATCTCAAAATCATCATATTAAGCAAAAAGAGTGAGTCACTTAAAAGTACTAATAATGAATGATTCCATTTATATGAAGTCTGCAAACTGGTGATACTCATCTATAGAGGTAGGGTTGGGGGTTGGGTTTATGTGGGTACATACAGGTGTCAGAATTCGTTGAACTAGACCTTTAATTATCTGCGCATTTTATCTTTAATTACACCACAATAAAAATGTAAAACAAAAAAATTAACCATTGCACATTAATAATTGCCATCATTCAAAATACCTTGGAAATCGTTTTAAAGGATAGGAAGCATTAAGAGACAGTTAAGTGTTCCCATTAAATCATACTACTAGTATTGCTATTATTTTAATTCGAAGGAGCTTATTGACACGAAAATCACAGCAGTTTTGTGTATATGGGGGCAGGTGGTGGTGGGGCAAACAGTGAAGCTGTTTTTTTTTTTTTTTTTTGAGGTACGCGGGCCTCTCACTGTTCCGGCCCCTCCCGCCGCGGAGCACAGGCTCCGGACGCGCAGGCTAAGCGGCCATGGCTCACGGGCCCAGCTGCTCCACGGCATGTGGGATCCTCCCAGACCGGGGCACGAACCCGTGTCCCCTGCATCGGCAGGCGGACTCTCAACCACTGCGCCACCAGGGAAGCCCGTGAAGCTGTTTTATAGCTCGTTTCCTGTCGCTGGCTTTCCTATGGACAAGAGTCCTTACCAGGCCTTACAAGGTCCTTACCAGGCCTCTTGTTTCCCTAGTGTTAATGGCTCTGCCAGCACTAGCCTCTTCCTATTTTCTTACATATTTTCCAGTATTCCTGTACACAGTCATTAACATTTTAATGGCTAGACTGTAAACCCTTTGAGAAATCTGCAAGGTGATTTGACTCTTCTGCAAGGCTACTCACATGACTGATGCTCAATGAATGCTTGAATAACTGAATGAACAAGAATGATGGATTTGAATTATTGAAAATAAAAGTTCTTAAAGCTTTTCACTTTTGTTTCCTTGCAGGAGCCAGGTGAGAATTTCAAGAAGTTACAGACATCATACTGTATATTAAGTTGTAAATTAAAGTTTTGGTCAAGAATGAGGAACTGAGTTATGGATATTTCTGGTAATGACAACCACCCTTTATGGATTATTTCCTGTGCTCCCAACTGCTGTGCTAACTGGTTATAGCCCTTTTGGTAGGTCTTCTTGGGTACCCCATGGTGTCGATAGATAAGCCTTAGTGCCATTCATCAGTGAGGACATCGAGGTTCAAGGAAATGAAGTAACTTGCTTAGGGTCACACACTGATGAGTGATGACATTAGGTCTGACCCCACGCTTAACTACAGTGCCATACTGCCTACCTCCTTAGCTGATGTCTTAGTCGTATGTACACTGACAGTTTATGTGAAACTCTTGCCATTTCTCTACTGCTAGTGTACTCTTGCCCAAGTATACAGAGGTTAGAAGTCGGTGTGGTCCATCTGTTGTGTTTATGTATCTCTTGTGGGCTGGGCATTGTGTTGAGTCACCATTTGTGGAACTCTTAAGACACACGTCTAACTAGGAATTCTTAGGGACCAGAGGAATGTGAGATAAGGGTGAAATAGGATGATGTAGTTTTTCAAAAATTTGTTTCAAAAGTATTTTTCAGCCTTCTGTAGCATCACAATTCTGAGAGGAGGTAGGACAGAATTTTCTTCTATCTACAGATAAAAATATGCAGTAGAGGGGCTTCCCTGGTGGCGCAGTGGTTGAGAGTCCGCCTGCCGATGCAGGGGACACGGGTTCGTGCCCCGGTCCGGGAAGATCCTACATGCCACGGAGCGGCTGGGCCCGTGAGCCATGGCCACTGAGCCTGCGCATCCGGAGCCTGTGCTCTGCAACGGGAGAGGCCACAACAGTGAGAGGCCCGTGTACCGCAAAAAAAAAAAATGCAGTAGAGTGGCTTAATGACTTGCCCAGAAGCATAACTATTCATATTTTTAATTTAGGTTTTTGACCACCTAGGTGTTGGGAATACCATGCTAAACAAGACAGATGAGAACGTAGATTTTAGGAAGGGCAGACAAGTAGATAAGTGAGATTTACTAATTGCTGTGAAGGAAATAACATTGGGTGCCAGAGATGGTTGATGCTGATCTTTTTGGTGGGCGGGGAAGACATCTGAGCTGAAACCTGAACAAGTAGCAGGAACCAGTTGTGCGGGGTCTGAAGGAAGAGTGCCTCAGGGACAAGGAATAGCGAGAACCAAGGTCTAGGGAGGGACCAAGGTCACCATGTTTAAGGGACAGAAAGTCCAGTGGGGTTCCAGCAGGGGAGGAGAGGGTGGGACTAGATGAGATAATAGGTCATGGTTGCAGGTTTAGATTTTATGTTAAATGCAGTGAGAAAGCTTCTGACAGGCTCTAGCCAGGGGGTGGTCCAATTCGAGTTCCTAGTTCTTAGGTTTTTCACATCCCCCCTTTGGTTCTCCCTAGGTGTTAGAGTGGGCATAATGGCAACAAAAGCTAAGTGGAACAGTTTCACCCTCCCCGCTGCCAGCTCCAGCAGTCCTGAGCCTGTTGCACAGGGTGTCTGAGGCTCTCCTTGGTTTTGTGTTTACTCACCTGTGTAGGAGTGTGCTGTCTCACCTGATAAATATTTATGGTCTTTAAAAGACCGTTAGATCTCTGTGTACTTTTTAGGTTTCATTTATTTGTTGTTCTCCACTGCCGCCACCCCCGCCCCGATGGATGAAAGTTGTTTCGGGAAGGAATACAATCTGCAACAGTGAACTCAAGTAGGATAATCCCATTAGCTTTTTTCCTTAGAAATCAATCAGAGTTGCTTGACTTGAATTAAAAAATAACTTTAAAACTAGCAGTCTTCTAAAGTTGGCCAGTGTGGCCTCCACATGCTGGATCCTCTTTTCCATACCTGGGCTGTGAAATCAGTTTGCACTGATGCAGAAATTGTCCCAGCCCAAGGAATAGGCCTCCACCCTCCTCATATTCTTTCCATTTTATAGATGAGTAAGTTGAGCTGTAGATAGGTAACTTGCCCAAGCTACAAGTTAAGAGAACTGAGGTTCAAATCCTGGTTGTCTGGCTGTAGGTCTGAGTGAGGTAGATGGTGTAAAGCTTTTTGATCATGACCTACCTACTCTAAGAAATAATTTTACATTGTGACCTAGTGTGTGGGTGTATGTATACATACGTACGTAAATAATACAAAAGTTTTATGAAAACTTATGTTACATTTTCTTTTATATTCTATTCTACATTTTAAAAAATGGTTGAGACTGATTTTACTACCCACTAATGGGTTTCAACCTGCAGTTTGAAAAACTGGCACAGTGCTTGAGGAACTCAGGCTCTGGAGCCAAACTTGCTTGGTCTGACTCATAGTTCTACCATTTATTTACTTGCTGTGAGTTTGGGCAGACTACTTATTTGAACTGTGCCTCAATATCCTCATTTGTAAAATGGATTAAATAGATTAAATGAGTTAGCACATAAAGCCCTCAGAACTACATCTGGCATGAAGGAATGGAAGCAACTATTATTTCTAGACCATTGGGTCTAAGCTAAGTTTATAGTGACCCTTGAATCCTGGTTTGATTTTTATAGAAAAGCCTCCATATGGAGATAAACTGTAAACATTATTTCAGCAGATGCAGTACCACCCTTCTCCTCTGCCTAAAGCAAGACAGACATTTAGGATGACCTTTTCTTCCTTCCTATTGAGTTGCTAAAAGTACATTCTAAGTCAGTTTTAGTGTGTAGCCTGGTAGATGGACAGATGTACCTTCATAAATGGAAAGGTAGGCAGTGAAAGAATTATTGATGGCAACAGAATATTAAGTGTCAAATTTTAACACACAAATTTGTAAGTTTACTAAGTTTCCTATGGAACTTGAGTGTAAATACCACAATTGATTACCTAATAAAGTTATGAGACCAGGGAGGTACTGTGTAAGGAACACCTGTTGTGCATGTTCTGGGAAGGTACAGAAGTCATCTTGGTTCCACTTGCTTCTAGAACTATTCTGTAGAAGAGGCTGACCTGGGTACCTTTTGCCACCAATCTCATCAGGAGCTTCAGCAGGACATCAGTGTACAGTGGAGGAAACAGGAGCTGCCTGAGCTGGTAATGACCTGCCTGAGCAACTGGGCCTTTACCTTTTATCACCTGCATGAGCAGTGGGCTTGCTTGCCTGGAGAAGACAGAAGGAACAAGTGGAATACACCTGGCACAATATCCATTTCTAGCTACAAACTCAATGTCACTCAATTTCACTATAACCATCATCACAACCACAACAAAATTTTATACATACAGTATATATAAAATGCATAGTAGTGATCTTGGAAACAAAAGTCATGACTGAGTCCTGGCTACGTGAGCCTAGGGAAGTCATCCCTGGGGGGATTCATATTCAGTAGCTGATGAGGGGACCATGAAATCTTTAAGGCTGAACCATATAAACTTTTTTTTGGCCGTGCCTCGCAGCTTGTGGGATCTTAGTTCCCCAACCAGGGATTGAACCTGGGCCCCCTGCAGTGGAAGTGCAAAGTCCTAACCACTGGACTGCCAGGGAAGTCCCTAAACCATGTAATCTTTAAGAACTCTTTTGGCTCTAACATTTTACGAATCTAGGAGAACTACACAGCCCAGACAGTAGGCCCAATTACTACAGCCCCTGATAAAATTTCAGAAGAGCTAGTATGGTAGGGTTCTTTATAATAGAATTTTATCACAATAATTAAAAGTTTCATAATTCTGGACTAAATTTTAAGGAAAACTTATAGAATAATGCATTAAGAAATGAATCCACAATTACCCTACTGTAATCATGTATGAAGGTTATTTAAAAATGAGTTTCTGTAATTATTACAGAATTACATTTTTCAGATGAGAAAACTGCAGTTCAGAGAAAATACTTGTCTCAACAGCATTTTATGATTTGCTGGAGAGGCATGAAGACCAGAAACCAGATTCCTCAAATATGTACCATCTTGAAGACTTTTCTGTTTATATTTTTCTCAGACATAGGGTTTCCAGGTAAAGTCTTAAAATTGTTTACCTCTCCTCTGGAAACTGCCTGGTAATATGACATAGCCTTGATGATATTCTAGGTGTCTTTCAAGCTTTATGAAATCAAATGCATAAAATCAACTCATGGGGGAAGGTAGCCAGCATTAAAAAAAAAAAAAAAGTGTAAAACAGGAGTGCATAGTTTCAAATATATGTATTTGTGTGTACTGTCTGTGTTCCTATAGAAAATGTATTACTGGAAGTTGTGTCAAAAAAGTTTGAAAGATACCAAAGTTCAGAAAATGGAACTTCTACAGACTACTACTTAAACGACTCTATTACAGCACACACTTCATTTGAGCCACTGGAGGGGAACAGTCAGATCACAGCATCATAAAATGCTTGAGAATAATCACCAACACCAGATAAAAAACTCTACTACAAAAGTGTAGCCGGTGCAATGTACTAGGTATTCATCTTGACAATTTACTTTTAAAATATTTCTCATAAATACCTCTGCCCACCAAGCGGTAACTGGAAACAATGTACACTTCTTAGTTCCTCCACTGCCTGATAGAACTGACCGTCAAAAGCCCTACTTCCATTATTGAATGTGACAGTGCTAGAAAAATGATCTTGATAAAGACTTCTCCATGCAGTCAATCTTTATTATAGCAGTATTCGCATATTCACATCAAGTACATAGAACTTTTTTGCCTTTTATATAGTACAGAGTTTTTAAATAACTTTACACAGAAATAAATTTCTTCAATCTGAATTTCAGCTATCTTTTTTTTAATTCTCCATGCTTTCTATCCAAACTGAACAATATTTTCCATTGTACAAATTTACATGAGAAAAACTCCAAAATACAAGTGAAAGGACCTGAGCAGGAAAGAGAACCCAAAGTATCAAGAAGCGGGGATGGGGAAGAATTGAAAAAAAAAAAATTCAAGCAAACACTGAGGATTAAGGGACAAGAGGGAAACATCATCCGTTTGACTGAAAATAAATGTCTTTTTTTATGAATTGAAAAATAAGCTTTAAAAATAGTTACTCCTTTGTAATTTTCGCAAAGCAGGTATAGAGAGGTCTGTGGACAATTAAAAAGTCCCCATCTTTTCACTGGGCACACCCCAGACTCCATGAGAACCTTTTCAATGCTTGAGCGGAACTGAAGTGAACTAAACCCAAACCTCTGGCAGCAAGAGAGGAGAGGAATGTGAATGTGAATCGCCATAAGGTTTGGAGTAAACCAGGGGCCATTAACTCACTGCAGTTAAAACATGAAGGATTTCCCTTTCCCCTCTCTTACAGAAGAATTGTCCTCAAACCGAGAAATAAGTGAAAGGCGGGGGGTGGGGGTGGGGCGCGGATTTCCTTTTTCTTGGTCCAAACCAAAGAGCAATCATAACTACTAAATAGAATTCAAAGGGACATATGTTAAACAGTTAATTTCAATCTCCTCATAGTTGTACACTCATATTTTAGAAGAAACAGCAACTGCTGAGTGAGGAAAGGGTCAGAGTGCACAACAAATGAATGAGCTATGTCACTGTGATAGAGTCCTTCAAATCAGGCGATATGAAGGCCAAGCCGAGACTATAACCTGTGGCATGGCCAAAGGAAACACACAGGACCCAACAAAGGCGTTTTCAAACGAAGGAGGGAAAATTTACAGCATACACACACATACACACCCCTGGATGTAAACTAACATAACATGAAGATAAATAAGACATAAAGGTTAGCCATTTATGTTGGTAATTAACATGAATAAAAAGGCATTATATGTTTACATAGCTGGTTTTAATCAGCTACAGAAACACAGGCAAATGTATTAGGAAGGAATGATTTTTAAAAAAACCCGTTCACAGCTTAGAATAAAAAGCACACTTATTGCACTCTTAACATTTTATTTCAGGTAATTATAGTTTATTTCCCACCCTCACATCAATTCTTCCCTACCCCTAGACTTACTCCCATACCCTCCCCCCTCCCATTTTGGTCCATTTTGTCTACACCTGTGCCTAGACTGTGAGCTTTGTTGCTTATGCTAGTCTGACGTTTCCTCTTATGTAACACATACTCCACCAAAACACAAGTGGGTTAAAAAAAGCTTAACACACAAATGTAACACAATAATTCTCAAAACAAAACCAACTTACTAAGCAACTTACTCATAAGCCCTATCTCCACTCCTGTAAACAGAACACTTCCTCTGCTCCACCTCTTCAGTGAATTTCATGCCCAATTCCCTACATAGATTCTGTGATGAGAACCAGCCACTCGCGGGTGCTGGACAATGTGCTCAGCCTGCCAGGAAAAGCAGATGGTTTGCACAAATCTTTTTTTTTTATGCTAACATGAATAAACATATTTTAGTTCTTTGTTTTCAAAGAGTACTTCAACCTACAGAATTCTTAAGAAAAAAAAGCATCACAAAAAAACCCAGATACACTCACTGGCTGTGTCCTCATGCACAACTGGTTATATCATTGTAATTAGTCAAAACTGCTAAATAAAATTAAACATTTTAATGAAACTGATTTAGTAATAAGACTAAGTTAACAGTTGGGTAAAGGGGGTCAAAATGTTAAAAAAAAGTATTACAAGAACAACAGCTGAAATTGTGGATACTGAAATAAATGATACACTCAATCAATTTTTTGAGGTAGAGACTAACCACCCCTAAGCGTTCTAAAATAAACCACTGTTACCTTAATTTAAGATTTTAGGACTTAGTTTCTGTCCTCTTCTACATTAAAAACACCTGATAGAAACTGTTAATTGCCACAACTGGCAAAATTTAGGACTGAAATTCAATTTAAATGTTTTCCCAAACAGAAGTGAAGATTGATTATCTTCAAACAACAAAACAAAGCTTACTCTCTAGTGTACTAATAAAACAAAAATCTTACCAGTATTTTCAATTTACCAGAGCTAGCAACATGGAATATGAGTACACTGGCCACTTCACTCTCCTCTGGGGGCCAATATACAATCAGGCAGAGATGCTACTGCACCTATGGGCATTAGTAATACTCCTTAGTGAAACGTCTAGAGAACTTGCTGAAGCCTTTCTTGGGGGTGGCAAGGAATCAAGATACTAGAAGCACACCATGGAGTGTGTCCAGTTCACACCCGCCAGCCTTATGTCCCCTCATAGAGGAGCCCTTGGAGATTCCACCTGGCCCCCAGAGCATTAGCAAGACAGTCCCACTTAATTTGCAAACAAATCCTGAGAGGCAAGTTTATATTTCAAACTCTGGAAAATCAGTGTCTAGGTTGGCAGCAGTACTATGGGAACTGAGAAAATCAAATTCTGTCCTATATGTTAATTTCATCCTTCTCACTAGTTAATACATATGACTGCTGCCCAGCATATAGTAACTTCAACCCTAAACTACAGCAATTTCTTAAAATGTCTGTCAAACATTCCTGTTATATAAAAGTTCCATGCTTTGAAGAACCTATGGGAGTAGAAAAAGTTTCTCTAGAAATGTCACTGAATTATGATTTCAACCTATTTGCTCTATGTGATAAATATATCTGACTATACTAGGGATTATGTGCTTTAAAAAAATAATTTTGTTCACTGAAAATTTACCTGTGTGTTTTCTCATTTTTTTAAACATGATTTTGGCTATAAACTCTTTAGTGCATTTATCTTTGCAGTCTAAATTGCACGCTAAAAAATATTAACACAGCTGAGTTAGACCAGGGTGGCTGCTCTCTTCACAAATCACTGATTTCTGCTAAAATTTTAGCTTTTTTATTGCATCATGAAGGCACAGGAAGATCATTTGGCAAATTGTCAAGGTATTTTTCTAGAGCCTTACCTACACCATTTCAATGTATGACCTGTAAGCTATTTGCTGTTTATACTCACAGTAAACTTTCCATGTCTGGCTATGGTTTTTTTGTTTGTTTTGCTTTTTACTAGTCTAATGGTTGAAATCGCTATTCTCAAAGTGCTGATTTTCTAGCACAAAGAATGCCAATTTGGACAAAGAAGAGAAACTTGCAAAATGGGTCATCATTCTACCCTCTTAACTGGGCAGTCTCTCTACAGGAGCATCTGTGCATGTGATGAAGCTGCGGCTAACTCATTATGAAGATGTACTGTCTTGCTAAGACTACCAAAAATTAAAATTATATCACTGTTAGTGAAGTGTTACCATTAACTATTTAATTTCATGCAACCGATATAAGGTTAAAAATTCTGAAACGTACCCCTAAAGAGATTCTGGCATCACTTTCAACAACATTCAGATACTCTGAGCTACATTTGTCAGTATTACTGCTTAAATGTATAATGCCCTTTAGGACAAAATGAGAAGGCTCAAATACAAGTACACATAAAAGTTAAAATCTTAAATCATCTTCATGTTCTAGAGCTCCTGACTTTTCATATTTTAAAATAAATAACTATTCATTACCTCATTCTGAGGAGGTAGTTTTAGAAGAGGTCACCTGAACCCTGCAATGTGTTTCAAAGTAAAGCTAAATGAGGTGTGCACAAGGCTGGAGAGGTGAATGTACGGGAGGGGCAGGTGAGATCTGAGGAGGGGTGTGCAGCAGTTCCAAAATTGCCTGATGAGTAAAAGATAACATTGTGTGATAAAGAGCTGTGACCGCACCAAACAAGAATCTAGGAAATATTTACAAAGTTTCAGGTTGACAGTGTTGAAGTCTTGGATCTTTATTACTAAGTAACTGCTCTTTCTTTTCCAACACTGACATAAATATAACACGTATACTAAAGTATATGGGATTTTATCTTCTAGCTTGCCTTAGCATGTCCTACCAGATCGCAAACACAACCAGGGATTGGATGTTAAGGAACCAGAGTTTGACAGCGAGACAGAATCTTCTTTTAAGAGTGCACTTAAGTACAAATGATTACAGTGGATTTTCTATTCACAAAATCCCTTTTATAAATTACTTTTTGGTCAATATTATTTCAGTGGTAAAAGTTTAGACCCTAGACTAGTTTAATGATGAAAAAGTCCATCAGGAATACTACATACTTTAAAACAATCTTTTATGGTTACTCTGAAATTTTTCAGAAGGTGTCACCTCTCCTTATCCAAAATAAAATACACTACAGAAGGCACTGCAGCCGCCTTACAGGAAAGACAGATAAGTGCAGCCTTACAAGCCTGTCAGTAAAGCAGCCACATAATATCGATACAAACTACTCATAAAGTGCACTGCACAACAAACAAGGAGTTCTTCCCTTGTATTTTCTTAGGAGCTCAAGTCTATCTGTAGTCTAAGCATCAAAAAAAGCATGTAAAACTCAGGGGAAATTCCTTTTCCATGCCATTTGTAAACTAGAGAAAAAGTATTTAATGGAGAAAAGGAAGAAAAGGGAAATGCTAAAATTTTATTTTTATTTTTTAAGGGCTCTATACAAATCTCTCAAGAATACCCTGAGCCTGGCTTCTGGGCACAGCTTCATTTAAGAAATGAGATTTTTCAAATGAGATAGCAATGTATTCTAAAAAGAAAGGGAAGAAAACAGTGTTTAATCACCTTGAATTTTGTGTTGAAAACTCCAATGCTAAGTTCCCTCCATAACTAGCTCCTGTGCTGGCTCCTGCCGTGCTCAGGGAGGGAGTCCTGCACTAGAAGCTCCGGCAGGACACGCCTACTGTTCAAGCCCAGCTCTCTCCAATCTAGGAAAAGGTAACACAAGCATGTTCAAAAGCATCTGTGGGGACATATTTAAAAAGAAAAATAAACAATGCTTTTAAAAGAGAGGCAGCATTATGCACAAAAGATGCTCTTCAAATCAGCACAAATCATTTTCATTCTTGCAATTTCTCAATTTTGTAAGATACTGCTCTGCTCACGAAAGACTAAAGAACACACTGCTTTTCAAACTCGTTAATAACTTGAGGATTATTTCCCATTTTACTGGGACAATCTTTTACAAGTCCATGGAATTTTCAACAGGCCTTCCTCTGAATATAGGTAACGTAGCAAGAAATCATCTAATGACAGTAAGCTTTAATAGGCTGAAAAATAGCGGGGCAATTTACAATTTGAAAACTTTAAATAATTTCTAATTCCCTGATTTATTTTATAGGTCCTGTCTAATTTCTTTCAGGTCCTTCACTACATAGCTTGGTTGGGCTAGGTACGTTTGATTTACATTCCTAAATCTTGATAAGAGTCCAGATTCATGATAAGGGGGGTATTTGCCATTAATACATCCAGAGTCACTTTCTTTGCTACTACTGTGATTTATACCACACTTCAGTAAAGGTCAAGGGAAGTTATGACTAGGTTATATTCCCCATTTATAAAGATAAGGAACAAGTTCTTAATACCACAGCAGTTCTTTTTATAAAAACAACTGATGTCAGGCTTTTCACATCCTCCCTCAGTCCCAATACACCTAAAATTGCTCTATTCTCTGCCTGGGGGACTCGGCTGCCAAAGTTAACCAACCTTTTGAAGACCAGGCTTGGGAAAAAAGGAAGGAGGAGAATGAATGGAGACACCACCATTTTTATTTGAGGTTGCATATGCTAGATCAAAGACTAGAAAGAAAATGTAGGATGTAGTGCAGGAGTTAGTTGGAAGAAACAATGAGATATTAGTAAAGATGTTAGTGTGGATCCAGCAAGTACCATTAATTTAAAAATTATAAATATTTGTCATTATGCTAAGACTCCCCATATATTTAGGTAGAGAAAAGGATACTGATCTTTCTTTAAAAGTTGTTTATATAACAAAAATACAATTTTCCAGGATATATAATTCTAGTGGGAAGTATTATTTTATTCCAATTCAATTAAATCTGAAAATTATTGTTTTTAATAAAAATATAATAGAAGAAATTCAGAAATTAAAACTTGTACCTTACATTTAAATTATATAAATGTCTCACATTCAAAACTGTTATCAAGCAGTTTTGTAGGCTTTTAATTAGATACAGGCATTTTGTGCCCTGGACAAAGTAGCCACATAAGTAATTGGTGACTGAAAGAGCTTAGGAGGAAGATATCAATTGTATTTTCCTGAGAACTTGCTACATCGTGGAGAAAAAAAATCCCCAAACACTCGTCTTCATTGCTGGACCCAATGGGAAAAGAAGGCAATGTGCGCCAGAGCTTCCAGTCTGCCCGCCAGGCAGAGCCTGAGTGAGCGAGGAAACAAAGGCCAGAGACCCAGCAGGTCAGGAAAAAGATGCAGCATTCCCTTTTCCTCTACACCAAAACCTACCTCCTCATCTCTCACCCTCCATTTAAATAAAATAGCTTCATTTTGGTAAAAATTTATCAAGGACTGAACATGCACCATACAGGAAGGGCATGCTGCATTTTTGTTCCATCCCTCAGAAATTAACCAGTGGTGGCTAGGGGAAAGAGCTCCACAACAAAATCCCAGAACAGGAAAGAGAACGAGGCTTGGTGATTGCAACTGCCCCATCAGATGATCAGCCACATATTGATCTGGTGGTTAGAAGGGCAAAGTTGACTGGCAGACTTTCCAGAGCAAATCTCCCAAGCTGTAGCAGCAGTTTCTTTCCATCATGCCTGACCATCAAAAGGTCAGAACTCAGGGTCTCCTCTTTCTTCCTGGGAGTGGGCAGACTTGTATGCACGTGGTATTTGTGTTGAAGAAGAAACACTGGCAGCAGAGAATTCTAGTTCCTAAAACATTCTTCCCTCTTTTGTTGGATGGGAAATTCCATTCTGTTCCACACCAGCTTATGCATTGAAAATTTTTATCTTTAAAAAGAGTTAAGGAACAGAACTGTGTTTTGATGTTAACAAATTGTACGAACACAAGACTTAAATAAGAGTAGATGCTGTCATGATGGTGTGGCTACTTGAAGGCTGCAAATTCTCCTGTAGAGGGAGGACAAGAGCTAATTTTAAAAAAGTTATCTCAAATAACCTAGAGACACAGAAAAGCCTCATGGAAACCTCACTGAAAGGTGACTAGCTATATGTTACAAATCTAGCAACGACATCACTAATTTAAAAGTAAAAAAGGCTGTAACCATGAAAGACGACAACTTATATAGGATATTAAGTCTGTAGATAATTTCCCAGTTGGGTTTTACATGCTATGATTCTAATCAAGCTGAAACAGTTCCAATGAACAAAACTTCTCAGTAACTGACGGTAAAACAGTAAGGCTGATTTGTAGAACACTTCCCACCTAAATTATCAACTCATTTTCATTATTATAATGCCACTATTAGGAAGGAAGAAGCAGGAATTATTCTCATTTTGTAAAAGATAAAATTCACACGTCAAATGATCTGTCCACATCACACATTTGAACGAAGGAAAGGAAGTTCAGACCTCTCCCATTTGTAGTTCATTTCACCTTTTAAACTACCAAAAAATTACTTATAGGCACATGTCAATGAACATTATTCTCAGCATAAAAATGTTTTTAACCACAAAGACCCTCTGAGGTACTGCACTCTTTTGCTTACTGAATTTGGGGGCTTCATGCCTTATTTTTCACCTACTATTTTGTCCACAGCTTCTACTTCAAACTAGGGTTCCTCTTATTAAGTACACCACAGTTAATTTCTGGGGGTTGGTTGATAACTGACAGCTATCAGAATTTAGTGAGCCTTAACATCATTTTTCTGTAACATAGCTTCTGATGAGGATCCAAGCAATCATTTATATGAATACACTGTTTAATCGAGGAATAATCTATGTTTTCTGATTGCTGTTCGATTTCAACTGGTGTACCAGAGAACACTGGCATGTTCCAACAAACAATGGATTGCTAACGACTGGCTGACTGAACCCTCAGATTGTATGCTGATAATATTAGCAACTACTCGAGTGTCTATTATAGTATACCAGATGCCTCACTCAACACTATACACATTTGCATCTGATCCTCATAATAACTCTATGAAGCAGGTACTATTACTTCTCTTTAATTTATAGAGGAGCAAGCTGGGATTTTAAGTAACTTGCCAGAAATCTCACAGCCAGAAAATGGCAGAGTTGGAATGTAAAGCCAGGTGCTGACTCCAAAGTCCAAGGTCTTAACAATTAACAGACCCCCTAAATGATTTTCAATAATTAATAATTTGCTTTCCTGTTCTGAATACAACTACTAATTGGACTGCAGACAGCGATACTATCTCTTTCCATCTAAGGATTCCTTTCAACAATTAACCAAGGTATTTTGAGTCAAAAGATCAAGGAAGGGTAAAACATTTATTACCCTTCATATTTAAAGTTAAAAGAACTGGGGAAATTGGCACTGATTGGAAGAAAAAAAAGTCAAATTACTAAGACCCTGGAGAGTAAAACATTTAGAGCATAATCATAGGAGGCTATTATGTTAACAGAGACTCTAGAAATACATAAACATCCTTATTATCTTTGCTTATGGTTTTATGGTTGCTATTTTTTCAGAAGTATTTTAATACATTTCTTAAAAGCAATTTTCAACAGTTTTTATGAGTAGTCACTGTATCTAACAGAACCTAAAACTCCTTAAAGGAAGCCAATGTGAAAACAGGATTTGCTTAACAGAAATCTTTACAAAAAATGGCTAGAATTCATCTATTAAGTGAGAAAATATCAGAAAATGATAAACTCTAAGCCCAAATCTTATATACCATGTTAAAAATAACTTAAAAAAATCTTCAGATGTTTCCTACTCATTATTACAATTAGACACTCCATTTCATTTAACAGTGTTCTCTACAAACTTAAATATTAGCCTTAAAAATACAAACACACAAAACAACCCCCCAAAGCACAAAATCTTGCCAACAAACTCCAAATCAAATACCAATAAAGCAAACACTAAAGATCTCGCTACCAGAGTCTACTGCTTCTAATGGAATGTGGTTCTTTTCATAATCAGACTTCAGGTCCAGGGGGGTAAAAAAAAGACAAAAAGGACTCATAGTTTAGAGAGCAATAAAATAAAACTCCTTCTACATATGTCCCTGAAATCACAGAAAATTTAAGGAAAAGACAGGGTAACAGGAGATGGATCTGCTATTGGAAAAAAAAAATTTTTTTTTCTTGCTTATTCCTCCTTGCATATCAGGAAATCTCTACTATCCCAACTCCTACCCTATTTTATTTGAGGTAAGAGCCAACTCTGCTTGTGTGAAGTTGTTTGAAGTGAAACATCTAGATATTCTGACTTTAAAATAATTTAATTATTAACCAAAAAATCAAGCAGAGGCCAAAATGAAACTTTTTAAATAACCTCCTTTTTGGCTGAGAATAACCTAAGCTCTATTTTCCATTTGACTTTATTAAGGAATGGGGCAAAGAACACTTGGGAAGATCCCAAGATTTCAGACACCTCCAATATCATGCTTTGTTAATTTGAAAGCTAAGGACTTGATTAACTAGTTTTAAGATATTACTAATCACCCTTAATTCTAGAATTAAATGTATTTCAGTGGCTGTTACACATATAATTTGATAAAGAATTCCTTAAAGATTAAATATGCTGTGAAAAATCTAACACGTTATTTTGTACGTAAATAAATCCCTGTCTTAGATGTAGGGGGGCAGTCATTTGAAACTAGAATAAGTCCCATTCTTTTTTTGTGGTGACCTTTCAGGCAGTTTCTAAAGGATGAGGAACATTCTGCCAGAGACACACTGGACTTCTTAAAATTCTTAGAGAAATGATCACAGGAGAGATGAAATATTTAGTAAAAGAAAAAGTACCATAGAAATGTTCAGTAATTCTCAAATAAGACTATAACTGACAAAACGTTTTAGTCATGAAATACTCTTTTCATAACACTTAAAAAAAAAAGGCAGATCATTTCCTTAAATTGAGTGTGATCTACTTGAGAGAAAGGCCATTTAATAAGCAAGTGTGTTAAATAGTCACTATTTTAAAGAGAACGACTTTAACTACTGGTTTAGTATTTAAATGGTTGGTACAATCCTGTAATATCCGAAAACAAACAAACCTGAAGTATTTGAGTTAAATGCTGTGATCCCTAAACTACTTAAAACCAAGAAGACAAACCTCATTCCTCATCACTGACTGGTAAAACTTTTAAAATGTAAAACAAATTTTATAAAATGGCTGCCTTCTGAAGAAGGATATCAACTTTAATGAAAAGATCTGAGGCTTCAGGTTTTAGGAAAGAAGCCGTCAGCTGCAAGATAATGAATGTCCTTCTGTTTCAATTCCTTAGTCAAAAAGATTAACTCTACGCATGGTTAGGAAAATAATGTTTTTCTTATTAGGAGAATACATCTAAAACTCAGTATCAAACAGACAAACAGCAACCACAGAAAGGGAAACTACCATGTATCATTCTAATGCTTTCTACTTCTCCAGATCCATGTTATTTATATATTTCACCTGCTCTATTTTTAATGTTCTCCCAATAACATTTCCAGTGGGCCCAATTTGGAAAGAAGAGAATTACTATGCAGTCCTTTGAAGGCATGTTCAAATGTCAATGGGATGGTATTATGCAGTGGTCCCCAACCTTTTTGGCACCAGGGACCGGTTTCGTGGAAGACAATTTTTCCACGGACGCGGTCGGGGGAATGGTTTCAGGATGATTCAAGCACATTACATTTATTGTGCACTTTATTTCTATTATTATTACATTGTAATATATAATGAAATAATTATACAATCCACCATAATGCTGACAGGAGGTGGAGCTCAGGTGGTAATGTGAGCGATGGGGAGCGGCTGTAAATACAGACAAAGCTTCGCTCCATTGCCTGCCACTCACCTCCTGCTGTGCGGCCCAGGGATTGGGGACCCCTGGTATAATGAGTTTTCTGAGCAGCTCTAAGAGTTTAGCAAATGCCCTCTGGCAAAGGAGACTGGTAAAGAAAGGAAGGAAAAGTGTCAAATGCAGATGTGGGGAGCTGGGTAGTATTTAGTGTGGGTAGTGTTGGGGGGAAAAAAAGAGAGTGAACAAAGAAAGGAAGATAAAAGTGAAGAAAGTATGCTGAGGAATTATGAAAGAGCTCTGTCAATAAAAAGATCCTTTGACTCTTGTGCCTCAAAATGCCCAAACCTTTGAGCATTCCACAGACCAAGTCAATTTGTAAAAACTTTGTTAGCTACATGCTTGCTATTCAACTTGTGAATAAATAAAACCCAATCTAATCGTTACTAATAATCACATCTTTAGCGTCACTGGAAGATTTAGAAATCACACACTTTTATGTTTCTGAATAAGTCACATTCTTTTATGACTTTCTTATTCTCATTTTTTAAAATACAATGAACGTTCTTTTTCACTACTCTTCCTACATTCAAAGTCATGAATTGATTTCTAAAAACATGAATGGCATTATTTATCTTAAGATACCCAAATGGGGGGGCACAAGGTATGCCAAACTTATCACTGAGTGGTTTCCCTGGATGAAATCTAACTTATTCAAATAAAGAAAATATTTCAAAAATTTATTTGTGATACTTACAAGACTAAATTATCACTAAAGTCCTCCCGATTTTCTTCTTTATTGGCTTCCAAGAAGGATGGCATTTATGCAAATGCCATCTGTGTGCCCCTGAATAACCCTGGAACTGTCAGTTATATTTAATATCATCACAACTCCAAACTGAGTAAATGAAGATGTATTTAAGAGGCTGGCTTTGGTCCCTAGGCTGACTCTGAAGTAGAGACGGTGATTTCTTTGATGACAGCAATGCTGCTTCTTTCACTTTTGATTCCCGGTAAGATTCTGGTTCACAGTAAGAATATACTGACTGCCACATTACAGTTATTTTCTACATAAGAAAGTGTAAGCATTAGAAAGCGCTAAACGTACTATACACACACACACACACACACACACACACCGTGGAATAAAAAAAAAACAATTCATACATTCATAATAAGGAGGACAGAGACACACGGATAAGTCATTGCTAATATGCATCATGAGAGGTGAGTATAACCTAAAATAATAATTTTTAAAAAATCCATTACCTGGTTGTTTGGCAACCACAGTTATCTAAAAGAAGAACAAAACAAACCTACAAGTTCTCACAGAATTCTGTGGAACTTTTTGGAAGGAAGAGGAGGCAATGCATTTGTAAGGAAATTCGACTTCTGCATTGTGTAAGACATCCTTAATATATAAAGAAATATTAACTAAAAATCCAAAGTTAAACCATGTTACTCATGTCAAACATGCCACTCAGCAATATCTCTGGTTACCTGTACCCATAATTTATACTGCTCTAAGGGAATAAAGGACAACTATATTTTCCAAACTGTATTAACAAAAAGAAATAGTTATAAGAAAAAATATTAAGAATAAAAATAAGCTTATTCAATTTTAGTGACTCCTAATTAGACCTGTTCAGTTTACCTTCACTAACACAGCCTAACCTACTGTCAGCTTCCCACCTGCCATCACACACACAGGTGGCAGCGTTGTTCTTGGAGCCCCTAATGGACGCAGGACAGCTAACAGCAAAAGGTGAGTGAGGAAAGTTTAACTGAAGTTTAATAATTAGAATAATCAAGTAAACAAAATAAACTTGGAACGGGAAGTAAAAACTCTGGAAAAGGTACTGTGAATTTTCAGCAATGTCTGAGAACTTCAAAAACCCTTCGATGTTGAAACTCTAATGCTAAGTATGAATTTTAGATTGGCAAAACAATTACATCCAGTCTTTAAAAACATACATGTTCTTTTGTTCACCTTAAAAAAAAAAGAATATCCTATTCAATTTAACAAATATGTAAGCAAACATATGTTCACTTTCCTTTGTCCCTACCGTCCTACACTCTGTCACTCATTTAGCTTGTTAAATGGACAGGAAACGCACCATATCCCCCTGCTTGGATGGGTGTTTTTGGAGAAGCACAAGCATACAGACTAAAATCCTCTGTTTGGAAGCCAGCCCGATTCAAAGAGGGTTCGGATGCACTGCGGTGAATTTTTGGCAATGAGCGGGCCAGCAGCTCAATAGAGGCGAGAATCTAAAAAAAGAAAAAAAGAAAGAATGATGAAAATCTAGGTGGTGTTAATCTTTAAGAGCCCCATCATACTCTACAAGAAAGCATATGAAATCTTATAATACATTGTTTTCACTATTATCTCAAATGCCTGGAAAATAGTAAAGAAACTGATACTTTTCCTTAAAAAGAAGAGAAAATTACCAAACTATTACAGCTTTACTCTCTATAAACTGAATGGGAAAAGTAACCCATAGTTAGCTTTTCTTTACATTTTATAATTTTAGATCATTTGCCAGCCTTGAAACAGTAAATAAAAAAAAATTTAAAATCAATTATATACCTATTTCTCATAGACCACAAGTCCCTTTTGGGAAGAAGATGGAGCATAAATAACGAAAGCACTATATAACTTCATAAACAGAACCATTAGAGCAACTTATTCTTTAAAGAAATTTAGTAATGGGAAATGTCTTACACACACATAATTAAAAACAGGGCCCCAATGACCCAGAATGCCAGCACCACAGGAGTGAGAAGTGACAGATGAATACCCATAAGTGAAAGAAAAGATAGGAAAACTCTACAAGTAGACACCAATGCACAAAATGTAGAAATACAGCACATTTTTAAGGTACAAAGAAACCGGTTATGACTCTTGAAGGCATACAGTATGATAATGCATGAAACATACATATAAGGCTTGGCACAATGCCTGGCATATAGTAAGTACTCAATAAAACTTTAGCAGCCATTATTACTACTACTATGATTATATACTATATAGTAGTATTATACACATTATATACTACTATTATTATTTTTCTCAGCTACCAAAAATTTTTTTGAAGTTAAACTGTCATCTGTAGAGTGATTAGTATAAGAAGGCAAAGAAGCAATGTTACAAAATTTTTAAAATTATAAGCATAACACACAAATAAAAATTCAAATAATACAGGAAAGTATGAATGCTACCTTCCAGGGGTAACCACTGTTAAGGAGTCTATACTTTCTTCTGGACCTTTCCTATGCATAAACATGCACATATGAAAACAGAGCCCATCCCCTCCCTCACCACCATTTAAAGTGGTATCACAGTACACATTTTTCTGCATTGCTTTCTTTTTCCCTCACTGACATCCAAGCCATCTACAGAGAGATACCTTGATCTTTATGTCTTTAATTTTTCCAGTTACAGTTAACAGTCTTTATCCGGATACCTGTGGGGGCAGATTCTGTAGCATATAGCATAGATTTTCAGGAGTGGAATTACCAGAGCAAAAGGTGTATGTATTTTAAGTTTATGGAGTCTACCAAGTCCTTTCAAAAAAGGTCAAACCAATTTACATTCTTACCAACATTCCTTCCTTACTTCCCAACATTGTACCCAATGCTGGATACTATCAATCTCAGAGACAAAATCAAAATGTATTTCACAATTGTGACTTTGCATTTTACTGATTATCACTGATGTTATTATTCCTAACATCCTGTGCTTAAGTTCATTCCGCATTTGTACTTCTTCTGTGAATCACCAGTGCATATTCTTTGTTGATTTTCCTTTGATTACCTTTTACTTATGGATTTGTAGGAGTCCTCTGTATAGCATAAACACTCTTTATTATACATGTTACAATTATTTTTCTCAGTGTTTTCCTTTCAATATTATTTTTACTATATAGAAATTTTAAAATGTTTAATGTAGTCATACCTGCTAACCTTTTCCTTTATAACTTCTGGATTCTGCCTCTTGCTTAGGAGAGCCTTTCCTACCTTAAGGTTATAAAAATGATTTGTTATTTTATAGTTTTGTTTTTTACATATAAACCTTTAGCCATCTGAAATTTATGTTTGTGTATGGTGTGAAGAGACATCCTGTAATGAAAATTTAAAAATAATACTTAAAAGGGGCAGCTTTTAATAATCTGGAATACTCATATATGTATTTCATTTTCTGATACCATGAAAAGAATAAAATATTACTTATATTAAGAAATATGACCATTTTGTCCCTTTTAATACCATTTGAAAAGTGAGCCTAAGGATATAATCTGCATTATTAATGTACATCAACCACGTTTAATAGGAAACCCTAGCACCTGGAATGTGAAAAGAGAACAGGGTGCAGAATCCTGCTCACAAGGTCGTTTACTTTGATGGTCTTAAACCAGTGGTTTTCTGGGTTTAAAAAAACCCAACTCTTCCTCAAAGGAATAGTAACGTAGAATTCCAATATGTAAAACATATAACTACCTATGCAGCCATTCAGCCTCCCCTCCCTGCTCTGGGACAAGCCCCTGAGAGACTTGTTAAAAGCAAAAATTCAATCTTTAATTCTTTAGATAGGGATAAAAGATTCACACATTCCTGTAACACTGACTTCTAAGAAACTGAGCTAGGACTGATAGCATTCACAAAGGACCACATGGTAGCTGAGTTATGGCAGTCAGCACTTCCCACCTGAAAACTGTACTGACTCATTGGGACAGATTTATACAGCGCTATCGTGATTTTTCTAGGCATTATAAAACACGGAATTTATATTACAATATCTACTACAGCTAAACTTTCTAAGACTGTTCAGGTACTTAGTTCCAGTTCATGAGGCTTATGAAAGATTATTAAATTGAGGGCTTTAGCCTTCCAACTTGAAAAGATAAAAAACAATGGAAAGTTTCCAAGAATCAGAGAACGGCAGACAGTACCAACAGTTGCCTTCTCTTTTTGTCCCAGGTAAAAATGCCCCTCAAAAAAACCTAACATTAAAGGGATGCTTGCAACCTGTTTAATTTTACCATCAAGAAGAATAAAAGTAGCAGTGCACAAAGTGTAGTCTGTAGAAAAACTATTTTTATACTAGCACTAAGATATTATTTGCCTTTTTTACTTTCATTATTTTACAAGTGTAAGTGGAGTTTTCAGAGGCTATATAATGTAAGATATTGCAACATAATGAATGCAAAGCAGAGAATCCAGCTATCTTCTTTTTGCAGAGATTTGCGAAAAGTCTAAAACAATGCCACTTTTTTCTAAATTTTTTTGTTTGGGAAAATATAATTATTTTTCATAAAACATTATTTAACATGTAATGGTTTTATTATGTTTAAATAAATTTATAAATAAATATTTTAAAAAGTATTAATTTCTAAAATGGGAATTACTCCTTACACAAACAGAAGGTCTTTGGGGTTCTTCAATAATTTTTAAGTGTAGAAAACAGTTCTGAGACCAAAAAGTTTGAGAACTGCTAGACAAAAGCAAAATCTTTCTGAATATTTTGTATTGGGATCCTAAGTTTTTAGGTGTACCACTGTTCAACCTTTATAAAATCACCTTTATGTGTTTACTTATCTGGAGTCTGCACATAATCACATGGAATCCAAATCCGTAAAATACAAACTGTGCTCTAAAAAGTGCTTAAAAATCTGCATCAGAATATTAGTCTGTCCTTCTAGGTAACATAAAGCTTTTTCTTACTTGGGGAAAGAGTGGTCTCTCATCTCTTTTCTTTTTTAGGCACTCTGCCATTAATCTCTTCATGGCTTTTGGACAGTTACTCCGTACCTTACTGAGATCTGGAGATAGATATCCTCGTCCCACCATAAAAATTATCTGGGGAGGAAAAAAAAGGCAAATCATATAACCTTGTAGATAAGTTGAAAAATATATAAACATTGAAAATTCAACAAGCTGTGCACTTATGACATGTACTTTCCTGTATGTACATTACACTTCAATAGAAGGTTAAAAAACACAATGCTACTAGTATTCTGATTCCTATATACCATAGACTGTGGGGAATCAATACTTAATGTGCTGCAAGGCGAAATCTTCATGACCCCTGGACTACTGCAAAGGTCTCCTAACTGCTCCGCATGCTTCCAGTCTCTCCTTATCCAATCCATTTTCCCACTGATAGTAATCATTCTGAAACACAGATCGGGCCTCTTCTACTCAACCAAAATAGTTAACCTTTTTAACAGTTGTTTTGGCATCTGAATTTTAAATTCTTTTGTTGAGGAAACTCTAATGGGGCATTTAGTTATATAAGTCTGAGAACCAGACCCTCCTCCAGAGGGAAGGTAAAGCTACTGGGAACTAAAATTTAATGTTTAATAAAGTAAAAAGCCTTGTCTTCCCTGGGTACAGAGATTTATAATTTTTCTGATTTCTTACATTTCTAATTTTCTGACTTGTGGTTCTTTTGAAAGTGGGCAGAGACAGATGTTAACAGTCTTAGGTGTCACGGAAGAGAGAGGGGTTTTGATCTTACAGGGAATAGGTTCAATAGGGACAGACTAGAGGCTAAGGTGGAGAGAGCCAGTCAGAGATCCCAGGTTACAAGGTAGAACTGATAAATTTTAGGAACAGTCAAGTCTGATATGCTATTTTATGTTATTTCTTGTTTGGTGCTGTAATAACCCTTACTTAACTATAAGATGATTTGCCCAAGCACCACTAAAGTGAAGATGTAAAGTTTAACCTCCTTTCCATCTCCTCTGTCACAACTGCCCTTCTCCCACTTCACAAAAGGCACACCTTTTACCTACATGGAATTTAACTACCGTGCACACTGCGTCAGTGTGTAACACTGCTGAGGGTACCAAAGGGATGCTTCCAAATATTGGTCTAACTGGACTCTAATGAATGGGTAGCAAATCCCTTTGCAAGACAGTTGGTTTCCAATTCTTTGCTTTCAGCAAAATTAACTAAATTGTCAGCTGATTGTTAAAATAATTTTAAATGACAAGTTATTATATAATTTTTGGTATGCTATAGAAATGAGTTCAAATAAGCAGTGATATGGTTATGGTAAAGAACTAATCTTGCCCAAAGAGAGGGCTGGCCTTTGCCTTTGGCTCCTGGGAGGTAATCCCTAAGCCCTTGGAATGTCCTGCCTGTTAAGAGTGCCTTTGTTTATCTGGGAGTCTAAGGTCATGTCAGATAGTCTATGCTATCAATGTGATTCTACAGAGGGGGCTTTAAGTTATATGGTATCAGCTTGACCTCTGTAGAGGCTAAAAACTAAGGTCAACAACAGAGGTGGTCAATTGTTATCTACGTGACTGAGGCCCAACAATAACTCAAGGCTCCAGTGAATTACCCTGGTTGGCAACACTTCCTGCACATTGTCACGCATGACTGCCAGGAGAACTGAGCGCTGGCCACAATTCCACGGGAAGAGGACAACTGGAAGTTCCCTATGTGAAACTCTCCTGAATTCTGCCCTATGTGCCTCTTCCCTTGGCTGATTTTAATCTGTATCCTTTTGCTTTAATAAACCATAACGTGAGTATTAACAACTTTCAGTGAGTTCTATAAGACTTAATGAATTACTGAACCTGAAGGTGGTCTGCTGAACTCTGCATGTGGTTATAACAAAACTCCTGACTTTCCCATATTCTTATTTATTTGAACAATATTCCTCAGCACGTACTTCTTTAAAAATAAAACTAGAAGGACTGACGCTAAGTCCCAGCTTATTCTAGCAAAGGTCATATTTTTCACAAATAAATGACTGAAGAGAAAACAAAAGCCCCATGTTGCTCATTAAGAAACACACTTCCAATAAAATTTTACCTGTTTCTTTATATCAAAACTCATGTTATTTTCATCAGTTATATATTTAATAATTATTAATAGCATAATTGGGAATTTAAAAAGTTAACAGCCTAAAGTCACTGGGAAAAACTTTTTTAGTTCTAAATTTAAGCACATTTTTTTGTTGCAGAGATATAATTTGAATGAGCAATAAAAGGGTTTAGAGCACACAAATATGTTACATTAGGGAAAAAATTCTGTGGAGGAAGTAGGATACAAATAATTTACAGACAAAAAAAGAACCATGTAAAATTCCAAAAACTAATGAAGAGGTTTTTTATTTTTATTTATTTATTTTGCGGTACGCGGGCCTCCCACTGCCGCGGCCTCTTCCGCCGCGGAGCACAGGCTCCGGACGCGCAGGCTCAGCGGCCATGGCTCACGGGCCCAGCCGCTCCACGGCACGCATGATCCTCCCAGACCGGGGCACGAACCTGCGTCCCCTGCATCGGCAGGTGGACTCCCGACCACTGCGCCACCAGGGAAGCCCGAGGTTTTTTATTTTTTAAACAAGTGATGATGGTAAGAATCAAATCAGTATGACGTTTAGATTTTATTTGGTACATTTAAAAGAATGATATAATGCTTTTTTTTGAAATGTCAATATAATACACTGGAAATTACATTCTTTGCAACTATTTAAGCTTAAAGGAAAGGTCTTTCCTGGATGTAATTCATGGATAGAAAATTCAAGTAGCACTTAACTACAAAATCAATAGCTCAGTTTGAAATTCTGGGACTGGTTATTTTCATTCTCCATCTACAGCCGCACTCCTGGTATCCCTACCCCTTCATTCACTCCTCTGTGTTACTGGAGCACAGGTCTGCTCATCCTCAACATCACCCCCTGCACTGCCTCAACAGAACTGAGAGCACAGCCTGTGTTTTATTCACCTTTGCATCCTTCTATATCTCACAGTTTTTGCATACAGTAGATATCAAAATTTTTTATTAAAATAAAATAATTTGCATGTTGATAAGACACTGGTACTTATTATCATTTTCTGTCTCCTTGAGATCTTGTGCTTAGAACCCAGCCACCATACTGTGAGAAAGTCCAAGGTTCCTGTGAAAAAGTCGTCACAGAAAGACCCATGTCGAGAAGAATTGAGGCCCCTGGCCCTCGGCCAAGACTAAGCTTCCAGCTGACGGCTAACTGGTCACATACCTTCTCAGGTATGTTTTCAAGCCATTTTGGAAGTAGATCCTTTAACACCCAGTGAATCTACCACAGCCAATAATACCATATGAAAGAGATAAGCCTTCCACACTGAGAGAAGCTCAAATTGCAGATTTACAATTTGTCTAAGCCACTACGTTTTTGGTGGTTTGCTATAGCAATGATAACTGGAATTCACGTGAAATAATAAATGTTATGCTATTTTCTTCTAAGATGACACAGCACGTCTGCTCCAATAAAAAAAAAAAGCCAATATACCTAGCTTAACTGAGCACATTATTAATCCCAATTTAGTAAAGAAGCTGCACTGAAAGAGAGCAAAACAGAATGATAAAGAGGGGGAAAAATGACAAAGCAATTTCTCAGACTTTCGGCACTAGGGTAAGTGAAGTAAAAAGGCATGCTACTCTGCAAAGTAACATAGAGGTGGTCATCCCTCAAGGAGCTAAGAAACCTGTTTTAGGAAAGAACTCAATCTTTGTAACTGTTAAGGAATTCTTTAGTTCATTCTCTTATTTTTAATAATTGAAAAAGAAAAGATACCTAGAGAGGTACAGTGGCCAGGTCATGCAGGTCATGAGTCCAAGGTCTGCCATTACATCACACTGCTTTACCAGAGTCCTGCCTTGAATTTACAGGCAAAACCTGCCACCTCAGACTATGGGGGGGTGAGAGTATAGGGGCATGGGTCATTACCATATTATATGGTAATGAAGCAGCTGTCCCATCTCCCATGGAAAAAAAAGAATATTCCTAGATTTTCAAATAGAAGTCCAATCTGAGAGCCATGGAGATCAAAGTATGAGAGAAAGAAAAATCAAATCAAGGAGATGGATGGAACAGTACCTGGGGGTTACTTCACTGAGGATGACTAGAGTTACTGATTCAAAAGAGGGAGTTCCATGGAAAGCGCCACTTGAAGAAAGCAGACTAGAAGGTAATGAAGTAGAATGGGGATGATGGGAAGAGTATATAATTCTTTCATATCCTTTTTCTTCATCAAATACTTGGTTTCAGACTGGCATATTCCAGAAGGCTCTAACTATACTCCCAGAAAGAATTAACTAGTAAAGGCCTTACCCTTCTGTTGGTCACTCACTTACTTCTCTCATGGAGAGTAAGCCCTTGCCACATCATTTATTATACTCCCATGGAGGACAAAGCACCTAAAATGCCAAGAAGTGGATGAGTGCAGAACTCTGGGACGCTTTTTCCATATTTTGGAGACACTACTACTTATTTCCATAATATAACTTTATTATTTCATTAAAATAAACTTATTTACTGACAAATGGATTTCATCCAGATCTTAGGTTCATAAATTTTTATTATTTGTAGTCTCTATGATAAATCAATTAAAACTAAACTAAAATTCCCTCGTAATTCCTCTAGAAGAACAGAATGCATAGGAAAATTAAACACGGCATGGGGTATTATGCTGTATGGTTGAGTTAATAAGACTGTAAAAGGCAGAGCACGTGAAGCTGCTAAATTAGAGACAATCTTGCTCTTCAGACTGCTATCGTCAAATCAATCATCTCAGTGATCTAGGATCTGTCACAAGTACACTAAGTGCAATGTTTCAATGTTTTTATGTTCTTTAGCTACTATCTTGGTCCGTCCTGAATCGAAGTTTCATGGAGGCTTAAAAGATCAGATCATCAGAAGCCAGGTCATAGATTCCTTTTTAACACTTAAAGCTATAATCCAACACTCTAAAGCTATGAAAGTAGTTAGAAAGACCAAACAGCAATTTAAAAAATTAGTTTTATGCTGACTTATGTAGAAAGGCAGTCATTTTTAAAATTCTCAAAATAGAGAATCAAGACCACTGTTGGGTAAGGGCCATATGGTGATTCAATAAGCATATGCAAAGTATATGACAACTTAGATTACTTCTCTGATACCACATGATAGTTATAAGTTCTTAGTGAGAAAGCTACTCAGTATCTTCAGAAAGCTTCAGTATCACCAAAAAGACTGAGAGTTGAACTGTTGACCAAAACACTACTAAATGAAGTAATATATTTATACATTAAAAATTATCATTTCATTAGGTTGGGAGGTTATGATCAAACACATAAAACACTCATGCTTTTGAAGATTCTTTACACTGGTGATTCTCAACTTTGGTATGTATCAGAAACAACTAGCAAACTTATTAAAAATGCAGATGCTTGGACCCACCCCACTGAATCAGAATCTACTCCAGCATCTCCATTTTTTAAACAAATTATCCAGGTGATTCACATGTACATCACAGTATAATGTATAAATATTATTTAATCACAGTTTATATGGTCAACTATTGTTTTCTATTATATTAACTGTAATTGCAGCAATCTCTCTACACACACACACACACACACACACACACACACGCACTTTTAAAATGTTGAGGTATATGAGGTAATTTCAGTAAAGACAATTCATTTTTCTTGGCCAGTATTAAAAGACTAGGTGAATTTAATATGGCTGGGATCGAAAAGGCAAAGAGCTGCACGAGGCTATACTTTGGAAGGTAAGGAACAGAGAACAGAAACTTTTAGGAAGAGAGAAGTAAAAAATTCCCTCCTACTTGAATTCTCACCACAGAAAAATGAAAGCATGATGTAACAGTCCTTTCATTTACCTAGTTTTAAAAATTTAAGAAGTATGGAGAAATCTTAATAATTTTAAAAGGATTTGATATAAAGAAGTTCAGAGCTGAGGGCCTGGCTCAGAGAGCACAATCTGTGATAGAGTAAAAGGGATAAGTCCAGATGCTGTAGCAGCAGAGCTCATTCTTCTAACTGTGCCATGGTCAAGAGGCATGAGGTATAATCATTATTGCATCTCTAGTTTCTAGTCAGAAGATCAGGAGTTTCACTCCACTACAAGATTGAAGCATGGTATTTCCAGGAAAGGCCTTACATGCTATTATTACTGCCAACAGTATACAAAAGGTTCTAAAACTGGTGACAAAGATCAAGAGATCTATCTTTCATGCTTACCCAGGATCCAATACCTCTTTTCTACAATGAACTGGAGCCTTTCTACAAACAGTAAAATGAACCTCAAGAGATGGTAAATATTTACCTGGTCCCTGTTGTTGATGTTTGAATAAGGTAACTGTCCGGTCATCAATTCATACAGAACAATCCCAAATGCATATACATCTGACTGAAAGCTATATGGGTTTTTATCTTGCATTCTGATTACTTCTGGTGCCTGGTAGAACATAAAAAGAAAAATATTCTTGTTTATTCTTCACATCAACTGAATAAAGACTGAAAACCAAACTATTATAATTCCCAGAACAATGTTTCTATCATTAAATAACCCATGTAATATGTAATCAATTCTCTTACTTATGGCCAAAGAAATAAAACTGATTATGAAAGATAAATTTTAAAAAATGCTCTGTAAACTCTGAGAGAGGCAGTACTAGCTGAGATTCTATATACATTACTAAGATTTTATAATTTTATCAGCTGCCCTCTTTCTGTACAAAATACCATCACTGCCATTTGAATTTTTCCCATGACTTACCCTATCAAGAGTGAGTTCCTACCTTCCATTCCTGATTCAGGAAAGAAATACTAGACCTGTTGTTATGAGATGTTTGGAAGTAGCACAACCACTATGGTAATCACCTTAGAATTTAAGTTTTCCCATTGGTACAAATGATTCTCCTTATCTCAGGGCACCTTAGACAATAAAGGTAAAATTTCAAGACTGATAAACTCAAACTCCTTTCTTGCCTCCAAAAACGGTATAAATATGCTATGGATGCTTTATTAACAAAAGCAATAGACAGTAGGTAGATTTAGTAGAAGATGGTATAAAGAATCTTTTGGCTGCTGCTTCTTGGGCAAAGATACAGATCTAATCATATTTGTTACATTTTTACACATTTCAGTCACTGTATTCTACAGATAGATTTCTTATTAGCTGTTTACATGAAATACAATAAACAGTTGATTAAATCTTAGCTTAAAGGAGTTCTTTCACCTTGCATCTTCTGTATTGTTTCATTTGGAAGAAATTAGAGAAACTGCAGGGTATTAAAAAAACTTTGTGAAAACATTAACTTGATACCAAAACCAGGACTAACTGCAAAAATGAAAGACCTGGGACAGGATTCTTGGTTATTGGTCAGGGTAAGGCAGGTCAGGCTATCTCTCAAGGCAGGCAGTAAGAGCATCCAGCCTCACCTGCAAAACAGACTCACCTGTGCAGCCTTTAACCTCTCAACATCCAGACTACATTCTAGCCCAATAATATACCATCAGAGTCTGGGGATGGGAACAGCTTCAATTGTGAGTTTTTATAGTTCCCCAGATGACTTTAATGTCCAACCAAGGTTGAGAACCACTGATGAAAGATGTGTGGGAGATCCAGATGAGAGTAAAGGATTGCGGGGGGGGGGGCATGCAGTGAAGAAGGTTTTATCTATTTGCTTTTGTCATATATTTTATTGATAACTGCTCTTGGTAGTACAGCGCAAAATAAACCACATACAACTGTGATGTAATGAACAAGCCAGAATATAAGAGGCTGGTTATGATACAGACATAATTTTCAAAGCCAGAACACAATTTCTGTGAGGGACAGTGTAAGAACTACCCTTTTAAAATTTAGTTTTATCTCACTGTTGTTGGTAGATCGTTTGATGAAATGTCGTATGGGATCTATTTATAAGAAACGCATGATTTATCTTCAATTAATTTAGTAATTTGTAAAAATTTTCACAGAAGTTTCTTTCTTCTTTAAGATATAAATAAAGCAAGGTTGAGAATACTATTGTAAATAATTCAGCGAATTACATAACCTTTGGTTCTGAACAAACTCTTCTCTCCTAGTCTATGGAAATACCATATTTGTTTCTGAAGGCAATATCAACCCAAAAGGATTTTACTCAACAATTAAGTGTACTACTGACTAATCTCTTGTCTTAAAACGCAGCTTGATGGGATAAAGGATGAACCCATCTACCCAGGTATCAACAAAAAAGAAATTAAAAGAAAATATAAACCTTCATGTGTAATAGTAGTCTATAAACTGTATAAACTAAGGTTTTTGGAAAAGGACAAATCTGGAGACTTGACTGAGCCTAACTTTCCCCGCAGTAGTTAAAATAAACACACCTTTAAAACATGTAACAATTGTTTCTTTATAATTGTAGGTTTTGCAATTTCTCTCCCCCTTAGGATACACTGTTATCTTTGTTACAAGGTATATGCCTTAAAGGTATCTGAGATCCAGATTACAATTATTAATTAGCTTCCTGTTTATAATTATTTATTAAAACAAACATATTGAAGAAAAAAATATAGCTAACTCTAATTACTAAACCTGAGAAAATGCATTCAAAATCCACTAGTTCAACCCAATGTTAAAGATGGAGAGACTTGGAGGAGGTCAAGGAACGTGCAAGTTAAGAGTCAAACAGAGCACGAGAGTACAGACCTTCTGACTCCTAGTCCAATGCCGCCCCCTTCCCACCTTGCCACTCTAATGCCAGTTATTATTACAAGAAATCACGGCCAAATTTAACCCTAGGCGTATCTTGACTAATTCAGAATCCTACCTTGGAATTCTCTTTATGGAACTGCTACAGATAAGTTCAGGGAATTTAGGCCAATGTGGCTTTGAAAGCCCTTGCAGCTTTTCTATTTCCAGCAGGGTGTCCCAAAGTCTTACTGCAGATTCAGTTATTTAAAGCTTAAAACTGCACTAAGAGTTTTGGGACACCCTGTATTCAGCTTGGAGCAGATGTTCTCAAACTTTTTGGTCTCAGGACTCTTTTTCAGTCTTAAAAATTATGGACAACCCCAAGAAGCTTCTGTTTATGTGGATTATACCTGTGGATATTCATCATATTAAAACTTAACTGAGAAACTGTTAAAATATTTATTAATTTAAATAACAAAACAGTCATTAGATGTTAACATAGATCACCCATTTTTTTTAATGAAAAGTAACTGTATTTTCAAAAACAAAGTTTAGTGAGAAGAATAGTACTGCAATTCTTTTTTTTTTTCTTTCTTTTTTTTTGCCATGCTGCGCGGCATGTGGGATCTTCATTCTCCGACCAGGGACTGATCCCGTATCCCCTGCAGTGGAAGCGTGGAGTCTTAACCACTGGACCACCAGGGAAGTCCCTGCAATTCTTTTTGACTGGTTTAACAGCAGCCAGCTAGAGTCACATATTTGCTTATGCATTCAATCTGCTCTGATGTGTTGAAGAATATGAAGAAAAATCTAGTTTCACACAGGATGACCTCGGGGACCTCTGACAGGGACCCTTCTGAGAACAGCTGGCTTAAGAAAATGATCCTATGCTGCCCTTTTCACAGCCTGCTGAAAGTAACTGCACAGAAGTTTTAGTTCCCTTCTCTTATAACTTATCTTTTTTATTTTCCGCAAAGCAGAAATAGGAATAAAGAAAGAAAGAAAGAGCTATGCAGGGCCCACAAAACTGACAGTGTTAAAAATCTACCTTTCATTTTTCTTTTTGTCTTTCCTTTCCCGGCTGCCCATAATGATACAGTTCTTTCTAGTCTAAAGAAAGTAACTTTCCAATTTAGGCTTAAATAAGATTGTGAAACAGTCTCTCTCTTAAAAGGAGTAATTCTTTTATTGAAACCTTAATAATGGCTGCAGATCACACCTGCTTAAATTGCATACTTTTTTTTTTTGAAACCGGATACACAGAACATTCTGAACACAAAATATTTTAAAGAGACAATCTGAATAAAATTTAAACAGTGTTTATAAAATACACTTTTTGTTTGAAATATACTGAAACTGGTTTCATAATATTCTTTTTAAAGATAAAGAAAAAAGTTAAAATCTATTTATATATAAAGTAAGATCAACATTGGTTTTTGTGAATACTGAGAACTATGAAAATACTATATAGTTGAAATCTTCAGTGACTTTCTAATAACTCAACAGCATCTCAGGGTCCAAAAATTTAATTAATGGAGAAATAGCCTCAATTCTTACCATCCACAAAATGGATCCAGACAACTGTTCAAACTGATGGGACCCACTCCATCGAGATTTCACTGTGGCTAGACCAAAATCACCTATTTTTACTGTGAGGTCTTCATGAAGAAAAATATCTGAGGTGTAGTAAGTAAAGGAAAATAACAGATCTCATTTTCCTATCAAAGCAACCATTATGAAAAATTTAGGTAAGAGATCTAATTTCTATAATTCTATATATTATGATATTCTTTAAAGAAGTAGAGTACTTCATATTTCCTTTTCAAGTTAATAAATATGTTTTAAAAATAGTGTTATTTGGACTCTGTGACCTGCTTTTAAGATATTTGGTGCTTGAAATGTGGTAGGATGAGGTGAGATGCTTTCCTAAGTTTATGGGAGACATTGAAACTTTCCCATTAGATTTTAGTAATGTAGGCCCAAATATCTTTCTGGCACTGCTGGGAAAGCTGTAAAGGCTCTTCACTGGAATGAAGGAAGGCAACTGGCAGACAGGATCTTAATTTGGGCTTATGGAAGAAGAAACGTTACGTTTTTCTCACCTCATTGTTATATAATGTAAAGCCTTCAGTTACATCTCAACTACCACTGAGCAAGGTCAGAGCACTGAAAGAAACTAGTAGATAGCTACAAAACTATGCATCTTGTAGTGCTTATAGAACATAAACAAGCAAGCAAAGAGTCCTACTATCATAATGACTTGATAGGTTTTTTTGTAATGGTCAATTGTTCAAAAACCAAAAGCAGGTTGTAGTACCTTGTACTACTATACTCTTGTGTAAACCCATTTATTAATTCCCTTTACAGTGTATTATTGAACTTAGCATGAAAACTGTTTTTACATAATGTGAAGATAAAATGCAGGAGAAAAGGTCAGGATGTTTTCAAACTTCGCAGACAAATTCAAGAAGGATACTATTACTCTTGAGGTCTCTGTGGATGATTGACTTGGCGTGTAAGTAACTGAAAAACAAAACATCATTTTAACCTGAGTAGAGCTAAAGACTCTGGCCTCAGTATCTACAGAACACATTTAGGGGTATAAATAAAGATTTATTTAGAATCATGATACAACTGCAAACTGTACATAACCCCTTTAAATAAGAAATAGTAAAATAGACTGCAAGTGAACTAAGGATTTTAGGACCATATTACTATTATGGTACAACCAAAATCTTTTCTATTGAAAGACTTTGCTTTATCTTTTACTATTTACCAATACAAACCTTCCACTCCAGTCAAGCCTATTTATCCAGGTCCTTTAAGTATACCTTGGTATTTAATCCCACCTCTGTGACCAATGCTCCCCTCTCACACCAAATTAGCTTTCATTCTATTCTCTACTGAATCATACTTATTCTTTAAGATTCAATATACATTATGACTCCTAAGTGAAGCTTTCCCAAGAGTCAACCACAAGTGATCTTTCTTTCCCCTGTTCAGTTATGTAGTAATTATTTTAACAGTTTGATTCATGTATTTTTTTCGCCTATGTTCATTTTCTATTTGGAATGTAAACTCCACTTGATAAAACTATTTTTAAAAGTAGAATTATATATTCTAAAAAGACCTTCTTAAAACTAGTGATGTGCTTACTTTCTAATGTAATGGACACAGTGAATCTATTTCAAAGTCAATGGTAAGTTTAAATCATCTGATACCCCTAAAAACTGTCTTAGTTGAATTGATTGAGGGAAAGATAGCTGCAACTTGAAATAATACTACTTTATTCTTGTGTAATCCTCTATTGTTTAGAAATTGCTTTACTAACTGTGTCTAGTTTATTTCTGTTTATCCCCAGTGCCTAGTACAGTGCCTGGCACGTGGCAGGTATTCAATACATATCTGTTGAATCAACTACAATAAGATGCATATAATGTCCTAATCAAGGTTATTTTTCTTCATTTAATACTGGAAAGAACAGACATATGAGACTTCTGAAATCTAACAATGACTGTTAGGAAATAAATTTTGCCTTAAAGTAAAACCTTAAAATTCAAATGATATAATCAAAATTATGTAATGAACACTGTTAAAAATGAAAGATTTGCAAATAATTAAGTTTATTATTTATGCTTTCTCAATTAAATTTTAAACCTTCAATTAAATTTTCTCATCCAGAGATCAAGATCTCGAAATTTTTTCTCAGACCAAATTTTCATTTAAAATTACTTGTTTATACAAGTAACTCCTTCTCCTCCAATTACTCTTACATGATACTGTTTACTTCCTTCACAGCATTTATCACAATCTGAACTTATCTTGCTGTTATGATTTTTTAGGCCTAGCGTTTGATATACTACATCACACTGTCACTCTTCCATTGAAAAAAAACATGATGTCATAGGTCTCATTTGCTTAAAAAGTTCTGCAGTGGCAAACAAAGGTAAAAAACAGATGGAGAAAAATGAGTCTCAATCAAAAGCTGTTCCAAGATGGGGAGACCTTATCCTCATTAGAAAGAAAAGGGGACAGGTGATGGTGCTGGCGGTGGAGCTCAGCGCTTCAGTCTGGTATTTAGTGCACAGATAAGGTGTTGGTCTTTGAAAAGACATTCTGTCTCCTTTGAAATTAAAAACAACAATAACAACAACAAATGGATGGTATGCATGAGAATACGGAGGCATGATGAAGTTATAAGATGGGAAGATAAAGGTATTTCTTGATGGATAGTGTCAATCCTCTCAACAAATCTGATACAAAGAAATACAGCAAGAATAAGGTAGACAGAAATGTAACTAGAGGGCTGAAGACAGAAAATTTCTGGCCAAGAAAGTACTAGGTAATTAACAAGATATAAATATGATGGCTGAGCTAGTGATATAACCATAAACAGCATAAATCTATTATAGGCCAAAGTTGCATATAGCTGCAACTTGAAATAATACTACTTTATTCTTGTGTAATCCTCTATTGTTTAGAAATTGCTTTACTAACTTATATCTCATTTAATAAACTCTTTCTGTAACACTTCTATAACAAAAGCAGCAAAAGAACAGAAATCCAGGTCTATATAATGGAAGGTTGGAAAGAAAAGAGACTTAAATTCCCCAGCTGGAAAAATGGGATAGGTATCATACCTCAATCCCTACATAATATTCCAGAGTAATTACTACCCTAAATAATTATATTATAGGCTGACACTAAACCATTATTTCCTAAGCGCCAACCAGTTACAGTGGAAGACGCCAAAAACCACATAACTGGTTGAGGGTAAGGAAGGGAATAAGAATAAACTGACTTTGCTACAGATGATGCAAAAGTCTATCCATTACATAGGACAATTAAATTGGACCGCCTTCTTACCTTTCGAAGATGTTAAGTAGAACCTTATAAGTTTATAAAAGTAGCAGGAAAGAAAAAACATGCTATAAACTAAATGAATATCATTCTCTTGATAGGTTTCTGTTAGGAGTCTCCTTCCTTGTAAAAGAAAAAGTGTCCATTTACAGACTCAATTTAATCTTAAAGCTGGCAAATCATCCAGTAAAATTTGTTCTCTACACTGCTTCTTCCAAGGTCTTATCCAAGATTCAGCTTTTCAACATTCTTTTTAGACCACAATATGATGCCCCGAAAGGAAATACAATGCTCTAGATTTGATCTGATCAACACAAACTAGAGTGAGATTCTCATCTTCATCCTCCCCTTAAATGTAAGACCTGAAACCATAAAACTCCTAGAAGAAAACATAGGCAGTAAGCTCCTTGACATTGGACTTGATGACAAGTTGTTTGTGTCTGACACCAAAAGTAAAGGCAACAAAAGCAAAAACAAACAAGTGGGACTACACCAAACAAAAAAGCTTCTGCACAGCACAGGAAACCACCAACAAGATGAAAAGGCAACCTACCAAATGGGAGAAAGTATTTGCAAATCATATATCCGATAAGGGGATACCCAAAAAATATAAAGAACTCATACAACTCAGTAGCAAAAACCCCAATCTAGTTTTAAAAATAGACATTTTCCCAAAGAAGACATACAAATGGCCAACAGGTACATACATGAAAAGGTGTTCAACATCACTAATCACCAGGGAAATGCAAATCAAAACCACAATGAGATATCACCTCATATCTGTTAGAATGGCTATTATCAAAAAGACAACAAGAAATACCAAGTGCTGGCGAGGAGTAAAGGGAATACTTATGCACTGTTGGTGGGAATATAAATTGGTGCAGCTGCTATGGAAAACAGACTGCAGGGTCCTCAAAAAATTAGAAACAGAATTACCATATGATGTAGCAATCCCACTTTTGGGTATATATATATCCAAAAAAATTTAAATCAGGATCTCAAAGAGTTATTTGCACTCTCATGTTCACTGCAGCATTATTCACAACAACCAAGACGTGGAAACAACCTAAGCGTCCATGAATGGATAAAGAAAATGTAACACACACATACATACACACAGGAATAAGCCATAAAAAAAGAAGGAAATCCTGCCATTTATGACAACATGGATGGATCTTGAGGGCATTATGCTAAGTGAGATAAGTCAGAGAAAGACAAATACTGTATGATCTCACTTACATTTGGAAAAACAGAACAAAAACAAAACCCAAATTAATCTTCATCTTCCTTACAGCGGGAAAAAATGTTTATTGCACCAGCCATTACTATTATGGCAGCCACAGTCACTCAACTGACTCCTATTAAAATTATATTCAATTACAACCCTAGAGAGTTGTTGTTCTTGCGTTGCTCCTACAAAACCATTTCCCTCATCCAACATTTGTATACTTCTCTTTTTTGGACTTGGATAAGACTTCATATTTTGTAGACATGACCTATAATTTCAGCTTATTAAAATGTTACTTTTCACTAAAAAATAAGTTATAAAAGATCAGCATGCTAACGATGCCCTCATCTAAGTTATCTGTAAATACACAGTCAGATTCAAGAGAAGGAGGACAAAAATCTCCTAGCTTAAGACCTTCAGGTATGACAATAATACAGTTATGAACCTAGTTAAATTCTTCATATTTGTTACATATCTCCATCTTATCCTCAAGAATATCATGAGAAATATTATTCAAATACCTTGTTGAAATTCAAATACTATGCCTACACCATCTGTAGGTGCAGGCATTTACCAGTCTAGTCTATTTATAAAAGCCTCAAGTATCTCTCACTCAAGTTTGCTGCTATTTTCTTGTATTTTCTACTATTTCTAAAACCAAACGACTGGCCTACACAGACATTAGCACTTCAGTCCTCTTTCATCTAATGCTACACAATTTCAAAAAAGTTCATCAGTCTTCACACAGCAAGCTAAATCTCTCCTCTGACACCAATAGAGAATTCAGCAGTTGACTGGACTGGTATGCGTGACGGTGGTGACAAGGTGTTATTTTATCCAAATACAGTTTCAAATTCTGGTCTCCCTTCTACTTTGTTGCCCTCCAAGCCCTCATAATCACAATGTGGAAAGTGAGCAAGACCGAAGGGAATGCCCTTCTGCTACTCCTGTGTAGTCAGTAATCATTTACCACTTTAAAGTAATTAAAATCCTTAATACATGGAGTTCACACATTTTTCAGTTGTGCTCTATAGTGGCCTAAATTCTATTTTTACTTAGATTTTTCAGTTTCTGTCGCGTTAAAAAAATCAAATTTATTGAGAGGTATAACTAGTATACAACACAAAATGCACCCAATTTTTATGCAGTTTAAAGGGTTTTTCACAAACACATATATATACACTTGTTTAAAGACCAACCACAATCAAGATGGATATCCATCACCCCTAGAAGTTTCTTCACACATTTCTGCAATTAATAACACCCACACTAGGCTCAGGCAACCACTGATAATGATTTCTGTCACTAGCGATTAGTTTTGCCTTTTCTAGAATTTCACATAAACATATGGCTTCTTTTGCTCAGCATGATCCTGAGATTCACACACTGGCTGCATGCAATATTAAGAGGGTACAGATATACCATAACTTACCCAGTTACCTGTCAGACATTTGGGTTGTTGTGTTTTTTGGCAATTATGAATAACATACTATAAACATTCATGTACATATCTTTGTTGTTGACTTGTTTTCATTTCTTTTGGGGAAATCAGTAGGATTAGAATTGCTCATATGGTAATTTTAATTTTAAAAGAAACTGCCAAAGTGGTTGTACCATTTAAGATCCTCACCAGCAATGTATAAGAATTCTGGTTACTCTGCATCCTTGCTAATAAACCTGGTATTGTTGGCTTTGATTATAAGCATTCTAGCGGGTGTGCAGGGGAACCTTGTCTATTTTAATGCCTAACATATTGAACATCTTTGCATTGCTTATTTGCCATTCTTTTATATTCTTTAATAAATTACTACAATCTTTTGCCCATTTTTCCACTGGGTAGTTTGTCTTATTACTGAGTTGTATGAGTTCTATATATGCTTTGGATACAATTCTTTAACCAGATAATGTATCTTGCAAACATTTTCCTCAAGACTGGGGCTTGTCTTTTCATTTTCTTAACAATGTCTTTCAAAAAGCAAAAGTTTTGAATTTTGATGAAGTCCAATTTACGAATTTTTTCTTCTACGGTTCTTTTTTTTTTTTTTCCTGCGGTACGCGGGCCTCTCACTGTTATGGCCTCCGGACGCGCAGGCTCAGCGGCCATGGCTCACCGGCCCAGCCGCTCCGCGGCATGTGGGATCTTCCCGGACCGGGGCACGAACCCGTGTCCCCTGCATCGGCAGGAGGACTCTCAACCACTGCGCCACCAGGGAAGCCCTCTTCTACGGTTCTTAATTTTTGTGTCCTAGGAAATCTTTGCCTATCTTTGGGCTACAGTGATTTTCTCCTATGTTTCTTCTAGAAGTTTTAGATGTTCAGCTTTTAGTCTTAGGTCTGTGATCCATTCTGAATGAATATTCATGCCTTGTATCAGGAAAGGGCTATTTATTTATCCTATGTGGATATATAGTTGTCCCAGCAACATTTGTGGAAAGGACTATCCTTTCTCCATGAATTGCCCTAGCATCTTGGTTAAAAAAAAAAAAAAAAAAAAGACAATTGACCACAGACATAATAGATATATTTGTAGGCTTTCTTTCCTCCCTGTGTTGACTCACACATCTATCCTTATGCCAGTATCACAGTGTCTTGATTACTGTGGCTTTATAGAAAGTTTTGAAATCTCACACTAAATGTCCTTCAACTTTGTTCTTTTTCAAAACTGTCTTGCCTATTCTAGCCACTGCATTTCCATATACATTTTAGGATCAACTTGTGAATTTCTACAAAAAATCCTGCTGAGACTTTGACTGGGACTGCACTGAACCTATAGATTCTATAGATCAATTTGGAAAGAACAGACATCTTAACAATGTTGAGTGTTCTAGTCCATGAATATGATATTTGTATGTCTTTTTTGTTTCCTATCTGGGACCTCCATTAGAGAGGGTATAATTCCTCTTTGGAAAATATTCTCATCATTGTTTCTTAAGTACAACACTGGCCTGAAGAGAATAAATGAGAATGTATTGTAAACATGGAATATCATGATATTGATGGAATAGCAAAAACTATGCTATTCTCTCTTTTTAAGTTCATTTCAAACATTCATAAGCCCAAATACATAAAATCAGAAGCATGATATTTGTTTATTTATAAGAGCAAGACAGCTCAATGTGGGAAAGGATAGATATTTGAAAAAATGTTCCTGGGACAATTGGATACCCATATGAGGAAAAAAAACCTTCAATCCTTACCTCATACCAATTTGAAGTGGGTTGAAGAACTAAAACTAAAAGCAAAAACTGTAAAACTTCTATAAGAAAACAAAGAATTACTATCACCCTCTTGTACATGTAAAGCATTTTCAAGTTCTCAGGATATTTTTACATCACTTGGTTTTATAACCTTTTTGTTTCCTTGTGAGGCAAGCAAAAAGGCAATAATGCCACTTATGCTGATGGGAAAACCAGAGCCCAGAGGACCTAAGTGACATGACCAGAGAGGCACAGTGGAAAGGGCATGGGTTTTGAGTGTACAGATTTCACTTTGAATTCCAACTGTATCACTTACTAGCTATACGACCTTGGGTACATGACATAATTTCTCAAAGTTTTGGATTCCTAACCTGTAAAATGGAGATAATAATTATGTTCACCTTCATAGGTTCTTTCTTCCACTTATTTAACACATATTTATTGAAAGCCCACCATGTGCTAAGCAACAACTGTTCTAAGTCTTGGAGATAAGGCAGAAAATCCCTACCCTCAAGGGGCTTGCATTTTAGTATAGAAGATAGAAAATAAAAAAGATGTATGAGTAGAATATACTGTATTCTATAGGTGGGAGACAGAAAATGCTAAGTTGTAGGGGGTTGTAATTTTAGGCCAGGGAGGGCCTCTTTACAAAGGACATTTTGGGTAAAGATTCAAAGGAGGGGAGGGAGTCATGCAGATATGGGATAAGAACACAGTAGGCAGAGGGACTAGCAAGGGCAAAGTCCTACAGCAGGTGTGTACTTCCCATGTTCTAAGAATGGCAAAGAAGGCAAACTGGCTGGGAACAGAAAGAGCAAGAGGGAGAAGAGTAGTGAATGAGCTGAGAGAGAGAGTAAAATAGGCAGTGGGGGAGGAAGGGTCGTGGTGGTGGTCACATTACAAGGACTATTATAAGGCTTCCTTTCTGCATGAAATGTGAAGACACTTGAGGAGCAGAGGAGCAACGTAATCTGACCCAAGTCTTCAAAGGACCACTCTGGCTGCTGTGCTGAGAGTAAGCTGAGGGTGGGTAAGGGTGGAAGCAAAGCACTCATCCAGCCAAGAGATAACTGTGGCTTGAATCACGGTGACAGGAAAATAGGTGATGAGAAGTTGTAACAGTCTAGATATACTTTAAAGATAGAGCTAACAGGAGCTGATTAACAGATTGGTTGTATGGTATGAGAAAAAGAAAGGAGTCAAAAATTAAGTACAAAATGTCAGGCATAAGCAGCCTAAGAACAGAGTTGCCAGTTACTGAGATGAAAAGACTGTTTGGAAGGGCAGGTTTGAGGAAAAAGATCAGGACCTCAGAACTAGACATCTTAAATTTGAGATGTCCATTAGACAATCAAGCGATGTTGAGCACACAGTTAGATATGACAGTCTGGAGTTCAGAGGAAATGAACGGCTGGAGACTGGCACAGAAAAGGTAATTAAATGGTATTTTAACTCACGAAACTGGATGAGATTACCAAAGGAACGTAATCCCTGGACTATTCCAATATTTAGGGAGGTTAAGGAGTTGAAAAAGAATTAGCTGAGAAGGAACAGATAGTAAGGAGAAGGAAAATCAGAATATGATTTAAAGTAGAGTTTCTCAAACTTTAGTATGCATACAAATCACTCAGGGATCTTGTTAAAATGCAGTCTTCAATTCCATAGATCTGGGGTGGTGCCTAAAATGTGTCATTTGAAAAGGCTCCCAGGTGGTAGAGTTTAAAGGATTAAGAAGAGGTTTCATGAAAAAGAGTGTGATCAAATGCATTATATATTTCTGATGGGTCAAAAAGATTGAGGACTGAGTATTTAACCACTGGATCTAGCAACATGGTAATTATCTTATTCAGAGATACTTCAGTGAAGTGTCAGGGCAAAAAAGCCTGATTGGAGTGGAGTCCAAGACAAAAGGGGAGGGAAGAAAATCAGAGAGTGCGTATCAACAACTCTGTTGAGAAGTTTTACTATAAGAGAAACAAGAGGAATGAGGTGATAGCTTCAGAGGGAAGTGGGATCAAGGAAGGGACCTCCACAACTTTTTTATTATGAAAATTTTTAATCATAGAGAAAAATTAAAAGAAGAGTACAATAGGGGCTTCCCTGGTGGCGCAGTGGTTGAGAATCTGCCTGCTAATGCAGGGGACACGGGTTTGAGCCCTGGTCTGGGAGGATCCCACATGCCGCGGAGCAACTAGGCCCGTGAGCCACAACTACTGAGCCTGCGCATCTGGAGCCTGTGCTCCGCAACGAGAGGCCACGATAGTGAGAGGCCCGCGCACCGCGATGAAGAGTGGCCCCCGCTTGCCACCACTAGAGAAAGCCCTAGCACAGAAATGAAGACCCAACACAGCAAAGATAAATAAATTAATTAATAAACTCCTACCCGCAACATCTTAAAAAAAAAAAAAAAGAAAAGAAGAGTACAATAAATACCCTGGTGCCCTCCACCTAGGTTCAACAATTGTCAGCATTCTTCCAAATGTGCATGATAAGAAAGATGTTTTAAAATGGGAGAAAATCCAGTAGAAAAGGAAAATCTGATGATGTACAGGAGAGAACCACTCAAAAGATGTCAGTGAGTAGGAGAAAGGGGATGGAATCTAGTGCACAAAATTGAAGGACTGGCTTTTACTCTTAGTGATAAAACAGAAAAACTGAGCATGAATGTAGGTAGGTAGGTAGGTAGATATTGTGGTGGGTGCTTCTAATTTTATTAATGAAATGGCAAGCAAGGTTATCAGTTGACAGTTCTTGGAGAAGAGGTGTTGGAGAACTGAGGATAAAGGAAGTATGAGAGTGTCTACGAGAGAGGAAGAGCAAAAAACCAGGGAAGGGAAAGTATGATTGCTGCATGGCATTAAGGGCTCACTTGAGGTGTTGAAAGGATTGACTAAACTGAAGAAGCAGAACAGTGTAGAGTTTAAGGAAATACACTCTGGAGCCAAAGGGCTTGCGGCAAGTCACTTGGCCTTTTAAACTATAGTTTCTCCATCAGTAAGTAGGGGATAATAATAGGATCTACCTCACAGGGTTGTTGAGGATTAATTGAGGTAGTATACATAAAGTACACAGAACAGTGTCTGGCACAAAGTACTATGTAATCGCTAAATATACCACTGTATATAAAAAACCACAAAACATAGCTGGTATAAAAAAAGAGTGAGTTACTAGTAGTATCAGAGCTGGAGTCAGAACATAATATTTATTGATCAGTAAAGATGTCTAAAATAAGAGCAAGTAAAAAATAAAGGTAAAACCAGTGTGATTCCATATTTAAAACGACAACAACAAACCACTGTATACAGTATTAAAATACAGAATTCTGCAAAGATACACAATACTACACATCAAAACACTAATGGTACTTCTCTCTCAGTGGAGTATTGGTGCTTATTTATGTTTACATTTTCTAAATTTTCTATAATGATTATGTATTTCCTTATAATACCTTATATTTTGAAATTAAGAAAAACTGCAACAAAGGCTAATGTAGAAATCACTTATTCTCACCATACTTAACACGGTTAAATTTTTACACATTTGCCTCCTGTCTTTTAAAAAAATTTATACCTGTAAAAAGGTTGTGAAAGTAAAACACAACTGTAGAATCTTTTTAATTAAAAGCCAGAAACCACAAGAATTTTATATAGGTAAAGCTAAAGCCCCTCTCTGCTTGATAGCTATCCCCATCTTGACCCCTTTTTGCCATTCCTGGAGACAACAACTACTGAGCTTGGCATATACCTTCTAATCTTTGCTTTAATACTTCTACACACATATATGTAAGACTTAAAAAAATATATATAGGGCTTCCCTGGTGGCGCAGTGGTTGAGAGTCTGCCTGCCAGTGCAGGGGACACGGGTTCGAGCCCTGGTCTGGGAGGATCCCACATGCCACAGAGCAACTGAGCCCGTGAGGCACAACTACTGAGCCTGAGCGTCTAGCGCCTGTGCTCCGCAACAAGAGGAGCCACGACAATGAGAAGCCCACGCACTGCGATGAAGAGTAGACCCCGCTCGCTGCAGCTAGAGAAAAAGCCCTCGCACAGAAACGAAAACCCAACACAGCCAAAAATAAATAAATAAATAAATATATATAATGTTTTGTTTTTAAAATTTTAAGTGGTCTCATGCTACAGCTTGCTTTTCTCACTGGACATATTGTAAAGCTGATGTTGATACATATATTATTCATTTCTGCTATATATTCTTTCCCTGCACATATGTGCCAAACTTTATCAGTCCTCCAGTGATGGACATTTATGTTTCCAATTTTTCACTATTATATATTTTCCTGTAATACATCTCTTCCTATACACATCTCTTGGAACAAAAGCTGGTGTTTCTTGGGGGTAGGCCAAACACTGTACATTTTAACAGATACTTCCAAAATGTCCCCAGGGTGGTTGGTTGCATGAGGAGTGTCCCAGTAAGCAATTCCCCTAACCTTCATCAACACTTAACCTTGCCAGAATTTAGGAATTTGCCCAATTCCAGTGGGTAAAAAATAGTGTGCTTCTTCTAATTTGCATTGTTTGTGATTATCAGCATCCTCCTCTCAATTACTGTTTTTATCGACCAGAAAATGACGTTTGCTAGAATTATTCTTCAATTAATTAGAATTATTTTCAATCATTAATACATGTTCACCATCTTCTCAGCTTCAATTCATTCTTCTATCTTTCCTATAACTAGGTTTACTTATGAGTAAAGGCAGGCATACGCTTCATTATTTTAAAAAGTAAATTGTGAGCATTTATCCCCAAATTATTTTTAATCACCTTATATACAGAATATAACACTCCTGTGAGTAAACAACAGACCACAACCTTTTCTTTGTGCCTCCTTGATTTAACATTTAGTCAATTTTATAATAAAGCCTAATTTAAAATTATTAATAAATATTAGACTGAAATGAAAAGTCCTGCAAAGAAACAGCACAATAGACTGACGAGTTCTGAAATTTCTTTAGTAACATTATTCTTTAAAATACCCTGGCCCTTAGGCTGAATCAATGACTATCAGGTGAGAAGATGATAAACATACTACATGAACCCTGATTCCTAAGAGTGAGTCTTTAATTATCTACCACTAGAATAGCTCTGCTCTCTTAAAGTTAACCTAGGAATCAGAAATGATCTTTTACTGAAGAGAGAGAACAGAACCACACAGGAGAAATGTCACTCATTCACCGTGTGCTTATATTCTATAATCCAATAAAGGTGACATATTTGAAAGTCCCAATGATTCACCTTCCTAATTACTAAAGTTTTTATCTTATGAATGACTGTGACCTCAATACTTTATACAATGAGATAGGATGCTCTTATTCTGCTTATACCCTGTGACTTTAGAGTCAATTTTGCAAAGTAGAAAAGATCACTTTCAATAGCATCTGGAAATCATGCAGGGGGCAGAGTATTTTGAAATGAGGCTGTGCAGAAGTACATTATTAAGCAGCTATTTAAATAGTCTATGGAGTTACTGGTCAGCTACATCTAGCTTGTTCTGTTCTTTGTGAAATGATGGTGGAAGACAAGGGAAGAGGAACCCGACATTTAAAAGTTTAATAATTGCAAGGAAATTAATTTCCAGTGTACTGTAAATATCAGCATTTTAACATTTTAAATTGTTATCTGAATGTTCCTTATAAAGCATCTGTTCTTGTTTCATAGATAGAAAATCTTTTATCTCTGAGAAAAGTGATAGGTTTTTTTTTGGGGGGGGTATCTCTTCTCCTTGCATTGTGTTTGTTTATTCCTAGTTGCCTTTTCCCCCATTTGTTCTCTCTCACTGGCATCAGAGACTTCCTCTCTGATGTCTGGTAATTGAGAGATAATTTGTCTTTACTCAGATTGAGACTAAAAGGCTACGGAAAGCTTTGAGCATACAGATGGGCTTCTTGTTTTTGAACTCCCATGTACTCCCATCTAGGTGGAATCCCTGATATCACTACCTTTGGGTCTTTACTCTTGGCTGTTAAGATTCCTCAGACAAAACTCTTCCAATCTCTTGCCTGAAGGGGAAGGTTTGGCTGCCAGCAGTCTGGGAAGCAAATGAAAAGAGAGTACTGGGGAACTCTCCGTCCATCACTCAGTAAGCAGTAACTCACCTCCCCCCCGCTCCGCCATTTCCCCCTAGGTCCTGGGTCCAGAGAGTTTCTCCCCTCTCCAGAGAATACATTTCCAGTGTACTGCCAGGGTAGGGATGGGGTATCTACCCAGTGGCACAGAGCAGAAGGGATTTAGAGAAACATTTCAGACAGGCCTTTTCATTTATGTACTCTTTCTCCTCCAGAGATAACCTCACAGTGCCAATTCTTGAGACTTGAGAATTCTGTGGTACAAATCAGGTTGGTTTCCATTTTTCCACAGTCAGTTAATAATTTAGTTTTTTTGGGTGTACTATGTCCATTATCACTTCTCCATCTGCTTTCTAGCTTCTAAAATGTTACCATTCTTTTCTTCCTCTTTGTTTTCTCCATCTTTATATGTTCATGCTTCAAACAAATTCTCATTATTATAGTTTTGGTGGAGTTTCAAGAGAGCAAAAACCTGTCACCTTAACCTGAAAATCACATAGCCACCTTAATAAGAGGATCTGCAACCTGCCAAAGCCTTCAGAAACTGAAGATGTGTTGGTACATTTAGCCCCGGTTGTATATATTGCCTTATAAAGAACCGAAGGGAATTGTACCTTCTTTGGTTAAATTTAAGCTGGTAATAAAAAATATAATCTGTTAGAAGGCTTACATTTTATAATTAATACTTTCTCAGCTATTAAAATATAGGATAAACTGATGGGACGATCTACATTCATAGCCGGACATACTCATCATATAGTAAGTGTTACTTAAAAATGTAAGCAAAATATTTTAGAGAAATTAATTGACTGTAAAGCTTTATACTTATCGATCCCAAACTGTAAAGTAATGGGAAAATATTGCCTCTTAACTAACTATTCCCCAGACCACAGAACGATTCCAAGTTGATAGTGTTCTTCTCTCCTGTCACTTCTTACCTTAATCGACACTGGCACTTCACTGCCTCCTTACTGTTTCTAAAACAATTTTTAATACTATTCTCTGCTGCCTCTGTGTATAGCAAAAACATTTCCCCTCTGTTATTCTTTTATTACTTCTTTGACTATTTTTCCTTTTCTTGACATTTCTCAGTTTTGATATGACAAGGATGTGACTACTTTCTCTTCTGGAAGGTAAACCTATCAATAATACGCAGTTGTGTGTAATCATGGTTTCATTTTTAAACTTTTGTCATATGTATCTATCATAGGCCAGGCCTTGTTCTACGCATTAGAGATAAAACAATGAACAAAACAAGACCCCTGCTCTGGTACAGCTTGTATTCTAGTGGGGATGACAGACAATAAACAAATATGTTATATGGAATTGGGTGTTAAAAACAAAAACAAGAATGGGGTATAGAGTGACAGAGTGGAGCAGGAAAATGTTATATAAGGTGATCAGGGAAGGCTTCCTTTAAAAGGCAACATTTGAACAGAGACAAAAGAGAGAAACTCTATGAATATCTGTGGCATGAGAACTTATCCCCAAAAGAAAATAACAAGTACAAAGGCCCTGAGGAAAGAGCATGCTTGGCCTGCTGAAGAAACAGCAAAGAGACTGGTGGGGTGGGAGCAGAACAAGCTTTGTTTCTCTCTCAATGTTTACCATTCTGGCCAAGGTTTACTCTTTGCAAGATTTTTTAATTAATTAATTAATTGGCTGCGTTGGGTCTTCATTGCTGTGCGTGCGGGCTTTCTCTAGTTGTGGCGAGCAGGGGCTACTCTTCGTTGTGGTGCACGGGCTTCTCATTGTGGTGGCTTGTCATGTTGCGGCGCGCAGGCTCTAGGTGTGCGGGCTTCAGTAGTTGCGGCACATGGGCTCTAGAGCGCAGGCTCAGTAGTTGTGGCCCATAGGCTTAGTTGTTCCACGGCATGTGGGATCCTCCCGGACCAGGGCTCAAACCTGTGTCCCCTGCATTGGCAGGCGGATTCTTAACCACTGTGCCACCAGGGAAGTCCCTCTTTGCAAGATTTTAATATAATCTTTCAGATTTGAACAGATTCAGATTCAGAGGTGGGATTGTTTTAAGTCTACTGGATAAGTGGTAATGTTATTGAATAAGGTAATAATTTGCTGCAATAAGGATTTTGGCTGAATACAGGTTTATAAACAATCTAAATTACAGATATATTGCCTAGTTTTGAGACAGAGAGGGTAGGACAGTGGGAAGATTTAACAGCTAGATCTGGTTTTGAGTCTTGGTTCTATGCTTATTTGCTACAAATGATCCTGAGTCAGAGTTTTAGGCATTAGTACATGTATACTCTTTTACCTTTTTTATTCTAATTTTATAATGTAAAAGCAGTATAGTGGTTATAGTGGTTATGGGGAAAGAATAATGGTTTGGGAGTCAAAAATCCTGACTTAAACACCTTTGCTGCTGCTTATTAAATGTGGAGTCTAGACAAGTCATTTAGAAGCCTGTTTCCTTATCTGTAAACATAAAATAAAAATATCTGGGCTTCCCTGGTGGTGCAGTGGTTGAGAGTCCGCCTGCCGATGCAGGGGACACAGGTTTGTGCCCCGGTCCGGGAGGATCCCACATGCCGCGGAGAGGCTGGGCCTGTGAGCCATGGCCGCTGAGCCTGCGTGTCCGGAGCCTGTGCTCCGCAACGGGACAGGCCACAACAGTGAGAGGCCCGCGTACCGCAAAAAAAAAAAAAAAAAAAAAATCTACTTCATAACATTATAAAGATTAAATGACATAATGGCCTATGCATGTGAAAGCCATTTGTATACTATAAAATGTTAAATTAACTTAAGACACATGCATATTTTTAAACTACCTATGGAACTTTCAAACATATTTTACTTAAATTTTTTCAACTAAGTGCTTTCAAAATTTATTTAATTTTACCTTTTGATTTACCTGTTTATTTGTACTTGCATGCAAAATTTATTCTTCGTAGTCAGTTTCCTATTTTGACCCATGATAAATTTTACAGAGTAACTTTTTTTTTTTAAATAAATTTATTTATTTATTTTTGCTGTATTGGGTCTTCATTTCTGTGCAAGGGCTTTCTCTAGTTGTGGCAAGTGGGGGCCACTCTTCATGGCAGGGCGCGGGCCTCTCACTATCACGGCCTCTCTTGTTGCGGAGCACAGGCTCCAGACGCGCAGGCTCAGTAGTTGTGGCTCACGGGCCCAGTTGTTCCGCGGCATGTGGGATCCTCCCAGACCAGGGCTCGAACCGGTGTCCCCTGCATTAGCAGGCAGATTCTCAACCACTGCGCCACCAGGGAAGCCCCTAGAGTAACTTTTTATCTTTTAAATTACACAGCAAAATTCAATGGATATGAACAAGTCAACTTGAAATCCTCAAAAAGGATCAAAATGCGGACTTTCATTTTATTTTACTTTTTCTTTATTTCACACAGATGATCATTTTGCAATAGAAAATATGGGTACGTGGAAAAAATTTGAAAGGATAACTAACAATCATTTTATATACTTCAATAACTGTTAATGACTTTTTAGTGGGTTTTCTTTTTGGCCTATTTTTGTCTTTTGAACCCTTATTGCTTAGCTAAATTACAGCATGCTAAACATAAATTTGTAGCCATATATTTATTATCAATATTTGATGTATGTTTTGAAGACTATACTAGACAGAGGCTATTTTATTTCAAATATCATATTGCTAGCCATTAGTTAAAAGTGTCTACATGTTGCTGGACAGTAACTGAAAATGTACGTCAAAAAATAATAGCTAAAACCTTTAAAATATCCTCAATGGTCTTCAAAAGTAACTTACAAGAGATTTAATAGAATGGAACTTACTCCATGCCCTGTGCAGTCTGCCGTGCAATATCTATAAGTTTGATCATCTCGAATTTGGTCTCAATGATGTGGAGATGATGATATAGGCTGGAGCCCTCACACCACTGGGTAACAATAGCCAGTTGTGGCTTTGTTGAATAACCCATGAAGAGTAGGATATTCACATGTCGAGTTTTCCTGTAAAAGAAATGTGACAGTAAATAGTAAATGTTGATAAACTTTAGCAAATGTTAAAAAAGAGGGCCGAAGCAGTCTACTTATTAATAAGATGTTGTCAGAAAAAGGTATTTTTAAAAAAGCCAACAGAAGGATAAATTTAGATGAGACTTTAGGAACTGTCTAGTCTAACATCCTACCCTTTTCATAAACATCTTTTTTAGTATACCTCATAGATAGGCAACTAGAGATTCCTTAAATACCTTCAATTATGGGAAGTTTATCACTGAGACTGTAGCCTGTTCCCAATACTCTTTTTCTTTCTTTCTTTTTAAAATTTTTTTGGCTGTACTGCGCGGCATGTGGGATCTTAGTTCCTCAAGCAGGGATTGAACCTGTGCCCCCTGCAGTGGAAGTTTGCAGTCCTAACCACTGGACCACCAGGAAAGTCCCCTCTTTTTTTTCTTTTAAAATGGTTCTAGTATTAGTAAAATTTTAGGTTGAGAAAAAATCATTTTCCTACAACTTCCGCCACTGGATTCCCTGTTCTGCTCTCTGCAATGAAACAAGTAAGTTTATATCCTCTTGAACATAACAGCCTTCTATGGACCCAAATATTCTCAGTTCTGTTGACTATTTTCTCCCTAAGTTACAGTTTCAGAATCCTTCCCACCTAAGTTGTCCTTGCCTGGACATGTTCTAGTTTGTTAATTTTCCTCAAGTTCCAGGGCTTGATATAATCTCTAAATGTGTTCTGATAAGCTTAGAATTTTGAGAGCATTGTCTCCATAAGTGGAAGTATTACTTCTCGTGATCAGAACACTGTATTTCCATTAATTCACTCTAGGATTAATATTTCTATCAGCTGTACTATGTAATATTGCATACCACTTAAAAGAATACAGTTAAAGACAAAATATACTCAGACAAACTTTGTTTTATTCATTTTAAGTAAGTCTGTAAAGCTAACAGTGGCTACCACTGGAAAACACAAGTTGATCAAGATAACTTCTCTGGAAAACGTGATTCACACAAGCTCACCTGAGTACTCCTACTTCATTTTTGAAGGCCTGTAACTGCTGAGGTGTGGGTGCTGTCACATTCAACATTTTCACTGCCACATCACCTAAAAGGTAATTGCCATTCCAAATGTCATTCCAATTTTTAAAATTTAAAAATATAAAAAAACCTAGGGTATTTTCACTAATTACTACGGCCTTAAAACTATACCATTATAAAATTGCAAATAAATTATACCTTAACTTCCTAAACTGCATTAATTTTCTAAGGATAAAAACTAAACTAACAATAATATTCCTATACTAGTATTTCAAAATACCAATCCAAAAAAAACCAGCCAATCTCATTTTTCCCCTGGAAATTTAGTTTAACCAATTAAACACCCATGATATTTTCCTAGTTATTTAACAAAACTAAATTAGACGCATTCACTAACTGAATGTTAAAACTGCAGTAGACAGGCCCAATGCAACTTGGCTGAAATAGAAAACTGCAGACTTCTTTATCAGAGTATTTAACACCTTTTCAAATCCATGGATCACTTGTTGCTTTTTACTTAGGAAAATTATTTAAAAAACACACAAAACCGCATGTGAAACAGGTACAATTCTTACACGTTGCCAAAGGGTGTATAAATTGGTACAACCACTTGAAACACTGTTGGCAGTACCTACTACGGACCCCACAATTCTTTCCTAGGTATATACCCACTAACTTGGACACGTGTTCACCAAACGACAGGTACTAAGAATACTCATAGAAGTAGCATCCATAATTGCCCCAAACTGGAAACTATTCAAATGCTCATCACACAGTAGATAGTCATGCTACAGTCACACAATGAACCCTATATAGAGAATGAATAACCTACAACTACATACAATAATATAGATGAATCTTATAAACAATATTGAGTAAAAAGGACCAGATACAAAGGAGTACATCCTGTATTATTTCTGTTTAGGTCAGGACAGTGGTTACCCTTGGGGGCAGAGGGCATAAGGAGGACTTCTAGAGTGCTGGTAATGTTTTGTTTATTGAACAGTGTGTTGACTTTGTGAAATTTTAGCTACTTGTACACTTATGTGTACTTTTTTGCATGCATATTTCAGTATAATTAAACTAACTTACTGATTTTTCCTGATTATCAAATAAAGTGCTTATAGTAAAAAAAAAATCAAACTTAAAATTAAAAAATTAAACATTTTGAAAGCAAAAGGAATAAAATTAAAATTTCCCATAATCATGTCACTCTGAAATGACCATTGTTAACCTATTGATGTATACCCTACTAGGCTTCTATATGTATGCAGTATAAATATTTATAAATACATATGAAAAAGGCAACCTAAAAAGATATATACTAAAATACTGATGGTCATTTAAAAAATTATGTTATATATATTTATATGTAGCTTCATAATATGGGATATTATACGTGCTGCTTTTAAAATATACTACATACACTTTTCCATAAAATAGACATCTACCATACATTTTAATTTCTATATAATCATATATGGAGGTTATCAATTTATTTATTCCTTCCTCTATTAATGAGCACTTAAGTTATTTCCATTTTTCATTAATATCAAATCTCTAATGAATATACTTGCACACACATCTGTTTGTTCCTGTTCTACAAATGGAACTGTTGGCTCTATATACATATTGCCAAACTGCCCTCCAGAAAATTCATAGCAATTTATGTTTCCACCAGCAGCATTACAATCACAACTCTAAATATAATCAATTTAAAAAAAAACCTTTGTCCATTTGATTATCTTTTCAAAGAAATATAAGTCATTTGAGAGGCAATAATGATTTCTATTTTTTGAATTTGTAATTCTTTCACAACTAGTGAGACTGAACATTTTTTGTATGTTTACTGCCCACTCTTTCCTTTGGTAAGCACTCTTTTTATATGTTTACTTGTGGTTTATAATACAAATAAAATTACCAGCAGAAAGACTTATAAAAATAAAAAATCTTGGGGACTAGCTCATCTGGAGGATCATCTTTAAAAATTATTACTGTAGTATAATGATTAAACTTCTGGCTGCTGTGAATCCAGTTTTTATTTCCCATAATTTCTGTTATAAACCTTTGGAGGACTCTTGCATCTGATCAAAATTAGCTTAATGATGCAAACAGTGAATACTCCCTTTGATATATTTTTACAAAAGTTATTATATTCTATTATTATAATTTGTGACAAGGTCACCGTATTACATACCATGCCACTTTCCCTTGTAGACTGTCCCAAATGACCCGGATCCAATTCTTTGTCCCACTGTGATCTGCCCATCAGGAATCTCCCAATCGTCACTTGAATCCCGTCTACCAAGTGTTTTCTTGATAAAAATAGTGCAAAAGTCAAGCCAAGGCAAACAAAAAAGGAAAATCTTATGCTTCACACTAAGTACATTTCCCTATTCCTGAAAGGGACATAAGTTAGGAAGAGAGCAAGAACTTTGGAAAAAACCCCACACTCTAGAGGAATAATAGAAGGATGATTCTTACAATAGAGAACTTAAGTTTAAGACCTAAGTCAGTATTAGGGTGGAAACAGTTTATTAAAAAATAAAAATTATTTATTGGGTATGAGCAGAAATGTTACTATTATTAAATTTTATTATTAAAATCAATAAAATAAAGCAGCTTTTTTATCATTTGGAAGACTACTAGGAGCAAGATAAGTGCTATACATTTGTGACTAGTTCTGGCTCCAAAGGCCAAAAAGTTAACATACTATGGCTGTTGATAATCTAATTACTTTCTCCCTGTCAGTGCTAAATTTCCTCATATATCTTATCTGACCCAATCTCTCTCTTAAAAAAATTTATCAACATATACAATCACTTTGGGATGATAAAGGACCCACATATCCAACATATACTATTGCTAAAATAATTAGTTTTTAATACAGATTTAATTTACAGCAGATAGCTAATTTTTCATTAGGGAAGAATGTCCTTTGGTAGCTATTTGTATTTCAGACCAACTCTTTAGAACATACATGCCTAATCATGCCTCCTAAAATACTAGCTTACTCTCTTTCCATAGTTTAGAAACAACACTATTCTTGCTCTTCCAAAACTGCCTTTTACTCAATTATATTACAGTTGAGAGCAAAAATCAGTGTTGTGTTTTGTTTTTAAGCAAAAAACTATCAGCTCTTAAATTTATTTGATTATGGGAATTCTGTGTCAAATATGGACATATATGCCACTAGATATCATATATCTAAAAGGTGACATTACATTTGGCTATGACTTCTAAGAAGACAGAACTTAGAGGAAAAAAGATATCATATACTCTCACCATTCGATTCCTGTCTTCTGAGGATGAAGATGACTTCCTTTCTCGCTGAGGTCCTGGAGATTTCTGTAATGCTTTCACATTAGTGAGTGAGCCAGGTAATGAGGCAGGGGGCGTGGCAGATAAACCTGTGGTTGATCCTGAGTTAGTGAAAGGAAAAATATATCTATTAAAGGAGGATCAAGTACATTAGCTTATTGGGGGCAGAGGGTAGAGGGAGATTTAGACTTATTTTAAAAATTCAGTATATGTTCTAATACCATTTGGAAAGGACAGGCAAAAAAGGAGCCTCATTTGGTGACTAGCTTTAAATTAAAAAACTACAATTTCTTTTAGTTTTATACTTTTAGCTTTCTGGTCAATTTAATGACCTTTAAAACATCTGATTACAGATATATACTTTGTTTATTGGTGTAGAGTCTAGGAGAAAAATAATCTTTTTAAAATAAGAGATAAACATTAAAAAATACTCCCAAGTTTTTTCTTTGATCAAAAAATAAGAAGCAAAATCAACTTAAAAGCGAATATAAAAAATAAACTTTTAATTATGTTACCTTAACAGCCTATCAATTAAAAAAAAGATAGAAATTCCCCAAATGGAAACATATTCTGATAACGGCCATAATGTTGACATTACCTGGCTCTTTCATATTAGCCACTGAAATTTTTAAAAATCCTATACTATATACTATACTATTTAAGAGTGAGAGATACTGGTCACTTTCATTGGTTCCTGGAGGCTTATTTTGCTACACAAAGATGAAATTCTACCTGCATAACAAAGTTAATGCAAACAAAGCCAAGCAGGTTTCTCAAGACTTTCTGAAAAACCTCTGCCTATAAAATGAGGCCAAGGTAAGTGCTGTGGCCTCTCAGCCAAGTTACTACAAATGGAAAAATTTTATCAGCCAAACGAGTCCAAGGGGTACACTCTTTGAAAATGGACTCAGTTGGCAGGGTTGCATACCTTTGTGATGGACATTTTTCCAAATGCTGATAGAGCAAAAATCCCAATTCATGTACAGAAAGCACCTGGTTCAGAGGGGTTCAGAGCAATGACTCCTAGTGGGGCCTGAGTATAGCTAAGTAGGACTGAGATGCTAGGTAATGTTTGCACATACAGAACAAAAAGACTTCAATTTTTTAAAAAAGTAGATAACTATTCTCTAGTTAAAAAGTCACTATCTTTCAAAGAACAAGGATCAGAATACTAATGGCAACATTTAAATGTTAAAACTGTGTAGAACTTTTCTCATTACTACACCACATATGTCATCATGTGGAATTTCCATGACCTCACATGCAATTTTCTAAAAGAAAATGGTATCTGGAATGTCTATTAATTAGAGCACAATCCATATTCTGCCTTCCACTGATAATTTTCAACATCATAAAGCCTTAACTGCTCACCCAGGCTTCACAATTCTGATCTACTCAGTGCTGTATTGTATCACTTACTTTAATTACACTACTCAGTACTCTGTAACTTCCAGCCCATTCCATGGATTTTCTGAGAAAGTTGGGCTGAGAGAGCAAAAATCTGAAATGCCACCATTACATTCAGAATAAGTTAAAAGACACTAACTAGGAAAAGCCAGTAAATATAATTCATTAAAAATATTTACAGCAAGATACCCATCTAAATTTTGACTTAAATTTTTAAAAATCAGTTTAACCAGTAATTAAAGGATGGAAAAGATAAAATGGATGAGTGAAATTATACTGCTAACTTTTTCCTCACATGAGGGCATAACTGAAAGTATAAATCCTAATTTTCTGAAGTATGCTAAAATACCCCAAATATATTACAAATCTTCTTTCTTAGTGAATATAACAAGGTTATAACAAGGTTCCCTACCTTTGATATAAAATATACATGTCCTACGTTTTAAAAAAAAGGACACATTTACAGAAGAATAAAGCAAAAAGTCTAGTAAGAACTCATAATAGGGATTTCCACTTTTTTAAAAAACCAAAAAAATTGATAACCATTATTAGCAGCCATCAAGGTTATCAGCTAAATGGATTAAAGTAAAATAAATTCAACTTGAAGAAGCCCCTCCCCACATTATTTACTGTCACCCACCGAGTTTAAGAAATAATCAAGACCAAAAAGTAAGTAATATAACAAAAAACAAGATGGAAATCTCAACTCAGAATTTTCTTGCTTTTAAAAATTTATGACAGACAGCATACAGAAAGCTTGTGGTAGTGAGTATGTGTGAGAAGCACATTCAGAGCATTCCAGCCAGGCCAAGCAGAAATTTAGTACTGAAAACTCTCACACTGACAAACACACACTGTGAGGGTGAGGCACAAACAGTATCTGTTGTTTATATTTAGTTTGCTTTGGGTGAAAACAAGAAAGAAGAGCCCAACTACCTCTGAACACTGGGCCAGGCTCAAAATCAAACACTATTTCACTGGGGACAGAATGTAGGAGGGGACTGGGAGTCCGGGATTGGTATTTCCGAAGACAGCGCATCAGCTGGTTCAAAGGGGCTGTTAGAAGAAAAAGAGAGGGGCAGGCAAACACAGGAAGACAGACACACAGAAGAAATGAAAGAAGTCATGGGGAATAAATGAGTTGAAGCCTGCTTCACAAAATAATTCTGGATGTCTAAAAAATCTGCTTATTTTCATAAAATTCCAATGATTCTTTATAAAGTGATTCACAAAAAGGATAAGAAATGGCATTTGATTTTTGGTACTAAGCAGGCAATTTTTATGACTAAGTTAACTCTGTGATGCTAACATGATGGCAACATTTAAATGCTGGATGTATTGGGCAAAATTATCAAAAGCCACAGCTATTAAGACATATGAAAGTCATACTGGCAGCAACATTAATTGGTGGGTTCATGGAACAACAAACAGGAAAAAAAAAAAACTTTTATAACTATGTGCTATAGTAAATACTAAGTCCAGAGTACATAATGCAGGCTTATTATTTTGGTAGGTCCACAGGTATATATAAATATTACAACAAAAGATGGTTTACTCAATGTTTATTCAACATAAAGTATCTTTGAGTCTGGGCTTAGATATTTTGAATATAAAGCAGGTCACAGTGAAGAGACCAACTCTAAACAAGATATGCAGGTATTGTAGGGCTTCCTTATTAAATAGAAGACAGCTGAAGAGGTAAGCATAAAGGACCACCTGGAAGAAAACGTCAAGACAGTTTCAAACACCATCTCTTAGAAAAATCTTATGGGAGTAAAATCTTATTTAAAAAGTATTTTCTAAAGTAATGTTTTGCTATGCTCCCAATTTTCACTGTGTGCTAGAGTGAACATCTGATGAAAATTCTGTAAGAAATCTCAATTCAGTTTCTCATTTGCTTATTTTATTTACTGGACTAGTAAAACGGGAACTAGGCTTTTCTATTAGGGGTCCATGCTATAAAGTATATATTCCAAAGCCTTCTAGAAAGCTGAAGGGAAGTGGCTGACAATGTCTAACAAACTGGCAAGTTGTAGCAGGCAACCCCAGGGATTCTCCCCAAGAATGATGTAGGGGAGTCAAGTTTTAACTGGTTGTAAGCTCAATCTTTAAGTATTAGTGGAGATGGTAAGGAATAAAGTGGGTAAAAAAATTAAGGATCTCTCCTCGATAACAACATCTAAAAAACTGTAGATAGTACATTTAAGACTCCCTTTTATGTCCTCTCTTTTTCTCTGGCTATGAATTAGTTAAAATTTTATTAGAGATAAATGATAAATACTACAGAAAAGCAAACAATTTTTGGTTTTTCTCTGCACATTTTTCTCTGTGTCTGTGTTTCATGAAAGAAGCAAATATAAAGGAGACAAGCAGCAAAGCAATTGCATTTTTCCCTGATTTTTTTTTTTAATTGAAATCACCACTTACCTCCATCACTACGAAACCCTTGGTCTCTAATCAAGTCCTACAAATAAATAGTAATGTATATTTAATCAAAGAATATGGTAAGAAAGTAATAAAATTTTATTTTCCATTAAGCATTCACAGAAAGGTTAATTCAAAATAATACCTGCCTTATAAATTACTTCACAAAACAGAAAGAATATGGAATTAGCTAGTGAACATGATAAAATAAAAAATTTGAAGCACTCGCCAACCTAACCCTAGATTGAAGGGATTATTAGTCCTGATGAAATGTTGAAATCCATTTCAGGCCATTCAAAACCAATGGCTGCATTAATTCTTAAAAAAAAATTCTACTGGCACATATTAAGAGCCATAAAATGTTCATACCCTTTGATCCTGTAATTCCACTTCTGGGAATTTTTCCTAAGGAAATAATTCAGAAGAAAAAAATGATATGCACGAAGATGTTTAGTGCAACATTATCCATTATACTAAAAAACCAGAAATTATTTCCCTATTTTAGGCATATTGACATATTGGTTAACTATAGTGTATCAATTTAGTAAGTATTATGTAGCTACTAAAACAATTATGAACCTTGACTCATAAAACATGTTTACAATAAAAAAGAATACAAAATTAAATGTACACTGATACAATTATAAAAATATAAATGTGTAAGGACACACCAGAAGGGGAAAAAAAATTTGTCTTTATTATTAAAATACAGCTTTTTACAACAGACAACGTGGGGCAGGGCAGTGGGGGAAGAGCCTACTGGCAATACAGTGCAATTTGGACCCTGACAGACAGAACTTAATCTACCCAGTATAACTTAAATATGAGGTCTCTAAATAAGTCTTTTTGCAAATAGGCAGCTTTTCGTTTATAGGCTAAAACAAAGAGCACATTCTTTACAGATGTATTTCTGTCATGTTCAATGTATTATATAAAGCATTTAACATTTTCTACAGAATAATCAACAAATACTCATATCTCCAAATAAGATGCTAATGTTAGGGGTTGTGTGACTATCAATAAATATAAAAAATCATGGTGGTCTCACTAACTTTGTGTTCTTGAGAGCTTATAATCTAAGTGTAAGAAAGATATACACACATAGAAATTATGTGATATAAGAATAAGAGCTTAAGAAAACAATAAAAAAGGTGCCAAAGTTGCTTAGTTAATTGTCAAATAAATAGCATGGGTGAAAAGATTCTTCATGCTATGTAAGTTCAAAGGATAAATAAATAACTATAGAACTTGGCCATTGGTGAAGCATTTGAAGAAGATGATCTAAGTGTTGGGGTTTGAGGGGCAGACAGGAAAGCAGAAAAGAAAAGCAGAGGAGGACTTCCCTGGTGGTCCAGTGGTTAGGACTCTGCGCTTTCACTGCCGTAGCCCGGGTTCAATCCCTGGTCGGGGAACTAAGATCCTGCAAGCTGAGAGGCGTGGCAAAAAAAAAAAAAAAAGTCTTCTAGACAACCTACTGCTAATAACCACCATAAACTTTTATTTTCCAATCTCAAATATGTTCTTAAAGCTCCTTGACAATCTTTATCTATGTGACCTAGGTTAAATAGGATCTTCTAGTGTTCCAATACTGGCTATTTCAAACTTTTTGCCAATCTCCTATGGGGTTCCTTTCTTACTTATATCTCTTCCCTTTCTTAGCATGACAGAGAAAACAGAAGCTATCAAAGAACATTCTGTTCTGCCTCTATATCTACAAACATTTGTATAATAATATTAGCTATAATTTTTGAATTCTTATTTTGTGCCAAGAACAATAAGCATTTTCAAATCACTACAAGGGGTAGACACTATAGGCCTCAAGGTTAAGTCATCTGCCCATGGTCATATTGCCTGTAAAGAGCTGCGGAGCTAGTTATGTTCATCTTTAATTCCTCATAGCCTCTGAGGAACAGCACTTCCAAGTTCAAGAAATTTTACTACCTCAGTTATTCTTTCTTGTTATATTTAACCTCTCTCTTCACTTGCTTCTTCCCCTGAAGATACAAATATGCTCAAGTCTCTGCTTCAATCTATGGCCCTTTCAGCATTCCTTTATGGCCAAGCTTCTCAAAATTGGCACTTAATCCCACATCTTTACCTGGTTTTGCTATCCTCCAATAGTCCTCTAAAACAGCTCTCAATGAAGTAAAAATGACATTGTAATTGCCCAATTCAATAGTCATTTCCAGTCCTTATCTCATTTGAGTCTCAATGGCAACTGACATCAACTACTTAAGCATTCTTGAAGTCCCCTTTTCTCCCTTTAGCTTCTGCAACACTACTTTCTCTTACTTATTTGAAGCTAAAGTTAGGAAGAGAAGCCTAAAATGGAGACAGAGAATGACAGTCTCTGTCTGTATCTCAAATGTTAATGTTTACTGGGGTTGCATGTCTACCCTCTTTTCAGTTTACATATAGTCTTTGAGTAATATCACTTACATCCATGACTTTAACTGACAAAAATAGGCTAATTATTTCTAAATCTGTATCTCTACTCAAGGTCCTTATTTCAACCGCTACTGCACTTCTAAACAAGGAAAGTTCCACAGACATCTTAAAGTCAAGATGTCCAAAATAAAAGTTAACGTTTTCATTTCTACAATCCCTGTTCTTCTTCCTTTGGCATTTCCTATCTTAATGGATAGAATAAATACTATCTATCCACCTAAGCCAGACAACTCTAGGCATTACCTTTTTTTTAAAATTACCATTTATTTATTTTTGGCTGCGTTGAGTCTTCTTTGCTGTGCGCAGGCTTTCTCTAGTTGCGGTGAGAGGGGGCTACTCTTTGTTGCAGTGCACGGGCTTCTCACTGCGGTGGCTTCTCTTGTTGCAGAGCACGGGCGCTAGGTGCGTGGGCTTCAGAAGTTGTGGCACGCGGGCTCAGTAGTTCTGACTCATGGGCTCTAGAGCATAGGCTCTGCAGTTGTGGTGCACAGGCTTAGCTGCTCCGCGGCATGCAGGATCTTCCCAGACCAGGGATCGAACCCGTGTCCCCTGCATTGGCAGGCGGATTCTTAACCACTGTGCCACCAGGGAAGTCCCTAGGCATTATCTTTTATTACCTCTCATCTCTTTCACTTCTCTCCTCTACTACTATATAGAACAGTGATTGAGATAAGAATGAAAGGCCAGGTTTTACCCCATTTCAATCATTTATCACCTGTGTGATCTGGGGTAAGTTTCTTGATATCTCTCAATCTAATTTTCTTAACAGTAAAATAAGGAAAATACTACTACTTAACTCACAAGTGTTTGTGAGGAAAGAATAAAAAAATTTATGTAAAGTATCTAGCACATAGTAAGCATTAACAGTAGCCATTTACAGTATCCAATCCTAACAACTGTGCCTATCAAATCTCTCACTAATTCAAAAGAACTTTCTAAAGTAAAGAGCTGATCACTTTCTTTCCCACTCAGTTTATTGGACCCCCGATTACCAACTACTATAGTGACCTCAGAATAATAACATAATGTCTTTCAGTGTGGACTCTACCTACTTAGTTTCATCTTCTACCATTACCCACCCTTTTCCTGAACCCTAAACTCCTACAATACCAACTATTCATTACAACCCACATAAAGGTACTTCTATATTTCTGCACATACCATTTCCTTAACAAATGCCCTTCCTTCTTAAAACCCCCACCAAGTGCACTGAATAAACTCCAACTCCTTCCTATTCATCTTCTACAGTCTGGCTTAAATGTTGTCCTTTCTCTGCTAAACATTACTAGATTTAACCAGGTAGGGTTTATCATCCCCTTCTATAAACTATCACTGTATATTTTGTGTTTATTTATTTATATGGCTGATTCATCCATTTCCATTAGACTGTGACCTCCTTGAGGGCAAAAACTGTGCTAATTCATCTTAATTCCCTATTCTGACACAGTGCCTATACCAGAGTAAATATTAAATCTGGTTTACTGGAATAATAAATGACAAATAATGACTGAAATTGAATGAAATGACTGAAACTGAATGAAATGCTAAAAGGTTTATATTTTTCAATGGGAAGTAAATGAAAGTTTTGGAACAAAGGAACAGATGATGATAGAGGTCTTATAAAAAATTATTCTGATAATAGCAATAAAAATGGAAATGGGCAGAGAGAAATCAATGGCAAGAAATCTATTTAGGAGATTAATGTAATAAGTAGTTCAAGTGAAGAAATATGGGCCCAAATGGTGGTAGTAATAACAAATTTGAGACGTATATCAAAAGGAAAGGTGATACCTTATGACTATTTGCTTATAGGGGAAGATGAAAAAGCAAGATATAAAGATGACACTCCAAATGTTCAAGCCTAAGACAACAGGAGAAACTTAGTAACACTAAGACATAAAGAGAAATAGTCTAAAAGAACGTCAGTTTTGAAAGTAAATACAAAGGTAACAACTTTGAACATACTGACAATAGATCTAACATAAAAATAAGATTTAATTTCTTATTTCACACAATCTCCTTATTTCCATATTTCCCTCTCCTATTTTTTTTTCCTTTATATTCAGGTCTAGCCAGATAGAAGAAGACCTTATTAGTTGAGAAAAATTGATATTAAGAAAAGGCTACTTTAAATGAACCCAATAAAAATAGAGAAAAAATTTCATAGTAAAATATAGGAAGAAAGTCTGACTTGGGAATGTATCTTGAAAAATGAAATTAAGATTTATAAAAAGTTTATTTTCTTTTACATTCAACAAAACTTTAAGTTATAATTTCAACAGTATGCTAATCCTTAGAATACAGAAAAAATCAAGTTTTCATTGGTAATAATATCAAACTTACGAGAGCACAAATTGAAATTCTTAATTTCATATTCATCTTTTACATCACAATCATAATCATTTTTATAAAAATCTTAAAGGACTTCATCAATTCCCTCAAAGCCCTCCATCAATCCTATGATATTTAAATCATTTTCACTTGAAAAGCCTATTCTCTTTTCATCCTTATAGACTTTCTCTCTTTTACTGTTAACTGGACTAATTTAATTCTGCTGTACCCTTATTTCTCAATGACTTTATAAGATGTGAGTAGTTCTACCAAGTGACTTTCACTGTCTTCATAAAATCCTTAAAATCTTTTTTTTGTTGTCATATTCACAATCAATGTGCTTTATGTTTTCACTGAAATGTTGGATAGTGATGGAAAAGGGCTGGAATGCAAGCTGGTATTAAATGGGGAGGGATATGTGAGTGGAGACTAATATTAAGGGAGTCTGTTAATTAGTGATTATTTTCCTGTTAGGATAATTTTTCCTTCTTTACTCAACCTTATGAGCACTCACATAAGGAATGCCGGTATAATGAGAACCACCCCTGTCCTCTAACATACACATGACCCCTCAGTAACTTCAGTATCCTGCTTACATGGGGAAACAGTTTCAAATTCCTTTTTAAATATAATTACTTTCCAAGGCAAACAAATTTGGTGACTTTTTTGTTTTCTTGCTTATTACACACAGAGACTGAGGATAACCCACATTTTTTATCCTAAAGTACAAATTCTGGGAGAAGTGATCCCAACCCCACCACAGCTCAGATAGTAAGGGCTCTTTATTATCTTCAGTAACTCAGTTACTGAGATGATGTATTGATAGCTGAATGAACCAGTCCTTTTGGATTGATCCTGCGTATCTCATCTTTTTTCTCATCTCTTCCTTCTATTTTGTCTATAGCAGGGACTGGCAAAATACAATTGGCTGGCCACCTGCTTTACTCAAGTTTTACTGGAATAAAGCCTCACCTATTTGTTTAAGATGTATTATGGCCGTTTTCACACTACAGTGGCAGAGTTCAACAGCTATCATTAGAGATCACATGACACACAAGCCTAAAATATTTACTATGTGACCCTTTAAGTGTTTGTTGATCCCTGGTCTATATTATGGGAAACAGACCTCTGCTTTGTCTTCTAACCCTTTTACTAATACAAATATTTTTTGATGACCTCTTATGTTAGGTGCCAACTAACACCTAATAGTTCCTATGTTAGGAAACTATATTAGGAATGGTTTCTGCTGTCCAGGAGTTAAGGTCAAATCGAAGAAGTGACACTAATGTACATAATTAACTTATAGTGTGTAAGATAAACCGGGAAAGTAAAAAAATTCAAGAGTGACCAGCCCCAGAAGGAGACTAAAATAATTGATTTGTGTAGAGATGCAATCCAATGGTATACTCAAGAAAGTAAAGAAGGTAAAAGGTAGCTTTGCATGAGAAGTACATAAAGTAATGATTAATCCTTAAGGGTTATTTAACTCAAAGTTAAACTTTTAGATATTCAGGTAAAGATTTCAAATTGATCTAAATAGGAAATATGCAAGTGTACTCTTATTTTTTCTTTACCCCAAAATGGTCAAGTGGATTACCTGTTAAATAAATGAAGATAAGACTTTTACAGAGATGGTGTCATAAGGAAAAAAATAAGAATAACTCTATAATTTGGTGCCAGTTAAATATTTTACGCCATCAGAGAAGCTGAAAGGCTTTCCTGATTTGTAGTTCATGAAAAGTCTATCACTTATAATAACTGTGATAAATGAAAGATGGCACTTATTTCTGATCTATATTATAAATGTAGCAGAAAAAATAAAGAAACACACTTGAATTTTCTAACTTCGAGCACTGCTGGATACTTACATCAATATTGACAGGTTCTATGGTGTTTATATGCACATTTGGAGCTGATGAGGACCGGTCTCGTTGTCCAAACTGATTTCGATGATCTTCATCTGGTCGGAAAGGCTGTGGAATTGGAATGGATTTTGAAGGAGACGGACTGGTGAGAATTGGGGGCCTGGAAAAATCAAGTGATTGGAAGATAAGATTCAGAGCAACTTTATAGAGATAATAACATAGAAAAATGGATGATATAAAGATTTTCTTCTTTTCGTATTCTCAAATAAAATCTTTACAATAAAGCATTAAAAATCCAGCAGTAATGGCTTTTAAAAGTGTTAGTTTAAAAAACTAATATGTGCTTGCAACCACTGACAAAGCTGCTTTGCTCAAGCAGACACTCCAGGGAGTATCAATGATAAGAACACTGATTCTTATCCAGAAAACTCCAGAGAAATCTACAAATGGCTAAAAATTACCTGTTGTTAGTCAGCTGAAGCAACGCTTGTCCTTTAAAGTTATACAAAAATGCTCTAGGTAGGCAGTGACTGAATAATGTCTGCCAATTTTTCTACCTTTGCCATTTCTTGATAGTTGAAGTTACTAAAATGAACTTTTTATGGGAAGTATCAATATTAGGAAATTATAAATCTTTTAAAAACATACATGTGTTTTTCATGACCTAAAAGATACACCTATTGCTTTATACAAGAGTTGAATTAAAATCCTGAACAATAATAGCAAAAGATCATTTCCAAATTCAAAAGATGATTCTCAGAGTGTCAATCTCTCATATTTTGAAATGTTTACCATGACCAATAATCGATACAAGACACACAGGAAAATAATATATTAAGCATTAAAGTAAATATTTGTAAAAACTGCTTTTTGATGAAACCATCAAAACAGGTGACAGAGTGACCTATTTTGGTACTGTGGATAAATAACAAAGTCTATGATCTCTCACTGCTCCCAAAATGAACCTGGCACTCACGGAGCACATTAAAGTTTTGAGAATAGATTGTAAGCACCTGTGAGAAGTCTGTGCCCCTCAGAAGGAGTATCCTAGGGAGCTAAGAAATGAGTGTCACTTGACTGACGAGGTGTGACTGTCTTAGTGAGCTCCACCAGGACCAATGAATGACTCAGTGCTAACAGCCTCTCTTCAGAGATTGGTTATTGTTGCACCCCATCTTATGCAAACTCTGTAACTAATCAGCATTATCTAGTGGTTAACAAGACGGCCAGAAAGACAATGTTGAGGGAATAAAAAGACATTTTTAAGACGGGAGAGGGTTTAGAGAGGAATGAGAAGAAAATACAGTAGAAAAGGACTAGATAAAGGTTGAAACAGCCAAAGAAGCCAAATAGTGACAAAAAACTTCTAAATAAAATATGTTAATAGAATCTGAACAAGAATCTGTGCTTCTTTGAAGCACTTTTAAGGGTAGGGAAAGAAATTTTGAATTTATGTAAATGAATCCACTTAGAAGGGAAATAAAAATAATAAAATATTATGTACTTTAAAAAACTGCTATAGGGGCTTCCCTGGTGACGCAGTGGTTGACAGTCTGCCTGCCGATGCAGGGGACACGGGTTCATGCCCCGGTCTGGGAAGATCCACATGCCGCGGAGCAGCTGGGCCCATAAGCCATGGCTGCTGAGCCTGCGCGTCCGGAGCCTGTGCTCCGCAACGGGAGAGGCCACAACAGTGAGAGGCCCGCATACCACAAAAATAAATAAAAAACTGCTATAAACCAACGAGAATTATAGGTAAGGCTGATGGAACTGGCCTCTAAGAAAATTAGCATGTTCTACTGGTCCTTTTTATTCTGATAATTGAGAAATTTTTAGTTTGTGACAAAGCTGTCTTTATTTTTGCTTTAGACAGCCAATAAAAGCCACTGGCAAGGGATATGGGGAGCAGGTAAAAAGAACGTAGAAGTGACAATATTAGCTTTTAAAAAGTTTTGGAAAGTGCACTCACTTTTTAAACACTACTTACAGGTGATTTAAAGTCTCAAAGCAGTAACATACTTTAAGTTAGAACTTAAAAGTGGAAAAAGCCTGAATTTACTACAACTGAATAGGGTAGTCTAATTAACACAACTGATCTGGTGTAGTGACAGCAAGTCATTCTTGAAACCTACTGAATTAAAACTATGACAGCAACATGTAGTACACAATAAGTCAGAAATATGTATGCAAAGGACACTGGTCTTTAAGTAAGAAAAACAAAAACCTGGATTAAATCTAATGTATTTTATTAGCAAATCTAAAGAAAATGGGTATACTAGAAGATGAAGATATGCTGCTTGTACCTCCCTTCTCCCCTTGCCCCTGTGCCCCCACCATCACCATGCTCCTATGCTCATTCAGATTCTAGAATTCTTTACAGTCCAGTTCAAATCCCACTTTCTTGATTAAATGTTGACTACCCTCTCTCACTATTCTCTCTTCTCCTGTAAACATGAGGATATATATCACACAGTTTAAAATAATATATCATAAATTGTAGATTATAATTATATACTATTTTAAAATTGTCGGCCATTATCTTATATATTAATGTTACTTTTCTAAATGGAAATCATATACTTCTATATCTGATATTAAAAATAAAGCAATGAGCACAAGGCAGGGACTCTAAATTATCTGTTGCTTGATTTTTTTCAAGGATGGTCCTAAAACAGTCTACATCAGCTTTAACCCTGTGTATCTGTACCAAATGTATGTAAATTAGCTGACTGGTGTGATAAATTACCTGAAAAAAAAAAACCCTTAATTTAACAATCCAAATGTTGGAAAGGTTTATAATTAGCCAAAAGTTCCAAAGAAATCAGCTCAAACAGCATGTCACTGAACAGCAGGAATCATATCATACCCAATAGAATCGGAGGGGGGTGCAGAAGGGGATGATCCAGATGTAAGGGTAGTCTCTGCTAAGGAGGCCTCCTCCTGTGGTATTGGGTGGTGTTCAAAGAACTTGGAGACAAACAGCAAACTGTGAGGCAAAAAGAAAAACAAAACAAAAACAAACCTAACTTGTGCAAAACCCAGAAGCTTCATATACCAGAATATCTTAAAGAATTAACAAAAATGTCTGAGATCAAATTCCATTTTCAGGAAGGACTGTTAAATTCAATTAGTTGTATTTTTGTCTAAAGGCTTACTGTAAAAAAATTATATTGTACTTTTCAAAGGCAAGCTCAGAATCTAAAACTAATTGCTCTATACAGCAAATTTCTACATAGTAGAGGAGAAAAATCATGCTTTATGGTTAAGGAATTAGAAAATGTATCTACTGCTAAAAATTAGGTTATATCATTATGATATACTTTAAAGTACAGAGTTGAATTCCCTCTACTCAAGTAATCAAAAAAAGTAATAAGATTTTACTAGCAGCAGTAACAACACAAAAAAAGATTAAAATAGACTCAATCTATTGAGAGAGGGAGTAGGGGGAAGAGAGGGACTAGGGGGAAGAGAGGGAGGAAGAGAAGGGGGGAGGGAGAGAGACAGAGAGAGAGAGAGACAGACAGACAGGCACACTAACTTTGAGAGAGAGAGAGCACTTAATTTACAAAATTGCTGACAGAACCAGATTCCCCAATCTGCAGTCTAAAAATATAATGGTTTATTTAATTGAAACACCCAAAAACCATCTAAAAGTGATTTCTATGGGCAAGGGATCTTTATTAATTAAAAGAGAATATAAAACATAAATGAAATGTACAGCAAACCAGAATTATAATTTGAGAGAGAAGTATTGGCTATACTACATATTACTCTCTAGGCACACTTCAAAAAGTTCCCTGTAACAACTATTCTGTACAGAAAACTTTCACAGACTCTAAGATATACTAGTTTCACATTAAGAAAAGTTAAATGTAAAGTGGAAGACAGAAAAGAAAAATTTTTTGATTACTTACTCAAGTTGGTCATAATTAACACACATCAGTGGAACCTCTGTACTACAACGCTGGTGAAATTTATAACCACATGTTTGACAGCGGAACCCCTGGAAAAGCAGCTTTCGACAGAAGTCACAAAATGCTAAGGTGAAAAAAGTTTTCCGTACCTGCAAAGTAAAACATCGTAGAGGATTTCAAAAACTAGTAAGAATCTTTTTAGAAATCAACTTATTTACTCTTTTTTTTTTTCTTGCGGTACGCGGGCCTCTCACTGCTGTGGCCTCTCCCGCTGCGGAGCACAGGCTCCGGACGCGCAGGCTCAGTGGCCATGGCTCACGGGCCCAGCCGCCCCGCGGCATGTAGGATCTTCCCGGACCGGGCCACGAACCCGTGTCCCCTGCATCGGCAGGCAGACTCTCAACCACTACGCCACCAGGGAAGCCCAACTTATTTACTCTTGATTAAAATAACAAATCTTTAATATGCTTACATCATGAGAACTGACTTAAACACTAAGATACTAAAATGAAAACCAGTGGATTCAAGATAACAGATGGACTACATGTATTTTTCTCCCACCCACTAACCAATTAAACTCGTAAGTCAAGAAGATGGAAAATAAATAAAAGACTAACTAATATTAAGCTTTACTACATAAAAGTAAAAGCAGAGATGACAGGAGCAGGAAGAAACAGAGGTGAAAGACAGAATAAGGGTACACTTAAATAACTCTACAAAGAAAGGAGTTAACAGATGCTTACTGGTGTTGACAGAACAAGAAACAATGGCATACTTAAAGTTACAAAGGTATGGAACAGAGGAATCAAAAAACCCACAAAAAACAAAAATGCTTCAGAGGAGGAGCGAAAAGAGAAGGAAGGTTGTAATGTTACAAATAATCTAATTCCCTATGGAACTAGCCATAAGTAAATGTCTAAAACTGATAAAATAAGAAATTGTAGCTTAAAGTTATTATTTAGTAATATGAAAATAATCACGAGAAGAGCTTGAAACAGAAACCATTGAAAGTTAAGAATGATTTCCTCTCAGATAGCCTCATCCACTAGAGGGCAGACAGCAGAAGTAAGAAGAACTACAATCCTGCAGCCTGTGGAACAAAAACCACATTCACAGAAAGACAGACAAGATGAAAAGGCAGAGGGCTATGCACCAGATGAAGGAACAAGATAAGACCCCAGAAAAACAACTAAATGAAGTGGACATAGGCAACCTTCCAGAAAAAGAATTCAGAATGATAGTGAAGATGACCCAGGACCTCAGAAAAAGAATGGAGGTAAAGATTGAGAAGATGTAAAAAATGTTTAACAAAGACGTAGAAGAATTAAAGAACAAACAAACAGAGACGAACAATACAATAACTGAAATGGAAAATACACTAGCAGGAATCAATAGCAGAATAACTGAGGCAGAAGAACGGATAAGTGACCTGGAAGACAGAATGGTGGAATTCACTGCTGCAGAACAGAATAAAGAAAAAAGAATGAAAAGAAATGAAGACAGCCTAAGAGACCTCCGGGACAACATTAAACGCAACAACATTCACATTATAGAGGTCCCAGAAGGAGAAGAGAGAGAGAAAGGACCAGAGAAAATATTTGAAGAGATTATAGTCGAAAACTTCCCTAACATGGGAAAGGAAATAGCCACCCAAGTCCATGAAGCACAGCAAGTCCCATACAGGATAAACCCAAGGAGAAACACGCCAAGACACATAGTAATCAAATTGGCAAAAATTAAAGACAAAGAAAAATTATTGAAAGCAGCAAGGGAAAAAAGACAAATAACATACAAGGGAACTCCCACAAGGTTAACAGCTGATTTCTCAGCAGCAACTCTACAAGTCAGAAGGGAGCAGCATGATATACTTAAAATGATGAAAGGGAAGAATCTACAACCAAGATTACTGTACATGGCAAGAATCTCATTCAGATTCGATGGAGAAATCAAAAGCTTTACAGACAAGCAAAAGCTAAGAGAATTCAGCACCACCAAACCAGTTCTACAACAAATGCTAAAGGAACTTCTCTAAGTGGGAAACACAAGAGAAGACAAGGACCTACAAAAACAAACCCAAAACAATTAAGAAAATGGTAATAGGAGCATACATATCGATAAAGACCTGAAACGTGAATGGATTAAATGCTCCAACCAAAAGACACAGGCTTACTGAATGGATACAAAAACAAGACCCATATATGTGCTGTCTACAGGAGACCCACTTCAGAACTAGGAACACATTCAGACTGAAAGTGAGGGGATGGAAAAAGATATTCCATGCAAATGGAAATCAAAAGAAAGCTGGAGTAGCAATAATCATATCAGATAAAATAGACTTTAAAATAAAGAATGTTACAATAGACAAGGAAGGACACTAAATAATGATCAATGGATCAATGCAAGAAGAAGATATAACAATTATAAATATATATGCACCCAACATAAGGGCACCTCAATACATAAGTCAACTGCTAACAGCTATAAAAGAGGAAATCGACAGTAACACAGTAATAGTGGGGGACTTTAACACCTCACTTACACCAATGGACAGATCATCCAAAATGACAACTAATAAGGGAACAGAAGCTTTAAATGACACAACAGACCAGATGGATTTAATTAATATTTATAGGACATTCCATCGAAAAACAGCAGATTACACTTTCTTCTCAAGTGAGCAAAGAACATTTTAAAGGGTAGACCACATCTTGGGTCACAAATCAAGCCTCAGTAAATTTAAGAAAATTGAAATCATATCAAGCACCTTTTCTGACCATAACACTATGAGATTAGAAATGAATTACAGGGAAAAAAAAGTAAAAAACACAAACACATGGAGGCTAAACTATACGTTACTAAATAACCAAGAGATCACTGAAGAAATCCAAGAGGAAATCCAAAAATACCTAGAGACAAATGACAATGAAAACACGACAATCCAAAACCTATGGGATGCAGCAAAAGCAGTTCTAAGAGGGAAGTTTACAGTTATACAAGTCTACCTCAAGAAACAAGAAAAATCTCAAATAAACAATCTAACCTTACACCTGAAGGAACTAGAGAAAGAAGAACAAACAAAATCCAAAGTTAGCAGAAGGAAAGAAATCATAAAGGTCAGAGCAGAAATAGATGAAACAGAAACAAAGAAAACAATAGCAAAGATCAATAAAACTAAAAGCTGGTTCTTTGAGAAGATAAACAAAACTGATAAACCATTAGCCAGACTCTTCAAGAAAAAGAGGGAGAGGACTCAAATCAATAAAATTAGAAATGAAAAAGAAGTTACAGCAGACACCGCAGAAATACCAAGCATCCTAAGAGCCTACTACAAGCAACGCTATGCCATTAAAATGGACGACCTGGAAGAAATGGACAAATTCTTAGAAAGGTATAACCTTCCAACCTTCCAAGACTGAACCAGGAAGAAATAGAAAATATGAACAGACCAATCACAAGTAATGAAATTGAAACTGTGATTAAAAATCTTCCAACAAACAGAAGTCCAGGACCAGATGGCTTCACAGGTGAATTCTATCAAACATTTAGAGAAGAGCTAACACCCATCCTTCTCAAACTCTTCCAAAAAACTGCAAAGGAATACTCCCAAACTCATTCTATGAGGCCACTATCACCCTGATACCAAAACCAGACAAAGATACTACAAAAAAAGAAAATTACAGACCAATATCACTGATGAATATAGATGCAAAAATCCTCAACAAATACTAGCAAACAGAACCCAACAACACATTAAAAGGATCATATACCATGATCAAGTGGGATTTATCCCAGGGATGCAAGGATTCTTCAATATATGCAAATCAATCAATGTGATACACCATATTAACAAATTGAAGAATAAAAACCATATGATCATCTCATTAGATGCAGAAAAAGCTTTTGACAAAATTCAACACCCGTTTATGATAAAAACTCTCCAGAAAGTGGGCATAGAGGGAACCTACCTCAACGTAATAAAGGCCATATACCACAAACCCACAGCAAACATCATTCTCAATGGTGAAAAACTGAAAGCATTTCCACTAAGATCAGGAACAAGACAAGGATGTCCACTCTCACCACTATTATTCAGCATAGTTTTGGAAGTCCTAGCCACGGCAATCAGAGAAGAAAAAGAAATAAAAGGAATACAAATTGGAAAAGAAGAAGTAAAACTGTCACTGTTTGCAGATGACATGATACTATACATAGAGAATCCTAAAGATGCCATCAGAAAACTAATACAGCTATTCAATGAATTTGGTAAAGTTGCAGGATACAAAATTAATGTACAGAAATCTCTTGCATTCCTGTACACTAATGATGAAAAATCTGAAAGAGAAATTAAGGAAACTCTTCCATTTACCATTGCAACAAAAAGAATAAAATACCTAAGAATAACCCTACCCAGGGAGACAAAAGACCTGTATGCAGAAAACTATAAGACACTCATGAAAGAAATTAAAGATGATACCAACAGATGGAGAGATACACCATGTTCTTGGACTGGAAGAATCAATATTGTGAAAATGACTATACTACCCAAAGCAATCTACAGATTCAATGTAATCCCTATCAAATTACCAATGGCATTTTTTACAGAACTAGAACAAAAAATATTAAAATTTGTATGGAGACACAAAAGACCCTGAATAGCCAAAGCGGTTTTGAGGGAAAAAATGGAGCTGGAGGAATGAGACTCCCTGACTTCAGACTATACTACAAAGCTACAGTAATCAAGACAACACGGTACTGGCACAAAAACAGAAATATAGATCAGTGGAATAGGATAGAAAGCCCAGAGATAAACCCACGCACCTACGGTCAACTAATCTATGACAAAGGAGGCAAGGATATACAATGGAGAAAAGACAGTCTCTTCAATAAGTGGTGCTGGGAAAACTGGACAGCTACATGTAAAAGAATGAAGTCAGAACACTCCCTAACATCATACACAAAAATAAACTCAAAATGGATTAGAGACCTAAATGTAAGACTGGACACTATAAAACTCGTAGAGGAAAAACAGGAAGAACACTCTTTGACATAAATCACAGCAGTATCTTTTTTGATCCACCTCCTAGAGTAATGGAAATAAAAACAAAAATAAACAAGTGGGACCTAATAAAAAAAAAAAAAAAAGAATGATTTCCTCTGGAGAGTGGCATTAGAGGCTAACAAGGGATAGGGCAACAGGTGATTTTTTCTGTAAACCCGTCTGCACTATCTTAAAAACTATATACATTTGATTAAAATGTAATATACTTTGATTAAAATGTAAAAAAGAATTTATAAACGAAAAAACTAGTTTATAATTATATGAAAATCAGATCAACCCTACCTGAACTTGCTAACTTAGGACAAGGAAAAGGAAAATCACCTAAAAGAAGGTAAGAACTACTTTTAACAAACTATCAGTTTGTTAGAGGATTAGAAGACCTAAATGTATCTGTGAACATTCCTCTGTGTGAAACTTAAAAGGCAACGTGTAAGAACTCCATGTCAGAAGCCAAACATGGGTCACATAAACAGAACTGTGCCAGAGAAGCTCTATCTTGATAACGAACAAAACCAGAAATTGTTTAAAACTGTTTGGTTTGTATATATAAGAAGCAGAAAACATAAAAAGGATAAACAAATAACAAAATGTTAACAATGGCTATTTGAGAGTGACGAGAGCATGGGTGACTCTATTTTGTCTTTTGTTCTTTGCTGTATATTCTCAATTCATCTCAGTTTTTCAGACAGCATTAATCACACATTACAATAGTAAGAAAAACACATCATGATCCAGGACACACCTGTATTCACATAATAATATTACCCTAACTATACATAATGCATATCAGAATTTTCTAATCCATTCTACTGCATGTAAATGCTTTTCATGATCCATTAAATTGATTTCAACACCCACTTTATCAAACTCTTTTCAATAAACACATATTTAACATGATAAAATGTTATTAAAAATAATACTTCATCAAGAAAATGATATCTTGGCACATCATTCATTCTGGCTTTTTGAGAACATTTAGATAGTTTTAAGAGTAGCTCTTGTTTTCTTCACCTTTTTGTCTATGTATCACTTTCTAGGGGATATAAAAAAGCAACTGACTGTTTTTAGCTTTGTTCCTTTTCCATTTGTCTCTGGATATAAAAGCAATTAGAAAATTTTTAATATTTATGTGTCTACTATTTACTAAAGCAAGCATCTTTTTATATTGCTAGCATAATCTCTGGAAATTAGAGCACAGAAAAATACAAAATGTATTCACAGGAATCAGCATTTTATAGTCACTTTATCCTTTTTGCTAACTACTCATACTCTCAATCGCCTAATAATCTGCAGACTTTCATGAAGCCCTAATTTCTCTTCCTTCTTTAATCTACTCAGTTGCAGTCTTTCTTCCTGTCACTGACTTATATGTGAAAACTATGTGTAACTGGTTGTTTCTGTATGTAAAGGAAGGGGGAAAAAAGAGAGAAAAGGAAGGAGGGCAGGAGGGAGGAAAGCAGAAAGGAGCGAAAAACACCTGAGCAGGAGAAAATGTGGGTATGCATTTGAGCATAAATTGAGTAACTGACATATACCTCTATCTGTGAATATACCTTTGTCAATAAAGGTGGGTACAGGAAGGTATACCTTTTCTTTTGGGCCACAAATTATGCTTATTTTGGAATTCAAGACATGGATGGTAAACTCGTGGGGGCCATAGAACAGGTAATTTGCACGCATTAATTTGTAAGGTGTGGGGCTGAGGGAAGACATTAACTTTAGTGCCTATAGAAAATGGGAAGGTCTGGACACATAGCATCTGTTTTTAATCTTGTTTCTCTACCTTCCCTGCCCCCTGCCAGTTCCCAAGGATTCCTGGGATGCACGTATATACTGAAGGAATCGCTTTTATAACAGACTATGAAACCAGGAGGCATAATCAGCCTTCCTCCAGTAGTCAACAAAAACCAGCCCAGAGAAGCAGAGAGAGGATTTCTTTCCCTTTCTAAGCAGAACACAGGCTTAGTCTTGCCTCTCTATGACACTAAGAGCAATCATTCCAAAACACAAATCTAATCACACTGCTGCCCTGCCTATTAAAATCATTAAATTTCCAATGATTTTAGGGAAAAGTCTGAATCTTTAACATAGCTTACAAGGACTCTCATAAGCTTACTCCACCCATATACACGCTACACTCTAACAGCCCCCTCTCCAACTTTGCATCATCCATTCTGAACTTCTTTCAAAACTGAAAAGGTAACATGCTTTCTTGCTGTTCCCTCTGTCTAGAGTACTCTTGTGGTTTTTTAAAATATTTATTTATTTATTTATGGCTGTTTTGGGTCTTCGTTGCTGCACATGAGCTTTCTCTAGTTGTGGCGAGCGGGGGTTACTCTTCGTTGCAGTGCGCAGGCTTCTCTTGCTGCAGAGTGCGGGCTCAAGAGCACAGGCTCAGTAGTTGTGCACGGGCTTAGCTGCTCCGCAGCATGTGGGATCTTCCCGGACCAGGGCTCAAACCCGTGTCCCCTGTATTGGCAGGCAGATTCTTAACCACTGCGCCACCTGGGAAGTCCCTGTCCAGAGTACTTTTCCCTCATCCATCAGGCCACAGCTTTCGTATTTCTTCCTTTGGGAAAACTTCCTGACTCCTCAAAGGCCAGGTTAGGAATCTCTACTCTGTGTATCTATAGCACTTTAAACATACACAGTAATTAAGAGTGCTTATGAAAATTTTTAATTAAATGATCTGTCTCTCTCTACTCTAAGGCAGGGATACTGTTTTCTTATTAATTGTTATATCCTCAGATCAGACAAAATACTGGCAAATGAAAAGATCTCAACAAATAGTAACTGGCAGCTCTCCAACTGTGTTGTGAAGATTTCCATACTCTGCAACTAACCTGCAGTTTGCTTTCATTACCCTCTTGTGGCAAGGACCTTCCTGCACTGCTTAAGGTTAGTAACTTAGATCTTCTTTTACCTCCTCATATCCAATTTCTAATTAAGAAGAATAAGAGTACTTATTTTTAATTCCTAAAAACTTAAATAAAAAATCTTAAGATTTATCCTCTCAAAATTCTCCAGGTTTAAAAAAAAAGTCAATAGTAGTGAACTCCTTATCTCACCATTATAAAACTATCTGCCACATAGTAAATCTGATTGGCATCAGGTGTATCTTACACTCGTCCAAAAGATACCTTATCTATTGAAGCACAAACCTGATCTCATTATTCACCACTAATGGAGCCTCCAAAACACTAACACCCCCCAGGAAATAGAAAGAGCCCAGCTGTACTAATCAACAAGGCACAAGGGAAAACACTTGATGCCAAAAGGGTAGCAATAACTATCCATCTAGAAAACTAAACTGTGGTCCAAAGTCCATATATAGAAAAGTAAGAAGTGCATTCCTGCCTTATAGATCACTCTAATCTTGGCTCCTGCCTACTCTTTTAGAGGACAGGTTCTCAAGCTCTGGAACTGTACCCTCTACCTTATCTCTGAGGTAGAGAGGTTCCACTGTTCCAGGCCTCATGCTGGTGACACTTAGCTTAGGCTAGGTTCTGGCAAATGCAAAACCAGATAAAGGGAGAAGTATTGAAGGAGAGCTTTAACATCTATCTTTCTTCAGTCCTCAAGGAAAGCTATTCCACTTCCATTAGTCTATCTTTCAGAAACATTTACACAAGTGTGTCAAGATGTATGCAGAAAGAGTCTATTTACCATATATGTAACAGATTTCTTAAAAACTTAAATGTCTGTTAAGAGGGATGATTAAATATACTGAATTTATATTCTTATGGACTATTATGCAATCATTATAAAGCTAGGTGTACTGACATGGAAAGATGCCCATGATGCTTCGTTTAACTTAAAAAAAAAAAAAAAGAAGAATATCATACAAAACATGATTCCATTTTTTAGTTTTAATAAAAGGAAAAAATGGAAAATAATGAAGGAAAGGGAAGGGAGAAAAAAAAGAAAGGAGAAAACTTTGGGTTCACAGACACATGTTTTATATATAGAAAGACTTTGGAAGAATACACAATAATCAATTAACAACTGTTTACCTCTGGTAGGGTACTTTCACGTTTTTACTTGATATACTTTCGTACCACTCAAATTTTTAAGAGTTTTCTTTCAATAATGAGTATCTATTACTTTTTTTTTGAATTTTTTTAATTGAAATATAGTTGATTTACAATGTTGTGTTAGTTTCAGGTGTACAACAAAGTCAATTATATACATACATATGTTATTACTTTTTAAATTAAAAATAAAGTATAATGATTAAAACAAAACTCTTTAAATATGTGTTGTTTTTTTAAATAACAGAACTGATTTTCAACTTAGGTAAAATATCAATGTCAAAATTATTCATCCATACTTCATATTCTCTACATAAAAATTCATTCACAAGAACTTGAAGATTTTTGACATTAAAAAAAATATAAAAGTACATACAAAGTTGTGTGTTGTAAGTGGAACATTCTCCAACACTTCTACATGCAATTCCTCTCCAGTAAGCCAGGAAATATCAGTGTCCCAGCCAATTGGTTTCTTCTCTCTGAAAAGTGTAGACACATCCTTTCTTGGTTATCATACCTAAAGATCTTCATAAACCTCATGCTGAAGATATGAAAATTGGTTATTGAGGGGCTAGTAATGGTGAGGGAGTTTTGGCTCCCTGGTCTTCCATCATTAGAAATTTAAATGGCAATAAATTAATTTTTAAGTTTACCCCAAATAAATGTATCACTCTTGGACAAACAGCAGGGTAAAGAGATGTACTCTTTTCTTCAAGTCAGCTCCAGAAAAGACCTACAACAGCAGAAAATGGATTGTTCCTGGGGTCCAAAAAACAAAAGAAATCACAGGTACAGATTTACGTACCCATTCAAAGAAAAAGAGTACTCAAGGGACAATATGCCCCAAAAAGGAGACTTTTTTTTTGTTTTAAAAAAACAGGACTCAAAATTGGGGTTGGGGGGCTCATGGCAAAATTTTAGATGCTTTCTGAAAAATAATTCAATATAAAATGTTAATTTTGGTAAGTCTTTTGTGAAACTATGAGTTTATATTAAAAATAAAGGACTGGGAAAGAGTCCATTATTCAAATAAGACACATAAAAAAATAGTTCAAAAATTTTAAGAATCTCAAACTCTAAACAAAGTCATTTGATCAGAGAAACAAACACTATCATCACAAAAAATTATCTAATGTTAACTCCTCAAAGGGCCTACAAGATTTCTTTAGGCTAATTAACTTAGTATTAATATTTTTTTCCTGAAGCTGATTTTCAATACCCTAGGTCTGGGTAAAGATCTTACAGAAAACCCCAAAATTTCATGTCTGAGGTTTTTTTTTCCTTTTTTAAACAAAGTTTCACATCACATACAAACCATACCCATCCTGAATTCTGTAAACAGCACAGCACTCTGGGATTAGACCTCTCATCATCAGTGCTTTCTTTAGGCTGTCCCGGACTGTAACTCCACACCTTGCAGGTACCTATGGTATCATAAACATATGATATGAGGTAAAGGAAATAAATTATATATTTTCCACATCATTGAAAAAAACCAATAATTTACCTTTATAACACCTTTAAAATGTCATATGGATTACTGTGTCAGAAAATTATTTCACTAACTTAATATTAATGGGAAATTATGACTCAAGTATCTATTATTACTCACCAACTTAAAGCAAAATTAATTTTTATTTTTTTATTAAAATTACAAAATATCTTAAACATATAAAAGAACAGAAAATACTACAGATCCTTATGTGCTCACTGCTGAGAAATAATAGATGTCAACATTTAAAGCAAAATCAATTTGGATCCAACATTGTTCAAAGCTGAAAACTCTTAATCCTTCAATCATAATGATGGTCCCTAAGAGATGTCTTACTGATCCTAAACATAGCAGAAGAAAATATCTGTCTTAATGTGTATAGTTGATATCTGCTGTTTAGTTGTTTGGCACTCCTATTTCCTCTGGGAATCCACCCCTCCCTAAAAACCACATGGTTCTGGAGAGGCCATCAATCACAAGGGTCACTACTTTTCTGGCTACACATGACATAAGCCGGCTAATCAGTTTCCCATATCCCTAATCCAGGGCTAGATATATGACCCAAACAGCACCAGAGTTCTTTCCTTAAGTGACAGATGGACACTGGTTGAGAGAAGTTTCTGTTTCTACTGTAGTTAAAGTGTTCCAAAAGGATAGAAATCTGGAGTCCCTAATGGCCATCTTCCCTAGTACACTCAGAAAACCTGGCTACAGAATGAAGCTAACCTAAGGAGAAGTAGAGATGACATTAGGAGCGGGGAGAAAAGAGGCACTGAAAATAGAGATAAGAATCTTTCTGTATATTTGAAGTTATCTCTATCCTGGCCTTTTCTGCCAGCGACCCATCTCCCCAGATATTAATCCGAATAATTTAAAACTGAAAAAGGACTGACAAACACAGTGTAGACTAAAGTGAAGCAATGGGAGTTCAGGTTGGTCAGTCTTTATGGGGGGAGGGGAGTGCAGACAGAGGAAATGTTAATAACAAAATTAAAGGTTTCATTCTTTTAAATCACTAAAGTACTCAGCAAACCAAAGGTTTCCAAAGAAATTGGGAAACTTATGCTAGAGGGGGAAAAATGGAGTGAAAATGAATATAAGACAGCTGAATCTAAACAGTATATTGAAGGGGAACAATCGAGAAAGCCAAATTAGAACCTAAGATTAGAAAACACAGGAGGCAGATTTTAGCTCAATATAACCGTTAAAACTATCCAGCAAGGGAAAAGTTTACCATGAGGGAGTAGGTTCATCATTGGAAATATTCAAGAGACTGGATTGGTACAGTTGATCCTCATTATTCATAGACTCTGCATTTGCAAATTTGTTTGTTTGCTAAAATTTATTTGTAACCCCAAAATCAATACTTGCAGTGCTTTTGCAGACATGCACAGAGGACTGAAAAATTTGAGTTGCTCAAGGCATACTTTCCCAGCTGAGGTTAATCAAGGTGACACTGCCTTCTTTTTCTAGCTCTCATACTGTAGACAAGTGCCAGGTGACTTTTAAGCTAATGGACCCCAGTCCATTCTAGGGGCCAATATACAGAGGCCATCTTTGGCTCATTTATAACAGTAATCCTGCATTTCTCCTAGGAGCAATGGTTCAGTATTCACTAATTCAGTGTTTGCAGGGAATGTATAGAACATAACTATTGCAAATCGTGAGAACTGGCCATACCTTCCAGAAATAATGAACAGAAGGGAAAGCTTACTTTTTCCCTCTGCAACTCATATTCTGCCTACTCTAAACCAAAAACTTCTTGATTGACAACCCTATCTTTAGTTTTAAACCCCATCCAATCTATCCTATCCCCATGTTATCAGTGAAATCTTTCTAAAGAAGGTATTCTTAACATGTGTGCGTGTCAAATACTTCTGAGAACCTGATGAAAGCCTTAGATACTCTCTCTGGAACATAAAATTTCAAGCCCATTATGGACTGCTGAGGAGTCCACTGAACTCAGATTTAGAATCCCATTCTAAGGTATAACCTTACATTTCATTAGTTTTCTCAAAATTTTCCAGTTATTTATAGGACAAAATTCAAATTCCTTAATATGGCATACGAGGTCATCAATGGGTTGGGGCTATCAACCTTTCAGTTCCTTTGGTAATTCCCCTCATGCACTCCTGTAATGCCATCTTCTAATATAGCTATGCTCCCTTATGCTTCTCTGAACAGGTTGATTCCAAGGTGTATATATGTTTCATCAGTAGGCAAAAATTTGGTTTTCCACTCTTATCACCAAGGGAAAGTCACCTATCAGTCCTTCATTCACTTCTGTAGGCTGATTTCTGTTCCTTCATGATACCTGTTCAACAGACTGACACACCAACAGAATAAAACAGAAAGACCAAAGCAGACTCCAACACATAAAGAAAATCAAAATAAAATAAAGGCAGCATCTGAAACAGGATAAAGATGAACTTTTAAATAACTGATGTTGGAACTACTGGAACCAATCTAGGAAAAAAAGGTTCACCCATACTACATACTGTACACTAGGGTAAATTCCAAAAGGATCAAATATTTAAATGTTGAAGGAAGGAGGGGACAAACCATAAAAGAACTGAAAGAAACACACGGCAAGCTCCTTTATAACCTCAAGTGAAGAAGCCTTATAAATCTATGATGCAAAGTCTGGAAGCCATAAAAGAAAAATGTTAAATTCACCTACACATAACTAAGAACTTTTTAGATGGCAAAACACACACAACATACTACAGTCAGCCCTCCATATCGTGGGTGCCACATCCGTGGATTCAACCAACTGAGGATCAAAAATATTCAGAAAAAAATTCCAGAAAGTTCCAAAAAAGCAAAACTTAAATTTTCCTACTATAAGTAACCTAGAGATGATTTAAAGTATACAGGAGTATGTGCATAGGTTATATGCAAATACTATGCCATTTTATATAAGGCACTTGAGCATCTAAGGATTTTGGTATCCTTAGGGGGTCCTGGAACCAATCCCCTGTAGATACTGAGGGATGACTATATAAGCAAAGTCAAAAGACAAATGCAAACTGGGAAAAAAATATTTGCAACTTATATAAGAGGCATATAATCTTCATGATATATAAAGAGCTCCTGAAAAATCGAGATCAGGATCAACGGGCAAAGGACATGAAAGACAGTTCAGGAAAACAAAATATAAACGGCCTTCTAACTTATGAAAAGGTGTTCAACCTCAGAGAAAAGCAAACTCAAACTTGCCAAAATATCTTTCATTTATCACATTGGCAAAAATACAAAAGTTTGACAACATACTCTGTTGATGAGGCTATGGTAAACAGGCATCTCATACACTGCTGATAACAGTGCAAGACTAAGCAAAACCTGTGAAGCAAAATTTGAAAGTTTCTTATCAAAATTACAAATGTAAATTTCTCTTTGATCAAGGAAGCCTACTTTTGGTATACCATAATTTAACTGGTAAACTATAGTACATCTATACAATGGAATCTATAGCTATAAAAAAGAATACTTAAGCATGCTATACGTGGAAATGGAAAATTTCCAGGATAGCCTACATAAACATTAAAAGCAAAATACAGAATGATATATACAGTATGATACCTTGTGTGTATGAAGAGGAGTGGAGAAATAAGAATATATCTTTCTATTTTCTTCTTGCTACATGAAGAAACCCAGAAAACACACACACCCACCCAAATAAAAATAGTTACCTAAAAGGTACAAGGGAAACTGGATGTAAAGAGGTAGAGGTGGAAACAAGATTTCCTGATGTAAATACCACATGAAAGAATTACCGGAACAACTCCTACAGAACACCCACTGAACGCTGGCAGAAGACCTCAGACCTCCCAAAAGGCAAGAAACTCCCCACGTACCTGGGTAGGGCAAAAGAAAAAAGGAAAAACAGAAACAAAAGAATACGGACGGGACCTGCACCAGTGGGAGGGAGCAGTGAAGGAGGAAAGGTTTCCACACACTAGGAAGCCCCTTCGCAGGCAGAGACTGCGGGCGGCAGAGGGGGGAAGCTTCAGAGCCGTGGAGGAGAGCACAGCAACAGGGGTGTGGAAGCCAAAGCGGAGAGATTCCCGCACAGAGGATCGGTGCCGACCAGCACTCAGCAGCCCGAGAGGCTGGTCTGCTCACCCGTTGGGGCGGGCGGGGCTGGGAGCTAAGGCTTGGGCATCGGTCGAGCCCAGGGAGAGGACTGGCGGAATGAACATAGCCTGAAGAGGTTAGTGCGCCACGGCTAGGCTACCTGGGAGGGAGTCCGGGGAAAAGTTTGGACCTGCCAAAGACGCAAGAGACTTTTTCTTCCCTCTTTGTTTCCTGGGGCGCGAGGAGAGGGGATTAAAAGCGCTGCTTAAAGGAGCTCCAGAGATGGGCGCGAGCCGCGGCTACTAACAGCGCGGACCCCAGAGACGGGCATGGGACGCTAAAGCTGCTGCTGCCGCCACCAAGAAGCCCGTGTGCGAGAACAAGTCACTATCCACACCCCCCTTCCGGGAGCCTGTGCAGCCCGCCACTGCCAGGGTCCCGTGATCCAGGGACAACATCCCCGGGAGAACGCAGCACGCCGCGCCTCAGGCTGGTGCAACGTCATGCCGGCCTCTGCTGCTGCAGGCTCGCCCCGCACTCCATACGCCTCCCTCCCCCCCCCGCCTGAGTGAGCAGAGTCCCCGAAGCAGCAGCTGCTCCTTTAACCCCGTCCTGTCTCAACGAAGAACAGACGCCCTCCGGCGACCTACACGCAGAGGCGGGGCCAAATCCAAAGCTGAGCCCCGGAAGCTCTGAGAACAAAGAGAAAGGGAAATCTCTCCCAGGAGCCTCAGAAGCAGCGGATTAAAGCTCCACAAACAACTTGATGTACCCTGCATCTGTGGAATACCTGAATAAACAACGAATCATCCCAAATTGAGGAGGTGGACTTTGAGAGCAAGATTTATTATTTTTTCCCCTTTTCCTCTTTTTGTGTGTATGTTTCTGTGTGAGATTTTGTCTGTACAGCTTTGCTTTCACCATTTGTCCTAGGGTTCTGTCTGTCCGTTTTTTTTGTTTTACTTAAAAAAATTTTTTTCTCAATAATTAGTTTTTATTTTAATAACTATTTTATTTTAGCCTCTTTCTTTCTTTCTTCCTTCCTCCCTCCCTTCCTCTCTCTCTCTCTCTCTTTCTTTCTTTCTACTTTTTCTCCCTTTTACTCTGAGCCATGTGGATGAAAGGCTCTTGGTGCTGCAGCCAGGAGTCAGTGCTGTGCCTCTGAGGTGGGAGAGCCAACTTCAGGACACTGGTCTACAAGACACCTCCCAGCTCCACGTAGTATCAAACGGCAAAAATATCCCAGATATCTCCATCTCAAAACGAACACCCAGCTTTACTCAACGACCAGCAAGCTACAGTGCTGGACACCCTATGCCAAACAACCAGCAAGACAGGAACACAACCCCACCCATTAGCAGAGAGGCTGCCTAAAATCATAATAAAGCCACAGACACCCCAAAACACACCACCAGACGGGGACCTGCCCACCAGAAAGACAAGATCCAGCCTCATCCACCAGAACACAGGCACTAGGTCCCCTACACCAGGAAGCCTACACAACCCACTAAACCAACTTTAGCCACTGGGGACAGACACCAAACACAACGGGAACCACAAACCTGCAGCCTACAAAAAGGAGACACCCAAACACAGTAAGATAAGCAAAATGAGAAGACAGAAAAACACACAGCAGATGAAGGAGCAAGATAAAAACCCACCAGACCTAACAAATAAAGAGGAAATAGGCAGAATTCAGAATAATGATAGTAAAGATGATCCAAAATCTTGGAAACAGAATAGAGAAAATGAAAGAAACATTTAACAAGGACTAAGAAGAACTAAAGAGGAAACAAGCAATGATGAACAACACAATAAATGAAATTAAAAATATTCAAGAAGGGATCAATAGCAGAATAACTGAGGCAGAAGAACGGATAAGTGACCTGGAAGATAAAACAGTGGAAATAACTACTGCAGAGTAGAATAAAGAAAACAGAATGAAAAGAGCTGAGGACAGTCTCAGAGACCTCTGGGACAACATTAAATGCACCAACATTCGAATTATAGGGGTCTCAGAAGAAGAAGAGAAAAAGAAAGGGACTGAGAAAATATTTGAAGAGATTATACTTGAAAACTTCCCTAATATGGGAAAGGAAATAGTTAATCAAGTCCAGGAAGCATAGAGAGTCCCATACAGGATAAATCGAAGGAGAAACACACCACGACACATACTAATCAAACTGTCAAAAATTAAATACAAAGAAAACATATTAAAATCAGCAAGTGAAAAACAACAAGTAACACACAAGGGACTCCCCATAAGATTAACAGCTGATCTTTCAGCAGAAACTCTGCAAGCCAGAAGGGAGTGGCAGGACATATTTAAAGTGATGAAGGAGAAAAACCTACAACCAAGATTACTCCACCCAGCAAGGATCTCATTCAGATTTGATGGAGAAATTAAAACCTTTACTGACAAGCAAAAGCTGAGAGAGTTCAGCACCACCAAACCAGCTTTACAACAAATGTTAAGGAACTTCTCTAGGCAAGAAACACAAGAGAAGGAAAAGACCTACAATAACAAACCCAAAACAATTAAGAAAATGGGAACAGGAACATGCATATCAATAACTACCTTAAATGTAAATGGATTAAATGCTCCCACCAAAAGACACAGACTGGCTGAATGGATACAAAAACAACACCCATATATATGCAGTCTACAAAAGACCCACTTTAGACCTAGGGACACATACAGACTGAAAGTGAGGGCATGGAAAAAGATATTCCATGCAAATGGAAACCAAAAGAAAGCTGGAGTAGCAATTCTCATATCAGACAAAATAGACTTTAAAATAAAGACTATTACAAGAGACAAAGAAGGACACTACATAATCATCAAGGGATCGATCAAGAAGAAGATATAACAATTGTAAATATTTATGCACCCCACATAGGAGCACCTCAATACATAAGGCAAATACTAATAGCCATAAAAGGGGAAATCGACAGTACCACATTCATAGTAGGGGACTTTAACACCCCACTTTCACCCATGGACAGATCATCCAAAATGAAAATAAATAAGGAAACACAAGCTTTAAATGATACCTTAAACAAGATGGACTTAATTGATATTTATAGTACATTCCATCCAAAAACAACAGAATACACATTTTTCTCAAGTGCTCATGGAACATTCTCCAGGATACATCGTATCTTGGGTCACAAATCAAGCCTTGGTAAATTTAAGAAAATTGAAATTGCATCAATCATCTTTTCCAACCACAACGCTATGAGACTAGATATCAATTACAGGAAAAGATATGTAAAAAACACAAACACATGAAGGCTAAACAATACACTACTTAATAACGAAGTGATCACTGAAGAAATCAAAGAGGAAATCAAAAAAATACCTAGAAACAAATGACAATGAAGACACGACGACCCAAAACCTATGGGATGCAGCAAAAGCAGTACTAAGAGGGAAGTTTATAGCAATACAATCCTACCTTAAGAAACAGGAAACACCTCGAATAAACAACCTGACTTTGCACCTAAAGCAATTAGAGAAAGAAGAACAAAAAAACCCCAAAGTTAACAGAAGGAAAGAAATCATAAAAATCAGATCAGAAATAAATGAAAAAGAAATGAAGGAAATGATAGCAAAGATCAATAAAACTAAAAGCTGGTTCTTTGAGAAGATAAACAAAATTGATAAACCATTAGCCAGATTCACCAAGAAAAAAAGGGAGAAGACTCAAATCAATAGAATTAGAAATGAAAAAGGAGAAGTAACAACTGACACTGCAGAAATACAAAAGATCATGAGAGATTACTACAAGCAACTCTATGCCAATAAAATGGACAACCTGGAAGAAATGGACAAATTCTTAGAAATGCACAACCTGCCAAGACTGAATCAGGAAGAAATAGAAAATATGAACAGACCAATCACAAGCACTGAAATTGAAACTGTGATTACAAATCTTCCAACAAACAAAAAGCCCAGGACAGGATGGCTTCACAGGTGAATTCTATCAAACATTTAGAGAAGGGCTTCCCTGGTGGCGCAGTGGTTGAGAGTCCACCTGCCGATGCAGGGGACACGGGTTTGTGCCCCGATCCGGGAAGATCCCATATGCCGCGGAGCGGCTAGGCCCGTGAGCCATGGCCGCTGAGCCTGCACGTCCGGAGCCTGTGCTCCGCAATGGGAGAGGCCACAAGAGTGAGAGGCCTGCGTATTGCAAAAAAAAAACAAAACAAAAAGAACCCCAAAAAAAACATTTAGAGAAGAGCTAACGCCTATCCTTCTCAAACTCTTCCAAAATATAGCAGAGGGAGGAACACTCCCAAACTCATTCTATGGGGACACCATCACCCTGATACCAAAACCAGACAAGGATGTCACAAAGAAAGAAAACTACAGGCCAATATCACTGATGAACGTAGATGCAAAAATCCTCAACAAAATGCTAGCAAACAGAATCCAACAGCACATTAAAAGGATCATACACCATGAACAAGCGGGGTTTATTCCAGGAATGCAAGGATTCTTCAATATATGCAAATCAATCAACGTGATACACCATATTAACAAATTGAAGGAGAAAAACCATATGATCATCTCAATAGATGCAAAGAAAGCTTTCGACAAAATTCAACACCCATTTATGATAAAAACACTGCAGAAAGTAGGCATAGAGGGAACTTTCCTCCACATAATAAAGGCCATATATGACAAACCCACAGCCAACATCGTCCTCAATGGTGAAAAACTGAAAGAATTTCCACTAAGATCAGGAACAAGACAAGGTTACCCACTCTCACCACTCTTATTCAACATAGTTTTTGGAAGTTTTAGCCACAGCAATCAGTGAAGAAAAGGAAATAAAAGGAATCCAAATTGGAAAAGAAGAAGTAAAGCTGTCACTGTTTGCAGATGACATGATACTATACATAGAGAATCCTAAAGATGCTACCAGAAAACTACTAGAGCTAATCAATGAATTCGGTAAAGTAGCAGGATACAAAATTAATGCACAGAAATCTCTGGCATTCCTATATACTAATGATGAAAAATCTGAAAGTGAAATCAAGAAAACACTGCCATTTACCATTGCAACAAAAAGAATAAAATATCTAGGAATAAACCTACCTAAGGAGACAAAAGACCTGTATGCAGAAAATTATAAGACACTGATGAAAGAAATTAAAGATGATGCAAATAGATGGAGAGATATACCATGTTCTTGGATTGGAAGAATCAACATTGTGAAAATGACTCTACTACCCAAAGCAATCTACAGATTCAATGCAATCCCTATCAAACTACCACTGGCATTTTTCACAGAACTAGAACAAAAAATTTCACAATTTGTATGAAAACACAGAAGACCCTGAATAGCCAAAGCAATCTTGACAATGAAAAACGGAGCTGGAGGAATTAGGCTCCCTGTCTTCAAACTATATTACAAAGCTACAGTAATCAAGACAGTATGGTACTGGCAGTAAAACAGAACTATAGATCAATGGAACAGGATAGACAGCCCAGAGATAAACCCACGCACATATGGTCACCTTATCTTTGATAAAGGAGGCAGGAATGTACAGTGGAGAAAAGACAGCCTCTTCAATAAGTGGTGCTGGGAAAACTGGACAGCTACATGTAAAAGTATGAGATTAGATCACTCCCTAACACCATACACAAAAATAAGCTCAAAATGGATTAAAGACCTCAATGTAAGGCCGGAAACTATCAAACTCTTAGCGGAAAACATAGGCAGAACACTCTATGACATAAATCACAGCAAGATCCTTTTTGACCCACCTCCTAGAGTAATGGAAATAAAAACAAAAATAAACAAATGGGACCTAATGAAACTTCAAAGCTTTTGCACAGCAAAGGAAACCATAAACAAGACCAAAAGACAACCCTCAGAATGGGAGAAAATATTTGCAAATGAAGCAACTGACAGAGGATTAATTTCCGAAATTTACAAGCAGTTCATGCAGCTCAATAACAAAAAAACAAACAACCCAATCCCACAATGGGCAGAAGACCTAAATAGACATTTCTCCAAAGAAAATATACAGATTGCCAACAAACACATGAAAGAATGCTCAACATCATTAATCATTAGAGAAATGCAAATCAAAACTACAATGAGATATCATCTCAGACCAGTCAGAATGGCCATCATCAAAAAATCTAGAAACAATAAATGCTGGAGAGGGTGTGGAGAAAAGGGAACACTCTTGCACGGCTGGTGGGAATGTGAATTGGTACAGCCACTATGGAGAACAGTATGGAGGTTCCTTAAAAAACTACAAATAGAACTACCATATGACCCAGCAATCCCACTACTGGGCATATACCCTGAGAAAACCATAATTCAAAAAGAGTCATGTACCAAAATGTTCATTGCAGCTCTATTTGCAATAGCCAGGAGGGATGGAAGCAACCTAAGTGTCCATCATCGGATGAATGGATAAAGAAGATGTGGCACATATATACAATGGAATGTTACTCAGCCATAAAAAGATACGAAATTGAGTTATTTGCAGTGAGGTGGATGCACCTAGAATCTGTCATATAGAGTGAAGTAAGTCAGAAAGAGAAAGACAAATACCATATGCTAACACATATATATGGAATCTAAGAAAAAAAAAATGTCATGAAGAACCTAGGGGTGAGACGGGAATAAAGACACAGACCTTGTAGAGAATGGACTTGAGGATATGTGGGGGGGGGGAGGGTAAGCTGTGACAAAGTGAGAGAGTGGCATGGACATATATACACTATCAAACGTAAAACAGATAGCTAGTGGGAAGCAGCCGCATAGCACAGGGAGATCAGCTTTGTGGTTTGTGACCACCTAGAGGGGTGGGATAGGGAGGGTGGGAGGGAGGGAGACGCAAGAGGGAAGAGATATGGGAACATATGTATAACTGAGTCACTTTGTTATAAAGCAGAAACTAACACACCATTGTAAAGCAATTCTACTCCAATAAAGATGTAAAAAAAAAAGAATTACCTATTCAAAAAGGAAAAGGGGAAGGGGAGCACTGTCTCAAATTTTAAGGCTGAAAAGACTAAAAAGATATTTTCAAAAGAACCAGGTTAATGCCTCTTCTCCAAATTACAAAATTAAATGTCCCTGATTAGGCTGTCAAAGCAGCAATACCGTTTCTCTAAAATAATTTAAAAACAAGCATCCTACCTTAACAGCAATCTATAGTCAATGTAATCATCTGAATATTTGCAAAGGAAAATTTAGACCAAAACAAAATGTATCAGTCTAAACTTTAACATACCAGTTTTTAAAGTGAATATAAATCATCTTTTATCAATGGATTCATGATGGTCCACCACACTACCCTACTTTTGTGTATGTTTAAAATTTTCCATATAAAATGTTCTCTTAAAACCTTAAGAACTCCTTAAAGGAGTGGCCATCAAAATTCAGGTGGCCATCACAATTACTACATGTTTAATTATCTGAGCTAGTAGATTAATGTGGTAGTTTAAATTCTTTACAATGCAGACTTTATTAGATGCTTTAAGTAAACTTCATGATACACTGAGATCTCCTTGTATAAAACTGGCACAGATTATACATGCTAATATATGGGTTTTTAAAATAAACCTAAATTTATAGCTTCCTGATTTTATCATAATTTATCTTGATGTCAAGTCCTTTTTTAGGAGTGTTAAACCAGTCATAATATAGTTTATTATTATAGACTGTTAAACCAATTCACAATAAAAGGAAAAATTTAATATGATCTGCTTATAACATGGTCTTTTTAAAGTTAAAAGAGGCTGACTATATATACTACCAAAACTTCCTAAGGTGAAAGCGATTTTAGAATTAAGTATGCCTCCTGGTCAAGTTGTATTTAACTGACAAAGAACAAGTGATAAAGGTGGTAGGTCTTTTACTCCTAAATTGCTGGTCCCAATTAAATCGAAAACCAAAACTAAATTTAATCAATTACCTCTTTAGACCTCCAAGGGGGAAAACTTATCTAGCAACAGATTAAGTCCTTTCACTGTGGCAAAAGTTAATAGAATTTATGAGGAGTCAAGAATGTCCCAGACTTCACAGCTATTTTATTAAAATTAAACACAGTATTTTAAATATCAACATGAGTTAATACTGCTCCATATACTACTCTGCCTCACAAAGTTACTATGAGGATCAAATGAGAGTATGGGGGAACATTTTTATAAACTGTAAACCACTATGCAATAGGTATTCTTCTTGTCTACAAAAGGATGGAATGTGTAACTCTCTTTCATCACTTGCAGATCTTAGAGGTTTCTGCTTTACTTTTTGCTAAAAATAAAAGGAGAGGGAGGGTATTCCCTGGGGTTCTAGCATCTACTCTAATGATGTCCCTTTATTCAATCTATTCCATTAAAACTACTTACTTGTGCTAGTAAGAGAGTTAGAGTTTCCTACATGTTTTCGTGCTCTTTACATGTTTTTCCTCAAACTGGCTAAAACAAGAACAGCTTGTTTAGCTTCTCCTTAACCCTTCCAATCCATAAACATTTCTTGCTTTAATTACCACACAACCAAGGTATAATTTTGAAGGATCCAACATTGCCCTATCTGTTCCCACTGTCCTTCCTTTCATTATGTTAAATACAATCACACCTACTAATTGTTAGACACTGAGGAAACCAAAAAAGATAAGCTGCTTTGAGAGCTTTCTCCCCAAAGATGTTAAAATTAATTTAGTAGTTTTAGATATTTTTTTCAGACACCTGCTATTTACAGTCTTTGAACCAAATCTGCATTTCCCATCGAGAGATCCACTTACAGGTGTGCAACTTGGAAATACCCTGTTACTTGTAGACAAAGAGTCCTGTATAAAGATGTTCATATTTTAGCACTGTTAGTAATAACAAAAAACCTGAACATAACCTAGATGTCTGTCAGGATAAACTATGTTAAATTGAAAAGAATCAGACCTATATGTATCAACACATACATATGTATACCTTGAAATTATAATAATTTTGAATAAAAAGGACAAGATGTTGAACATTACATACAGTATCATACTATTTTATATATTAAAAAAATGCTTATAGGTACATATCCATGTAGTAAAATATAAAAATTTCGATTGAATGTACCCCACATTTATCATAGTGGCTACTTCTTGGGGGACAAGGTGGGATGAAGGATGTTTGGGAAGGGAATGGGACAGGTAAGAGGAACCTAAATATATATATGTATGTACGTATATATGGATATATGTTATATATGTGTGTGTGTGTGTGTGTAATATGAAGCAAATATAACAAACATTAATACTTGTTCATTGTAGGTGACTAAACACAGGTGTTTAATATATTGTCCTTTATACTTTTCCATATAAATAAATTTCCTAAATAAAAAAGTTAAAAACCTTATGAATGTTCTTTTCTAAACCTCTGCTACTTCCTCAAATCAGCATGAATATGTTCATCAGTTTTTTTTTTCCTAGTGGGAACTGTTTCTTTTTAACTCTCTATTTTTCTTTTGTTCTATGTTCTTTGAATTTTTCCAACTCTACTATGAAAAATTTCAAACACAGAAAATTAGGAGTGGTACAATTAACATCCAAGTTCTCTCAGATCCTAAAGTTATTTTTTCATATTTGTTTTCTCTCTTTAACATTTTGTTTCCATCATACCATTTGAAAGTAAGTTCTAAATTGACTGACTGAGATAGAATTCAGAATAGTGGTTACTCTTGAAGGTGGTCACTGAATTGAGGGAGCACAAGAGAACACTCACATTAGAAATGTTCTATATCTTGGTCTGCATGGCACTTACACATGTAGAAAGTCACTGAGCTGTACACTTGAGATTTGTACACTTTACTATATGTAAGTTTTATTTCAAAAAAGGGGTGGGAGGGGGGTTGCAGGCATCATGACAATTTACTCCTAAATATTTAAGCATGTATTTCCTAAGAATAAAGACATTCTCCTACATAAAAATATCGCTATTGTCACACTTAAGAAAACTAATAATTCCATAAGAACACATCATATTCAATCAACATTCAACATTTCCTATCTCAAGAAGGACTTCTACAGCTCTTCCCCACCCTGGTCCCAAACCAGGATCACACAGCGCATTTGTTTGTTTTGTCTCTTTAGTCTTACTCAGTGTAGAATAATCCCCAACCTTTTATCCTCCATGACACTGAGTCCAGGCTGTTCGTCTTATAGAATGTCCACCTTCTGAATTTGTCTAATTGCTTCCTCATGGTGCTTAACTTTTCCCTTTATCCCGTGTTTCTTATAAAATAGAAAGTCCAGAAGCTTAACATTCAACACAATCATTTTTAGTAATAATACTTCAGAGATGATGACTCATCCACTGAGTTTTAAATTTTAAGGCTACCTAGAAATTCTATTTGGTTCCTTCTTAGGAATCTAATCCTGCTATTTTTAAGTCTTCTAATGCACTGATGGTAGACTGTTTCCTTGCATATTATAACTTGTGATTTTGACCTTGTCATTGAGGCATTCTGTATGTGAATTCCATGAGACCTATATGGGCTAAGGGAGGGTATGCATTTGTTTCTGCCCAGTTCCTGAATGCTATTACCACTTCAGGAGCAGTTGTTAATTTCTTGGGTTAAGAATTCCTGAATAATATAGATAATATAATTATGAACCCCACACACTATGGTAAGAACAGGTCTATAGTTAAGAATTCACAAGGGAAACTTTAACCTTTATTTGGAGCCCTGGCACTAGTACTCAGACTTGAGTGTGGTTCAAGTTTGACAGGTATAAATGTCAAATCTGACACTAAAAACAATGCAATTTGTTCCAGTTAAGGAACACAGACTTAGGCACCAAATAATTATGTCTTTTCCATTCTTGTTTGAAATGGATGCTTACATTTGCATGACCACTGGGTATCACATTTCATTTTCAACAACCAGTCTTTCTGAAAAATACAAAGAAAAAGCAATGATGATATTAAAGTTGACTCACCACCGTCCTCTGTTTATTGGGCAGGAAGACTCTAACGATAGGTTTTTGTGGTGACTTGGGGTTGCTCCGTGACACATCTGTGGGATTTTGAAAAACTGAAAGAGATGAAGGCAGCACTGAAAGGCTAGAAGAGGAAGAAGATGTAACGGTGTCTGTTGATGCAGAGCTAGAAACAGAAAAATCAGTTCCATTCCCCAGGGATTCCAATAACTGTTGTTCTCTTTGTTGGAGGGCATCTAGCTTGCTGGTGTATTCTTCATAGGCCTATAAAATAAAGTAGACTTACATTGAATCTGGACTTTTTCCTGACAGTAACAAAAGGAAATATGAAATTTAAGTCTTTGATTATAATCTCTTTATAATCTAGCTAACACGATTTTGTATTACAAATTACAAAATAAGTGCTGGAAGTATTGTAAATTAGTACTTTTACCTTTAAATTGATAAATCTTTTGTTATAAGACACTACATCTAGAAACTGACATACACACACACACATATATGTCTATAATAGCCATGAATATTAATTTTGAAAAACCAGTATTTGCAATTTTCTGGCCAAATCACAATTTATATTCCAAACTACATATCTAACATAAGATAAAATACTAATATATCACAGATAAATACCCTATTAATTTTTTTTCCAGAAAAGTTGTAGGCATATAAGGTTTCATACTTCTCTCTGCCTCTCTCTCTCTAAAGAACTGAGAGAGAGGTTGAGAAGGAGATGAGGTGTTAGAGAGATCTGTCAAAAAACAAGACTAAGGTACACAGTGTCAGATCTCACCATTACCACCAAAATCAGCTCAACAGGGATTAGAGGATGTATAACTGCCACTTTTTTTTCTGAAACAGCTATTAGTTAAAATACCTTCTTTTACTCACTATGGATATCTTATGACCTCCCCTTTCCCATCAAATACTGCTTAGAGAATAGAATTTTGTTTGAAAAGGTAGTTTACACCCTGCAGTCAAGAAATTTTGAGGCCATTATCCATCAGGGTATCTTTCTAGAAGTTTCATTTTACTAAAGCTATAAGGTCAAATGATCACTTAAGATATCATATTCTAAAAGTAGGAAGAATCTTGGAAAGAGAATGCTACTGAAAATAAAGAGATGGAATGAATTGGAATGTATGTGTCCATGGTCCTTTGAGGCAGTAGTAATCACCTTCCCCCACACTATAATCCACCATGTCTCCCTACCACCCCAAATAGATGCAACACTATAAAGATTTATGAAAGGCTACAAAGATTGAAAAGAATCAAAGATTTAAAAAAATGGCATTTCCCATCACTTATTAGGCTACAAAGAAGCAGATGGATGCATTTTTATTTGTGCAAGTATTGTACATGAGAAATAAACAAAGATAAGAGTAAGGAAAGAGGGGGGTCTTAAAAGGTTAGCATTTAGATAGACGGAGTTAAGTGGGGAGAAGAGAGTACTGTGTAGCACAGGAGAAATTTTGTAACAGAGTAAGGAGGTAAGAAATTTTAAGACATAGAGGAAAACTATGGACTAGTATAGCTCAACGTCATACAATACCTGGGACATATCAAGGGATCAATAGATGTTTGTGAAATTTAAGTGAAGAACAGGAACACAAATAATAAGACTGGAAAAGTGGGTAAGGGACCAGCTTGTAGAGAATGTATATACTATATTATGAAGCCTGAACTTCATTCTATAAGCAAGGGAGAATTATCTAAGGTAGAGGAGAATAAAGGAGAAATTTCATTTCAATATAGGCCACCACACCTGATATGCTTGATCCTACCATATAATTTTTGGGGGGGGTGAGGAGGGAAAATACTAAAATGAGCTACTGAAGTAAAGGGCCTAAACTACACCAAAATGCCCTCTCCTTTAGAATCTAATAGTTGTCCAACGCTGACCCTGAAATGTTTCACAGCATCTCAGGCATTATAATCACATCAGTCCAAAATTTTCTGAGCTGTATTTCTATTTAGCTTTCAGTTCGATGGGCTAATTACTTACGGGCATCTTTTTCAGTATGATCCACTTATTGAGATTTCGCTTATTCAATAAATATATATTGAGCACACATGTACCTAGTAGTGTTTGGGGCTCAAACCACAAAAATGAAGACTAACACAATTCCTACACTTCGAAGATTATGTACATGCAGCCTGGGAGACAAAAATTCCTCCTTGCGTAGATCAAATATTCTTATTTACTGTCACCTGGGCAAGTACATTTACTACACAAAGTTAGGCTTAGGAAAAGTAATAAATGTAAACAAATTTTCTGAATGTTATTTATCAAAATATTAGCCTTAATTTTTAAAAATATATTGTTCCCTCCACTGTGGATTACAATCTATTATTTCACTGCATTTATCAATAACTCTTCCTTAAGTACAAAACATTTACTTATTCCACCTCTCTCCATCCTCATAGCTGCAATCTACCAAGGTACTTGCCTACCTTGTTTTGAACCTGGTTTGACTCATTTCATCCCATTATCCTTGCTGCATTCCGTGTGGATGCTGATTACTCTTACAACACTCCTGCCTTGAAGTTCTCTAAACCTTGTATCTATAAACACATTTGTTTCTACTCTACCTTCAAGATCCAGAGATATAAACCAAAGAGTTCTTAACCAAAGAGTTCCAAATGATGACAAGATCTCAACTGGGAACCTCCCATACCCCTATGTACACACACTTATCCCACTGTCTTAAATTTCATCCTCACTACCACACTAATCTGTTCATTGTCAACATTAATCCCTTTATTTTTTTCAGATTTCTTTGCTGTTTTACTTCCCATACTTTGTGGCTCACCATTTCAACAATGCCAATGGTAACATCTTAGATTGGTTAATTCTTATTCTTTTACCAACTTGCTTGTCAAATACCAACTTTGGGTAAATTCTATCATTCAATTACTCCATTCTTTCTCTCAGGTTACCACACATTACTGAAGAAAATAATAAAACAAGGCCAACTGGTTCCATTATCAATTCATGTAAATTAGTCTTTCACACTATTATATGAAAATTTGTACTTATTTATTTAATTTTTTGAAATATTTATTTATTTATTTATTTTTGGCTGCGTTGGGTCTTCGTTGCTATGCGCGGGCTTTCTCTAGTTGCGGTGAGCGGGGGATACTCTTCATTGCTGCATGCGGACTTCTCATTGCAGTGGCTACTCTTGTTGCGGAGCACAGGCTCTAGGCGCACGGGCTTCAGTAGTTGTAGCACACGGGCTCAGTAGTTGTGGCTCCCAGGCTCTAGAGCGCAGGCTCAGTAGTTGTGGTGCACAGGCTTAGCTGCTGTGCAGCCCGTGGGATCTTTCCAGACCAGGGCTCGAACCCATGTCCTCTGCACTGGCAAGCAGATTCTCAACCACTGTGCCACCAGGGAAGCCCCTGTACTTATTTTTAATTCGTATTACATTTCTCACAATACTTACTCCCACCTTTCCTATGCTTCTCTGGATCCTAACTTCATCCCCCAACCTTTAATTCACTCAAGAAAATAGCATTACCTTCAAATTTACTCTGAAGATCAAAGCCATCAAATAACAGCTTCCTCTTCTTTCTTTGTCCAATCAATTCTCCCCATCTTTCCCCATCCTTCTTTTGCTCTCAATTTAGTATTAACACTGGGTGTTTAGAGCCTCTTCTGTGGAGGCCTTGGTTCATCATTATCTCCATTTTCTCTCGTATCTTCCAACTTTCTCTTTTTCTCTGTTTTCTTACCCTGCAACCTTGAGCAAGTCCTCCCACATAAACATACACCTCAAGCACCATTACCAGCATCAACAAAATTCCTCTGGTGCTTCAAGAAGCTGCAAAAAACAGATATTTCTTCAGCAGGCAGGTTTTCCAAAACCCCATTCCTTCTCATCAAAATCCTACTTATTGGGCTTCCCTGGTGGCACAGTGGTTGAGAGTCCGCCTGCCGATGCAGGGGACACGGGTTCGTGCCCCGGTCTGGGAGGATCCCACATGCTGCGGAGCAGCTGGGCCCGTGAGCCATGGCCGCTGAGCCTGCGCATCCGGAACCTGTGCTCCGCAACGGGAGAGGCCACAACAGTGAGAGGCCCGTGTACCGCAAAAAAAAAAAAAAAAAAAAAAATCCTACTTATTTTTCAAAGTTTAATTCAAAGGTCTGCTTGGTAAAAATCCAAAATCGGTATTTTCTTTTCACTTCCTTTGGAGTATTACCACACTCTTCTTTATATGGCTTTTTACAAAATCATTTGTGAAAAAACTTTGTGAGCACTAAGTGAAATAATACTAGCAAAGGAAGTTATTACAGCAAAAACCCAATAAATACTTTTATTAGTAGTAATAAGTAGTACTAGTTCTTATCGTTATTACTGTATTACTTCGCTGAGTTCTCAGCATGACTCTACTAAATTATAAGGTAGTTGAGGGCACAGCTCATGTTATTTATTTATTTATTTATTCATTCATTCATTCATTTAATGGATTCTTTTCTCAAACTGAAGTATAGTTCATTTATTTTTGAACTTAAAAAAGAATGTAAGAACACAATATTATTAAGATGAAAACACTCCTCAAATTGATCTACAGATTCAATGCAATCCTTATCAAAATCCCAGCTGGCTTTTTTTTGCAGAAATGGACAAGCTGATCTTAAAATTCACACAGAAGTACAAAGTACTTGGAATAACCAAAACAATCTTGAAAAAGAACAGTTTGGAGATTTACATTTCCTGATTTCAAAAGTTACTAAAAGCTACAGTAATCAAAACACATGATATTGATACACATATAAAAAAACACAATAGATTGAGAGTCCAGAAAAAAGCCGTACATTTATGGTTAACTGGTTTTTGATAATGTTACTGGTACAACTGAATATCTGCATACAAAAGAATGAAGTTGGACTACTACCTAACATCATATTACAAAATTAACTCAAAGTGTATCATACACTTAAAAGTAAGAGCTAAAACTAAAAAACTCTTAGAGAAAACACAGAAGTAAATCATCATGGCCCTGGATTAGGCAATGGTTTCTTAGATGACACACCAAAACACAGCAACCAAAGAAAAAGTAGATAAACTCGACTTCATCAAAATTAAAGCTTTTGTGCTTCAAAAGACACTATCAAAAGAGTGAAAAAAAGACATCCCACAGAATGGGAGAAAATATTTGCAAATCATATCTGATAAGGATTTCCTACCAAGAATATATAAAGAACTATTACAACTCAGTAATAAAAAGACAACCCTGTTTTTTAAATGGGCAAAGGATTTGAATAGACATTTTTCCCAAGAAGATATACAATATATACAAATATACAAGATATACAAGATACAAATCTTGTATAAGATTTGTATATATATACAAATGTATATATATATACGTATATATATATGTATATATATACATATATGTATATACATACACAAGATTTGTATATAATACAAATCTTGTATCTTGTATACAAGATATACAAATATACAAATACTAATAAGCACATGAAAAAGATGCTTAATATCATTAGTCACCAAAGAATTACAAATCAAAATACCACAATGAGATGCCAATTCACACCTACTAGGATGGCAATAATAATAATAAATGGAAAATAACAAGTGTTGGTGATGATGTATAGGAACTGGAACCCTCACATTTACATTCCCACATTGCTTGTGGGAATGTAAAACGGTGCAGCCACTCTGGAAAACAGTCTGGTAGTTCCTCAAAAAGTTAAAACACAGAGTTACCAAAGGACACAGCAATTCCATCCCTAGGTACATAACTAAAAGAACTGAAAACATATGCCTACCACAAAAACTTGTACATGAATGTTCATAGCAGCTTTATTCATGATGGTCCAAAAGTGGAAACAACCTAAACGTCCATCAGTTTATGAATGGATAAACAAAATGTGATATATCCACATGACAGAATATTAGCCATAAAAGTAATAAATGCTACAATGAATGCTACAAGCTACAACATGGTTCAATTTTGAAAACATTCTGCTAAGGCGAAAGCAGCCTGTCACAAAAGGCCACATTGTGTATGATTCCATTTACACGAAATGTCCAAATAGGTAAATCCATAGAATTAGAAAGTAGATCAGTGGTTGCCAGGGGCTGGAGAGAACAACTGCCAATGCGTAAAGGGTTTCTTTTTGAGGTGATGAAAATGTTTTGGAATTAGATGGTGGTGATGACTGTACAATTCTGTGCATATGCTATAAACTATGCAATTGTACACTTTAAAAAAGTGAATCTTATGGTATATGAATTATTTCCCAATTAAAAATGGGAAGATGGGGACTTCCCTGGCAGTCCAGTGGTTAAGACTTCGCCTCCCAATGCAGGGGGTTTGGGTTCAATCCCTGGTCGGGGAGCTAAGATCCGACATGCCTCATGGCCAAAAAACCAGAACATAAACAACAGAAGCAATATTGTAACAAATTCAATAAAGACTTAAAAAAATAATAAACAAAAAAATTAAAATGGGAAGAAAATTCAGGACGTACTTAATTAAAACATAATGGGAAAAGGCAGTGGAAGAAAAAATTTTTATCATTAGAGTTCATTATATTTATTCTTTTTAACTTAATCTTACAAGATACAATGAAATCTTTCAAATTGCCCACGAGTGATAATTTATGAACTGTTCTGCATTCCAAAGGAAGTACCTAGCTTCCATTATTACTTTCTCCGCAGATTTTTTTTTTGGGGGGGGCACACTGAGTGGTATGCAGAACTTCCCTGGCCAGGGATTGAACCTGTGCCCCTGTACTAGAAGCACAGAATCTTAACCACTGGACCACCATGGGAGTCCCAGTATTATTTTCATTGCAGTATTTGTTTTGATAAATGTCTCTGCATTATCCTGGGTTCTACACAGACTACAGATCAGAAAGGCTGTCAGCATCATAATAATGATATAGCAATTAAGAGCACAGGCTCTGATAAAAAAGAAAAAAAAAAAGAAGACATACACGTGGGGAAAATGTAAGCAGTTATAGAAGACTCATAAAAAAAAGAAAAAGAACACAGGTTCTGAATTCAGAATGTCTGGCTTCAAACTTTGGCTACCTCATTACTAGTTGTGTAACTCTCGTCATGTTATTATTAAAACCCTCTGTGCCTGAGCTTCCTCATCTATAAAATGTAAATGAGAATATTAAATATAACTCACAGGGCAGGTTGAGGATTAAATGACCTACTGTATGCTTAGAACAGTTCCTGGCACAGCAAGCACTCAATAAATGTTAGGAGCTTTATTGTCATCATCTGTCTGTCTGCAGGGGACTCCAGCATACATATAAATTCAGGGGTAGCTTGGATTCAGTGTGTTAACACTAGATATGTAGGGTTATTCCAGAAACTTTATCCCTTCACCTCTGAAATCCAATATATCAGGTCTAGAAAGAAGAATCTACTACTAGAAAAGCATCTAGCATTATATCTTACACACAGAAGACATTCAAATAATTTGTTGGATGAGTCAATACAGAAGAATTGGGAGAAAAATAAGAAATTCTGGGGAACGACTTTTAGGGGAAACTCATCTTTTCTTCCTCTGTATGATGGTAAAAAGAAAAGACTGGAACCAATGATTGAAAAGACAAACCTGAAATTCTTTAGAGTACAATAGTTCATTTCACTGCAGTTATCATCAAGGGAATAAACAGAATGTTAATTATTATTCATATGCCAGTTGGAGAAAATCTAGAACTTAAAAACTCGTTTTTAAATAAATTAGTACATAGAAAAAAGAAAGCCACAAGGATTTCTGATGGTGATATAAGTGATTTCATTCTGTTCTGCTAAAAGGAAGAAATGGAGAGATAGGTAAAGATTTATCTCTCTATGAAAACACCAAAGGGGTTTCTTTCGAAATGCTATAGCACAACTTCTACCTGCCAGTGCACAAACTAATCTGAAGCCAAATTGTGAACACTGGGAAAATTTTACTTTTTAGCCTCTTATTTCAGGAAATGTAAGCACAGGCACTAGTCTAGGGGTGTATGTAACCCCATTCTGGTTGGTGAAATGTAAAGACTTGTAAGGGATTTGGGGGGGGAGGTTTTCCTCCTTGCAAGGGCTCAGTACACCAGAGAACATCTGTGATCCCTTCTTCCTGATTTGACGTCTTGTGTTAGAGTACGATTCTCAGATGTGCTGCAGTTATGACAGAAAAACCAAAAGGACTACAGCAATCTACCCCAGTGTCTGACAACCTTGAGCTGTAGAACAATCTTTGAATAATTTACCTTCGTGTTTCTTGTTATGGGAGCGGAAATTAATACCGCTACATGTTTGGACAAATTGTTATTTGTTTTTTGCAGATTAAAAACATTTGTAATTTTTATAGATCTCCTAGACTTATTCTCTAATTTTTCTGATCTTTCCTTTAATATTTTCCATCTTTGTTTTTTTCTACTTTCTGGAAGATGTCCTTAACTTTATAGCATTTGTTTGTTTGTCTGTTTATATGCACATGCAGATACACACACACATATTTAAATTTTCTGTTATGCCATTTTAATTTACTATTTTAGTTTCCAAGAGCTCTTATTCTCTATTACTTTTGCTTCTTTAGTACAACCATGAAACAAGAACAGATTACTATATTTTCTCTTATCTTTGATGTTAATTATAGTTATTTTCAAATTTTCTTCTGTTCTCTGCACTGTTTCTGAGTTCCTTTTGACCATTTCTGCCATTATCTTTCCTGTTAATAGCTTTCTTTAAATATCTGGTTATTTATTCATTAATCTTTTTTTTAAATTTTAATTATTTATTTTATTTTTGGCTGCACTGGGTCTTCTTGCTGCGCGCTGGCTTTCTCTAGTTGCGGCGAGCGGGGGCTACTCTTGGTTGCGGTGTGCGGGCTTCTCACTGAGGTGGCTTGTTTTATTGCAGAGCACGGGCTCTAGGCATGCAGGCTCAGTAGTTGTGGCTCGCAGGCTCTAGAGCACAGGCTCAGACGTTGTGGCACACAGGCTGCTCTGTGGCATGTGGGATCTTCCTGGACCAGGGCTCGAACCCATGTCCCCTGCATTGGCAGATGGATTCTTAACCACTGTGCCACCAGGGAAGTCCCTATCTGGTTATTCTTAACTGTCCATTCATATTTAAGAGTTAAGGACTCTTGATGTCAATACTACCCAAAGTAATCTACAGATTCAGTGTAAGCCCTACCAAAATGGCAATGTGTTTGGAGAAATAGAAAAATCCATTCTGAAATTCATGAGGAAATTCAAGGGATCCCAAATAGCCAAAACAATTTTGAAAAAGAAGAACAAAGTTGGAGATTTGCATTTCCACAATGAGATACCACTTCACACTCATTAGGATGCCTATTATTAAACATACACACACACACACACACACACACACAGAAAATAAGTCTTGGCAAGCATATAAAGGATTGTTAGTGGGAATGCAAAATGTAGCTGCTTATGGAAAAGAGAATGGCAATTCCTTAAAAAATTAAATATAGAATTGCCTTATGATTCAGTAATTCCACTCTGGGTATACACCCCCCAAAGAAGTAAAATCAGCATTATTCACAGTAACCAAAAGGTGGAAACAACCAACCACTGAAGGTAGCCATTGATAGATAAATGGATAAATAAAATGTGATATATACATACAATGGAATATTATTCAGCGTTAAATAGGAAGAAAATTTTGACACATGCTTCAACATGGATGAAGCTTGAAGACATTATGCCAAATGAAATCAGCCAGTTACAGGAAATATGTTAGAATTCCACTTATGTGACATTCTAGAGTAGTAAAATTCATAGAGACAGAAAGGAGAATGGTGGGTCTCAGTGGGTAATCAGTAGATTACCCACTTAAGGGCCTTCAAATAGCAATACCCACAAGTCTTTTCCCTGGGCCTGGTCAACTTTCCTCAGGGAAGAATACTGCCATCTGCAGCCAGGCTCCTCTTCACAGTATATCAAATGGTGGTAAGTTCAATGTTTTATTATTTCTATGTTTATTTTCTGTAACCCACTCCCCTGATTAACATACAAGCTATCTGAAGGCATAGCTGGAGGTGGGGTGGGCGGGGTTGTTTTTTGTTATATCCCCTGAGCTTAGACAAGTACAAATATTAGCAGGCACTCAAAAATTATCTGTTGAACAAATGAATCAAAGATTTACGGAGCACTTAATATGTGTCAGGAACTATGCTGTTTCATAATTATAAACTCAATTTAATCTTTAAATTACCATATGTGTGATACAGTCCCATCTTACCAATGAGGTGAGGTATAAGGAGGTTAGGTAACCTGTCTGCATAAATTAAGGCAGAGCCAGAATTTAAACACAGGGTCTGTGTGACTCCATGGTTCATCTTAACCACTATATTATACTGCCTTCTACAGAGAAATTGTGTAGTGTTAGTCCCTGAGAGTAAGAATCTACATGCTAATGATATAACCTATGAGGTATAGTCTGCTGTATACCGTCCTCATTAGATGTAATTCAAATAGTAAAAAGCCTGAAGCGTATGTGTGTGGAGGGGTAGTAAATCCCTGCAACAGTGAGACATGGTGATCGATGCAAATGGATTACATGAGGATGGGGAAAGTTTCCCGACACAAAATGGTTGGCAGAAAAACTGCTGGTTAAGTTGTCTAACTCTGATTAACAAAGAATTACTATTTTCACCAGGACTATTTGCCTCCTTATGACTCCTTTGCTCGTTCTCCTCACACATACAAGTAAAACAGACAGCATGTCTATTTATAATAGCCCGGAGATGGAAACAACCTAAGTGCCCATCATCGGATGAATGGATAAAGAAGATGTGACACATATATACAATGGAATATTACTCAGCCATAAAAAGAAACGAAATTGAGCTATTTGTAATGAGGTGGATAGACCTAGAGTCTGTCATACAGAGTGAAGTAAATCAGAAATAAAAAGACAAATACCGTATGCTAACACATATATATGGAATTTAAGAAGAAAAAAAAAATGTCATGAAGAACCTAGGGGTAAGACAGGAATAAAGACACAGACCTACGGGAGAACGGACTTGAGGATATGGGGAGGGGAAGGGTGAGCTGTGACAGGGCGAGAGAGAGTCATGGACATATACACACTAACAAACGTAAGGTAGATAGCTAGTGGGAAGCAGCCGCATGGCACAGGGATATCGGCTCAGTGCTTTGTGACCCCCTGGAGGGATGGGATAGGGAGGGTGGGAGGGAGGAAGACGCAAGAGGGAAGAGATATGGGAACATAGGTATATGTATAACTGATTCACTTTGTTATAAAGCAGAAACTAACACACCATTGCAAAGCAATTATACCCCAATAAAGATGTTAAAAAAAAAAAACAGCATGGGATATTAGAAAGTACACTAACTATATTCAGAAGTATGAATTCTAGTCCTAGCACCGATACTAACTGGCAGTGTGCTCTGTGATAAGCCATATGAAGAAGAGAACAGTTTATTAGCAGTTATTTCCAAACTTCCAAGTTTATTTTAGAAATGCAAGCTTACTTTCTCTTGAAATACTGAAGATTTACTTACCCTTTAAAAGTAATTAGATTACTAAATTAGAATTTTCATTTAGGAGTCTGTCAATCCATGCCTAAAAATCTCTGGCATTTGAAGGCAAATGGTAACCTGATCATTTGTAATTTAGGGTTATCTCCCAGTGTGACTAGTGATTACAGTTGGAGCCAGCTTTTATAGAGACAGCCAGTATAGTGTAGTGGTAAGCAGTGTGGGCTGTGGAGCCTGACTGCCTAGATTCCATAACAGCTTCCTAGCTGTGGGAGCTGAGTGACTTACATAGGAAACTAACGCCAAGAAAGCCTACCTGTGATTATAACAGTAACTACTACCTCACAGGATTAAGAACAATGACTAATCAATAAATTTACAGTTATGTTAAAGGTTTGATACAAAAGCCTGAAGGCACTATCAAACAGTAAGGCTAAGCAATTTTGAGCTATTTAAATACTGTAGACTTTATCCATAAGGAAGCAAAAACCTATTTTGTGGGGATTTGTTCTGGGAAAAAGATATTTCACAAAATTCTCCCCATTTTCTAATATGGTAACTAGTTTGCTGACCTCCAGAAAAGACTGTTTTCTCTCTCTCTTTTTTTCACTAAGTTTTTGTTTTTTTTAAAACCAGGGTGATATTTTGAAGCTTATATACAACTTCTCCTTTAGTTTTGATATTTTCCAAATTAGAAAATACTACATGTTTATTGTAACAAGTGAAACAAGATTAAAAAGTACAATAAAGACAAAGCTAATTCTCTCTTCCCATATCTACTTCTAATCCCACTCCCTAAAATAACCAATATTACCAGTACAAATGCTTTTTTATAAGTTCATTTTCTTCTTTCCAAAATTACTACATATATGATACTCAAAAGCTTACCTCCAGATATATTGATGGTGGATTATGCTCCCCACCAAATTTGTCCAGTAGGGCCTCTATATGCTCCTGTGTCAATTTAATCATTTGTTTGATATTCCACACCTAAAAAATATTTTGAAAGAATTTGAATACAAATCATTTAGAATATGAATTAGAAATATTTTAACATTTCTATTAAAATACTGCAGTAACTGCCAGTGTTCCTTGAAATTTAAAGCTTAGAGACCTTAGAGATCACTTAGTATAGTGGTTTTTCCCTTTTATTATTAAACTTCTTTAAATTTTTTCCTACACTAGTAACACAATATATTCTCAACTATAAAAGATTTAAATAATACATGAATATTCAGGAACAAGCAATGAAAATCTCTTTTCACTTTCCCCACATTGCTGGGCTCCCTGCCAAAAACGTAAGTGCTGTTTACAGTCTAATATACATTCTTCCATGTCTCCTTTTCACTCAAGTAAAAAACATAAATATATACATATATAAAATATACAACTATATACAATATAAATATTACATATTAAAATATTTTTAACACTTGCTTTTTTCACCAAACAACATGCCTCAGAATTCTTTCCATGTCAATACACAGGTATTTTACTCCATTTCAAGGGTTGTATAAGCATCCTTTTAAATGGCTGAATTAAGTATAGATAGATCTAACATTCATTTCAAAATATTGTTATGGCACTGCTTATTTCAACGGTCTTCAAACTTCAACGGTAACCTAAGGTTAGGTCGACATGGATGATTTTAGGAGAATCAATTTCCAGATCCTCAATGTGTATCTGTACTCTTCCTAGTTGATCTGCTTTAGAACTAGTTCTCCTTTCTTCCTCTCCTTTTAAAATTACCACTTTGTAATTCTCCACTTTGTAAAAGAAAGGCAAAGTTCTTATCCATCTCAAATCCTACTAAGGTGCACTGTTCTGAGCTGTATAAACTTCAAAGCACCTAACAAACAAAAGAAGAAGGAAAAGGGGGGAAATTAAGAGCAAGACCTTATTTTATTAATGAAACACATTCTTGGGAAGGCTCCAAGCCTCATCCATTTAACCAGCCAGCCAGCTGAGAATTCAGAAGTCTCAGCCAGCTGAGAATTCAAAGTCTAGAATTCAGAAGTCATAATACAGGCACATATTACATGTTTATTTTAAGATAAATAAGAAGTCAGATTTTTTTTCCTTACGAAAAATGAGTTCAATTTATCTGAGTGGCGTGAGAATCTGCTCTGCATACGGTATATGATAGATACTCTCTATAAACTGAATGATTTGAATCTGCAATTTTAAGGTGTAACCAAAATCTATTTAACATATACTAGAAATCATGGTCTTTTAAACTATTACAGTTATAATGAAAACACATGAGACAATTTTCTAAAAAAATTTTATTTATTTATTTATTTATTTATTGGCTGCATTGGGTCTTTGTTGCTGCGCGTGGGCTTTCTCTACTTGTGGTGAGCGGGGCCTACTCTTCATTGCGGTGCACGGACTTCTCATTGCGGTGGCTTCTCTTGTTGCAGCGCACGGGCTCTGGTGCGTGAGCTTCAGTAGTTGTGGCATGTGGACTCAGGAGTTGTGGCTTGTGAGCTCTAGAGCACAGGCTCAGTAGTTGTGGTGCACCGGCTTAGTTGCTCCACAGTATGTGGGATCTCCCCGGACCAGGGCTTGAACCCATGTCCCCGGCATTGGCAGGCGGATTCTTAACCACTGAGCCACCAGAGAAGTCCCAAAAATGTGAGACAATTTTAAAATGTACAAGGGAGAATAAGTGAGCAAAGGGTTTCAGGACCCTTGGTTTATTTAATAATTCCTTACTAGAGGACATTTAGATTATTTCATTTTTCTCAACTTCAAACAATTCAGTGAATAGCTCTGAAATGCCTTTCTGGGCAAAGGTACAAGTTTTCCTTTTAGATACTAAGGCAAAGGATTCCTGGATTGAAGGATATGCACATTTAAAAAGTTAATATGCCAAATGGTCTTCCAAAAGGAAAAAGGTACCAAGATACCCTCCTACTAGGGTATCAGTCCACCCTTTTCCCCACAATCTCACCAACACTGGATATTTTCAAATTTTTAAACTTTTCCTGATCTTAAGGGGAAAGATGATCTTGTTTCAATTTGTATTTCCTAGAAAGTTGAGCATTTTTCATGTTTATTGACCATTTTAATTTCTTTATGGAAAATTCCCTATCTGTATCCTTTCTCCCCATCTATTTTTTTCTTGTTCATTTATAGATACCCTTTATTCTGGATATTCTGGGTATTAATCCTCATTCTCCTACAAACGTTACAGTCTTTCCTTCTTTTTACTTTAAGTCTCTATAGTCACAGAAAGTCTTGCTACTCAAAGCACGGTCCATAGACTACCAGCAGCATAATCTTCTGGAAGTTTGTTAGAGTAGCAGAATCTCAGGCCCCATTTCAGACCTACCAAACTTTAACAAAGTGATCCTTATTAAAGTTTGAGAATGACAGAAGTTTCTAATTTTTTCTACAGTCAGATATTACAATATTTTCCTTTATGACTCCTTCGCTAATTTCTCATATCCCCAACAAGTATTAGACATCTTCTTTTCTCTAGCTATACTTACACCCCAAGTGATCTTACCTAATCTTGTGACTTTATATGCCAAATATGAATTGATGAAACCCAAATTTTTAAACCCAACTTTATCCTCTCAACTCCAGACTTTTTGTCCAACTGCTTACTGAATATCTCTACTAAGATAACTAATAAGCATCTCAAACTTAACATGTTCAAAAGTCAACTTTTGATCTGTCCCCCCAGAGCCCCTTCAAAACTTGTTTTTGTTACAGTCTCTTCATCTCAGAAAATGACAAACTCCCTCTATGATGAGTTCATTGACCACCCAGGCAGAACTGCTTTATAGTCAAAATTTGATATCCTAAAATTGCTTATGTTTTTCATGTCTATTAGCTACTTTGAGATCAGAAACATGTTTTATTCATCTTTTATTCCCCCATCACTTATCTTGGTGTGTCTTTGTCATAACATGTATTCAATTAGTGCTGGAGCTAAGATTTAAGCTGTCTTCAGAATAGCATAAGAGAGAAATATTAATCCTAGTTCAGCAATTCTTTCCAGTCCAGGAAATTAAGTACATTCCTTTTTTTTTTTTTTTTTTTTTAAAGCTCCACAGATAAAACTCATGTGCAGTTAGGGTAAAGAACCATTCCCCCAAAGAATGGGAGAAAGGGAAAAGAAAAAAAATTAGAGAGGGCAAAGAGCATGGGGGAAATGAGGAGACTGAGCTGATTAGAACTGATTAGAATTAAATTTTCTTGCTGGAGGTAGAAAATGCAGGGCCTGACCACAAATGCCTGAAAGGCAGGTTTCTTAACTTCCAAACAAAAGCAACTTTATATCCGAAGAATGAAGAAAAATCACTATGAACCCTAGCTGTAATTAGAAAAGATGAGTCTGGGAGAGGAACTTCTTTCAGATTTTCCCCAAAGAGTAAGAAAAAAAGCTTTGATGATATTTTATACTTTGACGATATATTAAAAAGTAGAATAAGATACTGTAAAGTTAACAGTAGACATAGAGCTTTGGCCCTAAAATGTCTTCTTGGAAAAACAAGAAAAACTGTTACAACAATCCTAAAAAGGAAATGAAAGAATTAAGAACAAAAAACTTCAAGAAAGGTACTAGAAGATTTCCTATCCTTTTTTGATCTCTTCAGTAGAACACAGCAATTAAAACCAGGCAATACTAGTAAACAACTTATCATTTCTAGCAACTTTAAAAATGGCAAAATTCACTCTCCAAAAAAGGACTGAATTTTTTTTTAAAAGCCAAGTTAAAATATAATGCAGACAAACTGCTATGGGAGGAATTGAAGGGTAGCAAAGGCAGAAAAAACTATAGCCACTGACTCCCCTCCTCCCAATAAGAAGGTATCAGATCCAAATTATTGGTTTCTATCAAACCTTTAAGGAAATATACTATCAATTATTAATAGGTGATAATATATGTAAAAAAGAAAATCTTCCAAATTCATTTTATATGTCAAAACTTGACAAAGATAAGACAAAAAAATAAAGCCACAAAATAATCAAACCTGTGAGGAAAGACAAACTCTTAAACATAATTCAAAACTATATATGTATTTTTTAATGTGGGGATAGTCATTCATTAGAAATCCAGTAACATTATACTTTAGGTCAAAGGAGAAAATTACAGTACTAGTCTAATAGATGCCAAAAAACAAATGATTATTACCAAAGATAATAAATAATAATAAAGAAAAGACTTTTTCCTAAAATTCCAAGAAAATTGTTAAAAGAATCATGGTACTGAAAGCAAGAAAACTAGCACACCAGTCATTCACCAGAAAAAATTCTGAGTAATTCCTCTAAAATAATACAGATATAATCAAGCTTGACCAAAAAAATCAAAGCTAATAAACTGTGGACCAAAATATAAGAGGAAGTTCCTACTGAAATAACTCTGGAAGATCTCAAAGCTTAAAGACAACACATACATATAAAAAGGAAGCATGAAGAAACTACAAAGACTAAATTTTGAATCATATAGTCATTAAACAAAATCTCAGTATAAGTAAATAGATTAGACTTGAAAAGAGAATTAAAGAACTAGAAGATGATTCAGAGAAAATTAGCCAAAAGGCAGAAAAAAATGAAAGGAAAACATGAAAGACATAAAGAACAGAATTAGTAAATGCAGAGGTAAACAGAAAATGGGAGAGATATTTGAAAAGAAGATGGCTGTAATTTTCCAAAACAGTTGGAAATCAAAAATACTCAAGAGTAGCAAAATGAGTCCTGGCCTGACAGATAAACCTAAATCCACAACCATCCAGGTTGAAGTGAAAATGCACAAAAGTTCTTAAGGTCAACCAGAAAGAAAAGAAAGATAAATTAGACTGATGTCATACTCCTAAGAACAGTAAAAGAAGCCAGAGGATAATGAATTGACTTCAAGGTGCTAAAAGAAAATAGCTAACAACCTAGAAAAAGGAAACTGAACCCAGAATAATATAAAAGAACAGTATGGCAGGCTAATTAACATCCCCCAAGACGTATCCATCCTGAAACCCAGAACCTATAAATGGTACCTTATATGACAAAAAGAACTGTGCAAATGTAATTAAGTATCTTGAGTTAGAGAGATTATCCTGGATTATCTGGGTGGGCCCTAAGTGTAATCACGTCCTTATAAAATGGAACTGGAGGGAGATTTTACTACAGAGCATCAGGCAATAGGAGACCTACCAGAGAGGTTTGAAGATGCTACACTGCTGGCCTTGAAGTTGGAAGAAGGGGCCATGAGTCAAGGAATGCAACGCTAGAAGCTGGAAAAGGCAAGGAAATTGCTCTAGAGAGAGCACAGCCTTTCTGACACCTTAGTTTTGGCCTAGTGAAACCTATTTCAGACTTGCTAAGAGAATAAATTTGTACTGTTGTAACCCACCAAGTTTGTGGCAATTTGCTATTGCAGCCACAGGAAACTAATAAAAATGGGGAACCTAGAAACTATAAACATGAGAGTATATATAAAGTAAGCATAGACTATATAAAATAACAACTGAAACAATGACTACAACTAATGGGAGAAATGGCCAGCACTAATGCATTTTAAGGTCCATCTATTTATTATTCAAGAAGAGGAGTTCTGGAACATCTTGTTGTGTTGGACAGATGTGAAAACAACACAGGAGCTAGCCTAAAGGGACTCCTACTGGTCAAATTTGGGAGGTTTTCAGCAAAAAGAGTAAAGACTACAATTAGCTATAATAGATTGCATACATTTAAAAAAATAAAAATTCACTAGCCCATAAAAATAGTGTTTGATGGGAGACTTTAGGTAACTGTGACATCTTTAGAAAATTAAATATTAATGGAAAAGAATTATGCATTTATCCTGCCTTTTAGGGGAAAAATCATAGTTATTCTCATTTGATATAAGAGGCTCTTCTTTTTTTTTTAATAAGTAAATAGCACGTATGTTTTTTTTTAATTAATTAACTGATTTTTGGCTGTGTTGGGTCTTTGTTGCTGTGAGCGGGCTTTTCTCTAGTTGCAGCGAGTGGGGGCTATTCTTTGTTGTGGTGCGCAGGCTTCTCATTGCAGTGGCTTCTCTTGTTGCAGAGCATGGGCTCTAGATGTGCGGGCTTCAGTGGTTGTGGCATGCGGGCTCAGTAGTTGTGGCTCACGGGCTCTAGAGCGCAGCCTCAGTAGTTGTGGTGCACGGGCTTAGTTGCTCTGTGGCATGCAGGATCTTCCCAGACCAGAGCTCAAACTTGTGACCCCTGCACTGGCAGGCGGATTCTTAACCACTGCACCACCAGGAAAGTCCCAAGAAGCTCCTCTTTACAAAACAATGACAGCTAATATAAAATAATTGATTCAGAAAAGGACAGGATGCTAAAACCATTAGGTGAAAAATTGATGAACAGGATACTAGCATAGTGCCAAAGTATTTCCCCCCAGATTAAAGACAAAGGGAAACATACACCTTTACAAGGAGAGATGTGGCTTAGAATCATTAACAGTGACAACTTGACAAGTGCCTCTTAATGTGATGCAACATAAACAATACGTTATTTATCACCCATGAAGTATACGTGCAAAACATTTAAATAGAATCTAAACCTTTATACTTAGCTTCTAGTTTAGATGAAATATAAGGAATAAAGAAAAATATGCTAAAAGAACCACAATGAAATAATCAGACAAATATGGAATATGCGACATTCTGTAAGATATTTACCTTCCTTTGAAAATCAAAGCTATGAAATCAGACAAACCCAAACATGTCATTCCATGACAACTGTCCTGGTCTCTTTAATAAATTATGTCATGGGAAACAAAATGGTGGGTGGTCACTTCAGACTAAAAGACAACTACTACTAAAAGCCAGCAACTGATTTAATGCATGCACAAAGAGAAGATCTTAGTTCAGGGATGGAGAACAGCTATAAACGATATTCTTGGGGTAACTGTGCAAATTTGAACATGTACTAGATATAAGATTACGAAACTGTCAATCTTCCTAGACATAATGATATTGTGACCAGGTAAAATAATTTCTTTTTTCTCCTTAGGAGCTATAAATTGAGCAAAATGTTAACATACTGTTGAATCTAGGTAGTGTAAATAGTATTTATGTAAGTATTCATGGTACTATTATTTCAACTTTTCTGTAGGTTTGAGCTCTTACCCAAACTTTTTTTTTTTCCCCTTCGGTACGCGGGCCTCTCACTGTTGTGGCCTCTCCCGTTGCGGAGCACAGGCTCCGGACGCGCAGGCTCAGCGGCCATGGCTCACGGGCCCAGCCGCTCTGCGGCATGTGGGATCCTCCCGGACCAGGGCACGAAACCGTGTCCCCTGCATCAGCAGGCGGACTCTCAACCACTGCGCCACCTGGGAAGCCCTTACCCAAACTTTTAATTTCTTTTACCTTTAATGTTAAGTAATGGTCCTCTTTCTCCCAACGATGCTTTTTATCTTAAAGTCTGATATTAACCTACCTACACCAGCATTTAACCACTACTTGTCTGGTATTGTCCTTTCTCACCCTTTGACTTTCAACCATTGTGTGTCTCCTATAAATGAATTATAGATAGACTTCTTTTTTTGTTAGCTTGTTTTGTTTTAAACACATCTGTGTTTTAACCAGAGAATTTAGTTCATTTATATTTTTGTAGCTGATACATTTCTATCATCTTATTATGTGATTTCTGCTTATGCTGCTGCTTCTTGCTTTTCTGACTTGTATGAAATTGATCAAGTTTTGTTACTCTTCCTTTTACTTCTATATATCAGCCACAAAGCAAGTTTCATAAATACAAAAATTGCTATCATACAAACCATATTCGTTTACCATGATGCAACTAAATTATAAATGAGTAACAAAATGCGAATATATTTTTGAAAAAGTCAACATTTATTTAAAAAATCTTAGAATGTTAGAAATAGGGATCTTTTAATAAAGTATATGAAACCTGCAGCAAAATACCACAGTGAAAGATGAGGAATAAGATAAGGGTGCCAGGGCTTCCCTGGTGGCGCAGTGGTTGGGAGTCCGGCTGCCAATGCAAGGGACGCGGGTTTGTGCCCCGGTCTGGGAGGATCCCACATGCCGCGGAGCGGCTGGGCCCGTGAGCCATGGCCGCTGAGCCTGCGCGTCCGGAGCGTGTGCTCCGCAGCGGGAGAGGCCACAGCAGTGAGAGGCCCGAGTACCGCAAAAAAAAAAAAAAAAAAAGATAAGGGTGCCTGTTATCACTGCTGTGATATACAAGACGTTACAGTTAATGGCATGGAGATACGATACAAAGAGACTTCAGAATTGGACTGGTAGAGATAAAAATTTATTTGTAGAAAACACGCTATCTATAGAAAAACCCAAGAGACTCTATAAACGGTTAGGGCTAATAACTATTAACTATAAAGACTAATGTAAGAGTTCAGCAAGACTGGGACTGGCGGATGTAAGAAAGGATACAAATATTACATAGTGTTCCAATGCATCAGCCAGAGCCAATTAAAAAAAGATGCCGTTCACAACAGCAACAGAAACTGTAAAGAATTCAGGAATAAATCTAACAAAAGACTGCAAGATCTTTGTGGCATAAACAACAAAATAATATACAAGTGCATAAAAAAATATTAGTAAGAGACAAACTCAGATGACTCTGGAGGCTAATTGTCTCCCTTCTTATTATAGCCTATCAAGAAGCTGACTCAACAGCCTGAGTTTACTCAATGCAAGAAGAGGCTGAGGACAATTACAGAGCTCAGGATCCTTTCCCTTTCTAATAAGGCTATTTCATCAACATCAAAGCTCCAATTATTACCTAGGAGCTCTTTCCATGGTAAATTAATTCTAGTTATATCTACCCTAAAAACACAAATATGTGGAAATAAAAGAGCTCAGGGGATTGTGTGTATTCTGGTACTTACTTTTCTCCACTAAACTTTATTTCACATTTACACTATATGATATGTGTATGTGTGCCCCCTCTTCATTTGACAAATACATGAATTGTGTGTGTGTGTGTGTGTGTGTGTGAGGACTCAATGCCATAACAATCTCAATTTTCCCCAAATTAATTCAGTGCAGTACAATAAATTCCCGAGAGATTTTTTCCCCATGGAATTTGACAAACTCTAAAATTCTTATGGAAGCACTGTAAAATGATAGCCTTTTAATAATAAGGAAAGTAAGAAAGGTGTTACCAGACAGCAAGATTTATAAAGCAATAGTATGGTAGGAATAGAAAAACAGAGTAAATGGACTGAATAAAGGACTCAGAAGCACAGGGATTTTTTTTTTAACATGGATTTTTTTTTAATTGCAGTATCGTTGATTTACATTGTTTCAGGTATATAGCAAAGTGATTCAGTTTTATACACACACACACATTCTTTTTCAGATTCTTTTCCATTATAGGTGATTACAAGATATTGAATATAGTTCCCTGTGCTATACATTAAGTCCTTGTTGTTTATCTATTTTATATATAGCAGTATTTATCTCTTAATCTCAAATTCCTAATTTATCCCTCCCCTCCGGTAACTCTAAGTTTGTTTTCTATGTCTGTGAGTCTATTTCTGTTTTGTAAATAAGTTCATTTGTATCATTTTTTTTAAGTTCCACATATAAGTGATATCATATGATATTTGTCTTTGTCTGACTTACTTCACTTAGTATGATAATCTTTAGGTCCACCCATGTTGCTGCAAATGGCATTATTTCATTCTTTTTTATGGCTGAGTAAGCACAGGTATTTATATACATGGCATATGGTTTGTGTTGGCATTATAATTTAGTGGGGAACAAAACTGTATAATAAATAATGCTGGGGTAACTGGTTATCTCTTTAGAAAAGGTCAAATAATCCAAAAGAAAACAGAGCAAAGGGTTTATGAATAAGAGTTCACTAAAGAGAATTCAGAATATCCAAAAAACACATGATAAAATAAATGACCTCATTAGTAATCAAAGAAATGAAAATTAAAATGAGAAACCATTTCACACCCATGGGACTGGCAAAAAATTCAGCACCAACCATGTACAGCAATAGATGCTCTTCTATTCTACAGGTGGGTATGATGTAAATGTCTGAGAATAAACTGGCAATATCTAGTAAAGTTGAAGATAGGCATTAAGCTATCATCTAGCTATTACATATTAACATAGGCACAAGACATATTCATTGCAATAATGTTTATAATAGCAAAATATTGGAACCAAGTCAAATATTCCCTAAGAGAAAAACGGGCAAACTCCAATATATTTGTGAAATGGAATACTAGATAGAAGTCAAAATGAAGAACTAAAGCTAAATATATCAACATGAACACATCTCAAAAAACACAATAATGAGTGAAAAAAGCAAATTCCAGGGTATGTACAGCTTTAAACATGGAACTGACATTGTTTATGGATATATACCCACAGCAAAAATATAGAGACATGCATGGGTATGATAAACACTAAATTGAGGATAATGGTTACCTCTGAAAAGAGAGAGGGCAAGGAATAGATTCAAAGGTAATCTTTGATTATATGATCTCTTTGATTATTGTTTCTATAATTTTCTTATATATTTAAAAAATCTGAAGGAAATATGAAAAAAGACATGATTCAACACAGTTGGGTAATGGATACATGGATGGTCATATTATTCTCTACAATTTTATATATGCTTGAAAAGGGAAGGAAGGAAGGAAGGAAGGAAAGAAGGAAGGAAATAAATAAATTGACCTGGTGAGTTGGTTAGCTCCTTCCACACTAAACTTGTCTTTACTTTTGTAATTGGGGCAGCCCTAAACCTGCCTACTCCAATCCCTGTGCCCTAAAAGAGACCAACCAATGAACACAAAAGACTTATGGAAAACCCACTGTCAGACTTCCCATTTAGAAATGAAGTCTAGATCTGTATAACTACAAAGTTCTCTACTATAATTAACTCAGTCTTTTATTCATAAGTATGAATAGACAGTCAAGATTCACAAGACATGTACAGCATGGTGACTATAGTTAATAATACTGTACTGTATATTTGGAAGTGGCTAAGAGAGTAGATCTTAAAAGTTCTCATCCTAAGGGGTAAAAAATTTCTTTGTGTGAAAATGGATGTTAACTAACTTATTGTGGTGATCATTTCTCAATATACACAAATATCAAATCATTATGTTGTATACCTGAAACTAATATAATGTTATATGTCAATTATATCTCAATTAAAAAAAAAGAAGACACTGAAAATCCAACAGGAAGAAAGAGGAAGATCACGATGAACAAACAGAATGACTGGGTAAAGAGAAAATGGAAATATTATTATTGGGAAAAAAATTTAGAAGGGGTAAATAACAGAATGAGCATTGGTAAAGACCATGGCAGTGATTTGCAATATAAAGTTAAAGAAACTTCCCAGAAAGTAAAGCAAAGCAAAACAAAGGACAAAACAGAGGTGCATAACACAAGTAAATAGTTGGGATATTAAGAACATAACCGGGAAGTTCAAAATTCATTTGATAAAAACTCTAAATGATGAAAATAGAAGAAATAAAAATTTTAAAATATTCTGACCTAAGGAGAAACATCAGTATTCTGACTGAAAACGCTCAGTGAGGGCTAAGATAGATGAGTAAAAAAGACTCATGTCTGAATAAATCCTAGTTTCCATGAATAAACTTCAGAAACTCAAAGTTGAGAAGAAAACCCTAAATGTTTCCTACTGAATAACTAGAATTGATATCAGACTTTTCATCAGCAACATGAAAAGAGAATGGAAACAGAAAATGGATTAACTTATTGCCTAAAGCTGAGGGGTTAGTGGGAATGGGGAGTGAATTCTATCTGGGGGATTCTCTTTGGGGTGATAAAAATGTTCTACAATGAATTGTGATAACGATTGCACAACTCTGGGAATATATTAAAAACTACTGAAGCGTACTCTTTAAATGGGTGCATTCTATGATATGTGAATTATATCTCAATAAAGCTTTGAACAGAAAAGACAATGGAGTAATGTTTTCATTGCCCTGAATAAAAATGATTTGAACCTAGAATTCTACCCTCCAGGAAACTACCAATCAAGCATGAGGGTAATGAAACTTTTTGGTCACGTAAGGTCTCAAAAATTTACCTCAACAGGACTTATAGTTCTGAAAACACTCCTATCTTTTGACTTCACAGTTCTACTTCTAGGAATTTACCAGTCTCCCACAAAACTAGAAAACACAGTAGGTCTATTTATAAAGATAAATGATTCACCAGGTGAAAAAACATCAACTGATTTTTAAAAATTTGGCACTATCTTTACATACAACAAAACAAACACAAAACAAAAACCTAAGTTGCTCCCCAACCAAAAAAAAAGATATTCCATAAAAAGTCATGTTTTAAAGTAGAGAGTTAAAGATAGCAAGAATGATAACAAAAAGCGGTCAGAACAATTAGGCAAAGGGCCAGGTTATGAAGCATCCTGAAAGCCATGGTAAGTAGCTTTGATTTTATTCTAAGATATGAGAATTCAAAGTTTCAAAAGTGGAAGTGTGTGTGTGTGTGACATAACCTGATTGATATTTTATTATTATTGACAATTATCATCCCATTTTATAGATGAGAATATTGTGGCACAGAGCTGTTAAGTATTTTGCTCAAAGCCACAAAGCTGGTAAACAATGAAGTCAGACTTTAATTCTAGACAATGTAAATCCAAAGCAGTATATATATAGTGCCTCAAATATCACTTTAGTGGGGAAGAGATTATAGGAAGGGCAAGAATGGATGCAGAGAAGACCAGTGAGACTACGGTTGTAGGCTAAGCAAGAGACGATTGCTTGGACTAAAGTGGAAGCAGTGGAGATGGAGAAAAACTGGTGAATCTGGTATATATTTTAGAGGTAGGAAAATGAAACTCACTAATAAATTAGACATGGGAGAAGGGTGAGAGAGAGAAATAAGAATCAAGGCTCACCCCAAGATTTTGACTAAGTAACAGGGTGGACGGTGATGCCATTTACTCAAGTGAGGAATCTCGAGGAGAAGAAATCAAGTATTATATCACCCACAAGAGAGGATAATTAAATGATCAAGGAGGCAGCTCGCTATGCATTTTAGCACTCAGGAAGAGATATGAGGCAGGAGATACATTTGGGTGTCACAGTATTTTAATAAGCAAATTTCCAAGGGAGTGTAGGCAAAGAAGACTCAACTTTAGAGCCCATCAATATTTAGAGGATTGGTAAAGAATAGAGTCCACAAAAATGGTTGAGAAGAAACAGACACTGAGGTAGGAGAAAAACTATTCAATGAAGATAATTTATTGGATAAGGATAGGAACAAGAAATAGTGGATAGAAGACACTAGGAAGGATGAAATCTATATAACTGTACATCTTTGATCATCATATTTACATATATTTGCACATGTATCAGGGCTGGCAGATAACAGAGTATGTTTGTAGGCTGAAGGGAAAATCCAATAGAGAGAAATTCATGATGTGGAAAAGAGAAGCTAACTGCAGGAAGGAAGCCCTAGAGACAGTAAGAAGAGATGGAACCTGAGTCACAAGAAGAGGAATTAGATTAGACTGTCATGGAAGGTCTCTGATAACAAGAGAAAGGAAGACTGAGAACATGAAGACCAATGCAGATAGGTCTGCAGATATGGTGATGCGAAGATGATGACAGCTGCATCCAATTTCTCAATAAAGTTTGAGGTGAAGTCCACAGATGAGAATGGGGGCTGTGAGAGGTTTGCAATGAGTGAGAATGCAGTCTTAACAGGGAAAGTGAAGAAGGAGCAGCACTGCCAGACACTGTTGAAGCCCTGTTGAGGTTCATGGCACAAACTTAGAGCAGTACATTCAACTGCCTGAGTGCAGGCAGAGAGACGCTGGGCAGCTGGTATCAATATTTATTCCGCCCATAAAAGGGGAGGCGGACTAGAGAGTCAAGGATATTATTCTTTTTTTTAAATTAATTTTTATTGGGCTATAGTTGCTTTACATTGTTGTGTTAGTTTCTACTGTACAGCAAAATGAATCAGCTATACATATACATACATCCCCTTTTTTGGATTTCCTTCCCATTTAGGTCACCACAGTGCATTATGCAGAGTCCCCTGTGCTATACAATAAGTTCTCATTACTTATCTAGTTTATACATAGTATCGATAGTGTGTATGTGTCAATCCCAATCTCCCAATTCCTCCCACCCCCTCCCCAAGGATATTATTAATTCTTATAGTCATTCCTTACTAATATCTTAGTCCTGAAGTCTGTGAGTTGTGAAGAAACAGTTTTACTTGAGAAGGCTGAAGAACGGCTATAATCAAGGGCCAGACAGGTGTCTGGAACCTTTCAGGTTAAGAAAGAGGCTGAGGATTTAAGAGTTTGTTGATCGTAGTTCCACAATTACTTTGGCCAGTAGCCAGTAATAAATAAAAATAGGAAAGTGGTACTCAAGAAATCAATAACAGAATATATCCTGACTTTGAGTTAAACTTGGAAATTAATCTAAAATTATCTGAAATGGAATAAGAGGATCAAAATATTTCTTCTGGTTGGTTAAGAGCAAGTAAATCCTAACATTTCAAGGATCCTGACAAAACACAAAAGAACACAGCACCATAAATGAACCATTTTAAACTGTCCATAAAATTGTCCACTAAATTTACGTAACTTTAAAAAATTCAACTACTCACCACTACTATTCAAAAGGGTCTTCAGTATAACAGATCAAATTTTTGTCACATACATATAACTGAATTAAACAGAACTGCATTTGGAGTAGGAATAAAATTGGATGAAAATGCAGATTTATATCATGTGAAACAGATGCAGCACAGATTCAGGACTTTCAGTTACAATATTTTTACACATCTTAACAACTTATCATGTTTCCTGCTATTAATTTTGGTACAACCCCCAGGTCATAATTTTCTTCCATTGTAACCTCCTATCCCAAGTCACTCTCTGTTTTCCAAAACCATAGGAAACACTTCTGAGCACCACATCCTACAATTCTAAAATCACTGTCACAAAGATTTGTGGAAAAACACTGTCACAAGTAAATAACTGGGGCCATGATGGCCTATTAGGGCTGTAAGTTCAGTAAAGCTGAGATCTGTAACACATTGATCACTGTTTTATTCCTAGCACTTAAGTATACTGGCAAGAAGCAGGTATTTTATAGGTGCTGGCTGCACGAAAATATAAAAACTCTATATTCTGGGTAAGCTCAGAGCAGACTGATTAAATCACATTCAAGAGGGTTCAACTGAGGTCAGAGAAGTAGGAGCCACCTTAGTCAAGATATTTTCTTTCTTTTTCAGCTGGGGTTCCATGAGAGAATTAAGTTCTCATGCCCCAAGGCATCCAGTGTAAGTAATGAACTACCCTGTTTCCGATATATCTAGAATGGTACCTAGAAGACTCCCAAGTGAGACAAGAGTTAAAACGAATGCTCACTAGTTTTAGGCATTTTTTTTTTTTTTTTGTAAACCCTGGAACAACACATAATATTTTGTGAAGAGCACTTAGTGGTATGTGAATGTTTTAAGAATACAATGTAGGGGCTTCCCTGGTGGCGCAGTGGTTGAGAGTCCGCCTGCCGATGCAGGGGACACGGGTTCATGCCCCGGTCCGGGAAGATCCCACATGCCGCGGAGCGACTGGGCCCGTGAGCCATGGCCGCTGAGCCTGCGTGTCCGGAGCCTGTGCTCCGCAACGGGAGAGGCCACAACAGTGAGAGGCCCGCATACCGCAAAAAAAAAAAAAAAAAAAAGAATACAATGTAACCATACACACACTGGAAAAATATCACCTGGCTATTTTTTCTGCTGTGCTTTCCACTTCCAAAAAAATATACTGCCAGTTTTCAAAGACCTCACAAATTCTCCATCAATGTAAGATCTCTCCAGCTTCCAGTTCCATTTTCCCTGTGCCATGTACATAACAAGTGGGTGACAGGAATATTAGGCAGTAACTGTTTACACACTTTATATATATTTAGTTGTTCAACTCCTCCCAACGCCTCAGTGAGATTGAAACTATTGTTATCCTTAATTTACAGATGAGAAAATAGAGATGAAAAAAAAAAAACTGGCCCAGGACAGACAGCTAATAAGTGGCAAAACTACTCATATACTGCACGGTCTATGTGTTTATAAGAAGCAGAAGAAATATTCCATCATTAGATATTCTAACCAAGAACAGCTGACCGTTTACACATTCTCCAACATAAGGCAGGTGAGAACTTTTGAGAAAATTAGAATTTAAGTAAAAGTGGTTCAATGTAGATGCATTCCTTCATTCAACAAATATTTAATAATTGCCTACTATATGGCAGGGTTCTAGGCAATGAATACAGTGCAATTAAACAAAGTTCCTGACCTCACAGAGCATACATTCTAGTTGAGGGAAGACAAGCACTAAACAAAGAGAATACATAATATATCAGATGGTGATAAAAAGTTACAAAGAAAAACAGAGCCAGGAAACAGGAGAGAGGTAGGTGGCTATTAATTTTGGAGAGTGGTCAGACTTGAAGGTCTCAATGATAAGATGATATATGAACAGAGACCTGAAAAAGTGAGGGAGCAAGCTCACCATGCAGCTATATAAAAAGGAGACCAGAGGGGAAACAAAGGCAAAGGTATTAAGGTAGGATTAAAACTGGTATGTGTGATAGACAGGCTGACTGCATTCAAGACCCCAATTAATGGTTTCCCTGTAGACATACCTTCTGAGTCATAACTTTGTAGTCCCCTTTCCACTCTGACCCTTGGCTTCTCCAAGTGACTCACTTTGGGCAACAGGTTATTAGCAAACATGATCCAAGCAGAGGCTTAAAATGAAAATATACACTTCTTCTTGCCCTCCTGCACAACTGAACTTGCTTGCTCTTACGCCCCCGCCTTGCTATGAGAACATGCGTGGACTAGCCTGATAGAACCAAGTGCCCTTCAAGGCCATCCTAGACCAGCCAGCCTACCTAGAACCACCAGCTGGTCTTAAAAGCATAGTCTGGCCAAAGTAAGACTGCTCATAGACTCATAGTGATTGTTTTAAGTACTAAGCTTTGGGGTGGCTTGAGACACAATAGATAATACATTGTGTTAGAGGAACAGTGACATACAACAACACATACAAAAACTTGTATGTGAATGTTCATAGCAGAGTTATGCATAATAACCAAAAAGGGGAAACAACTCAAACATTCATCAACTGATAATAAATAAAATGTGGTGTATATCCATTCAATGTATATATTTGGCAATAAATATATACGCTACAACATGAACAAACCTTAAATACTAAATGAAAGAAGCCAGTTACAAAGGACCACAAATTGTGTATTTCCATTTACATAAAATGTCCAGACTAGGGAAATCCACAAGAGGCAGAAACTAGACTACTGGTTGCCTAAGACTGGGGAGAATAAAGGGATTGAGGGATGAGAGCTAAGAGGTGTGGGTTTCTTCTTTGGAGTGATGAAAATATCCTAAAGTTGATTTTGGTGAGGGTTTTTGCACAAGTCTGTAAACATATGAAAAGCCACTGAATTACACATTAAATGGGTGATTAATATAGTATGTGAACTATATATCTGTAGAGATTGGTTTTTTAGAAAGAAAGTAACATGATCACTTAGATTTTTTAAATGGCTGCTACATTGAAAATGGACCATAGTGGGAGCAAGAGTCGATGCCAAGAAACCAGATGGGAGATGACTGCCAAAGGAAAGATGATGGTGCTTTTTACCAAATTTATACTGGCAGAGGTGGTAAAATGCGTCAGATTCTGGATATAGTATAAAGGTGGAGTCAACAGGATTTGCTGATGAATTGAATGTGGGGTATGATGGAAAGCAATCATCTTTGACTCTGCAGTTTTTAACCTAAGTCAAAGAATATAAGAGCCCCAAATCAAAAAGACTGCAGAAGGAACACTGGGGATAGGAGATAAAGGCACAACATGTGGAATTAGAAATTTTATTTTAAACATCCTGACATGCCTATTAAACAACCAGAGTAAAGACATTAAATAGGAGCTGGGTATTCACATCTAGAATTAAATAAGATGTCTGGGCTGGAGATATAAATTTGGAAGTTGAGAAATAACATGTTTTTCACTCATTCTAAGAGACCACCCCCCAACACACACACATGCACATTATAACAACAGAATGCAATCTTACGATTGATGACATCTTAAAATTGCTGTTGCCCACATGGTGGGCATGATATAGTTACCAGTGCCTGAGGATGTACAATTTGGTCAAGGCTATTCACACTGTTGTCAGTCAACTAAGTTATATGCATTGTTGGTATTGCATATGTTGAGATTAACTGCCACTGAGATTATAACATGACTCCATACTGAAACAAAAGTTATTATAGATGCAGAAAGACATATAAATAGAGATGCCAAACATAAATTTGATATTGATAAAGCAAATAAGCCTAAAAAGGCTATGTCTGGGATAAAATATCTGCAAATGATGTGACTGACAAGGGCTTAATTTCCAAAATATACAAACAGTTCATACAGCTCAATATTAAAAAAAAAAAAAAACCCAACCAAAAAATGGGCAGAAGACCTAAACAGACATTTCTCCAAAGAACACATACAGATGGCCAACAGGCATATGAAAAGATGCTCAACATTGCTAGTTGGTAGAGAAATGCAAATCAAAGCTACAGTGAGGTATCACCTCACACCAGTTAGAATGGCCATCATCAAAAAGTCTACAAGGGACTTCCCTGGTGGTCCAGTGGTTAAGAATCTGCCTTCCAATGCAGGGGATGCGGGTTCGATCCCCAGTTGGGGAACTAAGATCTCACATGCCGCAGGGCAACTAAGCCCATGCACTCTAGAGCCCGTGCACTGTAACTAGAGAGCCCGCACGCCACAACTACTGAGCCCACGCGCCACAACTAGAGAGAAGCCCGCCCACCGTAACGAAGAGCCCATGCACCACAATGAAAGATCCCGCATGCCAGAACAAAGATCCCACATGCCATAACTAAGACCCAATGCAGCCAAATAAATAAATCAATAAATATTAAAAAAAAGTCTACAAATACTAAATGTTGGAGAGGGTTTGGAGAAAAGGGAACCCTCCTGCACTGTTGGTGGGAGTGTAAATTGGTGCAGTCACTATGGAGAACAGTATGGAGCTTTCTTTAAAAAAAACTAAAAATAGGGCTTCCCTGGTGGCGCAGTGGTTGGGAGTCCACCTGCCGATGCGGGGGGCGTGGGTTCGTGCCCCGGTCCGGGATGATCCCACGTGCCGCGGAGCGGCTGGGCCCGTGGGCCATGGCCACTGGGCCTGTGCGTCCGGAGCCTGTGCTGCGCGGCGGGAGAGGCCATGGCGGTGGGAGGCCCATGTACCGCAAAAAAAAAAAAAAACTAAAAATAGAGTTACCATATGATACAGCAATCCCACTACTGGGTATATATCCAGAAAAGATGAAAATTCTAATTCGAAAAGATACATGCACCCCAATGTTCATCGCAGCACTGTTTACAATAGCCAAGACATGGAAGCAATCTAAGTGTCCACTGACAGATGAATGGATAAAGAAGATGTGGTATATGTGTGTGTGTGTGTATGTCTGTGTACACACACACACACACACACACACACACATACACACACCATGGAATATTACTCAGCCATAAAGAAGAATGAAATAATGCCATGTGCAGCAATACAAATGGCCCTAGAGATTATCATACTAAATGAAGTCAGACAGAGAAAGACAAATACCATATGATATCACTTATATGTGGAATCTTAAAAAATGATACAAATGAACTTATTCACAAAACAGAAACAGACTCACAGACATAGAAAACAAATTTAGAGTTACTGGAGGGGAGGGATAAATTAGGAATTTGGGATTAACAGATACACACTACTATATATAAAATAGATAAACAACAATGACCTACTGTATAGCGCTGGGAACTATATTCAGTATCTTGTAATAACCTATAACGGAAAAGAATCTGGAAAGGAATACCACTTTGCTGTACACGTAAAACTAACACAAAATTGTAAATCAACTATACTTCAGTCAACAGGCTGCAACAGTTAAGTATGAAATAAAAATGTTAAGTGAAAATAAGCACTAAAATAGACTAGTTTTTGGTGGTACATAAAACAACAATGCATCTTACAATCAACAGTATCTTAAATTCAGTGAAAAATGAAAGATGATATTTAAAATCACGAAAATGAATTAGATTACCAGGGAAGTGATAGTAGATAGAGAAAAGAAGAGATAGGGCAGGTTCCTACCTAATCATAGTTCTATCCTCACAGGAAAATTGCTAGAATTTAGTGAGATATTTTATAAAGCACTGAGCAGATTGCTTAAGATATAATTGAAAATACAATTATTAGTCACTAATGTTATCATCAAATGTTTAAAGGCTTATGACAGAAGTTCCATCAATGGGCCATTTTCCAGGGAAGGTGTGCCAGCCAGGAAGGCTACATTACACTCCACAGTCTCTTTGCCTTAAAACAAAAAAGGTTTAGTTTTCATTCATGCTATATGTCCATTTCAGGTAGGCAGGGAAGCCCTGTTTACTGTAGTCAGACAAGATGCAGGTTGATAGAGCAGCAGTCACTATTTTTAAAAATGCCAATCACCAGGCTGGATAGAAAAAAAAACTCTGGAGGGCCTGACACTGGCAATTAGACATAGGACATGAGGTGACACAGGTCATATCTGTTCATAGCACAGAACTAGTCACATGGCCTTCTGTGTGATAGGAATAGGAAAGCTGGATATGTGTAAGGCACACAAATGACTACCAGGGAAGGCTAATTTATCTAGAAATCCATAGATACAAGAAAACTGTAGAAAAACAGTCTGAGACTTTGGCTTAGAAAGAATGATTACTAGATGCCATGGAAGAAATGAAGAAACGCATTACATCTATCAAACACTATCCACATTTTAATGGTCTTTGAATACACTGCCCCTTCTGCTAGAATGTTCTTTTCTTCCATTACCCACACCACTCCACAATACAGTCAAATAGGGAACTAGGCTTTTTTCCCCTAAAGTCTTTAATGTGAACAAAAACAGTAAGCCCCAAACACAATGATTAGCACATACTTAAGCTGATTCATATTAGAAAAAAACAATACAATCATAAGAAATCTGGGATATAATTTTAAATTCCAATATTTATCCAGGAAACTGAAGGATTTGAAATTTAATGTTGTTTTCTTCTCTCCTCCCAATGATAAAAGAGGAAAAATTAGGAAGTAAAACGGCTATCTATAAAGAAGAAATTATAAATATAAAATAGGGTGTTCCTTGAGATCCATAATAATTCTGTAACACCTTACTTCTGATAATAGACACTGCCACCTGGACACAGGAAGGACATGTTATACAAGATGGACCAATCGTGTACTTCAACCCACCAGACTGGGCAATTGGGCAAATGATTCCAGTCATAAAAAATTAAATATTTTCCCAGGAATTTTCCTGAAATTTAGCTTTCCTGACTATATATGTGTGACTATATGTTCTTAGCTATATACATTTGACTATAGTCACGTAAGTGGAAGCAAATGAATCTAGGGCTACTTACAGCCATGCTCCCCACCACAGGGGAAAACCTATCTCCAAAGAAAAAAAAGGAGCAAATATTTAGAAACAAGCAAAGAAAGGTGGAAAATAGAATACCAGTGGTGTCTGACAACCTAAGGTCCTGCCTTGACTGATTCCTGCAGCTCAACTAGTTAGTATACTTATCATAAATTTCCCTTTTTTTGATTAAGCTGGATTGAGTTAAGTTTCTGTTCTGACCAACACTGTTTTTGCCAAATAATATATTTAAAAGAAGAATTTGGTTTCAGTGTCCATTGGCTGAAGAACACCAGAAGAACAGGTTCCCTGTAGATGGCACGAGAACTAGGAAGAAATGTATCTGGCTACAAACATGCCCATCTAATCCAAGCTGCATAATGAATTCTGAGATTGGCCAGAAAGCCCAGATAAAAGACTCAAATTGAGTAACACTGAAAAGTAAACACATGAAAGAAATATCCATATGCTAGAGGTATCCAATTTTCCTTTCTGATCATGCAAAAGGTTATATAACTAGTTCTATTAAACACGTTATGAACAGAAATTACCTGTGTTAATGATTTCTAAAAATCTGATCAGCAGTAAGCCTTATAAATTCAAGTAGCCATAATCAAGTTACCAAGTATAATTTAAAAAGACAAAACTTTCAACACAAGAAGGTAACTTTCACTGAAACTTGATATATTCAATAGATCTCATTTACATAGATTCAACCAAAAAAGAAGAAAAAGAGAGGAAGAACAAAGGTGAAGGGTAAAGGGAAGGGAAGAGTAATAATCATTGTATGCGAATCTTCACATCTGAGCATGGAAAGGCAGTGATGAATATCTGAGTAGCATTTCTAAGCTTAACTGTGAACTTATATGACTATCATTCCCTAGTCAGATTAATTCTCTGAACATAACATTCAAAATGTCCAGCAAACAATTCAAAATTACTCAGAATACAAAGAACCAGGAAAACCTCCAACTCACATGGAAAAGACAAGCAAAAGTTACAAACCCCAACATGACCCAGATGTTGGGAGTTCTCTGACAAAAACTTTAAGCAACTTTAATAAAAATACTTCAACAAGCAATCAAAAATAATCTTGAAGCAAATGGAAAACTAGAGAGCCTCAGCAAAGCAAGAGAAGACAATACAGAAAATTACAATAACAGAAATTTAAACACTCAATGGATGGGCTCAACAGCAGAATGAAGATAGAGGAGTCAGTGAACATGAAGGCAGATCAATAGAAATTATCCAATCTTAACAACAGAAGGAAAAAGAATTGAAATTTTTTTAAAAAATTGGGGTTCTATGGGACAACAACAATAGGTCTAACATTTGTGTCACTGAACTTCCAAAAGGAGAGGAGAGTGAAGCAATAAAAAATATATGAAGAAATACTGGTTGAAATCTCCCCAAATTTGACAAAACGCATAAAACTACAGATTCAGAAAGGTCAGTGAATCCCCAAATGGATAAATATATAGAAATTCACACCCACACACATCATTAATTGTTGAAAACTAAAAACAAAGCCATTATCTTGAAAGCAGAGAAAAATGACCCATAAACTATAAGGGAACAACATTTCAGATGACTACAGATTTCTCAAAAGAAACCATGAAGGCAGAAAGAAGTAGCACAACATTTCAAAGTGTTGAAAGAACTGTCAACCTAGTATTTTACCTAGTGAAATATCTCTCAGCAATGAAGTAAAATAAAGATATCTTCAGATAAATAAAAACTAAGAAAATTTGCTGCCAACAAGACCTGCTCTAAAAGAATTACTGAAAGAAATTCTTCACACAGAAGAGATATGATATCAGAAGGAAACTTGAAAGAGCAGGAATGAAGAGCAACAGAAATGGTAAATATCTGGGTAAATATAATACACTAACCCTCTCTTCTTACATTCTTTAAATATGTTTAATAGTTGAAAGGAAAATTTATAACATTTCCTAACGAGGCTTTCCATAAAGGAAAATGTAATATGCAAGACAAGAATAACAGAAAGGGGTGCGGTGGAGGGGATAAAGACACCTATATAGTGGTAACTATATTTCTATAATCTACTTAAGGGAGTAGAGAATTTATTCTAAGCAGAGAGTGAAAACTTTAGTATGTATATTATATATACATACAATGTAATCTCCAGAGCAAGCACTAAAGAAACTATAGAGAGACATATTTAAAGAAAATAACCACACTAGGTAAATTTAAAATGGAATAGTAAAAAAATGCTCAAATAACCTAAGAGAAGGCAGGAAAAGGGAAACAGAGTAATGAAAAACAGAGGAAACTAATAGAAAACAAATTACCAAACTGGTCAACCTAAATCCAAACTTATCAATAACTATATTAAATGTAAATGGTCTACAGATACAAATTAAAAGACAAAGATCATCAGAAGGGATGAAAAAATACCTAAATACACAGTGTCTACAAGTAACTCACTTTAAATATGCATCAGAATCACACAGAGGGCTTGTTAAAATACAGACTGCAGAGCCTCATGCTCAGAGTTTCTGATTCGGTAGGTCTAAGGTAGAGTCTGCATTTTTAAACAGATTCCCAGGTAATGCTGCCACTGCTGGTATGGGTACCACACTTTGAGAACAATTTATTTAAAAGAATGTTTCTTAATTTCTAAAAAGCTATGTTAAAGGATATGGGATCAGTTTTCAATAGATATTGTTGATTTCCAGTTTTATTAACCGTATCTCTTGAATGTACAAATAGTGTATAGAGGTGATATGTATACTTTGGCTCCTTTTGTGTCTGAAAATACCTTGGCCAGGTATGGGATTCTTTTTTTTTTTTTTTTTTATTGTGGTACACGGGCCTCTCACTGTTGTGGCCTCTCCCGTTGCAGAGCACAGGCTCTGGACGCACAGGCTCAGCGGCCACGGCTTACGGGTCCAGCCACTCCGTGGCATGTGGGATCTTCCCGGACCGGGGCACGAACCCATGTCCCCTGCATCAGCAGGCGAAATGTCAACCACTGCGCCACCAGGGAAGCCCCCGGGTATGGGATTCTTAATCACAGCTTTATTTTTCTCTCCGTGTTGCCATTGTTCACCTGATTATCTTTCCTTTCTGTTCTATATAGAAGCTTATGATCATGTTTATCCCTAATACTCAGTAATTTCACCAGGCAATTCAACTTTTGCTTGTTATTCTGCCTTTCAATATACAGATTCAAGTCTTTCTTCAGCTCAGGATATAGTCTTCTATTATTTAATTAATTATTACTTCTCTGCTTCTTTTTTCCTTCTAGAAACCTGTTAATTCGTGTTAGAGTTCCTGAGTCTATCTTGTAAGTCATTTACATTTTTACTAATGAATTCCAATTCTGTGTATTTCTCTTTTTTTACTGATTAAGGGGTTATGTACCAAACACACTATTTTAGGCTTTAGACATGTAACAAATAAAGTCCCTGCCCTCATGGAGTATACATTCTATTAGGGGAACAAACAAACAAGAAAACAAATGTATAATTTCCAGCAGTGATCAATGCTTTGTAGAAAATTCAATCAAGGTAAGAGACAGAGAGTAGGAAGAAGGCTTTTATTTTATTTATTTTTAAAATTTATTTATTTGTTTATTTATTTTTGGCCACACCGCACCTCCCGGCGTGTGGGATCTTAGTTCCCTGACCAGGGATTGAAGACATGCCCTCTGCAGTGGAAGTGCAGAGTCTTAACTACTGGATAGCCAGGGAAGTCCCAAGAAGGCTCTTTTAGAAAGAGTTGTTTGTGGTTAGGAAAGGTCTTGTCAAAGAGGTGGTAACATCTGAACAGATATGAGAATGAAGTGAGAAAGCTGGGGAAAATATTCTCCAGGCAGAAAAAAAATAGCAACTAATAAAAAAAGCCCTAGGTCACAAGTATGCTTGGAGTACTCTGAGAACGAGAAAGCCAGTGTAGCTGATGTGAAGTAAGAAAATGCAGATAGTGCAAAACAACAGCTCTCAAACTTTTTGCTCTCAGGATCCCTCTACACTCTTAAAAATTACTGAGGATCCCAAAAACTGTTGTTTACATGGGCTGTATCTAATGATATTTGCCATATTAAAAAATAAGACTGATAAATTGTTAAGGTATTAATTTAATAATAAATCCATTGTTTAACACAAATAACTTTTTTTTTTTTGCGGTACGCGGGTCTCTCACTGTTGCGGCCTCTCCCGCTGTGGAGCACAGGCTCCAGACGCGCAGGCTCAGCGGCCATGGCTCACGGGCCCAGCCGCTCCGCGGCACGTGGGATCTTCCCGGACCGGGGCACGAACCCGTGTGCCCTGCATCGGCAGGCGGACTCTCAACCACTGCGCCACCAGGGAAGCCCAACACAAATAACTTTTTTAATAAAAATAAGTCCACTGTCCAAAACAAACAAAAAAAGAATTTAGTGAGAAGAATGGCACTGTTTTACATTTTTACAATTCTCTTTAATGACTAGTTTAACAGAGGGTAGCTGGATTCTCATATCTGTTTCTACATTAACCTGTAGCAATAATACATATAATGTAGCATCTGGAAAATCCATTCTATACTCAGGAGAATGAGAGAGAAAAAGGTAAATATAATCCCACTATTATTATAAAGATAGTTTTGGCCTTATGGCTCTTCTGAAAGGGGCCTAAGGACCTCCAGCTGCCCCTGGACCACATTTTGAGAATCACTGGTTTAGAAGATGAAGTTACAGAGGCTGGCAGGGGCCAGATTACATAAACCTTGAAACCATAGTTTAAAGTTTGGCTTTTGTTTTAAGTGTAGTTTTCTAAGCAAAGGAATAACATAATATAAATTACATTTTAAATAATCACTCCCACTGCTATGTAGAGAACAAAATATAAGGGGGCAAGACCAGCTGGAAGGTTATTGCAGTAACTGGGGAGATGACAGTAGCTAGGACTAAGATGGTGGCAAAGAAAATAGTGAGAACTGATCTGGTTCAAGAGGTATTTCAAAGGTAGAGCCAATGGCACTCACTGGAAGAGTGGATTTTGGATGTGAAGGAAAAAAGATTTTACTTGGTCTTCCAGAACACAAATTTGGTTCTGAACAGTGGTTTCTCTTCTTCAGTTTGTCTTCGGAAGTTATACATTTGGAAATTAGTCCAAGAGAAAATTATCTTGGCTCCATGTTTGAAATATATCCTGTATCAGATGACTTCTTACCACTTCCCCTGCTATCACTCCAGTCCAAACTACCATCATCTCTCTCCCAGAATCTCCACTGATTTGTTCACTGAACTCACAGATGATTAAAATAAAAAGAGGACTTCCCTGGTGGTGCAGTGGTTAAGAATCCGCCTGCCGATGCAGGGGACATGGGTTCGAGCCCTGGTCCGGAAAGATCCCACATGCCGTGGAGTAACTAGGCCCATGTGCCACAACTACTGAGCTTGCGCTCTAGAGCCCACATGCCACAACTACTGAGCCCACATGCCACAACTACTGAAGCCCGCACATCCAGAGTCCGTGCTCCGCAAAAGAGAAGTCACCACAATGAGAAGCCCGTGCACCTCAATGAAGAGTAGCCCCCACTTGCCACAACTAGAGAAAGCCCACGTGCAGCAACAAAGACCCAATGCAGCCAAAAATTAATTAATTAATTAACAAATTTATTAAGAAAAATAAATGAAAGAAAAGAAAAAGAAAACAAGAAATTGTGGATAATGCATTATGGGTATGGTTGTGGCATTAAAAACAACATGTAACTCCACTCAGAGTACCATTAATCAAACAAAAAATTTAAGCCCTATATCAAAATATAGTCATGAGAATATAGTTATATGCTTTCAATTAAAATGAAATATGTATCTCCTTCTTTCCTTAAATAATTTTCCATTTTAACCATTTTTAATTAACAACCTTTTTCAATTAACTGGCACTGACTGCATGATTTAAGCATCAACTTAAATGGCAAACGTAAATAGCAAGATAGCTTTTCATTTGCTTTTAATACAAATGACATCACAACCTAATGGACTGTAAGTTCAAAGATCACAGCTATGGAGATAATACACAGCAATAATCAATGAAAAATCAAATAAACCTTAAATTGATAAAATCTTCAAACAAGAAAGAAATACTATGAATACATTTGTGTGTATGTGTGTGTGTGTGTGTGTGTATCTAGGATACACACACGTATCCTAGAAAGCTTCACAGTTGTACAAAGAACAGAATGTCTACAACCTTTTCTATTTAAAATGTAAGCAAGTTCTAGATCCAAGCCTAGAACTTAAACCAACTTTACTTTTTATCTCATATAAGAAAAAACAGTATTATTTCTTTTTCTTTTTTATTTTTAAGCACAACTGAACTATCTGCTTCAAAAGATACTATAAAGGATAATTTTCCTATAGTTTTCTGCTATGAAAAGCAAAGCAAAGCAGTCACTTGATCTTCCTAACTATTTCCTGGTCATCCCTTGGCAAACATTCTGCAGTTATCTTAAGAAGTCTACCTTTAATATAGTTAGGATTTTAACCACCGAATTTGGAATCCACCACAGGCAGGATGTCCTATGTTCTCTTATCTTACTAGATCGTATTTAGTTACATCTTGTATTATTCCCACAGGGCAATTCTGTTTTTCTTCCATGGTAATTATTTACTTTTCCAGTTAGCCATGTGCGATATTTTAGGGCTTAACCTTTAATCTATAGTACATATTTTTCAAGGCTTCTAAAATGTGTTCTTAAGTATCTGTAGCTATTTAATACTGTTCAAATATTCCGTAAATGTGAGGCACTGTCCCTATCCTTATAGTGTTAAGGGAGTTACTTAAACTATTCCAAGCCCACATTTTGTTTCAGTTCCTTTTTTTTTTTTTTTTTGGTATGCGGGCCTCTCACTGCTGTGGCCTCTCCCGTTGTGGAGCACAGGCTCCGGACGCAAAGGCCCAGCGGCCATGGCTCACGGGCCCAGCCACTCCACGGCATGTGGGATCCTCCCAGAACGGGACATGAACCCATGTCCCCTGCATCAGCAGGTGGACTCTCAACCACTGCGCCACCAGGGAAGCCCTCAGTTCCCTTTTCTAAAGATGAATAACCGGGAATTCCCTGGTGGTGCAGTGATTAAGAATCTGCCTGCCGATGCAGGGGACACGGGTTCAAGCCCTGGTCCTGGAAGATCCCACATGCCGCGGAGCAACTAAGCCCGTGCATCACAACTACTGAGCCCGTGTGCCACAACTACTGAGCCTGAACTCTAGAGCCCGTGAGCCACAACTACTGAAGCCCATTAGCCTAGAGCCCGTGCTCCACAACATGAGAAGCCACTGCAATGAGAAGCTCGCGCACCGCAACGAAGAGTAGCCCCTGCTCGCTGCAGCTAGAGAAAGCCCGCACGCATCAACGAAGACCCAACGCAGCCCAAAATAAATACATTATTTTTTTTAAAAAAAGAGATGAATAACCACACAATAGATTATTTTGGCTTTCTCCCCTCCTAATAAACTGTTATATGTACTCAAATGGTGATTTTTAAATTTATATACTGATTTCTTCACAGACCTCCCTACTAACTAAGCTAAGGCCAGTATGTATGTGATATGTAAAATAAAAATAGGCACAGAGGCACGCAATAAAATGGTAACTATCACTTACTAATCAGGTTACATACATTAACTCATTAAACTGTTACAAAAGAGTAAGATAATATGTACTCCAATTTACAGATGAGTGGTAAGGTTCAGCAAGGTTAAGTAACTTGCCCATATTCATAACAAGAAGGATCTGAATCCAGATCCATCTCCTTTAGTAATGAGAAATGACAGTATTTCAACAAAGGCTTCAAACAAATCACAAATCCAATAAAGAATGACCATCTACAGGAGACCCTGACAATGAAATTTAACCAACATACCCATTATATGCAAATAACTATAGGCTTTAGAAATATGGAGACAACCAAACTCTACTTTTTAGAAAAACATGATAATTTAAAAGGAGACATAAGATATCTTTTACTTCTCCAGAAGCTGCTAATTTAAGTCAGGTCCCCATTACAGAGATTCTTAAACTTCCCAGTTTCAAGATCCCTCTATAGTCTTAAAATTTCCTGAGGACGCCACAGAGCCTTTATTCATGCAGGTTATAGCTATCAATATTCATCATATTAAAAATTATATCCAAGAAATTTTTATACCTAATTCATTTAAAAATTACAATAAACTCATTAACACAAATCATCTATTTTTTATGAAAAAATAACTACATTTTCCAAAACAATAAAAAACAGTAAAAATGAAAAGCGGCATTTTTTTACCATACTAATTAATAGCTACCTTAACAGAAGACATCTGAATTCTCATATCATCTTCTGCATTCAATCTGTTGCACTATCACACATCACATCACCATATACTCACAGGACAATGAGAGTCAAAAGGCAGATAATGTCTTAGTATTATGAAAATAGTTTTGACCTCAAGGACCCTCTAAGGGTCTCAAGAACCCACAGGCACTCTTTATTATTCCTTCATATCACTTTTCAAAATTTATAGTTACATATATGTGTAAACAGATTTTGTTCAACATCCACAATGTATACACATAGTGCCCGGCACACAGTCATCACATAAGTCTGTTGAATTAACATACTACAATACAAAGAAACTACTCTGGTTAAAAGAAGGTAAAAGGACAACATGTGTCAGGAGGCACACTTGGAAGCCTTCATATTTGACCTGGGTCCTCAAGGATAGTTAGAATTTTATTAAGTATATGGGGTAAGAGTATTCCAGTCATAGTAAATAATCATCAGTGGCATCAAGGTACAAGGTATGTTAATGATAACTATTGCAATAGTTTGGTTTGGCTACAGCATAAGTGAATAAGAGTTTAGGAGGAGATAAAGGTAATAAAGGTAGGCTGAAAAATCTACAGTGGAGTTTGGCTTTTATTTTAAAGACAAGGGCAAATGGTCAGCACCCTTGGTTTCAATTCTATACCACCATTTACTAGATGGGCTTGGATCAATTTATTCCAAATCTTATTCTGCTCTTACTTCACAGTTTATTTTAATGGTTTTATGAGACAATCATTTCATGTGTTACCTTGTTTACTATCATTACTCTAAACTATTATCTTTACTCCCTGAACTACTACTTACAAAGGCATCCTAACTGGTTCCCCCACTTCCTTTGCCCTACTTCCATTCCTCTCACATCCATTCTCCACAGTCAGAGTGAAATCCCTAAAACACAAATCTGATCGCATGATTCTCCTTGCTTAAACCTTTAATGGCTTCCCAATGACTCAGAATAAAACCTAAAGTTCTTAGCAAAGAATACAAGATCCTAAATGATTTTGTTCCTGCCTACCTCCTGCCTCATCAGGCACTATTCTCTCCATCCCTTATTCAATAAACTCAACCACAATGGAGTTCCAGCAGCAAACCTTTTCACATGCTATTCCTTCTTCCTGGAAAACTCTTCGTTCAGCACTTTTCCAAACTAGCACAGCTTATTCAGATAGAAGAGATCTTTAGATTTCACTTCCTCCCAGAGGCCCTTCCTCATTACCCTCCTCCCAGTCTATACTGGATACTCAAACTCTCACAGCAGATAATCACAATTCAGAATTTGTGTATATATGTATTTTTAAAATAATTTTGTAAAGGACAGCTGAGGGCAGAGACTACATCTAAGCCAGCACATAGCGTAATTTTTTAAATGCAGTTTTTGTTGTTATAAATGGCTTTTGATCTGATTAGACATATATTTTAGGATGTTTACTCCGGCAACAATGTTTAGGTTAACTAACAAGTCAGAGAGGTACTAGAGGCAGAGAGTCCCATTAAAAGCCTGCTACAATTATCAGCAAGAAGTAATGAGGGTCTGAACTACTGTTGATCAATTTAATATCCTACCACAACCCTGCAGGGTAGCAAGGAAGAAGTTAAGGTTCTGCGAGAGTAAATGGCCATTCCAAAAGAGGAAGTTTGAGAACTTTTTGTCTAATAATTCAGCTATGAGTTTAGATGACCAGAAAAGTAGGGTGCTGAGAGAAACTGTAATCCCAACTCTACAAAGTAAATCATCACAATTGTAATACTGAAGTGGGTGCAAGAGAAGCCCCTTTATTCAATGTAATAAAGTCTAACGGTTGGTTAATTGAGAAGGTTAGTTAAATCAGGGAATCATAAGCAATGATAAAACCTTAACCATTTTATTTTAAGTTATTTCAAGCAACATTTTCTCTGGTTTGGTATAAAAACTGTTCAAGACCATAAAAAGTCCGAGAAAACTAATCAGCTCTTTCTAACAACACAAATAATCCTGATACCAAAACTGGGTAGAAGAGCACAAGACAGCTACAGACTAATCTCATTTATAAACAAAGATGGAAAAGCCCTAAATAAAAACCTGTATTAGCAAATGGAATTCAATAACAAATTAAAAGAACACACACTGTGATAAAATGTATTCCATAAGTAATAATGAGTTTCTCAAAACTAGGATGTCTGCGTATATAATTACTTACATTAGTAGAAGAAAGAAGAAAAAACCATACAATCACCTCAACAGATGTAGGAAAAAATATCTGACAAAATTCAATACCCATTTATGGTAATTAAAAAAAAACCCACAAACCTCTCGAACTAGAAATTCAATCAACAAGCATATAGAAGCATTCCCATTAAAGACAGGAGAAATAAAAATGTAGTGATACAGATCACTACAACTATCAAACATTGTATGGAAGGCCCTAGGCAGTGTGTTAGAACAAGTAAAAAAAAAAAAAAGACATAAGCATGGAAAGGGAAAAAAATAAAATAATCATTACTCGTACATATGATTGTTACTTAAAAATCCAGGACAATCCACTGATGAACTTGAGAAGTAACAAGAGTTCTGTAAGAACCCGATACAAAAATCAACATACAAAAGAAACAACAGGTTCCTTACATACCAAACCATAAGTTTTTTTTTATCCCATTTGCAAAAGCACAAAAGATTCTCAGGAATAAAACTAACCCCCCATTCCCCAACGTATGAGAACATTATATAGAAAACTATAAACATTTATTTAAGGAAATAATGGACCTAAATAAATGAAGATAAAGACCATGTTCACGAACTGGAAAACTCAATATGTAAATATCTAATATATATGTCCCTATATTAATATATAAATTTGATACAATCACTATCAAAATCCCAGTAGGACTTTTTATAGAACTTGACAACCTGATTCTAATAGTCATATGGAAGAGTAAATGAGCATGTTTGCACAAAATGAACAAAGAGAAGAGACTGGCATTACCAAAATGCAAGATACAGTATAAAGTAGCAGTGCAGACCTAGTGCTATTACAGACAAACAAATCAGAGATAGCCCAGAAACAGACCCATGGAAAGCTGGTATATATTAGAGATGGTGTCACAAAACAGAAAGAGGAAAAAAGACCACGCACATGTATGCAAATGGTGTTTGCATAATTATATCCCCCCAAATACCTTCATATCTTCACATAATAAATACCAGACCACTTAAATACCTACAAAAATTTTAAAAACTTTAAATTTATCAGAAGACAAAATAAGGTAATATCTTTTTAAATCCTGGGTACAGAAAGATTTCTAGACAAAGCAAAAAAAAAGGAAAAGATGGATAAGTTTGACCACATAAACAATAACAACAAACTTCTTCATAACAAGAGCCTGTAAGAAAATATTTTTGACACATAATAGATTAAAAATAATATCCATAATATAAAATAGAACACTTGAAAATAAATTTTAAAAACAAAATAAGCACAATACATAAATGGGCAGAAGATGTCCACAAATAATTCAAAAAGTAAAAATCCAAAGGCACATAAACATATAAAAACATACTCAACCTCAGTAATAATCAGGGATAGAAATTAAAGTTAAATTTTTTCTTCTATTATAAACTTATGTAGAGAAGAGTTTACAAAACATATCTATAGCTTAAAGAATAACTGTAAATTAGAGCAAACCTTACATAATCACAACCCAAAAAACAGAGCACCGCTAGTATCTTAAAAGCCTCCATGCGTCCTCCTCAATCGCATACACTTTGTCATCCCTGAAATAATCACTATCACTCTTTATTTTTGTGATTATTCCCTTGATTTTCCTTATAATTCTAGTATCTATAATTTGCATTCCTGAACAATATAGTTAATTCCATTTGTTTTTGAACTGTTTATGAATAGAATCATGTTGCATGTAGTCTTTTGTGATTAATGTTTGACTATATTTGGGAGATCCACACCGATTGACGCAGGAGCCGTCTGTGGTTTTTTCTAATCTATCTGAACAATATTTTTATTCCATAAGTGAATATACCATGATTTATCTATCCAATCCACTACTGATGGACATCAGAATTTCGTGTCTATGCATTTTGGGGTTAACAGGAGTAATGCTGCTATGAACATTCTTCTATACATAAGCTTCCTAGTCCACATATTGACACATTTCTCTAGGACAATGGTTGGTTTTTAAAGTATGATTCCTGGGCCAGCAACACCAGCATCACCTGAGAACTTGATAGTAATACAAATTACCAGGCTCCACCCCATTCTTACTGAATCAGAAACTCTGGGGGTGGGCCCAGCCATCTGTCTTCAGAAGACTTCCAGGTGGTTCTGATACACACTCAAGTCTCACAACCACTGTTCTAGGGTAACTGCCTAGGAGTAGTATTGCAGGTTGTAGAAAACTATTAATTTCCAAAGTGGTTCTTCCAATTCACACTCCTACCAGCAGCGGAAGAGCTCCCACTGCTCCATATCCTTACCAATGCTTGATGCTGTCACATATTTATTTCTGTCAATTTAGTCTGTATAAAATGGTCTCTTGTGGTTTTAATTTCTATTTTCCTGTTAATGAGGATAACGATCTTTTCATATGTTAACCGGTCATTTAAATTTCTTTTATCATCAAATGCCTTCTCAGACTTTTTTGCTCTTTTTCTACTTGGCGTTCTTTGTCTTAGTGATTCATAACAGTTGTCCATTCATTATATGTTGTGGTATGTAACTTCTAAAATGGCCCCAATGATTCTCACCTCTTGGTATTCATGCCCTTGTACAACCTCCCCTCCTTGAGTGTGGGCTGGGCTTACTGAGTTGCTACTGAATAGAATATGGCAGAAGTGATGGGATGTGACTTTTAAGATTAAGTTTTAAGAAGACCGTCAACCTGGGCTTCCCAGGTGGCGCAGTGGTTGGGAGTCCACCTGCCGATGCAGGGGACACGGGTTCATGCCCCGGTCCGGGAAGATCCCACATGCCGTGAAGAGGCTGGGCCCGTGAGCCGTGGCCGCTGGGCCTGTGCATCCGGAGCCTGTGCTCCGCAACGGGAGAGGCCACAGCAGTGAGAGGCCCACGTACCGCAAAAAAAAAAAAAAAAAAAAAGAGAATACCGTCAACCTAAGTGTCCATCAACAGACAAATCGTAAAGAAGATGTGGTATATCTGTAGATATACCATCTACAGATATCTATAGATAGATAATACTACTCAGCCATAAAAAAGAATGAAATTTTGCCATTTACAACAACACAGATGTACTTGGAGGGCATCATGCTTAGTGAAATAAGTTAGAGAAAGACAAGTACTGTATGTTATCACATATGTGGGATCTAAGAAATATAACAAGTGAATAAATACAACAAACAGAGTCACAGAAATTAGAGAACACACTCATGGTTACCAGTGGGGAGAGGGAAGGAGGGGGTCAAAATAGAGGTAGGGGATTAAGAGGTACAAAATACAGGTAGGGGATTAAGAGGTACAAACTACTATGTATAAAATAAATAAGCTAAAAGGATATATTGATCAGCACAGGGAATACAGATTTAAAAAAAAAAAGACTGTGGCTTCCACCTTAGAAAGTCTCTCTCACTCTCTTCTGGATCTTTCATTCTGGGAAAAGCCAGCTACCATGTTATGAGGTGGCCCTATAAAGAGGCCCATGTGAGTGAATCTGGAACTGGATCTTCTGAGGCTTGCAACATACACGTGAGGGATCACAGAATTAGGTCCTCCCTCAGTCCAGCCTTGAGATAACTGCAGGCCCGGCAGACACCTTGACTGCAGCCTCATGAGAGACCCTGAGCAAGAACCACCAAGCTAAGTTGCTCTCAGATTCCTGACCCACAGAAACAGAGAGATAAATGTTTGTTGTTTTCAGCTGCAGTAGGTAGCTATGCCTTGCCTTTTAGCCTCTTACGGGGATCTCAATAGTTTCTTTTTTTTTTTTTTCTGTACGCGGGCCTCTCACTGCTGTGGCCTCTCCCGTTGCGGAGCACAGGCTCCGGACGCACAAGCTCAGCGGCCATGGCTCACCGGCCCAGCCGCTCCGCGGCATGTGGGATACTCCCGGACCGGGGCACGAACCCGTGTTCCCTGCGTCGGCAGGCGGACTCTCAAACGAGTTTCTATTTTTAATATAGTCAAAACTTCATCAATTTTTATGGTGTTTTTCAGTCTTAAGAAACCCTTCCCTGCCTTGAGCTCATAAAAGTATGCCCCCTCTTTTAAAAAGCTTTCTGAGTTTGTCTTTTTGTATTTAACCTTCAATCCACTAGTAATTAATTTTTATGCATATTAAGAGGTGGGGGTACAGCTTTATTTATTTAATACAATAAGCAACTAATTTGCCATTAAGCATGCATCCACCCACCTACTCCCATAAAAGCATATAAAATTCATTAGCAACCTCTACTTATATAGTATCACCTGTCATTTTGTTATTCATCTTCCCTTTTCTTCTTATAGGCCCCTAAGACACCCGCTGGCTAGGCCTCAAAACCCATGCCTGTGGAACCCTCAAAGTCACTCCCTTGCTCCCCAAGGTCAGGTAACTGCTCTGGACATCACTCAGCAACAGATCCCCATCCTCTTCTGCCTTTCTAACAAAACTGTAATCCAACTGACATTCTTAAAGATCTATTTAAAGAAAAACCTGTCTATTTCTAGGCTTCCTACCATTAAAAGAAATTAATAAAAGGAAATATAAACAAACAACATATACAACGAGGAAAATTTTTAAATATAAAAAGCAGATACTAAAATTAGAGTGATAAGTTTGTTGGTAGTCCTGGCACTCATCTGATATTTTAGGAAGTGGTCTGTTAAAACCCTCAGATATCTCTAGAAGTAAATTTGAATGTGACCTTTGGTGGGAGCCACATGTCATATGCACCAAGGTAATAACCAGGTCCCAGCAGTGCCTCACATATAGCAAGCATTCAAATTTGTTGGCTGAAAAAACGGATTAAAGAAGTTGTCTCATCTTACTGTTCTTTAAGGATATCATGGCAATTCTTGCCTCTTTTTACTTCAATAGAAACTGTTAATCAAGTTGTCAAGTTCCACAGAAAAACCTACAGAGGTGTGGATTTCAATAAAGTTACTGATCAATCTGAGAAAAACTGACAGTTTTACCATTCAGCCTTCCAATCCATCCTCAGCATAGGGTATGTAACTCCATTTATTTAGGTCTTCCTTTATGTCTCTAAATAAACTTTAATTACTTGTCTTTATAAAGGTCTTACACATCTTACATATTTAGAATTCAGTTTAAGTATCTCCTTTTCTAGAAAATCTTTCTGTCCTCTATCCCCCGCAACTATTTTGGGTTATATGCTCCTCTTCTGTGATTCCTCTGCACCTGGGGCACACTTTAAACATAGTATACTGTCATTAATTCTTGATTTATTTGTCTGCTTCTACCACTAGACTAGAAGCCTCTAAAGGACAGGGACTATCATTCATTTCTATATCACAGCACCTAGCAACCATCACAAGGGAACTCAGTATTTTAAAACTTTAAACAAAAGAATGAATAAATATAACCAATTAATGTAAAGTATAAACTGTCATAAGGAAAAGAACTACTATTTATTGAGTACCTTCTATGTGCTGGGCACAATAATATGCTTAGTCCTTAGATGCATTATCATCTAATTCTAAAAGTAAATAATCGTTTGGATACAGTGGTTAAGAATCCGCACTTCCACTGCAGGGGGCATGGGTTTGATCCCTAGTCAGGGAACTAAGATCCCACACGCTGCGATTAAAAAAAAGAAAAATAGCAAACGTTGGTAAGGATGTGGAAAAATTGGCAGGCAAGAATTCTACCACTGAACCACCAATGCTTACAGGATGTGGAGAAATTGGAATTCTCGTTGTTGGTGAGAATGTAAATGGAATGCTGGTGGGAAAAGTTTGGCGGTTTTTTTGATATATGTCACCACAAGGATGGAACTTGAAAACATTAAGCTTAGTGAAATAAGACAGGCACAGAATGACAAATAATGTACGATTTCACTTATATGAGGTACCTAGAATAGGCAAATCCATAAAGACATAAAGTAGAATGGAGGTTACCAGGTGTTGGGAAAGGGAGAATGAAGGAATTATTTTTTAATGGGTAGTTTTTGTTGGGGATGATGAAAAATTGGGGGTATAGATAATGATGATGGTGATACAGTATTTTGAATGCCACTGAATTATATACTTATGAGTGGTTAAAATGACAAATACTATGTTATGTATATGCTAACACGAATTTTTAAAACATTAAATCATTCCTTGAGCCAATAAAAATTCATTAATCAGGACCCAATGCAGAAAAGAAAAAAATACATTTCACTTAGATATTGCAACTAGTAAAGCATTAAATACAAGGACTAAGATGCCTATCATTCAACATATGGAAGGACTGGGAATAAGGAGCAGCCACTGAACTAAGGAGTTAAAGGATACACTGCAAGTCAAAGGTCCAAAAACTGTTTGCTACTACTGCTTCTACATATCCATGAAGCTTGTAAACACAGGAATGCTCAGTCCAGACACCTCAACTGCTTCTATTTACTCAGATTTCACAACTCTGCTAACCAGCCAGAACAGCAGCAAAAAGAAAGCTTCCCTGTCCAATCTGGCTTCCAAATTGTGGGAATTCATCTAACTGAAAGAACCTAAACTGCATCCACATTTGATGAGAGGGAGTTCAGGAAATGCACTGTACTTCATCATTTGTAAGATGTTAAAGCATTTTGAAAAAGTGAAAATTGGGATGCATTTTACAATCAATAGCATATCATGGTTAACTAGCAATATTTTATTTCAGAAATGCAAAAGTAATGGTGAATCTAAGAATCAATTACATCTTAAATTTAATGAAAAATGTAACTTTAGCTCCCAAATTTAAAAAAAAAGCTCTAAAAGCTCTCCAAATAAAAACATGTTCTCATATTATCTTCTAAAATCTTTATATTTTTGCATTTCACATCCACGCATTTAATCTACCCAGAATTTGTGAATACTGTGAGGTAAAAATCCAAATTTATTTTTCCAGCACCATTTATTGAAAAGGGCATTCTTTTCTAATTTCCAACATCTATCTGTCATATATCAAGTAATCTATAAGTATAGGTTTTATTCTGTTTTGTTCCACTGGTCCTCCATCTATCACTAGACTACTGATGACAATGTCTTAATTACTACACTTTGTAATGTCTCAAAAACTGGAAAAGTTAGTCCTCCCATATTGCCTTCTTTGAGAGTGTCTTGGCTACTTTGGCCCTTTTTGGATTTTCCATATAATTTTAGAACCAGTTTTTTAAGTTCCACCGAAACAAACAAAAACCCTACTGTTTTGATTGGAACTGTATTAAATATATAAATCCATTTGGGGAGAATCATATCTATGCAATATCAGGTCGATCAACCCATGTAAATACATGGTATTTTGCTCCAAACAGTAGGTCTTCTAATAATTTATTTCAACAAGGCTCCTATAAGTCTTAGACTGTTTTTTAGACTTATCTCTGAGTACATATTTTCTATTCTATTGTGAAATTATACTGTTTTAGATTTTCCTTTCCTATTTGCTAGAATATAGTAATAAAAATGATCTTTCATTTTCCTAATCAGCAATCTTGTTAAACTTATTGTTTTTAACAATTTGTAGATATTTTTAGATTTTCTAAATACACACTCATGTTAAGTCTGTGAATAGTGATAGTTTTATTTCTTCCTTTCCAATTCTCAGGTTTTTAAAATTTCTTTTTCTTGTTTTAGTGAAGGTCACGACTTTTAGTATAACTTTGACTAGAAGTAGTTATAATGGACAATCTTGTCTCTCTCCCAATCTCAGAGGGAAAGCTTTCAATATTTCAACATTAATTATGAAACTTGATTTTTTTAAAGTAGATACCCTTTATCACATTAGATTTGTCTCAGGTTTTATGATTAATGAATGCTCAATTTTATCAAGCACTGTTTGCAACTATTCAGCAGATCATATGTTTCTTCTCTTCTAACCTGTTAAGATGGCAACACAAACATAAATTTATTTTTCTGGTATTAAATCTTACATTCCTAGGATAAATCTTACATTCCTAGGTCAAAATGCACTCTTGTTTTATTTAGATAGACAGATATCCTAATATCCTGTTTAGAAATTTTACATCTGTGTTCATGAATGGAAGTAACCTGGTAATTTTCTTTTATCATTTCTTCTTGTCTTGCTTTGGAATCAAAGTTGTGCTAACTTTGAAGAAGTTGAGAACATTTTGTCTCTCGCTGGTCTCTGGAAGAACATATGCAAGACAGAAATTTTCTTCCTTGAATGAAGGTAGAATTACTAGTTTTCTTTGGGGGAAAGCTTTGACTACTGGTTTTTTTCCAAAGTTTTTTTTTTTTTTGATGTGAACCATTTTTAAAGTCTTTACTCAATTTGTTACAATATTGCTTCTGTTTTATGTTTTTTGGTTTTTTGGCCGCGAGGCATATGGGATCTTAGCTCCCTGACCACGGACTGAACCTGCACCCCCTGCACTGGAAGACGAAGTCCCAACCACTGGACTCCCTTGACTACTGGTTTTAAGCTGTGATACTACTTTCAAGTTTTCTGAATATTCTAAGAGTCAGCTTTGGTGTTATTTTTCTAAGAATTTGTCCATTTCTGTTAAGTTTTCTAATTAGTTGGCTTAAAGCCATTCATAATTCTGTCTTATGATCTTTTAAAATGTCTTTAGAGTATGTAATGATGTTCCCCCCGAGCCCCCTTCTTTTTTGCTCCTTGCTCTTGGTTATTCTATGACTTTTTTTCTTGATCACTATTCATTCGAGATTTATCCATTCCTCTTTTTAAAGAATCAATTCTGGCTTTGATAACGTTCTCTATTGTATGATTCTCCTCTGCATTATTGGTTTCCTCCTTTATTTTCCAGGTGTTTGTCAAAATTAAATTCCTGTGATAAATGGATATTGAAGTTGACAATTAATGAGATTTCTTATTTCGTAGTTGTACACATTTAAGACTCTGAATTTCTCTCCATGCATTATTTAGCTGCATTCTATAACTTTTTAATTTTGTTTCCATTGGGGGGAGTGACTGTTATATTTATCAAAACTTTTATTCTAATAGTACACCTATCTATCCTTTCCTTTTCCTTTTCCCTGTCCTTCTTTCCTTTACTACGACATTGATTTGTTAGGAAAAAACATCATGTATACTGTAGAAAGTCCCACTTTCTGGATTTGGTTGATTGCTTTCTCATGGATCACTTACCTTGTTCCTGTATTTCCCATAAGCCAGTAAGATCCAGAGGTTTGATTTAAAGATTTGATGAGATTCAATCTTTTTTTTTCCAATCAAGAATCTTTCATAGCTTGGTGCTGGGTATTTCCTCCTTTTTTTTTTGTCAAGATCCTTTACATGTGAGGGACATAACGTCTGATTATCCCGTTTTTAATGATCTGAGATTGATCAAATTCCACAACTTGCCATCAAAATTTTGTATTCATCCAGTTCAAGGTACTTTCTAATTTCCATTGTGATTTCTTCCTTGATGCATGGATTAATTCAAAGTAGTTACACAATTTATAAACACATGACGCTTTTAAAATTACCCTACTGACAATTTTTAATAAAAATGCATTATGGAAAGAAAAGATGCTCTTTTTATTTCAATCTTTTGAAATTTGTTGAAACTTGTTTTAGACCTAGTATACAATTTTCCCCCCAAATATCCATATGTGCCTGAAAATGATGTGTAGTCTTCTACCACTGGGTGCAATAGGTTCTATACATCAGCTGGGTTAAGTTTGTTCATTGCGTTGTTCAAATATTTTAAATCCTACCTAACCTGTCTGCTTCTTGTATCAAGTAATGAGAGAAATGTTTAAAAACATCCCATTAAGACTATAAATCTGTCTACTTCTTGTAGTTTTGTTAATTTTTGCTATATGTATTCTGAAGCTATATTTCAGGCTATCCTATATGATTAAGATTATTAAATCTTCCTAGTGAATCGCTCACTTTACATTTTGATGGGACTCTCCTGATTGCCAATAATGCCTTCTGCCATAATGTCTACTTTGCCTGATATTAATATAACCATACCATAGTCACTTTGTTAAAATATGCATGATCTTACTACAACTTTTACTTAGGTCCCAGATAAACCGCACATAACTAATTCTTTTTTTAATTTGGTCTAACAATCTTCGGCTTTTAAGTGAAGCATTTAATTCATTTAGTACTTAATGTAACTGGTGCTATGTTCAGATTTAAATCTACCCATCTTACTTTGTGCTATTTGTCCTACGTGCTCTTTGTTACCTTTCTTGCATTCTTTGGGATAAATTTTTTTTTATTCCATGTTTCTCCTCTCCTAGAAGTCATAAATCTAGGTTTTAGACTTATATTTAGCCTAGAAATTAACACATGCAATTATCAGTCAAGTCAATTAATACACTTTCTCCCAGAAAACAGAAGATCTCAGAACACAGCCTTCATTTGTCATATATTTTAATTAAGGCCTTACTAATATTTTATACAATGTTTAATTCAATTCATCCACATATTTGTCACTCTCTTTACTCTTCATTCCGTCTTATACCTCAACCTTTATTTGGAATCCTTCTGCCTGAAGTAGAAAACTAAATTGCCTTCAATTTTCTTTACAAAGGGCTGATGGATTTTGTTCAACTAGATGTTTATTTTGCCCCCATCCTTGAGGGGTATTTTTTTTTAAGTATAGAATTTATAAGTATAAACTGGCAGTTATTTTGAGAATATATATGATTTTCTGTTGAGAAGTCAGCTGTCAGTCCACGGTTGCTCCTTTGAAAGAAATTCTTCCTCTGGCTGCTTCTAAGGTTTTTCTCTTTGTATTTGGGTTTATGCCGTTTCACTATGTGATCTGTCTGAGTGCAGACTGCTTTTTATTTATATTGTTAGAAATTCACTGAGCTTCTTAAATCTATCAACTGGTTTCTCATCAAAACTAGAAATTTTTCAGCCAGAAATACCTTTACAAATATTACCTCGGTATCAATCTCTTTCTTCACTTTCTGGAGCTCTGATTTAATTATGTTAGATCTCACTCTGTCTTGCACGCCACTCAACATCTCCAATATTTTCCATATCTTTGACTCTCAGTGGCGCATTCTGGAAAGTTTCTTCTGCCTTACCTTCCAGGTAACTAATTCTTTCTTCAGCTAGGCATAATTTGTTAAATTTTCCCCTTAGGTATATTTGGCATAGTTTCATTTCTGAAATTTCTATTTGGTTTTTATCTCTCATTCCCTGCTTGTCTTCAAATATGTCTTTAATTCTTTAAACATAACAAAAAGCAACTGTTTTAACTCCGAAATTTGCGATATCTGAGAATTTTGTGGGTCCATTTATGCTCTCTAGTTCTTATTCACAGTGCTATTTCCATGCATGTTACTATATTTTTCTTTTTAAAAAAATTACCTCGAGGGACTTCCCTGGTGGCGCAGTGGTTAAGAATCTGCCTGCCAATGCAGGCGACATGGGTTCAAGCCCTGGTCCAGGAAGATCCCACATGCCACAGAGCAACTAAGCCCGTGTGCTACAACTACTGAGCCTCCACTCTGGAGCCTGTGAGCCACAACTACTGAGCCCACGTGCAACAACTACTGAAGCCCAGGCGCCTAGAGCCTGTGCTCTGCAACAAGAGAAGCCACACAATGAGAAACCCACACAGCGCAACGAAGAGTAGATCCCACTCGCCGCAACTAGAGAAAGTCCGTGCACAGCAACGAAGACCCAATGCAGCCATAAATAAATAAATAAATAAATTTATGAAAAATTTAAAAAATAAAAAACTTACCTCGAGGTATATGCACATAAAGAAAAACCACAATTATATATCAATTATATTTCAATTTTAAAACTACACAAATATTAACTATATTACTTGAATTCTACATATTTCATATAATTTTGGTTTCTTTTTTTTTTTTTTTAAACTATGCTTGGTTACTTGTGACAATGTACTGTTCTTTGTCCCTGAAAAATTACTGGTGGCAATTCCCTCAGAATGAAGGGGACTTTCTCTACAGATGATTTGCCTTTCCTTTTGCCAGACCTTGGGAGTACTACCAGTCGGAAACAGGAACCATAATAAAAGGGTCCCTGGATCACCCAGGCAGGACAAATCTAACTGCCAATCAGTGTGAGGGTTAAAACTATGGCCACAACTTGAAGAGTTTAATTAATTTCCTTTTTCTTGCCCTGCTCCAATCAACCCTACAATCCCCTAGATATTGTAATTGGTAGACAGTTCTCTTTCACCCTTAACCTAATGATGAAGTTCTTGGGTACCATCTTCAAATGGAGTTGTTCTCTTTTTGACTCTCATTCTGGATGAACTGTAGGCCTTGAATTCTGTCCTCTTCACCCCCATGAAGTCCACCAAAACTAAAGCCCAAATTCAAACAGACTGGCAACTGCCCCTAGGGCAAAAGCTACTTCATCATCTACTTATTTTTTTGGGTTTCTGCTTTTTTTCTATAATTTGGCCTGGGAACTCTCCACCAACTTTTCAGCTCTTCATTCTTTAAGATTTTTAAAAATAATTTTTCCAAGATTTTTAGTTGTTTTCATCAAAAGAGTTTGTCCAAATAACCCAATCCACCATTACTGAAAACAATTCAATTTCCCCCTTTTATGACAACCATTTTGTAATACTTCTTGAAATTCAGTGATAACGTACATAAACACAACTTTAAAAGTCAATATAATTCCCTAATTGTACTTTCAATCCTATGAAAGAAATTAATTTATAATAAATAATATTTACTTCAAAATGTGAAAGCAATTACTATAATAAACAACATAATGAGGGCATCAGGTGCTTGCATCTATACACAGAATCACTGTGACTGTGGTGGTTACAACTGTAGACTGAGGGAAAGAGTGTTTGAGTCATCAATTACTGTACGAGTGGCACTGCCATCAATTATGTGATTTTCTGAAGTGGTAAAGAACTCTTGATAAAGTTCTGATTGAAAACTTTAATATTCCTCCAATTTACGTGACAACTGAATTCCTGAAGCTTCTGGTGTACTCTATGAAAATAATGCTGCAAAAAAAAAAAAATAATAATGCCTCATACATAAAACAAAGTTAGTTTCTAAGCTCACATCATTACGATCACTTTTTTCCCTACATCAAAGTCCAGCAACTCATTCTAAGTCATGTGCTTATTTGAACAGTTTTTAAATGTGCAGACTGTCTGGAACACTGTGGGATGGCTGACTTCCCTGGTCCTTGCTCATTAAATGCTAGTAAGTACCCTTTTCCCCCATCTTTGTAAAAACCAAAACACCTCCAAGTATTTAAAACCTTTCCTCTGGGGAAGAACTGCCCACATGCAAACCCTCTGGCTATAGAAAACACAGAGATGTACCACCAAGCTCTCCCTTCATGGAAGGAATTGCTGCCCAGCTGTGAGTACAGTCAGCAGACAGCCTCCAAATGTCACCTCCTTCAAGGTCCACCTCAACTGCAGCCCACATCTAGTGACCAAACAAGGAGAGGTATAAAGGCCCAGCCATTCTGCTCAATGTGGGACTGACAGGCAATCTCTCACTCCAGAGCTCCACGCTGATAGGCAAAGGTTTTGTGAAGCCTGCGTCACAATACAACTTTGTTGTCTGCTCAATCCTGCACCGTGCCTCTTCCTCTCACAGGTATTGATTCCGAATAAACATCTTGCACTGCAAAAAATGTCTCAGTATCTGCTTTCAAAAAACCCAACCCCCAACAGCGGCCTAGTATAACATCTGACTACCAAGTCTTTCTGTAAACATTTTTTGTTTGACCTCTTCCCATCTTGAATCTACCCTACAAACACTTACCAACTCAATCATCCTCAAACACTGCTTTTATCATTTTTTATTTTAAATCTCCACTTTCATCCCACGGCATACAAAATAAAGTTAAAATTTTTTTCAGTCTGTCACTATTTTCCACAATCCAGTGCCATCAAATTTAGCCAAATTTTATTTTATACAATTCACCCAACTATACTCAGATTGTTCTGTTCCTTCAACAAAACTACCTTATGTATTTCCATCTCTAATTTTTTTCAAATTCTACTCCCACTGCCTATTACATCCGTTTTCCTTCCTTCTACCTGCCTAGGTTAAACACTAACTTCCATCAAGACCTTATTAGCCTATAATAACCTTCCATGTCTGAACTCCTCCTGCATTTATTGTTCTCCATCACCCACTCTGACACTTAATCACATAATGCCACGTGCATGCCCGCACACTCAGTTAAGAGTGTTCTTACCTTTTAGAAGTCTTCTTTTCCCTCCAAGAGAAATCTTAAGCACAATTCCAATACATTAACTTACGAAGTGTAACTACTTTGGCTGCAACAGAAACTGCCTCCCTAACCCCCCAAACCTTTCACTGAGCTCTTCCTTGCCACACTCCCCACCCCTGAGAAAGTCTTTGAGGTAACCTTACAGCACCCAGGTGTTCATTTCTAAAGAGGAAAACAAAACCAAAAACAACCTAGTTTTACAGGACTGAAGAACTTCGGGCTTCAAAATAATTCTGAAAACAAACTGGAAAGCTGTGGTTAAGAACAAAAGTCTAGAGAAGAAAACTGTCACATTCCAGGTGAGTGAGAACTATGTGGACTAAGAGCACTGAAAAAGAATGCAATCATTTAAGTAGGATTAAGTACTGTTGGTAAGAAGCAATGAGAGAATAAATATGAAACCCACACGAGCCTTGACTACTTATCTATTTTACTGAAGTATAGCTGATTTACAATGTATTAGTTTCGAGTATACAGCAAAGTGATTCAGCTATATGTGTATGTGTATACATACACATAATATATATATATTCTTTTCCAGATTCTTTTCCATTATAGGTTATTACAAGATACTGAATATAGCTCCCTGTGCTATACAGTAGGTCCTTGTTGTTTATCTATTTTATATACAGTAGTGTGTATCTGTTAATCCCAAACTCCTAATTTATCCCTCCCTCCCCCTCTCTTTTCCCCTTTGGTGACCATAAGTTTGTTTTCTATGTCTGTGACTCTGCTTCTGTTTTGTAAATAAGTAAGCCTTGACTTTTAAAAGGTCTAGAACTGTACTGATCAAGGTAGCCACTAGCTAAGTGTGACTAAATTTAAATTAATTTAAATCAAATAAAATTTAAAAGTCAGTTCCTCAGTCCTACTATACACATTTTAAGTATACAATAGCCACATGTGGACATACTGGACAGCAGGGAACATTTCCATCATGGCAGATATTTTGACTGAACAGTGCTGGTCTAAAGGGAGTAGACAGATACCAACAAAAAACCTATAATACAATGAAAGTAAAATGATATAGGTATACCTCAGGATGCTATAAAAGCACAAAGTAGAAGCACCTAACTGGGAAAGAGGTTAAGGAAGGCTTCCTACAATAAGTGAACTAAGTCTGAAAGGTTTGGGGGATGGGTATGGGGAAGGAATCTATATTTCAGGCAGCAGGAAAAGCATGAGCAAAGACAGGTCAAATTTGGAGAGTTTTTAAAAGAAAATAACAGGATAGCAATTGCTTCACTATACAGTATAAAAATTAGACTACAATGGTGGGGATGCTATTCTATATAGACAAAACAATAAATATTCAAAAAAATTTCAAGAAAGAAAGAATTATTTTTAAAAAGAAAATTAGCAACCAGACCTCTCCAAATTTAGCTTACATTCATAGCAGGATAATGGCAGATACTTCATGAAGAAGTAATAATTCATGTTCTATTTCCCAATGCTTCTATGTTTGAGAGTCAAAATGAGAATGACTCATATCAATTATTAAATTGCTTTGGCAAGTTACAATGAACTTTGACCTGAGGACAAGTTAGGAGGCCCACAATGCTGTCTGGACATCAGCAAGTAAAATATTAAGTAACATAACCTAATATTGCCTATCAATTTCACTATTTGTTCCTAGTCCATTCACTCTCACATGGTCCCTAACAACTTTTAACACCTTCATCTTCCTCCTTACAACACCATATCCCCAAGACTTACTCTTCACTGATAACCTTGAGTCTTACTTCACCGAAGAAAAAAATGAAGCAACTGGAAGAGAACATGTACAGATTCGCAGCATTACATCTATCTACCTATCAGCATCACTATTCCACATATTCTGCCTTACCACTTATTATCAAAGGTAAAGTGTCTATGCTCCTACTGAGAGCCAACCCTTCCACTTGTACACCAAATCCCTCTCTTTTGCCTCTTCAGACATTGCTCCAGCAATTCTTCTCTCTCTCCTGAAATCACATTTTTACTCCCTAATGGTTCATTCTTACAATACAGGCCCTTATTTATTTCATCAAAAAAAAATTCCTTGACCCCATCTCCTTCACTACCTATGGCCCCATTTCTCTTTTCCCTTTACAGGAAAAGTCTTCACTATCTTCATTTCCCCTCCTCTTCTCTTAGTATCACTCAATCAGAATATCTCTCTCAGCATCTCCTTGTGTAAATCATCAATACCACCAATACCTCAACTAGAGTGATAAATTCTTAGTCTTTATCTTACTTAACGTAGCATCAGGAGGAGAAGGATCAAGAGTTGCCAGTGAAAAGCAAGCAGCATATGAATGGCTATGACATAGAACAGTTATGACTTTATGACTAAACTTTTCTCTCAAATAGCCATCCATGATAACCAATAACCAAAAGTTTGATTCATAAATTCATGTAGAAACTTAAATTACATGCCAAACTCAGTAGTAGAAAATCATCTGCAATAGAGTTACCAGAAGTTACACTGAACTAAATTCTTATGTATAATGAGACTTAAGATTGTGTAATTTATTATTAACATGAGAAGACATGTGCAGGAAGAATATATGGGTAGAATATTTCAAATCTTAGAAGAAAGCATGTAAAAACTAAGATGCAATAAACATTTTCAGTGGCTGTAAAACAGGAATGTAAGGACTATACTGAATCACAATGTCTTTCCTATCTGAAGGTCTCTGACACTATACCCATGGAAATATAGTAATATAATGTGTAAAAAATGAATTCTGAGTTATTTAGGAATAATTCACAATAGTTCTTTAACTTTTTATAGTAAAAAAAGTTACAAAGGCAATAATTGTTTGGGATTCATAGAAAAGGTAGGATTTTTTAAACATAATAAATGGGAATTAAATTACCTTCATACAACATTACCAGAAATTATGCTAATAAGAACACTTTAAAAATAAAACTCTCAAATTAGTAACTGTTGTGGGCTTTTCCCTCTATGCTACAGACAGATTTCTAAGTACAGAGTATAAACTTTAAAACAGACGAAATGGGATTAGATCCAAGGTGACAAAACAAAATGAACAAACAAAAAACAGGGGTTCTAATAACTATTTACAATGTTACTGCTGGGCCTAGTAATCCTCTTTAATAGAGCACATCTATAAACTCAAACAGAAATTTACTTTGCAGGCTTCCCTGGTGGCGCAGTGGTTAAGAATCTGCCTGCCAATGCAGAGGACACAGGTTCGAGCCCTGGTCTGGGAAGATGCTACATTCAGCGGAGCAACTAAGCCCATGCGCCCCAACTAGGAGCCTGCGCTCTAGAGCCCGCAAGCCACAACTACTGAAGCCCGCGTGCCTAGAGCCCGTGCTCCACAATAAAAGAAGAAGCCACCTCAATGAGAAGCCCATGCACCGCAACGAAGTGTAGCCCCTGCTCGCTGCAACTAGAGAAAGCCTGCGCGCAGCAACCAAGACCCAGTGCTGCCAAAAATAAACTAATTAATTAAAAAAAAAAAAAAAGAAATTTACTTTGCAAAATAAGTTCTGTAATGTAGCAAATACAGTTTAAAAATCCTAGGTCAATGGAGGAACAACCCCAAGCAGTATTTTAAACTGTTTCAAAATACCTATTTAAGGGAAGTGACTAATTCAAAGCATCCTAAAATTTTATTTAATTTAAGCTGTTCTGGAAATAAAAAGTCAAATTTTTCTGGTGTTATTAACTTAAAGGTTATATATTTAGTGAAAGAAAAAACGTAAAACAAGAGTAGAGTATTTCTTAATTTAAACACAAGGCATCTTTTACAATAAGGAGATGCATACTTTTTTTTAAACACACTAATTTTGGAACAACAGTTGAAAATAGTCTCCAAAATGTTATGGTTCTCTCTCCCTGTAAGTGCCATTTCCAAATTTGCAAGGTAGCCAAATACAATTAGACTACTACTACTTACAACATGAACGAAAGCCTGAACAGTGTCTACCTTCCCAATTGTCACATGACCCTGTACTTGTCAGATATTCAAGACTTACGCTCATTTTTAAGACTTAAGTCTTCCTTCCTTCATAATGAAACTTAAAAAACAAAAAAATCAGGAAACATGTTCATAATTATTAAGCAAAAATCATAACTAGAAATATCATTTTATATGGTAGGGAAGCCCTCCAGGCTAAGCAGTGAAAAGCTACTACCATTGTAATTTAAAACAAGGTAAAGGGTCCTATGGGTCCAAATGAAAAAGGCAGAAATATGACCAACAACCATCATATGCTTATCCTTAGTAACAACAATTTAATGATGCCTCTAAGTGTAATAAAGGTGCTAATTCTGGAACATCACAGAACATGACATAGGTTTCAAATGGAAAAACTCACGCTGAAGATGGAAAATGACACAGCTAGTATTATAAACTAGTATCCCCCACCACCTGATTGACATTTTCCATGACTTTTTTGGTGAATAAACATCTTGGCGTATTCACTTTCACCTAAATGTATCTTGATTACAGTTAACATTTTTGAAATACGGTGGGAAAAAAAGACATTGACTTTTTGGTGCCACCTATTAGGATATCGCCTTCATTTCTTACAAAAAAATTAATTTTGGATGAAATATGTTTCTTTACCTGTCACTTTTCACAATCTCTCCACCAAATGATTCAAGATAGGGGTGTGTTAACTATATACCACAGTGAGTCTTAAGCTTTTTTTGAGTAGAAGACACCTTTAAGAACTGGAAGCAAATTATGTACCCTGTCCTTTCAAAAGACAATAGCACAAAAAATTTTAAAAATCAAATTTTCAAGTTCTAAAAATCCTATGAACTTGATCTACCTAATTTTAAGACTGAACTATAGGGACTTCCCTGGTGGCACAAGGGATAAGACTCCGAGCTCCCAATGCAGGGGTCCCGGGTTCAATCCCTGGTCAGGGAACTAGATCCCACATGCATGCTGCAACTAAGAGTTCGCATGCCACCACTAAGGACCCCACGTGCCGCAACTAAGGAGCCAGTGAGCCGCAACTAAGATGCAGAGCAACCAAATAAATAAATATTAAAAAAAAAAAAAGACTGAACTGTAAAGCAATCAAGACATTGTGGTACCAAAGACATACATGTCAATAAAACAGTATAAAACTCACAAACATAATCAAATGATTTCAATAAAAGTGCCAAGGTAATTCAACAGAAAAAGGTTAGTCTCTTCAAAAAAGGTGAAACTGGACATCCATATGAAAAGGAATGAACAAACCTTAACCCTTACCTCACAATACATATAAAAAATAACTCCAAATGGATGATAGACCTAAATGTAAAAGCTAAAACTGTAAAACTTCTAGAAGACAACATGGGAGAAAATTTTATGACCTTAAGTTAGGCAAAGTTATACTGGGTAGGACACAAAAAGCATGAACTCTAAAAGAAAAAATTGATAAATTGGATTTCATCAAAAATAAAACTTCTACTCTTTAAAGGACACTTAGGAAAATGAAAAGACAAGCCATAGACTGGGAGGCATGTGCAAAACACATATCTGATACAAAGAACTTGTATCTAGAATATGTATATAGTACTCTTACAACTCCATAGTAAGAAGGTAAATACAGAATAAAAAGATGTGAATGGGTACTGCACCAAAGAAAATACATGGGTAGTAAATAAGCATATATATAGATGTCCAACATCATTAGTCATTAGGAAAATACAAATTAAAACCACAATACTGCATACATACTAGAATGGCTAAAACTAACAAGACTGACATGACAAGGGTAGAGTTTGGAACTCTCATTCATTGTGGGTGGCAACGCAAAATGGTTTCTATTGCTTTAGAAAAGTTTAGCACTTTCTTATAAAGTTAAATATCAATATATACTTACCATACGACCCATTAGTCCAAGCTCTAGGTCCTTACTCAAGAGAAATAAAAATGAGTGTCTACACAAAACCCGAACCCAAACATTTATAGCAACCTTAATAACTGTTGAAAACTAGAAAGAACCCTACTACTCATCAACTGGTAAATGTAGAAATAAGTCATGCTACATCCACACGATACTACTAAGCAATAAACTAATTACTGATACAAGCAACAACATGGGTGAATCTCAAAAATATCAAACTAAATGAAAGAAGCCAAATACATAAGACCACATCCTGTATGTTTTCATGTATATGACTTTCTAGGAAAGGCAAAGCCAGAGATCAGACCAGTGTTTGCCAGGGGCTGGAGGTGGGGTGGGGAGGAAAATGAATGCAAAGAGGAACTGGGGAACTTTTCCATCAAAAGTTCTATCTCTTGACTGTGGCAGTAGTTACATGAGTATATACATTTGTCAAAACTCAACAAACTGTGTGTTTAAAATGGTACATTATAGTATGTGTAAATTATATCCCAATAAACCCGATTTTTAAAAAGCAGTTATGAACTTTCTATAGAACTCTAACCCACACCTTAATTTCAGAACCTCAAATATGATATACTTAGTCTCCCCTAGACCAGGAGTCTGAAAACTTTGGCCCATGAACTAAATCTGGCCCACCACCTGTTTTTTGTACAGCTCACAAACTAAGAATGGTTTTTACATCTTTAAATGAAAAAAAAAAAGAATATTTCATGACACATTCAAATTTCAGTGTCCATAAATAAGTTTTATTGGAACACAGTCACACTTATTCATTTACATATTGTCTATCAGCTGCTTTTACACTGCAATACCATTTTTCAGTCTGTTCAGTCCTTGTGACAGAGACAGAGCAGTTAGACCCACAATAACTAAAATATTTACCACTTGACCATTTACGCAAGTCCGCTGACCACTGCCTTAAACACAAGTTGTTGAAATTTTCTACACAGATTATTACACTTAGGAAGATTCATGTCAGCACAGATCTCCCTTCCATACACAGTAGCTCTAACATTTTTACAGCCATTAAGCCTTTTTTTTTTTCAAGGAAACCAACAAGTAATGCAGATAAATGAAGAACTTCAATAGTTAAGGTGTAGTGGGACTAAATAGAGCCTTGAGGTAACATCTGAAGAAAGTCCTTGATAGCCTCAAAACAGTGTTTTTCCAACTGTGTGCTGCAACTAGGTGGTTGTCAATTTAATAAATTGATTTTATGAGCAGCTTTTAAAAAAAGAGAACTGAATGGTATAGAAAAATCAGAGTGCACCATATCTAATAGGGTTTCATTCACTATTTAAAAAAAATTTTTTTAACTAAGGTATAGTTGATTTACAATATTATATTAGTTTCAGGTGTACAACATAGTGATGGAAAAATTTTACAGATTATACTCCATTTAAAGTTACTATAGGGCTTCCCTGGTGGCGCAGTGGTTAAGAATCCGCCTGCCTATGCAGGGCACACGGGTTGAGCCCTGGTCCGGGAAGATCCCACATGCCGCGGAGCAACTAAGCCCGTGCTCCACAACTACTGAGCCTGTGCTGCAGAGCCCACAAGACACAACTACTGAAACCCGTGTGCCTAGAGCCCATGCTCTGCAACAAGAGAAGCCACCACAATGAGAAGCCCGCACACTGCAACGAAGAGTAGCCCCCGCTCACCGCACCTAGAGAGACCCCGCGTGCAGCAATGAAGACCCAACACAGCCACAAATAAAAAAATTAAAAATAAATAAATAAAGTTACTATAAAATATTGGCTATATTCTCTGTTTTGTACACATTAACTCTTTCACTAACTGAGTATGTACGTGCCAGATGAGGATTAAAAAAATGTACAAAACAGACAAAAACTGCTTCATGTATATAGGTATTAGAGCAACTCAAAATCTGTATTTCTTACAGTGCTAATGTTGTTTTTTAAAAACGGTGCTAGAGCTCTATAGTAATTGGAAAACCACCGCCCTACAGTACATTTGTTCCCAAAGTGCTGTCAATAACTGCAGCTACATTACAAGAATGAAAATGATGTTTCATTTGATGTTACAGAGCTTCCAGAAGATATAAAGTTAATTGAGTTCAGAGCAATTTTTATATTCTTTATCAAGGGCATTCCCAGGATGCAGAAAGAAATGTAATGTTATTGAGCATCACTTTCCCTCTATAAGCATAGTCCTGATATGGGAAGGAACAAGAATAACAGTTTTTTAAGACCAAGAGAAAACATGGAAACCAAAATAATCTCAGAGGGTAGAGGGGAAAAAAAAATAACTGCTTACTGTTAGGGTGGAGGCTGTATTAAAGAGTTTCTTCTGACTACCCTGCTAATTATACATAACAGTAAATTGGGTTGGTAGACAAAAGAAAGCTGAAAAATAAAAACTACCTCCCAGAACATGTCAACGTCTCCACCAAATATTAAAGGAAGAAATGGAAGAAATGAAGCTAAATTTTTGGTTCTTATATTAAGTATCTACAACACTATGACTATGAAAGCACTGCTTATGAAACAGAAAAGCTCCTAAACAGGCTCTTCTATTTTGAATTCAGAAGTTGTTTAACTATTGCTGATCCTGACTTTACAGAATAACCAATGTAGATCAACTGGACAAAGAGAATGAGTAAAGGACTTAAAACAATTCAACTTTTGAGGAAGACAAAGTCCAGTAAGAGCCACTGACTATAAAGGTTTATTTCAAAGATAATTTGAGGCAGAAATATAGGAAGCACAGGAACATACTGAATTTCATAAAAGAGGATTATGACACAAAATGTCCACTAAGTATTCAGCTAAATTAATATCAAGATGTCAAATTAAAAAAACACACTTTTGCATTTCTAAAGGAGAAAAACAGCTTTATGGTTGGAGAAACACGAAGAACACTTAAGAGCTGTCTCATTCTTTAACAAGGTAAGCATCAAGTCTTAGAAAATGCTAACAAAGCAATGTAGCCTGCTCCCTCCCTTTCTTCCCTACCACTCACAGAACATAGGTTTCCAGTTGTTAAGACCTGATCAGCTTCCTAAACAGGAAAGCCAGAGACAGGGAATCAAGATAAATCAGACTTCTCTAACCTGTTACCTTAATATAATTTTTCTGGCCTATTATCTAAATACAATTAAATCAAGTTTGCTTTCAGGTTCTACTACATTCAAGGATTCAAGTACTCAGTTCCAACGTTCCTTTCTTAATCCGTTTACTGACAATCAATTCCTTTAATAGTCAGCATATATAAGTGACTGGTATCAGAAAAAATTTCTAAATAAAGGAAGAGGTGAGCAGATGCCTAAAGAAGGGAGTTTATTAAATGATAAGAGAGGGCTTCCCTGGTGACACAGTGGTTAAGAGTCTGCCTGCCAATGCAGGGGACGCGGGTTCGTGCCCCGGTCCGGGAGGATCCCGCATGCGGTGGAGCGGCTGGGCCCGTGAGCCATGGCCGCTGAGCCTGCGCATCCGGAGCCTGTGCTCTGCAACGGGAGAGGCCACAACAGTGAGAGGCCCGCGTACCGAAAAAAAAAAAAAAAAATTACAAAACCACATACATTAGACAAGCATGAAAAAGGAGTATATGGATACACACTAAAATGTTTATAGTAATTCTATCTTAGTGGCAAGATTACAGTTTCTAAAACTTTTTGTACTTACATTTTTCTAATTTTTCAATAATAAATGTGCTTTTACTCTGAGAAACTTTTTAAAACCTGTATTTTACTGTCAAGTAAGGTAATTCTTTTTTTTTTTTTTTTTTTTTTAACGGTACGCGGGCCTCCCACTGCTGGGGCCTCTCCCGTTGCGGAGCACAGGCTCCGGACGCGCAGGCTCAGCGGCCATGGCTCAGGGGCCCAGCCGCTCCACGGCATGTGGGATCTTCCCGGACCGGGGCACGAACCCATGTCCCCTGCATCGGCAGGCGGGCTCTCAACCACTGTGCCACCAGGGAAGCCCAAGGTAATTCTTTAGACACATTTTTTTCATTTCTTTCCATGCACTTGACAATTATATCTCTTTAAGTGCATAGAAGACAGTTCAATTAAAAGACCACAGTACATTTCAGTTTCCAGTGGATAAACAAATACCAACTTCAAACTTAAAAATTATTTCTTGGAGTACTTTATTCTGCCATCCATAACACTGATATCTATATTAGAAAGAGATTCATTTTTAACCCTTTATCCCCCCAAATACATTTATTATAAGTTCCTGTAAGAAAATATGGAGGAAAAACTACTATTCATCATTAACCATTAAAACCTGGGTGGAGGAGGCAGTGGGAAACACTACTAAGTAATTAAAATTAGTTGAGTATCCTTATGGTTTCAAGAGATACTAATATGCTTTCCAGTTACTGCCAATTTAAACTTGAGGTTTAAATTCATCTAGCCTAGAGGTTCTCAAGTACTGATACATAACTGCCCAGGAAGTGTGCCAAATAACAGAAATTCATGGCCCTAGCTCTCACCTACCGAATCAGAATCTTCAGAGAGTAGAGCTCAAATAATCTGGCCGTTTCAAATAAGATAGCGGACACTGTACTTAACAAAAGCCTTCTCTATATCATTACAAACTGTTCTAATAACTCTCAAACAAAGTTCTCAACGAAAACAATGTTATAATCAGAGAAATATGATTTCATAACCCATGTCCATTAATTTACCCATTCTTCTAGATACAATTCAATAAAACCACACTTGCACTACAGAGTAAAGCAAGCCTAGAGGCACCTGTGCAGAGTAAGACAAAGGCATATCCGATTCATGGAAAAAATAGACAGCAGATGTGACCCCTAGTATTTATCCATTAAAAACAATGTATCCTAAAAATAAATTTCCATGTCAACGGAACAAAGCTGTTTATAAATAAGAAGGAATGTGGAGGTGTGGGGAAGACAAGAGGAAGCTTCAGCAAGTAAGTACCAAAAGCCAGGAAACAAGGCAGAATGAATGGCAACTGGGGACAAGGAAAACAGAATAAACTAGGAAATGGAAGAAGGAAAGAGTGCTACTTAAAATCCAAGAAGTTGGGGGAAATGAACAGATATTAGAGGAAACTGATCTGAGCAGAAATGCAAACAGAAAAGTAAGCGGAAAGTGGTATAAAAGATATATATATTCATAAAAGATATATATATGTATGTATACATGAGAAATTTAGATGAGATCAAATGATGGTACAGAACACATCTTGGGCATAGATGGAAGTGGTATAAGAGAATGAAAAACAAATATTATTGTGAACAAACTGATACTGAATAGAGCAACCATATCTAATGAATTTCCAAAGTAAAGTTGATGAAGCAGGAAAAAGAGAAGTGCATTGACTGAAGAACGAGACGTTATGAGAATTGGGAAACAAAATGTAAGTACTGTAGTAGAAAGGAATGAACTTTGAGCAAAGCCAACGGAGCAAGTCACATTATCTAATCAATAATTGTAAAGCACAGTTATTATACCATATATTATCTCATTATTTGTAAAGTACAATGAAGTGTATTATTTTATGTAATACAATACCAAACACTAAATGTAATAAATTTTACGTAACAAAAACCAAAGTCATTTGACAAGGTGATAAGAGGCTAAATAATGGCTGAGAGAAGCAAGGACTGAAGACGAAAAAGTAAAAGAAAAATATTGGGACAAAAAGGAAGACAACGGAAAGAAATCAATCACACCTATTTTTTTTTAAAAAAAGGGTAGAAATAAACAAGGAGGTGTGGATGCACAATAGAAGTACAAGTGAAACCTGACGGGATCTTGACAGCTTCACGATTCAGAAAGTAAGTAGCTCCAAAGCGTTCAGAAGGATTTGTGACGATAACAACGTTAGCGAGCGGTGAAATGAAGTAGAAGGCCTCAACAGGACTAAGATAAGAGAAATGCAAAAATGGTCTTAAGTAGAAGCTGAGGTTAGAAGGCAGGCAGGTCCGACCACTGGCAAAGGAGCGGGGCGGCAGATGGAACTGGGATGGGGGTTACCGGTCAGCGACAGAACACTGACAAACATTAGGAATCGGGGGCCTGAGACCGGGATGGGAGAAAGAACGGAAACAGTGGCGTTTAGGGTTAAAAAAGTAAAGACCATCCGCTGGTTAAAACAGGTGAAGAGCAATCTCCCCTAACAAGTAGAGAAGTGTAAGGGAGGGCAGCGGCCTGAAAAGAGGCAGAGTCAGGGAGAGTAGAGAGGGAATGATCGCCCCATCATCACCGTGACCGTGTAATAATTACATACAACGCTAACTCGGGCTGGGGTCCCGGCCCCGGCTACTGACCGACATCTTCCACCCAGATGCCGCCGCCAGCCTCCCCCGCCCCCCACTCAAAATAAAGAAAACATCCAGCAGACGCGAGGCTGGCTACCTTCAGCCAGCCGTGACCTTCTCGGACCAACCCTGAGTCTCGCCCCCTATTGATAGCCTCCTGCTCCACCACCGCTGCCCGAATCCCTCAAGCCCCAAGTGCGGGCCAGGGAAAACCCCCTGGGCCATTGTGTGTGTTTACGTAGCGAGGAGCTGCATGACGGAGAGGCACAGAAGGGGAATGCCCGTCTCCCAGCCCGCAGCGCCCAGAAGGGAAGGTGGCTGAGGGCACCAGAGCCCCCACCGCCACCTCTCTCCCCAAAATAAACACCAGCCAGCCGAGCCCCGAGACGGGAGGGGTGCAGGGCGCGCCGGCACTCACCTCCTCGGGAATGGCCGGGTCCGCAGCCGAAGAGGCCGCGGCGCCGGCCTCGGGCTCCATGTCCCCGTTGAACAGAGCCTGGCCCTGCTCCGCGCCGCCGCCGCCGCTCAGCGCCGCCATCTTATAACCGAGAGCCTGGCCCGAGCGACCGCTGCTGGGCGGGGAGGGGGAAGGGAGGAGGAGGGCGGGGGGAGGCGGAGGCGGAGGGCGGGGGGCGGCGGGGAGGGACGGCCCGGGCGGCGCCTGCGGCGGGAGGGCGCCTGGGCCACCTCGGGAACCGGCCTGCTGCCCCCGGCGCGGCTGAGCCTGAGGGGATTGGGGGAAGGACGCTAAGCGGGGGGCGGGGGCAGGGGGCGGAGACGACTGGAAGTCGCCGCGGCAACGGCGTCACCCGCGTGTCACGGTCGTGACGTCACCTGAGGTGCGTGACGTGATCCTCGCAGCGCCCTGGCGCCGTCGTCAGGGGAGGGTATCTTGCCCTTCTGCTCACCTCCCAGCTCACACGTTTCCTCCGCTCGGCCGTTTCCATGGCTCCGATTAATTCTCTTCTCCGTCCTAAGCCTGTTCTGTAATGTAGGATTTACTAGAAAAGGAGGATGGTGTTCGAGAAGAGGTTGAAATCCTAGAGGGAGAAAGACGGGAAGCCCATACTACTTGTGTTATTTCCATTATAACGAACGTCTCCGTGTCATAAAAATAAGACTTGAAACCCCGAGGTAGCAATAGTCAAGCAGAATTTGATAGAAATAGATTTAGGTAAAGACAAGTTACGAGAATGATGCTTGGATCCTTTTCATTAAAGGATTTGGCCTGTTAATAAAGTGGGTCTAAATGGAAGTCTAAAAGCTTTTCTTTTTTTGCTTCATCGTTCAGGAATAAAATGTTTAGTCTATTTTTCGTTTCCCAGATTCATTCAACAAATGTCAGTGGGTCGCTTTCTATGTTCTAGAGCCTGCACAAGGCATGGAGCATTCTAGACATTTGAAGCATCCAAACTTGAATCATTTTTATTTTTAAGAAAATCATTCAAAATATTTTAAATACTTTTGTCCTGCTCATAAACAATATTCCAAGGAATTCCTTATGCCAAATATGCATGAAAACAAGAGAAGAGAGGTAAATTACCTTTGAGAGGCCCAATTACAGAATGGAATTAGTTAAAGAAACCCAATTTATTATTAAAAACACATGTATGTGAAAGGAAAGGGGAATATGAAAGGGAAAAAATCTAAGGAAGGGAGAAATAGGAGTGAGAAACAGTGGAAGTTACTGTGAGCTCCAAATGGTGTGCAGTTAATCACAAAGTAATGTAAACATCAAGTCATGAGAAGCTTTAAGTGTACTACCCATAGGGGGAAAGTCACCAGTGACCTTCTTGTATTCACCATGATTCAAGAGATAGAAAGCCATCCTACTGACTTCTAAAGCAGAATGTCTGTGTAAGGATAGAGTTACCATGAGCCCAGGAGCAGACCCTTACTCCCAAGGTAAGGAGTTGTGTATGAGACTGCTTGTTTAATCAGGATATTAATATTACCCTACATTGAAAAATACAAAATACCACCTATAGAATGAGCATGGTATGCTTTGTTAGCTTCTTTATACTTTCCCTTCCAAGTAGAGAAGTCGCCTTGAGGCACTAAATTTAAATCAAAAGGTGGCTTGACAAAGGTAGTGTAAATGAAGATTATCCTAAGGGATAATGTCATCAAGCTATACTAGTCTGAAGCACCCTTCTTTACTATAAGGAAATCTAAGCAGACAAACAGAACCAGCAGCCAGTCATGGCACATTTTCCCCTTGATACCATCAGAAATACAATTAGCAGAGTTTTAAAAAATTCTCTAACAGTCCTATTTCATTTTCTAAAAATCAGCCCCTAGAAATATTATATCATTATAACACTTCTTCATAACATTTAAAACTCCTAAGGTTTTTATTCCATTGGTTTCATTTTAAAGTATAGCCTTCTTTTTTTAAAAAATTTTTATTGGAGTATAGTTGATTTACAATGTTGTGTTAGCCTCAGGTATACAGCAAAGTGAATCAGTTATACATATATCCACGGTTTTTTTTTTTTTAGATTCTTTTCCCATATAGGCCATCACAGAGTATTGAGTAGAGTTCCCTGTGCTATACACAGTTCCCTGTGTTCTTATTAGTTATCTATTTTATAGGGATTAATCCCAAGGATGCAAGGATTCTTCAGTATCCACAAGTATAGTTTTCTTTATCAGCCACAATATTTTACGTGATTGTTTTCTCCACAGGATGGCTGATCTCATCAGTTTAATGTTGATTCTTGTTAGCTTTCATTTATTCAGCATTTTCTGGGGACTTCCCTGGTGGTCCAGTGATTAAGACTCTGCACTCCCAATGCAGGGGGCCTGGGTTCCATCCCTGGTCAGGGAACTAGATCCCACATGCCGCAACTAAGAGCCCACATGCTCCAACAAAGATCCTGCACGCCTCAACTAAGACCTGGCGCAGCCAAATAAATAAATAAAACATTTTCTGACTTCGTCTTCAAATTCTGGATGTATCTTACTGATTTCCCTAGGCCATTCTAAAGACCCACAGGATCCACATGGGAAAATACAGAGAAAGCATAAACTTTGGACTCCAAAGATCAGAATTTTAGTGTCACCACGCCACATCTTGGCTATATAATCTCAAGGCTGGTAAACACAAATACCTGTTTGTTGTTGTTTCAATCTGTAAAACGAGGGGAGTGATAATGCCAGTCCTATCTATCTGTATCATTGTGAGGATCAAACATTATAGGTTTGCCCTTTGTGAAATATAAAGTTACCCTCTTGGTTAGAATTCAGACAAAGCATAGCAGACATGGCTTATTTCTGCTCCATGATGTCTGTGACCTCAGCTGAGAAGACTGAATGCCTGGAGGTGTCTCAGTCATGGGGGTCTGGAATCACCTGGAGGCTGATTTCCTCATATGTCAGCTGGTTGAAGCTGGGACCTCAGGTAAGGCAGTCAGCCAGGATGCCTAAATACTCTCTTCACGTGGCCTGAGCTTCCTCCTAGCATGGCTGCCTCAGGGTGGTCAGACTTGTAACAAGGCAGCTGAGGGCTCCATATACTAGGGTTCCTGTAAGCAAGGTGGAATCTGTATTGCATTTTATGACCTAGTTTCCTAAGTCACACAGCATCACTTCTGCTGCATTTTATTGGATACAGGTAAGTCACAAAGTCCAGCCCAAATTCATGGAGAGAGACTATAGAACCCACCTCTCAATGAAAGACATGTCAAAGAATTTACAGACATATTTAACGTACAGACAGACTGTGTTTAGAATAATGGACTAGCTACTCTGTAGAAATAGCTGCTTATCCTCACCTTCTCCCAAGGGGATTCTACACTGAAACTCTCCCCCTTTTATTACTGAGAATCACCAAGATATATCTCAGTATGGTACAGAAGAAGGCCTTACCTTCTTTCTTTAGCTTCTGAGGCCCCCCCTGCCTGCAAAACTAAATGCAGGTCCTTGGCTATTGGACACATCCTAACTCTCTCCTCTTGGGCATTTCCCCCCAAATCCCAATGCTGATGGGATTTGGTAGTGTTGATGTGCTGAAATCCACTACACAAAACAGTGGCACTGTGTTCTTGGAGCCTGTAATGAGCCAAGCCAGTTTGTGTTGAGCAGAAACAGAAATAACACCTCCCTTTTGTGTTATAGCATGCCATATGGGCATCAAAGCAGTCTTATCTTGCATTTTAAAGTCTTACAGACATTTTAGTCAACACAGTTCTTATAGCTTTTTCTCACCATCCCCTTTTCCCCTAGGGCATTCATGTATTCACAGGAAGCTGGGAAACAAATCTAGATGAGAAGCGCTACTCCGAACATTGCTCCAGAGGATGGCTGAGACACTGTTACGAAGCCTTGCTGGTAGGCCTGACCCTCTCTTCCCTGGAGATAAGTTTATTTCCGACTGGTGTTTCTAACCTGAATCCTGCATTCTATAGACACTGGATAGTCCCACCCATCAGCCAGACTTGCCCAGCCAGGTCTGATCCCACATGTATTGGTCAACTACTCGAAAACAGGTAAGCAGCCTCTAGGAAGCTTCTATAGCTCCAACCATGTTCAATGCTGTAGAGCTCATCACAGTTTAATATTTTCTTTATGAATCAAGGTCATCATTACAAATAACACATTCTATATTGTTTAATTCTATATTGTTTAATAGAAGCTATTTAGGTGTGAATAGAAAACAGAATCATAGAGTTGATTCCCCACCATCTTCCCACTGGGAGATACTTGGAATCTCCTCTGTGGAATTTTAAACTCTATCCAAGTACTTTAGTGGTAGGAACCTCACTAATACAGTACATTCAACTGTAACTTTTTTTTTCTGAAGTTAAATTGAAATCCTCCTCTTTATGACATCTGTATTCTGATTTGAGTTTTGCCTTATAGAGGAACACAAGATGAGTCTGTTTCTTGTTCTGTGTAACTGCTTTCAGATATTTGAAGGGAGTTCTCTCAAAGCATTTTCTCACCTTTCTGTGTACTCTTTTCAATGTTCCTGTTAAAATGTGGTCCCATGAATTAAACACTGTTCCAGATTTGATCCAACTAACAAAGAATAGAATCTCTCATTGCAATAACCTAGGAACCATGCTTTTGTTAATATAATCAAAAATCATATAAGCACCCATTATTGATACATATGAAGGTTACAGTCAACAAAAAACCTTTGTTGTTTCTTAAATAAAATGCTGTTGTATCAAGTCTAGATTTTCAGTCTTTTTAGCATTGGACATCTCTTCCACTGAACTCACATTTCTCAGACTTTAATTCTTGAAGGAAGACCTTGCTTTTTAATTCACAAAATTTGTTAGATATTACATTTCTAACATTTACCAAAGGATGTTTATATCCATATGTTATTTCATCTTATAACATCTTGCTTATACTATCCTTGGATGTGTTAATAAGATACAGAGTTCTTTGAAATATTCTTTGTGAATTTGGTAATTTGGGGTATTAAATTTTTAAAGTTTGCTTTTATTGCAAGGTATAGTTTTCCATATATATATATGGAAAACTATATCTATATAGTGAAAATAGTACCTGATAAGGGATGGGTCAGAGCAGGGTGGAGGAGATAGTGTGGGAGTGAGGCTTCTCTGAGTATACCTTCTAACATGGTTTTACTTTATGAGACATGTAAATAAATGAAAAAGTAAAATCTGACCAAATGAACCTAATTGTACATCAAATTGATAACATAGCTACACAGAGAAAATGGTTAATTCAAGTAGCTTCTGAATATAGTTTTCTGACTGTAGACTATGGTGGATTTACACTGTTTTATTAGCTAAACTGGACTTGTTTCCCAGAATCCTCTTCCATCCTGTAAGACCTGCTCACCATCTCCTTAAATATATCCCATGAAAGGGTACAAAACACACTCTCTTCACCAAAGATGTAAGAAATGGATTTGTGAAGGTAACTCTTAGAGCTCTGTGGTGACTCCCTTCCGTAAGACAGAACTGACAATAAGCAATACCATTTTGGTGGAGTGGCCTTTTAACTGTGGTGGTGAGCACTGGCTTCTCCTGCAGGACCCACATCACTGGAGTTGCCATGAGAACCTCAGGTAGTGAGAGTCTGACTTATACTGCAGTCCCTCCTCACAGGTTCTAGCAGCAGACCCAGAAACACCGGCCTCACAGAGACTGCTTAAACACCTCCACAACTGCATAAGATCAAATCCCTATAGTAAATTCCTTGTTATTTACAATTCCTAGGGCTTCTGCTTCTGATTACGTACTGACTGGAATAGATTCTAAAAGCAAAATTAACTACAAATAATCTTCAACTTTATTAAGATTTATTATTGGTAGTCATCTTGGTTTTGTAATTCTGAAACAATTTGTCATTATTGTGGCATAGAGCAAATGAGTACATATGTTGATATTGGGAATCGGGGTTCTTTCTGTGGAAAAAGTAGAAATACATATGGAACAGGGGAAGTTGAAGAAGAACTCTGTGGTTCTTGGTGTTGGATTTGAATTGGAAGTAGCAGTATTAACATAAGATTTAGGGGGAAAAATATATGTATATATACACATACTATAAATATACACACACACAAACACACACCTAGACATACTGTATAATTTTTAAAAGAATATATGCTAGTTAATATACAGAGAAGGAATGATACAATTAGGAAAATATATACTAATAAGTATATATATTGCGTTAAGAACATGCATGTACTATATAAGTACATATGCTATAAAAGTGTATACTGTTGTCCCTTGAATAACACAGGTTGGAGCTGCATGGGTCTGCTTATACACAGGTCTTTTTCAAATAGTAAATACTACAGTACTACATGATCCAAGTCTGGTTGAATCCACAGATGCAGAACTGCAGATACGGAAGAACTGTGTATACAGCGGACTAACTGTAAGTTATACATGGATTTTCAACTGCGAGGCGGGTCAGTGCCCCTAACGCCTGCATTGTTCAAGAGTCAACTGTAGGATATATATACATGGATTTTCAACTGCGAGGCGGGTCAGTGCCCCTAACCCCTGCATTGTTCAAGAGTAAACTGTAGGGACTTCCCTGGTGGTCCAGTGGTCCCCTGCAGGGGGCACGGGTTTGATCCCTGGTCTGGGAAGTTCTGCATGCCATGCCATACGGCCAAAAAGAAAACAAAAGAATTCAACGGTATATACTTATAAGTATATAATCTATATATTTGTATCTATGGCTATACCTATGTAGAATATACGTGTATACTACATTACTTATGTGTATGTGTATATATATACAAGTACTTAAGTATTATGTATGTACTTACATAGATATATAATATATTTTTTTAACAGAAAAAGCCAAACGAACTTTTTGGCCAACCCAATGCAGTATTATAAATAATAATATAAATAATATTATATATAATAATGTATTATTATATTATATATTTTAATATATTAAAATAATATATCATTCATATATTATTTTAATGTATTAAAAATATATACTAGGACTTCCCTGGTGGCGCAGTGGTTAAGAATCCACCTGCCGATGCAGGGGACATGGGTTCAAGCCCTGGTCCGGGAAGATCCCACATGCCATGGAGCAACTAAGCCCGTGCACCACAACTACTGAGCCTGCGCTCTACAGCCCGCGAGCCACAACTACTGAGCCCACGTGCCACAACTACTGAAGCCCGCACGCCTAGAGCCTGTGCTCCACAACAAGAGAAGCCACTGTAATGAGAAGCCGGCACACCACAACGAAGAGTAGCCCCCGCTCGCCGCAACTAGAGAAAGCCTGCACACAGCAGCACAAGACCCAACGCAGCCAAAAACTTTTAAAAATAAAAAAATTTAAATAAAAATTTAAAAAATATATATATACTATATAATAATTATAATTATTGTAATATATATATACTATATAAAATATATAATTACATATTTTAATATATTAAAAATAATATAAATAATAAATAGTACAATATATAAATACTTATGTTTATACGTAGTCTATATAGATGTAGATATAGATTCAAAAGTTCTTAGCTCTGCCCGCCGAAAAAAGTGCCTAGGAGTAGTAGTAAGTATATCTGGTGCCTGGATCTTGGTTTTGAAAGGCCATTCTCCACGAAAAGTAACATGGGCTTTAAGAAATGGTTGATCCAGATCTAGGGAAGTAAATGTATAAATTGAGCTTGCACAGGATGTGCCTTGGTATATGCAAGAGCAAGGATATGATAGAATTAGAAAAATTACCATTTTGCAACCACCAGTGTAATCATTACTCCAAGTCAGGACCATGAATAGTTGCTGAAACTATTATTGGGTAAAAGACTGTTAGGGAACAGGACCGTCTCATGGTTTCATAACACCACCGCACAGACCTCTTACTAATTATAAAGGGGAAGTGTATATTTACAGTGGAGAGATCTGGCAGCCACTCTATCAACCAAGTAATAAAACTTAGCACCACCAATAGGGGAACACTTCAACACTATGTAAGTCCTGATGCAGTACATAGTCTATGTAGTATTTGGGCCCAAATAGGTTTAACCTGAATGTAATCATGAGGAGACAATCAAATCCAGAACGTGGGACGTTATATAAGACAACCGACTCTAACTGTTTAAAAATTCAATATTGTGTGGTCTTCCCTGGTGGCGCAGTGGTTGAGAGTCCGCCTGCTCGATGCAGGAGACACGGGTTCATGCCCCGGTCTGGGAAGATCCCACATGCCGCGGAGCGGCTGGGCCCGTGAGCCATGGCCGCGGAGCCTGCGCGTCCGGAGCCTGTGCCCTGCGACGGGAGAGGCCGCGGTACTGAGAAACACGCGTACCGCAAAAAAAAAAAAAAAAAAAAAAAAAATACAATATTGTGAAAAATAAAAAGTCAAGGGCAGAGGACTATTCTAGTTTAAAACAGAGTAAAGAGATACAACAACCAAATGCAATACATGAAACTTAACTGAATCCCGGATAAGAAAATAAACTATAAGAGATATTTTGGGGACAGTTGGGAAAATTTAAATATGGGCTATATATTAAATGCTAATTGTGAATTAAATTAATTAATTTAATTAATATTAATATTCTTATTCCTATGAAATGAGTGGTGAAGTGTTTAGGGCTGAAATGTCATTATATCTTTAACTTATTTTAAAATGGCTCAGAAAAGGGCTTCCCTGGTGTCGCAGTGATTGAGAGTCCGCCTGCCGATGCAAGGGCCACGGGTTCGTGCCCCGGTCTGGGAAGATCCCACATGCCGCGGAGCGGCTAGGCCCGTGAGCCGTGGCCACTGAGCCTGCGCGTCCGGAGCCTGTGCTCCGAGGCCCCAACAGTGAAAGGCCCGCGTACAGCAAAAAAAAAAAAAAAAAAAAAAAAAAAGGCTCAGAAAAAAATGGAGATAGAGATAAAGAAAAGGGGGAACCTAGACGGATATAGTAATGTGTTTGTAATACTATTCTTTTAACTTTTCTGTACATTTGAAATTTTTCCAAAAATGCTGGAAGAAACATTTTCTATATAAAAGTAATACGTACCTATGGTAATAAAACATTGTGGTAAGTTTCCAAAGGAATTTTTTTTCAGGCAATTAAAAACTTGTAAGGCATCTATTAATATTACATTAAGTTTTACCTTCTTACATTACCTGCCTAGGATTATTCCTGATAAATCTAGTTTGATAATACTTTTAATTTTCAGATGCACTGGAATTAAACCATTTTGTATCATGATTTATAGACAATAAGAGTCATGAAGCAAAGTTCTGCTGTATCTTGCTCAGGTTTTAACAAGACCCTATAATGTACCTCTACCTATCAAGTGAGAATTTTCTCACATCTTAAATGTTGTTATGTTAATCTGTGTGTGTTTGGAGTACATATTTTTTATTTTAAATATTTGCAGCAAAACCTGTCCTAGTATCTTCTTGTTCTTAAGATATTTTTAGGATGTCTCATAGTTCATATCTTCATTTATTCATTCACTCCACAAATACTTACTGCATACCTACTTGGTGCCAAACACTGCACTAGGCTTTTATGAAATCTGAACAATAATGAGAGTCTTAGATTTTGGTTTGTTTGTTTTAACACTTACCATCGCTCGGGAAGAGCCTCGTATACAGTAGATTGTTAAAAAGCAAATCTCTAATAGTACCCAACGTTAGAGACATCAGAACTTCTATTACTGGTTTTTGGTATTTAATGTCTCTAATGCTGATTTTTAAAACTGTGTTTTGCTTTTGTCTTCGATTCTTAGGTATAGAAACCTTTCTACGGGATCTTGCTTCCTACTTCACAGAGAAAATAGAGGCTTTAAGGCATGAACTCTTTAGTTTCCCCCAAGTGGGAACTTCTATGCATTTTTATTCATTCTCATCACCTTCCCTACTTCGCAGTGTGAAGTGCCACTCCTCATTTACGCATCGACACTGCTGGCTGTCTCCTTTTTCTCAAAAATCTCTATTGCAGGCTTCCCTGGTGGCACAGTGGTTAAGAATCCGCCTGCCGATGCAGGGGACATGGGTTTGAGCCCTGGGCCGGGAAGACCCCACATGTCGCGGAGCAACTAAGCCCATGCGCCACAACTACTGAGCCCATGTGCCACAGCTTCTGAAGCCTGCGTGCCTAGAGCCCGTGCTCCATAACAAGAGAAGCCACTGCAGTGAGAAGCCTGTGCACCACAGTGAAGAGTGGCTCCCCCTCACCTCAACCAGAGAAAAGCCCATGCGTAGCAACAAAGACCCAACGCAGCCAAAAATAAAATAAATATATTAAAAAATATACTTTATAAAAAAAATCTCTGTTGCCTTAGATTCCACGACTCCACACATTTCCAGTACTCCTCATAAAAGGTTAGTTCTTTCTTGGTTTCCTTTTTGGGGTCAGCTTTCACCATCTGCAATTTAACTGTAGGTATAACCCGGGCTTCCATATTCTGCCAATTATTTTTTCTCATGGAACTCATTTTATCCTCTTATAAATTCCATTGGTTTTATTTGCAATGATAACTTCTACATCTATATCACAGTGTAGGTATCTCCACCTGGCCTCAACCTTCTGTATCCAATTACCTACTAGGTGTCTTCACTTGAGTATGTCACAGACACTGCAAACTCCACAAGTACCAAACTGAGCTCTACAATCCCACATTCTGCTTCAACAGCTGCTCATCCTGTATGTTTAAAAACACCTCGATGGCACCACCCTTTGACTTTTTAATTTAAATATAATGACTAAGTACATACTTTGTTCTCTGATGTAGATATAACAAATCTTTGAGTTGATTTCTGTAATCCTTTTTAAGTAATTGAATTCAGCTACTTCTGAAGTTTTTTAGCAATAGATTGGTAAATGTATGTCTCTTCACCTTCACATCTTTTCTATTTTAGGTGTCCTCCTCTGAAAAATCTGGAGTTTTCTCTTTTAAAATTCTTTTATTTATTACTCTGATAAATTTTTAGCTGTCTTTTTCACTCCTGGTTTCTTGTTTCAGCATCTGCCATGATCACTTCTCGGCACTTTTATTTTAACGCCTCAATATTAGATAATTTAAGCCAAATTTAACATTATAGCTTTGGGAAGCAAATATCCTAATTATTCAGACCCTTTCACACTGTTCAGAATTAGTGTGGTTTTGTAGGTAGCACTTTTCATATAAGAATTTTTCTTGCATGAATACAAGTATATCTTCCATGATTTTGTACAGGACAATAATTCACTCTCTAGGAAATGTTATTAGTTGCTAAAAGAATGAAAGACATCAGATGTTAGGAAATTAAGGTGCCAAGAACACTGTTACTTTAATGAGAAAATTGAATATTTTATCATATTTGCATTTCATGCTGTTTGATACCTTTGAAACATACTATAAGTGTGGTGGATTGTTCTGGATGAGACTAGGCCCAAAGATTTTTGAAACACTGAAGAGAGAATACAGTTAAAACTGCCATAAAACTTATAAGCAGGAGACTGTCAGAGGGAACAGAGCTGTAGTGGTGGCAGACAACCAGGCTGGACTCAACCAGAAGCTGAATTTTACTGCTACTGGGTTACAGGATGGTGATAAATGCAGACAGCAGCTTCATAATATTACTCTAACTTTAGAAGTTTCTAAATATATAGATCGAGGTTGGAACTCCCAACCCTATATGGAAGGATGCTTAGAGAGGTCTCAGCTAAAAATGAACAAGTTAAAGGCAAAACTGACACAATGAAGAAATTTAAAAGCCTTTTGCTATGGGACTTCCCTGGTGGCGCAGTGTTTAAGAATCCACCTGCCAATGCAGGGGACACGGGTTTGAGCCCTGGTCTGGGAAGATCCCACATGCTGCAGAGCAACTAAGCCCATGAGCCACAACTACTGAGCCTGCCTGTTGCAACTACTGAAGCCCGCGAGCCTAGAGCCCGTGCTCCACAACAAGAGAAGCCACCGCAGTGAGAAGCCCACGCACCGCAACGGAGAGTAGCCCCTGCTCGCCACAACCAGAGCAGCAACGAAGACTCAACGCAGCCAAAAGTTAAATAAATAAATAAGTTTATAAATAAGTAAAATAAAAGCCTTTCGCTAAAAGAATTGACATGGCTAAGTACTGAAGTATCAAAAGTGAGGATCATCCATATTCTTAACTAGCTTATTTTTACTAAGTCTGAATGTATCTATTTATTCCCTTTGTTGAATTGACCTGCCAGTTATGAGGTGTTTGTGAGCTATAAACAATATTACAATTTTCTTGATAATATGGAACAGGTACAATTTCTTCAAGGCCATTATAGTTTTCCTCACGACACTTGTCCTTGTAACTTGACCTTGCTGGATGTTGGAAACTTGAAGTTATGGAAGGTGTAAAACCAGTTTTCCTTTCTCTGTCCCCGAAGACTTATTTCATTGTCAAGTTTTCAGCATAGAGTTAATTGCACATCTTTGGATGTGGTTTATTTAATTATTCTCTGTGGGAAAACAGATCATAGGAAAATAGTTTGGAAATGTTAAATATACTCAGTAAATTAAAGATTTTTAAAATTTAAAAGTTACAAAGTTTTACTTCTAGAATGGGTCTAGATATAAAGCAACTACCCAGTCGCTTTTACCTCTAAATACATACATGCATACATACATACATACACACATACAATCACCGTTAAATAACCACAGGTATTAGGTGTTCTGATTTAGATATATGCTTCTTTGTCCTTTTGGATGGAGGTTGGAGAAGGCACATGGAGATGTTGATGTATTGTGCATTGAGGCAGATTAACCCAAAACCAGCTGGCTATTCCATGGCTAAGGCAGACTTTTGGTAGGGGATAATGTTGAGAGTTGCTTGCAGGAGATGAAGAATGAATGGAGAGGGGAAGCTGATGGCACACTTTGGTGAGAGACTTCGTAAGGTTTGCCTTGAGCACCTGAGAAGCAGAGTACCATGGATGTAGGGAGCAGGCCTTTCTCCTCATACCTGCACAGAACCCAGGCCTGATCCGGAAATGTGCAAACAATTGGGCTGGCATTATTAAGGGGCTGCATCCTCGGCGTGAGTAGTGGGGAGCCTGCGAAGGGTGTCCTCAACTTTAGTAGCAGTGGTTCTCCTTCAGGCAATGTCAAGGACAGTCAACAGTGGCCAGGGGCACTGGAAGCAGAAGAGGAAGAACATAGTAGGTCCTGAGTGGGAGTTGGTTTGTGAACACCTGAAAGGCACAGGGTCAATGCTGCACATTCCAGGGACACTTCACATTTTACTTACTGTGAATCTCAGTTGTGCTCCAGGGAGTGACGTTCACCCAGGATACAATGTCAATTGTACCCCCTGGAATTGGGGAAGGTGGCTGTCTGATCCTGGGAAGCATCCCTTTTGCAGGTTCCCAAATAATTATAGGCTGCCTTAAATGGGCTGCTGAGGTTCAAACTATCAAACTGGTAGGGACACAAACCATTGTGATTTTGAGTTAATATATCCTCATTTTATTCATTTGGTCTGATAATATCTGGGAATTTGGATTGCTTAGTTTATACACTCTTGCCAGATATTGTTATGTTCTCTTACACAGGGACCCAGCTGGAGTCTCAGCAGTGTTCCAGATCCAAGTGTATTTGGAGGACTGGTGGGACATGCCTGCCGGCAGCCCATTTACATAAGGGATTGGAGTGCCTTGTAAATGGATCAAGGAACGTGAACCAGTGTTGAAAAAGAGATTCACATAATAGTACATTACCTATTATTTAAATTGTTCTCCATTCCCACAGCTCTCACTCATACCTGAGGGGTTTTTTTGTTTGCTTGTTTTTTTAATTAATTATTTTATTTTGGGCTGCGTTGGGTATTCGTTGCTGCGCACGGGCTTTCTCTAGTTGCAGTGAGTGGGGGGTGCTCTTCGTTGCGGTGCGCGGGCTTCTCATTGCAGTGGCTTCTCTTGTTGCAGAGCATGCGCTCTAAGTGCGTGGGCTTCAGTAGTTGTGGCATGCAGGCTCAGTAGTTGTGGCTCGTGGGCTCTAGAGCACAGGCTCAGTAGTTGTGGCGCATGAGCTTAGTTGCTCCATGGCATGTGGGATCTTCCTGGACCGGGGCTCGAACCCATGTCCCCTGCATTGGCAGGTGGATTCTTAACCACTGTGCCACCAGCAAAGTCCCCATACCTGAGTTTTGAGGTAAATGTGTAAGAAGGTATATCTGTTCAGTATGGAGTTCAGTATGGAGCAAGCTCCAGTGGGAGAATCACAGTGCTGACCATTCTGGATTGAGGCCATATGCCATCTGAAGAAGAGAATTACACACCTTTGAGAAACATTTGCTGGCATATCGCTGGGTCCTGATAGAGACAGAATATTAGACTATGGGGAGATAAGGCGCCATGGGTCCAGAAATGCTCATTAGGGGTTTTATCAGACCTGCCAATTTATAAGGTCAGATGGGCCCAGCAGCAATCCATCAAAAGAGTGAAATCAAGTAGGACCAGAGGGCAAAGCAGGGAACCTAGACCTCCTTGTCACCCACCACAGATGCACAGGTACCTCTTTCCTCACTCATACTTATGACTGCCTTGTCATGGGAGGTCCTCTAAAACCAGCTAAAGGAGCAGCGAAAAGGCCAAACGTGGCTCACAGATGTGTTACCTAGGTACATGGGTGAAAACGGAATATGATTATGGCTGCAGTATGTCCACTTTTAGGAATGGCCTTGAGCAATAGTAGGTAGGGAAAATCTTCCCTATGAGTTGAACTTCCCTATGAGTTGAACAACTGGTCACACACTTTATGGAAGGAGAAGTGGGCCAAGAGAAGAATATATGCAGATTCTTGGGCCGTGGTCAATGATCAGGGGCCTAGAAGGAAGGGACTGACAGATCTGTACAAGGAAATCTAGGGAAAAGCTTTGTGAGTAGACCTATGAGAGTTGGCACCAGTGAGCAGATCTTTATATCAAATGTTAACGTCCACCAGAGAGCATCCTCCGTGGATAAGGCATTAAACGACCAAACAGACAAAATGGTTAGGCCAGTTGATGTCAGCCAGCCTATGTCGTAAGACACCCCAGTGCTGGCACAATGGGCACATGAGCAAACTGTCTGTGGGAGCAGACACTGAGGTTGCTCATGGCCCCCCAGCCTAGCCTCCCACTTGCCAAGGTGGCTCTAGCTACTGCTGCCATCCTGCCAGCCACAGAGACCAAGGCTGAGCCCTTGATACTAAACGGTTTATTGAGGAGACCAATTGGTCACTTGGTGACAAATTGACCACACTAGACATCTTACTTTTCTTACTCAATAATACTAAAAATACCTGGTAGTCTCTCAAAGTCAACTGCCATGGCATGAGTTCGATCCCTGGTTGGGGAACTGAGATCCCCACAAGCTGTGTGATGCAGCAAAAAAAAGCAGGTGTGGCTTGAAAAAGGTACAAATAAATGTAATTTTAATAGATATTGCCAATTGTTTTACAAAACGGCTCTAATCTTCCTATTTCCACCAACAATACATGAGAATCTCCTCCCCACATTCTTGCCAATACTAGACATTATCACTTCAAAAATTTTTTGAAAAATGGATTTAAAGTGATATCTCATAGTTACTTTAATTTATATTTCCCTGATAATAGTATTTTTATGTGTCTATTGGTTATTACATTTTTTTCTTCTATGAATTGTCTGTTCATATCTTTTGCCTAATTTTCTACTAGTTTCTTACTCTCTCCTGCCTTAGTTTGTAAGAGCTCATTATTATCGTTACTGAATATTTATCCTCTTCCATATTATAAATATTTTCTCTGAATCTGTTGTCTATTAGTTTAAATTATGATATCTCTTCCGTATTTATTCATACAAAAGTTAAAAATTTTTTAGAGTCATATTTGTCTTTTTTTTTTTCTTTTATATCTTCTGGCTTTCCAGTGCCTTCTACCTGTTGATTAAATATATATTTTTCCTAGGTTTTTTTCCCTCAAGGATTTTGTTTGTTTGATTGATTTTTCAGTATTTCATCCATCCATTTTATCCATCTATATTTTTTATATCTACCACAATAGCTAGTTGTGCTAGCACCATTTATTATATAATTCATCTTTCCTACAGTGATTCCACCCACCATTATCACATATTACTTTTCACATATATGCTGAAATCTCTTTCTGGATTCTTATTCCGTTCCATTGATATGTTTGTCTAATTTAGAGTTCTGTAATGATTTGATAACAATGAATTTTCAGTGTGTTCTAATATCTGCTAAATTTTCCTTCACTGTTTATTTTGCTATACTCAGTCATTTATTTTTCTATATAACCTTTACAGGTATTTTATCTAATTCCAACCTACATCCATACCCTATTAGAGTAGTAATTGAAATTTTATTAAATTTATACAATGTTTTGAGAAAATTGACTTTTTTAATATTAATGTCCTCATCCAAGAACATGAATGCTTTTCCTTTTGTTCAGCACTTGCTTTATGTTCTGAAATAAGATGTTATTATTTTCTTCATTTAAGTGCTGTGCTTTTCTTGTCAAATTTATCTCTAAAAGCAGAAACTAACACACCATTGTAAAGCAATTATACCCCAATAAAGATGTTAAAAAAAAAAAACTGAAAAAAAAATTTATCTCTAAGTAATTTATATGTTTTTCTCCTATTGTGAGTAGCATTTTTAACCTCATTTCCTTTTCTAAATACTTATTAAAAGAGGAAAGCCAGGGCTTCCCTGGTGGCCCAGTGATTAAGAATCTGCCTGCCAATGCAGGGGACACGGGTTCGAGCCCTGGTCTGGGAAGATCCCATATGCCGCAGAGCAACAAAGCCAGCGCGCCACAATTACTGAGCTTGTGCTCTAGAGCCCGCGAGCCACAACTACTGAGCCAACGCACCACAACTACTGAAGCCCGCGTGCCTAGAGCCTGTGCTCTGCAACAAGAGAAGCCACTGCAATGAAAGCCCACGCACCACAACAAAGAGTAGCCCCCGCTCACTGCAACTAGAGAAAGCCCACGCACAGCAATGAAGACCCAATACAACCAAAAATAAATAAATAAAATAAATAAATTAATTTTTTTAAAAAAGAGGAAAGCTATTAACTCCTATATATTGATCTTGTCTTCAGGCATCTTATCTTAGTTTTCTTTTTTCCTACCTATATCTCTTGAGTTTTATCTCCTTTTCTCCTAATATTTATACCATTTTTCCTGTCTCACTGAATGTACTTGACTGTCCAAGACAATGTTTAATAATACTGACATAGCATCCCTGAGTACTTATCGATTTTAATGAAACGGTTTTGGTATTTTGCTATTTAGGATACTTTCTATTGGGCTTTGGTAAACAGTCTATTGTACGAAGGGTTTCCTTCTATTTTATGTAGAATTTTTATTAGGAATACTATTGGATTTTATCAAAAATCTTTTCAGCACCTATTGACATGATTATATAGTTTTTCTCCTTAAATTTGTTGATAAAATGGATTATACTGAAAAAATTCTTATTATTGAACCACCTCAAAAATACTTGATTACGTTAATGGATTAAATGTAATTGTTTGGAACCATGCAACTATATTTATAAACTTGGAAATGTATGTCTATACTCATGAATGAGACTGGTCTACAGTTTCCTGTTTTTTGTATTGTCTTTATCCAGTTTAGATTTAAAGTTCGCTGACTTTGTAAAATGAACTACTGGGGTTCCTATCTTTTCATTAATAGCTTAGAATAGTTTAAATCACAATGAAATTTTATGCTCTTTAAAGAATAGATAAAAATCAGCTAGGAACCCATCTGGTTCTGGTACAATTTACAATGTTAGAGTTCAACACTTTTCAAATTCCATCTACAGTAATTGTTCTGTTCATGTTTACCATCTTTCTTGGGTAGGTTTTGTTTATATAGGAAATCATCTATTTATCCCCAGTTTTCAAACGTATTGACATAAAGCTGTATATGGTATTCTCTTAGAATTCTTTTAATCACTCTATCTCTGGTATGTCTTCTATCTCTTTCCTAATCTTGTATATTTTTATTCCCTTTATTTGTCCCTAATTAGATTCATAAAAGTTTATTAATATTATTATTCATTAAAAATGTGTTTTATGTTATTAAAAGAGAGTACTTGAAGTTATAAAGCATCATGCAGGGACTTCCCTGGTGGCTAAGACTCCTAGCTCCCAATGCAGGGGGCCTGGGTTCGATCCCTGGTCAGGGAACTATATCCCACATGCATGCCGCAACTAAGAGTTTGCATGCCACAACTAAAGAGCCCACCTGCCACAACTATGACCAGGTGCAACTAAACAAATAAATAAAAATTTTTAAAAAAGCATCATACATCTCCCAATTGTCTTTGATGATGAAGAGGGACAGTATTTTTCCCCAGAAGAAATCTCAAAGAAACTTTAAAAAAAAGCCACAAAAGGAATTCCCTGGGAGTCCAGTGGTTAGGGCTCCACACTTCCACTGCAGGGGGCATGGGTTTGATCCCTGGTCGGGGAACTAAGGTCCCTCATGCCATGTGGCATGGCCAAAAATAAATAAACAAAATTAAAAAAAAATTTTAAAGCCATGGGACTTCCCTAGTGGTCCAGTGGGTAAGACTCCGTGCTCCCAATGCAGGGGGCCCAGGTTCAATCCCTGGTCAGGGAACTAGATCCCATATGTGTGCCGCAACTAAGAGTCCGCATGCCACATTTAAAGATCACATGGTGCAGCAAGGATCCCACGTGTTGCATCTAAGACCAGGCACAGCCTAAGTAAATAAATATTAAAAAAAAAATAAAATAAAATTTTAAAAGCCACAAAATAGGCAAAGTAGGCAATTATACAGCAGACAGAAAATAATGGAAAGAAACATGAGAAATACATATGAATTAAGTATAATTATCTTCGTTGTCATTTGTGAACTCAGAGTAAAACTTTTAAAATAAATGCTCATGCCTTTAACAAACAGATGTCTTCACTTAAGCATATGCACCTTGCTAAGAGTACTCTTTACCTTGGGGGGAAAGTGCAGTCAAACTTATACTGAGAAAGAAAACGTTTCCACAGTTACCAAGGTGTCTTGTCTCAGAGTACTGTGGGGAATAGCGTTTGGTTCTTCTTATTTTGTTGTCAAAGAGTTTAATTTTTAAATGAAAATCCTTATCAGTAGATAAGTAGGTTAAATTTGGTAACAACTTTGTTCTAAACCAAATAACAAATCTATAAACTTTCTAATAAGTTTACCATATGACCCAGCAATTCTACTTCTAGGTTTATACCCAAGATAATTGAAAACATATGTTGGGACTTCCCTGGTTGTCCAGTGGTCAAGACTCCACGCTTCCACTGCAGGGGGCCCAGGTTTGATCCCTGGTGGGGGAACTAAGATCCCACATGCAGCACAGTGTGGCCAAAAAAAAAAAAAAAAATCGAAAAATATGTTCATGTGAAAACTTGTGCATGGATGTCCATAGCAGTATTATTTTTTTATAATAGCCAAAAAACAATCCAAATATTCATCAACTGATGAATGGATAAAGAAAATGTTATATACTCTTACAATGGAATATTTTTCAGCCATTTAAAGGAATGTAGTACTGATCCATGTTTCAACATGGATGAACCAAGAAAGCATTATGCTAAGTGAGAGAAGGCAGTCTTAAAAGGCTGCATGTTGTATGATTCCATTTATATAACATGTCCAGAATAGGTAAATATGTAGAGACAGAAGGATTAGTGGTTGCCAGTAGTTGAGGGGAAGAAGAATGGGGAATGTATACTAATGGGTAGACAAGGTATCTTTTTGGAGTGAAAAAAATGTTCTGGAGATAGATAATGGTGATGATTGCATAACGTTGTGAATATGCTGAAAACCACTGACTTGTACACTTTGAAATGGTAAATGTTATATTATAAAATTTTACCTAAAAACATTGTGAAATAAAAAATGACTAAGGAAAATGTTAAGGATTGGTATATATGCAAGTCTGGAGCCCAGGGAAGAGGTCATACTAGAGATATAAATTTAGAAGTGATTGCTATATTGATGGGATATAAAGTGTCAAGTCAGTGTCTCTATTTGCAGATAATATGACTGGATGTGAGGAAGATCCTATGGATTCCACAAAGCAACCACCACAACTATTAAGTGAATTTAGCAAGGTCCCAGGATATAAGGTTATACATAAAAATCAGTTGTAGGGCTTCCCTGGTGGCGCAGTGGTTGAGAGTTCGCCTGCCGATGCAGGGGACACGGGTTCATGCCCCGGTCTGGGAAGATCCCCCATGCCGCGGAGCGGCTGGGCCCGTGAGCCATGGCCGCTGAGCCTGCGCGTCCGGAGCCTGTGCTCCGCAACGGGAGAGGCCACAACAGTGAGAGGCCCGCGTACCGCAAAAAAAAAAAAAAAAAAAAAAATCAGCTGTATATTTATATACCATAGCAAAAAGTTAGAAAATGAAAAAACACTCCATTTATAACAATTTTAGAAAACATAAATACTTAGAAATAAATTTAACAAAAGACATGTAAGTACACTAAAAATTATTAAACATTGCTGAGAGAAATTAAGTAAAATCTAAATAAATGATGAAATATACCTTCTTCATGGTATACAATAATAAGGAATATATATATTGGTCTCTATCCCTGATCCCTGACACAGGGTTGCAACCCTTGTTGATAGGGATGCTAGGAGAATTTTTTGTTCTTACATTTAATCTTTGACCCCAGTTCCTGGCACGGAGATTCTAAAACTCTTGTAATTTCCAAGTGATAAGAGCACTGGGAGCATCTTTTGTTGTAATACTTGGTCTCTGACCCCAGTTCCTGACACAGAGCTTCTGAATCCGTTGGAATTTCCTGGGTGATAGGAGTGTCTTTTGTTCTAATGAGGTGACTCTGGATGGGCTCCTGGATGATTCCTTGATCAGGGCTGGTCACCAGAAAGACCAAGCCATGATTAGAAGCTTAGAATTTTCAGCCCCACTCCCTCATTCTCTAAGAGAGGGGAGAGGGGCTGGAAATGGAGTTAATAATTGACCATGCCTACGTGATGAAGCCTCCATTAAAATCCCAACAGTATGGGGTTGGTAAAGCTTCTACATTGGTGAATACATCCACGTACTGGGAAGGTGACAGATCCCAATTCCACAGGGACAGAAGCTCCTGTGTTTGGGACCCTCTCAAACCTTGCCCTGTGTATCTCTTCATCTGGATGTCCATCTGTATCCTTTACATCATCCCTTATTATACATTAAACAGGTAAATGTAAGCAAGTATTTACCTGAGTTCTGTGAGCTGTTCTAGCAAATAATCGAATCCAAGGGGGAGGAGATCATGGGAACCTCTGAACTGTAGCCAAGTTAGCCGGAAGCTGTTGGTAACCTGGGGACCTACTAGCAGTTGGCAGCTGAGTGGGGGCAGTCTCATGGTAATGAGCCCTTAACTTGTGGGATCTGTTGCTAACTCCAGGTGAATAGGATAAGAATTGAGTTTAATTGTAGGACACCCAACTGGTATCACAGAAAGTTGCTTGGTGTGAGAAAAAAACCCCACGTATCTGGTGTCAGAAATGTTGTGAGCATGGTAGTAGTATGAATGTAAAGGAGGGACACAACTGAGGAGGATTGGGCTTTTCCTAATCACATGGATTGGCTGATTCAATATCGTTAAAACATCTATAGATTCAATGCAGTCTCAATAATAAGTCCACTAGACTTTTTTTTTTTTTTAACTGAAAGGCTCATTCTAAAATTTGTATGGGGACTTCCTTGGCAGTCCAGTGGTTAAGACTCCACACTACCAATGCAGGGAGCATGGGTTCGATCCCTGGTCAGGGAACTAAGATCTCACATGCCTCATGGTGCCGTCAAAACAAACAAACAAACAAACAAACAAAAAAAGAAGTAAAATTTGTATGGAAGCAGAAATGGCCTAGAATATCTAAAGCAATCTTGCAAAATAAGAACAAAGTTGGAGGACTAACATTACTTGAATTCAGTATTTACAATAAATGTAAAATAATCAAGGCAGCATAGTATTGTTATAGGGATCAACTAATAGATCAATAGAATTGAAGAAAAATCCCAGAAACAGACACACATATAATCATTTGATTTTCAACAAAGATGTCAAAGCAATCCAATGAGGAAAGGAAAATCTTTTCAACAAATTATGCTAGAACAACTGGATATCATAGAAAATCCTTAACAACTATCTCACATCATATATAAAAATTAATGCTGAATTAGTCATAAATCTAAGCATAAAAGCTAAAACTATAAAGCATCTAAAAGAAAAGATAGGAGAATATCTTTGTGACTTGTGGTTAAACAAAGATTTTAGAACACAGACTTATCTAGCCATAAAAGAATAGATTGGAAAAGAGGAGGACTTCTCTGGTGGCGCAGTGGTTGAGAGTCCGCCTGCCGATGCAGGGGACATGGGTTCGTGCCCTGGTCCGGGAAGATCCCACATGCCGCGGAGCGGCTGGGCCCGTGAGCCATGGCCGCTGAGCCTGCGCGTCCGGAGCCTGCGCTCCACAACGGGAGAGGCCACAACAGTGAGAGGTCCATGTACTGCAAAAAAAAGAAAAAGGGGGAGATATTAATCAAAAAGTACAAAATTTTAGTTATAAGATGAATAAGTTCTGGATACCTAATGTAAACTATAGTTAACAATATTGTATAAGTAGCAATCCTGGAGATAAAAGTACACTAACTGAAATGAAAATTTAACTTGAAGAGCTCAACAGTAGATTTGAACATGCAGAAAAAAGAATCAGTGAACTTTAAAGTTAGTAAATTGAGATTATCCAGTGTGAGGAACAGAAAGGAAAAAAACGAATGAAGAAAAATGAAGACAGCCCTAGAGACTGTAGGACATCATTAAGTGTACCAACATATGCCTAATGGGACTCTCAGACGAAGAGTCAGAGAAAGGGCAGAAAGAGGATTTGAAAAAAACAGAATAAATTTGATGTCAGACATTATTATACACATCCAGGAAGTTCAACAAACTCCAAGTAGGATAAACAAGAAGAGAGTCAGACCTTGACACATCATAATCAAGCTATCAAAAGTTAGACAAAGAGAATCTTTATTTATTTATTTATTGCTGCATTGGATCTTCGTTGCTGTGTGCGGGCTTTCGCTAGTTGTGGTGAGTGGGAGCTACTCTTTGTTGTGGTGCATGGGCTTCTCATCGCGGTGCCTTCTCTTGTTGCAGAGCACAGACTCCAGGTGCGTGGGCTTCAGTAGTTGTGGCACACGAGCTTAGTTGTTCTGTGGCACGTGAGATCTTCTTGGACCAGGGCTTGAACCTGTGTCTCCTGCACTGGCAGGTGGATTCTTAACCACTGCGCCACCAGGAAGTCCCTAGAGAATCTTGAAAGCAACAAGAGCAATGTGACTCATCACATACAAGGGATCTTCAATAAGATTATTTGATTTCTCATAGAAACTATGGAGGCCAGAAGGCATTGGGATCACATATTCAAAAGACTGAAAGAAAAATACTGTCAATTAAGAATTCTATACCCAAACAGGGGCTTCCCTGGTGGCGCAGTGTTTAAGAATCTGCCTGCCAATGCAGGGGACACAGGTTTGATCCCTGGTCTGGGAAGATCTCCCATGCTGCGGAGCAACTAAGCCTGTGTACCACAACTACTGAGCCACAACTACTGAGCCTGTGCTCTGGAGCCTGTGCACCACAACTACTGAAGCCCATGCACCTAGAGCCCATGCTGTGCAACGAGAAGCCACCACAATGAGAAGCCTGCGTACCGCAACTAAGAGTAGCCCCCGCTCGTCGCAACTAGAGGAAGCCTGCCCGCAGCAACGAAGACCCAACGCAGTCAAAAATAAATAAATAAATAAATAAATTTTTTAAAAAAGAATTCTATACCCAAACAAACAGCAACAACCAAAAAACCTATCTTTCAAAGATAAAGGGGAAATAAGACGTTCCTAGATAAGCAAAAATGGAGAGAATTTATTGCTAGCAGACCTGCCCTTATAAGAAACACTAAAGAGAGTCCTTCAAGCTGAAATAAAAAGATACTAGACAGTAATTTGAATTCATATGAAGAAGTAAAGTGCAGTCGTAAAAGTAACTGCATAGGTAAATATTAAAAGCAATATGAATGTATTTTTTGCTTGTAATTCTTTATTTTCCCTGATTTAAAAAGAGATACATAAAGCAACAATTATAAATCTGTGTTGATGCACATACAATGTATATTGTATGACAGTAATAGCACAAAGGAGCAGGAAGGGAATGGAGCTTATAGGAGCAAAGTTTTTCATATACAATTGAAATTAAGATGGTACTAATGTGAACTAGATTGTTATACATTAAGATGCTAGTTACAGTACTACGTAAGATCTCTCTTGTCTTTTACCACTTTTCCCTTCCTCCTTCTTACCCCAACCTTGGAGGGGCCACAAACCACATCTAATTGAGTAGAGAGCAAAATAGGACAAAGTGGAAAAACAGGAGTCACCCAGGGTCACCTTTTTCCACAGCAACCTTCCATCTGTGGGAGAAGAGAAACTTTACCTTAAATGGAGTTCATTTCATTGCACTTCTTTGTTCTGTCACTACATGTGCATTGTTAAATATTATGGCATTTCTTTACACATTTTAAAACTTTATGTATGGGAATTCCCTGGTGGTCCAGTGGTTAGGACTCCACACTTTCGCTGCCGAGGATGCGGGTTCAGTCCCTGGTCAGGGAACTAAGATCCTGCAAGCTGTGCGTCATGCCCCCCTCCCCAAAAACTTTATGTAACTGCTGCATTGAACAAGCAGGAATACATGGAATAGAATTGGATGTCAATAAAGTTGTCTTTTGCTTGCAAGTCTATAGAGTCCTGTACCCTCAGCATCTAACAGTGCCTGGCATGTTGCAAGGTGGATAAGAATGAGGCCTCTGGCGGCAAAACTTGTATAAATCACAGCTCTATCACATACTCACCTGTGACTAGCTTGGTTTCCTCACTTGTAATAGGAGTAATTATACTCTCTAGCGCATAGGGGTGTTGCGAAGGTGGAATGAGATAATCCATACAGAGTTCTTAGCATGGTGCCTGGAACATAATGGACACGAAATAAATGTTAGTTATCAAGTTTGTTAAATAAAGGATTGAATCTATAACCCCCACCCCCACCCCGGGCATGTCCATGCCTCAAGTATTTTGGGGCTTAAATAAGTTTAGCATCAAAATGCCTTTCTTCATCTCTCTGACCTAGCAAAGCACAGAAAGAGACTGGGTTAATTAACTGGAAGGCAGACAGTGATTTGCAGTACTTCGGCAGCGTTTAAAGCCACAGCATTTGAAGCCTATGATTGTCCTTCTGCCAATCAGTATGTTTCTTTCCATTTGACTACCTGTGTCTAGTTTTCTTTTTCATGGTATCTTGCTCTTGTTCTAGTATTTGCTTTGAATCTCTTTTCCTTTCTTTCTTTTCTTTGAAAATCGTGAAATACTACCAACACAGAGAAAAATAGAATAATAAAATTACAAGGGCACCCATAACCAAGCTTTATCAAGTATCACCATTTTACTTTTTGCTTCAAATTTACATTAAAAAATAAATATAAACATAGTTGAACCGCCTAGGCTGTTACTTTCCTCCCTTCTCCAGAGGTAACCACTATCCTGAATTCATGTTTATTACAATCATGCATTTTTGTACTTGTATTTCAATATATAAATATTCATAAACAAAATAATCATTTTACAGTTTAAAAAAATTATATAAATGATGATATACTATACTTATTACCTGTAACTTGCTTTTTTTAGGTCAACAGTATCTTTCTGAGATTTATACATGTTGATTTATGAAGCTCTAGTACATGCATTTTAATTGTCATATGAGTATAACAACATATATCTGTTTATCCTTTTGTTGATAGACATCTCCCCTCTCCCTTTTTTCTTCTGTTACAAACAGCACTGCAAGGAATATGCTTTTCTATGTCTCCTGTGCACAAGTGCAAGGGATTCTTGTACTCCACAGACCATACACTAAATATCAAGGGTCTAGGGTTTATATATAGAATTGGAATTGTTATGCCCATCTTCAACTGTACTAGCTTCTTCCAAGTTGCTCTCCAAAGTGATTGCACCAATGTACCCTTTACCAGCAATGTATGAATGTCCGCATTTCTCCATTTCCTTGCCAACACTTCATATCAGATGTTACACATTCTGCCTATCTGATGAACATAAAAAGATATCTCACCATTTTCATTTACATTTCCCTGATAATTACTGTTAAACATACAGATTTACTAGGTTTAAACATGTATATTTATCGTTGTTGTTGTGTTTTTCATAAAACAAGTTCACGGGTAAGGTATCCTGGGCTGGTACATCTGTTTAATAGCCATTTAGGACTCAGGCTTAGCTTTCCCTTTCTTTCTTTTTTTCCTTGTGTTTTCTTCTATCCCTTTCTTCCCCAGCATTGCTAGTATGTTGGCTTTTGTCCTGATCTTGTTGCACGTGGTTGGGAGCTAGATGGCTATTCCACCTCCAGCTTTAAGTCTGGACTCTAGAGTGGAAGAAAGAGGAACAGGAAGCGTGTATCAAGAAAGCAAAAACCTTTCTAAAGTCCCCAGTGGATTTCTACTTATATTTCAGTCAAATCTTAGTTACATGGTGTAGGGGTTCAGAGTATGTCACCCCAAATTAGGCACTGTGGCATATTATTTTGAATTAAAGGTACTTGAGAAACAGCCGGTGCAAAAATGTCACTCTGACCCTCCTTTGACCCCCTGAAAGCAGGAGAAAAATCTCCCATGTGAAAAAGTACACTCCTTGTAGCAGGAGGCTAGAAAGGCATCCTTATCACTAGAGATAGGGAATTTAGGGCCAAGAAGGCTGTATAAACAAACATTGTTACTTCTTCACCATTTTACCACTAGCTCAAACGCCTTTGTCTTGTCAATTCTTTACAGATTTATTGTTTCTTTATTTACAAGGTATAAAGGCATCCTCCTCTGGTCACTTCTTTGAGCCTCATATCTTTACGGGACTCCCATGCATACACATGTAATTAAATTCGTTTTTCTCCCGTTAATGTCTCTTTATTACAGGGGAGCCTCTGTCAAGCGTCTAGAAGGGTAGAGGAAAAATGATTTCTTCTCCCCTCCAATGGCCACCCTAACATCAAGGAAGAACAGAGCCTCTATAGTACACCAGGCAAGAGATAAGGAGTTAGAGGTTGAGACAGGGTCAAACCTCCTCTGATTGCTACCTCTCACCTCTCTGTACATGCCCTTCTTCCCTTTTGGTGGAGAGGCGCATTTGCCTCCCCTTAAGGGAGACAACCACAAAGTCTCATCCACAGACTGTGTCCAGCTTGACACCCCAGATCTCTGAAGGAGTACCATCCTCTGCAACACGTATGAACATGGCTCTGGTAATCCTGCAACCCGTAAGCTTAACGACAAATTGCTTGTGTCCAGGATACCTAATATACAGTGGTGAGAAGACCAGGATGACGGCAATAAAACTCCCACTCAGAGAAAGGGGAAAATGGGAAATTACTGCGGTTACCAACCTTTAGAAATGATCAAATCCTGCTAGACAATTACTGAATCCTACTGGACAGGAACAGTGAGGACTCCTTGCCCTGATAGAGAAGTAATTTCCTTAATGTGCCAATCTGGCAGCCCCTAGTCTTCTCCCTGGGGTAAACCTGTGTCTCCCTCCATCTTTGGAGATAATGCCCTTCTCTTCCTCCTGGTACTACTTGGGGACCCAGAGATTGCTTTAGAATTCAACAGCCATAGGCTGTTACCATGTTTTGTGTTTTGTTTTGTTTTTCTTTCTTTTTTTTTTAAACACCTTTATTGGAGTATAATTGCTTTACAAGGATGTGTTAGTTACTGCTTTATAACAAAGTGAATCAGTTATACATATACATATGTTCCCATATCTCATCCCTCTTTCGTCTCCCTCCCTCCCACCCTCACCATCCCACCCCTCCAAGCGGTCACAAATCACCGAGCTGATCTCCCTGTGCTATGTGGCTGCGTCCCACTAGCTATCTACCTTACGTTTGGTAGTGTATATATGTCCTTGCCTCTCTCTCGCTTTGTCACACCTTACCCTTCCCCCTCCCCATATCCTTAAGTCCATTCTCTAGTAGGTCTGTGTCTTTATTCCTGTCTTACCCCGAGGTTCTTCATGACATTTTTTTTCTTAAATTCCATATATATGTGTTAGCATACGGTATTTGTCTTTCTCTTTCTGACTTCACTCTGCATGACAGACTCTAGGTCTATCCACCTCATTACAAATAGCTCAATTTCGTTTCTTTTCATGGCTGAGTAATATTCCATTGTATATATGTGCCACATCTTCTTTATCCATTCATCCAATGATGGACACTTAGGTTGTTTCCATCTCCGGGCTATTGTAAATAGAGCTGCAATGAACATTTTGGTACATGACTCTTTTTGAATTATGGTTTTCTCAGGGTATATGCCCAGTAGTGGGATTGCTGGGTCATATGGTAGTTCTATTTGTAGTTTTTAAAGGAACCTCCATACTGTATTAATTTACGTTTCCACTAACAGTGCAAGAGGGTTCCCTTTTCTCCACACCCTCTCCAGCATTTATTGTTTCTAGATTTTTTGAAGATGGCCATTCTGACTGGTATGAGATGACATCTCATTGTAGTTTTGATTTGCATTTCTCTAATGATTAATGATGTTGAGCATTCTTTCATGTGTTTGTTGGCAGTCTGTATACCTTCTTTAGAGAAATGTATAATTAGGTTTTCTGCCCATTTTTTGGATTGGGTTGTTTGTTTTTTTGTTATTGAGCTGCATGAGCTGCTTATGAATTTTGGAGATTAATCCTTTGTCAGTTGCTTTATTTGCAAATATTTTCTCCCATTCTGAGGGCTGTCTTTTGGTCTTGTTTATGGTTTCCTTTGCTGTGCAAAATCTTTGAAGTTTCATTAGGTCCCATTTGTTTATTTTTGTTTTTATTTCCATTTCTCTAGGAGGTGGGTCAAAAAGGACCTTGCTGTGATTTATGTCATAGAGTGTTCTGCCTATGTTTTCCTCTAAGAGTTTGATAGTTTCCGGCCTTACATTTAGGTCTTTAATCCATTTTGAGCTTATTTTTGTGTATGGTGTTAGGGAGTGTTCTAATCTCATACTTTTACATGTAGCTGTCCAGTTTTCCCAGCACCACTTATTGAAGAGGCCGTCCTTTCTCCACTGTACATTCCTGCCTCCTTTATCAAAGATAAGGTGACCATATGTGCGTGGGTTTATCTCTGGGCTTTCTATCCTATTCCATTGATCTATATTTCTGTTTTACTGCCAGTACCATACTGTCTTGATTACTGTAGCTTTGTAGTATAGTCTGAAGTCAGGGAGCCTGATTCCTCCAGCTCCGTTTTTCATTGTCAAGATTGCTTTGGCTATTCAGGGTCTTTTGTGTTTCCATACACATTGTGAAATTTTTTGTTCTAGTTCTGTGAAAAATGCCAGTGGTAGTTTGATAGGGATTGCATTGAAGCTGTAGATTGCTTTGGGTAGTAGAGTCATTTTCACAATGTTGATTCTTCCAATTCAAGAACATGGTATATCTCTCCATCTATTTGCATCATCTTTAATTTCTTTCATCAGTGTCTTATAATTTTCTGCATACAGGTCTTTTGTCTCCTTAGGTAGGTTTATTCCTAGATATTTTATTCTTTTTGTTGCAGTGGTAAATGGGAGTGTTTTTCTGATTTCACTTTCAGATTTTTCATCCTTAGTGTATAGGAATGCCAGAGATTTCTGTGCATTAATTTTGTATCCTGCTACTTTACCAAATTCATTGATTAGCTCTAGTAGTTTTCTGGTAGCATCTGCAAACAGTGACAGCTTTACTTCTTCTTTTCCAATTTGGATTCCTTTTATTTCCTTTTCTTCTCTGATTGCTGTGGCTAAAACTTCCAAAACTATGTTGAATAAGAGTGGTGAGAGTGGGCAACCTTGTCTTGTTCCTGATCTTAGTGGAAATGCTTTCAGTTTTTCACCACTGAGGACGATGTTGGCTGTGGGTTTGTCATATATGGCCTTTATTATGTGGAGGAAAGTTCCCTCTATGCCTACTTTCTGCAGGGTTTTTATCATAAATGGGTGTTGAATTTTGTCGAAAGCTTTCTCTGCATCTATTGAGATGATCATACGGTTTTTTTCCTTCAATTTGTTAATATGGTGTATCACATTGATTGATTTGCGTATATTGAAGAATCCTTGCATTCCTGGAATAAACCCCATTTGATCATGGTGTTTGAGCCGTTTAATGTGCTGTTGGATTCTGTTTGCTAGTATTTTGTTGAGGATTTTTGCATGTATGTTCATCAGTGATATTGGCCTGTAGTTTTCTTTCTTTGTGACATTCTTGTCTGGTTTTGGTATCAGAGTGATGGTGGCCTTGTAGAATGAGTTTGGGAGTGTTCCTCCCTCTGCTATATTTTGGAAGAATTTGAGAAGGATAGGTGTTAGCTCTTCTCTAAATGTTTGATAGAATTCGCCTGTGAAGCCATTTGGTCCTGGGCTTTTGTTTGTTGGAAGATTTTAAATCACAGTTTCAATTTCAGTGCTTGTGATTGGCCTGTTCATATTTTCTATTTCTTCCTGATTCAGTCTTGGCAGGTTGTGCGTTTCTAAGAATTTGTCCATTTCTTCCAGGTTGTCCATTTTATTGGCATAGAGTTGCTTGTAGTAATCTCTCATAATCTTTTGTATTTCTGCAGTGTCAGTTGTTACTTCTCCTTTTTCATTTCTAATTCTATTGATTTCAGTCTTCTCCCTTTTTTTCTTGATGAGTCTGGCTAAGGGATTATCAATGTTGCTTATCTTCTCAAAGAAAAAGCTTTTAGTTTTATTGATCTTTGCTATCATTTCCTTCATTTCTTTTTCTTTTATTTCTGATCTGATTTTTATGATTTCTTTCCTCCTGCTGACTTTGGGGGTTTTTTGTTCTTCTTTCTCTAATTGCTTTAGGTGCAAGGTTAGGTTGTTTATTCGAGATATTTCCTGTTTCTTAAGGTAGGACTGTATTGCTATAAACTTCCCCCTTAGAACTGCTTTTGCTGCATCCCATAGATTTTGGGTCGTCGTGTCTCCATTGTCATTTGTTTCTAGGTATTTTTTTTATTTCCTCTTTGATTTCTTCAGTGATCACTTCATTATTAAGTAGTGTATTGTTTAGCCTCCATGTGTTTGTATGTTTTACATATGTTTTCCTGTAATTGATATGTAGTCTCATAGCGTTGTGGTCAGAAAAGATACTTGATACAATTTCAATTTTCTTAAATTTGCTAAGGCTTGATTTGTGACCCAAGATATGATCTATCCTGGAGAATGTTCCATGAGCACTTGAGAAAAATGTGTGTTCTATTGTTTTTGGATGGAATGTACTATAAATATCAATTAAGTCCATCTTGTTTAATGTATCATTTAAAGCTTGTGTTTCCTTACTTATTTTCATTTTGGATGATCTGTCCATTGGTGAAAGTGGGGTGTTAAAGTCCACTACTATGAATGTGTTACTGTTGATTTCCCCTTTTATGGCTGTTAGTATCTGCCTTATGTATTAAGGTGCTCCTATGTTGGGTGCATAAATATTTACAATTGTTATATCTTCTTCTTGTATTGATCCCTTGATGATTATGTAGTGTCCTTCTTTGTCTCTTGTAATAGTCTTTATTTTAAAGTCTATTTTGTCTGATATGAGAATTGCTACTCCAGCTTTCTTTTGGTTTCCATTTGCATGAAATATCTTTTTCCATCCCCTCACTTTCAGTCTGTATGTGTCCCTAGGTCTGAAGTGGGTCTCTTGTAGACAGCAAATATATGGGTGTTGTTTTTGTATCCATTCAGCCAATCTGTGTCTTTTGGTGGGAGCATTTAGTCCATTTACATTTAAGGTAATTATCGATATGTATGTTCCTATTCCCATTTTCTTAATTGTTTTGGGTTCGTTATTGTAGGTCTTTTCCTTCTCTTGTGTTTCTTGCCTAGAGAAGTTCCTTTAGCATTTGTTGTAAAGCTGGTTTGGTGGTGCTGAACTCTCTCAGCTTTTGCTTGTCTGTAAAGGTTTTAATTTCTCCATCAAATCTGAATGAGATCCTTGCTGGCTAGAGGAATCTTGGTTGTAAGTTTTTCTCCTTCATCACTTTAAATATGTCCTGCCAGTCCGTTCTGGCTTGCAGAGTTTCTGCTGAAAGATCAGCTGTTAACCTTATGGGGATTCCCTTGTGTGTTATTTGTTGTTTTTCCCTTGCTGCTTTTAATATGTTTTCTTTGTATTTAATTTTTTTTGACAGTTTGATTAATATGTGTCTTGGCATGTTTCTCCTTGGATTTATCCTGTATGGACCTCTCTGTGCTTCCTGGACTTGATTAACTATTTCCTTTCCCATATTAGGGAAGTTTTCAACTATAATCTCTTCAAATATTTTCTCAGTTCCTTTCTTTTTCTCTTCTTCTTCTGGAACCCCTATAATTTGAATGTTGGTGTGTTTAATGTTGTCCCAGAGGTCTCTGAGACTGTCCTCAGTTCTTTTCATTCTTTTTTCTTTATTCTGCTCTGCAGTAGTTATTTCCACTATTTTATCTTCCAAGTCACTTATCCGTTCTTCTGCCTCAGTTATTCTGCTATTGATCCTATCTAGAGTATTTTTAATTTCATTTATTGTGGTGTTCATCATTGTCTGTTTCATCTTTAGTTCTTCTAGGTCCTTGTTAAATGTTTCTTGCATTTTCTCTATTCTATTTCCAAGATTTTGGATCATCTTTACTGTCATTATTCTGAATTCTTTTTCAGGTAGACTGCCTATTTCCTCTTCATTTGTTAGGTCTGGTGCGTTTTTATCTTGCTCCTTCATCTGCTGTGTGTTTTTCTGTCTTCTCATTTTGCTTATCTTACTGTGTTTGGGGCCTCCTTTTTGCAGGCTGCAGGTTCGTAGTTCCCATTGTTTTTGGTGTCTGTCCCCAGTGGCTAAGGTTGGTTCAGTGGGTTGTGTAGGCTTCCTGGTGGAGGGGACTAGTGCCTGTATTCTGGTGGATGAGGCTGGATCTTCTCTTTCTGGTGGGCAGGTCCACGTCTGGTGGTGTGTTTTGGGGTGTCTGTGGCCTTATTATAATTTTAGGCAGCCTCTCTGCTAATGGGTGTGGTTGTGTTCCTGTCTTGCTAGTTGTTTGGTATAGGATGTCCAGCACTGTTGCTTGCTGGTCATTGAGTGAAGCTGGGTGTTGGTTTTGAGATGGAGATCTCTGGGAGATTTTTGCCGTTTGATATTATGTGGAGCTGGGAGGTCTCTTGTGGACTAGTGTCCTGAAGTCGGCTCTCCCCCGTCAGAGGTACAGCACTGACTCCTGGCTGCAGCACCAAGAGCCTTTCATCCACATGGCTCAGAATAAAAGGGAGAAAAAGTAGAAAGAAAGAATTAGTAGAAGTAGAAAGAAAGAAAGGAGGGAGGGAGGAAGGAAGGAGGGAAGAAAGGAAAAAACAGAGAAAGAAGATAAAGTAAAATAAAATAAAGTGAGGTAAAATATAATAAAGTTATTAAGATAGAAAAATAATTATTAAGAGAAAAAAAAGAAAAAAATTTAAAAACAACAACAAAAAAACGGACGGATAGAATGCTAGGACAAATGGTGGAAGCAAAGCTATACAGACAAAATCTCACACAGAAGCATACACATACACACAAAAAGAGGAAAAGGGGAAGAAATCATAAATCTTGCTCTCAAAGTCCACCTCCTTAATTTGGGACGATTCGTTGTCTATTCATGTATTCCACAGATGCAGGGTACATCAAGTTGATTGTGGAGCTTTAATCCGCTGCTCCTGTGGCTGCTGGGAGAGATTTCCCTTTCTCTTCTTTGTTCTCGCAGCTCCCGGGGCTCAGCTTTGCATTTGGCCCCACCTTTGCGTGTAGGTCGCCGGAGGGCGTCTGTTCTTTGCTCAGACAGGACGGGGTTAAAGGAACCGCTGTTTCCGGGGCTTTGGCTCACTCAGGCCAGGGGGAGGGCGGGGCATGGCGTGAGGGGCGGGCCTGCGGCGGCAGAGGCCGGCGTGACGTTGCACCAGCCTGAGGTGCGCCGTGCGTTCTCCCGGGGGAGTTGTCCCTGGATCCCAGGACCCTGGCCGTGGCGGACTGCACAGGCTCCCCGGAAGGGGTGTGTGGAGAGTGACCTGTGCTCGCACACAGGCTTCTTGGTGGCGGCAGCAGCAGCTTTAGCGTCCCATGCCCGTCTCTGGGGTCCGCGCTTTTAGCCGCGGCTCGCGCCTGTCTCTGGAGCTCCTTTAAGCAGCGCTCTTAATCCCCTTTCCTCGCGCACCAGGAAACAAAGAGGGAAGAAAAAGTCTCTTGCCTCTTCGGCAGGTCCAGACTTTTCCCCGGACTCCCTCCCGGCTCGCCGTGGCGCACTAACCCCCTGCAGGCTGTGTTCACGCCGCCAGTCCCTTCCCTGCGCTCCGACCGAAGCCGAGCCTCAGGTCCCAACCTCCGCCTCTGGGTGAGCAGACAAGCCTCTTGGGCTGGTGAGTGCCGGTCGGCCCTGATCCTCTGTGCGGGAATCTCTCCGCTTTGCCCTCGGCACCCCTGTGGCTGGGCTCTCCTCCGCGGCACCGAAGCTTCCCTCTCCGACACCTGCAGTCTCCGCCTGTGAAGGGGCTTCCTAGTGTATGGAAACCTTTCCTCCTAAACTGCTCCCTCCCACTGGTGCAGGTCCCATCCCTATTCTTTTGTCTCTGTTTATTCTTTTTTCTTTTGCCCTACCCAGGTACGTGGGGGGTTTCTTGCCTTTCGGGAGGTCTGAGGTCTTCTGCCAGCGTTCAGTAGGTGTTCTGTAGGAGTTGTTCCACGTGTAGATGTATTTCTGGTGTATCTGTTGGGGGAGGAAGGTGATGTCCGCGTCTTACTCTTCCAACATCTTCCCGGAAGCTCCTTGTTTTGTTTTTCAATCAACACAGTCCTCTCCTAAACCTGGTAGGTTTTTGGATTATCTATTTCCAATTAATTCTTTGTGCAAGTAACCACAGTCAAGACTTTTTCTAGATAGTCTTTGAGCCTGAAAATTTTTGGCTCTCAGGCCAGCCTTTGTGCTCTGCCAGTCCCCCACTCCCAGAATTTAACGGCCACAGGCTTGAGGCACTGTTTAAGCAAAGGCAGGAAAACAACACCCTTAATCCCATCTTCTTCCACTGGCATTCCTTGTCTGGCAAAGAATTTTTTTTAAATAAATTTATTGATTGATTTTTTGGCTGTGTTGGGTCTTCGTTGCTGTGCACAGGCTTTCTCTAGCTGCGGCGAGCGGGGGCTACTCTTCGTTGCGGTGCGCAGGCTCCTCATTGCAGTGGCTTCTATTGTTGCGGAGCACGGACTCTAGGCGCGCGGGCTTCAGTAGTTGTGGCTCGCGGGCCCTAGGGCGCAGGCTCAGTAGTTGTGGCGCACGGGCTTAGCTGCTCCATGGCATGTGGATCTTCCCGGACCAGGGCTCGAACCCGTGTGCCCTGCATTGGCAGGCGGATTCTCAACCACTGCGCCACCAGGGCAGTCTTGTCTGACAAAGAATTCTTAAGTGTGAAGGTATTGGGTAAAGTTCTGGGCTCCCAGTCTTCTGCCCTGCTGGCCTGTTGCTTCACAGCCCTGCTGGCTTGGACCGCAGGGTGAGGTATTGAAGCAGTCGACGTTTTCAGCCTCACAAGTATCCCAACACTAGGACTTCCGGAGTCTGCAGACAGAGCCCCTCTTAGCCCTGCAGTTCTCCACATTCCCTTCCCTCTGTGTTTGCATCCCGCTAACTTGAGTCTCAGTTCACTCCTCTTTTAGAGATCCTTTGCTGAAAGTGGCAAGACATGTGGTTTCCAGCACACTCAGAGTCCTTATAATGGCCCCAAGGCCTTCCATGCTCTCACTCCCCTCCCCTACGACACACCCCTCTACATCATTTTTTACTATCCTCCTTTTCTTTGTCTCCTTAGTCTTCCAGGAACACTCCAATGATACCCCTCCTATTCCCCCAGCTTGGACAGTGTCATCCAGGTAGCCTCATGGCTCTCCCTCTCACTTCCTTGAGGTCCCTGCCTACTTTTCACATTATCACAGTAGCCTTTTTGACCAACTCATATAAAAGCAACTCCCATTTGTAGAACTCCCTTATCTCCTTTACTTTGCTGATTTTTTTCCTATAGCACTTCGTAGACTGCACATTATATGACAAGGGGTGACAGATGATATTCGGCCCAGATATTTCATTACCACATATCAAATTTCACCACCTTTTCAGCCTGAAATGATTGATTCCTTGGTATTCTCTGACCTACTTCCTCTTAGCCAATTCCACACTTTAGTTTTCTTACTCTTGTGGTTTCTCATTTCTGATAAAAGTCATAATCAGTCAGGAATACTTTCACCTGCAAGTAATCAAAAACTTCAGTGTGGTTGTTAAATAGATGGAGGATTATTTGTCTCAAATCACAAGAAATTGGGGGACAGGTAGGTAGTCCAGGTTTGGTGCAGTGAATTCGCTGGGTCCAGGCTTCTCCGTCTTGCCACATTTTTAGTATTTTGGCCTGTGTCCCCGTGCTGGTTTCCTGTTAGACACAATACGGCTACTGCATCTCCATGCTTTGGACACACATTTAAGCAAGAGGAAGAAAGAAAGGGCATTAGCTGTATCAATAATGAAAAACTTTTCCAGAAATCCTCAGCACTTTCATTTTTTTCTTCATGTCCAGAACTGTATCACATGGCCTCTTCAATATGCAAGAAAATTGTAGACAGTGAATATTTTTAGCTGGAAACATGGCTCCCTGGAACGAAATCTGGGCTCTGTTAATAAGGAAGAAGAGGTGAATGGCTATTAGGTAAACAGAAAAATCTGTCAGTGTTTTCCTCTTCTGTGAAGTGCTATTTATACATTATGCCTATTTTTTCTACTGGGTTATTTATCACCACCTCATTAATTTTTAGGGGCACACTGTATAATTGGAATGTTAATGCTTTGTTGATTTTATGCATTACAAATAGTTTCTACCATTCATTCATTCATTTTTTTAAAAGTGTGGTTAAAATATACATAAATTTACCATCTTAACTTTTTTAAGTGTACAGTTCAGTGACATTAAATACATAGTCACACTGTTGTGCAACCATTATCAGAACTTTTTCATCTTTCTCAGCTTAAACTCTATACCTATTAAATACTAACTCTCCATTCTCCACCTGCCCCCAACCCCTGGCGACCACCATTCTACTTTCTGTCTCTATGCATTCAACTACTCTAGGACCTGATGTAAGTGGAATCATGCAATATTTGTCCTTTTGTGGCTAGCTTATTTCATTTAGCATAATGTACTCAAGGTTCATCCATGTTGTAGCATGTGACAACATTTCCTTCATTTTTAAGGCTGAATAATATTCCTTTTGTACATATCGACCACATTTTGCTTATCTATTCATCCGTCAGTGGTAAATGGACATTTGGGTTGCTTCTACCTTTCGGCTACTGTGAATAATGCTGCTATGAATATGGGTGTACAAGTGTCTCCTCAAGACCTTGCTTTCAGCTCTTTGAGGTATATATCATGAAGTGGAATTGTGGGGTTATTTTATTTATTTATTTGAGGAACCACCATGCTGTTTTGGCTGCACCATTTTACATTCCCACCAACAGTGCACAAGGGTTCCAATTCCTCCCCACCCTCGCCAACAAATTTTTTTTGTAGTAGTAGTGGTCATCCTGATGGGTATGAGATGGTATCACATTGTGGTTTTGATTTGCATTTCCCTAATGACTAGCGATGTTGGGCATCTTTTCATGTCCTTGTTGGCATTTGTGTATCTTTTTTTTTTTTTTTTTGGCTGCGTTGGGTCTTCACTGCTGCATGGGGGCTTTCTCTAGTTGCGGAGAGCGGGGCCTACTCTTCGTTGCAGTGTGCATGCTTCTCATTGCAGTGGCTTCTCTTGTTGCGGAGCACAGGCTCTAGGCGCATGGACTTCAGTAGTTGCAGCATGCGGGCTTCAGTAGCTGTGGCTCACAGGCTCTAGAGCGCAGGCTCAGTAGTTGTGGCGCACGGGCTTAGTTGCTCCGCGGCATGTGGGATCTTCCCGGACCAGGTCTCAAACCCGTGTGCCCTGCATTAGTGGGCGGATTCTTAACCACTGTGCCACCAGGGAAGTCCTGTATATCTTTTTTTTTGAGAAATGTCTATTTAAGTCCTTTGCCCGTGTTTTAATCATGTTGCTTGGGGGTTTTTGTTGTTGTTGTTCAGTTGTAGGAGTTCTTTATATATTCTGGATATTAACCCTTTGTCAGATATTTGGTTTGTAAGTATTTTCTCCCATTCTGTGGGTTGACTTTTTACTCTGTGTCTTTTAATGCACAAAAGTTTTTAATCTTGATGCAGTCCTGTTTATCTGTTTTCACTTTTGTTGCCTGTGCTTTGGTGTCATTCCAAGAAATCATGGTCAAATTTAATATCAAGAAGCATTCCTCCTGTGTCTTTTCCTTAAAGTGTTATAGTTTTCACTCTTATGTTTAGGTCTTTAATACATTCTGAGTTAATTTTTTTTTTTTTTTTGCGGTACGCAGGCTTCTCACTGTTGTGGCCTCTCCCGTTGTGGAGCACAGGCTCTGGACGCACAGGCTCAGCGGCCATGGCTCACGGGCCCAGCCGCTCCGCGCCATGCGGGATCTTCCTGGACCGGGGCACGGACCCGTGTGCCCTGCATCGGCAGGCGGACTCCCAACTACTGCGCCATCAAGGAAGCCCTGAGTTAATTTTTATACATGGTGTAAGGTAAGAGTCCAACTTCACTCTTTTGCATGTGGCTATCCAGTTTTCCCTATACCATTTGTCGAAGACTGTCCTTTCCCCACTGAATGGTCTTGGTATCCTTGTCAAAAATCATTTGACCACATACGGAAGAATTTATTTCTGGGCTATCTATTCTATTATGTTGGTCTGTATGTCTGTCTTTATGCCAGCACCACACTGTTAAAATACACAGTTAATATATATTATTTTAACAATGTCTAAAGTTATTCAGTATCCTTATCCTTCTCCCAAAACAATACAGATCTTGCACACTTTAACCATAAGATATCCTCCTCCATCTTTTAATTTCTGAACAGCTTTAAGTTGTCTTTCTTAAACACAAAGAAATTAGTTATTTGTAAGTTACCATTAGTAGTTATATTTAAATTTACCAACTTTTTAAAAAATCAATTTTTATCAGTTTCTGGGCTTTCTATTATTTATTTATTTTTAAAGATTTATTTTTATTTATTTAGTTAATTTATTTTTGGCTGTGTCAGGTCTTAGTTGCGGCACGAGGGATCTTCGTTGACGCATGTGGATATTTCGTTGTTGTGCGCGGGCTCTTCGTTGCGTCGCTCGGGCTTCTCTCTAGCTGTGGCATGCTGGTTTTCTCTTCTCTAGTTGTGGCGAGCAGGCTCCAGAGCGCTTGAGGAGCCTCTGAGGTTTGAGGCACGTGGGCTCTAGCTGAGGCGCGCGAGCTCAGTAGTTATGGCTTGCAGGCTTAATTGCCCCATGGCATGTGGGATCTTAGTTCCCTGACCAGGGATTGAACCTGCATCCCCTGCATTGTAAGGTGGATTCTTTACCACTGGACCACCAGGGAAGCCCCATGGACTTTCTGTTGTTTATTGATTCTATGATATTCTCTAAGATTCCCCCTTCTTTTGCCGAAGGGCATTTGTACTGATTTTTAAGTTATTGTCTTTTAGCTCAAAATCCACTCTTTGCTCTGTGATGCTGGGCCTGGGACTTTGCAAACCATGTGTCTCCTTTGTGACCTGGCTCCCTGTTAGGCTTTACCAACAAGGGACCCTAGAAGTAGACTGGAGAGCTGGAGAAAAGAGGAGTGACTTGCTTCTTCTTATTTATGTTATTCTTGTTAGCATTTCCTCAAAATCTTTCCACATTCCACTCATCCCTTTGCATCTGAGGTCCAAAAAAACACTTTTTTTTAAAGGAGGAAGACTCATAATCTTACCTCGCTGGAAAAAAATGTTTTTGTATGCAAGTACTTTTGGAAAAAAAAAAGACGACAGCTTTATTGAGATATAATCTACATTCAATAAAACTCACGCACTTAAATGTACAATTCACTGGTTTTTAGTATATTCAGAATCACACAACCATCACCACAATCTAATTTTAGAAAATTTTCATCACCCCCAAAAGAAACCCCGTACGTATTAGCAGCCTAATAGAATCATTTTTAGTTTGAGATTCCATTTGGCCTTTAGCCGGATACATACACATTTTTATCCAATTATAATCATGGTGTACCTGACATTTTATATACCTTATGATGGTCTTACTTTACATTGCAAGAATTTTCTGTTTCTAGAGTCTTCATAATTATTTAAGATTTTAATGTAATATGTCACTGTGTGGGCTTACCATGATTAACTGAGGAAGTGTGATTGTTTCCACCTAAGGCAAGGTTTCACAATACTGGCCCAGAAATTGTGCTAAAGCTTTATCTTAGGCCCTGTCTTTCACTTCTGGACAATTGCATTTGGTGGGTAAGAGATCAGATGAAGACAGTGCCAAACATTCCAGACCCTGTGTCCTCTGGGCTGACAGCCGCCCTTGGACAGGCCACATTCACATGTTGTGGCATCCTGCTTTATAGGTCCTGTTCAACTCAAACCAATCATGGTCAGGATGGGCAGGTTCTGTCTGCACAGGCTAAGCAATGTTCACAGGAGAAAGCCTGATCCAAAGGCTTCCTGTTAATTAGTGTTTCTCACCTGCTGGGTATTACCTGTCTTTTCATCACCTTACCCCCTCCATGCCAGAGGCAACTTTTTTTTTTTTTTGCGGTATGCGGGCCTCTCACTGCTGTGGCCTCTCCCGTTGCAGAGCACAGGCTCCGGACGCGCAGGCTCAGCGGTCATGGCTCACGGGCCCAGCTGCTCTGCGGTATGTGGGATCCTCCCAGACCTGGGCACGAACCTGTGTCCCCTGCATCGGCAGGCGGACTCTCAACCACTGTGCCACCAGGGAAGCCCCCAGAGGCAGCTTTGACCCTGAGGATCCTGAGGCTCATTGCCTAGATTCTATAAATTTTTTGCTGGGAATATAAAAGATCCGAGAGGACTATAAAGTTTTACTCCTAAGAGATGTAAGCCTACATATTTTACCATGTTCTTAAAGACATAGGAAGCGTTTAAGACTTTATCCTTGAAATAAAATCTTGGCAGGACCACTGTCTTTGGCTGCACAATTCCAGGGGCCGCCATTCATAAAAACTACAGTATGTGAAAGGCACACCCTAGTGTACAGAGTGTAACCAGCACCAATGTCCTTAGCAGCCTGGGTTCTTGGCCAGCACATATATAGTAACAACAGGACAGAAGTAATGAGGAGGATAATTAACATTCTATGGCACCTTCTGTGTGTGAGATTTAGCTAGAATGTCTCATCAAATCTGAACATAAAACCAGGGATGATACTTCGGCTCTCCTTCAGGCTCTCCCACCCCCATCTTTACTGAGGAATAATTGACAAACAAAAATTGTATATCTTTAAGGTGTACATCTTGCTGCTTTGATATATGTTTATGTTGTGAAGTAATAGCCGCAATCAAGCTAATTAACATATTCATCCCCTCACATAGTTACCATTTTCCTGTTCTTTTCTCTCTCTCTCTGTTTTGTTTGTTTGTTGGGGGTTTTTTTGGTGAAAACACATAAGATTTTCCCTCTTAGCAAATAAACAACACGGTATTGTTGACTCTAGTCACAATACATTACATTAGTAATGTATTAGATCTGGAGATCTAATCTAGTACCTTAGATCTCCAGAACAATCTGCAAGATCTCATCTCGTATAACTGAAACTTTGTGCCCCTTAACCACCAACTCCCCATTTTTCTCTCCCCCAGTCCCTGGCCACCACCATCTACTCTCTGCTTCTATGAGTTTGCCTATTTTATTTATTTATTTGTTTGTTTGTTTGTTTATTGGCTGCATCGGGTCTTAGTTGCGACTCGCGGGCTTCTCTCTAGTTGTGGTGCACGGGCTTAGTTGCCCCGTGACACGCGGGACCCTAGTTCTCTGACCAGAGATCAAACTGGCGTCCCCTGCGTTGGAAGATGGACTCTCAACCGCTGGACCACCAGGGACGTCCCGAGTTTGGCCCTTTTAGATTCCGCTCCCCTCTGTGCTTTTATTTATTTATTTTTATTTTTTTTTTTTTTTTGGCGGTACACGGGTCTTTCACTGTTGTGGCCTCTCCCGTTGCGGAGCACAGGCTCCGGACGCGCAGGCTCAGCGGCCATGGCTCACGGGCCCAGCCGCTCCGCGGCACGTGGGATCTTCCCCGACCTGGGCACAAACCCGTGTCCCCTGCGTCGGCAGGCGGACTCTCAACCACTGCGCTACCAGGGAAGCCCTCCTCTGTGCTTTTATGTATGCAGTTCCCTCTGGCTGAGGCATTCTTTTCCTGTAGCTTCATGTGACCCACCTCTATTTTTTCTGCCCTACTTAGCTCTGCTGTCACCTTCCTAAGCTCCCTAAGTGGGAAGGTTGCTGTGCCTCTGGGCTCCGTTGCAGAAACACCCAGCAGATAGCTCTACCATAAGGCTTATTGAATAGAAAGCGATTGGCTGTTTGCCTATGTCTCCCCCAAAGATTTAATCATGTCTTCCTAGCATACTGAAAGTTTTCAATAACATTCACTGAACCTATAGATGAGGTACTGAGACTACCATAGTATTTCCCCAAACTTATGTGTAAAGGAGCCAGGAGTAGAACCCTGGCCTTTGACTTCAAATCCCAAGTTCTGGAGGTTCCTCTATCCAACCTCCATGCTGGAGGTTCCTCTATCCATCCCCAGTTAAAGTCCCACCTTCAAGGCATCTGTGTGATTTTGTTTTGAAGCTGGTATGTAACTTCACATGACCTGTGCATTGAATAAGCAAATCTTAAGGGAAAGTAATCAGAGAATGCATCTTTATTTTTCTTCCCACTGTTTCTCTCCTCTAGCTAAGACCATCTGTAGATGGAAATCTTTCTTCACTTTATGCTTCCACCCCTCCCCTTCAACTTGCTAAATAACCAAGATTTCTGGGTTCTCAGAGGTTGAAGGGGTGAAAAAAGAAGAAACACAGCTGGAAAGCAGGGTTGGAAGGAAGGTGCTTGCCTCAGGTGCAGAATTTAAAGGGCATCAGTAATCAAGGTAAATATTAATGCAATGTTTTAAAAAATTGAATGCAAAAAATCCAGCATGAACAACACACCAAAAATGTAAATATAGACAGGCTGTCGTTTTTTGTTTGTTTTATGACCTTGAGTTATTGTGCAATGGAAACAGTGTTTCTAATCATCAGCTTGTAGTTCAAGGGCCACCGGGTCATCGGGGTCATCGTGTCCCCCAATGAGTATGTTTATGAGGGTTTACAATGGTGGGAGAACAGACTGGGCAACTCAGGACTTCATATGTCATCCTGTTTTTAGATTGTAAAATCTTTATTAACTTTTCCACTTGGTTCAACATATGGGAGGATAATTTGATAAGTGTATATAGGGGTGCGGATTTTTCCTATGGACGCAGGCTCCAATATGGCTTGGTACAGCACTGCAGGAAAGTTCTTACTTGACTGGTAGACTTGGAAGATGACCTTACAGCTCTGGGTCTGACAGATGTTTCTGGCTGACGATTTCTTTCATGGGACTCTTCCCAGGTTCTTTGGAGGCAGCCCCTGGGAACACTGGGCTGCCTTTCCTGTGATGTTTTCCACAGGTTGGCCAGTTCTTTCTCTGGTTTTTCAGGGGTTTGCTCCATGTAGAGTCTTGTTTTCTGCTGTCCTTCCTTCCTTCATGTGCCCTCTGGGGCCAGGTCCAATATGGCTCCAGGCAGGCTCTCTACTGAGAGGGCCACAGTGGGTCTTCAAAATGCTCAAGCGTCCTCTGCTCTGACACTCTCTGGGAGCATGGCCACCCCAAGCAGCCACTCCCCTACACTCCCACTATCCTTATCTCACTTCCGGATCTGATGTCAGCCCTTCTCTGGCTTGGGGTTTTTCTAGGTGGGAATCAGGCACCAGTTCACTGTGTTTCTTCTTTCTTCACCTGACATAAAGGGAGAAGTACCCTCCACTCCCCTAAGGGGGGTAGGAGAGAGAATCACAGCACAATTTTCTGCAAGTAAATTTTGCTACAAATTCTTCTCCTTTTTCCACAATTTTCTCCTTTTATACTTTTAATATGGGTAAAGGGTTTTTAAGAGCCATGCTACCAATTTTTTAGATATCCGCTGAAAGATTCCTGTAGGGTGGTCTATCTTGAAAATTCCTTCGGAATCAAATAGGTATTGCCTTGGTGTCTCAGCTGAAAAGTCCATTTTAACATTCTGCTACTGTTATATTGAAGAAGTATTTTTCCTAAAGATCTGGACATGGTGAGATGAAGTGTGAATTAAGATTCCTCAGCTCTATTCTTAAAGGCAGGGGTCTACATTTTAGTAAAAACTTAATATTTCAAACTGGAACCCGTGGAGTCCCTGTGAATGGTGTGACAGTGGAGCCAGTGCCTGGAACATCACCTAAAGTTAGTGTTCGTACCTGAGTCATGGCCGAGATAACTCACTTCATATCGGGCAGTGATTCATCAAACTTCAGATTCTTTACTACATCCTACTGAGAGTGGCTAAAACTCACAGGTAAAGATCCCAAAGGTGGAAGTTGCTACAGTCTCATTTTCAGACCAGATGTTGTGTGTGAAAGACAAACTTTGAAGAGCTATATACGGGTTTGTTATTATTAGTTTTCTCTGGAAGTCTAATTCTCTGTATGCAGTGTCAAAGTATAGGTCAGCCAAATTTCTAAGTGAGTAATTCACAGATTCAAAATTAGCAGAATTCAGTTAAGGAGGGTTTGGCTGTGACTATCTTTATTCTGCTGTAGGAATATAATGCCAGTCTTTTTAGGTGTTGCTAGTAACCAGCCTCAGGCCAGTTTGTCTGTGTTGTCTCTCTGTTAGCAATCTTTGTACAATTTAGCTTACCTAAGAAAATGCTAATCCTAGTACGTGTTTCTCCTCGAGTCTATTTTAAATGGAAGTAGGACAATACTGCAGGATAGGAAATTGTTTATAGTATATCACACTGATCTGACATTCAGCCATCACGTTAAATATCATTTCTGGAGAGATGCTTTTGGAGTGTCAAGGTCCCTTGATAGGCTACAAGTACCATGAGGGTAGGGACTGTCTGTATCTCGCCCACTGCTGTGCCTCCAGGAGCTCGTACGTGGCTAGCACAAAGCAGATACTCCGTGATCATCCTCTCAATGGATGAACTCACATACTCACTAACGTGTTGCAGGCCCAGTGTTCGGTACTGGGATATAAAGAGGACAGATGAGGTCCCTGTCCTCGAGCAGCTTATGGTCCCTTGAGGGGAGACCGAGAACTGCTGTGCAGTACGAAAAGCACTTTGTAGAGCACAACATCTGAGTTGTGTGGGAACACAGAGGAGGGGTATGTGGCACTGTTTGAGTGAGGGTGGGAGGAATGGGGGAGTGACCCAGAGAGGGCAGTGTCGCTTGAACTAAGTGTTTAAGGATGGGTAAAAGTTAGCCAGATCAGAGCAGTAGAGGAGAAGAAATTGCTTGTTCAAAAGGAGAGAGTACAAAGAGTGTGTTTGTGTATCAGCACTGCCCTAAGGCAGGGTCTAAGAGGTATGTGAGTGTGTGTGTGTGTGTGTGTGTGTGTGTGTGTGTGTGTGTGTGTGTGTGTCTATGTCTATCAGTGTGTGGCTGTGATGAAAAAGTCAGCTGGTGCTCATGGGTTCCTCTGAAGACCCATGACCCTCTTTCCAAACAACGTATTGGGCTGAAACAGACTTTTTCCATCTGCTTGCTCTTTGCCTTGCACCCACTTCCGTCCTTCTCCCCCAAGTCATTTGTTTGGCCTTGATGCCTGGCTACCTGGCCAGGGCTCCTTTTCTTTTCTGTCCCTGCATGGGTGTAGCCTCCTCATTTACATGGCCAGCAGTCCTTGGAGTGGGGGACATCTCTGAGTCAGCCCCAAATCGTAGTCCCAGGACAGTGACTCCTTCATATCACAAATGGTGATTATTTCCCCTCTATGGAATTATTTGATTAGTTGTCTTAATCTTTCATTTTCTTTCCATTCAAAGACACAATCTGATATTCATGTCTTAGTTTTTTCTTTGGGAAAAGCAACCGAGGATACCACACTGCTAAGGCAATGGGACAAGAACAGTGGAATCAAGCTCAGAGAACCAGGTTCCAGTAAAACCAGGACCACTGATTAGCTGTATAACCTTGGAAAATTGGTTTTCTTGTGTTTAAAACAATAGCTGGACTAGTACTAGGTGCTCTCTAAGATATTGTCCCACTCAGATTCTTGTCAAGGGAGGAAATATTTAGCCTTTACTAAGGAAGAGACAAGGTATTATTGATATTGAGCAAAAACAGTAGTAATCACCTGCCCATCTCTCTCTCTGTTTCTCTCTCTCTCTCTCATACACACACAGACACACACACACTCCATGGGAATATCTCAGTGAAAGGAAATCAGCTAAACAGAAACCCAGCAGTGGGTGTAAGGTTAGCATTCTCCATAAATATCTTGATAATTGTACACTTGTGATTAAGTTCTGCTTGAGAAAATTGGTTCTCATGGTGCCACTTGAGAACTTCCTTCATTGCTTACTCAACTCCAAAGCTAAGTGGGTTTCTGTATCCTATTAGTCACCAACTTAGTTTGTTGTCCTAAGGTCCAAAGCACTATGATACCACTGAGAGATGGCATCATCTACCTGACTTCCGACCAATATATGGTGGAAGTTGGTGATCTGTATTTTATGAACAACAACAAAACAAAAATCTGTTTACATTTAGATTTTGAAGAATATCTTCCCATCTAAAGGAGAGCTAATTACACTGTTTTTCTTCAAGGGGGTAGCTGGTTCTGAGTTTCTGGTATTTGGTATGCGTGCATGTGTGTGTGTACCTGTCTAAAATAACGTAACAGTTCCAGTTTGGCAACCCCCTAATTGCAGGGATGGCTAAAAAGATTATTATACATGTTATTGCAGAGAACTCAGCACCCTATAAAGTCATGTGGCAGGAACTGGGGCATTTCTCAATTTATCGCGTAACATTGCATTAAACCAACTCTTCTCTGTAAACAGCAGGCCAGGAGGACTACCTGGAGGGTGGACTTGTAGGGTCTTCTCGAAACTGTTGTCGCGGGAGGGTGGAGAAATCATTTTGTTAATTCTTATGTTGTTCTTTGGCTTTTCTCCTTTTATTTCTCTCTTTTTTTCTAATTAGAAAAGGAGTACTTATTGAATGTAGAGTGCATAAAATGCATTTTGTAAAATGCATAAAAATATAAAGAAGCAGAAATAAAATTGAGATCCCATTTCCCAGTTACAACCATTATTAACCTTTAGAAATATTCCCTTACTGTCTTTATTCATGCATAAAAAAATAGTTATGCTCTGCTTTTAACACAATGTTACAAGGCAGGCGTTTTTCTTATTTAAAAAATTATTAAAAACCATCATTTCAAGTGGCTACCTGGTGTTTTATTTATGGATTTGCCTAAACAGACTTCTATCATTAGATGTTAGGTCAGTGTCAATTTTTCACCTGTATAAAAAGTTTTACGTTGTTCATCTTAATGTCAAAATATTTGTGTATATTTTGGATTACTACTTTAGCATAGGCTACTGAAAAATGGAATTTCAAGGTCAGAAAGTAGAACATTTTAAAGCATCTTTAAACACATTGTGAATTCTGAAAAGTTGTATTAATTTTTATTCCTACTACCAGCAATATATGAAAGGACCCATTTCATCACACTTTCGTCAGTTGGGACATTCACATTTTAACACATCTTTGCTCAGTTCATAGGTAGGTGAAATACCATGTATTTATAGTTTTAATTCTCAGTTATTTGATTTCAGTGAAGTTAATCATTTTACCAAATGTTTATCATCCAATTGCATGTGCATTGTCTCTTCATGTTCTTTGTCCATTGTCTATACAGAATTTAGAGGGTTTCTTTTACTCATTTGTATGAGTTCATTTACTCCTTAGTCTATAATATTTGTTTCAGTATTTCCCTCAAGTGTTGCTTGTATTTCAAACCTACCTATATCTCTTTGATGCAGCTCAACTTTTTAATCTTTTATTTTCTTTTATTTATCTTTTTAATAAATTTATTTATTTTATTTAGATATTTTTGGCTGCCCTGAGTCTTCGTTGCTGCATGCGGCCTTTCTCTAGTTGCGGCGAGTGGGGGCTACTCTTCGTTGCGGTGCGCGGGCTTCTCATGGCGGTGGCTTCTCTTGTTGCGGAGCACGGGCTCTAGGTGCACAGGCTTCAGTAGTTGTAGCACGTGGGCTCAGTAGTTGCAGCGTGCAGGCTCTAGAGTGCAGGTTCAGTAGTTGTGGCTTGCGGGCTTAGTTGCTCCACGGCACGTGGGACCTTCCAGGACCAGGGCTCGAACCCATGACCCCTGTACTGGTGGCAGGCGGATTCTTAACCACTGCACCACCAGGGAAGCCCCTCTTTTATTTTTAAACTTAGAAAGTTATCTCCAGTCCAGAGATATTTAACAAAGTTTTCCTTCTCTTTTCTTTTATTGTATATCCGTAAGCTATTTTAAATGCAAAACACTTACATACTGCCAAAGTCTGAGGATATACTCATCAGCTCAAAGAAAGCATAAGTAATGATTCATTAAGAAGGTAAAGCTGGTCTCTATTAGGAACCAGTTGGACTGCAAACTTTTAATAAGAGTATTTGAAAGAAAAACCTGTGGGCTTCCCTGGTGGCACAGTGGTTGAGAGTCCACCTGCCGATGCAGGGGACACGGGTTCTGTGCCCCGGCCGGGAAGATCCCACATGCCGCGGAGAGGCTGGGCCCATGAGCCATGGCCACTGAGCCTGCGCGTCCGGAGCCTGTGCTCCGCAACTGGAGAGGCCACAACAGTGAGAGGCCCGTGTACCGCAAAAAAAAAAAAAAAAAGGAAAGAAAGAAACATCTGTGACTGTCCATGAGCTGCTGATTAGGAAGAGTGGGGATGACTGGGAGGGGATGGTTAGAGAGTCTGGAATGATGGATTTTCACACTGGTTTGAGGCCTCTTCATGTTTTTCATTCTTTTCTTTTCCTGAGTTTCTAGAGTAAATTTGTAGCAGCCGTGGGTTCAAGGAATGATGACTTAAGACCTTTCCTAAGAATGACAGAAAACTGTGGGTTGCGGAAAGCACAGTTCCTCATTTTCAAAAGGAACTGAGAAGAGAGAAAAAAGAGAGAACTGGGGGAAAGTGGACTGGGAATCTCTTAATGTCTCACCATGATAAACAAAAACAGTGGGTAAATGTAAAATTTTAGTGTCAAGGCACAGAAGGTGAGTTACATGGGAAAGTGGAGCCTAAATGAGAGAAAGTTATTCCCCTTTTGAAATGAAATGAGAATCGGAATTAGATTAAGCAGTCATACAGTTTGAAACTCAGTGTGAGAGAGGCAGATATTTGTAGTTCATATATTTTATCTATACTTTGAACCTACTTATCTTTATTTTATCATTGCAGATTATTTAAATATTTGTATAGGTTATCAATTCAGCTAGCACACTTAATTTTTAGTTGAAATTACAATGTATGCCCTCATGATCATTCCCACTTGGACAAAGCCTAAGTGGCTGGTCTAGCAGCTACTAAGGAGAATTTATCTTTTAACCTACCTGAACTGCAAACATAGTGACTAAGAGGAACTACTTGGTTTGTAAAGCACTGGCTTGGTAAACTCAGCCTTATAAAGTGACCACAGGTTTCACAAATTAACATTTGTGCCCTGTTTGAGCACATTTGCCAAGAGTCTTTCTGTAACCTGGGATCTAGTTCTGCATTTCTAAGGGATCCTGGGCAAAACATCTAGCTCCTGACATGCCAATTTCTTCAGCTGTTCTCTGGGGGCTTTGACTAAATCTCTAAGGTTGCTGCCAGCTCTAAAGCTTGGATTTTTTTTTTTAATCCTGCAATTAAAAGAAACCTAACAAGGAGAGTTTTCTTGCCATTCTTCTTTAGCCATATGAAAAATACATTTCAGAAGAGTCACAGGAAGCAGCCTGGAACTTTATAATTGATTAGGAATACTAGAAAGACAAAATAATATTATTCCTTTAAGTTACTCTAATTGCCTAAGCAGTGTGACAAGGCTCTGACTTTTTTTGTTCTTTTTTTTTTAAAATCTTTAAATTTTTTTTCTGTTTTCTTTATCTTGGTATGTAAGAAATATTTACCATATTCAATTAAGTGCAAAGATTTTAATAACGAATTAAAACAGAGCAAAGAATAAAACCATACATATTCTGATATATTAGAACACCTTCCTATAGTAAAATCCTTATTGTTCAAATAACTTGGCCATGATTGAGGCACTACCATCACCTGCTGGCACATTGCCTAATTACAGGAAAAGCATCTGAAGAAAAGTCAGCTTGTGAAACTAAAAAGTGATGGCACACGTTATGTTTTTTTTAATAAGCAGTGATTTAAAAAAAAATTTTGTTTATTTTCTGGCTGCATTGGGTCTTCGTTGCTGCGCACGGGCTTTCTCTAGTTGCAGCGAGCGGGGGCTACTCTTTGTTGTGGTGCACGGGCTTCTCATTGTGGTGTCTTCTCTTGCTGTGGAGCACGGGCTCTAGGTGCGCGGGCTTCAGTAGTTGTGGCGCAGAGGCTCAGTAGTTGTGGCTCATGGGCTCTAGAGCGCAGGCTCAGTAGTTGTGGTGCACGGGCTTAGTTGTTCCGTGGCATGTGGGATTTTTCCCAGACCAGGGCTTGAACCCGTGTCCCATGCATTGGCAGGCGGATTCTTAACCACTGCGCCACCAGGGAAGTCCCACAAGTGTTATAGTTTTAAACAAGCCTCTGAAATGTATATTTAACAAGGCAATTGCTATTTGGATAAAGATTTTATAATCTAGTAGTGACCAGGTTAGTGCCACTGAACCTATAGTCAGACAACATCGATTATTAAATTCTTGCATCTGTGCTCTTGGGAAGGAAAAAAATCCACTTTTTTTTTTTCCCCAATTGCTCCAGTAGCATTTATTTATTTATTTAAAATTTTAACCAAGTCATGATGTTTATTGTGGAAAAGTTAGAAACCTCAAAGAAGCAACAAGGTTATAAAAGTCATTTACAATGGCATCACCCAGGAGTAAACACTGTTAACTTTTGGGTATATTTCCAATATCATAATTTTTTCTACATCATTTTTAATGATGGGATAACAATATTAACAATAACAGCTAACACTTACATTGTACTTACTATATGCCAGGCACAGTTCCAAGTGCTTTATATATATTAAATTTAATCTTCATGGCTGGCTTATGAAGAAGGTAGTATTATTATCTTCATGTTACACACATTGAAGCATATAGAAAAGAAATAACTTACCAGATGTTACACATATAATAATTGGTAGAGCTGGGATTCAAACTTAGTCTGCTTGGATTTAGAATCTGTTCTTAACCACTATACTCTACCGCCTTTCTGTATTCTGTTATGCTGATAAATTTTATTCACTAAATTACCACTGTTGGACAGTTAGGAAGTTTCTAAGTTATTGTCATTATAAACAGTGATGTGAGGGTCATCACTTTTGTTAATTTTTGCAAACATACTTCATTATACCTTTAGGCTAAATTCCAGTAAGTAAAAATGAGGGTCAAATTAACTCCACATTTTTTAAGGTTCATTGTCTAATTGCCTTGTGTCAGACAGTAAGGATGTACTCAAAGAAAGAGGGATGTAGTGAGGCAAAGCTAGAGTAAGCCAGTGGTATTGGATTGGAATTGAAGGTATGCGTATGAACTTATGGTATTTGAGAAACATATTTAGACTGTTAAATATAGAAATAGATACATATATGTGTGTATTGGGAGGATATAAATGCATACATGTATATGTTTACCAGCTCTGTCTGCTGATAGGGCCTAAAAACAATGACACCCACCAGCAATGAGCAAACTTAGCACCCACATCTTGGTTTCTAAGTGCCATTCTTCCTTAAAAGCAACCACATCTTCCTTGGAGAAATGGCCAGTTCCAAGGCTGGGCCTGGAAAAGTGCCAGATGAGTGTGCAACATTTTTGTGTCAGAAAGTAAGGCGGTGCCCAAAGAAAGAGGGAATATGTGAAAAGAACATAGGAGTCAGCTAAATGGGGCTCCCACTGGCCAAATCTGGGACAATTTGAGCATCAAAATGAATAATTATAGTAAAGAATCCATGAGTTCAAACTGATAAGAATGTATGAAAGAAAGAACGAACAAATGAATAAATGACAGAAAGGGAAAGTTTTCCTTGATAGTAATATTCTAACTAATTAATGTAGAAGGAATGACGGAAGTAGAAAATCACTATTACAAAGGAAAAACTAGTAAATTAACAGGAGAGAAACCTGGCAGACATCACCTTCACCAAGTGTTCAAAGTTTAACATCACCTGTAATGGCCCATAGTGTGCCTCCTGATACAGAGCATGGAGAACACATTACACCTATGATACTGCCACCCATAATGATAACCTAACCAGAATCATGAGGAAACATCAGACAAACCCAAACTGAGTCACTTTCTTCAACATACTTGGACTGTATTCATCAGAAATATCAAGGTCATGAAAAACAAGGAAAGACTGAGGCACTGTCTCTGATCAAAGGAGACTAAAGAAACACGACAGCTGAATGCAATTCATTATCTGAGATTTTCTTTTCCTATAAAAGTCATTATTGGGATAATAGTTGAAATACAGTTTGTAGATTAGCTAATAGCTTTTTATCTATGTTAATTTCTTGATTTTCCTGATTTTGGTAATTATACTGCAGTTATGTAACAGAATGCTTTGCTTTAGTAAATACATGCTCAAGTATTTAGAGGTCCAAGGGTAATCATATCTGCAACTTACTCTCAGTTTTAAAAATTTACACACAAACACACACACAGAAAGAGAGAAAAAGGAGAGAGAGAGAAGGAAAGAGGGGAAGGGAGAGGGAGAGAGAGAAAACAAATCTGATATGGTAACATCTGGGGAATCTGGGTGGAGGTTACAAAGTAATTCTTTGGACTATTTTTGCAACTTAGTGTAAATCTGAAATTTTGCCAGAATCGAAAGTTTAAAAAAATCCAAACAATGCAAAAATGTATATGCTGTAATACGAATAAGAAAGTGATTTTTATTCTTTTTTTAATCCTTTTCCTTAGATATAATCACAGTAAACAGTTTGGTGGGTAGGCTTACAAACATATGCTATGCATATATAAATAGATGTGTATGTACATGTCTGTATATGTGTTCTTACACATAATTTTTTTTAAATTTTTTTTTTTGCGGTACACGGGCCTCTCACTGTTGTGGCCTCTCCCGTTGTGGAGCACAGGCTCTGGATGCGCAGGCTCAGCGGCCACGGCTCATGGTCCCAGCCGCCCCGCGGCATGTGGGATCTTCCCGGACCGGGGCACGAACCCGCGTCCCTTGCATCGGCAGGCGGACTCTCAACCACTGCGCCACCAGGGAAGCCCCCTTACACATAATTTTTAAGTAGGTTCATACTGTAATACTTTAATAGAATGTTCTGCTACTTGATTTTTTAAAATGTTTTATCACTGATATTTTCCCATGTCAGAACATATACATATATCTCTTTTTAAAAACTAGTTGTTGGGCTTCCCTGGTGGCGCAGTGGTTGAGAGTCCACCTGCCGATGCAGCGGACGCGGGTTTGTGTCCCGGTCCGGGAAGATCCCACATGCCGCGGAGCGGCTGGGCCCGTGAGCCATGGCCGCTGAGCCTGCGCGTCCGGAGCCAATGGGAGAGGCCACAACAGTGAGAGGCCCGCGTACCGCAAAAAAAAAAAACAACAACAACAACAACAACAAAAAAAACTAGTTGTTTAATATCCAGGGTATGGATGTATAGTACAACTTATTTAATAACTTTACTATTGATGAACATGGACATTTTTTTCCTGTTTTTCTACAAAAACTGCATGGACTTTTTTGTGCATTTGTATTGAATATCTGTATTCCTGTGCTACAGTCATATGGGATTCCTGAGTCAAAGGATATTCATATTTAACCTCTTGATTAATATCGCAAGGGCCACTTTAGAAAGCAAAAGCTCACCTAAGTAGTATCTCTTAATTGCCACTGTCAGAAACATACATTCAGAATAAATGTGAACAATGACTGAGACCAATCTGTGGGCTGTTTGAATGAGTCTTAGGGACCATGAGTTGCTTATTTTTTTTTTTTTTGTGGTATGCGGGCCTCTCACTGTTGTGGCCTCTCCCGTTGCGGAGCACAGGCTCCGGACGCGCAGGCTCAGCGGCCATGGCTCACAGGCCTAGCCGCTCCGCGGCATGTGGGATCTTCCCAGACCAGGGCACGAACCCATGTCCCCTGCATCGGCAGGCGGACTCTCAAACACTTGCGCCACCAGGGAAGCCCCATGTGTTGCTTACTGCTGTGCATTGCTGACCAGCAGGGGCAGTGATAACTGCCTCTTGGATATTACCAATGAACATCTCTGGCTGTGTGTTATCTCATGCAGGCTGGTACCTGACTACACAGTCTCTCAAGAGTACATTGTTAACCTGAGGGGTTATGCTAACTCTGTAAGTGCCCCGTAATTACCTGCATGTTTGCTGGTGTGTGTGTCTTAAGAACACAGCTATTAATTATTGTGACTCTGGGATCACTACTTATCTTCAACTTTACTTTCTTCTCTTTACTGTTTTTTTGTCTTTCACTCACAACCAATTCAGTAATATCAGTTAGATACCTGTAGGAAAATATTAGCAGCATCAAGACAGGCTTAATATAAATGAATAGATACATTACTTCCTTTTATTATACCATCTACCACCACCCCCTAAAAATATCTGCTCTGTAAGCTGGCTTTTCATCAGCAATGGATATGTTATGTTGTGGGAGCAGGCAGTGGGCAAGGGAAAGGGGGCAGAAATAGTTATCCCGACGAAACACAGGCTCAGAGATCGTTTCTAGGCCAATGCAAATGTTTTTGAATCATTACTGTAAACTAGCAAATTAAAGATACAAGGATAGTTTTTAAAGGATAGAAGGTTACAATGTGAAAAATCTTCAGGCAACATACGATTTACTATGACATGACTCTAAAACAAAGAAAGGAAAGATCAAAAAGTTATTTTCATTTACTGAGCCTCTGTTCAGGTCCTGGGCTGGGTGCTGAGGAACACAGATGACTAAGGCGTGCCCTTTGCCCTTGAGTAACTCAACTTCTTGTGGGGGACACAGATATGTGAGCATATAATTATAATATGGTAAGAAGACTCTGTAATACTGGTATGTACTAGATGTAGATGTAAAGTATCAAAGGTATCAAGGGAGCACAAAAGAGAGAATGATTAGTTTTGGCTCAGGTTATAAGGAAGGTTCCAATGGGGATGTGATCTTTGGGCTGGGCCTTGAAGGAGTTTGCCAGATTGATGAGCTGTTATGGAAGGTATTTCGGGGCACAGAGAATAACGAATTACACGAGTAAAGGCAGAAAGGCTGCATTTGGGTCCCTGGTACACCTACGACCTCTAAGGACTCTGAAGGTTAATAATACAAATCTAAGTCAGTGCCTGCAAACCCCCTGGGGATCTTGTGAGCAAACAGATCCTGATCCAAAAGGTCTGGGCTGAGCCTGCAATTCTGCATTTCTAGCAAGCTCTCAGGGGGTCCACATATCACATTTTGAGTAAAAAGGCTCTAATTCTGTAAATGTTGTCTGCTTCAGCTGGGCCTGCTAGCTGGTGCAACCTAAGAGCAGGATGGAGAGCACAAGTTTGTCTGAGCAAGTTAATAAAAAGTATAAGCAGCCTCTTTTTTGGAGACTGTAGCATTTCAGAAACAGATTCGGCATTGTACCTGAACCAGTAAGTTGAGGGTCACTCACCCTGTAGGTCACCGGTTCAAGAAATGAGGGAGCAGGCACTGCAGTAATGCCGAGGGCAAAATTTCTGCAGGACCGGTCAGTTCCCGTGGATCAGGGCAGCAGGCCAGTGGAGAACTCCTGAGTCTGAGGGTCTGTGGTGGAAGGTGGAAAGGAAAGCAGAGCACGTGGGACTTGCACAAGTTTTAAACTGACTGGGGCTCCTGCAGAATAATAACAATTAGGAAAACATAACCCACGTTACCATTTTGAGTTATTTTGTTGATGCTTTCTCAGGTGCTTCATTTTTAACTAGAAAATAGATGCATCCACTGAGATGCTCTGCTTTGAATTCCTGACCATGTTCTTCCTAAAGAACGACCTTTTGTTTTGTATCATAGAAGTAATACTTGTTTTTTGCAGAACATTTGACAACCGACCATGTTTTGGAGTGATCTTAGTTGAGAGGATGATCTGGACTAATTTTCTTTTATTCCTGTTTTCCATACATCACCCTGTCGCCATGCCCTCCCTGGGGAGCTGGCTCTGGTGAGTGGCTTGGCGACGTGGCAAACAGAATCCCAGAGGGCCAACCTGTGTGCTAAAGACACATTGCGATCTCCAAATGAGATCACTGAGCTTCTCTTCACTTTCATCTTCCCTGCTATTAAGGCTGGTTGTGAAATGCAGTGGGGAGACTTCAAAAGACTAATGAAGGCGGAGGAAAGATCAATTGATTATTTTTCACAAGAAAGGTAATTCTCGTCATGCCTGCCTTTCCATGATGAACTGTACAGCCTGCACAGATGGTTTGGAGCAGACCACATGGCTGGAATTTAGCACCCAGGGATTCGGGTATCCTTACTACCTGTGCATCCTTGAACATGCCCCCGCAGAGACAAGATCATACCAGAATGATAAGCAATTATTAACACCAAGGCCTCACTAAGAATCAAACCAGACAGACATATGAGCTTGTTGGAGAGAATTATAAAATCAGAGCCTGAAGGAGATTGGTGATGAGGACCCCACAATTCAAAGTTGACTCAAGTCATCTTTGGTACGTTTCCAAGCACACGATCAGGCCTACATCTTGTGGCTCACTAACGAAGTATCTTGCAACCAGTGTTTATCCCTTTCAATTTTGTTTCCACCAGAATTCCTGAAACAGTGATTCTCATGCTTTAAAGTGCATATTAATCACCTGGAAGCACTTGTGGGAAATGCAGATGCCTGGGCTGCAGCCCATCCAGCTGATTCAGAGACGCCTCAGGTGACGATTCTGCGCAGGAGGGCTGAGCCCATCCGCTGAGTGTTATTCCTTCTTGGAGTCACACTGATTGACAAGTGCAAGTCTTGTGCGACTGGGAAAGAAAGTGGTGTTTTAACTCCGACTGGTCTCCCACCCAAAGCTAAGAGCAAAGGCTAAACGAAGGGAAGAGGTCCAAAGAAAAACAGAATAGACAAACCCCAATTTTTACATCCTAGATGTATTTCTGAAAGATTGTGTAAAAATCTAATTTATGCGAGCTCATCTTTACTTTCCCTTTACTTAAACCCCAGCATGTTCTATCCACTTTTGATTTTCACGTGGTAGTGGCTTTGCCGCCTCTCCTTTCTTTTTCAGCTCCACCTAGCCTCTCCACCACGAATAACTCCCGGTGAACAGGATGAGCAGAGCAAGCGAGAGCCCTGAGGGCCCCCGCCTTCACAGCGGCAGAGCCCCTCGTCCGCCTGAGGGCTCCCCTCCCCACACAGACGGCTGGTGCCTCCTCCTATCTCTCTGGGGGTCATTGCTGCTGGCTTCTGCCTCCGTGTGAGGGGTTTATACTCTGCCCAAGGCCCCGGCTCTCCCTGCACTCTGCCCCGCTGACTGTCAAGTTGTGGCTGTAGAAGCAGAGTGACAGAGCCCTTGCCTTCTCTATGCCACCTGCCAGACCAGGTGTCCTGGTCGGGCTGGTCACCCATCTGGCTTCATTCTGGGTCAGTACCACCACTGACCCAAGGGCTCAGAAGTCATTCCCCATCGGAGTTCAAGTTCACGCTCGGCAGCCAGCAATTCCTACCTGTATTTGCCATCAGAGTAGGTAAGATGCACACTCACACAGGGAAGACAGCCAGAAAACTTCTGTTCCAGAACAGTGGTCCCTCCTGAAATGCATCATCTCTTCTTCCTCCCACCTCTGCCCTCAAACCACACAAATATGTCTGTGTCGTCCATGCACAGCCTACTGGATCCTATTCTATTTTTTCCTTGGCTGTCGCAAGATCCCAGGAAACAGAGAGAGAACCAGGTGTTTTACTGCTTAGAGAAGAGCTGAGTGTGACAGAGCAGAAACCATGAAGCCTGCGAGTCTCTTCCTCGGTAGAATGTGCTTTCCTGTCTCCGTTTCTGACGGCATGGGTTGTTAGCACGGCCCCTGGAACTTAGGCGCTCTGGCTGCACTGGGGCCTTGCAGAGAGCACCCTCACCAGCGACGCTCCTTCAACACCAAGGGGGCTGATTCAAACCCAGGCCAGGGACAGGCAGTGCCTTATCCTACAGTCACTCCCTGCCTGGCTCGTCACGTGGACTTCACTGCTTCGGCGAGATCCTGAAACTGAAAAGCCTACAGGAAAGCCACGCAGGTGACGGAACCAGAGAAACAGGCAGGGAAACAGCCCAGTAATAAACGGAGGCTGTCTCTGACTTCTCTGTCCTGGAGGGGCAGCCACAGATACCCAGTGTTCCCATGACTTATGATTTTTTTTTTAAACAGAAGCTGATATCTGGGTTTGATGTAAAATCTCTTAATTAAAAAACATTGATATCTACTTCACAGTTCAAAAAATATCATGTGGGCCAGACAAATCACATTCACGGGCCAAATATGGGCTGCAGGCTCCCAGCCTATGACCTCTGGGCTAGATTCTTTCCCTCTGATCCTTCTTGGCCTGGTTGCTTCTTTCTTGAACTCTCTGGTCCTTATGCTTCCACACTCTGAGCTTGATTTTACCTTTTGCACTCTTCTTTCTCTAATTACTAACTCCAGGCTCACTTGTGTCCCCCAGCTGCCTGACCCATGTCCCCCTGCTCTGCCTTCTGCTGTCACTGCTGCTTCCAGGACCAAAGCCTTCGCCTGGGGAAACCTGCACGGGCCAAGGCAAGGTGCCATGTGTGTTAATCTCGTACTGTCATAGCCCTGCAACTCCAAGCCCATCTGTATCTTGCCAGGGTACCTGACAGAAGTCCCAGTTCTACTTATGGGGAAGAACTTCACAGGAGTGGTGTAGCCCTCTCAGTGTGTCCTATCAGGAGTACAGGATGTCGGCGTGTCTTATTATTGATGTCAACCTGGATTACCTGCTTAAGGTGGTGCCCGCTAGGTTTCTCTACCTTAAAGTTACTATTTTTCTCCTTGTAAACAATAGTTATCTAGGGGAGATCATTTAAAAGCATACAGATATCTGGTTTCTCCTAAAACTTTTGCCCACTAATTTTAGCATCCCATCACTGGATCTTGCCTGCAGCAATGATTATGCAGTGTTCCGATGGTGATTTCCTCTTTCCCTCATTCCTTATATTTTTAAATTAGAATTCTTCTATAATGAAGAGTTGTCCCTTCTTCCCAATTTATTTGTATCAGTATGAACTCAAGGATATTTATTTTAATCTCTGGGTTTTAATTCAGTACTATTCTTATTTGTTTTGTTGCTCAAATTGTTCCAGCCTTGGCCACTGGGAACTCTTTCAGGTTGAATTCCATGCCCTTTCAACAGGTCCCCCATCCTTTTTTTGGAGGGGCACTTCCTGACTTTCTGGCATAATTTGTATCTTACCTGTCCCAGCTCTGGAATCCACTGTTTCTCCAAGGAGCTAGGATATCTTTTGTTGGAGAATAGTGTTTAAAAATCAACACCATTTTGGGTCAGAGGATATGGGTGTTATTAATGGCTCAGTATACACATCGATAGATTCTTTTTCTTTTCTTTTTTTTAAAGCATAGGCTTTTAAATTAATTAATTAATTATTAAAAATTTTGGCTGTGTTGGGTCTCCATTGCTGCCTGTGGGCTTTCTCTAGTTGTGGTGAGCGGGGGTTACTCTTCTTTGAGATGCGCAGCCTTCTTATTGCGGTGGCTTCTCGTTGCGGAGCACGGGCTCTAGGTGCGTGGGCTCAGTAGTTGTGGCTTACGGGCTCTAGAGCACAGGCTCAGTAGTTGTGGCGCACGGGCTTAGTTGCTTCGTGGCATGTGGGATCTTCCCAGACCAGGGCTCGAACCTGTGTCCTCTGCTTTTGGCAGGCAGATTCTTAACCATTGCGCCACCAGGGAAGACCAGATTCTTTTCCCATAAGGTTAAACTAAATACGCTGCCGACAACGTTTTCCAGTTTTACTAAATCACGTTATCAATCCAAATGAATTATCATTATCATTCACTTATCTTTCTCTTCCTTCATCTCTCCCTCCCTCCCTTTCTCCTTTTCTTTCTCTCTTTTCTAATATAGTGAGAAAAATGTACCTCATTTACGTTATTATAAGCAAGCTTGAGTATTTCATTCATTCAACAAAAATGTAGAGATTCTGACTACGAATCACATACTGTTCGAGGCACTGGGGATATGGCAGTGAGTAAAATTCCTGTCCACACAGAGCTGGGTTCTAGCAAGGGGAAAAGGTGCCAGGGAGAAAAATGAAGCAGAAGAGGGGGTGTGGTTCACTAGTGAATAACATATGTGATTTTCAAATGGGTGGTCAGAGAAAGCTTTGTTGAGGTGACATTTGAACAAAGACCTGAAAAAGTGAGTTCAAGAGTCAGGTGGGACGTCTGGGGAGATTGTGTTTGGAGGCAAAGATATAATGGCCCTGAGGCCAAAGTGTGTATCCCCCCTCCCCCCCACCCCCCCACCGTGTATTTGTTTACTACTTCTAGTTGCTCTTTTTGTGTCATTTGCCTATTTATATCATTTGCCCTTTTTCTTTTGTTACATGAATGTTTTTCTCATAAAATTGTATGAGCTCTTTATATAACTTTAAAAATACCCTATTTATTTGTCTTGTTTGCCATAAATATTTTTTGGTATCATTTAAAAATTTTCTTAAGAACCTGTTTTTAATCTGCTTGCCTTTTCCTTGGGCTTCTTTTATTACTTGAAGTTAGAGAAGTAAATTCCTGTCCAAGTTTAGCTAATGATTCAGTTCTATTCCCTTATAGTTTCCATTAATAATTTTCCCCCCATGTTTAATTACTGACGCATCCAAAATTTATTTGGTGTATGGCATGAAGTGATAACCTAAATTGTTTTCCCCCCACCCAATTGCCAACTAATTGTCCCAATACCATTTATTAACTAATTTGTGAAGCATCTTTTATTATATGTTAATTCTTATACAAACTATTTCTGGGTTATCTCTTTTTTTCCCCAATGATTTATTCTTGTATGAATATCACTATTTTTAGAAACAACTTTTTTTTTTTTTTTTGGCTGTGTTGGTTCTTTTTTGCAATGCGCAGGCTTCTCATTGCGGTGGCTTCTCTTGTTGCAGAGCACGGGCTCTAGGCGCGCAGGCTTCAGTAGTTGCAGCATACAGGCTCAGTAGTTGCCGCACGTGGGCCCCAGGGCACACGGGCTTCAGTAGTTGTGGCTCACGGGCTTAGTTGCTCCACAGCACGTGGGATCTTCCTGGACCAGGGATCTAACCTGTGTCCCCTGCATTGATAGGCAGATTCTATCCACTGCGCCACCAGGGAAATCCAGAAACAATTTAAATTATATGTTTCAACATCTGTTATAAGTCCCCACATTATTCTTCCTTTTCAGAATTTCTTGTGTTCTCTATTTTTCCTTCCAAATGGATTTTGAAATTTTAAATCCTTTTATCAAACACAAGAAATGTGTCGAAAATATCGAAATTTTGGTAGAAATTATAAAATAAATTATATAAATTAAATGTAAACAATTAACATCTCAATAATACATAATCTTCCCATTCAGATATATGGGATCCCTCTCCATTTATTCAATTTTTTTTACAACATTCAGTATTTTCATAAACTTTCTCATATTAGCTAAATCTTTCTCCCTACCTGGGATACTTATTTTACTGCTGTCAAGTTCTAAAGATTTGAAAAGGTTCCAGGGTGGCTAGGGAATTTCACTAGCGAGGTAGAGCCACAGTAGTTTGCCAATGGGGGGACCTTGGCCAAGCGACTTTAAACTATTAGTTCTCCAAGTGTGGTCCCACACCAGCAGCACCAGCAACACCTGGGAAGCATTACGAATGCAAATTCTTGGGCCCCTTGGAGCCCTACTGAATAAGACACTCTGGGGTGTGGCCAGCTATGTCTGACAAGCTCTCCAGATGATACTGCTGAACACTGGAGTTTGAGGAATACTGCTTTAAACCAATGATTCTTAAACTTGGCTACACAACAGAGCCATAGGAGCTTCTCAGAAATACAGTGATTAAGTCATTTCTCCCTCCCTGTCCCAACTCAGATTGAATTGGCCTGGAGTGGGACCAGGCACAGGGCTCTTCTAACCTCCTGCCGGGGATTCTAATGCATAGCTGGAGCTGAGAACCACAGCTCTAAACTGCAGTCCACATATAAAATGGGAACGGTAACACTTCCTTCATAGGGTTGTTTTAAGAATTAAATGATATAGCTTATAGAAAGAGTTAAGCATAGTGCTTGGCAAATGCTAAAACACTGGACAAGTGGTAGTTATTGTTACGATAATCCTCTGACTTAGCAGATCTGTGCTACTCTGTCGTGTCATAAAAGGTACAAGCTTTTGAGTCAGGCAGCTTGGATTTAAACCTCAGTCTAAGACATTTAGAGCTGTGTGATCTTGGGTACAAGATCTAAGCCTCAGTTTCTTCATCTGTAAAACGGGGATTCTTATCATATGGGGGTTACGTAAGGTTTACAAAGCACAACGCCTGGCATCTGGTAAGTGCTCCAAAAATGTTGACATTACTTGCAATCATTGTTTTCACTGCTTGTGAAGTTCCTGATGATTCAAACCACACGGATCTCTCCTCTCTGTTATTTCTTTATTAAGAATTTAACTTGTTTGGTGCTTAATGCACTGGTCAATTCCCATACCGATATACTCAGCCTGGAGCTCTTTTTAGATAGATCCTTGTTCTCTTCAGTTTCTGTTGAGTGTTGTTTTTATGCCAAACTCAAAAGGAAGGGTCAGTTAGTAGTTTTCAGGCGATTTGGGGAAGATGATACCGAGCACCAATTCAGATTGTCAGTAAGGAGAAGCGCATGTTTTCTGCAACAGACACAGAAAGTTCTCCGTAAATGAATCTATCCTGTCTCAGAAAACACATTTTCTTAAGTAGAAGACGATTTAGAATCTACATTGGTTTAAGTCTAGTTTCTACTTTAATATGAACTTATAATTCTACCAGATCTCCAGTGACGTTAGAAAGTTGCATCTGGGTAGGTTCTTTGGTCAGTCTTCCCACTAGTTTCATGAACTTCTCTGTTTTGCTGCTTCTATGTCATTTTACAAAACGTTTCAAGTTCAGCATAAATGTTTTACTGGTTTTCCAGTATTTGGATATCCAGGGTTTCACTGTTTGTTTCCCTGTTACATCTAAGTCTTCTTGAATGTATTGCTGTTTGTTTTGCTGATTTTATCTCAAAAAAAATTTTTTTTTAAAGAAACGCTTCCTTTTGAACTAACAAATGAGTACTTAAGGGCCATGAAGACAGGATTGGCAGGTTGAAAGACCTTTCCCCCTGTCTATTGCTCTGGAAGTTTGTTCCTATCTCTCACTCTCTAAACTTTGAGACTTAGAAGCTTTGGGAGAAATGTGTGAGGAAAGAGGAAAAAGGTGAAGAGGGTGGAATTTTAAATTCTGACTTATTCTTCTGTGGAAGGTGCTTCATAAATAAAAGCATTATTATGTATGTGTGTGCTTTTTCAAAAAATAAATTTCTGGAACCCATGATTACATAACAATAAAATGCATTTTGGGACTTCCCTGGTGGTCCAGTGGTAAAGAATCCACCTTCCAATGCGGGGGACATCGGTTCGATCCCTGGTCCGGGAAGATCCCACATGCCGCGAAGCAACTAAGCCTGTGCGCCACAACTACTGAGCCCACGCACCTCAACAGAGAGCCTGCATGCCGCCAACTGCAGAGCCCACGCGCCCTGGAGCCCGCGCGCCCCAACTAGAGAGAAGCCTGCATGCCACGACGAAGAGCCCGTGTGCTGCAACTAACACATGGCGCAGCCAAAAATTAAATAAAATGTTAGAAACAAAAACAATAAAATGCATCTCACACTTGTTTCTTCCTGAACCTATCACGCTGCATGTAAACACAGAGAACTTCATATTTTTAGCAGGTATTTGTCAACACCTTCTTGGAAAAATCTGCTAGTAAGACGTACCGATTCTTACTGGTCATACAAATAGCTGTATGTAAAAATATTTGATTAACCTTTTACAGTTTACCTAGTCCTTTTCACAAACATGATTTCATTAATCCAGTGAAGTATTATCAGGATTTGACAGAGGCAGAAAGAGGTTCAGAGGCGTTAAGTGACTTGAGGTCTCCCAGCCAGTGAGCAGAACTCTCACAAACCCATGACTTTTGAATCCAAACCCTAATCTCTTTTTACTATGCCACACTAAAGTCAAGGGCAAAATCCTTCATGCACACAAAACACTAAACATTAGAGGGAAAACAAATAGTTTGGGTCGTGACCAGAGAAATCCAACTAAACAATCTGGCTAGCTGAAACCTACAGTTAAAAGACTTTTTTTCTAGTTACAGTTAGTTCTTGTCTTAACCTTTGCTCACTGGTGTCCTGAAATGTGTTGGTTCCATGGCATCAAGAATTGACTAGTCCTCATGTACCACAATGTTCATTGCAGCTCTATTTACAATAGCCAGGACATGGAAGGAACCTAAGTGTCCATCGACAGATGAATGGATAAAGAAGATGTGGCACATATATACAATGGAATATTACTCAGCCACAAAAAGAAACGAAATTGAGTTATTTGCAGTGAGATGGATGGACCTAGAGTCTGTCATACAGAGTGAAGTAAGTCAGAAAGAGAAAAACAAATACTGTATGCTAACACATATATATGGAATCTAAAAACAAAAACAAAAAATGGTCATGAAGAACCTAGGGGCAAGACAGGAATAAAGATGCAGACCTACTAGAGAATGGACTTGAGGACACGGGGAGGGGGAAGGGTAAGCTGGGACAAAGTGAGAGAGTGGCATGGACATATATACGCTACCAAACGTAAAATAGATAGCTAGTGGGAAGCAGCTGCATAGCACAGGGAGATCAGCTCGGTGCCTTGTGACCACCTGGAGGGGTGGGATAGGGAGGGTGGGAGACGCAAGAGGGAAGAGATATGGGGATATATGTATAACGATTTACTTTGTTATAAAGCAGAAACTAACATACCATTGTAAAGCAATTATACTCCAATAAAGATGTTAAAAAAAAAAAAAGAATTGACTCGTCCCTCTCATCCTCTACTTTCCATCTGGTCCACTCTTCAGTACAGGCTGTCTTGAGCTGCACAGTGTTTACTGTATCAGTTCGTTTTAGGGTACAGCTGATGTACAAATGCATTTTAGCTTTAGTTCCTAATTTTCAGCATGGAGCAGCGCCACACTAACCTGCTGCTGAGTTGTCTACAGCTTCCCTATCAAACAGTGCTAAGGCTCCTTGGAGGCTCGGGGCCCATCAGAGAACCAACACACAGATTTTTGCCTTGTTTTCTGACTCAGGATAGCTGTTGGGATCTAAAGCAGTTATCCTCTTTAGAGTATCAACCTAATGCTCCTAAGTTCCTCTTACAGTTAGTCTTTCTCCCAAAGGTGGAGATGGCCTGATTCAGAACATCCATTTAGCTACACTGGATCCAGGCTACAAGCCTGTTTCTCAGTCCAGTGTCCTGGGGCCCATCCACCCACCAGGCTCAGCTGCATTGGCCAAGAGTAACAGTGCATCTGCACTTTTCTGAGCAAATCCCCAAGATCTTGTCGATACTTTACAACACACACATGCTCATTCACACAGTCTTAAGGACTACGGCTATTTATCTGTGTCCTCTAAAATTAGCATGTGCCAGGCATGTGGCAGGTGCTCGGGAAAGAGTTCTAACTGGATTCTCAGCCTTCTGCTGGAATTCACATCTATCAGATGGAATTACCCATTTTTAGTTAGTTTTTATTTTTACCAACAACTGTAATATAGGCCCTAGCTATACCATCTGGATTAGGCCTCTTTAAAAATATCATTTATCTAAGCATATGCAGCAGGATTCCTACTAGTTCAGGAATTATTCACGGGGCAGTTATTGCCAATACTTCCAGTGTTGGAGGGAAAGAAAATCATAGTTGGAGTAGTTGCTGCACGCGCTCCCGCCTGTGTGCTTTGCTCTTTTCCTGAGAGAGGTAGGAACGAGGTTAAAGGTACTTTATTTGGCACAACAATGTGCATATAGTTACCACTTCTGTACTGTACACTTGAAAATCGTTAAGATGGTAAATTTTATGATTTTACCACAATAAAAACAAAGTACTTAAAAAATTTCCTTGATGGTGCTAGAGATCTTCAGAATTCTTGGAAAAAAAAAAAAATCAGAAAGCCCTTGCAACCTCATTGGAAACTCACTGCTAGAATATAACACAATGAGCATCGAGCTCCTCTACTGTATACAGCTCACCTCTCACAGAAATAACGTCTTACACACTTTGATCTCTGGTTAAGTTGGTTAAGTCCAACCTTTTTCACAGAACTTGCAAAGCCCTTCACAGTTTGGCCTTTGTCTATTTCATTATGACTAACCCATACTAGTTAGTGGTCATTTTTCCAATTCCTTGAACGGGACAATTTCTTCTTACCTTAGGGCTTTGCAAACGGCATTCTCTGTGCCTCAAATGCTTTTCCACCATTTTTCTTCTGCCTAACTCTAATTTATTCTTCAGAGCCCCACTTAAATATCATCTCTTCAGGGACGCCTTCTTTAAAATACCAAATGAGGTTTGGGCCTCTTGCTTTGTGGATCGATCCATCCACACTCTCACAGAAGTCTGGTCTGGATTTTTCCTTTGTAGCATGTAATACAATTGTATTTATGTAATTATGTAATATTAGGCTCTCCCTCAGGACTGAAAGTTCCACAAGGTACGGACTGTTTGTTGCAAACCACTGTATTACCCGGGCTCTGGTAGGCTGTATACAGCAGGTACCCAATGCTCTCTTAACAGACGCAGCCTTTTATCCCACAAATTTATCTTACAGATATTCTCAAAGGAGTAGGTGGAGAGGCACATCAAGTTTGTGAGCTTGGTGGTGGAGACCGTAGCTGAACAGCCAGAGAGATGAAAGAGCTTAGGGCTGGCTAAGTGGGGAAGCAAGAAGGGAGTAACGAGGGTGTTCATTTAATGAGTTTCTCCTCCACTCCGCCAACATCCCATCCCCTCCCAAACAAGTCATTCAATAGTAATCATGCACTCATTTCTCTGGGGAATAAGGTAAACTTCAGATTACAGAACCAAGGTAAACAATGTTGCAGAATTAAAATGTGTTCAAGAAACCAGTCACAATTCAACTGCATTAGACTTCAGCACGGAGATGACTGTATTCCTCTGAATAATCTTCAACTTAGGAAGCTTGTACTCCTCCAATATGTGGAGGGACAATAAATACACTTCGTCCTGCTCTTGGTTGCTGAGGGAGAAGTCCTCCCCTGATGGCCCAACACTATTTCCTTTTTGCTGCTCTCTTCCCTTCTCCTTTCCTTGGTTTCCCCTTTCCACGAAGCTTCTTCAGACGCCGCTGCTCATCCTTAAAGTCCTGATGCTCATCTCTAAAAGAGAAAGAAAAAAAAAGTAGCCAGTATTTTTATCAGACTGGAAAAGTACACCAATCTAGAATGTTCTCTTAGGTGGTTCTGGTTATCAAGCTTTGACTCCTACAGGGCGCATGCTCAGCTTGGTGAACAGAAAGGACAGGGAACCCCCGACATACAGATGGGCTGTGTTCCCAAAGTTCATTTCTAGGTCAGTTTTCCCTCACAGAAACAATGCTACCCACAGCTTAATTACCAAACCCGCCCATGTAAACCTAGGTAACTAGGATACAACACTGATAATTGCCCCAAATTTCCCTGTAACACTAAGACTAAACACTGAAGGGGGCAGAAAGTGGGTATAAGCTTCAACAGCTACACGAGACCCTGAGGGGCCCAGGGATTAGCACCTGCTACAAACGGGAAAGGTCTGGAGGAAGCTGCCCTGATGGCAGTGGATGATTCACACAAAAAGGCTGCCGGGGAAAGTCTCAGGCAGAAGGAAGCCGGATCAACAGACAGATCCTCCAGGGGTCAAGGCTGCCAGGACTGTCTGTACATACGAATGAAGACTGCCTGTACTGTATAAAAATATCTGCGTTCTAAGATCAAATACGGTCAGTGTTCTTGGGGGACTGGCTCTAGGACCCCCCCCAGATACCGAAATCCACTGACGCTCAAGTCCCTTACGTAAAACAGCATAGTATTTGCATATTCTACACTCATCCTCCTGAATATTTCAAATCATCTCTACATTACTTACAACACCTAATACAATGTAAATGCTATATAAATAGTTGCCAGGTGTGTGGCAAATTCAAGTTTTGCTTTTTGGAACTTTCTGGAATTTTTTTTAATATTTTTGATCCGTGGTCAGTTGAATCTGCAGATATGCAACCTGCGGATATAGAGGCCCTCAAACAGTATAGTGTTTAAATATGTAAGCTGTGGAACCCATTTGACCCTGGGTTTAAGTCACAGCTCCACCATTCAGTAGCTGTGTGACCTTGGATAAGGAATCTTCCCTCCCTGCCCCTTGGTCTCCTCACCTGTAAAAGGGTGGATAATGGCGTACCAATTAAATGTAAGAGAGGGGTTTGCTGGGCCCAATTTTTAACTCCCTAGGCTGTTTTACTTTATTTTTTTATTTTGGCCGTGCCATGTGGTCTGTGGAATCTTAGTCCCCCAACCGCATTGAACCCGGGCCCTTAGCAGTGAAAGCTCAGAGTCTTAACCACTACACTGCCAGGGAATTCCCCCTAGGCTGTTTTAAAATAGATCAGTTTTAAGGGTATGATGTTTCATTCCATGAACATGATAGGTACAACAGACCTCTTAGGGATCAGCTATGATTGCCCCCCAAATAAGTCATTCTCAAAAACAGAGTAATTCTTCTGAAATATAAGTCAGATCATGTCACTCCTGTTTACAACCCGGCAAACTGCTCCCCGTTTTACTCAGCCCCCTGCACAATCCACCTCCTGTCCCACTGTTCTCCCCTCAGCCTGTGCAGCCCCTGGAACAGACGAGGAACATTCCAACTCAAGGCCTTTGCTCTGCTCTTGTCTCTGCCTTGCAAGCTCTTCCCTGGGTCCCACCTGGCTCACTCACCACTCTCAAGTCTCTGCTTAAGCCTCATCTTCTCTATGAGGCTAACCTTGACTGTCCTGTTTAATACTGTGCCCTGTCCTCTCCCCGCCCACTGAGTGCCCAGTCAGCACTCTTGATCCTGCTCAGCAGGCTCTACTGTTTTTCTTCCCTGTAGCACATTCAACTTGGTAACACACCACATAATTTACTTATTTAATATGTTTCCCCCTTCTCCTTCCCTCCCCGCCCCCCAACCTTTCCCGACAACCTCCTCCAGAGAGCAAGCGACCAAGGCAGGGGTCTTTGTCTCTGCTGATGAACCAGCCCAAGCACCTGCTTGGCTGAATGAGTCACTGTTTTTGAGAACCTGCTTCCCTCCCTGTTTTGTAGGTCTCTGAGTAAGATTTTCTTCATTGAAGACTGTCTAGTTTCATCCTGCCTGACTTCCCAGGAGGCCTTGTGTTAGAGGCACCATTTACCATAACTAGTGGCTAAATGTGAAAATAATTGTGCTTTTCCATGGATAACTAAATGCTAAGTATTTTTTCTCTGTCCCCAAAGATAGTCAAGGCTTTATTTTTCAAACAAATGGAGAGTAGCAGCAAACAAGTAAATTAAAATAACTGAATGTATTTAATTTGGTTATGGGTTATGATTTTCTACTGAGGACATCTACCTTCCAATATTTTATTTGGGGTAAGAATAAAATTAATTTTTATTTTTTGAGCCGAGACTAATGGCAAGGGAGATAATCCCAAAAGCAATTCCAGAAATTCAAAATACGTCATGGACTATCATCTCTAGTAATATATTAACGAAGAAAATCTATTCTATTTTGTTAATTGCTGTTCCCCTTGTGCCCATCTTAAGTGCCTGTACATGGAAGGTACTTAAAAAAAAATCTATTGGATAAAAGAATGTACCAATCTTTAGTTATCTGGAATGAACTATTAATTTTATTATATTAGCGCCAACAGTCCCAAATTAATGTTTGTACTGTTGCCCTAAGACAAGTCCAATTAAAACTTGTTAAATTGAAAAAAAAAGTAGGCATTTTAACTTTATACAATTATGTACTGTTTAAATTCTTTTATAATGAGCATGTATTTGTTTGGTAACTAAGACTTTTTTTTAAAGAAAATGGTCACATGGGTATTTGATCTTTTTTCTTTCTAGAGCAGTACATCATCTTAAGCACCCACTTCCGACACATACACAAACATACAAATGCATGGTGGAAAGAGCCTGCTACTCTTACTATTACATATTATTATCCTATTATAATGTTGATTACATATTACTCTTAAAGGTAAACTACAGCTTATTTAGACCAAATTCGTATACCAAAAAGGGTACCAACTAAAAGTGTCCAAAGAGGGTGAAAGCAAATAAGAAATCCTACAAAACTGCCCTCAGGAAAGGAAGGAGGCTCCCCCTCGCCAGTTAGGAAGCAGATCAGCCACAGGGCAGGGACTCCTTTCATCTGACCAACAAGAATGTGCTCAGTGTTTAGACCAGTTTTCCTCTGCATCCATTGAGTGCTCTTAGATTAATGACTAATTTAACATCTCACTATAGCTCAGTATCTAGTCAATGTTAGTCACATTTTAGACATAATTAAATTATGTCTTCCAATAACTGCATGTTTATTTTTTTTTTTAAGTATATTCATTATGGATATTTTGAAAGCTTTCCCCTCCCACAACTGTACCTTTTGAACTACCTGGGCACTATTATAAGAACCACAAAACTATAAAGATAGAAAGGCTAATTTTTTCCTTTTCTGATCTACTAAACAAATTTCTTATAGGTTACTCTTCGTGTGTGTGGGTTTTTTTGTCATTACCTGTAGAGTCCAAGAAAACGTAGTGTCCCCATGAGTGCAAAATAAGTGTTGTGATTAGGATACCAGTCATAAGTCTCCTTCCTCTTGGCCAAAGGCTGCTCGCTGAACAGCTTCACCACTTTCATGGATTTGGAATCAGCAGGCCTGGCAACTTCACCAAACAGCCGGGCACTCAGACGACTCATGCGCAAGGCATATTCTGAAAGTGACGACATTTCTTGCGCAGCAAGGAGCAAGAGTCCCTATAAAAAATGAGAAGAAAGATAAACAGGTTAGTGCAAGAAATTCCCAGATTATCGAATGAACGGTTTACAAAGTGAAAACACGGCAAGCCACACGTGAATCAGTTCACATCTTTGGCAGGATGTGCCTTGGCGTTGAGAAATATCCACAGTCCAAGTGGCTATTTCCTTTGCATGCTTTACATTTTTTGCATCTTTTTTTTTTTTTTTTTTTGCGGTATGCGGGCCTCTCACTGTCGTGGCCTCTCCCGTTGCGGAGCACAGGCTCCGGACGCGCAGGCTCAGCGGCTACGGGTGAGCCCAGCCGCTCCGCGCGCGGCATGTGGGATCCTCCCGGACCAGGGCACGAACCCGTGTCCCCTGCATCGGCAGGCGGACTCTCAACCACTGCGCCACCAGGGAAGCCCCTTTTTGCATCTTTTACATTTGGTGTTCACACACTATTACGTCCCAGCTGTACTGCCTCTTTTACAATGAACGATTTTATGACTCAATAGGTTATTTACTGAGAGTCAGCTTACCTATTTGTAGGCTAGATGAGGACAGGGAAACAAGTTATCCTACCACAGCATTGTTATTATACCTTCAGAAAACACCTACCTCAGCAATCTGCATAATAAACATGCTGACTGCTTGCCACCTAAAGGTTTAATCATGGTGGAGAAATAATTATGCTGTTGTCTTTATTATCAGCCCTTTGAATGCTGTTCTCCTCAAGGGCTCCAGATGGCTCTAAGAACAGCTAATGAGTTATGAGGTCATTTAGCCTCCAGGTTGCTGGATTGAATTCTGCCTAGAGACTGAGAGCCAGCTGGGAAAAACAAAGATAGTAGTCTTATAGGAATTAACTCAACAGCTCAAAAGATTCATTTTATTCCTGAACAAAAGGCATTTATGAATTGTGATGTTACTTGCCTTATCTTCCATTTTATATATTCTGCTTTAATGAAAATTAGCTGAATTCTTATTAGCTGAAAACAGTAACTTTTTCTTCAGAGGCATAGAATGTTGAAATAGTATAAGAATATCTGTAATATGCAGAAATTATAGGTACTATATATCGAAGATTATATAGGTGATACATAAAAATCAAGAACGTTCACAGGTACTACAGCCAATATTTTATAATAACTGTAAATGGAGTATTACCTTTAAAAATTGTGAATCACTATATGGTACACTTGTAACATATAATATTGTACACCAACTATACTTCAATTAAAAAAAAAAAGCATTTGAGAGTTCCTTAACTGAAAAAAAACAAAAAAACAAAGAATGTTGCTGGTGGAATAACCCTCATTCCATGCTAGTTCAAATGTAAGGGTACCTGTTGGCAGAATATGCTAATTTACATGAAATTTTTATAGTGAGATGAGAGTCTTTGCTGACTAAGACAGTATCCTGGGGGACAGTTCAGCTGGGATGAAAAGGAGTTGATCTCCAAATAGAAAAAAGGCATAAACCTATCTTGAAAAACCAAGAGAAGAAATATATTAAAAAACCCTCCTCAACAGGAATGCCGCCAAGTTAATTTCAAAACTGCTCTGGCAATTTAAATATCCAGTATTTAAATTAAAGAATTTTTCATGTTCATTCCAAGATCCATTGAAAGAGCAGAGGATGACCTCAAACCAATTTCAGAATGTTAGTCTCAAACCATTTACCTTCTGAACACCAACTGAGCAATCTTGGGCCAATAGCGCCACCTGAAGGCCAGCAGTGGGAGAACTGTCCAAGGTCTCTCCCCTCCAACCTGGGATCTGTGCAAACCTTACTTACTCCTTCCTTTTCCTTTCAGCACTCAGTTCTAGGATTCCTTTCTCTCCCAACTCTTGCTCCATTATGTGGATGGGGATGGATTGGGGTTGTCAGAGATGTATAATTTCATCAATGAGAAAAAAAGTCATTAACAGTTAATGTATAAAGAGAAAACAGTGCTATAAACCTCTAAAGGCCTTGCAAATTACCAGAAGTTGCCTTCAGAAGCTACAAAAAGTTTCTTTGCATGCATTATCTTTTGTCTTCTTTCCACTTTTAAGGTTATCTTTTTCCCAAACATCAGACAAAAAAACTTAAAAACAAAAGGTTTCTTAATCAACTTTTCTTTGTTTTGCTTAATTACCATTATGGCATCAGAACAGATTTCTGTTGCCATTGCACAATATTTCCACGATCAGTTATTTGTAAGGTGGTCTAGGAACTATCATTTTGCTACAAAATTTTCACGAAAATATGTTCTGAACCCCAAATCATTTTATTTTATTTTATTTTATTTGCAGTACGCGGGCCTCTCACTGTTGCGGCCTCTCCCGTCGCAGAGCACAGGCTCCAGACGCGCAGGCTCAGCGGCCATGGCTCACGGGCCCAGCCGCTCCGCGGCATGTGGGATCTTCCCGGACCGAGGCACGAACCCGGTCCCCTGCATCGGCAGGCGGACTCTCAACCACTGCGCCACCAGGGAAGCCCCAAATCATTTTATTTTTAAATGAAGAGGCAGCATGGAATCCTGAGGCCTAGGTTTGAGTATTGGCTCTGCCACTCATCAACCGGGTTATTTTGAACAATTACCTATCCTCTCTAAATATGAGTTTCCTTTTCGGAAAACAAAGCTTGAAGGACCATGTGAGAAACAAGACAGTGGCACTGAATCAATGGTAAACTAAAAAAAGAAAAAAGGAAAAACCTGAACATGCTTGGTGTTCATACGTTCTATACAGACACATTTGTTTATTCCTTGTCCTCATTTAATCATGTAAAAAAGCATCTGCACACTCCATGTAGTTGAACCTGCACCTCCCTGGAATGGTATCCTCACTTACAGACACTGACAGCCAGAGAAACATAGACGAGGGGACCAGCAGCTTGGTAACCTGACAGGTAGTAAGGAGGGAGGGACTCACTAGGACAGTGGTCACGGAAGCCTTCCCAGGATGCTAAGTTATCTCCATGCCCACCATGGAATGTAGCAAAGTACTGGGACACATAGCTCATAAATAATAAGGTCTCATTAGAATCCAATGGAAATGGTCATATCACAAAATCCAAGTCCTAAAACTTTTATGATGGAGAAGGAGAATAAGCCTCTCCAAACCTGAATCCTTTACTAGAAACAGAAACACTTGCTAAATAGAAGCAAACTGAAAATGCCTATGACAGTTGCCAATTACTGCTTTGTAGTCTCTTACAGAGCACAGACCTGTATGCTTCTGATGAAGTACAGCATTGGAGCTTGGTAAACCTTCCTGTTACATAGACTAAAACAGCTCACAAGTTCTGCTGTCCATAAATATTGGTCCTGAGACTGGCAAACTGCCACTCTATTAGCTTTACGTTTTTTTAAAGATTGGAAAGGCTTATCTAGGATTTTTCAGGACCCTGGTATGCCCCTTTACAGAAACTTTCAACTTTATCTTAAAAAAACCATGATGACCGTGTGAAAGACATTAAGGTAAAAGGCAAAAAAATTAGATTTTTATTCACATGAAGCTATTCTAAGGGGTAGAGAATAGTCACTTAAAATATCAAATTTTCTTTAAATGTGAACTAAAGAAAACAGTATCATGAAGAAAAATTACCTGGACTTGAAAATGCTAAGCAAAAACAAATTACTGAAATGTGCCGGAGCGAAACATGTTAAGCCCATAGGAGAAAATATCCATCTCTTTACTTTAGCATAAAAGGCTAAGTTTCTCTGGTCGTTCTGATAGGTCTGATGCATTTAAAAGGTCAAGTTTATACAGTAACTGGCTTTGGATTAGGTTTGCCTTTTTTCTTTGAAAAGTGCAGATAATGTGCAGGAGTTCTTAACCTGGGTAACCCTCAGTGTGGTGAATCCCCGGGGGGAACTTTAAAAGTGAATGCTGAAATGTGTGTGTGTGTGTGTTTGTAAATTCTGCTGGGCGGGCGAGGTTTCTCAAAAACCACGGGTTAGTGGAGAGCGCCAGCTCTGGAGTAGAAAAGCTGGTTGGAATCTTGCCACTGCACTTTAATGGACATATCGTGTTTGCAGTAGTATGTATTCTTTGCCTTCGTTTTCTCATCTACTACAGGACAGTTGTACTATCTCACTGAATTATGAGGCTGACGTGCGAAACTCATGGCCCAGGGCCTGCCCTAATAGAGTTATCAGGCCTCAAGGAACTCACACAATGTGCACACGTGTTTCACAGAAAAATCTAGACACAGTGCTTTTTTTTTTTTAAAGCCCAGTACCGCTTATTTTACTGGGTCGCAGAGACACGAACGGCTCTGAATGGATGTCAAGCTTTACTCAATTCAACAAGAACACCCCCAACCTCCAACCGCCTGGATCACGCCTGCCTGTGATGGAAGCAACAGTGTCAAGTCAACCGACGTTTAAATCGGTAGGGCATTTCGCCAATATTTTTCTTAAATATCATTCAATCATACTTTTCTGAAGCTGGTAACAAAACTAATCTGCACCCCCAGCCCCACAAAGCTAAGGCCAACTGATGAGCAGAGAAACCGAGCCTTGAATGCTGCCTAAACAGGAAGAGAGTAACTGCGCCGGAGAGGAAACTAGGCTAGCGTCCTTCGTTTGGTAAATCTCGCCAAGTTATGCAGGAAAAGGCCAAGTTGTTTGGGGGAGACCTGTGAAACCTCCGAGCTGCTTAATGAAATTGACTCGTCCTATTCCTGGAGACTCTACAAGGTTGGAGACCTCCGCAGGGTCTCTGCAGCCATTGCCCATAACTCACTACATGCCCCCCTAACAGTCACCTACAGACTTACCTATTCGCAAGCCTCCTCTGCCGCGCGCCCCTTTTCCGGAAGGCCCGCCCCTCAGTTCCTGCCGGAGACTTCAGCGGGGAGCAGTGGAGAAACGGAAGTTTGGCGGCTAGAGTGGAGTCTTAGTGAGAGACCCGGAACTCCTAACGTCTGACCTGGCGCCTGCGCAGTGAGACGAGCGCCTCCAGGTGAGCGGAGGACTGACGGAACGCAGGTTCAGGGACGAGAGGCCTGGCTTTCATGAACGTCCTGCAGGGTTCGCTAACTCTATTTTGTTGGAAATGGCTATAGCGCTGACCCCAACCCCCCAACCTCTGAAGCAGTGTTTATGCGTGTGCCATGTGGTGGAGAATGAAATGCTTTTTTTTTTTTTCTTTTCCTCCTTCCACTTTCTTTCTGCGTGATTTTTTTCTCTTTTCATCCAGCTTAGGCCTTGACGTGCTTCAAGCGCATTGCTTGACTTTGACAGAAGAAACTTCTGACTCATCAGGGGTGCCATTCCCCTCCCTCCCACCGAGCTACTCATCTCTAACAGTCAATTAGTATCGCTTCCCGGAGGCCATTCTTGATACCTCTTTGCTGGATTAGGGGAACTATTTGGAGTGCTCTGTGTTTCTCTACCCCACTGGCCTGGAAGCTTCTTCAGGGAGTAGGGATGGGGTATTTATCTGACTCCTCAGTAGTTATCTAGACCCCGCTTGACAGTAGAAACACTGTATTTTACTCCATAAGACATCTGCTCTCAAGCAAGCCATATAGGCAATTGGCTGAAGCATTTGTTGAATATTTAATAGTTCAGCTGAGAACACTTCTTATTTTCTGAGCATTTTTCAAGGCCTGTCATAAATACTCTAAAATGTACCCCGGAATTAAGATAAATCAGTGGCAAGCTATATTCCTAGAGGGTATTCTATTGACACCCTCTTCCCTCCTATAGAATTTTGTTTTATTAACTTAGGTTTTGATATCTTATCAATATGTGCTATAGAATTTGTTTTTATCAAGTTAAGTGTTGATATGTTATCAACCTATGATATAATTAGTAGCCTTGTTAACTTGGGTCTGGCTTAAGAAGTTGACACAGGGTGTAATGAGTATAGCATGCATAGCTCAGTCGAAAAGAAATATCCTGGGTAGGAATTTCACCTTGTCTTGGCTTGTTTTTATCTAATAACCACTGAATCACATAAACAAGGAGACTTCCTTTGAATACTGGCTGTTAGAAACTTTAAAGCCAAATTTGCTGTGGACTCGTGGCAGGAACTATTATATGTATATTTGCATACACGAATATAAACCTTGTTGGCTCTGTTTTGCATATATATCTTTGGTTTTTCCCTTTTTGCCTATTTATTATTTATGTTGTCAGGATGTTTTGTGAATCTCTGTAAGCTACCATAACTTTCTTAAAATATAGAAAGGTATAGAGAGTTACAGATGGCTGTGTACTATGGGGCACTTTGTACCTTGTCTCTTATTAAGTCAATTTCATAGGGCTTATACTAGTTTCGGAGCCTGCTATAACAAAATACCACAAACTTGGTGGCTGAAAACATCAGAACTTTATTGTCTCACAGTTCTGGAGGCCGGAAGTCCAAAATCAGTATCAGTGGGCCCAAATCAAGGTGTTGGCAAGGCCACACTCCTTCCAGAGGCTCTGGGGTAGAATAATTTCTTTCACTCTTCCAGCTTCTGGTGGTTGCTGGCATTCACTGACTTATGGCCACATTATTCCAATCTTCAAGGCCAGAATCTTCAAATATCTCTGTGCCTCCTCTTTACATCACCTTCTCCTCGATGTGTATCAGATCTCCTACTGCCTTCCTCTTATAGGGTTATGTGTAATTGCATTTAGGGCCCACAGGATAATCCCGGATGATCTCCCCATCTCAAGATTCTTAATTTATTCATATCTGCCAGGGCCCTTGTCACATATATAGTGGGATTTACAAGTTCCAGGGATTAGGACTGATAACCTTGGGGGACATTTTCCTGTCTACCACAGAGTTGGAAACAGCAAGTCTATGATAATAGGCCTATAAAAGCTGTTACTGACCAATGGGGAAGTTTAAATATTACGGTGGGCAAACTAATGTAACAATAAAATTTAACCTCCTGTGGATATTAACTTCCAGACTTTGGCTTACCCACTTGTACCTCCAAGCTAAAGCTTCCTTAAGGACACTTGTTATAGTCAGAGATTGCCTTATATATTTCTATTTTCTATAGCCCAGTGTTTTAAATTTGTGGGTTATGAATCATTAGTTGGTTGTGAAATCAATTTAGTGGGTCGTGAACAGCATTAAAAGACATTAGAATAGGAAGTATCAGAGTGCATCACATGTAGTGAAGGTAATTATTGTTTCATGAAACAGTATGTATATGTGTGTTGCATCATGATGTAAAATATACTGCTCACTCTAAGTTGTGGTAAAATGGAAAGCCTCTTCTGTAAGCAAATTCATCCTTCCTCATACTCAGTGGCAAATGTTTCTTGCTATTTGAGCAGGAATTAAAGCTCACATCAATTCAAGTTCTTATTGTGTGGAATAGTCCACGGGACAGGTGGATACCTACTCCTTGAAGTAAATTAATTTATAGAGCCCTTATACTCTTTCCTAGTGTTGTGTAAGTTCTTCTTTCCTTCTTCTGCATTTACAATAGTTCTTTTCTAACTTTACAAAAGAAAGGTATATCCCTCACCTAGGGTGTAAAACCCTCTAGGATGACAAACAAAGGGACAATTCAACATGTTTTGGGAGAAGCTTCCTTTAATTATTAATCAAGGCATTATAAACCCTTCTTAGGCTTCCTGTCTTTTCCCATCTTACATATATCCCAGGTAAGGGTGAAGTAAGGCTGTTAGAAATATGGTAATTGGATATTTGTTGTGACTTTCTGAAATCAGATATACTGTGTGAGTGTGAATGGTGGGAGTGATAGTAATTTTCATCACATCTCTTTTAATCATCACATCTCTTTTATCTCTGTGGTTAAGAAGTGCATTATTATTGAAGGAGAGTCTGGTGAGAGCAAAGCAAAACCAGCATTGAAGAAAATATTGAACCCTAAATTTTTTTCACAGATTTAAACATAAGCAATATTTTCCAGCTATTCTGAACATTTATCTGTAAGATGTGTCATTATCTGGAAAGAAACGTGACTTTGAACAGCTGAAGGAGTGGAGGTTAGTGACAGTGATTCTTTTAAATATAAAATGAATTATTTTAAGAGACCTTCCTATTTTTTCCCATTATACAGAATAATCTGCAAAAAATGTCATATGTAATTTTATTTTAGATTTGGTATGTGTTGTTCAATAAAATTTAAAACGTATTGTAAAAATCACAGATCACCAAATAATTCCCATTCCCTCCCTTTTTAGGCATGAGGTTGGAGTTAATTTCATGGCAATCGTGGAATTGGGTAAGGCCATAGGATTATTTCTGGCCAGTGAGTTATGAACAGAAGTATTGCCTCTACCCATATGAAACCTCTAGAGCTCTCCTTTCCCTCTGGTGCAGGGGATCATCGCTCTGTCAGCCTGGGCCCTTGAGTGATTATGAGGAGCAGATCTGTTCTGCCAGCCACAGTGTGCATGTAGCTTAGGTTAGAAAGAAGCCTTTGTTGTTTTGAGTCATACCATTTTGTTGTTTGTTACTGCAGCATGACCTAGCCTATCCTGTCTGATATACTTATTTTATCAAATTCTGCATCAGTATATAAATACTCCCATCCTGATCTCACTTTATCTTTTAACATGTTTGATACTTTGTGCTTCTTATTATCAAAAAATTATGTGTTAGCTGCTGGACTGATCTATTTTTAACAACATACTTTTATTCCTCATTAAATATACGGGAAAAGTTTTTATTACTACTTCAAAAAAAAAAACTGGTTAGAGCTATTACAGAATTTTTATATGTGATTTTTATTTAGTTATTCCTGAAAGCTGAAAACCAAATTTCAGTATACACATGGATATACTTCATTAAAGGAATACTGTGCTTTAAAAAAATCATATTCTAATTCATAAATAATATTTATTGATTATGTTTTACTATTATGAATTAAGTGATGACAGACCCATATAGATTTATTCCTGGTTTTATGACATTATAAAAATGTATAAACTAATTCTATTAGTTCTTACATCATTTTAATCTTGATTGGTTTTAATAATTGAGCTTATGAGATACATTTTGTGATCTATTTCTCAGTTTTTAGAAAATTTACATCAAATTCATATACTAACACATTCATTTGAATTGAAAATTGTCACACTTTTTCTCAAAGTGAATTTTATTTAGATGATTGGTTTGACAGTGAGGATCGACTTTACTAATTAGATTACGTGGTCAATAGCACATTTTCTGCATATTGAATAAGTTATATCTGCAGCTGCAAGGTACAGCAAAAATATATAAAACACATGATGAAATGAAAGTATTTTATAAAAAATATTTTACGTTAAATTAATACTGTTTCCATTCTGCTAGTCCTTTAAGGGTTATTTCAGGTAAGGCAAGATGCTTCTAAATGAGAACAAAACAAATATGGATTTGGTAAATCTTCGTATTGCTTTTTTGGTTTATTTCCCAGACATTGTGAAAGTGAATGGCTATGATGGCTGTGTAATAAATTATTTTCCTTTTATCTCAGATTTTAGATTCTCTTTTGGAGTAAAACAGCCTCTACACTGTTTACAAGTTATTTTGAGTTGCAAAAATTCTTCTATGTTTTTCCTTATATTAGCATCTGTAGTAGAAACCTTAGCCACAGACAGTAACTGCTCCAGGTCAATATATTCTTTTAAAAGTCAGGTTGAAAACAATTCTTTGTTTTCAGAAATTTTAAAGGAGGAACTAGTGAAGTTGTCAGTGGATAGATCATTACAAATAATTTTTATGATAGATTTCTATGTAATTTTTGGCATCTAACTTGGAATGAGTTTAAAGAATTGAGTGATATTGCTATACCTAGCTTTTTCCATTCCCATATACTTACTCATGTGAACAAAGTTTCTCAGTGCTTACGTCAATACAAGTGAAAATAGGGATAGAATTGATGCTGTCTCATTCAAGCAATAAGTAATAGTCATACATGGATACATTAGGTAAATGGGGAAAACTTATGTCAAGAGATGTGTTAAATTTTTTGTTGTTTATAAGCATTCACCAAAATTCATGATATATTTAGTTTGTTTTGCTCACTTGTGTACCAAAAAATTGAAGTTTAAAAAAAATTAAAATTCAATCTACAAATATTTTGTTGCAGAGAAATATGATAGATGATCAAGAAATAAATGTCTTTTAAGCATAAAAACATTAGGATATGGTGAAATTTCATGAGGTGAGTAGAATGTAAGTTGAAGGAGAAAAAGAAATGGTATAAACTTTTTGACTTCTAAAGAAGGCCTTATTCGTGAATTTTAAAAACAAATGATGATGGATATGAAATTACTATTCCTTTGGACATTGAAAAGATGATGTAATGGTTTTATTTTAAAATTTCAATGTTCATGATACACTTTGCCACCTTCTAAATTTATGATGAAAAATTTTAGATGTCAACCAAAGATGTGTGAGAGAGAACATGATTTTGTAAATTCTCTTAGGTGGCTCATAAGCAAAAGTTTGAAGACTGTGTTATATTTGTACACTAATGTTTTCTAAAGCTGTGTTGACAAGTGCTAACTGGAGAATTAAGGTAATTGTCTGAGAGTAATTACCATTTCCTGATATCTCTTTTTGTGAGAACTCATTGCAGAAAAAGAGTTTTATACCTGTTGCTTATCTGTGTAATTGTCTCATTTTCATAAGTGTGTGGATATTTACGTAGATTTAATCTAAATTATGGATACGGGAAAGCAAAGCTGTCTTCTGGTGGCACATACTACTACAAATGACCTTCATCCTTCCTTGTTGTTTCTATCACCCAATTCTCATATGTTTGTTGTATATCCTTTCAGACAAAGAAGTTGATAAATAAGGGAGAAATAAAACTTAGCAATATAGGAAACTGTTATCTCTTTATCAAAATAGTTTAAATGCATTTTCCCTCACATCAACACATCTAAAAATGTCAACATTTTGTGAAAGGATTTAGTAGCATGTACGTATCATATGAAGACCCATTGCCAAAGTATCCCTGAACCCTAGGTCCTCTATTTTTTGGGCTTCCCAGCTGTTTATTTCAAGCCTAAAATGATATTTATCCATTTATCCTCCACTCTTTATACTAATACTTCAGTTGTCTGAAGTAGTACATGTACATATATTGAAAACTGGAGAAGGTTATAACTTCTGTTCTCAAGTCATACATATTTTTTAAAAAGAAGAAAAAGCATCTATTATAATACCCAGATATTTACCATTTCTGTGTTCTTCCTTCATTCCTGAAGTTCCAAGTGTCCCTCTAGTATAATTTCCTTTCAGCCTAAAGAACTTCTTTTATCACTTTTTTTAGAGCAGATCTGCTTGTGACAAATTCTTTTATTTTTGCTTCATGTGAGAATGTCTTTATTTATTTATTTTTTTGCAGTACGCAGGCCTCTCGCTGTTGTGGCCTCTCTCGTTGCGGAGCACAGGCTCCGGACGCGCAGGCTCAGCGGCCATGGCTCATGGGCCCAGCCGCTCCACAGCATGTGGGATCTTCCCGGACCGGTGCACGAACCTGTGTCCCCTGCATCGGCAGGTGGACTCTCAACCACTGCGCCACCAGGGAAGCCCAAGAGAATGTCTTTATTTCACTGTCATTCCTTAAAGGTATTTTCACTGAATATAGAATTCTGGGTTGATAGTTGTTTTCATTCAGCTCTTAAAAATGTTATTCCACTATCTTCTGCTCTCCATAGTTTCTGATGAGAAATCAGCAATAATTCAAATGGTTGTTCCATTATATGTAACGTGTGAAGTTTTAAGATTTAAGAAAAAAAAAAACCTTTGGTCTTTAGAAGTTTGATTTGATGAATCTGCCTTTTTTTTTGCATTTATCCTGTTTGGGTTTCCTGAGCTTCTTGAATCTGTACATTTGTGTCTTTCACCAAATTAGGGAAGTTTTGGCCATTATTTTTTCAAAAATTCTTTTTATACTAATTTGCTTCTCCTGTCCTTCTAGGGCTCCAGTGACTCAAATGTTAGATTATTTGCTAATGCTCTGTTTTTTTATTCCCCTCTCACATGAGATAACTTCTATAATCTATTTTCAATCTAATCTTCAATTTCACTGGCCCTTTCCTTTCTCACTGTCTCTATTCTGTTATCAAGCCATTGCAGTGACATTTTTATTTCAGATGAAATGTTTATTTTATTTTCAGCCCTAAAATTTCGATTTGAGTTTTTGCTATTGATTCTGTTATTTTGCAAGAACTGTGTTTCTATTCACTTAAGGAATGTTTATCTTTGTGAAGCATGGATATGATGACTACTTTAAAGTAATTGATATTTCCAATATCTAGGTTGTTTTGGGGTTGGCACATCTTAATTTTCTTTTCCCTTGAGAATTGATCACAGTTTCCTGGTTTTTTGTATGTTGAGTAACTTTGGATTGTATCTTGTATTTCGAATATTAGGTAGTGAGTCTGTCAGCCCTGTTAAAATTCTCTGGAGAATGTTGATTTTTTTGTCAGTTTGTTTGTTTTAGTAGGCAGTCAGCTTGGCTATATTTGGATTGCAAGTTATGTGTGGCTTCTATGTCAGTACAATTTTCAAAGCCCTTGCAATGCTGCTTTGGGTCAGTTCTTTTTTTTTTAAATTATTGGTTGATTGATAGATTGATTTTTGGCTGCGTTGGGTCTTCACTGCTGTGCACGGGCTTTCTCTAGTTGCGACGAGCGGGGGCTACTCTTCGTTGCGGTGCGCGGGCTTCTCATTGTTGTGGCTTCTCTTGTTGTAGGGCACAGGCTATAGGCGCGCAGACTTCAGTAGTTGCAGCACGTGAGCTCAGTAGTTGTGGCTCATGGGCTCTAGAGCACAGGCTCAGTAGTTGTGGTGCACGGGCTTAGTTGCTCTGTGGCATGTGGGATCTTCCCGGGCCAGGGCTCGAACCCGTGTCCCCTGCATTGGCAGGTGGATTCTTAACAACTGTGCCAGCAGTGAAGTCCCCTGGATCAGTTCTAAGCATGTGCAGATTAGGGAGTGAGCCCCATAATGGGTCAGTTTATATAGAGAATTATGTTTCCCTTTCTCTCTGTTTCTACCCTCTGAGATTTCCTTCACACTCTCTGGCTCTCAGGGGCCTCTTTTTTTCCTCATCCTCTGGCTGCTATAAAGACATGTTTCTTTTAGGAGTTTAGTTTTGTGCATTGCCATGACTGCGGCCACCCATGGGGCCAAATAGGGAGGAAAAAGGGAGAGAGAAAAATGGTAGGGGTTCCTCTGCAGTCTTTAGATGACAAGGCCCCTCCCCCACTTCCTGTGTTCAGAATGATAAGTTACCTCTTGAGGTTTCAGATGCTTGCTCCACCACCAGCACTGTAGTGCAGCCCCATGATTGGGGCTAACCTTGCAGCAAGGCTAGAGAAGAAAAAAGAGAGGAAAAAGTGCATTTTCCCTATACTTTCTGGCTCTCAGGTTCCCCTTTTCTTGGTCCTCAAGACAGGAAGACAGTGTTTCTCTTGGAGTTTTTTGCTGCCTGTGCTGCTGCACAGTTCCTCACTTGGGCCACCCTCGGGTGAAATCTGGGAATTACAAGAGGAAAAACAAAAGGAAACTCATCACCTATTACCCAGAGATGATCTGTTTACATTCCAGAGTAAAAATCTTTCCCATCCTCTTGAGAAGAGATTGCCATCAGTCCCTTCATAAACTCTGAGTCTCATAATTTTGGGGTCTTCACCTCTGGTTTTAGCGCTGCTGCATCTGCAGGGTAACGTCAGGCCCTCATTGTGTTGTCCTGTGGGGAAGTGGGCATCAGAACTGGTGCTAAGATGCTCTCTGAGTAATAAATGGCCTGTTGTCTAATCCAGAGACCTTGTATTTCCATGTACAGAAATCAACTCAAAATGTATCATAGATCTAAATGTAAGAACAAAAACTATAAAATTTCTTTGAGAAAACATACAAGAAGATTACTGTGACATTAGGTTAGGCAAAGTCTTCTTGGACAGGACATGAAAAATACAAACCATAAAATAAAAAGTTGATAAATTGTACTTCATCGAAGACGTAAAACTTCTGATCTTTGAAATACACTGTTAAAAATATGAAGAGGTAAGCCACAATTGGGAGAAAATATTTGCAAAAATTGTACCGGATAAAGGACTCATGTCCAGTCAGAAAATATAAAGAACTCCTACAACTAAAAATTAAGACAAACAACCCAATTAAAAATGGGCAAAAGATGTGAACAGACTCTTCACCAAAGAAGATATACAGATGGGAAATGAGCATGTGAAAAGATGCTTAACATCGGGGAAATGCAAACTAAAGGCAACTTACTGACTAGAATGGCTAAAATTAAAAACAGACAATAAAAGTGTTGGTGTGGATGTGGAGCTAGTGGAATTGGAACATGGTACAGGCACTTTGGAACACAATATGGCAAATTATTATGTTAAGTATATCCTTACCAGAATTCCCCAAAATTCCACTCCACCCAAGAGAAATGAAAAAATATGTTTACACAAAGACTTGTATTCAAATGTTCATAGCAGCCTTATTTATACTAGTCCAAACTGAGAAATGTGAAGGAATGTGTGTGTAAATGCAGAAGATATTCTTGAAGCCAGTCTGACTGAAAAAGTGTTCTTCTCTAGCTATTTTTTTTTTTGCGGTACGCGGGCCCCTCACCGTTGTGGCCTCTCCCGTTGCAGAGCACAGGCTCCAGACGCTCAGGCTCAGCGGCCATGGCTCACAGGCCCAGCCGCTGCGCGGCATGTGGGATCCTCCCAGACGGGGGCACGAACCCGTGTCCCCTGCGTCGGCAGGCAGACTCTCAACCACTGCGCCACCAGGGAAGCCCTTCTCTAGCTATTTCTAATTTTATTAATTGAATTGCTTTTCTTTCTTTCTTAGCCAATTTCTCTTAATCAAACACTGTATTATCAGCACATCACGGTTCCTTCCCACTACTTGCTTGTTCAGTACTTTTCCCTATTTCTTTTTCTTAAAACTTTACTAATGGGGAAATTACCTCATCCCTTCACAGTGAATCTTGTCTGCTATCTGCTCATAGGAATTCTAGAAGCCCATCATCATCATCATCATTGTCATCATAGCAGCAGCAGCAGCATATAAGCATCACCATCACCATCATCATCATCCTTAAGTGATTTTTCAATCCCACTCACTGCCCATCTAAAACAGGGCAGATGCCACATAGCTTAGCTTTAGCAGACCTATTTTACTGTTCCAAAATAATCTCATTCCCAAGCCTGTTACAGTGGTTCTTATGGTGTGAGGTGCTATAGCAGAGTGGTTAAGAGCATAAGAGCATATTCTGTGAAGCTAGATTCCCTGGATTCAAATTTTGGCTCAGCCGTTTACTAGCTGTGCAACGTCAGGCAAGTTATTTAACCCTTCTGTGCCTAAATCTTGGGCAAGTTATTTAACCTCTATGTGCCTTAATTTCCTCCTCGGTCAAATCAGACTGATGCTAGTACCTGTTTCATAGGATTGTTCTGAGTATTTTTTTAAAAAAATTTAAATTAAAAATTTTTTTTAACATCTTTATTGGAGTATAATTGCTTTACAATGGTGTTTTAGTTTCTGCTTTATAACAAAGTGAATCAGCTATACATATACATATATCCCCAAATCTCTTTCCTCTTGCGTCTCCCTCCCTCCCACCCTCCCTATCCCACCCCTTGTTCTGAGTATTAAATGTAGTATTATAGGTAAAGCACTTAGAACAGTGCCTGATAAATAGTTAGCTCTTAGTAAATGCTGATTGTTATTATAATTATACTGTTATTCCTCTTTCCTGGAATGTCCTGTCCCCTCCTTTCTATTTAACCAAGCCATCTATCCTGAAGGCTCAGATTAAGTTCCATGTCTGACTTGAAATCATCCTTTATTTTTTTTAATTTTTATTGGAATAAAGTTGATTTAAAATGTTGTGCTAGATTCTGCTGTACAGCAAAGTGAATCAGTTATGCATATACATGTATCCCCTCTTTTAAAAATTCTTTTCCCATATAGGTCATTAAGAATATTGAGAAGAGTTCCCTGTGCTCTGTAATAGGTCCTTATTAGTTATCTCTTTTATACATAGTAGCATGTATATGCATCCTGACTGTTTTTTGTTCTTACTGATATCCCTCCTCTCTACATTTGTATGGTACTTATAATCTGACCCACGTCATTTAACCCAATTATGTATTGAAGTCTTTTGGCCTCCCCCTCTCTAGCTGCAGTTTAGCTTCTCTGAGAGCAGGAAGTGTGTCTTGTTTGCACTCTCTTTGAGTTCCAGACCCATATCTTTAAGGATGGGCTGGGAACTTTTAACCTGAGTGTCCTACCACTACCTCAAAGCCCATGTGCTGGGTATTCCCACTTGCACCTCCATATGTACTCTCCATTCTTTTCCACCCTGCCCTGTGCTGTAGGAGCTGACCTCCTAGGACTGCGTTTCATTGGGCCCAGGCATTGGGAGGCACCACCAAGAGATTGGAGGGCGGGGGTATTTATTCCCTTGAGTTTCCCCAGCCTGGGTGGCTACGTCTTCTACCCAAAGCCATTGGGCGGCCCTCCTCTACAGTCACAGCTCTTGCTGAGCTATGCTAACTGCTCTCCTGCTCTGGACCCTCCAGGCCTATGGGCAGTAATAGCCTTCTGTTTTGGCAGTTGGGATGCTTCACCATCCATTGTTAGTTTCCTTAACAGCCCACGTATCTTTAATTTCTTCTTTTCTCATCCTTATATTATTTTTTTTCTGGTCTTTCTTCACAGTTTAAGAACTTCAATAAAATGTTTAATAGAAATGATAACGGGAATCTCATTTTGCACCTGATTTCAGAAAGAGGAAGCTTCCAATTCTTTACCATTAAATATAATGCTTGCTGAGGTTTACTGTAGACATTATTTATCAGATTATGGCTTTTTGCCCCCCCCCTTTTTTTTGACATCTTTATTGGAGTAAAATTGCTTTACAGTGTTGTGTTAGTTTCTTTTTTTTTTTTAATATCTTTATTGGAGTATAATTGCTTTACAATGGTGTGTTAGTTTCTGCCCCATAACAAAGTGAATCAGTTATACATATACACATGCTCCCATATCCCCTCCCTCTTGCGTCTCCCTCCCACCCCCCCATCCCACCCCTCTAGGCTGTCACAAACCACCGAGCTGATCTCCCTGTGCTATGCGGCTGCCTCCCACCAGCTATACATTTTACGTTTGGTAGTGTATATATGTCCATGCCACTCTCTCACTCTGTCACAGCCTCCCCCTATCCTCAAGTCCATTCTCTAGTAGGTCTGTGTCCTTATTCCCATCTTACCCCTAGGTTCTTCATGACCTTTTTTTTTCTTAGATTCCATATATATGTGTTAGCATACGGTATTTGTTTTTCTCTTTCTGACTTACTTCACTCTGTATGACAGACTCTAGGTCCATCCACCTCATTCCAAATAGCTCAATTTCATTTCTTTTTATGGCTGAGTAATATTTCATTGTATATATGTACCACATCTTCTTTATCCATTCATCTGTTGATGGACACTTAGGGTGCTTCCATGTCCTGGCTATTGTAAATAGAGCTGCAATGAACATTTTGGTACATGACTCTTTTTGAATTATGGTTTTCTCAGGGTATATGCCCAGTAGTGGGATTGCTGGATCATATGGTAGTTCTGTTTTTAGTTTTTTAAGGAACCTCCATACTGTTTTCCATAGTGGCTGTATCAACTTACATTCCCACCAACAGTTCAGGAGGGTTCCTTTTTCTCCACATCCTCTCCAGCATTCATTGTTTGTAGATTTTTTGATGATGGCCATTCTGACTGGTCTGAGATGATACCTCATTGTAGTTTTGATTTGCATTTCTCTAATGATTAGTGATGTTGAGCATCTTTTCATGTGTTTGTTGGCAATCTTTATATCTTCTTTGGAGAAATGTCTATTTAGGTCTTCTGCCCATTTTTAGATTGGGGTGTTTGTGATTTTGATATTGAGCTGCATGAGCTGCCTGTATATTTTGGAGATTAATCCTTTGTCAGTTTCTACATTTGCAAATATTTTCTCCCATTCTAAGGGTTGTCTTTTGGTCTTGTTTATGGTTTCCTTTGCTGTGCAAAAGCTTTTAAATTTCATTAGGTCCCATTTGTTTATTTTTGTTTTTATTTCCATTTCTCTAAGAGATGGGTCAAAAAGGATCTTGCTGTGATTTATGTCATAGAGTGTTCTGCCTATGTTTTCCTCTAAGAGTTTTATACTCTCTGGCCTTACATTTATGTCTTTAATCCATTTTGAGTTTATTTTTGTGTATGGTGTTAGGAAGTGGTCTAATTTCATTCTTTTACATGTAGCTGTCCAGTTTCCCCAGCACCACTTATTGAAGACGCTGTCTTTTCTCCATTGTATATTCTTGCCTCCTTTATCAAAGATAAGGTGACCATATGTGCATGGGTGTATCTCTGGGCTTTCTATCCTGTTCCATTGATCTGTATTTCTGTTTTTGTGCCAGTACCATACTGTTTTGATTATTGTAGCTTTGTAGTATAGTCTGAAGTCTGGCAACCTGATTCCTCCAGCTCTGTTTTTCTTTCTCAAGATTTCTTTCTCAAGATAGTTTTGGCTATTCAGGGTCTTTTGTGTTTCCATACAAAGTGTGGAATTTTTTGTTCTAGTTCTGTGAAAAATGCCAGTGGTAGTTTGATAGGGATTGCATTGAATCTGTAGATTGCTTTGGGTATTATAGTCATTTTCACAGTGTTGATTCTTCCAATCCAAGAACATAGTATATCTCTCCATCTGTTTGTATCATCTTTAATTTCTTTCATCGGTGTCTTTTAGTTTTCTGTGTACAGGTCTTTTGTCTCCTTAGGTAGTTTTATTCGTAGGTATTTTATTCTTTTTGTTGCAGTGGTAAATGGGAGTGTTTCCTTAATTTATCTTCCAGATTTTTCATCATTAGTGTTCCATGTAGCCTAACTTTTTATTGTCACAGTAGGCCCTGGGTTATCCATTTTCAGAGAACCAACCTTTGGCTTAGATAATCTTGTCTACTGTATGTTTGTTTTCTATTTTATTGTTTTCATCTATGTTTATTATCTTCTTTTCTGTTTGGGTTGAATTTGTTGCTTTTTTTTTGGTTTTTACTACTTATAAATGTGGATGCTTAGCATATTGATTTTAATCTACTTCATTATTTTTTTAATAAATTTATTTATTTTCTTTTTGGCTATATTGGGTCCTTGTTGCTGCGCACGGGCTTTCTCTAGTCGCGGCAAGTGGGAGCTACTCTTTGTTGTGGTGCACGGGCTTCTCATTGCAGTGGCTTCTCTTGTTGCAGAGCACGGGGTCTAGGTAGGCAGGCTTCATTAGTTATGGTACATGGGGTCAGTAGTGGTGGCTTGCAGGCTCGAGAATGCAGGCTCAGTAGTTGTGGTGCACAGGCTTAGTTGTTCCATGGCATGTGGGATCTTCTCGGTCCAGGGCTCGAACCTGTGTCCCCTGCATTGGCAGGTGGATTCTTAACCACTGCTCCACCAGGGAAGCCCCTTAGCATATTGATTTTAAACCTGTCTTCTTTCCTACTATGTGCATTTAAAGAAATGATGACTTCTGAGGAGGGTGAGAACCCTGTGAGCTAGCATAGCTAGAGAAAGAATCAGAGAAGATGGGACCTGCATTTTCAGAAAGAGGAAGGGAAGTGCATAGCAGGCTGATACAATATTGTAAACAAAAACTTAGTGGCAAGAATGTATTAAAAGTTTTTTTAATAGAAAATTTTAAACATATACACAAGCAGAAAGAGTGACAGAATGAACCCCTATGTACCCATCACCCGATTTCATGGCCCATCTTCCCCTCCTTTAATATTATTTTGAAGCAAATCATAGATGGCATATGATTTCACATGCATGTATTTCAGCATACATGTCTAAAAGATTGGGACTTTCTTTTGCTTATTTAAAATAAAATCAGCCTTTTTCGGGACCAGTGTGAATAAGCAGTAACATTATCATGGTAATTTGGCCTGATGACTCATGAATATCCAAATCTGGGGCAATATGGCCTTCTGACTCTTAAACCCAAACCCAAATCCTGGAACTGTTATAACTCTGAGAGAGCAAAAAGTCACACCTGTCAATACCAGAGAAAAAGGATCCAAAGATGTTGTCATCACAGAGGTTATTGAAAAACATGTTTCCATTAGTGACCAGGAATCTTATCATTTAGATCACTTGCACAGGAAATCAACACAGTCTAGCATAGCCCATGGGCCATTTAGAAGGTCTCTTGTTTAAGGGGCATGATGCCTTGTGTAAATTGCAGGCACGCACTCTTTATCTTTTTCTTAATTGGTTAATGTATTTTTTTAAAATAAGTAAATTTATTTATTTATTTATTTGGCTGCATTGGGTCTTTGTTGTTGCGAGCAGGCTTTCTCTAGTTGTGGCGAGTGAGGGCTACTCTTCATTGTGGTGTGCAGGTTTCTCATTGCAGCAGCTTCTCTTGTTGTGGAGCACAGGCTCTAGATGTGCGGACTTCAGTAGTTGTGGCTCGCGGGCTCTAGAGCACAGGCTTAGTAGTTGTGGCACACAGGCTTAGATGCTCCACGATATGTGGGATCTTCTCGGCCCAGGGCTCGAACCCATGTCCCCTGCATTGGCTGGCAGATTCTTAACCACTGTGCCACCAGGGAAGCCCTAGGCACACACTCTTATGTTAGCTTGGCTCATTGTCTGCTGCGTTGACCCACTCCTTCTCACTCTAGCTTTTGGAAGTTCCCCTTTGTATCCCACCATTGGGGTGGATTTTGCGATCCTCGAAGAGGCATGCTCTTTTTCTGCTCCAGGGGGCAGCATGGTTAAAAACAAAAGTTTCGGAATCAGATAGAACTAGGTCTGAATCCTATGTCCCGTACTTAAGAGATCTAGATACTCTTTTAGCTATTTTCCTCATCAATAAAACAGGTTGGTAATGGCTATTTAGCAAGACCATCGTGAGAATTAATAAATATAATGTGTGAACCACATGGTGTTTGCCATTACTCATTCCTCTCAGTTTAAGGTTGAACCTGCCTTCCTAGGAGTTACCTAAACCTTGGTATGTATCTCTGGACTTGGTCAACAGAAATTAAACTCTACTTGGACATTTGTTATCATTATATCCGAATCTCTGAGTTGTCTGCTCTTAGAATGTTTTCCATATTTCTTAATTTCTGAATCCAGAAGTTCTCTCAAAGTTTCTAGTTTCCTCCACTATTCTGCCCTGGGTGGCAGGAGTTCTTGTCCTCGGCCATACATCAGAATGTTAGAAATTCTTATTTAACTGAAACATTTTGCCTTTGAACTGTCTACTTGACAGCATTGGCATTCTTGGAACTCCACATTTATATTTCATCATATCCTCTCCAACCCATTTTGAGTTCTTAACTGAGTCATAATAATTTGGAGAGAATATATTATTTTCCAATAGCACCGTGGGGAATCAGAGTTACTAGTGAGAAAAGGGTTTGAAAGAGAGTTTAGAAACCCAAAAGGAAATACTCATTTGCTTCACAAATTTGCCTGCAGTTAGCTTTCCCAGTGACGAGACTGACGCTTCATTGTGGCAGCCTCGTATCTATTTAGTCTCTGTGGCTTCATTTTCCCATCTTCAGAGTGATAGATAATAGTGCCAGTGGTCAGTATCCTCTGAGTGGATTCTGAATAAGTATTCGTGTGACTTATTAATGATAGCATCGTAGTACCTACCCCACACGGTTAAGGAGATAGGAGAGTATTTGTGTCGCGGTTAAACACAAGAGTTTTAGAGCCAGACAACCTAGGTTTGAAGCCCAGCTTTACTACTTATTACCCACATGACTTTGGGCAAGTTACTTAACCTTTTATACCTTTACTTTCTCCATCTGTAAAATGGCAATAATAATAACGTCTGTTTCATAGGGCTGTTAGAGGATTAAATGAAATAAATTCTGGTATTTAAGCACTCTATAAAAATCTTTTTATGGTTATTCTTAAAAGTACTAATGGTGATTAAAGTATTGAAATAAGTAGGTGTGAAAGCTCCAGCACAGTAGGTGCTTAATAAATGTGAGAAGTTGATAATTATTTTTCTCTCTTTCAACACTTCCTTCTCTGTCAACTGAATAGCAAAGACGAAAAGTAAATGGTAAAGTGGTTAAGGACCTGGACTCTGGAATCAGACTGTCAGGGTTCAAATCCTAAATCTAAACTCTACTAGCTGTGTGGCCTTAGGCAAGTTACTTAACTTCTCTGTGCCTCAGTTCCCTCATCTATAAAGTTAGATAATAGTAGAACCTACCTCATAAAATTATTATGAGGATTAAATGGTTTGATATAGTGAAGTATTTAATAACAGTCTCAATACACAGTCAGTGCTATATATATGTATATTAAATAAAATATTTTTTATTAAAAAATTTTTAATCCCAAATTCCATGTGCATAAGTTCTCATTATGTAAATACATATGGTGGGTGATTGACATTGAGGTTGGATGAACTGTGGATAAGTTATATTGTTACAAATAGAGTTTTTAAACTCAGAGAAGAGAAACATGAAAACCAATATATACAGTTATAATATTAATAATTATTTAATACTTACTACACATTGGTTACTGGTTTAAATACTCACCATGAATTATCTCCTTTAATTCTTACCACAATCCTTTGAGGTAGGAGCTATTTTATTCTTATGTTACAGATGAGAGAAATGAGGCACAGAGAGACTACATAACTTGCCTAAGGTCACAGAGTAGAGCTGGGTTAACTCTGAATCTGTCTCCACAGCCCTTGCATGTCACTCTCATGCCCAATCACCCTCCCAGTGAGACGGGCAGAATGGTGCTCTGCGGGTCATGGGCTTAAGCCAGTGGTTCTTCACACTCTGAGTCACTCATTCTTGCTCCAGACGCGCAGGCTCAGCGGCCATGGCTCACGGGCCCAGCCGCTCTGTGGCATGTGGGATCCTCCCGGACTGGGGCACAAACCCGTGTCCCCTGCATCGACAGGCGGACTCTCAACAACTGCGCCACCAGGGAAGCCCCACTCATCCTTTTGAGATGCAAGTGGACTTTCTCCTGGTTGAGGCCGGGGAGTTTAAAACATAGTGTCAGTTTTCTGCATAGCCTAATGCTAGTCCAAAAATTCTAATAACATAAAATAAGTTTTCCCCCCTAAAATTTATTTGGCTCTTTATCCCAAGTTGCTTTTATACAAAAATGAACATGTAATAAATGTAGGCACTCCTGGGTCTTGCTAGTAATACAAAAATAAACACATTGACAAATAAATGTGGAAGTACAATTGACCCTTGAACAATGCAGAGGTTAGGGGTGCGACCTTCCTCACAGTGGAAAATCCATGCATAACTTTATGGTCAGCCCTCCAAATCCCCAGTTCCCTATTCTCAGATTCAACTAACCTTGTATTGTATGGTCCTGTAGTGCTCATTTACTGAAAAGAATCTGTGTGTGTATGAACAACTTGTATTCAAGGGTTGACTTCACTAAAGGCTGGCTTAGCGAAAAAACATGGTCACCAATACACACAGAAGGCTTGACCATCAGCAGGACTTCTCTGACAATTACATTAATAGTTAAATTTCTGAACACAGAGAGGCAACAGATACTAAAGGGGTGTTGGGACATTTTCTTGGGAAATCCATGGAGCAGCTACATTTTGCCACAGTTCCTGGAACACTCGCGTTCGCCAGAGCCCTGGACCTTCCCTTGCTTTCCAAACAGGAGAGTCTGATACTGAAACTACAGTTGTTTAGGATCCAACTCTCACCATAGCAGCCACAGGTTACTTCAGTTTTATCTTAAACATCCATAGGCAACGGTGACTGTTTTGGTCACCCATCACACATTTGCTCTTCCTCTGGGTCAGGACATCCTGAATTTCCTCTGGTGAACCTTTCCCCGTGACTCAACCCTGTGGATTTTGGATTGGGTGAGGCTCCTTTCTGGCCCCAGACGTGGAACATATGACCAAAGCCTGACTCATCAGGAGTGGACAGTGACCCAACTTGATCCAATCAGTGTGAACCCAGGACTCATAGGGGAGGTATTAGAAAAAGGCACTGTCTTCTCTGCTAGAATACAGTAGGGAGGATGGGAGCCCAGAGAGCTGCCGAGTGGAGAATGAGAATGAAGCCAACAGTGAGAGCAGAGCCAAGAGGGAAGGAAACGCTGTCATCCTGATAACATCATTTGGGCTCCAGGCTCACTGAAAATCATGCCTGAAAATCATCCTGAGACTTTTCAATAACAAACCAAAACCCTTTGCTGATGCCAGTTTGAGTTGAGTTTCTGTCACTTGCAACAGGACAGTTACCTGACATTGCAAAACAGACTATGGAGCTTTGTATTATTCATGGTAGCTTGTACCACTGTTTTAAAAAATTTATCTTAGGGCTTCCCTGGTGGCGCAGTGGTTGAGGGTCCACCTGCCGATGCGGGGGACACGGCTTCGTGCCCTGGTCTGGGAAGATCCCACATGCCGCGGAGCGGCTGGGCCCATGAGCCATGGGCGCTGAGCCTGTGCGTCCAGAGCCTGTGCTCCGCAACGGGAGAGGCCACGACAGTGAGAGGCCCGCATACCGCAAAAAAAAAAAAAAAAAAAAAAAAAAAAAAAAATCTTAACAAATCTATCTATTATCTATTTCCTTTTCTTTTTAAAAATAGAGTAAAGCTTCATGTTTTTTGAGATCTCCTAGAGACCTTCATGGATCCCTAATTATTAATTGCCATTGTAGCATATAATTCCTTCCTAAATGCACATGTGAGAGTGCACACGTCCATAATGACAAGTCAAGGACTGAAGATGCTGCAGTGGAATTTGGGTGCTGGGATCATGCACCAGCTGCTTGGGGCATAGGATTCTGCAAATTAATGTTTTAGCAAAATTATCTATTACTACAGGATGCAGACTTTAGGATCATTAAAGAGGAAACTAAACCTCAAATGCTAAATCTGCAATGTCAAGGATTAACTGTATTGCCTCACTGTGTTAATTTGTCCTACTGCAATGTTTTCCTTTCCCTTCCATTTCATCAAGTCCGACTTTTCCTTTAAAAGCCTTCATATCCAACATCCATGCTCCAGAGTAAATTCTGGGTCCAAATATATTTGCTAGCCACTAAAGCAAAGTGAAAATATTAGAAATGTACCACCTCCTTTTTTTAGTTAAAAAAAATTTTTTTTAAACCTTTCTCTAAAGTCCACAGTTTACTGACCTTTACATTGTAGATTTTCTGTACTTACTGATACAGGAAAAGCAGAGTCATTTAAATGAGTTTCACTTTAAGAGAAGCTGGTATTTGAGAAGTAATATTTATGAAATGACTATTTGAAGGAGTGATTATTTGTATAAAAAAGATTTTTCACTTGAAACAAAGCCTTTTCTGTGTTTCCCATTAATATTTACCCTAGTGAGTAAGCTGTTTGACTTAATTTATAAAATTGTCCTTAGAATTCTGGAAATTCAGAACAGGAAAAATGTTTGATGATAATTTCATATTTGTAGAAGCCGCGGAATGAGACAAGTTAAATAATTTGCCCAGTAAGTGATTGGTTGGTTAGCGGTAGTTGAGAATGTGTTGCCAGTAGACCCACCTTCTTCTTAAAAGAAGTTCTTCAGGAACCCTCCCTTTGTAACCCGACCCCCTTCCCCAGCCAAAGAAGTTCTTAGAAAGAAAAATGATACAGGTCAGAAACTCGGGCCTCATAAAGAACGGAAGAGCATTAGAGAAGGAATAAATAAAGGTAATATAAATCTTTTATTTTTCTCATTCTTAATCTAACATAATAGTTTGCTCAAAATAATAATAGAAACAAGGTATTTGGTGATTGTAGCTTATGCATAGTGAAATGAATGACAGTGGTATTATGAGGAATTGGAAATACCCTGTTATAAAGTACTTGGATTACCCATGAAGTGGTATAGTGTTATTTGAAAATGGACTTGGATTAGTTACTAACATCCATTATTTACCACCTGGATGAACTTGGGCAAATTACTGAGTGGCTCCCTTCATCTGACAAAAGTACATAATACAGGTTTATAGAATTTTGATGATCAAATGAAAAGTCCTCTGTTCAATGCTTGGCACAAATTAGGCAGGCAACAAATGGGGGGCTGGATGCTCATAACTGTCCTTCTGACCTGCCCTCCCTTCCAGTTATCTGAGTTAATTGCAGAGGTTCTGATTTTCCTTGCAGGACTATCCTTGTCCTGGTCTAGAATCTTGCTTTTGGACCACAGTTCCTGCTTCTGGCTGTTTGTCCTCCTTCATTTAGTGGATGTTTTGGGTCCCATCAACTTGCTCATTGACTGTGTTCCTGTGAGTTTAGTTCTGGGTGCTGTCACTTGGCTTGGGTTAGAGCACCACTCCCATCAGGTCACTCAGTAACCTGCCTTCTAACCTTGGCAAAATCATTTCAGGTCCTGTACCATACCTGTGTTTCTCTATGGCATGTGCTTGTCAGACTGATACATAAGGATCCAGTTGAGGGAGGAGATGGCTTTTGGCTTGCAATGAGCAGAGAACCCTGGAAAAACCACGACTCGTAATTTTTTCCTGAAAAGAATCTTCACTTTCAAAAAGAATAGGGTGAAAATATACAGTTCAAATCACTTAGAAGCAGAATTGTCTCTAAGGAGAATACTTTTAATTTTGGATGTCAGTGACTCTTTGATTGGTTTTGTACTTTTGAATGAATTTGTTCATTTTGGAACCTGGGGAAGCCTATCTGCATGGGCAATTAATCATACATATAAAAGTTTGAATTTGAGTACCTTTACTGTCTTAATATGACTGTTTTAGGTAATTAAGTAATACATGCTCATTATATAAAACCTAGAAAATACAAAAACCTTTAAAGAGAAAATAATCCAGAAATAATCCTAACATTTTGGTGTATGTCCTTGTCATTTGTTTTTCTTTATGAAACTTGGAAAATCCATGGTTTTATATCCTACTCTTTGCACTTACCAGTATCTCTGGAGTGTCTTTCTACATTTAAAAATACTCCTCCAGGAGAACACTATGGAGGTTCCTTAAAAAACTAAATTAGAACTACCATATGACCCAGCAATCCTACTACTGGACATATACCCTGAGAAAACCATAATTCAAAAAGAGTCATGTACCACAGTGTCCACTGCAGCACTATTTACAATAGCCAGGACATGGAAGCAACCTAAGTGTCCATTGACAGACGAATGGATAAAGAAGATGTGGTACATATATACAATGGAATATTACTCAGCCATAAAAAGAAATGAAACTGAGTTATTTGTAGTGAGCTCGATGGACCTAGAGGCTGTCATACAGAGTGAAGTAAGTCAGAAAGAGAAAAACAAATACTGTATGCTAACACATATGTATGGAATCTAAAAAAAAAATTGTTCTAATGAACCTAGGGGCAGGACAGGAATAAAGACGCAGACGTAGAGAATGGAGTTGAGGACATGGGGCGGGGGAAGAGTAAGCTGGTATGAAGTGAGACAGTAGCATTGACATATATACACTACCAAGTGTAAAATAGATAGCTAGTGGGAAGCAGCTGCATCGCACAGGGAGATCAGCTCAGTGCTTTGTGATCACCTAGAGGAGTGGGATAGGGAGGGTGGGAGGGAGATGCAAGAGGGAGGAGATATGGGGATATGTGTGTATGTATAGCTGGTTCACTTTGTTATACAGCAGAAACTAACACAACTTTGTAAAGCAATTATACTCCAATAAAGATGTTAAAAAAAATACTCCTCCAAAACATTATTTTTGATGGCTGCTTACCATTTTATTGAATGACTGTATTATGATTTACTCATCTACCCCTATTGCTGGACATTTGTGAATCCTATTAGAAATAATACTTCAGTGTAAGTATTTGAACTTTCATTTTTGAGTACTTATCCAGTTATACCCTTCAAATAGATTCTTTGTGAGCACTTTATATTTCCAAGGTCCTCTGGCTGTTTGTGAAGCTCTGGTTTGCCGTCCATGGGGTACCATTGAGATCAACTGCAGTGGGGCTAAAGGACCAAAGATGCTTTGGGTGGAGGATGCTCTCTGGTAGGATGCTTTTTATTACCTTCTAGGAGGGGGCTCTTCCCAGTGGGCTTAGTTGCTTGGCGCATATGAAATGGTAAACTTGACAAAGGCAGCTCGCTTTTGTTATGTTAGCTTGCTTATGTTATGAAGGAGTGGTTTCTGTGTCTGTGTCGCCTATTACAGGCTGTAGCCGTGTGAGCGCCCTGTAATGCAATATCCTGGGCAGTACCTTCAAGTCTTGCACAGGCCTTAGTTGAAGAGTGATTCCTTTTCCCAAAGGGAGTCCTCAGTCCAGGAGGTTGATGCCTGGAAAACCTCAGGGTATTGCATTGGCTGGGTGGCATTGCAGTGCACCTGGACTGGTCAAAGCCTGCCTGGGAGAAGTGTGTCTACTCATCACATTTCCAGATCCTGTGGAATTGTTGTCCCCAAGAGGTCTAATTTCATACAAATCACGTGTGCCATGATTTTTGGTGAATGATTAGATCAGGTTTCTTATTCTTTTTATTTATAAAAAAAATCCTGGGGCTCCTGGGGAAGAATTACAGAGTCTGAGAAGCAGATAATCACACAGTTTAAAATATTGTGGCTTTTAAAAATACTTATGAGATAGACTTCCCTGGTGGTGCAGTGGTTAAGAATCTGCCTGTCAGTGCACAGGACATGGGTTCGAGCCCTGGTGGGGAAGATCCCACATGCCACAGAGCAACTAAGCCCGTGCGCCACAACTATTGAGCCTGTGCTCTAGAGTCCGCAAGCCACAACTACTGAGCCTGCGCTCCTAGAGCCTGTGCTCCGCAACAAGAGAAGCCACCGCAATGAGAAGCCCGCGCACCACAATGAAGAATAGCCGCACCCCACCCCCGCTCGCCACAACTATAGAAAGCCCACGCGCAGCAACGAACATCCAGTGCAGCCAAAAATACATACATACATACGTACATACATACATACTTATGAGAGAGAAATTATCACAGAAAAATAACTATTCTCACTAGTAGATATTTACAGATGCACTTTAGAATTATTTTCCAATAAATACCTAGGTTTCAATAAAACCTATTGAAATTATGATTGGAACTGTGATAAATATATGAATGATTTTGTAAAGCATTGGCATTTTAACAGTATTGAGTTGTTTCATTCAGGAACATGGTAGGTTTCTACATCTTTTCAGGTCATTTATGTCTATCGATAAAATTTTGTGGTTTTAAAGCCTTCACTTTCTTTGTAACTGTTACACTTAAGTATATTATAGGGTGTCTTTTGTTTGTTGTTGTTACTGTGCATAGGATACTTTTCCAGTAGTTTTTCTAACAATTAGTTGTTATTATATTAGAATGTATTGATTCCTGTGTATGTTTCTCATATCAGGCCATCTTATTGAACTCCCTTATTGGTGTTAATAGTTTTTTGGTTTTTTTCTTTTGAGTTTTCATTACCACCCCTCACCGCCCTAATATTAAATAGTGGTGGTAGAGAGAGCATACTTGTCTTTGTCCTGATTTTATGGAAATATCCCCTCTGGGCCAGTCCATCCTGGCCTGTTTGCCCTCAGATTTGTTCCTTGATTTTCCTTGCTCAGTTCTACTGCAGGGGGCTGACATTTGTAGGCTACATATCCTGAGGCTCCCATGTCAGCTGGTGTCCATCTGGGTTCAGCCAATGGGAGGTCCTGGGAAGAGATTAACGAACAAAAGAAAGGGAGCATCCAGAGTATCTCTCCCCTATTCTCTGCCGCAGGTAACAACTCCAGCCACAGCTGCCTCAATTCATGGTTCCATCTCTGGCCGGTCAAGTGTTTCCATGGTTCCAGCATCTGTTGGGTGAATCTGGTTCCTGGCCTCAGGACCTCTTTTTGTTCCTCCAGCTAGGCTGCCGTCAGTCCCCAGCAAGAGCGCCCTTGCCCTAGACCCCTTGTTTTAGAGGGCCCACATATCACAAACACACACAAAATAACTGTTGAAGACCTCATGGTTGCCTTTATGTCTTGGGATCCGGCATCAGTACTGGCATAGCATGGCTTGCAACCCAAAACATCTGTTCTTCTGGTTAACACAGAACAGGCCCCAAGGAGATGCTTATCTATACCTCTTGCCCTGTGTCCTCAAGACAAAAGGCAACTGCATCTGAATGGCTTTAAGTTATGCGGGTTGAGTTGCTGCTGATGTTGGCGATAGATACTGCTTTGGAGTGCTGAGAGGATCTGAGAGTGGAGGCACGTTGATAAAAGAAAAGATGAAATGATTAACTTGTCAAAGTCTTCCTCCCAGAGAGCAGGCCCACAGTAGATTTTTGAATAAGGAAGTATCATTTCCCAGGAGTGATGAGCATCCGTTTTCTTGCTTCCCTTTGTGTTCCAATTCATGGCTCTGGAGTTACACATGAATTAGCATGGTATTTTGAACAGTAGCACACAGTAACTGAGGAACTTTTTACAACATTATGCTCTTGCAATTCGTATTGCTCTTAAACTACCAGTGTATTTCTGTAGACCTAATCTGAATTTTGGCCCCCGATCCAGAAATATTCTTGTGTGGAACATAGTTTGAATTTGTTTCTAGCAATGTGACCTCAACTGAGCGAATAGTCATGAAGTTCTTTGGGGAAACTCAAAGATTATTTATGATATGTCTTGAATCTATCCATAGATGAAATACATTTAAATTTGACTTTATAGCCACTTAAGACATATAATGGAAATGTCAATTAAATGTTGTTAAAGCCATTAAATTTAATTGAGAGAGGGTATAAGATATACTAGGATAGCTAAATGAAACAATAGAAGATCTTTAAATACAGAGCAAAATGTGGTCTTTGGTGGAAAATGAAATTAACTTTGGATTTGTGCTATCGAAAAGTTTTTGATATGAACTGTTGCTTGCTATTTTTAATATAAAAAAGCATATCTAAATTTTGCAATTTCTCACTTAAAGGGATTAAAATATTTTAAAATTGTAAAGAAAATGGTTTTCTAAGTAGAAATGAACTATGTAGAACCAAAAGTGATATTCCAAAAAAATATAAGGAAATTAGAACAAGGAAATGCAAATGTTTTTATGATTTTAAAGAAGATTCACATACAATTAATCCCAAAGTAATGTCTGTAGTAACTATTTTCCAACCATTATTGATCAAGTTATGGTCTTGTAGAGAGATTTGAATAAATTAAGCAATGTACTGCAATTTTTGGTTTTCTTCATTCTGACATTTAAATATTTGAAAGAAGAACTTAATAAATATTGTGTGGATATAGATGTTACTTTAAGAGATAGTAAAAATCATGCTGTATGTGATAATGATTTATATGGTGAAAGTAATATAGTATTTTTTGCATTAACAATAATTTGTCATATGTGATTGTTACAATGCTTGAATGTAACATGTAAAATTCCAAATGCAAGTATTGCTTTAAGAATTTTATTGACACTTCCAATATAAGTGCTATTGCCTCAGTAAAGTTTCTCCAAATTGAAATTAATTAAAAAAAAACTAGAAACTACAGTGAATCAAAAACAGTTGTCAGAAACATTTGGCATTATCATCTATGGAATATAATGTTATGTGAAAATCCTGGTTACAACAATAGAATGATTTTTCTGAAACAAAAGTCAAGAAGGTTAAGTCTTATGATACACATATTACAAGTTAATTACGAAGTCTTTATTTTACTCACTTTCACGTTGTTGGCCCATCAATGCATGAGCAATAATAATTAATTTGGTTGTCTTTGATATTTTGCCAACTTTTTTTCATACAAAAACCATAACTTTACACATATTTGAAATTTCTGTCATCATAAAGGTAGAACGATAGAAAATTCTTAGTTAACAATTTTTCACTTGACTTCTGCCTTTTAAACATTTAAACATATGGTATGTGGGCCTCCATTTGTATGCTCGTCCTGAGCTCCTTGTTAGAGGTGAGCCTGCCTTCAGCTGCAGGGTGGTAGTGGCTTTTTGCTATCAACTTCCTGTTGCCTGCTTGGCTTCTTGGTTCTTCCATCATCCTTTAATTTTGCACAAATAAGCAGACACATGAATATTTTCTTATGTCCCTTTCTTTTTTACATGAAAGGTAAAGTCATGGGTTAAATAGTGTCCCCCCGCAAAAGGTATGTTGAAGTCCTTATCCTCATGCCCTCAAAATATGGCCTTATTTAGAAACAGTGTCATTGTAGATGTAATTCGTTAAGATGAGGTTATGCTGGAGTAGGCTAGGCTCTTAATCCAATGAGACTAGTGTCCTTATAAGAAGAGAGAAATTTGGAGACAGAGGAAAGGATGATGTGAGAGAAGATGTTCATGTGCTGACACAAGCAAAGACTGGAGTGAAGCATCTGTAAACTGGGAAATGTCAAGAATTGCCAGCAGACCCTGGAGGTTAGAAGAGGCCGGGAAGGATTGTCCCCTACAGGTTCTAGAGGGAGCATGTCCCGCTAACAACTTGATTTTGGACTTCTAGCCTCTAGGACTGTGTGACGATACATTTCTGATGTTTTAAGACACATAGTTTGTGATACTTCGTCATAGAAATGCTAGGAAACTAATATAGGTAGTACAATGAATATACTCTTTGCCTGTTGTACCAGTGCTCTGCAGGCTAAATACCTAGAAACACGTCCGTTGGGTCATAACAAGCCTGTATTTTTCATCTTAACAGCTCCTCCGAATTGTCCTCCAGTGTGGCAATGTCAGTTTACTCTCCTATCAGCCTTGCATGGGAGCACGTTTCCTTATGCCCTGGCCAACACTTGACATTAACAGACATGTACTTTTTTCCCATCTGATGGGTAAAAAGCAGTATTTAAAAAAATTGTATTCCTTGATTACTAGTGAGATTGAGTTTTTTCCCATATGTTAATTTCCCATTTGAATTTCTTCTTCTGTAAATTGTCTTTTTATAACCTTTGCCTGGTTTCCTGTTGTGTTATTTGTTTTATTCCTACTAGTTTGAAATACTTCTTTATGCAGGAGATGATCTTATTCATTTCAAACCATTCCTGGTATAGGAAGAGCTTTTAAATATCAAGAATGTTTGTTGGGTTTAATTGGTTGTCTTTTCAGCTTCTAGTGAGATGATCAAATGATATTTATTTGACCTATTGATATGAGGCACCTGTAATTGTAAGAACTTTAAAAAGCGGAGCAATTAAATGTTTATGGGCAAAAGGAGTGATGCCAATGTGGGGCTTTTCAAAATATGTCTAGAGGGCTGCCTGGTTAGAACAGAGGGTGTGTCTAAGGGAATGTGACGGTCAGCTTTAGAAAACTGGCTGAAGCTTTGTGGGGCTTTATGTGGGGTACGGAGTTTGAGCTTTACTGTACAGGCAAAATGAAATCACTGCAGAATTTTGAGTAAAGGACTGTAGAATTTAAGAAGATTAATATGATGCTGTGGTGGAGGAAGACGAAAATAAAAGCAAGGAGTGGACTTAGAAACCCAGGGGTGAGATGAAAATAGCCTTTTGCCATAATGACCCTAATAAGGAAAAAAAGGAGGAAGGTAGGTATCACACCAATATGACTCTGATGAGGAGAGATTTAGGAAGAAGATCTTCATAAGGAAAGAAGTGTACCTATTCAAGCATAAGTACTAACGCGTCACAGACTTGGGGGACTTTGTCAGGAGGGCTAAAGTGGAAGATAACTTTTGGGTTTCAAATAATGTCCAAAGTTAATTAGGACAATAGAAATAAGAATATACAGAGGGCCTTTTCTCTGGGCAATGATGTAATCTTGATGGACGGCTAAGAGAAAGCACACCTCATCAACCTTTATTTTGCTTCCAATTGACAATGTCAAGGAGAGTGATTTTCAGACTGAAGGTGGGGTGTAGGGTAGAACAACTATGATAACTGAAGATAGTTCACAATGGGTGAAAAAATTATAGGAGAGCATCTATCTGCTCTGTGTGAGCTGTACCCCAGGAAACTGAAAGAAGTTTTAATGATATCTCTGAATCTCTGATGTTGACCTTGGAGAAAGCCTGGAGAATGTGAACTTAAAAATAGATGTGTGTGTATGCCTGTGTGTGTGTGTGCAAATAGAATTCCAAATTTCAAAAATGTAGATTTCACAAATTGCAAATGATCTTAATGTCATTTCGGGGCAAGATCCTAGGATAGCATTCCAAAGGGATGACTTGTAGTCTCCTAGAAGAGGAGGTGAGGATCTTTGGTTCTACATGGGTCATGCCATGACTGTTAGATCCAGGAGCACGATCTGATGCAGGAAGCACTAAAAATCAGGAGGTATTAGAAACCCAGTAGGAGCAAGCACAAGGAGGACATGAAGAAAGAATATTTAGCTTGGAGGGAAGAAGGCTTAGAGAGAACATGGTGGCTGATGTCAAATATGAGAAAGACCATTATATGGAAGAGGGATCAGGTATCTGTGGGCTTCTCGAAGGCCAATGGGTAGAATTCCAGGGACCTAGGATAAGACTTAGGATAAGGAAGACCTGTGTAACCACGTGCACCATCCAGTAGTGCTTTCCAAGACAGTGATTTTTCTTTTTCTTTTTTTAAAGATTTATTTATTTTTGGTCGTGTCGGGTCTTAGTTGCGGCACGCGGGATCTTCCTTGAGGCATGCGGGATCTTTTGTTGCAGCGCAGTCTTCTCTCTAGCTGTGGTGTACGGGTTTTCTCTCTCTAGTTGTGGTGCGTAGGCTCCAGGACGTGTGAGCTCTGTAGTCTGCAGCATGTGGGCTCTCTAGCTGAGGCTCGCGAGCTCAGTAGTTGTGGCGCCCGGGCTTAGTTGCCCCACAGCATGTGGGATATTAGTTCCCTGACCAGACATCGAACCTGCATGCGCTGCATTGTAAGGCGGATTCTTTACCACTGGACCACCAGGGAAGGCCCCCAAGACAGTGATTTTTCTATCACTGCAAGTGTGCTAGCAGAAGCCGGTCAGTCACTTTTTTTGGAAATGTTCTTGAAGAGATTCATGTGTTATTGTGTGGATAACTCTAAAGTTCCTTCCAATTTTGAGCTTCTGTGATCCTAGGCCAGTGTAGGTGCGAATGGGAAGGATTAGGTTGGAAATACAGAGACTGTGAAGCCGTAACTAATGAGGAATTGGAAGAAGACAGAGGGAAGAAATGTAGATCACTCAGTTGAGAAAAGAAAATCCTGTAGTCATATAGTCTAGAGGAAGAATCCACCATCTTTTTAGCCCCAAAGACCAGGATCATCTCCAAATGGTTTAGGGCTGTCCAAGAACGTTGCACTTTAAAGAAGGCCTCTAATCAGTGTCTTTCATAGGATTTTGGGGATGGAGGACAAACATTTCAAAATACAATTTTAATGATGTTCAGAAAAGATGACATTGTGCATTTTGCTCCCTTCCCCCCGCAGGACTGCTCAGGAGGACCATGAGGGAGGGGCAAGGCACATCATTGGAAGCAGGCCTAAGGCACAGGCCAGGAGAAAAAGTTAAAAAGCAAGAGCAAGAAAGGAGTGGAATAATGGCAGAGAGAGGAAGAATACAGACAAAATGAACAAGTACATTTATTGTGAACAGAAGCTGCCTGGGCTTCCAGAGGTCTCAGGCGCACCTCTTTCAGCTGGTTCTCAGGGGCAGGAGAGTTGGGTACCAGGAGACTGAGGCTCTACTGCTGGCTGTGCCCCAGCTTCCCGAGTGACCTTGTAGATATCATTTCGCCTTTCTGCCTCCTTCCTATTGTCAAAGGCAGGCATACTGCTAAGCTAAAAGTGCTCTGGGCTTTACCGAAGAAAATAGCTCCAGAAATTTAAGACGTTGCCTGCCTGTGTACGAAGTGTCTGCACTTGTTTCTGTTTTTTTCACGGTTGACGGAAGGAGAGCGGGTAAGAGGAGTGTAGAAAGAAAGGTGAGAAGACATTGTGGCCAAAGTCGCTTAGCTCCGCCTTAGCTCCCGGGACCGGGATCTGGCAGAGGGGACACGCCTGCAGCCCGCGACCAGTGGGGCACCCAGGAACCCGAGCGGACATCCTCGGGTTCAGCTGTCCCTTCAGCGAGTCCCATTGCAGCATCAGGGACGAAAAGCGAGGCACACCCCTCCCCCACTAGATGGCACTGAAACGCCTCGTTCGCGATTTTCAAAATGCAGGAAGGAGGAAAAAAGACAAAAAGAATATGGTGGAGGTGCGCTCATTTTGCATCGCAGGCCCAGTTGTTCAAAGCAGGGTGCCGGACCCTCTCTTACTCCCCAGGGTAGCTCTTTACCCGGCAGTGCAGGCCCTCGGCTTTGGAATGAGGGTGAAAATGAGGGGCGAGGCTTAGAGTGAAGAGCCTAAGGTTTCGACCTGGGAGGGAGGCTCCCAGCCCTGCGGCGCCGTCTCACGTGAGCCGGGCGGTGTGTGTGTGGGGATGAAGCTGGGCTCGCTCGGGGCCCACTCGCTCAAGGTCTGGGGTCTACCCGCGACACCTCTCAGAGCCCTCGCAGAGCCCAAATCCAGCCCCCACCCGGATAAGGACAAAGCCCGCACCGAGGTTTCGTTTAACACCACTTCCCCTCCTCAAAGCGCGAGGCCCTGGGCGTTTTCATAATGTCTATTAAGCACCACCCCCCCACCCATGAAAATTCTGTTCCTCTTGTCTGGAAAGGATCAGTCAATTTTCTTTTTTCTTCTCCCGCTGAGGAGGGAGGTGGAGGCAAGTGGAGGTGGGTGTGTGTCGGGTGTCTGGCGCTGGCGTGGGGCTGGACCGGGGCTGGCGGTGACAACCCCGCGGACACGCGTTCAGCCCCGGGTGGAAACGCCTGTAGCTAATAGGATAGCGCCTGTGGCTTTCTAGGGAAAACAAAGATCAAATACAATCCAGGACATCTGCGACCGAAACCGGGGATGCAGGGAACTTCCTCAGCCCCTCTGAATGCCGACTCCGCAATAAGCAGTCTTTTCTTCTATTTAAGGGAATTTTCCACGACTGAAAAGAGATAAACAGGAGATGGAGGCAACATCCCTAATTTAATACTAATGCGTGTAAACATGCTACATACCACATATATGTATATGTGCATAAATATGGATGTGGTTGGGCACAAACCTCTCTAGACACCATTGACTTGCCTGGTCAAAGAATAAGGCTTAGACATTTTGCCTGGGAAATGGTGCACTTTATCTTTAAGAATGCTAGAAAAATAAGAGATGAGGCTCACGTTGCACGGATGACATCACTAGCTTTTGGCTGCGCGCTCCGTGTTCTCGTCTGTGGGTTTTAGCCAAGGCTGCAGCGCCCGGCGCCCGAGCGAGCACAGCAGCGGCTTCCTACAGCGCCCGCAATCGGGCGATGCTATTTCCCGAGCCTCCCGGGCGCAGCCTGGGCTCTCGCTCCCCGGCACCGGCCGAGACCGCAAGGCCCCGGAGCCGCCGCGGCTAGAGGAGGAGGCCGGGAGGGGAAGCTGAGCGACCCAGCCTCCCTCCCCCACCCTCGCCCCATTCACCTCGGCGACCACCTCGCCGGGAGCCTGATCGTGGAACGCCGAGGCTGGGATGCGATTCTCTGCACGCTGCCGAGCGAGCCGGCACCTCAGCTCCTGGGTGGGCTGCGAAGAAAATGCTGCAGTCTGAGAGCGGCTGACCCCAGTTGGGCAGCGCAGACGGGGTGCTAGAGTGCCGGGGCTCAGGTGTAAGGAGAAGGGGGCGGATTGTGTTGAAGGGCCGGGGCAGTTGTTTTTCTGGGTACCAGCAGCTCCCGGGCAGCACGTTCCCGGGGCTACCCGGGAGCCAGATGAAGTGAGGCGGAGGCGCCGCGGGAGAGGCGGGTCTGAAGGTGGCAGGGTGGACACTCCAGGAAGAAGACGGCACTGGGGAGGGCGGCATGACGCCCCGGGGGCTGGCTGCTTGGCTGGCGGGGAGCAGCCATCGCGCGACCTGTCCATGGTGTTGAAGGCGCCCTGCGCCGAGCTCCGCGAGCCCCGCGTGGTGCGCCCTGCCGGGTGCGCCCTCCCCGGCGCAGCCCGCCTCTCGCGCCCGCGAGCTGCCGCCCCGTCGCCGCAAACCCCCGGCCAAGGCTCGTCCGGTAACGCCGTCCGGGTGACCGCACCGTCGGCCCGAGGGGCCGCCTGAATGGCGAAGCAAGAGGCAGACGACCCGGGAGCTCGCGGGGAAAGGTCGGCCGAGACCGTGCGCCGACTGCGAGCCCGCCTCTGAGCGCAGCGCGCTGGCCAGAAGAAGCAAAGGACCTGCTGGTGGCCAGAGGACAGAGATTTTTAAAAGACCGGACCCGACCCAGAGAGGAAGAACATTTCTTCTCTCGCAGACCGGAAGGGGGAGAGTGGCTGAGAGGGAGACCCAGGCGGGACGCAGGGCAGGCAGCCCTGGCATCTGGAGGTTTCCTTCGCGGGCCGGCCGCATCGCGGGTGTTGCAGTTCATCCAGTCGTCTAGCGGCTCGTCCTGATAGACACTCTCCCACCCCCATCCCCCTCCCAAGAAAGCCAAGCGAGTGGGTCCCATCGCCCCCCTACACAAAGAAAGCCCAAGGAGCCCCGCCGCAGCCGAGGGCACTCGGTGTTTGGTTTCCGGCCCGAGGGCAGCGTCGCCCGAAGCCCGGCTGAGTGCGGCCGCGGCGGGTTCGGAGCAGTCGCTTCCTGCCGAGCCGGGAGGGGGCGGGAGGCGGCCGTGTCTGGCTCGCCGCCGCCTGAGGCTGCACCTGCTCCGCAGGATGCGCAGAGGCTTGCCGGAGCCTCTCCGGATGAGAACTTTTTAGGCTGCCCGCCCGCGTTCCCGCAGTCCCTGGGCTGCGCACCGGCAGCCGGGGGCCGAGGGGGCGCCGCTGCGCGACCCCCTCTCCCGCCCCCTCCCCCTCCTTGGCTCGGCAGCCCGCCCGCCCGCAGCTGTGTTCCGGGCGCGCGGAGGGAAGGCGAGGCTGCGGCGGGTCATGCCCACGGTGTAGCCGCGAAGCGGAGGCATGGCTGCCGGAAGGTTCCTGCTCTACACGGGCCTGTCGCTAGCGCTCTGCGCCCTGGGCATGCTGGCCGTGGCCGTCTGCTCAGACCACTGGTACGAGACGGACGCCAGGAAGCACAGGGACAGGTGCAAGGCCTTCAACACGCGCCGGGTCGACCCTGGCTTCATTTACAACAATAACAACAACTTGCCACTCCGGGCCAGCCGCTCGCGCCTGGACCGCTGGGAGGGCACACTCCTCCGGGCCCGGAATCGCCGGCAGCTCTTCGCCATGAGCCCCGCCGACGAGTGCAGCCGGCAGTACAACTCCACCAACACTGGCCTCTGGAGGAAGTGCCACCGACAGGGCTTCGACGCGGAGATCGCGGCCCTGATTCGGAAAGGTAAGCGCTCGCCGCGACGCGTGGCGCTGCGGAGAGACCGGCGCCTCTGGGCCGGGCCGCCCTCTCCTCCCTTGAGCGGCCGCAGTCTCGCAGGCCTCCTGGTTCCAGGAGGTCAGGTTATCCAGGCTCGGCTGAGGCTTGCAGTGGCCAGATCTTGCCACCGAGTAGCTGGTAATGGAGGCTTACCTCTCCCTACCCGGCCTCTTGCCTTGCGTTTTGTCTGATGGGATTCCAGTAGAATCTCACGGTCCAGGGTTTTTACACAGGGAAATGGCTTCAGTAGTCTCTGAAAAGCAAGGGAGTCTATAATGTTCTGCTTTTAGTAGAGGAAGCCCTTTAAGAGTGATTTGTCGGTGATTTGTCTCCTAGTTTTAATCTTTGTTTTAGATGTTGTTGAACTGATTCATCAAGGGAAATTTGGGAAAACATCTCACAGAGGCGGCCTTATTCATGCCGGAAGCGTTTAAGTGCTATGCTATACCGGGCATACTGCAGGCATTGGTCATATAAACATTAATAAATCACAGCCCCTGCCCTGTTTCACCCCAAAAGCCCGTTGACCTGTAGCATCATGCCACAATTCTTGATTTCTCATTTTGAGAAAGTGGTTGACAAAAGTGTCTTATGCACATTGAATATGAACAAGATCTAATAAGCACACAAAAAGTAGATCTTCCAGCAGCACCAAAGTGGGTACTTAAGACAAAAAAATAGTATTTTCAGAAGATTTGTATAAAAAATACCCAAAGTATACCAAAACAGAAAACAAACTGCATTTGCTAATGATAAAAATTTATTTGATACTTTAATATGATCACATAAATTTTTAAAAGTCTCTTCATCTGATGCAGTTTGTAAATCTTGCATGATTTATACTTTGGGGACTATCCTGTTCCGTTAACCTACTGAGATGTTGTTTCAATGTATACTAATATTGCTCTGAAGAAGGGAATATGCATTGATGGTAGCTGCACCCTGGAAGATGTGGTGCAATTCTATATGTCTTGTTCCCCGCACCTCCCTTAATTTTCTTCATCTATTAAGTGGTGATACCAAAGTGAAAACAATGCTGTTATCTGCAAAGTCTCTGTGGCCAAGATACCAAGCAGTTTCTTAATGTCTCAGTAATTATAATGCAAGGTTTCTCCTGTTTTAAAATCTTATATGTGAGAACTGATATTCTTTGATTTATAAAACTGTTGACATGGATCAGAAAAAAATTGTTAATTTGAAAAAAAAGTCAGTTGTTTAAGAAAGGCAAACAGTGGATATGGATTTAGATTTAGGTGGGGTAGGTCCAGAAAGAGAATCCATCTTAATGTTTGTTTTACAGCTTCTGTAGAATGACGAGGGATTTTAGCTGATTTAGTTAAGAATGTATTACTATTACAAATATCACATCTGCTTCATGATTAGACTCTTATTAGAGCAGGGTGTCCCGCTTGGACCTCTACAACTTTGTCAAGCTGTACAGGATATTGGAGAATTGCAGAAGAGAACAACTTGGGTTTGGATTTAGAAGTGGGAAAACAAGAGGAAGCGGAAGAGTTTTTGACAATGGGTGACTTCGTAGCAGTTTTCAAATTCTCAGATTCAGAAAATGTTGTTTTATCCGTCATTTTCTGCTTTTATTAAAATTGCAGTGGTAGGAAGTTAGCTGACATGTGAGGAAGAATTCATGTTAATAATGACTGACAAACACTGGTAGGACTTGCTGAAGGGCATTCTTGAATTTCCTTTCTTGAACATCTCCTGGAACAAGACTGGTATCCTTCTGTCTGGTACTGGTTAACCCCACTTAGAAAAAGGGGGATGGAATTCGTGGCTTCTGGTGGTTCCATTGAGAGCTTTGATTCCATGTTGCTCTGCTTGGCGATCCGACTAGAAAGGTTGACTTGGTCTGTGCACCAGAGGGATTGGTTACCATAGTGACATGTTCTTCCGGTGAAGCTGGAAACACAGTGACAGGGAAAGGGGTAGGGGAAGGATGTACAACATTTTGACTTTGTATCGACTGATTTTTAATTGAAGCAACAGAAAATGGACCAGCAGGGGGATTGAATACACTGATACCTAGAGTTGGGAGGGCACTGTATTTCTCTTGAACTAATGCAAACGCTGTTCCCCATCACCCAAAATAAAGCAGTCACTGTCAACTGCAAGCCCTTGCTTACCATGGCTGTTTCTGTCCATTTGACATTCTTGTTAGTTATTATTGAGATAGATGGTATGCCAGCCTTACAAATCTTGAGAGACTTAAGGGCACTATCTTCATTTTTAATCTCAAAACATAATCTTTCAAAGCCAGATCTGCTTTTTCTAAGTAGTGATGGACACATTTTGGAAATAAGTGCATCTTATATTAGGAGAATTCACAAGCAATTCCAATGGCACATAGAATGTAACCTCTAGACTTAATGTTCCTCCTAGAAGTACAGATTTTAGAAGGAAGTTAAAAAATAAATTGATATCCCTATATTTACTTTTAGGACACCTTAGGGAAAGATATTTCTCTCATGGTATTCATTAGCAGCCTCAAAAGCTATCTTACGCCTTTGTCTTTTTTGGAAACATCTTCGATTAAAATTCTGGAGATATGTGTTGGGCAGGGGGAAAGGGAAATCAGAGAAAAGACTGCTTAAAATCTGTCAATATTATGGGAAAATTAGAGATTTATCTAAATGATCATATAGCCCTAAAGAACTCAGTCATTTGTTAAATCAATGTTCATTACATTAGAAAGTGCTGTTTTTGCATTTTACAATAAAACCACATAATTAATAAGAAAACAAAACAAATCCATATCTGATTTGAAGATAAAGTCCTTGGGATTCATGTTCTTTTTGGAATCCGTTTCTTGCCCTGCTGACATGACTGTACCCACAAAAAGGCATTTCTGATCACTGCGTATTTATTTGTTTGTCTTACTGAACAATAAGTTCCTGGAGGGCAGGAAAGATAATCATTTGTAAAATACATCTGCTTGGTACTTGGGAAATATACAAATTAGGTTCACAGAAACTTATCCATCAAGAGCTTATTCTAATTGTAGGAACACTGTATGGGAATCCAAATAAAGGATTAGTCGGAAAACTGTGATAGGAAATGAACCAGTGTAGCTCTCAGGGCAGGTTAATATTGCAACAGAGGCTACATAATTTAACAAGGAGGATTTCTTGAGCAAAAGCTTTGCTAAGGAATAGAGGTAACACCGTAGTTTTGGATAACACGTGTCATTGAAAAAACACATATCACGCACAATCATTATTTTTCACATTAGATAAGATTTTAATTATTTCCTTCTCGAGGGTAGGATTTGGGTAGAGGGTGCAGCAAGGATCAGTCACTCTTGAATTCCCATCTGTGTCCATACTCATGTCCTCTTGTCTTCCTGCTTTTCAACCTCATCTGTGTCTCCCTAGTAAGTCACTGCACTGGGGACAGATCAATGGCGGGATCAGCTTCTGAAATCCAAGAGACTTCCAGACCCTTAGGAGGACCAGCTACAGGTAGGATTTTGTTCCCGGGAACATGTATATTCTTTGGTTAGTACTGAAATCTTATATTGATATGGCTTGAAATCAGCAGACCTTCAACTGAGACTCTAAGAACTTTTTTATTATTTGAAAATAAGCCTTATAATAGAATTTGACCTAAATGGTTTTCATAATCATGGAGTGATGGTCAATGTTCTGAAGTATATTTTAATGGAACATTGCACGTATTCACAAATTAATAATGTTACTCAGCAAATATTTACTGCACAGGTATTATGGGATGGGCACATATCACTAGAAAGAAGAGAGAATAAGACCTGGTCCTTAGAATTCCCATAGTCTGTTAGTGTCACATAGAATAAGTGACAAGTACAAAACACTGAGAGCAACAGAAACAGATGCAGAGAAACAGAGGAGGTGATGCTGGACTGTGTCGGCAGTGGGATGAGGTCAGGCGGGAAGGAGTTAGGGAGAGTTGCCCTGAGGAAATGAAATTTGAACAAGATTTTCATGAAGTTTGGAGGTGGATGGGGAAGAAGGGCATTTCAGGCAAAGAGGCCAGCATATGCACAGCCATGGAGGTGTGAACCAGCAGTTTGGCCTTGTGAGTGTTGATTTCTGGGGCGAGGGAGAGGAGCAGACCAACAGCTGGAGAGCAGGCGAGGGCCAAGTCGAGGAGCTTGTGAGCTCAGATCCCCTGTAGCAGTGCGGCCCATAGGATGGCTGCTAGCCACACGCGGCTACTTAACTTAAAATAACCAAAATTAAATAAAATTTAAAAATCACCTCTGGGCTTCCCTGGTGGTGCAGTGGTTGAGAGTCCACCTGCCGATGCAGGGGACACGGGTTCGTGCCCCGGCCCGGGAAGATCCCACATGCCGCAGAGCGACTGGGCCCGTGAGCCATGACCGCTGAGCCTGCGCGTCCGGAGCCTGTGCTCCGCAATGGGAGAAGCCACAACAGTGAGAGGCCCGTGTACCGCAAAAAAAAAAAAAAAAAAAAAAAAAAAAAAAAATCACTTCTTTAGTCACATTGGTCACATTACAGATGCTCAGTAGCTGTATGTATCTAGTAGCCATCATTTCAGACAGTGCAGATTAGAGAATGTTTCCATCACCACAGAAAGTTCTATGGGACAGGGCGACATGGAGCCTATAGCCTCTAAGAGCAAGCGCATACTTTATTTCAGATGAGGGATAATTGAACATGGTAACTTGGGCTTAAATTTAAGAGTATTATTCTACACCTGAAGAAACTTTGCTACTTGAATGTTTCACAGAAGGTTTTAGTTCATGGTCAGTTGTGCTAAATCTATGTTTTATTAATTTTCCATGTTTTTCTTTTTAAATAAATTTAATTAACTAATTAATTAATTAATTTATTTTTGGCCGCGTTGGGTCTTCATTGATGTGCGCGGGCTTTTCTCTAGTTGTGGCGAGCGGGGGCCACTCCTCGCTGCGGTGCGCAGGCCTCTCAATACGGTGGCCTCACCCGTCGTGGCGCGCGGGCTCAGTAGCTGTGGCTCACGGGCTCCAGGCGTGCGGGCTTCAGTAGTTGTGGCGCACGGGCCTAGTTGCTCCGTGGCATGTTGGATCTTCCCGGACCAGGGCTGGAACCCGTGTCCGCTGCATTGGCAGGCGGATTCTTAACCATCGTGCCACCAGCGAAGCCGCTAATTTTCCATGTTTGACTCACAGAATTCTCTTCTCTCCTTTCCCTCTCCTGACTCCATTAAAGTAACTTGCAAAGTTGACTGGGTGGGAAGATTAATAGTAATCAGACTTGGTGCCAGGTACTCTGCTAAAAGCTTTACATATATTACCTAACTTATTCTTCATAATACTGCTCTGAAGTGGGTAGTATTATTATTTATCTCTATTCTACAGTTGAGGAAACTGAGACACACAAAGCTTCATTAACTTGCCACAGCTCATGATAAGGAAATGAAGTTGTCAGGATTTGAATTCTGGCTCCTGGTTTGGAGACTCACGCACCCCACTCTACTGTCACCATAGAGTGTGTCAGGGCAGGGGTGGGGGGAGATGAAGCTGGTATACTGATTCCCCAAACTAAAAAAGAAATAGGGTCCCTTTGCTGTACACCTGAAACTAACACAACTTTGTAAATCAACTATAACTTTGTAAATCAACTTCAATAAGAAATAAACTTGCTATTTCAAAGATATAACAAAATAGGAAGTAATTTTAGAATCCACAAAGGTGAGACCTGCTGGAGGACTCCAGCTTAGCACTGAGAGGAAGGTCATTTCAAAGCAAAGCATCTCACTTTGCCTTGAGACCCCCGGACAGAAGCTTGTCCACCTTTTGTTCTGTGATTTTGAGTATTTTTGTTTTTTGAGTGTTTGTTTTGTTCACTGTGGTAGGTGCTGAGGTTATAGACATGAAGGACGTACACATTCATTCCACAAATATTTATTGATGGCCTGGAGGCTGGGTATTGTGGAGAAGCTTACATTCCATGGGGGGAGAGACAAACAATAAATAAATACAGATGGAATAAAAATAATATCGAATGAACTAATCAATATATAATATAATGTGCAGTAGTGAATGCTATGAAGTGTCTTTGCCCTTGGGAAGCAGAAAGGGGAAGGTGGACAAGTAAGCCAAAAATTAAATAGTTCTATTAGTTTTGGTTTCATAATATCCAGAGACTTTACCTGCTCACAGGCAGACACACACAAAACCCACGGTCTCTGTATAAGGTGTGCATCCCCGTGCGTATGTGTTATATGTGTGTTGGAGGAGAACAAAGAGTCATCGTGTGGTTCTTGTCCTGAGGGAGCTTACGCTCCAGCTCACTGTTTCCCAAGTTCATTGTCACGTGTTGGGTGGATCAGGCTCTTCTGCAGGAGGTCACGTCTGTATCAACTGGATCAGGAATCAGCTGGTCAGGGAACTCAAGGGTGAGCTCATCTTATTGAACCAACAAAGTCAAGGGTCTTGTTTCTGTTGCAGAAGGTGAGTTTATTTATTCCTTTACTGTAGGGTAGGTAAGGGTCAATTAGAGGATCGATTCTGTACATTCCACTTTGGATTGTCAGTTAAAAATATTTTCTCCTAAAAAAAATATATATATTTTCTCCTTCTTTGCTATTTGTAGGTGATCTTAGGCCTTCAGGCAGAATCCTAAACACACTCTGGGTTAGTTTGACCCTTCACACACACACACGCACACACGCAGGTATGCATCTAGACATTAGACAGTAGAGTCACAAATGTTCATTCAGATGCACATACTTTTATAACTACTTACCCCAAAAAATACACAGAGAGAGAAGGGAGTGCGTGACTTGATAGATGAGTGGACAGAACGTTTATTCTAACATCTTGATTGGATGTCTGCTGTTTTTGAGAGAATGCATACATTCTTTTAAAGGACTTTGTTTCCTCATGTGTAAAAGAGTGGGTTTGGGGGCTTCCCTGGTGGCGCAGTGGTTGAGAGTCCGCCTGCCGATGCAGGGGACATGGGTTCGTGCCCCGGTCCAGGAAGATCCCACGTGCTGCAGAGCGGCTGGGCCTGTGAGCCATGGCTGCTGAGCCTGCGCGTCCGGAGCCTGTGCTCCGCAAAGGGAGAGGCCACAGCAGTGAGAGGCCCGCGTACCACCAAAAAAAAAAGAGTGGGTTTGGATTGTAAACACATCAAACCCTTTCACGTTTGATGAGAAAGTTAAGTTTATGTGATAGAGAGTAAATAAAGGGTGAATGGCTGAGAGAAGGTGAAAGAGAGGGATGGGAAATCAGGGAGAGGAAAGGGAGAGAAAGAGAGCAAATCGAGAGACAGAGACAGATGCTTCTGAAGGGATCATGGCGGGCTGCTAGTTTGTAAAAGGAAGAGGTGGAAAACAAAGCAGCTAATTTCATACTAATGTAGGACCTTGTAATAAGAATGAACTATTTCTCTTTCTAATGATTTGAAATGCCATGTTGCAGATTGGGGTTAAAAATCTGAAAAGTTAATGGAGGAAGGTGGTGTTGGTAGCACAACAGTGTGGATATACTTAATGCCACGGAGCCATACTCTTAAAAATGCTTAAAATGATAAAGTTTATATTATGTATGTTTTAACACAATTAAAATAAATAAATAAGTGAATTAAAAGAATTAAAAAACTTAATAGAGAGAGGAACTGGATTCCTGGTATGTAGAATGCTTCAAAACTGAGGATCTTCATTTATTCAACACATTTTTTTAGCACCTACTGTGTGCCAGGCACTAGCTCAGATATGTTTGGGACACAGAAGTTAATAAAACAGACATAATCCCTGTTCTCATAGGGCTTACCCTGAAACACCTTCAAGGATTGTATCTTTTTCCTAAACAAAACTTTTCAAGAGCACCAGTATGTAAAACAAGTAAAAGTAATGAATACATTTCTCGGGTCATTTTAAAACCATTGTATGGTAAAGAACACTTCACTGTGTTTATTCTAAAGATGTCTATTGAGTACCAACTATTTCAGGCACATTACTTGGGGCAGAGGATCCTGAGTGAAATACATAGCTCCTGTCCTCAGAGAGACAAAAAAAGGTAGTATACAAGAAGAGAAACAAATACAAACCCCAAGTTTTTTTTTTTAATATTTTAATTTGATTGGAGTACAGTTGATTTAAAACGTTGTGTTAGTTTCAGGTGTACAGCAAAGTGATTCAGTTATACATAAACATATTCTCATTCTTGTTTAGATTCTTTTCTTTTATAGGTTATCACAGAATATTGAGTAGAGTTCCCTGTGCTATACAATACATCCCCATTGGTCATCTATCCTATGCAATAGTAGTGTGCATGAGTTCATCTCAAGCTCCTGATTTATCCCTCCCCCACTGCGTCTCCCCTTTGGTAACCAGAAGTTTGTTTTCGATATTGATAAGTCTGCTTCTGTTTTGTAAATAAGTTCATCTGTATCTTTTTTTTTAAAAATTAGATTACACATATGAGTGATGCCCTGTGATATTTGTCTTTCTCTGTCTGACTTACTTCATTTAGTATGATAATCTCTAAGTCCATCCACGTCTCTACAAATGACCCAGTTTCATTCCTTTTTATGGCTGAGTAATAGTCCGTTGTATATATGTACCACATCTTCTTTATCCTTTCCTCTGTTGATGGACATTTAGGTTGCTTCCATGTCTTGGCAATCGTAAATAGTGCTGCAGTGAACATTGTGGCACATGACTCTTTTTGAACTATGGTTTTCTCAGGGTATGTGCCCAGTAGTGGGATTGCTGGGTCATATGGTAGTTCTATTTTTAGTTTTTTAAGGGACCTCCATACTGTTCTCGATAGTGGCTGTACCAATTTACATTACCACCTGTTGGAATGTAGGAGGGTTCCCTTTTCTCCACACCCTCTCCAGCATTTATTGTCTGTAGACTTTTTGATGATGGCCATTCTGACCAGCGTGAGGTGATACCTCACTGTAGTTTTGATTTGAATTTCTCTGATAATTAGTGGTGTTGAGCATCTTTTCATGTGCTTTTTGGCCATCTGTATGTCTTCTTTGGAGAACTGTATATTTAGATCTTCTGCCCATTTTTTGATTGGCTTGTTTGTGTTTTTGACATAGAGCTGCATGAGCTGTTTGTTTATTTTGGAGATCCAAGTTTGGTTCTTTGAGAGATTTATGTGTTGGGGGCTTGAGTGATTCTTGAGTTTTGGAGGAGTTAGAGGAAGCTTTGCAGAAAAGGGGACATCTAGTCCTAACATGTACTTAGAGAGGTTGACTGTGGGTTGATAAGGTGAAGTCTTAGCCTCATTTAAAAATGATTAATTAATAATGACAAAGTAATAACTTGTCCCGTCTGCCTTCCGCCCACCTTTGTCCCCCAGACTCCCAGTGCCTCTCCGAAGAGGCAGCTGTTGCTACCAGATTTTAAGAAATCACATCAGAGATATTCTGTTCAGCAATATTTAAAAATACCAGCAAGTATAAATATAGGTCAGGCAATGAACAGGGGATTTAAGGATGAAAAAAGTTTATTTTTTTTGTAAATTCGTACACACAGAGATGATAGTTAGAGGCCCATTCCAGGAGTCACTAGGAAGCTTCTACAGGTGATGTTTATTTTAAGTGGAGGCTGCTGTGGGCATTCAGAGAAGTTTGACAGATTTGCTGCTTTTATGGGAGAGTGCAGTATCTGAATTATTTCAATTGATTTTTTTTTTTTTGGTGTCCAAGTAGTTTGCCAAGAAAAGGCAATTTACTTTATATTAGGTCATCTTCATAAATTTATATCATTTCCTACGTTTGAAAATGCCCTGCTGTTCTATATCCTGAAGCTCACTCTGTTGGACACTTTATTTGCTCTAGAGCAATCTCTCATTCAGTTTTGCCCTCAATTTCTTTTCATCTTTATAAGAGCAATTCTATTTAGGCAGACACAACTCTTATTCCCCAAGGCTCTGGAGTATTTTGCACACCTGGATGGGATAGGGTGATTTTTGCCTTGAAGAAGCTCTGGGCTCATACGCTGCTGTATGCTAACTAATACAGCATCGGATACTATCCTGTGAGTCTGAAGACACACGTGCCTTGTCGCCTGGCGCTTCTACCCCTGGCTGTATACTCATGAGTCCATGGAACACATCCAAGACACTCCATGGCATCACTGTCTTATAATAATAAAATAAATAAGTAAACAAAAAGGAAAAACTTGCATTCATTAATAGGAGAACGGGTAATAGGCATGGTATGTTCATACAGTGGAAACTACCACTGTGTATTTAAAATAAATATACTAGATGTACATATTTCCAAATGGATAAACATAAAATTTGAGTGAAAAGAGCAGGGTGCAGATTGAAATGAAGAGTATGGTGCTCTTTATATGAAGCTCAAAAACAGATCAGATAACATTAGATATTGTTTATTTGCCTTGTGTTTATAAAAATATGCATGTGACTGATAAACACAAAATGAAGGATGGTGTTTATCTTTCTCAGGGCAAGAAAAGAAATGGAATTGGGGCGGTGCTTTCATCTGTGATATTTTATTTCTTGAAAAGCAGAAAAGATCTGAAGGAACTGGGGCACACACATTCATGCACACTGAAGCTATTTGGAAAGTTGTTGCCGTTCTGACAAAAAAAAAGTTAACGTTTTATTCAGACTGTACTATTCAGTGTTCAGGAGGAAGGTCCTTTAAAGAAAATTCTTGGAAAACTTTGCTTTGAGGCAATCTGTGACTGACTTTTGTAAGTAGCAGTAGCAAAGAGGAGAATCAGGTAACCTTTAACCAACAATTTTCACCGAAAGTAGCTCCCGGGGAAGGGTTTAGAAAGGATAAAATCATGTTTTACTCCCTTCTGATGTAATGTAAGAAGAGGAAATCAGGGCTTTAAAATGACTTATTTGTGAGATAGAGACTAGTGTACATGTCACTCCCTGCTTTGTAGATTTCCTGCAGCTTGTGGAGAAAAACCAAGAGTTCTAAGGGCCAGAAAGTTAAAACAAAGTGACCCCTCCAATGAACTTGATCAGACATTGAACGTTAATAGCTAAGGCATGGAGGCAGAGAGAGCGGGACAAACCAGAGACTGAGCACGAACACCTGGAAAGGCGTGTGAGCCCTAAGGGAGGAACTCAGCATAAACTAGGAAAGGAAAAGCTAAGGACTGCTAAGAAGGAATCAGAATTGTAGTCTTAAAATTGTGGGGATGACTTCAGCCAGGAGCCCGTCTGTTATGGTAATGGTATGTTCCCATGCCATACAAGTTCCAGCTGGAACAGGAAAGTCCCGTCGGAATTACAGCAAGGGTTCCATTTTCACCTGATAATGCTTTTAAAACACCAAAGCTAGGCCTGAGGTTACTAGGGATCACGAAAGTCCTAGGGGGTTTCAGGGGTGTTGAAGCTGAATAACGATCACGTTTTAGTAACCACAGGGCTAAAGAGATGCCCACATGTAGCTCTGGGCAGGCCTGCATCGCCAGGTCCCAGGTGGATAAGCTGCTTTATTCATTGTGCTCCGCTGGGATGCTCTTCCCGCCCACCCTTAAATGAACGACTTTGGGAAGGGCTGGCCTCTGTGTTTCCAGCCTCTCCCTCTCTCTCCCTCCTCCCGGCATGGGTTAACACAAGCGAAACAGAAGATCATCTTGCTTGGCCCTTTTTCTTTTCAGGTGTGGCCTCTCCTCCTTGCCTGGGTCTCTTGTCTTCTTCACCTTCACCTTCAGTGCACTTTGAGGCCTCTGCCAATGGGTTTCCTCCCCGACCCCCAAGCTGGGACTACTCCTTCCCTGTGAAAACTTCACCTCCCCTGGCTTTGAGGACACCGTTCTCTCTTGGTCTGCTTCTGTCTTGGTTCTTACCCCCTCTCAGTCATTGGCTCTTCTTTCTCAGCCCGTGTGAGTGTTCTCCAGGGTACCACTTTTTCTTCTCACCCTTTGCCCTCTCCTTGAGCCATCTCACTCATGCCCCGGGCCAATTTCAGCCCTTGATGTTCACAACCTGTTGCACTGGGAATCTCTCACTCAGACCTTCCACCCAAACATCTCGCCTGTTGGATATCTCCACGTGGAGGTTCCATGTGTCCAGAAGAACCTATTTTCTCTTTTTCCCCCAGAGTCATTCCTCTTTCATTTTCCTTCATCTGGGGGAATGATATCACTTCCTCTCTCCTTGCCCAAACCGGAAACTTGAGAGTCATCCTTAGGGATCTCTTCATTCTTGCCCTCCTCATCCAAGCAGTGAACAAGCCACTTTTCCTGCTGATACATTCATCTCCCCATGCTATTCGGGTATCGCTGCTGAGGTGAGGTCCTCCTCACCTGTATTCTTGTAGCATTCTCTATTTGGTTTCCCTGTACTCTAATCTCATCTCCCGTAAATGCTTTTCTATATAGAGTGATTTTTTAAAAAATGTAAATCTAATCATGTTATCTCTTTGCTCAAAACCCTTCAGTGGCTCCTCGCAGCCTGTCTGTCACAATAAGGTCCATAATCTTCATTCACCTTGGCACATAAGGCTTCACAGGTCTGGCAACATTCTCCCCTCCCCACCCCCCAGCCTGCCCATCTCATCCTTTTGTCTACTTCTCTCCATAGAGAGATAGAGAGATAGAGAGATGAAGGACTCCTGGGTCCCCAAGCAGGCTAAGCTGTTTGGTGCCTTTGTTTATGAAGCTTCTTCCTTCTCCTGAAGGTCCCTGTCCCTGCTCACGGCCACCCCCAAGCCAGCCTGGCCAACACCTTCTCATGCTTTAGGCGTCAGCCTTCAGCCCCTCCTGCTAGTCTCGTCTGGGGTTCTGTCACCTCCATCTCCCAGGGAGAATTGCCTTCTTCCCCCTTAGCCCTCTGTCACACACTAGACATCTTTCCCCTCCTAGCACCAGTGACATTTTGCTTCCCCATATGTTTCCCTCCTTTCAAAGACTATTTTTGACCTGTTTATTATTCATTTTTTATCTGCAGTGTTTTGCATAATGCATGGGCCACAATAGGTATTTAATACATAGCTGTTGAATGAATGAAGGTTTATTTCAGTTAATGCAGTCGACCTGGAAACCTCATTTAGCGAAGAGCCATAATTTCATTGGACTAGGGAAACTCACTGTTAAAAGGAAACCTGCTGTGAGTTGTTCTGTAATGCACACGATCAACTTCAATTTATTTTCTTTGTTAAGGTTTGTATTTGCTTCAAGTGTTCATATCTCTGATTCACAAGAGGAGAATTTCAAGTGGGGACTGTTCCATTTTTCCTGGACTAGACCTCTTCATTATGATCGTACCTGCTTTCTCTTCTCAGCATGCTTTCCTTAGGCAGGTCCTCCCACCCGTAGTGTATTGGATAAAGAGAAGCCTAGCTCCATTTCTTGTCCCAATCATGGATATTAGAATTGCCAAATTTACCTCTGGGTCAGGCATATGTGACCATTCCCTCAAGTTTCGCAGTGTTTATCACCAGGCATGTCTTCAGGCTGTCTCAGTGAAGCCCCCCTCTCAACTGTTTATCTAGGGCAGCTTTCTCAAATCTCTTCTAGTAGAGATTTTGGTCAGATAATGGCCACAAGACAGAGGATGTGCTTTTGTGACTGCCTCCCTTCTGGTTCATACCTCAGTTCGCTTTTCATAACTTCCAGCTGGGGTGGGTCAGCGATGCCGGGAAGACACGGCCAGTATCTATTTCCAGGTCTCTGATGCATCTGGCCCCATTGTGGCTGGTGAGCAACATTGCTCACAGGAAACATCCATCCCCTACAGAGGGTCTGGGGCCAGAAAGACATCATGACCGACCAGTACACCTTGGCTTATGAAGACCACCGAGTCCCAGTTCAGTTCACTCTCAGGGTGTCACTGGGAAGTGGATTCTCTTCCGGAATGACAGTGACTGTTGTTCAGGCTGATAATCTCATGGGGAAGGTTTTAAGGACCTCTTCTTTAGCCATGTGATTTACTAAGGGCAGAGCCATGGGCTGTCATTCGGATTAGTAGAGTAATTCTTTTGTTTTCAGCAGATAAATGTACACTCAGCTACATTGCTTGGTTCTCTAAACTAGGTTGAATAAATGATTCATATCAAGGAAACATCTTCTATGACCACTGTATCTCCTGGATTTATATTAGTTAAGTCTATGCTGGGTTTAACCTAGAAAAATGATTTCCAGCGCCTTCTGCCTAAGTTGCATAAAGTGCTATAGTCCAAAATTTAGATTGTACATTCAGTAGTAACCATTGGGTAGGCCTTCCAACTAAACACTAAACTTGTGTTTTGAAGAGCTGGGTTAATTGTAAAAAATAATTATAAAAATTGTTAGTGATCTATGCAGTAATGTGGGTCTTATAAAATGGAGGGTAGCCCTTACCCTAGAAAACTGTCTCTTTGTCATATATGCTTGTTTTAAAACCTGTAGGAACCCAGCGGTTTATTTCAAACTGGAAGGTGGCATTTCATCTTTTTGGGTCAGCAGAATTGTTAACATTTCAGAAAAGGACTTTTGTGCTCCTGTGCCAGCAGCACGCCTGTATCAGCTTTTATTACACATATCCGTAGTGGTGTGGTGGCTGGCTGGGTGCTTGTAGATCAATAAGTTGCTAAAAGGGGAGATGCATCAGAGACTATAATGGCTTCTTCACAGAAGATAGATCGTCTCCAGGTAGTGAAGTGCATCTAGGAACAACAGTGATATCCCTGTACTGAGAGCCTTATTATTTAGAAGAGAGAAGTGGACTCTCTCAAGGTGATGAGTCCTATGATAAAGACTTTAACATGCTAAACATATACTCCAGGAGATTTTCTTTAAAAAAAAAAAAGAAAAGAATAATAAATTAATTAAGTTTTGGTGGCGTTGGGTCTTCGTTGCTGTGCGCGGGCTTTCTCTAGTTGCGGCAAGCGGGGGCTACTCTTTGTTGCGATGCGTGGGCTTCTCATTTCAGTGGCTTCTCTGGTTGCAGAGCACGGACTCTGGTGTGTGGGCTTCATAGTTGTGGCTTGCGGGCTCTAGAGCACAGGCTCAGTAGTTGTGGCACAGGGGCTTAGTTGCTCCGAGGCATGTGGGATCTTCCCAGACCAGGGCTCGAACTCATGTCCCCTGCCTTGGCAGGCAGATACTTAACCACTGCGCCACCAGGGAAGTCCAGAGGAGATCTTCTGTTCCAAACAAATTCAGTTTGTTTTAATAGAAGACTTCCCAGATGGAGAAGTACAGAATTAATTTTCTTGGCCTCAAACATGCCTTGATTGTAGTTGTTCTGCAACTTTGTTGTCCTATTAATTTAAAAAAGTCTTCTTATAATTTTAACACTGATTTTTAAGAGACTTGGGTGGGCTTGTATACAGCATCAGTGAGGAGTTGGGAAAAGTAGTGACCCTAACACAAAGTGATATGGCTGGGGTTTGAGGGTGGTGGAAACTTCCAGAAGATGGCACAGAGCTCCTTGGCTAAGGTTCTTGACTTGAAGGCTGTGGACACATGGAGTCAAGGTTATATCTGAGCTGAGTGTACTTATATACAGGAGAGTTCCTAGGAATATGGCGTCAGAGAGGATGGTGACATTTTCCGGTTTGTGTGTGATAATTTCTACTCAGTGGTTCTCCTTCATGATGCAGGAATAAATTATATATTCATTTATTCAACACATATTTGGTGAATACTTTTATGTCAGGATTTGTACTAGGAGCTTAGGGTATAGTAGTGCACCAAATAGGCAAAACCCCCTGCCCACATGGAGATTATATTCCAGTGAGACAATAAAAAGATTAATAAGTAAAATATGTAATATATTTGACAGTGTTTAGTGCTAGGGAGAAAAAACAAAGCATGGAAAGGGAAAGGACATGTGAGGAGGCAGGGTTGGAATTATAGATGGAGTGGCCAGGGAGGACCTCACCGAGAAGGTGACTTTGAGTAAAGACCTGATGGGCATGCAGAAACTAGCTATGGGGAGATCTGGGGCAAGAGGATTTCAGACAGAGGGAGTAACAAGGACATTGGCCTTGATGTGGGAGAACAGCTAGCATGTTGGAGAAATAACAAGGATGGAAGAATGGCTGGGTGGGAGGAAGAAATGAAGGGGGGATTGTAGTAGGATATGATGTCAGCAGAGTAGAGAGCCACCTCCCACAGGGTTTGAAGGCCATAGGAAGGAGTGAGATGGGAAGCCATCATAGGGTTCTGAGAAGAGGAGTGACATGATTAGACTAGACATGGTTTAAAAGGATCACTTAGGTTGCTATGTTAATAATTAGATGCAGTGGGACACATATGGAAGCAGGGAGACTAGCCCACATAGGTAATGGATGGAACTAGAGTGGGGGAGAAGAGATTGGGTTCTGGATATATTTTGAATGAAAAACTATCAGGATTTTGGCTGATGGATCAGACACAGGTGGGTGAGAAAAAGCAAAGTCAAAGATGACATCAAGGTTTTTAGCCTGAGGACCTGGTAGCATGGAGTTGCCATTAAATATGATGGCCAGGACTGCAGGAAGATCTCGATTTGGGAATCCACACTTTTGGACATGATAACATTTGAGATACCTTTTAAATGCTCAGGTGGAAATGTCTATATCTAGTTGGATATGTTGGCCTGGGTTCAGGGGAGAAGTCTCACTTGGGATGTAAATTTAAGAGTCATCAGCTTATCGTATTTTTAAAGTCATGAGACGGAATGAGATCACCTAGAGAGTGCATGTAAATAGAGAAGAGAGGAGGTCTAAGGATTGAATCCTGGGGCACACGGGCTTTATAGACCTCAGGGAGTTGAGGAAGAATCAGCAAAAGAGACCGAGAAAGAACAGCTAGTGTAGTGAGGGAAAAATTAGCAGTGTGTCCTGGAAGCCAAGTAAAGGAAGTAGTTTAAGGAGGAAGAGGAAGTGATCAACGGTGTGCAAGGCTGCCTGTGGGTCGAGTAAGATGAGGCTGAGACTTGAACTTTGGATTTTACAACATGGAAGTTTTTGATTCCAGTGGTAGATTCAAGAGTGAATGGGAGGAGGGGAGGAATTGGAGGCACTGAGTTTAGACAACTTTTAAAAGGGTTTTCCATGTAAAAGTGAGGAGAGAAGTGGTAGCTGGAGTGAGAAATTTAGATTAAGAGAGACTTAAGAACTTTTTTTTTTAATTAGAGAAATATTAGTGTAACTGTAGGCTGATGGGAATGACACAGTAGACAGGGACAAAACTGATGGTACAGGGAAAAAAGAAGGAAGAATTGCTGGAGCAATTGCTGGAGAGGGTTGAGGCAGAAAGGAAGACAGAGAAAAGAGTGAAAGGAAAGGGATGTAGCCCATGTAGCCCAGGAAGAAACACATGTTTTAAGTGAGTAAGTAAAAATCTGAGATTATCATTTATTTATTTATTTAGTACTTTTTAACTGAAGTATAGTTTAATTTATAATGTTGTGTTAGTTTCAGGTGCATAGCAAAGTGATTCAGTTATCCATATGTGTGAGTGTGTGTGTGTGTGTGTGTGTGTGTGTGTGTGTGTGTATATATATGTATGTATGTGTATATCTACATGCTTTTTAAAATTCCTTTCCATTATAGTTTTTCTTTTTTTCCCCGGTACGCGGGCCTCTCACTGTTGTGGCCTCTCCCATTGCGGAGCACAGGCTCCGGACGCGCAGGCTCAGCGGCCATGGCTCACGGGCCCAGCCGCTCTGTGGCATGTGGGATCTTCCCGGACCGGGGCACGAACCCGTGTCCCCTGCATTGGCAGGCGGACTCTCAACCACTGCACCACCAGGGAAGCCCTGCAGTGATCTTTTAACCAACAACTTCTGCAGTATTTTCATTTAAACCATCACTCTAATTAGGATCTTAGGATGCTTTGACTCTGATGACATTCATTTTTGAGATAAAGCTGCTTTATTTTCAGGCTGAATAGACACACTCTTGCCTTGTCATCCTAAAAATGCCGCACTGTGTCTGCATTTCAGAGCCACTGGTTAAATGAGTGAAGACCTATGGTGGTGTGGAATTAGTCTTTTTTGTGTATTACGCTGTAAGTTTCTCTGGAAAACAAAGCCCAAGAATTTCTGGTAACCTCTCAGCAGCAAATATTTTCTACGATTAGTGTAGGAACTAAAGTCACAAAATCTCCCTTTCTTGGGGGAGAAAAGAGTCTGGATATCGTGAAAAAATTATGAGTCGAATTTATAGGCAATCACTTATCTGCATGTTTTTTGAAAAGGTGTGGATGTCATTAGCCTCTTTGATTTCTTCTTTGCAGATTGTAAAGACTCAAAAATCTAAGAAAAACTGTATAAGTTCTAGAGACAAAGAGTAACAGGTGCAAGTTAGGGGAGAGGTGGTGTATAATTTCACCTTTGCCTCCTACTCAGAAATAGGGAGGAAATTAGGTCCCAGTTTGGAAACCATGCGAGAAATGTCATTCTTTGCCACCTAAAATTGCATGTAACTTTTGATTTTTTCTTTACCCTCCTGGCTTGTGGCTGGGAGTACATTTGGTTCCATCTAGAAGCAAGTAGGTTCTGAATTTCCACAAAATATCTTTCAGGGTGTATGCCGTGACCAATTTTATTTTTTCAAGCTCTTAGAAATTTTTAAGCTTATCATATTTCCTGATTAGGTTATTGCCACTTTCTTTCACAACTGTCACAGTAATAGGTTTATTCAAAGGTTGCTCTCCTCCCTAATCTTCTATCACCTACTTTTTCTCTCTCTTTCAGAGGTTGCTTATTCTCTCAAGTATATCCTTTCATCAGGACTTGTTTTCACCAGATAAACCCTGAGGCACCTCACCAATATGTGGGGCCTATAGAGCAGATATAATTATTCCCATCATTTTACATATGAGGCACATGAGACTCAAAAAAAGTTTATCATCTGCTGCCTGACTAGTAAATAGTGAAACCATACAAGGACTATTGCTTTTTTCCATATTCTTTCAACCACTACACACCAGGATGCTGCCTCATACTGCTGGGTTGAATTGGGGGTGTGCCTGTATATTTTCCTGTTTCGTACTCCTACCTCTCTTTCATCATTGCATCCATAAGAGGGACCAGATGGGTGAAAGGAAGTGCAAGCGCTGATGGTGGCTCTAGGCAATCAAGCCCTATCTCTCCACGGGCATCGACAGCCTCAGATGTGGTATCAAGAAGGGAAGAGACTCAGAACTACATTCTATACAACATGATTAGCATCTTAGCCAGGTTCTTGCTCTGGCTTCTTTTTTTTTTTTTTAACTGGAATAGTCTCTATTTTATTGAGTTGTTGCAAGGATCAAATTAAATTATGCATGTAAAGTGCTTAATATGGAGCCTGGCACATGATAAGCTTAGATAAATAATAACCATTACTGCATTATGGTTGTTATTATTTTGTGGAACTACTTTCTCTACCTTACTTTTTATTTTTTATTTTTACATCTTTATTGGATTATAATTGCTTTACAATGGTGTGTTAGTTTCTGCTTTATAACAAAGTGAATCAGTTATACATATACATATGTTCCCATATCTCATCCCTCTTGCGTCTCCCTCCCTCCCACCCTCCCTATCCCACCCCTCTAGGTGGTCACAAAGCACCGAGCTGATCTCCCTGTGCTATGCGGCTGCTTCCCACTAGCTATCTATTTTACATTTGGTAGTGTATATATATCCATGCCACTCTGTCGCTTTGTCACAGCTTACCCTTCCTCCTCCCCATATCCTCAAGTCCATTCTCTAGTGGGTCTGTGTCTTTATTCCTGTCTTACCCCTAGGTTCTTCATGACATTTTTTCCCTTAAATTCCATATATATGTGTTAGCATACGGTATTTGTCTTTCTCTTTCTGACTTAACTTCACTCTGTATGACAGACTCTAGGTCCATCCACCTCATTCCAAATAGCTCAATTTCATTTCTTTTTATGGCTGAGTAATATTCCATTGTATATATGTGCCACATCTTCTTTTTTTTTTTTAACATCTTTATTGGAGTATAATTGCTTTACAATGGTGTGTTAGTTTCTGCTTTACACAAAATGAATCAGTTATATATATACATATGTTCCCATATCTCTCCCCTCTTGTGTCTCCCTCCCTCCCACCCACCCTATCCCTCCCCTCCAGGCGGTCACAAAGCACCAAGCTGATCTCCCTGTGCTATGCGGCTGCTTCCTACTAGCTATGTACCTTACGTTTGGTAGTGTATATATGTCCATGCCTCTCTCTAGCTTTGTCACACCTTACCCTTCCCCCTCCCCATATCCTCAAATCCATTCTCTAGTAGGTCTGTGTCTTTATTCCTGTTTTACCCCTAGGTTCTTCATGACATTTTTTTTTCTTAAATTCCATATATATGTGTTAGCATACGGTATTTGTCTCTCTCTTTCTGACTTACTTCACTTTGTATGACAGACTCTAGGTCTATCCACCTCATTACAAATAGCTCAATTTTGTTCCTTTTTATGGCTCAGTAATATTTCATTGTATATATGTGCCACATCTTCTTTATCCATTCATCCGATGATGGACACTTAGGTTGTTTCCATCTCCAGGCTACTGTAAATAGAGCTGCAATGAACATTTTGGTACATGGCTCTTTTTGAATTATGGTTTTCTCAGGGTATATGCCCAATAGTGGGATTGCTGGGTCATATGGTATTCTATTTTTAGTTTTTTAAGGAACCACCATACTGTTCTCCACAGTGGCTGTATCAATTTACATTCCCATCAACAGTGCAAGAGAATTCCCTTTTCTCCACACACTCTCCAGCATTTATTGTCTGTAGACTTTTTGATGATGGCCATTCTGACTGGTCTGAGATGATATCTCATTGTAGTTTTGATTTGCATTTCTCTAATGATTAGTGATGTTGAGCATTCTTTCATGTGTTTGTTGGCAGTCTGTATATCTTCTTTGGAGAAATGTCTATTTAGGTCTTCTGCCCATTTTTGGATTGGGTTGTTTGTTTTTTGTTATTGAGCTGCATGAGCTGCTTATAAATTTTGGAGATTAATCCTTTGTCAGTTGCTTCATTTGCAAATATTTTCTCCCATTCTGAGGGTTGTCTTTTGGTCTTGTTTATGGTTTCCTTTGCTGTGCAAAAGCTTTGAAGTTTCATTAGGTCCCATTTGTTTATTTTTGTTTTTATTTCCATTTCTCTAGGAGGTGGGTCAAAAAGGATCTTGCTGTGATTTATGTCATAGAGTGTTCTGCCTATGTTTTCCTCTAAGAGTTTGATAGTATCTGGCCTTACATTTAGGTCTTTAATCCATTTTGAGCTTATTTTTGTGTATGGTGTTAGGGAGTGATCTAATCTCATACTTTTACATGTACCAGTCCAGTTTTCCCAGCACCACTTACTGAAGAGGCCGTCCTTTCTCCACTGTACATTCCTGCCTCCTTTATCAAAGATAAGGTGACCATATGTGCGTGGGTTTATCTCTGGGCTTTCTATCCTATGCCATTGATCTATCTTTCTGTTTTTGTGCCAGTACCATACTGTCTTGATTACTGTAGCTTTGTAGTATAGTCTGAAGTCAGGGAGCCTGATTCCTCCAGCTCCATTTTTCGTTCTCAAGATTGCTTCGGCTATTTGGGGTCTTTTGTGTTTCCATACAAATTGTGAAATTTTTTGTTCTAGTTCTGTGAAAAATGCCAGTGGTAGTTTGATAGGGATTGCATTGAATCGGTAGATTGCTTTGGGTAGTAGAGTCATTTTCACAATGTTGATTCTTCCAATCCAAGAACATGGTATATCTCTCCATCTATTTCTATCATCTTTAAATTCTTTCATCAGTGTCTTATAATTTTCTGCATACAGGTCTTTTGTCTCCTTAGGTAGGTTTATTCCTAGATATTTTATTCTTTTTGTTGCAATGGTAAATGGGAGTGTTTTCTTGATTTCACTTTCAGATTTTTCATCCTTAGTGTATAGGAATGCCAGAGATTTCTGTGCATTAATTTTGTATCCTGCTACTTTACCAAATTCATTGATTAGCTCTAGCAGTTTTCTGGTAGCATCTTTAGGATTCTCTATGTATAGTATATCATGTCATCTGCAAACGGTGACAGCTTTACTTCTTCTTTTCCGATTTGGATTCCTTTTATTTCATTTTCTTCTCTGATTGCTGTGGCTAAAACTTCCAAAATTATGTTGAATAAGAGTGGTGAGAGTGGGCAACCTTGTCTTGTTCCTGATCTTAGTGGAAATGCTTTCAGTTTTTCACCATTGAGGACGATGTTGGCTGTGGGTTTGTCATATATAGCCTTTATTATGTGGAGGAAAATTCGCTCTGTGCCTACTTTCTGCAGGGTTTTATCATAAATGGGTGTTGAATTTTGTCGAAAGCTTTCTCTGCATCTATTGAAATGATCATATGGTTTTTCTCCTTCAATTTGTTAATATGGTGTATCACGTTGATTGATTTGCATATATTGAAGAATCCTTGCATTCCTGGAATAAACCCCACTTGATCATGGTATATGATCCTTTTAATGTGCTGTCAGATTCTGTTTGCTAGTATTTTGTTGAGGATTTTTGCATGTATGTTCATCAGTGATATTGGCCTGTAGTTTTCTTTCTTCGTGACATCCTTGTCTGATTTTGGTAACAGGGTGATGGTGGCCTCGTAGAATGAGTTTAGGAGTGTTCCTCCCTCTGCTATATTTTGGAAGAGTTTGAGAAGGATAGGTGTTAGCTCTTCTCTAAATGTTTGATAGAATTCGCCTGTGAAGCCATCTGGTCCTGGGCTTTTGTTTGTTGGAAGACTTTTTTTTTTTTTTTTTTTTTTTGTGGTACGCAGGCCTCTCACTGTTGTGGCCTCTCCCGTTGCGGAGCACAGGCTCTGGACGCACAGGCTCAGCGGCCATGGCTCACGGGTTCAGCCGCTCCGTGGCATGTGGGATCTTCCCAGACCAGGGCACGAACCCATGTCCCCTGCATCGGCAGGCGGACTCTCAACCACTGCGCCAGCAGGGAAGCCCTGTTGGAAGATTTTTAATCACAGTTTCAATTTCAGTGCTTCTGATTGGTCTGTTCATAATTTCTATTTCTTCCTGATTCAGTCTTGGCAGGTTGTGCATTTCTAAGAATTTGTCCATTTCTTCCAGGTTGTCCATTTTATTGGCATAGAGTTGCTTGTAGTAATCTCTCATGATCTTTTGTATTTCTGCAGTGTCAGTTGTTACTTCTCCTTTTTCATTTCTAATTCTATTGATTTGAGTCTTCTCCCTTTTTTTCTTGGTGAATCTGGCTAATGGTTTATCAATTTTGTTTATCTTCTCAAAGAACCAGCTTTTAGTTTTATTGATCTTTGCTATCGTTTTCTTCATTTCTTTTTCATTTATTTCTGATCTGATTTTTATGATTTCTTTCCTTCTGCTAACTTTGGGTTTTTTTTGTTTTTCTTTCTTTAATTGCTTTAGGTGCAAGGTTAGGTTGTTTATTCAAAATGTTTCCTGTTTCTTAAGGTAGGATTGTATTGCTATAAACTTCCCTCTTAGAACTGCTTTTGCTGCATCCCATAGGTTTTGGGTCGTCGTGTTTCCATTGTCATTTGTTTCTAGGTATTTCTTGATTTCCTCTTTGATTTCTTCAGTGATCACTTCGTTATTAAGTAGTGTTGTTTAGCCTCCATGTGTTTGTATTTTTTACAGATCTTTTCCTGTAATTGATATCTAGTCTCATAGTGTTGTGGTCAGAAAAGATACTTGATAGAATTTCAGTATTCTTATATTTACCAAGGCTTGATTTGTGACCCAAAATATGATGTATCCTGGAGAATGTTCCATGAGCACTTGAGAAAAATGTGTATTCTATTGTTTTTGGATGGAATGTCCTATAAATATCAATTAAGTCCATCTTGTTTAATGCATCATTTAAAGCTTGTGTTTCCTTATTTATTTTCATTTTGGATGATCTGTCCATTGGTGAAAGTGGGGTGTTAAAGTCCCCTACTATGAATGTGTTACTGTCGATTTCCCCTTTTATGGCTGTTAGTATTTGCCTTATGTATTGAGGTGCTCCTATGTTGGGTGCATAAATATTTACAATTGTTATATCTTCTTCTTGATCGATCCCTTGATCATTATGTATTGTCCTTCTTTGTCTCTTGTTATAGTCTTTATTTCAAAGTCTATTTTGTCTGATATGAGAATTGCTACTCCAGCTTTCTTTTGGTTTCCATTTGCATGGAATATTTTTTTCCATCCCCTCACTTTCAGTCTGTATGTGTCCCTAGGTCTGAAGTGGGTCTCTTGTAGACAGCATATATATGGGTCTTGTTTTTGTATCCATTCAGCCAGTCTGTGTCTTTTGGTGGGAGCATTTAATTCATTTACATTTAAGGTAATTATCGATATGTATGTTCCTATTCCCATTTTCTTAATTGTTTTGGGTTTGTTATTGTAGGTCTTTTCCTTCTCTTGTGTTTCTTGCCTAGAGAAGTTCCTTTAGCATTTGTTGTAAAGCTGGTTTGGTGGTGCTGAACTCTCTCAGCTTTTGCTTGTCTGTAAAGGTTTTAATTTCTCCATCAAATCTGAATGAGATCCTTGATGGGTAGAGGAATCTTGGTTGTAAGTTTCTCTCCTTCATCACCTTAAATACGTCCTGCCAGTCCCTTCTGGCTTGTAGAGTTTCTGCTGAAAGATCAGCTGTTAATCTTATGGGGATTCCCTTGTGTGTTATTTGTTGTTTTTCCCTTGCTGCTTTTAATATGTTTTCTTTGTATTTAATTTTTTTTTTTTTTTTTTTTGGCAGTACGCAGGCCTCTCACCATTGTGGCCTCTCCCGTTGAGGAGCACAGGCTCCAGACGCGCAGGCCCAGCGGCCATGGCTCCCGGGCCCAGCCGCTCCGCGGCACACGGGATCTTCCTGGACCGGGGCACGAACCCGCGTCCTCTGCATCGGCAGGCGGACTCCCAACTACTGTGCCACCAGGGAAGCCCTGTATTTAATTTTTGACAGTGTGATTAATATGTGTTTTGGCGTGTTTCTCCTTGGATTTATCCTGTATTGTACTCTCTGTGCTTCCTGGACTTGATTAACTATTTCCTTTCCCATATTAGGGAAGTTTTCAACTATAATCTCTTCAAATATTTTCTCAGTCCCTTTCTTTTTCTCTTCTTCTTCTGGAACCCCTATAATTCGAATGTTGGTGTGTTTAATGTTTTCCCAGAGGTCTCTGAGACTGTCAGTTCTTTTCATTCTTTTTTCTTTATTCTGCTCTGCAGTAGTTATTTCCACTATTTTATCTTCCAGGTCACTTATCCGTTCTTCTGCCTCAGTTATTCTGCTATTGATCCCATCTAGAGTATTTTTAATTTCATTTATTGTGTTGTTCATCATTGCTTGTTTCATCTTTAGTTCTTGTAGGTCTTTGTTAAATGTTTCTTGCATTTTCTCTATTCTATTTCCAAGATTTTGGATCATCATTACTATCATTATTCTGAATTCTTTTTCAGGTAGACTGCCTATTTCCTCTTCATTTGTTAGGTCTGGTGGGTTTTTATGTTGCTCCTTCATCTGCTGTGTGTTTTTCTGTCTTCTCATTTTGCTTATCTTACTGTGTTTGCGGTCTCCTTTTTGCAGGCTGCAAGTTCGTAGTTCCCGTTGTTTTTGGTGTCTGTCCCCAGTGGCTAAGGTTGGTTCAGTGGGTTGTGTAGGCTTCCTGGTGGAGGGGACTAGTGCCTGTGTTTTGGTGGATGAGGCTGGATCTTGTCTTTCTGGTGGCTAGGTCCATGTCTGGTGGTGTGTTTTGGGGTGTCTGTGGACTTATTATAATTTTAGGCAGCCTCTGTGCTAATGGGTGGGGTTGTGTTCCTCTCTTGCTAGTTGTTTGGCATATGGTGTCCAGCACTGTTGCTTGCTGGACTTTGAGTGAAGCTGGGTCTTGTTGTTGAGATGGAGATCTCTGGGAGATTTTTGCCATTTGATATTATGTGGAGCTTGGAGGTCTCTTGTGGACCAGTGTCCTGAAGTTGGCTCTCCCATGTCAGAGGCACAGCACTGACTCCTGGCTGCAGCACCAAGAGCCTTTCATCCACATGGCTCAGAATAAAAGGGAGAGAGAGAGAGAAAGAAAGAAAGAGAGAGAGAGAGAGAGAGAGAGAGAGGGAGAGGGAGGGAGGGAGGAACGAAGGGAGAAAAAGAAGGAAGGAAAGGAAGAAAGAAAGGAAGAAAGAAAGAAAGAAAAGGATAAAATAAAGATAAAATAGAAGTTATTAAAATAAATAATTATTAAGAAAAAAATTTTTAAAGAAAAAAAAGCGGACGGATAGAACCCTAGGACAAATGTTGAGAGCAAAGCTATACAGACAAAATTTCACACAGAAGCATACACATGCACGCTCAGAAAAAGAGGAAAAGGGGAAAAAATCATAAATCTTGCTCTCAAGCCCACCTCCTCAATTTGGGATGATTCGTTGTCTATTCATGTATTCCACAGATGCAGGTACATCCAGTTGATTGTGGAGCTTTAATCTGCTGCTCCTGAGGCTGCTGGGAGAGATTTCCCTTTCTCTTCTTTGTTCTCACAGCTCCCAGGGGCTCAGCTTTGGATTTGGCCCCGCCTCTGCATGTAGGTCGGCGGAGGGCGTCTCTTTTTCGCTCAGACAGGACGGGGTTAAAGGAGCCGCTGATTCGGGGGCTCTGGCGCACTCAGGCCGGGGGGAGGGAGGGGCACGGAGTGCGGGGCGAGCCTGCGGCGGCAGAGGCCGGCGTGTCGTTGCACCAGCCTGAGGCACGCCGTTCTTCCGGGGAAGTTGTCTCTGGATCCCGGGACCCTGGCAGTGGCGGGCTGCACAGGCTCCTGGAGGAGGAGGTGTGGCTAGTGACCTGTGCTCGCACACAGGCTTCTTGGTGGCGGCAGCAGCAGCCTTAGCGTCTCATGCGCGTCTCTGGGGTCCGCGCTGATTGCCGCGGCTCGCGCCCGTCTCTGGAGCTCCTTTAAGCGGCGCTCTTAAACCCCTCTCCTCGCGCACCAGGAAACAAAGAGGGAAGAAAAAGTCTCTTGCCTCTTCGGCAGGTCCAGACTTTTCCCCGGACTCCCTCCCGGCTAGCCGTGGTGCACTAACACCCTGCAGGCTGTGTTCACGCCGCCAACCCCAGTCCTCTCCCTGCGCTCCGCCCGAAGCCCGAGCCTCAGCTCCCAGCCCCGCCCGCCCCGGCGGGTGAGCAGACAACCTCTCGGGCTGGTGAGTGCCGGTCGGCACCGATCCTCTGTGCGGGAATCTCTCCGCTTTGCCCTCCGCACCCCTGTTGCCGTGCTCTCCTCCGTGGCCCCGAAGCTTACCCCCTCCGCCACCCGCAGTCTCCGCCCGCGAATGGGCTCCAAGTGTGTGGAAACCTTTCCTCCTTCACGGCTCCGTCCCACTGGTGCAGGTCCCATCCCTATTCTTTTGTCACTGTTTATTCTTTTTCCTTTTGCCCTACCCAGGTACATGGGGAGTTTCTTGCCTTTTGGGAGGTCTGAGGTCTTCTGCCAGCGTTCAGTAGGTGTTCTGTAGGAGTTGTTCCACGTGTAGATGCATTTCTGATATATCTGTGGGGAGGAAGGTGATCTCCACGTCTTACTCTTCCGCCATCTTCTCCCTGTCTCCCCCAAGTAAAGATTTAAGAACAGTTCCTGGCACACAGTGACAGTTGGCTATTATCATATTTAAAACTTGCAAGAAAATAGAATGGATTAAACAGGATAAATTATATGTAGGTCTCTGGTATTAAATAATTGTCAAAATGATCTCTGTGGCCAAAAGTGCCTTATGGGTAAGCAGATATCTGAAAGTCTCCAGTTTTTAATTTCTTTGGGGTTTTCTCTTCATCTTTCAAGAGCAGATGATGTTTGCTCTTTTAAGAATCCATTTTTGATCCCAGTACTGGTCATGTTTATTTACAAAAACCAGATCAAAACAAAAACAAACAAAAAATCTGTTAAAAAACCCCAAAACAAAATTCTTCAACTTTGCTAAAGCCAGCTTGACCATACAACACCATCCACATCAAAACTGGAACTAGGCACAGCTGTGAAATTTGTCTTTAGATACCCTTGTGTCCCCTTTCAGAATCTTTTCCTCCTTCGATAGAATCCCATTTTTGTCTATTAAAACATTAATCTACTTTCCTTCCTATCATAACTCTTCATCTGAGGAAAGAATCTGAGTAGGTTCTTTACTATCAGTTATAAATGTCCAACAAAGCTCAATGCCTAGGCCTTCCCAGAGGAACTTGCTACAGATAAGGAGAAGTGTTAAGCTAAAGGAATACATTTCTAATGTGAAATTTTAGCAATTAGATGGGATGAATATTTTGTGGTCACATATTCTTTTCTAACATCCTTATAAATAGCTACCTTTTTCCACTTTCTTACGTATCTCGGCTCTGATTAAGTGTTTATATGTTAATTTATTCTGCACTGAATTGTAGTCTTGTTGAATGGACTTAAATGTGGCTAGCAGTTTATTGTTAAAGAACCATAAGCTGAGGCCTTCAAAGAGGGAGGCAAATCAGAATAGAGCTCCCATCCTCAGTAACGTTCCAGTCTCTTGATTGGGCACAGTAGCTTGATTTGTCCTGTTGTAGATTCATAGCAAATCACAATTTCATGTGTATCAACTGGTGTCAACGTGTTATTGTCCTTAATCACAGCTATTAGTGACATTTAGTTGAAAGATCACTGTGCTAGGTTTAATCAAAGCCTTGGATCCTACTTCTAGCTCTGCCATTTACCTGGGGTCACTGCCTCCTTTGTTTTATGGCTTCTGTCTGTAAAATGAAAATGGTGTCTCTTCATTCAGGCTGCAGTCAGTATCACCTGGGCAGCTTAAAACTATGCAGCTTCTTAGACCTCAACTCTGTAACTTCTAATTTAGTGTGTTTGAGTGGGCTAGGTGGTCTATAATAAGACTGGATTGGGAATTACTGGATGGGTCCATTTTTAAGGTCCTTTGGCTCTTTTGAGCCATTATTTTCTTTCTGAAAGCTCTTAGTCTGCACTCTCTGTAAGTGCAAACACTCATACACATACCTTCTCCTTGTACTGTAAAGTGTGAGAGACGCTAGCATTTTTTTTTTTTTTTGCTGTACGCGGGCCTCTCACTGTTGTGGCCTCTCCCGTTGCGAAGCACAGGCTCCGGACGCGCAGGCTCAGCGGCCATGGCTCACGGGCCCAGCCGCTCCGCGGCATGTGGGATCTTCCCGGACCGGGGCACGAACCCGTGTCCCCTGCATCGGCAGGCGGACTCTCAACCACTGCGCCACTAGGGAAGCCCTAGCATTTTTGATAACCAGCTTCGAGTAGATAGCAAGCTGGGTTCTGTGGAGAGTGCAGGAAACGTGGTCAGCCTCCCAGGTATTCCTGATTCAGTCTGGCCCCCCATCATTATGTGGTTTGTTATTTCAGTTGAAATAAATTTATAGACGTTCCAAAACAACTACATTCTAACAGGAAAATACAAAAGCATGCTCAACCAAATAGAAATGATTTTTACGTCATTCACTCTGAAGTTCTTCTTGTGGATATAAATGAGGGTGGATTGCATTTGAGTGCATGCATAGTGCGTGGCAATAAGCTGATTTTCTTGTGTGGCTCATAAACTTATTCTCACAATTATTTCAAAAGAAACATTCCAGAAGTGTTTTGAGCAGTGGAATACTTATATTGACCTCAAAGGTAAAGCATTAAAGGGCTCTACGGGACAATCAAGTGATCGTATACATTTTGCATTTGTTTAAACAAGCAGATGCCTTTAAATAGTTTGGCTGCTTTATAAGTAGACACGTTCTGACTTAAGTGTCCTCAAAGCTCTTACTCCTTTTCATGGATCTTTGGAAAGGAGAAAAATTGACTTCCATAGGCTTGACTCGAGTACTTTCTAAGTTATTGAAATAATCCTTTGAGATACATTCTTTGAAACATTAGATAAGGCATCCAGTTCTAAGTCTGTAATCTGCAAATCTGGGAAAAAATATTTTGGCTCTTTTGAACCTAATTTGGGTTTGGCAAAAGTTACTCCCAAATCTATTGCCTGTTGTCTAACTCTTGATGGATTAATTAATGAACTACAGTAAAGTGTTTTATGTAGCCTTTCTGTTTTTCCCTTTAACCTTCAAAAACTAGAATAATAGATTTTCACCTCTTTCTTTTTGCCAGTGTTCATGTAGTAAACATTGATTTCTTCAGCTGTGGCCCTCACTGCTCTTTAAAGAGCCTTAGTGGAAATGGTTGAAGTTATTAACTTGTGTTTTTCCTGGTACAGGTGGTGATGCCCTTGGAGCTTGGGGCATAAGGTGTGTAGCTCTCTGAGGTGGTTCTGGTGGCTTGGAAGCTGCTGTAATGGTAACAAGCCTGAAACAGACATATCTCATTATGTCATAGTGCTTTCTTCTCTCTTGTTTGGTGACAGCAGCTGGGGAGACTGATGGATGACAGATAGCTATCTAGAAATAAAAATATATGTAGCATATTTTGATACAACCTCCTCTATTAGGTATCCAATATTTTTGTTGTAGTGGAGTTTAGTTTTAATGACAGTATTACTAAAAATTACATTTCCAGTGTCCAGAGCTGAAGCCCTGCTCTTCCTGAATCAGCCATTGCAAAGGAATAACCTGAGTGTGAGGGTCCCCTACCACCTTTGTCATTACCTCTATTTTTCTTCTTCTAGTTCCTGGATAGTGTATGTAGGAGGTGTGTGTGAGTGTGTGAGTGTGTGTGTGTGTGTGTGTGCGCGCGCGCGCTGCATGCCTACCTGTATGTCTGAGTGAGTTTTAGTTTTTCAGTAGGTTTGATTGGGATGTTTGAGGTGAGAATCAGTGAAAAAGCGCGAGGGCCGTTGAAGAGTAATTGCTACTTGATGGCAGAACTAAAGCACTGTGAAGAGGTTAGCAACCCCTTTTTATTGCCTGCAATGCAGAGATTTTGTAATTAGTAGTTTCATTAGAGAGTGTGAATGACTATTAAATGGTTCAGCCAAACAAAGCATTCATTGTATCGGAAAATTTACTGTAATCAGATAGAAAAAGTACTGTTTTTGGGAATCATTTGTCAGGTTATGGAAATAGTTTCACTATCTGGAAATCTTTTGAAAGGGTTTTTACTCATAAGCTTTGAAATGTATAGGTCAGTGTCTTAGTCCGTTTGGGCTGCTGTAGCAACAATACCATGGACAGGGTGGCTTATACAACAAACATTTATTTCTCACAGTTCTAAAGACTGGGAAGTCCAAGATTGAGGCCCTGGCAGATTTGATGTCTGGTGAAAGCCTACTTCCCGGTTCACAGACAGCCATCTTCTTGCTGTGTCCTCACATGGCACAAGGGTCTCTTTTATAAGGGCACTAATCCCATTCATGAAGGCTCCACCCTCATGACCTAATCACTTCCCAGTACCATCACATTGGGGGTTTGGTTTCTGTATACGAATTCGGGGTGGGAGAGGCACAAACATCTGGTCCATAACAGTCAGTGTTCAAAACATGGTTACTTTGCTAGAGGTTCTATCTGCATTTATCCTGTGTATGTCCTCTGAATGGGGTTTCTTTATCTAATAGTGCAGGGTATATTTTATTCCATTGATAGAGGTTGGTGTTCAACATATTTCTTGAGTGTTGGGACAGTTGTGTTTGGCAGTGGTGTTGGCCTATTGCAGATTTCATTTCGTGAGCTCTCCTACACTGCTGCTATAAGGCCAACAGAAACGTGCTAGTTTCTAAGCATATGCAGGTTTCCTGGCGTGGAAAATGCTTATGGGGGTTTGCCCACACACCAACTGTCTCTGTTTAGGAGTAGCTGTCCCTATTTTTTAACCATCTTCACACTTTGTCGATCCAGAGGGGTACAGTATATTTTAATCAAGCCCTAAGGCAGCTTTGTGGCTAGGTTAATTATAACCCTCTCATATTTGTACAGTGTTTTTCAGGCTTAAGAACATTTCTACTTATCACAGTTCCTTTGATTTTCTAAGCTTCCTGTGAGGTAGGCAGGGTAGATGGTATGACCCCATTTTGCAGACAAGAAAGTTGAAGCTGATGGCATTAAAGAAAATGTGTCCAGTTAAGTGGCTGAGGTGGGTGGAGCCAGGACTCTGGAGTCTCCATCTGGAACTCTCTCCATCACAGCCCACTAGCTACCTTTACTGCTATCCCCAGGGGCCCAGAGATACCCAGAATAGCACTCCATGCCATTTGTGAGTTTCCTCTACTCTTATAGCTGTCATTTCCCTGCTACCTAGTTTTCTTTCAAGTGGGGAGAGAAAAAATTGATTGCTCCCCAGGTGGTGCCAACTCATCTTTTCTGTGGACTTTGGGAGGCAGAGACCAGTCTAGACCTGCTGAATCATGTGACGTGGACCATGGGATCAGGAAAGAGAGGAGCAGTTGGTGGTGGACATAGATTGTTAGACTGAGTTGAGATCATAAAGCATTAAAACCAGCGTGCTCTGTGGTTCTCATCCTCTTGGCTTGGAAGTCACAATTCAGGTGCCTCCAGAATCCTGAATACAAGGACCACCTTCTTCTCCGTTTCCATCTCTCTTTCACTTTGCCTCTAGTGTAGCACGTATCGTACTACATTCTAATCTGTTGATTTATTTGTCTGTCTAATTTGCCTGATAATGAATTCTTTGAAGGCAGAGGCTGTATCTCATCTGTCTACCTCCATTTCTATCACCCCGCTTGGCATGTAGTAGGTTTTCTCTGAACGTTGGTTGAATGATTGAGGGAACTTTTAATGCTGGGCTCGGATGGAGGACTAGGGGTGGTGTTGGCTTTCACACCGTTTTAGGGGACAAGATTTGATTTGGAAGAAACCTGAATTTGTGTGGTAACGAGGTGTGTTGTTTGAATTTGCAGCATGCAGTATGTTGTTCCACTCATTTACTAACAGCATTGCCGACAGATTTTCTTTGAAGGTTTATTGGCAGATTTTACTGTTAGTGCGGGAATTATGGGTTTTCCCTCGTAAACCTTATCATAGCAAAGGAAAACAGGGTTGACTGGACTCAGGATACTTCACAGATCCTCTGCATAATCACTGTTGAAGAGAAGAGAGTCTTCCTCACTTGGGGCAACTGGGTATCAGAATAGAAACAATTTTCTTTGTTTCTTCTCCATTCACCACCTGGCGATGCACAACTGAGAACACATTCATTCATTTTTCAAGCTCTTGCTACCAGTGTTTCAGTTGAATCTGAGCAAAGTCAGAAATTTGACCAGTGTTGAATGTAAAGCAAACAGAATTCATGTTCCCCCAGCCTCCCGAGATGCAGGAAGAGCATCTGGGCAGGTGGCAAAGCCTTTGTCTTACCTGGAGGCTCACAGGAAGTGGGCTGTCCTGGTTCCTACTGTGGGGGCAAAGGGATCTCTGTTTTCAGCCCATATTTTATGCACAGTGAACCTAGAAGGGCTGACCTAGGGCTCCTGTGGGGCTCAGGAACGCCTTCCACTGGCAGCAGAAGAGGTGAAATTCCTTTTCAGGTGGAAGGATGTGTTACTAGGTGCCAGGGAGTAACTGCTGTCTAACAAAACAAGGATCCTTTCTAGGTCTAAAAACATACTCAGATTTCCAGAGTTTTATTCTCCCTCTGCCTGCTGCTCTATTTCTGCCATCTGGGCACCATCGTCAATTACCTCCACGCCTTCCTACCCTTGCTTTCATCATTACTGAATTGCACCTACGGTTTATGGGCTGTATTCCTTTGCTAGGGCTGCTGTAGCAAAGTACCACAGACCGGGTAGCTTAACAACGGAAATTTATTTTCTGACAGTTCTGGAGGCTGGAACTCCGAGATGAAGGTTCTGGCAGGGCTGGTTTCTTCTGCGGCCCCTCTCCTTGGCTTGTAGATGGCCATCTTCTCTCTGTGTGTTCACCATCTTCCCTGTGTGTGTGTCTGTTTCCTAATCTCCTCTTCTTACAGTGATGTCAGTCGTATATATTAGAGCCCACTCTAATAAGGTCATTTTAACCTAATTACCTCTTTAAAGACCCTGTCTCCAAATACAGTCCCATTCTGAGGTACCAGTGGTTAGGACTCTAACATGAATTTTGGGGGACACAGTTCAGCTTATAACGTGGGCTGAAGTCAGAACTCTCCATGCGCTTTGAGGACAGTTGCACTGAAGTCAGACTTATACCCCCAACCCCAATGTGGCTTTTTGTCTAAATGTTAGGACATGATGGAGGAGGAAGGGAAAAGAGAAAAGAGGGGATAACCCCAATGTGGCTTTTTGTCTAAATGTTAGGACATGATGGAAGAGGAAGGGAAAAGAGAAAAGAGGGGATAAGTGTAGTAATCAGAATGTGGTGAGGGAAGGACCAGCTGGCTGAGCTGTAGCGCCTGGCTCAGCCTCCACCCCAAGATTTTATCTGAAAGATGGAATATTTTATTCCTTTTGCTTTATTTAGCCACAAATGGAAATGCATGTTAATATCATTTTCTTTAAAATTACTCTCCTCCTTAATTTCTCTCATCGGTTGTAATGACTTCTTCCAAGTTAGAGCTGCTAAAGGATGTTAGAGGGAAAACATAAAATGTGACATGCAGGGCTTCCCTGGTGGCGCAGTGGTTGAGAGTCCGCCTGCCGATGCAGGGGACGCGGGTTCGTGCCCCGGTCCGGGAAGATCCCACATGCCGCGGAGCGGCTGGGCCCGTGAGCCATGGCCGCTGAGCCTGCGCGTCCGGAGCCTGTGCTCCGCAACGGGAGAGGCCACAACAGTGAGAGGCCCGCGTACCGCAAAAAAAAAAAAAAAAAGTGACATGCAGCTTCTCTAAAGATAACAGAGCTTCTCTCTAGAACAAAGTGTGTGGTCATTAGAAGGCTGTGAAGGCAAAGACAGAAATTTACACAGAGTCTGTTTAATTCAAAGGAACCTCTCAATAGGACCTTTAAGAAGGGTCACTTAGCGTCCGACAAGGCAAAATTATGAAACAGGCCAGTTTGTTTTGACGCTTCCGTGTGGCTTTGCAACCCTCTTTGTTGCTGTTCGGTAGTTCCAAAGTGCCCTGTGATTCTCAAAGTGGAGTTCCTGTACTCCCTAGGAGTATGTGACACCCAGGACAAACATGGTACCCCTTTGTCATTTGTGAATTTTACTCTACGAGTGTTTGAGAAATCAAGTAATTAAACAATTTAACATTATTTTTATATTAAAACAAATGGATGTATTACAGAGAGAAGTACAAAATGTGTACGACTTTTAAAGCTAAAACATGACACTTTAAAGACATTTAGGGCTTTGGTGGGCCATGCCCACTTCTCATTTACTCTAGGAGTACAAATTCCCAGTCATTTACTCTTTGGAATAGGTTGCTGGGTTGTGAGAGAGTTTTAGAAATACTTAAGCCTTCTTTTGGCCTCAGGCCACTTTCCAAAGTAACAATTGGATAATTTGATAAGAACGTATGTGTAAATACACTAATAAATGCTAACTCATTAATGGGAACACAGTTGTCCTTTTACTCATCGCCCTCTTCACTCCAGGATAAGCTTTGAGTATTTTAATTGTGGCCATTGAGTGACCGTGTCTCTGCCTCTTGTTGTATGTATTCACTCAACATGTATTCATTGGGCACTAACAATGTGCCAGGCACTGTTCCAGGCACCTGAGATACAGGAGTAAAAAATAAATGAAATCCCTGCCCTGGCCGAGCCTACATTCTAGCAGGGAGATAATAATCAGAATAAATAAATGATATACTGTGTTTGAAGCTGATAAGTGCTTTGGGAAAAATGGGATAAGGTAGGGAGCATAAGGAGTGGGGCACTGGTTTGCAGTTTGAAAGAGGCCAGACAGGGAAGGACTCACCAAGTAGATGACATTGAAGGAGATAAAGGACCGGGACATAGATTTCTAGGGAAAGATAAGGAAGAGTGAGGAAGTAGCCGTGTAAAATCTCTAAGGCTGGAATATGCCTGGCCTGCCTGAGAAACAGCCAGAGGCCAGCGGAGTGGAGTGGAATGAGTGAGTGAGTGAGTGAGGGGCAGAGCAGCAGAAGATGTGTTCATGTAGGGCCATTGTAAGGTCTTTGGCTTCCACTCTGAGATGGGATCGCAGCCACTGGGATCATTCTGATTGCTGTGTTGATAGCAGACTTGGGGGACAACAACAGAAGCAGGGAGATCAGTTAGGAGGCTATTCACAACTCAGACAAGGTGATGGTGGCTTGGGGCAGAGTGTTGGCGGTAGAAGTGGTGACGAGTGATTGGATTCTGGATGTATTTTAAAGGTAAAGTGAACCTGGATTGATGTGAAGGATGTGAGAGAAAGAGAGGACTCAGGGAAGGCTCCAGAGTTTTCAGTTGACCAGGGATGGAGTTGCCGTCAACCAAGATGGAGACCACAATGATTCGGCAGGCTTTGGGAAGATAAGGGCTTTGGTTTTGGGGATATTAAGTTGGAGATGGCTGTTAGATGTTGCAGAGTAGGCACTTGGATATATGTGTCTGGAGTTCAGCCGAGCAATCTGGACTGGAGATATAAACTTGAGAGTCATCAGCATAGATAGTGTTTAAAGCTATGATTAGATGAGACCACAAGGGAGTGGGTGAGAGAAGACTAAAGGTCCTAAGACTGAGGCTTGGGGTGCTACAACATAAGGAGGTCCAGGAGAAAGAAGACCAAGAAGGAGTGGTCAGTATATTCTGGAAATTTAGTGAATAAAGTATTTCCAGGAGAAGGAAGTAGTCTGTGTCAAATATTGCTGGTTGATCAAATGGAATGAAGAGTGAGAATTGCCCAATGGGGTTGACAATTCGGAGGTCATTGCTGGTTGTTTTGGTAGAGGAGCAGAAGCCCAGTTGGGTTGGTTCATGAGAGGATGGAAGAGGAGATATTGGATAAATATAAAGTATAAATAACTCAACTATAAATAAGTATAAATAACTCAAGTATAAATAACTCCTCTAGTTAACTATGGTTTGTCATAAAAGTGGTAGAGAAATGGAGAATTAGCTGCAGTGAGAAGTGGGCCTAGGAAAGGGATTTTTAAAGGTGGGAGAAATAACACATTTGCATGATAACAGGAATGGTCCAATAGAGAAGGGAAATTTGTGGATGTGGGAGAGGGGGAGAATCCTTACAGTGATGTCACTGAGTAGGCACACGGAGATGGTATCTAGTGCACAAGTTTGCATCAGACAGGTGTATGAGCAGCTCATTTGTAGTAACAAGAGGCAAGGCAGAATGTGTGGTAGTTAGGCACGTGCTGGTAGGTAGACAGATGTGGTAGTGGGAGTTTGTGGAAATTCTATCAATTGCCTCAGTTCTCAGTGTTGCAGGATGCAAGATCATCGCCTGTGAAGATGGGAAGCAGGTGACAAAGGGCTGGACTTGGAAATGTAGTATCCTTGCAGGCAGCATTAAAGGTTCAGTCAAGGCTTGCGGTTCCACATTTAACACGAGACTAGCATGGCATGATTATGTGTTTTTCTCTAGAGTGTTTTGCTGCGTGAGCAAATGCATGGAGAAGGCAAAGAGAGTTAACCGAGAGTTCGCTAGAATAGAGTATGAAGAAGTGAAAGAGACTGTGGCATCTAAGCTTGAAAATGTGAAGAGACAGGTCAGGAGGAGATGAGGGATAGTGAAAAAGTGATGGGATCGATGGAATGTAAATCTTGGTGGGATCAAAGAATTGTTGGAGATGGGTCACTAGAGGGAGTAAACTGCAAACTTCAGGAGGTGGTGGACAAAGAGTGTGACCCTGAAATTGTGATTATGGAAGACTTACATTATGGGTAATGACAAGGCCTTTGAATTCTTACCTGACTTCCTGTTCTTAGGTTTTACAGACCTGGGTTCCTCTCCTTCAGTACACTTAATCCAGGTAATAATTACACATTTATTATCATGATTGTTTCCTTCACTAGAGTATAAGCATCATAAGGGCAGGGACTGTGTGTGTTTCTTCTCATGGTTACATCACTCTGTGTCTAGGTCAGTGCTTGGCAAATTGTAGGAGCTTCACAAATAATTGTTGAATGAAAGGTAAGACCCATGCTGATGGTAGTAATGTGACCCAAGATGGGGAAGACACTGTCTACTTGGGCCCTGTGGATTTTGATGATGCCAACACAGGAGTCAAACATTGACTCCTAAGCAAAAATCAAATAGGATTTGACAATATCTCTGATCTGTTGATTAAAAGACACAATCCTGCACCATTTTTAAAAAAAATTTATTTATTTTATTTATTTACTTTTGGCTGCGTTGGGTCTTCGTTGCTGCGCGTGGGGTTTCTCTAGTTGCGGCGAGCGGGGGCTACTTTTCATTGCGGTGCATGGGCTTCTCATCGCAGTGGCTTCTCTTGTTGCGGAGCACGGGCTCTAGGCGCGCGCGGGCTTCAGTAGTTGTGGTGCGTGGGCTTCAGTAGTTGTGGCTCGTGGGCTCTAGAGTACAGGCTCAGTAGTTGTGGCGCATGGGCTTAGTTGCTCCGCGGCATGTGGGATCTTCCCAGACCAGGGCTTGAACCCATGTCCCCTGCATTGGCAGGCAGATTCTTAACCACTACGCCACCAGGGAAGTCCCCTGCACCATTTTTGAAAGTTAATTTCTAGGAAAAAGAAGGCATATGGTAGGAAAGATAGGATTGGATTTTAGGAGCTTATTTCTTTAACAATTTTATTAAAATAATGTTTTAAAATTTTGAGCAAGGTTATTGTTGTTTCTTTATTCATTCAGCAACTGTATGAATGTCAGTACGTGTCAGACACTATGTAGCTGTGAGTTTCATTGGAACAGGGCAAAGTCCTGTCCCCCAAGGACTTACAGAATTAAGAACTGATTGAAGAAAGAACTTTTTTTGGATAAATAAGTAGTGGAAATTCAGTAATACAATTCAGAATATACAGTTGCATCAGAACTTGGGAAGAACACACAAATAGTGATTTGAATTGTACTACTTCCTCCTGAGGCACCATACTTAATGTATAGATCAGCATTTTGAGAGTCAATAAGCTCACTTTAAAGGTGAATATATAAAACTGAAGATCTGAATAAGCGAGGCAGTCATTGTTCGGACATGAACATGTGTTCACTGTTTCTTTTCCTTTGAACATTTCTTCCCCTTTTCCCTCTTTTCCCTTTCACATCAGGAAATTGCCTGGCACATATTAGGAACTGAATAAATACTGACTGACTGAGTAAATAATTTACCTAAGTTCCAGAGAATAACAGATTTCTCCATAGGTAGTGTTGTGGTGTTGTTATGGATAGAATGTACACGATCTCCCCACCTTCCCCCCAATTCATATGTGGGAGCCCTAACCCCCAGTGTAGCTATATTTGTACTACACTGGGAAGTACAAGGGTTAAATGGGAAGTACTTAGGGTTAAATGAGGTCACGAGGGTGGGGCCCTGATCCGAAAGGATTAGTGTCCTTATGAGAAGAGACATCAGAGAGCTCACTGGCTCTCCGTCTATGCGTACACACGGAGGACAGGCCACATGAGGACTTAGCAAGAAGGTGGCCATCTGCAAGTGGGAAGGGAGATCCCAGCAGAAACTGAACCGTGTGGGAACCTTGATCCTGGACTTTCCACCCTCCAGAACTGTGAGAAAATAAATGTCTGTTGTGTGAGGCACCCAGTCTGTGGTATTTTGCTGACTAACACGGGCATGTGAAACTGCCTACAACTTGAAGAATGTGACATCTGCCAACCTCTGTTTATCTGATACATTAAATTTCCATTTATGTTATATAGGATTGCTTCACAGATGGTGTCTTTGCTGACAATTCCTTGGCCTAGGGAAAGTTCCTCAAATATGGATTGCTGCTTCTTGCCTCAACTGTGGAGAGAAGCCCGCTTTCATAGCATCTGAGAAGACAAATTTTAAAAGGGTCAGGGGATTTTCTGATGCTAATTCTGGATTAAAAAAAATAAAGAGAAGGAGGAAGGGTCAGAATCAAAAAGGCTCTCCATCACCTCCTCAGACATAACAGTGCTGGAACACTTTATAAAAACTTTTTCCGAGGAGAGAAGAGAGTAGGACAGATGAATGCCACTGTGGATTGTGTTTCTATTTATTTTTCTATTGCCAGAAATGAGTGTTTGCTTATATCAATATTTTTATTCTGATTACACTCTTCAGTAAACTAAAGTGTGTGTACTAATTTATAGAAGTAGTTGAACAAAGTTAACAATTTTGTCATTTCATGACGAAGCCAGAAACATTAGTCTCTAGATCAGAAGTATTAAGGATGCACAATTTACAAAGTCAATAATTGTTTTTCCTGCTATTTGTTGATATTTGATCTTTCTTTTTTGCCCATGTGTATAATAGGTCATCAGGAAGAATTAACACATGCAGGACATTTTCATATGCTTTTTGGGCTGATTCTACTCTGGAAGATTTATTTGCCTCAAAGCAGTTTATCTTCAGAAACTACCTCACTGACTCTGTGTTATTCCTGGATTAGAATGTAAAAATCTACTAATAGTTCAGGTCAAGGTACCAGCAATCTCCCCTCTTTTCCACTTCACAGTTCCTAACCTTTTAGCAAGAACATCTCTGCATGGTCTGCAGCTAAGGACTCCAGGGAGGTAACAGCAAAGGTCTTTCTCTTGTTCATCAGAGAAGTGAGAACACCCCTCAAAACCGTGCGTTCCGTTCTGCAAATACCCACTCACCCACTTGGCCCGGGTGATAAATGGCTTTTGCTGGGTGAGTGGCCACGGAGCACGTTTCATTTATCTTACTGCTCAAGCCCCTCATGTGGGGAAGAGGAGGAAAAAGAGGTGAAGTGTATTGTGACCTGGGAGCTTGCTCTGCATTTTAGCCAGAGGCAGACCATTGGCTATCAGTGAATACCCCACCAGGCTTCCAAATGTTACGTAGCTTCCCCGAAGCTGTCTAACTTCTGCAATGGCAGGAACAGTTGGAGACATTTTGAGAAGTGCTGAGGATGAGGGTGAGGAAACCGAGGCCCCTCGAGGCTCCAGGTCCTGCTCCTGTGGCTGGTTGGTGGTAGCAGGGTGGGTCCCTAACTCCTGCACCAGTGCTTTCCACTCCAAGAGCAGTTTTTACTTTTTTTTTCTTTCTTTTCTTTTTTTTTTTTTGTGGTACGCGTGCCTCTCACTGTCGTGGCCTCTCCCGTTGCGGAGCACAGGCTCCGGACGCGCAGGCTCAGCAGCCATGGCTCACGGGCCCAGCCGTTCCATGGCATGTGGGATCTTCCCAGGCCGGGGCACGAACCCGTGTCCCCTGCATCGGCAGGCGGACTCTCAACCACTGTGCCACCAGGGAAGCCCCAGTTTTTACTTTTTAAATGCTTGTTTAACAGTGGAGTTCATTTTCTTCTAACTCAGCTGCTCTAGTTGAAGTGGGAAGGGGACCTCAGAGTCCTGTGCTCTGTCCCATCTGTCCCATTGCTGTCCATCTGTTCTCCGAGTTCCCGGGACTCCACATAACACAGCTTGAAAACTATCAGACTTGATAACCATTGGACTAGAAGGGCGTGGGAGGGCCCAGGTGAAGACATCGCCCAGCCAAATGAGTCTTCTTATTCCTATTCTCATGCCTCTCTGGGAGCATCCTTCTAGGTGGAATGACCAGTCAGAGCCCATCTCAACATCCTCTTCTCCAGGAAGCCATTCCCAATCCCCCCATCGGAATGGGAGCCCCCTCCCTCTGAACTCCAGTGCATCTGTTTCTCTGGGGCTCCTCTTGTTGTCTACCTTGGTGATAAGCTGGACCATCTTCAGTCTGAGGGTAAGCTTCCTGAGGCCAGGGACCACGGCATACTCATTTCATCTCTTCAGCACCTATAACGGCATATTGCAAACAATGGGGACTCAGCAAATGCTTGTGGAATTGAATTGAAGAGACCATTTTAATTTGGTCACCATTTAACCACCATTTGAGCTCTCTAACCTCTGATTTCTGGGTATGCTAATTGTGCTACAGCAGGCAGGGGGAGAAGGTTATTTAGATAATAAGTGTTCAGAAATGCTATGTAAAAATCTAAAGTCATGATTATATTTCTTGCTGTTTTCACAGTTAAGGGCATTTTAATATGGGGATCAAAGAACGTTTATAATTGGTATAAAGAGGAAGCCTTGAGTTTCCCAGGTTTGAAAGTAGATGACCACAGAATACCACTGATCGGTGTGCAAGGTCCTCAAGGAGGAAGTGTGTGAGTTAATTTCACCATTAAGGACAGCACACCTATTTTAAGTATAGCATTGCATTAAGGTACTGAGGGTCTGTATCAGACATCTCTGTGTCCTGCTTCACATCCTCTCAACCCATCTTTTACTCCAGCCATTACTGGGCAAGCAGCCTCACACAGGTGTAACCAGAAAGCATCTTGCTTCAGCTGCACCAGGTGGCTCTCCCTTTCTGCTCATAGGTTTCTGGGAACCATCATTGGGAGGCCCGTTGGCGTGCAAAGGAGTCAACAGCTATTACGGGTTGTCCCTTACCAGTGAGGGGCGGGAGCTGGTGGTGAATTGCTCCCTTCTTTGTCCTTTGGATGGGTGATTCTGAGCCATATTCTGTTCATCTTCAGAGGGGCCAGTGCGATGGAGTCAGCCACACAAGGACCCACACAGAGAGCACTCATTCATGCACCTTTGTGTTGGCTCCCTCCCCTCCTGTGTTTCTCTCACCCCTAGTTCTTCACTCCCACTCCTGGGATCCATCCCAGATAACCTGCTGCATGAACATAAGCTGTTAGCAAAGCCTCTGCTTTTAGTGGGGAATTCAGGCTAAGTTATGGGATTAAGGAGTGTCGTGGGATATTTTTCCTTCCGAAAGCTAATAGCTTGGGTTGTCTTGTGGAACATTTGGTTACTTCAGAAGGCATTGAAAGGCCAAAATGGGTGAGTGCTACTGCAGAAAGGAAAAGGGAAGGTCTGTGTGAGTGGAGCTTGTGGACTAGGCACATCCCGAGAAGGAGGTGAGTGGGTGGGGAGGAAGGGCAGAGGAAGCTCCAGTGTTATGTAACAGCAGGTGTGAGCAGAAAAGCTGGGTTAGCCTTATTGTAGGGAAAAAGTGAAAAGTACATTTGGAGTTATCAGATTGTGTACAGTCTTGAATGCCAGGCATAGGATTCCCGACTTTCCCTTGATTTGATGAAAAGTAGGAATTACGGAAATTTGAAAACTTGGGCCGTATAGTCTGGAGAAGGAAGAGAAAGGGACAAGAAACTGTTAAGACATTAAAGTGGGATCAGGTGAATGAGGGGCAAAGTTCAATGACCCAATCAATTGCAAACTTCGTTGAGCGTTCTGCTAGGAGCAGGGTTCCATGGGGGATACAAAGATCAACCTCGACAAAGGGGCATTCACTGGAGGGAGTTACGCTAAGTGAAACAAGTCAGACAAAGAAAGACAGATACTGTGTGATATCACTTATATGTGGAATCTAAAAAATACAACAGACTAGTGAATAAACCAAGAAAAGCAGACTCACAGAATAAACTAGTGGTTACCAGTGGGGGTGGGAGACACAAACTACTGGGTATAAGATAGGCTCACGGATGTATTGTACAACATGGGGAATATAGCTAATATTTTGTAATAACTGTAAATGGAAATCAGCCCTTAAAAATTGTATAAAAAATTAAAAAGATATGTTTGCCCATTGTTAAAACAAAACAGAAAACCCCCAGGGGGCATTCACATCTGAGGAAGAGGCCCGTGTGTAAGGAGTAGAGTGGTGGTTAAAAGGAAAAAGTTCTCACGGACCCCCAGAGTTGACTTAAATTATTTTTATTATAGTTTTATTTAAATGTGTATAAAATAAGGCTAGGTATAAACTCATATGTCCATAAAACCCAAAGAGATTTACACATTAAAAACAAATAAGATGACAAAAATCAATAAAATTCACATTGCCAACATTAATTTAATGTGCTGGATGATGTTTTCTGCTAAAATGAAATTGCTGTGGGTGAATGAGCGCGGTCCTGCCGGCCGCAGCTTAGACTCTGAGTTGAGGTTGCTGTTAGCCCTGCAAAGACTCCATCCTGCCGCCTGTTTCTGTTTGAACCACTGAGAAACCTTTGTTTGAACAGCTGGCCATGATTGAATGCATTATCTACCCACAGAGGCCGCCTCTGTTCTCTTCTCGTTAGTCAGAGACAATGAAAGTGGCATCCTTTGTACCAACTCAGCCCGAAGCACGAAGCGAAAGTGGGTGCTGACCTTCTGTGGCAGAGGGTGGGGGGAGGAGGCCCTGGAAGGAAGGTGGGAGATGGAGGTGGGAGGTCAACAGAGGACTGGAGAAAACGGTCAGCATCTCATGAGACCAAGAGGGTTGCCGAAATCCAATATTTACTTCAGCTGGGGAGCTGAAGTCAATTTCTTCGACTATTAAATTTCAGTGAAGGTGGGGATCTCAGAGATATTTTTCCGAATTAAAGGAACCCCCCCCCCCCGCCGCAATGGCATCTGTGGGTGGAGGAGAATATTTGTGAAATATTACATTATTTACTATCTCCCATACAGTTTTGTGAAATTATTTTATTACAAGAAAGTCCTCCTACGGAAGGGAGCTTTGTTGTAAAGTTCAGGCTCTGGGCTCTCTGAGCACTGAAAATGCTTCACCTGTGGCTCATTTGTGCGCCCACCCCCCCCCCCCCCCCCCCCCCCCCCCCGCCCCAGCTATTTAAGGGCTTCTCTCGTGGGGCTAATTCCCAGACCTGAGGATGCCGCTAGTACCGGTGGACTGTGTTTGGAGGTCTGCCTTCGCTCTTAGACTTAGGGCTCAGAGGTAAGGCAGCCTGGGTTTTAATCTCAGCTTCTCCATTTCCTATGTGACTTTAGATCCAGTCTCTTCATCTGTCCAGTGGGGATGATAATAATGCTTGCTTTGTAGTACGAATGAGTTAACATACGTGAAGTGTTCAGAACACTCGGTGTGTAGTAAGTGCTGTGTAACAGTTAATGATGGTGATGGTGACGGTGTTGGTGACGTTTGACCCCAAAGGGAAGTGCTGGGCCTGCTGTTTGAAGGGTCTTGTACAGGTTCTGTGGGAGAAATGATTGGTGGACAACTATGGGGACCCTGCTGAAGAGGCAACACCAGGATATAAAAATACATCAGGAATCACAAAACCTCACTCTTTCAGCCCTCGTTCATTTGTGGTCAGTTGAAGTTTGCCTTTGCAAAGAGAGGGTGATGAAGGGAGGGTGTGAAGAAACAACAGTGAGAACAGACCTGAAAGGGCCTTTTCTGAGGCACTTCTGAAAACCTTACTTTTTTTTTTCTTTTTCTTTTCTTTTTTTTTTTTTTTTGCGGTACACGGGCCTCGCACTGTTGTGGCCTCTCCCGTTGCGGAGCGCAGGCTCTGGACGTGCAGGCTCAGCAGCCATGGCTCACAGGCCCAGCCGCTCTGCGGCATGTGGCATCTTCCCGGACCGGGGCACGAACCCGTGTCCCCTGCATCGGCAGGCAGACTCTCAACCACTGCGCCACCAGGGAAGCCCGAAAACCTTACTTTCTAAATATGTTTATCTTGCAGTAAAAAAGATGTGCTAATTATGTGTCTTTTTAAAATAAATTTATTTATTTTATTGTTTCTGGCTGCTTTGGGTCTTTGTTGCTGCTTCGTTGCTTTTCTCTAGTTGCAGCGAGCAGGGGCTCCTCTGTTGCAGTGTACGGGCTTCTCATTGCAGTGGCTTCTCTTGTTGCAGAGCACAGGCTCTAGGCACACGGGCTTCAGTAGTTGTGGCACGTGGGCTTAGTAGTTGTGGCTCCAGGGCGCTGGAGCACAGGCTCAGTAGTTGTGGAGCACGGGCTTAGCTGCTCCGCGGCATGTGGTATCTTCCCGGGCCAGGGCTCGAACCCGTGTCCCCTGCCTTGACAGGTGGATTCTTAACCACTGAGCCACCAGGGAAGCCCATGTCAGTCTTATCTATTAACTATAGCAGGTCCCCAAGGACGATTAATTGGCGCACGTGGGTCTCTTAAGACATTTTGCTGAGTCAGGCCTCGTGTGAGGCCCCCATCCCGAGACAAGGACTGGAGGAGGCGTGGGGAGGGGGACGGGACAGGGTGGGTCATGAGAGGGCTGTTGCTGTGGGCAGCCTCTGGGGGACAGTGTGGAAAACGCTTCCAGTTTCTCAGGCTGACCTGTGAGGGTGTGTGCTGCGTATCCACCAATCCTCCAAGGCCCTGCGTTGAGGCCTGTGGGGGTGGGGAGAAGGCGTTAGCTAGCCGGCACTTGTGGTCTGTCTCGCAGAGCCCCAGAGGGACCAGAGAGGTGTACAGGGAGGTTCTGTAGACAGGCTGTCGGGTCCTGGCAGCTGGAAGACTGGGCTCACCTGCAGGGACTGAGGCACCCCTGGGGGTGTGGGCTGGGATGGTGGCTAAGTCCTTTCCAAGTTCTGTGTTCTGTGCGACACTTGCACCTTCAGTTAGCACTCGGCAAATGTTTTCATTAACACGCTTTGTTACATTTTGTAGCTATATTTGCTAAGCGCCCTCATCCTTGGTGAGGAATCCATGTTTGGTCCAGTCTCAGATAAAGGGGGGGCGGGCTGAGGTGGAGGAAAGGCTGGTGAAGGGAGCCAGGGCTGTGCAGGTTGGGGGAGGCTGCAGAGGCACCTGGCATGTGAAGGGGCTGGGCTCTCCCCTCCTTCAGGGGCAGCCATTGCGGGTGTGGGAAGAGGCTTCTCTCTCCCTCCTGGATCAGGGCAGGGCTCTGCCTTCACTGTGGGATTGAAAGGCTTAGCAGGGCGTGGTCTGCTTTTCCTAGGTAGTCCGGTGGAAACGGTGAGATGGCAGATTTTAGACATGGGTGAGAGGGTAAGGTGGAGTGCAGATGGATCTTGTAACTGGCTTTGGGAAGAGCAATGTGTTTCTCCACATTTGCAGGCAAAATCTGGGGGTATTAGCGTTGGGGGATCTGGCTTAGAACAGGGAGGCGGTATCAATGACAGCTACTGTGCAGCTGGAGACAGGAGGGGGGGAGGGTCTCCACTCTGTTCTGAGCCTTGTGACCTTGGGCAGGTTGACCTCTGTTCCTTCATCTGAAGGAAGAAATGGTAATATGCAACTTACCAGGTCATTAAGATCAGGTGAGCTGATATATCTGTTAGAAAACTGTCATGTTCTTCAGACTGGTGGTTGCCGAGGGGGTTGGGGGAGGGATGGAGTGGGAGTTTGGGGTTAGCAGGTGTAAGCTATTATACATAGAATGGTTAACAACAGGGTCCTACTGTATAGCACAGGAAACTATCTTCAATATCCTATGATTAAACCATAATGGAAAAGAATAAAAAAAGAATGTATATATATGTATAACTGAATCATTTTGCTGTGGAGCAGAAATTAACACAACATTGTAAGTCAACTATTCTTTTTTTATTTTTAATTAATTAATTTTTGGCTGCATTGGGTCTTCCTTGCTGCGTGCAGGCTTTCTCTGTTGCGTGAGGTGAGCGGGGGCTCTTCTTTGTCGAGGTGCACGTGCTTCTCATTGCGGTGGCTTCTCTTGTTGTGGAGCCCAGGCGCCCGGGCTCAGTAGTTTTGGCTTGTGGGCTCTAGAGCACAGGCTCAGTCAGTAGTTGTGGCTCATGGGCTTAGTTGCTCTGCAGCATGTGGGATCTTCTCAGACCAGGGCTCGAATCCATGTCCCCTGTATCGGCAGGCAGATTCTTAACCACTGCACCACCAGGGTAAGTCCCTAAGTCAACTATTCTTCAGTTAAAAAAACAAAAAACTGGTATAAAAAATAGTGCAACCACTTTGGAAAAGGTTTTGAAACTTTCTTATAAAATTAAACATATACTTACCATGGGAAAAACAAACAAAAAATCTCAAAGCAGTCCTGTTCTTTTGTGTGGAATGCTTTATTATTTTTTTTTTAAGATTTTTTTTTTTTTTGCGGTACGCGGGCCTCTCACTGCTGTGGCCTCTCCCGTTGCGGAGCACAGGCTCCGGACGCGCAGGCCCAGCGGCCATGGCTCACGGGCCCAGCCGCTCTGTGGCATGTGGGATCCTCCTGGACCGGGGCACGAACCCGTGTCCTCTGCATTGGCAGGCGGACTCCCAACCACTGCGCCATGGTTGGGAAGGACACAGAGAGGGAAGCCCTAAGATTTTTTTTGATGTGGACCATTTTTAAAGTGTTTATTGAATGTGTTATAATATTGCTTCTGTTTTTATGTATTCGTTTTTTGGCTACGAGGCATGTGGGATCTTAGCTCCCCGACCAGGGATCGAACCCCCACCCCCGGCATTGGAAGGCAAAGTCTTAATCACTGGACTGCCAGGGAAGTCCCTGGGATATTTTAAATGTTCGCATTTTTTAATTAAAAGCATTTAATTAAATGTAACCTAATGCAGTTATGCTATTTACAAGATAATTGCAGGTTTTATAAAAATGTTAATTCAGAGTATATATTAATGGGACACAAAATTTAAATTTAGATTTTTATTAACTTTTTAATCAAAGTAAAATAGTGGTAATAAAATACAACTAAAAGTGTCCTAAAGAAAAAAAACCAGTCTTTTGCCTCTCATTTCCCAAGCCAGTTTTTTAGAGGCAGTTACTTTAGATGTTTTTAGTTGTTTCCTCATTTTAAAATGATATACTCATGCTGCAATGTGTTAGGTATTACATAGTAACTTTCTGCTACCGATTGAATTTTAGTCCTTATACCCTATGCTTCATTCACCTCCTTATTTTCTCAATATTAAGTATATCACAATTTTTGGTTAAATTCTTTGTCAGTATTGACATTATTATGACTGTAGTTATCATTTACTTCTGAGCCAAATTATGTACTCTGATTCTATTTCTTATACATTTTGTTTTCCTAGAGGTAGTAACTGCCTTTTAAAAAATTTGCTTAGCATTTGGTGTATCTTTTGCTAATTTCTCCCTAAGATTCTACAATAGATCTGTCAAATATCTATCAATACTGTTTTCCAAACACCTCAACAGGGGAGAGAATCTCTAAGTTCCATTTCCCCCTCTCACAGCCCTCTTTCATTCTGCTCTGGTGGGTCTTTCTTTAGGCTGGGACTGCAACTCCAGTGATCTGAGGACTTTAATTGACTACTCTCCTGGTTAAAATCCCTTTTTCATGGGTGTCCTGTATTTTTTTTCTTAGTTTACTTCCTCTTTTTGCTGTAGCACATCCTATAGTAGCTTCTTTAAAAAGGGTGAATTTGAGTTCTTGTTGGTTTGAAAATGCTTTTATTCTTATTCTTGGTTGATAGAATTCTCTCCCTGGTCAAACTAAGTTGAAATGAACTATGTCTAAAATTTGAAAGAATGAATCCATTGGTTTCTAGGTAATGAGAGGTGTGATGCTGCTTAGATTGTTTCTCTGTATGAGACATGATTTTTTTTTCTCCCCCTGTGCACCTGGCACCCTAAGCCTCTCCAGGGCTCTGTGGTAGAGAATCACTCCCTTATGGCTGGCATCCTCACTTTTAACTTGCTGAGGTTATAACTTCCTTCACACTGTTTAGTCAGGTACCCTCCTCCACCTGCTGTCTCTTTAAAAAATTTGTTGAAGTCTTTGACATAAATGCAGCAATATATTTTTGGATTTGTCTCCAAGGGTAATGGAAACAAAAGTAAAAATAAACAAATGGAACCTAATTAAACTTAAAAGCTTTTGCACAGCAAAGGAAACCATAAATGAAAGAGACAGCCTACAGAATGGGAGAAAATATTCACAAATGATGCAACTGTCAAGTGCTTAGTTTCCAAAATATACAAACAGCTTATACAGCTGTAGATTACAAAAACAAAACCCAACCCAATCAAAAAATTGGGCCGAGGACATAGACATTTCTCTAAAGAAGACATACAGATGGCCAACAGGCACTTGAAGATGCTCAAAATCACTAATTATTAGAGAAATGCAAATCAAAACTACAATGAAGCAGCACCTCACATGGGTCAGAATGGCCATCATTAGAAAGTCTACAAATAATAAATGCTGGAGAAGGTGTGAGGTAAGGGAACCCTCCTACACTCTTGGTGGGAATGTAAATTGGTAGGCCACTATGGAGAACAGTATGAAGGTTCCTTAGAAAATTAAAAATAGAATTACCATATGATCCAGCAGTCCCACTCCTGGGCGTGTATTAAAAGATGAAAACTGTAATTCAAAAAGATACATGCACCCCAATGTTCATAGCAGCAGTATTTACAATAGCCAGGACATGAAAGCAACCTAAAGGTCCATTGACAAATGAATGGATAAAGAAGACGTGGTACATATATAGGATGGAATATTACTCAGCCATAAGGAAGAATGAAATAATGTCATTTGCAGCAACATGGATGGACCTGGAGATTATCATACTAAGTAAGTCAAAGACAAATATCATATGATATCACTTATATGTGGAATCTAAAAAAAGATACAAATAAACTTATTTACAAAACAGAAACAGACTTACAGACTTAGAAAAAGCTTATGTTTACCAAAGGGGAAAAGGTGGGGAGGGATAAATTAGGGGTTTGGGATTAACAGATACACTCTCCTACATATAAAATAGATAAACAACAAGGACCTACTGTATAGCACAGGGAACTATACTCAATATCCTGTAATAACCTATAATGGAAAATCTGAAAAAGAATAAATATAACTAAATCACCTTGCTGTACACCTGAAACATTGTAAACCAGCTATACTTGAATTAAAAACAACCACCCCTCACTAAACCAACAATTTGGAATCTTTCATGTGTTGATGTCTCCTTTTCTGTTCTGTTTTTGTGGAATTGTGACTTTTTCTTGGTAATTCATTTCCTTCCCTTGGAGTTCACGAGGAGAGAAGAAGAAGTGTATTTGATCTGCTGTGTCCAATTTGAAATGTTATGAAAATTATTAGAATTATTATCATTAAATGAGAACACCTGAAAATTCCCCTGGAAAACTGGAACATAATGTATTCAAGGCCTTTTGTTAAGTAAATAAGACTTTGGCTGAGAAAGAAAAGAGGCAGGACAGGGCAAAGGAAGAAAAAGAAATGGAAGAATGAAGGAAGAGGGTTCAGTAGAAAAAATATGCCTCAGTGAAGGACTCTAGCGACATATTAAGAAGGAAAAAGTTGAAACCCAGGTCTGTCCTAATTCAGGTTCTTTGTCTGCTGTAGATCAGGGAATTGTTATTGATAATGGATTTATCAGTAAGCCACTGTACCTCTTACATATAAGAATTTTATACCTGTCAGCCTCAGAGGGTCCTAAAAACACAGGATTGTAAAACAAAGGACATTGATTATGCAAAACAAACTCTTTCCTGTCCTACTGAGCGGTGCTTCACCTCCATCAGAAGGCTACCACTAGCGTCCTGGTAGATGAAATGCAGGGTCTGGCTGCGTATGAACATACCGTATGGAGACTGTAGACTCAACCTTAAATGTGATTCCACAAATCATGATGGTGAGGGAGAAGATTACGGATAAGGGCTTTTTCCTTTGTCATCTTGTCCATTCTTTTTTTTTTTTAAACCACTTTTCTTCTTTGCAAATCTGAAGGCTCTGAATGAAAGATAATGATAATAGCTTGTTTCTTTGTGTAGGTCTTAAGACAACCATTATAGCTAGTTTGTTTCCATAGCCAAATACAGTATTTCTTGTCCGTTTACAGGTGGGTTAAGGCCACTGGTCAGAATAAGAAGAGAAACGTAAACTCTGGAAATTCCAGTTTTGGTCAGCCAGGACCAAAGAGAGAGGCAGGATAGGGCAAAGGAAAAAAAGGGAAGATAGTAAAGCTTCTGTCAAGCTGAGCTTGGGAGAGGGGAAGTGGGAAGGAGAGGGATGTGGTTCAGATCCCATTGGCTCTCACTGTTCCGAGTTTAGTAGATTTTCTTGAATAAATGTTGCTTCACTTTTAAAAAAAAAAAAAAAAAAGGGAGGGCTCAGCAGAAAAAATATGCCTCAGTGAAGGACTTCATAGAGACATTCCTTCATAGAGGAAATTCAGGACTCAATTTCAGTCCAGTTTCATATGCAACATTCTGATGATGCCCTTGGTTCTTTTCCTTTAATTACTTTATTATCGCCTCTTTGTTTGAAGGTTTTTAGTGTGCTGAATGCTGCCCCATCTGTCTCGGCCCATCTTCTCTGTCTCTCGATGTTCTATTAGAGATACAGAAAAGTAGGAATTGGGCCCAAGTTGTGGAAAGAGAAGTTTTTTGAGATCAGCCAGGGCGGGAAGAGCAGCCCTAAGCTTTGCCGGATATTCAGTTGTTTAGTGGGTGTTCCGGTGACCAGGAGGCTCCCCCGTTCCTCCTTTTACGACTTGTCCCAGGGCCAGTGGTGTCTCTGTCATTAAGAAGATCCCCCGAAGCCTGCACTCCTCTCTGTCCTTCTGTAGCAAATGTAGGGAAGCAATGGGAACAGGAGTGGTCCCCCCTCCTCTTGGCTCCCACACACCCTCCCCGCTGAACTCCTTGAAGAGTCCAAGGAAGAAGCGTTAGCGTCATGCAGGGGAGAGGGCAGCTGCTCGTGGCAGTACGCCTGCCTCAGACCCAGGACATGGGTTCTAATCCCCTTGTCTACACTGGTGGCCGCTGTGAACTCAGACAAATGCAGACCTCGGGGGCCTCGGCTTCCTTGGTTGTATAGTAATGAGGAAGCTAGAGATCTCTGTAATCCTTTGAACTAGAATATTCTGTGAAGCTAGCGGCAATACGTATTCTAGAATTGTGTGCAGGAATACCTTGGAGATACTGTGGGTTCTGTTCCAGGCACTGCAGTAAGACAAATATCATGATAAAGTGAGTCACATGAGGTTTTTGGTTTCCCAGTGTATATAAAAGTTATGTTTATACTGTATTCTCTTAAGTATGTAACAGCATTATGTCTAAAAAATTTACATATCTTAATTTATTGCTTAAAAAATGCTAACCATCATCTGAGGCTTCAGGGAGTCGGTCTTTTTTGCAATGGTAACAGCAAAGATCACTGATCACAGATCACCATAACAAATATAATAATGAGGAAGTTTGAAATATTGTAAGAATTACCAAAACGTGACAGACATGAAGCGAGCACATGCTTTTGGAAAAATGTCACCGATAGACCTGTTTGATGCAGGGTTGCTGTAAACCTTCAACTTACTAAAAAAAAGAAAAAAACAACAACAAAAAAACCCCAATATCTGACAAGCACAATCAAGTGAGGTATGCTTGTACTGGTTATACATCCTTTCTTAGAGTGACATTAAACATTCACTTTTTAGAAGCTTCAAAGGATGAACTTCTCCCTCATGTGGACCCACTTTAGTTTTTCTGACAGGGAGTATCGAACATTACAGAACAATGAGCTTTTGTGTCCTCCCCCGGCCCCAACCCGGGTCCTTTTTTAATAATGACAAGCATTATCCCCTAGACTAATCTCCCTGAAGGCAGGACTCCTGTTTGTCTTATGTAAGAATCCCTCAGAGCATCTGCCTGTCGACATGACTAGAAGTGAAAGTTGATCATACTTTGTTTTGTTTCTTTAGCACCTAGCACAGTGCTAGGCATGTAATATTTGTTGGAATTGGTGCCTAACATATGGTATTCTAAGTATTGTAACTGCTTGAAATTGCAACCTAAGCAAGGTAAGGGTATGAGCATGGTATTTTATTTGTTCTAAGAAAAAAAATATGGTCCAAAATAAAACCTTTCAAAGAAGATTACAAAGCTGTTTTCTTTCTCATTACTCATCACTTTCCTCCTCCCCAGAATTTCAAGTCCTGTTGTCTCACCAAACAGTGAAAAGAGAAAAATATAGGAAAGCTTCCAGAATTACCTAGGCTACTTATGCCCCTCCTTTTTTTGGTGTGTGTCCTTTTTGTGCTTTGTTTTGGTGGAAGGTAACCAAGGATAAAAAGAAGTATCTGAGGCCCCCTGTTAGAATGTTACTTGTTTTCTTGTCAAAGGAATTAAAAAGATGTTTCTGAGAGAATATCTACGTTTGATTTAGGAGGGAACTTCTCTCCTGTCTCAACCCGTTTTATGTGACATACTCAGGTGTCTCCAGTTAGCTCAAGAGGTGTTGAGACATTTAAAAAATTCTCAAAGCAAAATTAATTTTAGTTTGCTTTGGCTTAATATATGCCATACCTCCCTTCAGGAGGAAGAAGAGCTCTGATAAAATCTGGAAAACAATTAAAAAAAAAAATCTCGGCTCCCCAGCTGCTTGGAAGGGAGTGAAGTCCAGTGTGAAGGTGACTGGAAAACAGAGCAGTTGTTTTAATAGCAGTTGGCATTTGCAACTCTCCAGGTGAAAGAAGTCAGCTTGATGGAAAACTTCTTCTGGCATCAGAAGCACAAGAGATGAATAAGAAAGAACCAAAGACAAAGTTGTCCTTACCCGTTAAAGCTCGTCTCTGGAATTGCTTACGACCCCGACCCCTCGAGTAACCTTTTGTGGTGGACGTTGAGAGACTGCCAAGTGGAGGGTGTCTGCAGGTGCAGAGAACTCCCTTCCCTAAAGGGCTCGGGGCTAGTTGAGAGTGGGAAGGGAGCAAGACACTTAAGAGAGAACCCGAGTTTGTGGGCCGAGTGTTCAGATCATCGGTGTGCTGGGATCTCAGGGAAACGAGAGGCCGTGTTGGATTGGAGTCCAGAAAGAAGACGCCATGGTGGGGGGTGGGGGCGGTGGTACATGGAGGGCGTTAATGAGAGATGAGGCAGGAATGGCGGGCAGGGACAGAGGTGTGAAATGCCTTGAAGATGGTGCCGTTTGAATCCGGAATGTCTTTCCCTGAGCCCAATCTACTCCATCCTTTTCCGTCCATGCCCTTCACCATGTTCTGGGAGTACATAGAAACCGGTTGGGAAAGCACTGCCGTCGCAGTGGGCAGTCAGGGATGCTTTGATCAGGGGGATGCTATGTCTCAGAAGATGAGTATGTAAGAACTTATTTTTTAAATATAATTGTAATTGTTTTATGTCTTGTTTACAGCTGCAGCTTTTTTTTTTTTTTTTTTTTTTTTTGCGGTACGTGGGCCTCTCACTGCTGTGGCCTCTCCCGTTGCGGAGCGCAGGCTCAGCGGCCATGGCTCATGGGCCCAGCCACTCCGCGGCATGTGGGATCTTCCCGGACCAGGGCACGAACCCATGTCCCCTGCATCGGCAGGCGGACTCTCAACCATCTGCGCCACCAGGGAAGCCCCAGCTGCAGCTTTTGATGGACAGTGGACATGCTAAATTGTATCAGTGGTTGCTGTTTAATTCATTTGGTCAGGAGGGATCTTGGTCTAAAAATACCCTGGGGGAGTTCTGAGATGGCAGCCACCCATTGTTCTTGATGACTGTGGCCTGAGGAGTCCCAGTCTTCGCTTTGGCATCCCTCCAGAGTGTGTGTGTGGGGGGGCTAGTCAGTATATTTGGTGACCAAAAAGTGGACAGTACAGAGGCTTTAGGATGAGGCAGATTTTTTTTTAATTGAAGTATAGTTAATTTACAGTGTTGTTAGTTTCAAGTGTACATCAAAGTGACTTACATATATATAAATTTATATATATGTAAATTCTTTTTCAGATTCTTTTCTGGTATAGGTTATTAGAAGATAATGAGTATATTTCCCTGTGCTATACAGTAGGTCCTTGTTGTTCTATCTGTTTTATATATAGTAGTGTGTATATGTTAATCCCAAACTCCTAATTTATCTCCCCCACCCCTCCCACTATCCCCTTTGATAACCACAAGTTTGTTTTCTGTGTCTGAGTCTGTTTTGTAAATAAGTTCATTTGTATCATGTTTTAGAGAGTCCACATATAATATCATATGATATTTGTCTTTCTCTGCCTGACTTACTTCCCTTAGTATGATAATCTCTAGTTCCATCCATGTCGCTGCAAATAGCATTATTTCATTCTTTTTTTATGGCTGAGTAATATTCCATTGTATACATGTACCACATCTTCTTTATCCGTTCCTCTGTCGATGGGCATCTAGGTTGAGGAGTAGGCAGATCTGTGTCAGATGCAGCTCTGCTCCTTTCAGCCCTGTGACCTGTGTTGGAGTGTCACAGTCCAGCAACAGTGACTACCAGGGAAAGCCCCGTAGGCGAGAGGTGGGGAATGACTGTCAGGGGGTCCAGCCTCTCCTTGTTGGACACAGTGGCCTCAAAAGGAGACACAGAGGAGGGTCTCCACTCATTGGGCATTTGGTTTGCTTGTATATTCTCTCCTGCAGGGAGTCTAGTTCTTTTTCTTCTTCCTCCAGATTTAGCTTAGAAGGACTTTAAAATTTTTTTTAAAAGAATATTTGGTGGACTTTGAGTCACCTGGGCACCATTTTGTACACATGTGTAATGGCTTGAATGGTGGTCCAAAAAAGATACGTCCAAGTCCTAACCCCTGGAGCCTATGAAAGTCCCTTATTTGGAAAAAGGCTGTTTGCAGATGTAATTAAGAATCTCATGATGAGATCGTCCTGGATTTAAGGTGAGCCCAAGTCTAATGACAGGTGCCCCTATGAGAAGAGGAGAGGACCCAGAGATACAGAGACACAGATAGAGGCTGTGTGAAGCTCAGGCAGAGACTGGAATGTTGGAATGCTAAGGATTGCTGCAAATTACCAGAAGCTAGGAGAGAGGCATAGAACGCATCCTCCCAGAAGGAGCCATCCCTGCTGACACCCTGATTTTAGACTTCTGGCCTCCAGAACCACGAGAGAGTAAATTTCTGTGTTAAGCCACGCAGTTTATGGTAATTTGTTTTGGCGGCCCTAGGAAACTCGTGTAACACCCATGTGGCCGAGCTTCCTCTCGCCTTTGTGGTCCAAGCCCTTTTAGCCTCTCTGAGTAGTTATCTTCTTTAGAAGTTTTGCACTTTCATTTCTCCGTGAGGTAGAGTTAGAATTTCATGTTTTAGGTCCACTTCCTTTGCACTGATTTCCTCCCAGGGTCTGTTGGTCCTGGAATCTGTACCTGTCTGAATGGGCCCTAGCATATCGGAGGACCTGGTCCCTTTCCCAGGGCTGTGCCAATTCCAGTTCTCTGGCTCTTGCTTCTTTTACTGATAAGGTGTCTCTATAGTATATTGTTCAAGCTAGGACGCTTGTGAGAGTTAAAGGGGATGCTATTGGTATTTATAACAAATGTAAACTGAGACTGTCCTAGGTGAACCAGGACATCTGGTCGTCCTTCTTACTCTTCATTTGCAGATTCCAAATATTAGTCCCGTTGGGCTTCCTTTCTGGTCTGGTCAGTATTAAAGTCAGGAGTACTTGCTTAGCCTTAGAAAGGGTGAGAAATGCAGGGTGTTCAGAATCACTGACTGGCCTTCCTAGTCCCTTTTCTCTTGCTCTCTTGTTCTCTCCAGAGGTTGATTTTTTTTTTTTTTTCCTTTTCCTTTTTAGCTCCAGGGTTATCCAACTTGTTTTGTCTTCAGACCTCTTTGTAAGGCAACACAGCCCCTGGACCCCTTATTTGTTCCCGTTTTTTGCCACTCAGCTTTGTAAAAATGCTTCTCTACGGTGGGTAAGAAGATCAGGGCTCTTTTGGATGAACCATCAATTAATTTGAATCCTGTAGAATAAAACTTAAAATACGTTAAATTATTAATTCATACCAGAAACGAGAGCAAAGAGTTTGTCGTGTTTCATACATGAATGCTGCATGGGGCCAACTCTTAAACCATCTGGAGCGCAGAATCCTGGGGCCCATGATGAGGGCTGTAGGCAGTTGCTGAAGTTGTTTCATGATTCCCACACCACCGCCACTGCTGGGAGAACAGAGGGTCGTCTCTTGGATGTTCCTCTGTGGGGTGGAAGCTGGGCCACGTTCTCTAAAATTAGCCTCTTTCCTCTGCTGTTGTCGCAAATGAGGGGCCTTCCAGGAGGATATTTGCCATCACCACCAGTGACCTAGAAATGTCAGTTGCAATTAAGTACCATGATCTATTACCCATATTGCTTCTCAGGAGAAATGACCATGCATGGTGTTTCAGTTATTGGACTGGAATTAGGGGCTAAGGTATCTCTTGGGGAAGTCGGTAAACTGCTTCAGGACCCTGTAGCCACATTAAGAGAAGCTGCCCCCAGCTGCCCCAGGGTAGTGGGTTACACGTTTGACTGCCCGTTTCAGGGATGCTCTTAAGGGTAGGGATAGTGTTGCTATGTTCATTCATGTGTCCTGGGCACCCAGCATGGTGCTTGGCAGCTGGGAGATGCTCAGGAGATACGTATTGAATGAAGGAGCTATTTATAGTAGAAAAGGTCCAGCATTTCCATTCACTGAAGTCATCAGTGGCTAAAAATTTCTGAGATACTACATAAGAAATATTCATATTCCCAAATGTGCTTCTTTATTTAGCTTGATTGCACTATATTATGAGGAATAACATGCATAAAACACTCAGATCTGTAGTGAACAGCTCAGTTTTTATACATGTACACACTGATGTCATCACCACTCAGGTCAAGATCAAGAACATTTCTAACACACAAGGCTCCCCCGTGCCCCCTTCCAGTTAACAGTTTCTGCCAAACATAACCACTTTTCTGTCTTCTGTTATTGTAGGTTGGCTTTGCCTGTCTTTGAACTTCATATATATGAAATTATATAGTATGTGGTCTCTTGTGTTTGGCTTCTTTCACTCAATAGTATGTCTGTGAGATTCAAGTTGTTAATTGCTGTGTAGCAGCAGTTTTTATTGCAGGGAGGTATTCCATTATATGAATATACCACAGTTTATCCATTCTACTGTTTGGGTTGTTTCCAGTTTGGGCTATTATGAATGAAACTATTATGAATGTTTTTGTACATGTCTTTAATTGCTCATATGTCCTAAAATTTCATGTTTTACTTATAGGAAGGGAGAGAGAGGAGGGAAATGATGATGATAATAACTGACACTATTGAAAGGTTATGCTATGCCAGGAAGTACAGTAAGCAATTAAGCAAATGCTCTATAGCCCTATCCATTGCATGCTTTTTATTGCTATACCATTCTGTCTTGCAACTTTGTACCTTAATTAGAAAAAACCCTAAGGCAAGATACCCTTTTAGTACACATTGGGTACATGGTCAGTCAGCATCCGAAATTATCTAATTGACTTTTTTCTTTTTTTTTTTTGTGGTACGCGGGCCTCACTGCTGTGGCCTCTCCCGTTGCAGAGCACAGGCTCCGGATGCGCAGGCTCAGCGGCCATGGCTCATGGGCCCAGCCGCTCCGCGGCACGTGGGATCTTCCCAGACCAGGGCACGAACCCGTGTCCCCTGTATTGGCAGGCAGACTCTCAACCACTGCGCCACCAGGGAAGCCCTAATTGACTTTTTTTGTTTTGTTCTATAGTCGCCCCCCTTCCCCTTCTACCATTTCATCCCTCACTAGAATGGGAACCCAGCAGATTTGGGGCTGAATCCCCAACAACTGGTTCTGTGCCTGGCACTGAAACGCTGAGTAAATAGTCCTACTTACAAAGGGGTTATTTTTTTAAAAGATTATTTGTGAGCAGGTTGGTTTTTGAATCTCAGACACACTTTGCCACAAAATTGTCTTGGACTGGTCTAACCCAACCTGTTGTTACTGAACTGGAATGCCACTGATGGCCACTAGGATATCATACACTCTTAATTTCTAAGAGAGCAGCTCTTCAACTCAGATTTTTTAATATTGTTTATTGTGCCTATTGTGTTTTTTTATATTGTTTATTGTGTTGTGTGTGACATTTATTATGCCAGTGAGAGGCATAATAAATGATTATTGATTGAACAAAGCAAGACAAGATGTTTGGCCTCTGAGTTTGGGCATCAAGAACTAGTATTGATAAACAACAAGGTCCTACTATATAGCACAGGGAACTATATTCAGTATCCTGTGATAAACCATACTGGAAAAGAATATAAAGAATGTATGACTGAATCACCCTGCTGTACAACAGAAATCAGCACAACATTGTAAATCAACTGTACTTCAATAAAAAATTTAAAAAAAGAACTAATATTGAATCACTAACATTAACAGTGTCTGTGGGACATCAGTAAAGGTATAGTTTTTTTTAAACATCTTTATTGGAGTATAATTGCTTTACAATGGTGTGTTAGTTTCTGCTTTATAACAAAGTGAATCAGTTATACATATACATATGTTCCCATATCTCTTCCCTCTTGCGTCTCCCTCCCACCCTCCCTACCCCACCGCTCTAGGTGGTTACAAAGCACCGAGCTGATCTCACTGTGTTATGCGGCTGCTTCCCACTATCTGTTTTATGTTTGGTAGTGTTTATATGTTCATGCCACTCTCACTTGGTCCCAGCTTCCCCTTCCCCTTCCATGTGTCCTCGAGTCCATTCTCTACATCTGTGTGTTTATTCCTGTCCTGCCCCTAGGTTCATCAGAACCATTCTTTTTTTTTTTTTTTAGATTCCATATATATGTGTTAGCAAACGGTATTTGTTTTTCTCTTTCTGACTTACTTCACTCTGTATGACAGACTCCAGGTCCATCCATCTCACTACAAATAACTCAATTTCATTTCTCTTTATGGCTGAGTAATATTCTATTGTATATATGTGCCACATCTTCTTTATCCATTCATCTGTTGAGGGACACTTAGGTTGCTTTCATGCCCTGGCTATTGTAAGTAGAGCTGCAATGAACATTTTGGTACATGACTCTTTTTGAATTCTGGTTTTCTCAGATTATATGCCCAGTAGTGGGATTGCTGGGTCGTATGGTAGTTCTATTTTCAGTTTTTTAAGGAACCTCCATACTGTGCTCCATAGTGACGGTATCAATTTACGTTCCCATCCACAGTTCAAGAGGGTTCCCTTTTCTCCACACCCTCTCCAGCATTTATCGTTTGTAGATTTTTTTTTTAGATGTTGGGGGTAGGAGTTTATTAATTAATCTAGTTTTGCTGTGTTGGGTCTCCGTTTCTGTGCGAGGGCCTTCCCCAGTTGCGGCGAGCGGGGGCCACTCCTCCTCGCGACGTGCGGGCCTCTCACTGTTGTGGCCTCTCCCGTTGCGGAGCACAGGCTCCGGACGCGCAGGCTCAGCAGCCGTGGCTCACGGGCCCAGCCGCTCCGCGGCATGTGGGATCCTCCCAGACCGGGGCACGAACCCGTGTCCCCTGCATTAGCAGGCACACTCCCAACCACTGCGCCACCAGTGAAGCCCTGTGTGTAGATTTTTTGCTGATGGCCATTCTGACCGGTGTGAGTTGATACCTATTGTAGTTTTGATTTGCGTTTCTCCAGTGATTAGTGATGCTGAGCATCCTTTCATGTGTCTCTTGGCAATGTGTGTATCTTCTTTGGAGAAATGTCTATTTAGATACCTCTAGTTTTTTCTTTTTCTTTTTTTTTTTTGTGGTACGCGGGCCTCTCACTGTTGTGGCCTCTCCCGTTGCGGAGCACAGGCTCTGGACGCGCAGGCTCAGCGGCCACGGCTCACGGGCTGAGCCGCTCCGCGTCATGTGGGATCTTCCCGGACCGGGGCACGAACCCGTGTCCCCCGCATCAGCAGTCGGACTCTCAACCACTGTGCCACCAGGAAAGCCCAAAACCTCTCGTTTTTATCTTCAGTATTTCAATTCCCTTTTACTTTTATAAAATGAGTGAATATAATATATTGCATAGTTGAACAAACATTGCTCTGCTAAGTAAGATGGCTGTACTGATGACACTGCCCTTCTTTTATTGCTTCTCACTGTACTTAGAGTAAGCTCCTTCCTCTTACTAGAGTCAAGGCGTTGAGTGGTCTCCTACCTACGCCCTCACCCTTATTTCTCACCACTCTCCCTCTTGTTCATGCCACTTTGGGAAGCTAACATTCTCTCCATTCCTTAGATGTACCAGCTTCTTTCCTGCTGGAGGGTTTTTACACATACTGTTTCCTAAGCTGTGAACACACTCCTTTCTTCACATGAGCTAGACCTAAAGTCTATATTTTATTCAGATTTCCTTAGTTTTTCTCTGTCCTTTTTCTGTTTTAGGACCCTAGTCAGGACACCACATTACATTTCGTTGTCATGTCTCCTTGGGCTCCTCTTGGCTGTGACAGTTTTTTAGACTCTCCTTTTTGATGACTTTGACAGTGTTGAGGAATACTGGTTAGGGCTTTGGTGGGACGCTCTTCTTTTGAAACTTGTCTGATTTTTTTCCCCCTCATGATTAGACTGGATAATGGGTTTGGGAGGAAAATTACACAGGTAAAGTGCCGTTTTCGTCACATCTTATTAGGGGTCCCTCCTGTCAACATGATTTATGACTGTTGATATTGACTTTGATCACTTGGCTGAAGTAGTATTTGTCAGATTTCTCTAAAGTTACTGTCCTCTTTGGAAGGAAGGGACAAGGCACAGCCCATAGCTAAGGAACGGGGCCATAACTCTCCAGTCCTTTAGGGTGGAGTATCTACATAAGTTATTTGGAATTTCTCGGTATGGGAGATTTTTCTTCATTTATTAATATATTCAATTATTCATATTAGTATGGACTCATGAATATTTATATGTTGGGTTATAATCCAATACTATTTTATTTTGTTGCTCTGGTTGTTCCAGCTTTGGCCATTAGGAGCTCTTTCAGTTGGTTCCTGTGTCTCTTTGATCTTGCCCCATCAATTAGGTATTTATTTTTGAACACCTTCTTTCTTTCTGCCACTGCAAGGATATCTTGTATATTTCCTGCCCCACGCCTAGAATCAGCCCCGGTTCCTTTTATTGGAGAATGGTAGTAGAGACCAAGACCTAGGTGCTAGGTATGCTCATCGCTGCTGGTGTGTTCCCATTCATTTTATTAGAGTACGCTGATTCTTTCATTCATAGCATAAATTAGACAGTGTGTTGTTTGCTTTATTGTCTGTCTCCCCACCTATATTGTCTGCTCCACGAAGTCACCCACAGTGCCTGACATAGTTGGCCCTCAAGAAACATTTGTTGAAGGATGAATGAAGGAATGAATGCTGGCCGGAAAGCAGGACTTTCCTCAGAGCTTGAATGTTCATCTAACAGCTGTTGAAAGCTGCAGTTCAGTATATGAGTGGTGGTTCAGACTAGGGGTTTCGGTGTACAAAGTATTAGAGAAAGGTTAGGCTAGTCAAAGCTGAGCATAGGAAATTGAGGATTTCCTTTATATATACAGTACTTAAAAATTCATTAATTGTGTTGATGTTTACATTCTAATTCTCTAGTTAGTTGTTTATTAGCTTTACAGTCAGAAAAAGTATATACGAATTCTAGCTAAGTATTGCTGTCTGTAGTTAAGATAGCTGGATAGTGAAAACTGATTTTTATTTGCTGGTAGATACAGTAAAGACAGTTTTTTTGTTTTGTTTTGTTTTTTAATGTCTCCCTCCATCCCCAATAGCTGTGGACAAAGAAGTGCAAATGGAGGCACAGTAAATGTGCTCATTACTTTTTCTCTGTTAAAAGTAACATTTTGGGGGCTTCCCTGGTGGCGCAGTGGTTGAGAGTCTGCCTGCCGATGCAGGGGACATGGGTTCGTGCCCCGGTCCGGGAAGATCCCACATGCCGCGGAGCGGCTGGGCCCGTGAGCCATGGCCGCTGAGCCTGCGCGTCCAGAGCCTGTGCTCCGCAACGGGAGAGGCCACAACAGTGAGAGGCCCGTGTACCGCAAAAAAAAAAAAAAAAAAAAAAAAAAAGTAACATTTTGGAACAAAGTTAGAGATACGACAGGTAAAGCACAGAGGGCTGGAATAGGCTGGGGGGCTCTGGGGCCTGAAGGAGGTGCTCAGTGGGGGTGATTACTCAGGGACTCTGGGTGCAAGGGTCAGAACTGGAAGGGTCTCAAGTTTCTCATCGTCAGCCTGGGAGACTGCACCCTGGGGAGACCACAGTGTCCTTGCAGTGCAGAATCCAGACACAAACAATGCGGGGGGTCTGTGCACTGAGTGTGGGAACATTCTGGGGGTGCCTGCTAAGAGCAGGGCCCTAGTTCTTCCAAGGAGCTCGGGAAGAGCCCTTCATTGAAAGAAGGGGGAGAGGGAGCATCTTGGGCTCAGAGACATGGGCACAAGGGAGGTGGGGCTTATTTGCCAGGACTGGAGTCCATGGTGGGAGTGAGGGAGAGAAGCGTGACGCCAGGACTGGGCTACTGCAGGGCAGACTTGAGGTTCAACTCTAATGTGGGCTGGTACCCCTTAGTTGTCTCCTGTCGTTAACCAGGCTCAGGGCAGGTGGAGGTTGCAGGGCCTCGGGGTCCGGGGTTGGGGAGGTTGGTCATGTGACCACAGCCTTAGGTAGAGAGGAAATGCTGGGCCCGACTTGGGGGCCTTTGGTTACTGTTTGACCTTTAGCTCTGGTGTAATTACTTTTATGAGGAAATGATTCTAAGGCCACTTTTGGTTGCTTCCTGAGGCAGCCAGCACCCTTGCCCTGTGTCCTGGGCAGCCTGAAGACTACATTCCACCAGCCCCAGTAGATGTTGGGCTGCCCTTGGGCTCTGCTCCCTTGTGCCTAGGGCCACGTTGCTGCCCTCCGAGTTCCCTTCCCGGGCTCCTCTGAGGAGAGGTGAATGGGGGACTGTGTTCCCCACCTTTTACACTACAGTCAGGGATTCTGTCCCCCAGGAATTTTCTCCCTTACCTCAGAGCCACCTCTTCCCTCCAAGACAGACCTGGTAGAGTTAACGCTTCATGTTCCCTGCTGTGCCTAGCTTTTCAGACTTCTGAAGTCTCTGTGGGGAAGGCATGGTGGCTTCCCCTGGAAGATTTCCTGGAAATCCTAGGTTAAGAGGGCCACTTCTTTCCAGTGACAGAAATGGCCTTTGTTTATTTTCTGTCTTGTATGAAAGAAACATCCAATGTTGGCAGTATTGCAGGTTAACTCATTCACCCCTGGGCTATGCATTTATTTGGAAAACACAGTGTCTCTTTCCTTTTTAATTCAGTGGTTCTCAAAATTGAGGGTGTACAAGAATTTAAACAGTAGAGCCTAGGGGCCCACCCCAGGAAAGTCAGATTCTGTAGGTCTGAAGCAGATTTAGGCCGCCTTGATTCTCAGCTGGGTGGAGAACTCAGATGCCTCAGGGGCTGGGCTGATGGTAATTGCAAATCTAGGTGCTGAGCTGCTTATCTTGTGGTGGCAACTTTTAAAATACTTTTTTGGCCTAATATATGCCCGAGGGCCGTAATTTGCAATCGTTCTTCTAATGTTTCTGGAAAGCATTTGGTTTAGGGAGTGTTGAAGAGTAACTAGCTGTTGAAGCAACGAGAGGAAGGGATTTATTTATTGAGAGCTCACTCACACTTAGCACTTTTGTATATAGTATCTTATTTAATTCCAATAAAGCTCAACAAGGTAGATATTAATATCTTCATTTATGGAGGAGGAAACTGTTGCTCAGGGAGGTTAATAACATAACTTGCTGCGGTTTGCACAAGTAATGGGCGGCAGAACTAGGAACTGGCTCCAGGTCAGCCTGACTTCGAGGCCAGTGTCCATCCACTAGTACCTGTCGCTGCCTTCTTTTAATGCTGCTTCTCCAAGGAAAGAAAACACACAGCCCGAACTCCAGCATGTGAGCTCCTAGTGGGCTGTGAGCACCTTACTCACAGGCAGGGTCTTGAATTGGGAGGTGGGTAAGAACACACTCTGGATCTGACTGCCTGGTTAGGAATCCAGGTCTTGCCGCTTGTTAGCAATATGATGCTGGACGTGTCACTTAACTTTCTGGGACCCCAGTACATCATCTGTGCATTGAGGATAATATCTACCTCATGAAATTGCTATGGGGATCAAATGAGGTAATATAACACTTAGTGCCCGGTGTATAGTGACCACAGTTGGAATATTAGCTGCTGTTTGATGATGATGACGACTACTGCTACTGTGGGTCTTTGTACCCTGTTGCTTAGCAACATGGCATTTGGCCTATTGTTGGGGCTTAGGGAAGGTTGGTGAATGAGTATAGCCCAGTTGCCTCTACTGTGGTCATTCCTCTTTTCTTCCATTTACCCTCAACCTTCTACCATCCTTTCCCACCTCTCCTGTTTCTTTATTCTCACATTCCATAAGCCACAGAAGTTGTCTGCTGCCCCACCTTTGGATGTTTGTGTCTTCAGGCTGTGTCTGTGTGAGAGGATCTTAAGGGTAGTTATGGGAAGGCACATGCGGTTGGATGAGCATCTGTCTGTATCTTCTGTGTTTGTATGTCTGTGGGTGGCCATATCTATAAGGAACTGAATACTTGCATGAATTTGCAAGTTGGGGTGTGATTTTGCATTTTTGGGGCGTGTCTTTCTTGAGTAATGAGAATGAATAATTGCTGATATATGTTTGAGGAGGTGTTTGTATGGAGGAGGTGTTTCTACTCCCCTTTGGTAGTTCATCTGATTGGGGTTTTGGGAAAGGTATACACAGTGAAGGAAAGACCCCGTAGTGAGACCAAGTTTTTTCCTTCCTTCCCTCCCTCTTCCCAGTCTTCTAATAGAGGAGTGCACTTGGGGGCGTTGGAAGATGGGCTGCCATAAGGAGGAGGTGAGGCTGGAGTGATCGGGGTGGGAGGCAGACAGGGAAGCCTTGTAAGTCGCATTTAGCAACTTGACTTTTATGCTAGAGGAGCCTATGGATAGAAAGGAGGGATGTGGAAAGATACTTGAATTTCAAAAAGAAAAATGCGGCCTGGAGGATGGATTTGAGGGGTTCAAGGATGGAGGTTGGGAGATCGGTTGGAAGACTTTTGTGGAAACCAAGACTGTGATAGAAACAATGGGGAGGAAGGGACAAGTTTATGAGATGAAATTAGCAGGACTTAGAGATTAGTTGGACGCTGGGGTGAAGAATAGGGAGTCCTCAAGGTGCCCTGCTTGGAACAGTTGGGTGTACGATGCTGCTATCACCTGAGACAGAATACAAGTGGATGATGTAATGGGATCCCAGAAAGTTAAGTGACATGTTGGGGTGGTGTGAGAGAGGGATTTGAGCTGAGGACATGGAATTTGGGGTGTCCATCAGACATCCAGTTAAAGATGTTAACAAGCTGTTGAATATGTAAATCTGAATTTTGGAGGAGAAACATCTGCTTGTAAAGGGTCATTGAAGCCGTAGGTGAAGATGAAGTTGCCCAAAGAGAGCATACAGAATGGAAGAGGAGAGAACTGTATTAATTTCCTAATATTGCTGTAACAAATTACTACAAACTTGGTGGCTTAAACAACAGAAATTTATTACCTTATTGTGCTAGAGGTCAGAAGTCTGAAATGGGCCTCACGTGGGAGTAAAATCAAGATGTCGGCAGAGCTGCGTTCCTTCTGGAGACTCTTGGGGAGAATCTGTTCCTTGCCTTCCCAGCCTCTAGCGGCTGCCCACATTTCTTAGCTCGTGGCCACGTCACTCTCACCTCTGCTTTAGTCTTCATAACTTTCTCTCTGGTTCAGATCCTCCTGCCTCCCTTTCATAAGGATCCTGGTAATTACATTGGGCCCACCTGGATAACCCGGGATAATCTCCCCTTTGCAGATCCTTAACTTAATTGCATCTGCAAAGTCCTTTTTGCTGCAGAAGGTAACATATTCACAGGTTCCAGGCGTTAGGATGTGGACATCTTTGGGGGAGCCATTATCCTGCCTACCACAGGGACCTGAAATAGAACCCCAAAGCTGGTTTACTGGCTTTAAAGGCACAGAGGCAGAGGAGTGTGCAAAGGAGCCAGAGAAATTAGAACTAGGAGACCGCAGCCTGGAGGTTGGCTGGGGATAGGAGGAGATGGCAGAGAATTTCGTGAAGAGGAAATGACTGCTTCTATCAAACGCACTAGGTTCTAAAGGATAAAGATAGAAAAATGTCCATCGGACTTGACAACCAAGAGGCAGTTCATTCTTTCAAAAAATACCGAGCATCTCCTTTGTGCCAGGCACTCTCAGGCGTGGTGAATATAGCAGTGATGGAGGCCCAGTCCCTGCTTACATCCTAGCAGGGGAGGCAGGCGATGGATCAACAAGTAAAGAAGTCACATAGTTACAAGCGCTATGTAAGAAATCAAATTAGGACATGTGAAAGAATGACTGGGAAGACCTCTGAAGGGGTGACGTCGAAACCTATGTCTGAGTGCCAAGAGGAATGAGTCATTGAATCCTGGGGATGGCATTCCAGGCGCTGGGAGCAGCCAGTGGAAAGGTCCTCACTTGGGCGGGTCCTCGCTGGGCAGGAACAGAGAGGCTCTCCGTGTGGCCGTAGCATGAGAGTGAGGAGTGTGGTGGGGACTGAGGTTGGGAAAGACTGTGCAGATCTTGGCTTTGCGCTTTGAATGCCAGGTAAGGAGTTTAGATTTTGTCCTGAGATTTTGCTGTAGGTGGTCAAGAGTGAAACAGGGAGACTAGAAAAAGAGGTGATTGCAGTGAGAGGGGATGGTGGCTTAGACTGGGATTATAGTAGTTGTTATGACTGAATTATGTCCCCTCACCCTCCAAAGATAATGTTGAAGTCCTAACACCTGGTACCTGTGAATGTGACTTTACTTGAAAATAGGGTCTTTGCAGATGTAAACAAATTAAAATGAGACCATAGTGGATCAGGGTGGGCCCTAGTCCGACATGACTGGTATTTTTATAAGAAGAGGGAAATTTTGACAGAGACAGACGCAAGGAGAGTGCCATGTGATGACGGACGCAGAGATGGGAGTGATGTAGCTGCAAACCAGGGAGCACCAAGGCCACCGCGAGAAGTTAGGAGGCAAGGAAGGATTCTCCCCTACAGGTTACAGAAGGAGCAGGGCTCTACCAACACCTTGATTTCAGACTTCTCGCCTCTGGAACAATGAGACAATAAATTTCTGTTGCTCTAAGCCACCCACTTGGTGGAAGTTTGGTACAGCAAGCCCTAGGAAATGGATATGGTAGTGGAGATGGGGAAGGGGTGGTGTGGAGGTAGAGCTGACGGGATTTGCTGTTGGATTGAAAATTGGATGTGTGAAGGAGGGGAAGCAATTGAGGACAAAGTAGATTCGTGGCCTGAGCAGCTGGATAACGGATGATTTTCTCTTCTGAGACTAGAAAGACCATGGATGGAGCAAGTTTGGGCAGCAAAATCAAGACTTGACTCTGTGAGTCAGAAGCTGAGCTGGAGGTATACATTTGAGGGTCATTAGCATATAGATGGCATTGAAATAATGAGGGTAAATGAAGTCACCCAGGGAGAAGAAGTTTCAGGCAACCCTGAGTGCCCTTAAATTCCTAATGTGGAGAAAAAGTATTTTCCAATGTCAGCTACTCCTGACTTTATGGGTTCCAGTGGGGGGATGTGTGCTAGTCCTCCAAGTTAAATACATATTTCTTTTACTTAGTCTGGTTTGCAGACCTGGTTTGAAACCAAAATATTTTGAAGCTCCTTTCATGGAGATGTAGAGTCTATTCTTTCCTCCAAATTCCTCCCCGCTAAAAATAATTGTATTGGTCACGGGATTTGCTTTGACTGATGGATGTGGTAGAAGTGATGCTGAGCTAGTCTCAGAGCCTGGGCTCCAGAGGTCTTGCGGCTTCTGACTCTGCCCTCTTGGACCACTGCTACCTCCGTATAAGGAAGACTGTGCTCTACTGCTGATGATGGGAGAGTCGTCTGACGGCAACCCAGTGAGTGCGTCCAAGTGAGACCGGCAGCAGAACTGCCTGGTCAGCCCACGCAACCGGGGGTAATCATACATGGTGGGTGGTTCTAAGCCGCAGAGTTGCAGACTGGTTGGCTCCATAAAGGGACCCACTTGGTTCAGAGCTCGCATCCACGTGGGCAGGATAATATGGAGAGAGAGGGCTGTATGCTATTCAAGGTCATGCAAATAAATCAGGGTTTAATCTAGATGCATGATTAAATGGCAATCTGTAAGGTCATAGAATCATACATCATTCACGAAATGATAAAATACAGAAGGCACATTTCGGAGACCAAATGGCATTCGTTAAATCATTCCTGCAACAAATATTTAAGGGTCTGCTCTCTACGGTATACCTGCAGGGCAGTAGGTGAGAGGCACAAAGGTGAGTGGGATGAGCCCTCAGAATACTGTCACTGACTGTATGGAGTTTATTATTGGGGGTGTGACATCACTGTGTGCTAGGAGTGGCCGTGGAGATGCAAACCGGGGTTAATGATAGCAATGGCTGTCACTGATTGACCTCTCACTGGGTCCCGTGCCCTTTACATTTATTATCTTATTTAGACCTCACCACAGGCCTATGCAGTGGGGCTCGTCTGTTTCCATTCTACAGATGAACAGACAGACTGGCTCTTGTAAAGGTCAAGTAGCTTGGCCAGGATCACACATCTGGCAGGGGGTGGCTACACCACCACTTATGTCTGACTCTCAAGTTTAGCCTCTTCTTCTACCAGGGTGTCTTAATTTCCCACTAATCCCTCACCTGACTTGAAGGCAGGTTATAGGGCCAGATTATAGTTTGTGTTTGGGGTACCCTGTCATCAGATGGAGTTCCTCTCTGGGTTGGCAGTTGACGTCAGGAGGGTTGATGCTGAAGGGTGAAAACCACCGTGGACAGACAGCACCTCCAGTGTCTCTGCACGAGGAGAATAAGGATCCCAGCGGGATGGGAAGACCGCATGAACCCACACCATCATGAATTCAATCTGTAAAATCCTGAAAGACCCCCCCCCCACCACCCCGCCCCAAGTTGACTTTAACAGGGAGGATCGCCCCTCCAGGATACGTTCTCGTTGTGCCGGGTTCATGGCACAGCTGCAGGGGTGATGGGGGTGAGCTCTGAGGGGAGGACCACCTTCAGAGTCAGCGCCCCTCGCCTCGGGTCCCTCCTGGTGTGTGAGCTGCGTCGTGTGCCGTCCACAGCTTGGCGTGGGAGCCGGTTCCGTCAGCAGAGCTAGGGCATGGTGTCACAGCCATTGGACAGTGTGCTATGGGTGGGTGTGTGTGAGTGAGCTAAGTTCGGAGGAGGGCTTGCATGTCACTTGACTCTGAGGGGAAGAGGGAGGTCATGGCTAGGGGGTCGTCCTGTGCTGAAAGGAATGGCACCGTGCGGAGTCGGAGGGAGCTCGTGGCAGCTACTGTCCTGAGAGTTAGGCTGATGAGAGGTCACAGGCGGAGAAAGGTTCCTCGCAGGGAGGCAGAAGTCAGCATCTCAGGATAGGATGCAGGAGACGGGGCCACGTGCTGCGAGGCCGCGCACGACTCTCAGTCCTGGAGCCCCCCACCCTTGTGTGGGCCGCTGTCTGCAGTGAGGCCCCTCTTGGGGGCTGCGTGCAGGCACCGTCCCTGGGAGGGCCTCAGGGTGTCACAGGTCAGGCTGACTCAGCTTCCAGACTTCACAATGGGGGTCGCCTCAAAGATCGGTGCTTCTTTTTGCTTCCTGGTGTCCACTTGTGGACCCTAGGTTCTGTGAATCCTGGGACTTGAGGGCAGAGTGTGACCAAGAGTCCCTTCTATGCCACTGGACTGGGCTTTTGTCCTGACTCGGGCACTTAGGAGAGTTTTGAAGTTTGGGGAAAAAAAAAAATAAAATCCTGAGGTAGCCTTGCTCTGCGGTGGCTGCAGGCTTTGTGGCCGTAGGAGCTAGAGTACCAGCAGGAGGTGAGTGGTGGAGCGGGGGTCCCTCCCATCCAGTGGCTCTGTGGAGGACCACCAGCCAGAAGGGCCTTCTCTTCTTGGACAGAACTGGCCTTTTACCTGGACAGGCAGATTCTGTTAGACCCCAGTAGATGCCAAAGCCAAACCTCCAAATATGTTCTTTTCTCTTTTTAATTTTTTTTTTGCGGTACGCGGGCCTCTCACTGTTGTGGCCTCTCCCTTAGCGGAGCACAGGCTCCAGATGCGCAGGCTCAACGGCCATGGCTCACGGGCCCAGCCGCTCCGCGGCATGTGGGATCTTCCTGGACCGGGGCACGAACCCGTGTCCCCTGCATCGGCAGGCGGACTCTCAACCACTGCGCCACCAGGGAAGCCCCTTTTCTCTTTTGAAATGATAGTTACTGTTCATTTTCTCTAATGGCAGTAGCTGATATTTACCAGATATTATATAGCTGATATTTAGGTACCAGGAATTGTGCTAAGTACTTCACAGAGATTGTATTACTCGATTCTCACAACACTATGAGGCAGACACTAGCAGAACCCCTTTTGTACAGATGGTGGAACTGAGGTGCAGAGAAAGTAGATAATCTGTTCTGAGTCACATGGCTGGTAAGTCATGGACTCAGGAATTAAAGCCTGAGTGCTTACCTGTGCTGCTTCCAACAGGCAGAGAACAGGCTCAGGGCAGAAAATTTGCAAAACATGAGAGGAACAAATCATCTGTAATCTCTCTCTCCACAGTCTCTCTCTGTTAATATTTTTTCCATGCACATGGAATTAAAAAAAAATGGAGTTACAGTAACTACTGAATTTAGTCTGCTTTTTAAAAATTCTGCATTGTATTTTGAACATTTTCCAATGTTAAGTATTTTCAACACCTTTTTTTTCTTGGCTACAAAGTATCTTATTATATAGGAATCTGTACTTTAACTTAAAAACATCTATTATTGGAACTTCAAGTTGTTTATAAGTTCTGTTATAAATAATGCCATGACTCACAATTTTGTTTATGCATCTTGGCATATATCACAGAAGACTGCCTACTTGAGGATAACTTCTTAGAAGAGGCATTTCTGAATTAAGAGGCATGTATGCCTTAGAGGCTCTTGGTATTATTGCAAAAAGCACTTTCCAGAAGGTTTGTACTAATTTCCTTTCCCACTGTCTGGGTACCTATTTATTCCTAACTCTGCTAACGCTGGATATTTCATTGTTTTTAAACTTTGTAAAATTTCTTATTGAGAAGCGACATCTTTCTTTGATTACTAATGACATTGAACACTATATGTTTATCAGCCGCATGTAGTTCCATTGTGAATTGCCTTCATTTTTTGTTTATTTTTTATTTTATTTTTTCTTCCAGTGTTATTGAGAGGTAACTGACATATAGCACTGCATAAGTTTAAGGTGTACAGCGTAATGATTGGACTTTGGTACATACTTTCAGACAAAACGATGACCACAGTAGGTTTAGTGAACATCCGTCATCTCATGTAGATACAAAATGAAAGAAAGTGTTTTTTCCTTGTGACGAGACTCTTAGGATTTTCTCTCTTAACAACTTTCACATATAACAGACAGCAGTGCTAATTATATATTCATCATGTTGTACATTACATCCCTAGTATTTATCTTATAACTGGAAGTTTGTACCTTTTGACCACCTTCATCCCATTGCCCCTCCCACTCTGGTAACCACAAATCTGATCTCTTTTTCTATGAGTTAGTTAGTTTGCTTGTTTGTTTTTGAAGTATAATTTACCTAGAAAACTGTGTTAGTTCCTGGTGCACAAGGTTGTGATTTAACATTTCTGTGCATTACAAAATACATGTCTTTATTTTTATTAGAATATTTATCTCTTTTCTTGACTTGGATGAGCTCTTTATATATTAAAATGTGACCTGAACCTTTTGTCATATATGTTGTAGATATTTTTCTATTTGCCATGTACTTTTATATTTTATGTAAAGTGGTTTCTTTATGTAAAGAAGTTTTAAATTTCTAGGTAATCAGATCTACCTATCTTTGCCTTTACTGTTTTCTACTTTTGGTTCTATGCAAGATGATATAGGTACCTCCATTTAAAAAAATTTATTCTGTTACTCATTTTTAAGTGATTAACTTGACAAATATTTATCGCATACCTGTGCTATACCTGACCCTTTCTAGGCATTGGGGATATACATAAGCAAGAGGGACAAATGTTCCACTTCTCTGACCTTTTCCATCCATCTGAAATTTATTTTTAAGTACGATGGGAGGCGAGGTTTTAAGAATATAGTCTGTCTTCACGAGGTCAGCTGCAGCTTGACTGAACTCCTCTGTGGTGGCCCTGCCTTCCTTAGCAAGAAAAGGTGAAAAGGAAAATTCTTAAGGCTGGAGTTTTAAGGCTTGAACTATAATGGCATTTTGTCTCAATGGAAGATACATCACCAAGAACCGTGTCCCTTCACTTGTAATCATCAGACTGTAAAAATCTGAGACCCTTTGCCACAGGCCAGTTCATCCCACATGGGCCACTGAGGCCCTCTGTCCTGAAATTGGCCCTTTCAGATGGGCTTGGGCCCTCATCCAAACAGACCCAAGGCTTCAGTGTAACCGCTGGAATTACCGGTTGGCTTTTTTATTTGTACAGAAGATCCTCCAGAGGTGGCTTGGTTTGGACAAGAAAACTTGGCTTGACCCACTGAGGGTCATCGCCACCCCCAATAAGCTCATTACACCGAAGTCTCCTTTTTCAGTCTTCTTGTAGCGGTTCCTTCACGTGAGTTTTCTGGAAAACGCTGGATGCTTTCTCCATGGAAGGGTGACGGGCCAAGGATTCACGGTGGCTGTTGGATAATTATAGTTCTGTTTTCCTTGCTAGTTACCTGGAGGCCTGGGGCCCTTGGTCCCTGGAATGCAGCTGTGGACTTTTCTAACTTAGGTTGGAAAAGGAGAGAAGGGGTCGGTTTCCTTGCTATTGCCCCAACTTGGTCAGTCTGTGGAGGATTCAAAGGACACAGTGCTAGATATCCAGGATTGAAGTCAGGGGCTAGTGTGGGGAGCGAGAATCGGATTCTAGGCAAAAGCCTTAGACAGACAAGGAGTTCCCAGAGGCAAGTTCTCATAGTTCAGGGACAAAGCTCTTGAGGGTCCTGGAGCTCTGACAGGGATCCAGGGAAGAGCTCTTGCATCCTTGCTTATTCTGGTTTTGGTTTTTTTCCTCTGAGTAGGCTGATCTGTAGGGAAGGGGCTTCTCAGTTTTAGGGCAAGCCATCAGTCCCTGGTGGAGGGACAACAGCCTATGCTGTGATCAAGAAAATGATACCACCCTTAAAAGTTGGCACGTGCCAATTTCCACAGCATAAATACTCCCACTGTGGCTGATTTGGAGCTACCAGCAGATTAGCAGTGGGTTCACAAAATTAAACTGTTGGCTTTCAGGAGCTGTCAAGAGCTGGTTGCAGCACACGGTGGCAGCACCCTTTCCCTGCCAGGGGCCTTGGCGTCCATGTCTGAAGGAAGCCCTGTGTCTGCTCAGCAGACCTGGGCTCAGCCTGGTGTCCGAGGCACCAGTAGTCCTGGTAGCCTGCTGGCTCTTCAGGGAGGTCTCTGTTTCTTCCCAATAGGGTCATTTTCTTCCCCAGCCTCAGAGCATGTGTCCTGGCATCTTAACAAATATGGACACAGTTTCAGTGACTCCCTTAGACAGTTGGGCTTGTTGTGTGTTTAGAGCACAGTCCTGCTAATCTCATTCGTAGCACTGGTCACTCTGCCACTAACTAGCTGTGTGACATCAGAAATATCACTTACCTTCCTTGGGCCTCACTGTCCTTATCTCTAAAATGACGGCATTGGAACGAATGATCTCTAAGGTCTCTTCCAGCCCTAGCATGCTATGATTATAAGAACCTTTGGGTGACGGCAATATTTATAGGCAGTGATATGACTTAGATCATGGGCCAGCCTGAACATTCCCTATGTGAGGCAGAGAAGAACATGCCAAGTCATTTGGGAAAGAAATGTTATTTTTGAGTACTGTAGACTCTAGTAATAAAACACAAATTCAGAACCGAAAGAAAGTGGGCCACATTTCATAGGTACAAAAGACTGACACCTTGCAAGACGATGGGGTTAATAGGTTCAGCTGTGGTGCTCCCTGTGGCTCCAGCCCTGGAAGAAAGGTCCTCCTGGGAGATCAACAGGAGCTCTTTTAGACAGATCACCTCTACATTATGGAGGGATTATCTAGGTTCAATCTTGCTTTCATGCTTTTTCACTGCATCTGTTCTGCTTAATTACTTACTTGGTTGGCATCTCAGATTTCCTCTGTTTTCTTGTAGCCTGCAGGGAATCCCTTTGAGAGAGGGTGGTGTAGTGAAAAAGCAGTGGATTAGCAATCGGGAGACCCAATTTTTAACTGTTTCTAATGATAAGAGTCCAACAGATCCGTTCTCCACTCTGGGTCTCAGATGCATTTATTGAAAAATAAGGAATTTGGGATAGATCAGTGACTTTCAACAAGGGGCCATTTCAGAATGTTGCTGGTGTGGCTTTGGCTCCTAGCTGCAGTTGGAGTTCAGGTCCACTTTACCTGGCTCTCAGTGTTCTGGGACTGGTGGAGCATGTTCTTCTCGTAGCAGTGGTGGAAGTGGAAACATGGGGTGCATCCGTGTTTACGCTGAGTCGAGGCTCACGGTCACGTTTGCCCATATTCCACTGGCCAAGGCAGGTCACACAGCCAAGCTGAACATCCTTGGTGCAGGAATGTATGCTCCGCTTCTCGTGGGACAAACTTTAAAGTCACATGGGTGACTGTGGGAATAGGAAGGGATGAAGACTGGGAACAGTATGCCCGTCTGCCAGCGAGGACTCTCATCCTGCAGTCCCAGGAGAGGAGCCCTCTTCATTGTATAGGACAGCTTCCAGACAAGAAAGAAAGCAAAGCAAAGCAGATCTTCACTTCCCTGCCCCTACACAACACACGCGCGCGCACACACACACACACACACACAAAACGTAAGACACCAAGCAATGAACAATAACAGTAGTGACCACACAGAGAGGGGAGGTCTATGGGCATGTATAGTAAACACGGCTTACTTATCTGAATGGCTGGAGGCCAGGATCTATAGCTGGTAGTCTTACTTCAAAATACTTTTAGTTATCCTAAGCCTCAGTTTCCCATCTGTGAAATGGGGATAATAGCTTCAGTCTCACTCCCCACAGGGTGGCTGTGAGGATTGCGTTAATGGCCGTGAAGCTTGGCACATAGTGGGTATTAAGACCTTTGTTTCTCCTTCTCGCTCACCTTTGGACCCTTATCTCCTCGTGGCTGGATTTTTAGATCAGCCTCCCATATGCCCCTTCCCACCTTCGGCTTCCCTCCTAATGGCTCTGCTTTTTCCTGCCTCTGTGCCTTTGATGGAGCGCTTTGCTCTGCTTGGTGTATCCTTTCTTCTCTGCAAAAATAGTGTTTTTCTTAAGGCTAGCACAAGTCCCACTTTCTTTTGCTAACAGACATCAGCTTACAACGGATTTTCTCTCCTTGCCGTTGGTATTTAACCTTGTGTGGCCTCCTATTGCCAATTGATGTCCCTGCTGAAAGTTTTTCAAGGGCAAAATCCATGTCTGATCCATCTCTGTATCTCTTATACCAGCACATTGCAAAGACCATGGTAGGTGCTTAGTAAATATTTGTTGAATGATTAGAAAAATAATCTCAGGCTCCCCAGAGCCGTCACCTTTTTCTACGAGATGTGACCAAGGACAAGGAGACCAGCAGGATGTCAGGACTCATGAGGGTTCTTTGAGATAAGAGGCCAGGTCTGTGTAAAGGGTCACTCTGCCCGGAGCCCAGCCCTGGATGACATGGTCTCAGGAGCTCCTCCTGAGTGCAGGGACCCACTAATAAGCGACTGGCCAACTGTCCGGCTGCTGTTTGGAGACGTGATCTGACCCCCTGCTGGCCTGCATGGCCAAGGGACAAGCCTATAGAATCCCCTGGTGTCTGGGCGTGGAGCTGGGGTCCCTGCCTGTGCCTCCTGAGGGTACCAGTTGCTTTCTGGCTGCACAGAACTTGATCCTGTGCCTGACCTGCTGATGAGTCATTTTCTGTCCCTGAGGAGTTTGGCAGGGAGGCCAGAGAGAATGCAGGTTCAATGGAGATTTATGGGTGTTTAAAAAAAAAAAGGGTGGGTGGGTGGGGGGCTGCTGGGGAGAACAAGGGAAAGGAGGGGACGTGTCGGCAGTGTTTCTGTCCCTTTTGTGAACTGTTTAAAGATACTTACGTTCATTGCTCTCTTCATCTCAGGGAATGCCGTCACCATACAGTCAGGGGCTCAGGCCGGAAACCTGAGGGTGTTCTTCACCTCCTTCCCCTCCTGTGCCACCTTTTCCCCGCGTTCTAGCCCTCGTCTGGCTGTAGTGGTTGAGTAATTCGGGGAAGCACAGCTGGCTGGCTGTGATTGGTTGCCTTTCGGTTTTGATTTCTTAACCCTGGGCCATGTTCCAGGCTTAGGTTGGGGTTTGCTTACTTAGGCTACTGAGGCAGCGAAGCCGCCTCTGTCTAATGGCCTCCTTGTTTCATTAATTTCACAGCCTCAGAGCTGAAAGTAAAGTTTGAAGGAGGGATTTGCGTACCACGTTTAGAGCAGTATTATTCACAGGAGCCAAAAGGTGGCAGCAACCCAAGTGTCCATCAGGGATGAATGGATAAACCAATGTCGTACCTGCACACAGTGGAATATTATTCAGCCTCAGAAGGAAAGAAACCTTGTCACATGTTACAGCACGGATAAATCTTGTAGACGTTATGCTCCGCGTAACCAGCCAGTGACAAAAAGGTAGATACGGTGTGATTCTGCTTATATGAGGTTTGGAGTCTAATTCGTAGAGACAGACAGTAGGAAAATGGTAGTTGCCAGGGGATGGTGGAGGGGGGATGGGGAATCGCTGTTTAATGGGTATAGAATTTCAGATTTGCAAAATGAAAAATGTTCTGGAGATGGGGTGGTGGGTGCACAATGTGCATGAATGTAACGCTCCTGAACTGTGCCCTGAAAAATAGTTCAGGTGGTAAATTTTATGTTGTGTGTGATTTGTCAATGAAAAAGGAGCCCAGACTTCTCATGACCGGTGGGTCTCTACCTGATCTGCCTCCACCTGAGCCTTCAGCCTCATGGTGCTGGGCCCTAATACACACTGTCTGGGTACCAGTATCCCTTCTCTTCATCTTCTCTTCTCCCAGAAGGGAATTTGCGTGGCTCGTGCCTTCTCATGGGTGGGTCTCCGCTCTAAGGTCACCTCCATCTCTTCCCTGCCCCACCTTCTCCCAGTTACTCTTTATAACCTTACCCCCTTTCTGGACCTTTATGGTGCTCGTTTTCTCTAGGATGGATTTTGTCCATCTGCCTCCCTAACCTGTTGCTTGACTTGTCTGCCCTCGTGGCCGGCAGAGTGTCAGCTTCAGGAAAAGATACTCGGTAACTACTGGCTGAGTGGTATTTCCTGATGCGTATCTCTGTTTGGCTATGAAGAGGGCATATGATCTAAGCCGTTTTCCTCATTGTGGGCCTGAGTTACACTGAACCAGCTGTGGTCCCTGGGCCAGGCCGCTTATGTTCGGTGATGGAAACTGGCCGGATGTGGGATTAACAGAATTAATTGGTCCTCACAGGAATTAAATTATTAACCTCGAACTCAACACATTTTTATTGGATTTTTTTTTTATGATTAAGACATTAGGGCAGGGGAAGAGAGTTACAGGGATGAATGAGACGCAGGCTGTGTCTCACAGAGCTTCCAGTCTGACAAGATTGAAGATGTGCGTAGTCTGGGCCATGGTGAACGGCCGGAGGCGGCGAGTGGTGGGAGGGGTCTGTTACTTTTAGCCACAGGGCTCCAGAAAGTTCTCCATAGAAAGATTCTGTTGAGGCAGGTCTGGATGGGGGGGGGGGGACTTTTAAGTGGAGAACAAGCCCGGCCTGTGATGCAGGAGCAACACGAGAGATGTGGGTCAGGGCGGGGCGGGCAGCGGTGGTGCCGGAGTGCGTGTCTGTGGCGTGGCTGTTACGCTGTAATCCTGAGGGAATCCAGGCTTCTGAGCAGAAGAGGGAGGAGATCAGAGCTGAGTTCCATGAAGATCATTGGACAGCCGTGGGCAGGTTGGCCCGGGTGGGTTGGGAGGCTGGCAGCAGGGGCCCCAGTGAGACTGGAGGCTCGTCCGGTGGTATAGGTAGAAGGCAGCGTGGGTGAGCGTGGCTGAGTGAAAGGAGGGCGAGGCCTTGCTGAGGTGGGTCAGACAGGACTTGACAGCTCTGTGTGTGTGTGAGGGGGTGTGTGTGCACTTGTGGGCAGAAAGGGGAGGCGTTCCTCCCGGTGCAGGAGCTAATCCTCCAGATGCCCCACAGTCAGGTGCCACTAACCGCTTTTCCCCACCTGCAGGGCTTGGCCACCTCCCCTAGGATTCCCTGTTTCCTCGCAGGAACCACAGAGAAGCCCATTCAGGAGCAGGAAGCCATCTCGGATCTGGAGGGTGACGTGGAAGCAGGACGCCCAGTGGCTTCCGCGAGCCCCGTGCCCCCTGCTGCCTCCTCTCCAGCCACCGGCCTCTCGCCTTGTTCCGCTCATGTTTACATCGCTCTGCTGTACCCGGGCTCTGTGGCTGACTGTCCTTTGACCCCCGCAGGGCCTCGTGGCACCTTGTCTGCTGTGTTGCTGGCATGTGACACACTCTGGGTTTTTCTGGTTCTGGCTGCTGCCCGCACCCCGGGGCTGACTTCTGAACAGTGTTTGTGTAGAGCAACTTGACGCTTAATAAGTGTTTGTGGAGTGATGTAAAAACAAGCAGAATGGACCCAGCTAAATACATTTGCCTTTTAGCACGACTGCCTAAGGGGACAAAAGGAATATTCAGCTCATTATAGGAGGTTGACATCTAATTTCATTTCTTACCAATGCATAGTTAGAAAAAGAATCGTATCATTCCCATGGTACCAATACTAGCATTTGATTTCATTAATCAAAGTGGGCAAGGCTTTGTTGAATACAGGCACTGAAAAAGATGGGGACTGGTATAAATAGTTTTTACATCATGATTTTAAAAGGCGGTATTGTGTAGATAAATGAGCATTTGCATGCGTTTTTATGGGAGTGGAGAATAAAACTCGAGGGTGTGCATGCAGGGTAGGCAGACTTCTTATCCATCTGTGGACAAAGGATTGATTGTGACCGTGGCACCAAGTGGGCATCTGAATCCGTCAGTTCACAAGCAAGTCCATTTCTTGCAGAGCATTTTATGGCAAATACACGTTCCCAGTTCTTGTCAAAAACAGATTCCCTCCAAAACTGAGGTTTTAAGGTGGTGTATCGGCTAGCTTTTGCTGTGTAACAAACAACCACACAAACTCAGTGGCTTGTAACGCTTTGGGTACAGTGATCTGGCCTCTGCTGTGTGGCTCTGTTGATCAGTGGGGCTCACTCATGTATCTGGAGGTTGATGGGGATTTGTCTGGGGCACTTTAGCTGGGTCCGTTCTTTATATACTTCTCATTCTCCTCCTGCCAAGACCAGCAGGCTAGATTCAGTGTGTCATTCTCACAGCAATGGTGGAAGTGCCGTGAGTGCACTTGGAGACATGGTAAGCCTTGGAGCTGGCCCCCCCATCACTCCTACCACCTAATAGTGACCAAAACAAGTCATATGGCTGAGCCCAGATTCTGGGGGTAGGGAACTAGGCTCTGCTTGGTTGGTGAGAAGAACTGCAGAGTTAGTTAGAAAGGTGAGGGTACGGGGAGGGGTGAAAAATTGGGACCAAATGCAATCTACCACAGAGTGGTGTTCTCTGTCTAGCAAACAGCATGTTGTTAAGCAGGTTTGATGAAGAAAGCAAAGGTATATATATTTGAATCGGTCATTGATGCCTAGGTATTGAAATCTGAATGATTGCTCAGTGTTTTGAAGTTATGGATTATTAGAATTAGAAGGGAACTCAGAGGAAATCAAATCCCAACGAAACCACTAATTTTACAGACTAAGAAATTTTTAACCCAGATTGGTGAGGTGATGTTCGTAGGGTGTTTAGTCATCAGTGACCATAACTATTGAAACTATATATTTTTTTCTGAGTATAATACTGTTTGGTAGGTATAATAGTACACACTTTCCTTCCTACATCCTCTTTTGAATAAAAACCAAGTAAATATACCAATAGCATTATTTTTAATATTAGAGCTTCTTGTTCACAAAACGCAAAATGTGAAAGTCACAGAATTATAATTTGCAGATGTGTTGCTGCATTCAGTAATTGATTCTTAAATGAAAAATTTAAGGATGTTTTCACTGGAGGTAGGTAAGTCAATGTGACAACCAGAAGAAGCCTGCATTGCAGCATTTCACCCTGACTTTTATGTATATGATGATATTAATACTGCAGTGCCAGCGTTTGGAATTGTCACCAAGCAGTGAGACAGGTGGAGGAAATTGGACTGGGATAGGGCTGGGTCCCCGTGTTTACTGCTGGTGACAGGACCTGGGCACATGATTCACCTCTTTGGTTCTTCTTTTACTCATGTGAAAAATAACAGGTTCGACTAGATGAAATCTAAGGCCAATACCAAGGCTAAAATTCTAATTATTTCATCAGTGATGGAAATGATACAGGTTTTCCCTATATCGCTGTTATTAATAAGGATTAGGTTCAGCAGTACCTGACAGAAAGTTCCCCAAATAAGTGGCTTGTATAATATAGAGGCTATTTCGCTTTCTTATTAACAACCAAAAAAAGGTTTGGAGTTAGGAGTTCAGGGCTAATAAGATAGCATTGCACAGTGAGAGGCCTGCATACCGCAAAAAAAAAAAAAAAAAAAAAAGATAGCATTGCGCATCATTGGGGATCCAGACTTCTATCTTTCTGTTCTGCCATCCTTAGGACAGGACTCCCATCCTCAAGGTGACCTTCAAGGTCGCCTCATGGATCAGAATGGGTGCTAGAGCTCCAGCAATCTTCATCATATGACAGGACAGCAGTAGAAAGAAATGGAGGAATGGGCAAAAGCACTTGCCCTTGCTTTTTGAAACCCTTTTTATTTTGAAATAATTTTAGATTTACTGAAGAGTTGCGAAGATAGAGTTCCCATGTATCTTTCATTCAACTTTTCCTAATGTTAACGTTATATATATAACCATGATATATTTATCAAAACCAAGAAATTAATATTGCTACAACACTATGAACCTAACTACAGTCAGTGTTTGTATGTTACAGTTTTTATACAAGTGTTTCTTTTGGGTTCCAGGATCCCATTCTGGATACCACGTTGCGCGTTTAGTCCGCATATCTCCTTCAGTCTGTGACAGTTTCTCTGTCTTTCCTTGTTTTCCCCACCTTGACAATCTTTAAGATTACCGGTCAGGTATTTTGTAGAAAGTGCCTCAGTTTGGGGTTGTCTGACGTTCTTTCACGATTAGACAGCAGTTACGGGTTTCGGGGAAAATTCACAGAGGGGACGTCCCTTTCTCATTGCATTATGTCAGGGTATGTGATATCAGTACGACTTATTACTGGTGATGTTAACCTTGATTGCCTGGTTAAGGTGGTGTCTTTCCATTGTCAAGTTATTCTGTTTCCATTTCCAGACTCTCTTGGGTAGAAGTAAGTTTCTAAATTCAGCTCACCCTCAAGGGAAGGGGAATGAAGCCCCACCTCCTGGATCTCTCGCCTTGAAGGCACATTCCAGGAAGTCCCACACAGAGCTTCCGCTTCTATTGGCTGGAATTTAGTGGAGTGTAATTGATGGTGAAGAGCTTTGACTGGCTTCAGGCTGCTTGAGTTCAAACTGTAGCTCTGGCACTCATTAACAGTATGAATTGGGCAAATCGCTTAACTTCTGTGTTTGTTTCCTTGGTCAAAAAGGGGATAATCACTGTGCCTGCTCGTAAGCTCACTGTGAGGATGGAGTGAGTTTCTACTCGTAAAGGTGCTTAGAATTGTGCCTGGCACATAATGAGGTGACATCATTGTTAGCTATGGACGTTGTTATATGGCCACACCCAGCTACGAGGGAGGTTGGGAAATGCAGTCTTTTTCTCACGAAGCAACACACCTGGCTAAAAATTGGGATGCTGCTGCTAAGGAAGAAGAGGGAGGCTATTCAGAGACAGTCGGCGGTGTCTGCTGTAATTGGCTGTTTTCAAGATCTGGATCTCTAGTAGGTGGGACGGTGAACTGAGCATCTTTCCTGTTACGAAGTCTCCCTTGAACAGGGTCCCCTGTGCTCTTGAAGTGGGCCCTGGGAAAGTGAGAAACACAGGCTGCCACCAGAAGGGAGCTAAGAGTTCGTCAGAAATTAAGGGTCCTGTTGGGTTTACTGGATCTTTGGGGAAGAATCAGTTTCCTCTCTGCATCCCATTCCCAGCCGAGGACATAGTGTGAGTGGCTCACACCCGGGATGAGCTTGGTGGAAGGAATGGTGAATCCATTGGAAAGTGTTTGATGTGTTTGCGTTCCTGAAAATATATTTAATCCTCAAAAAGGAAGAGATGGGGTGGGCTAGAAGTCTTTGCAAAGATCAGAGCCACCTTATCCTGTGTGTCAGCAGAAGGAGGGGTAAGAAAACATCCCTGGGACGGGAGGGCTGACATCCAGAAGAGCTGTGGGAATGACCCAGAAGCTGCCCAACCCTATCTTTCATGTATCAGGCGCTCCTTCAGAGCACCAGGAACCAAGGCCTGGGGCACCGCCAAGTCGTGCCTTTGGGTTTTCAGGTTTGAAAAAGAGCATAAAGAGAAAGGACCGAGAATGGCTCTGCTTTTGCCGATATGGGATCTCAACACTAATTATAGCTGGAGCCCTGCAGGCCTGTGTCTGACCTGCTCCAGCTCCTGAAGCTTGGTCCCGATAGGTGGCTCCTAACAAGCTTCCACTCCCCTCCCTATTATGTCAGTTGTCTGGGAGCAGTTTCCTCCAAGTCTAGCATTTACCCTGCCAGATTTGTGCTTTTCATAGAATGTGTCTGGAGAATGATAGTGTTCAAGGTCATAGCCGGAGCTTGCTGTGTGGCCTAGAGTTAGTTGCTTAACCTCTCTGGGCTCTAGTCTTCTCTGTCAAATAAGGGGATCAAAGACCCCTTCCAGCAAAAACTGCTCTGGGCTCTTTGTCCTGATCCAAGGGCACGTTATCCAGAGCTGCCTGTGAGTACTGCATCTTGTCCTTTGATGCAGGGCATAAGAACTCACCTCTGCCACCCGTGTGTTACCCAGAGTGTCCCTCCGTATCATTTGTTTCTTTGGCTCCAAGTGGCTCCAGTGCAGGGCGCTCCATCCTCCCATGGCAGCAGCCCAAGCCCGCACGAGGTGGGCGCCGCGAATTTGTGCGAGTCACATTGTTCTGCCAGTTCACCGCTCCTCGCTCTGGTCAGGTCTGATTAGGGATGACAACTCTGCAGCAGATTCGTGCCTTTAATCACTTCACCATGTACAAGGGCCTGGATCCGTGTCACGGACATCCCCTTGCTCTTTTTCATCCTTTTGATCAGAGACGGTGCCTGATGTGCTCTCTCACAACGGGCTTCCTTCCAATCCCTTAAACTGAAAACATTTTTGCAAAAATACTTGTGCCTGTGCTGCCCCCAGATGCATAATTAGGAAGGTAGTGTGGCTGAGGTCCCCGAGGCTGCTACCTCTTCAAGGGCCGGTGAAAGAATTCAGTACCCCCCGGGCGGGGTGGTGTGCAGGCCCCTTCGCTGGGGACCACCCATCCCAGGGGCCAATTTGCCTGCAGTTTGAATACTCCTTCCCTTGTCAAGGGAAACTGCGATTATCCTGCTGCTCTGAAGTTAAAACGTCTGCTCCCCACCTTATACTTGCTTCTATGTTTCTGTGAAAATCACACGATCATTGGCTCCTTTCCACGCTTTTATGCACTCATGTGCTCCAACATTTATTGTTTGAGGTTCTTATATAGCATTTACAGTTTATCCATCTGTTTCACGTACATTTTCATAACATGTTTGATTTTTATGACAGCCCCGTGAAAGACCAAGACAGAGGCCAGAAATCTGAGTCTCAGAAAGGGTGAGTAATTTGCTAAGCTGAGCACGTTCTTAGCTGGGTCTTCTGTCTCTACTCATCCAGGGACTCTGATCTTTCACGATTCTGACTTGTTATCATTTGCTTGTCTTCTGGCTTTAAGTCATTCTCCTCGTGACTTTGAATTTCATGCAAACTTCATGGCATCTCCTTCCGCAGATGAGCTCTGCCTCGGGGAAGATCTCCATACTTTGGAGAACTGGAGCTCTCCCATGCTTGTGCATATGGGGAATTCAATTTGCCGAATTACAGCAAAGGGGCAAAATTCAGAAATTTTCAGTCAAGTCCTCTCTTCCCCAGAGCTTGCTCTCATCTCCTCTTTAAAAAAGAAAAAAAAGGTTCCTCCTGGGTATTTTCTTGAACCTCTAATTCATCGAATTAATATCTAGACACATGGCTCTGAATGATCAGATGGTCCCAGGCTCAGCAGAGGATCATCCAAGTGGTTGTCTGTCACCTTCTTTCAGTATTTATTGAGGTCCAGTCACTTGCAGAAAACTCTGGAGACACAAAGATGAGAAAGACACTGGTCTCGGTTTCAACAAGCTCACAGAGATGACTGGGGCTCTTGGAGACCTCAGAGGTTCCAGCACAATTTCCTTCATTTTCTGTTTTAAATTTTACATAGTACGCCAATAATGTTCAATATTTGTACAACTCTGAATTAAAAAAAGAAAAAAAATTTCACCCACGGTTTCCTCACACCCCCAAATCAAGCTGTTCTCAGTGTTCTGCGTTCCCTTCCACTTTTTGCCTACGTGAACATGAATTATGACTTTTCTTCAATATTATACAAATGTTTTTCCACATTGCTGTACAGTCGTTTTATTAATCAAGTGTATGTTTTGCGTGCTTAGCCTTTTGTTTACCATTAGATACTTAGGTTTCCACATTTCTGCCATTATAGAGCTGTAGTAAACTTCTGCCAATAATTTTAGTTATTTTGGGTTATTTCCTTCGTCTAGGTTCCTTGAAGTATGACTACTTGGTCAAAGGTTGAACATCTTCATGGCTCTTGATCGGTATTGTCATACTGTTATTTAAATGGTTATATTAACTTATCCTATCATCCACAAAGTGTGAGTTAATGGTCTTGACCCAAATTACCCCTGGATGGATTCTTTTCCATTATAACAGGAATCCTGGAGGTCCCTTGGAGTAACACTCTTATGATTGAACCTTGTTTCTTCCATTGCAGTTCTTCTCAATTCTTTCTCAGTTGTGATGTGACCAGTGGTGAGATCACGGATAAGGGACTTAGCCTGAGTATTCTCCAGCCTGTTCATCACTAGAATGGGGACCATCGATTATTTCCGGGTTGTTGTGAGGATCAAACAATATAATTTATGGAATTTCTCTGTAAATGATACAGACGTAAGCTGTTACTGATGATGTAACTGATTGCCTCTTAAACCCCCTTTCTCTGCTCTGAATGACCCTTCTCCCAAGGGGAAGGATGGCTGACACTAAGTTCCCACCAGCTACAAGGACTCTGCAGTGCATGGCTGTACCAGGGAGGAGATGGTGGGGTGAGGGGCAGGCATATGTGCTAGTGGAGAAGGGGCTGGAAGAGCCTAAGATAGAACTAATAATCCCAGACCAGTCCCTGTTGGTGAGGCCTTCAGTTAAGAGCTGTTCCTTCCTTCCTAGATGTACTCTTACAGATCCTGTGCTGAGCCCCTCTCCTGAGGCATCCTCCTTTCCTGGCCCGACACACTAGTTGATATTGAAGGAGATGCTACAGCTGTGGAGCAGCTCCTGCTGGGGGTGGTGAGGCTGGTGGACCACACATGCCAAACCACATAGCAAAGTCGGCATTCTTCTATCAATCAAAAGCCTATGGCCTGTTTCCTAGTTCCCTCAGATTCATGAATCTACACCTTCTGAATGAATCATTGGTTAGTGCAGATTTCACACAGATACATAAAACACCCCAAACGTAAAATATGCTTGAAGTATATGTAACTCCTCATTTTTTAGTCTTCTAGACTACTCTTAGTTCCTTAATATAGATCTATTGTCTATTTTAAAAATATTTTAGAGTTTTACTATGTGATAGAAGCCGTTCTAAGTGCTTTACAGTCATTATCTTATTTCATCCATATAACGATGCTATGATGTAGGTACTAATGTTAAATCCATTTTACTGAGTGGGAAACAGTCTGGGACCTTAAATAACTTGCCCATGGTCACTTGGTTGCTAAGTGGTAGAGCCAGGATTAGAACTCGAGACTTTAAAAATATTCTGCTTATTGGTGTCTCGGGGCTCTGGCTTGGCCAGACCCGTACCCACAACTTATTCTGGATCGAGGTGCGTGACTGTACTCGGCAGCCGGTCTCCGTTATGTACCTGCCTTCTGAGGGACGCTTGCAAATCCCATGCAGAGGGAGGGCGTGGGGTGTCACAGCGGAGAGCCAGTGATGGGGGGACGGTGCTTCGGGTGGGGTTGGGGGAGGGAAGAAGGTGGAACACGTGAGTGTGGGCCAGGGGCAGAGGCAAGGGGAGCTATATGCCTGCAGTTCTTGTTGGAGTCTTGGCGTGTTGATTTTCAACAGATACTTGTTGAGTACCTACTACGTGCTAGTGCCATGATGGCTGCAGCCATCTGTTGTGTGCTGACTGTGCTCCGTTCACTGGGGCAGGTACTTTATATCCGTTTTCTCCATTCCTCCCAGTGATGCCGTGTGGGACATAGTCTTTTACCGATGAGGAAATGGAGGCACATAGAGATTAAATAGTTGCAACACAGTTCTAGAGTTGGAACCACTATTCCAGCTCACAGGACGGTGAGTGTGAATAGTTTATTTCATAATTTCATTTTAATCATCCATTCACAGATGTTTACTGAGAGCCTGCTAGGTGGCAATCACAGTGTTAGGCACTGGGGTGAAGGGTGAAACCCTGGATTTGCTGCCAGGAAGAATGTGAAGAGTGTGACACAGGAGGTTCAAGACTCCACGTCTCTGTCCTTGATGGGATCTCTTGCAGCTAGAACTTAAGCTGAAAGTTATTTTTCACACCAGAAGGGAAGCTGCCAAGCCCCTCTTAGATGCTGCAGTGAAGCAGAGAACGCAGGCTGAGCAGGTCTGGCCAGAGGATTTGGGTCCTGGAACAGAGGGCATGGTGAACGGCAGGGCCCCCTCTCACGAGAGAAGAAGGTGCTGAGCTCAGCGCCCAGCAGAGACGCAGGCTTGGCTGCAGAGCCTGATCAGGACCTGCTGCCTCCTAGCCGTGAGGGATGCCACAGAGGAGGACCTGAGAAGGTTCAGCAGGAAGGAACGCACATGGAAACAATTACAGCCACATCTGCAAGGGAGGAGGAGGAATTAGCGATTATTAGACGTTGAAGGTGTAGTACTTCCAGATTGCTGTACATGATTAGGTGTGAGTTCTATCCCAAAGCAGAAATAGTCATTCTCAATTAATTCTTTTGTTCTCCTCATGAAATCCTAGTTAAAATACTCCTTGAGGTATTGTTATAGATGAGATCTGTACAAACATATTATGGTACGAGTGTGTGTGTGCCTGAAAAGAGCTGTTGAAGTTCAGACTGTAAGGCCTGGAGTGGGTGGCCAGCTAAGTGTCCCTAAGTCTGCTGGACATTGCACTTGGGCCTGGGATCCAGAGATGAATACGACAAAAGCCCTTCCCCTTAAGGAACTCAAAACAGGTGAATTCTACAAGGTAGACTGTAAGCTCCTTGAAGGCAGGAACCATATTGTATGTGAATTGGTATCCCCAGTGCCTAGCACCATGCCTGACGTGGAGTAGATAATCAATGTTTCCTGATTGAGTTGAGTGAATGATAGACACAGTGTTAAGGAAACAGAAGAGCACCCGTTACTTACTACCTAACCACCTCTTCCCCAACCCTTTTTTCCTTGGGTGTTTTGGGGAATGTTCCTTGAGGAGGGATGTGTGAGTCAGATCTTCAAGACTGGACTGTGGTCATGGTGAGGATGTGAAGATACCAAGGAAGATAGCCCCTTGCCCCCGAAACACCTTCAACCTTGACAATTTATAAATCTACTCTGAGGCTGTGTAACAGTGACTTAGGCCTGGAATTGTTTCCTTCTGAATGTCCACCCAGTCAATCCAGATGGTGGCCTGAATTTGTGTTGAGAGGAGGGTTTGGAAGTCTGTTACTGGCCATGCTTGCCATGGTGTGGGAGAGGTGCTGGTGGTATTTGTATGTGTCCATGTTAAGTCTCTGGGCTCTTAAAATAACCCCACTCCTTTCTTTGGCCTCAGCGCCATCTATAGGGGGAAAGCAGATTCATGGTGAACGGGGCGTGGCATTGCATGTGGTGCCAGCTCACACTAGGGGAAGAGGCTGTACAGGGGAGAGAAGGGGTTCTCTGCTTTTTCATCGGTCAGGTCCTCCATCAAAAAAGCATTTCTTCTGAGGCTGAGTGGATGGATTAGGCTTTGAAGAGATTCTCGTGGAGATGTTCTCTTGAAAAACAGTAATTGTCAGAAAGGAATTATGCATCACAGAAGCACAGACATTGTAGCACTATTCACTTTAATAATGTCTAATTCTAGAGTTGTTGAGGTATCAACTGAACCACAAAGGTTAGATTTCCAGATTACTACTTAGGTTTTGTGTTAAAAACTTAAACACAGCTTAAAACAATTTTAAAGGGAATAACTATAGAATTGATTGTAGAATGTACTTAAATGGCTCACTTGTAAAGGCTATTATGAAAGGTATCGTTGGTGATACATTGTCATCCTCATATGGTTAAGTTGTTATTTTGTTGTAATGCAGTTGTGTCCCCAAGGGTTACTGGGCTGCTTGGTCCTGCACTGAACAGTCCCAGGTGGCTTTTGAGATTTTATGTCTTCATTTTGTTTTCATATGTCTTACTTTGATGTCAGCTCACAGCCTCCTGTCACTTTTCCTGCTTTCTTAGCAGCGCTTCTGTTTGTGTTACAGTTTTCTGAATTTCTCCAAAATCACGTAAGTAAGCCTGTTAAGATTTTGTCTAAAGGAAGCCACAGCAGGCTCTGAATGAAGGCCTGAGGGACGTTTCTGTGAATAAAGAACGTGCGCTTCCCACGCGTGGGTGTCTGGGCTTGCCCTGACACCTCTTTTCACTTACTTTGGGTTTCTCAGCTGGCTTTTGCTTCGTCGAGGTTGCTGCATAAGTGACCTGGGGATAAATCGAGGTATAACCGTGCTGCAGGAGATCCCCTGATTTTATGGGCGAGCGTTTGAGGTCAGACTTAAAACCACTGATCTAGAGAATAAGACTCCAGCCCGCAAAGCATTTGCTAGAATTTGCTTAGCTTCTCTGAAATTTTGAAGAAAATGCTGTCCTTTAGCCTGGCTTCCAATAATTTAAGACTTTAGTTTCTTAGATAAAGGGCTGTATCAAGATCAGTATAAATACTTGCAGTGAAGAGTTAATATTAATTTAGGCAAAGTAGTGGCAGAATTTGCCAAAAAGAAAAAATTCTGAAAAATGGCATTTTGATTAATTTTTTTTCTTTTGCGAGACGGTGAGGAGAGGCTTTCTGGTTAAAAAAAAAAAAAGTCATTGTTTGAAATGGTTGCATAATATTACCCGGCAGCCCTTCATCATGGGCACAATGTACCACTGCTATAATATGCAGTGTCACTCGCAACTAATCCCTTTATTGATTTTCTTTTTTGTTTTCCTCCCCCTCTGAATTTGCTGACAGCAAAAGATTAGGTCTAGAGAAATAGTTGTGGTTCAGATTCTATTTGACAATATTTAGAATTTAAAGTGACCTTCAAAAGTGAAAGGGCTGCCCGGAGTGGGATTTAAGTGGTTAGGGACAGTGCGGTATTAAGGGCGAGGCGGGCCTCTCACTGATTTGGCCTCTCCGTTGCGGAGCACAGGCTCCGGACGCGCAGGCTCAGTGGCCATGGCTCACGGGCCCAGCCACTCCGCGGCATGTGGGATCTTCCCGGACCGGGGCACGAACCCGTGTCCCCTGCATCGGCAGGCGGACTCCCAACCACTGCGCCACCAGGGAAGCCCGGGAATGCCTTTTTAATGCTGCTGTCAGGGCAGACCAGCCTGGAGAAGTATCCTCTGTCCTCAAGACCACATGAGAGCCCAGGGCCAGGTTGACCCTTGGCTTTGTTGGGAAGGAGATGAAGTTTGATTTTGTCCCATTTGGTCTTTAATGCCCTTGACTCTCCCTTCTGTAACCACCTCCTACCAGGCTCCTCTGTTTCTCTTGGTCTCACTCGTGTTGTCCAAAGCCCCCACTGTATATCCCACCCAGTCCTGCACATCTTCAGTGCCCTGGGCTCCCACGCCACCTCCAGTGGTCCTCCCATCTCTGCCCATTTTTAAGGGGAAAGTAGTCTAATTAAACTAATAAGATGTGAATGGCTGGTGGTCCTTAACTCTCCATGCAGTAAAGCCTTTGAAACTGTATACTGCTGGAGTTTTTTTTCCCTTTGTGCTTATCAATATGTCAACATGATAGAAGGAGAGAATTGGTGGATGTGGTGTAACACATTAAGAACTTAAATAAAATACAAATATGTCCAAAAGCACGACACTCATTCCAGCCCTATCCTTTATTCTCTACCCTGCATCTGGTGGTCACCATTTCTCCTTTCCTTAGTCACTTTCATGGGAACAAAATTCATTCCTTTCTGGTAGACTTAGTGTGTCAAATGGAGCCTGTATTAGTGTTGGTCATACCTTTAGGAGTTATTTCACCTTGGTATATCCAGGTTCAAGTGATGGGTTCCATTCTGTCCTTTCACTTTTCAGTATCACCTGGCAGAGGACAGTGACATTTCCGTCAGTTCCCAAATTGCATAATTACTAGTTTCTAGTTGTTTGACTTGTCATTTGATTCCTCTGGTCTTTAGTTGCCTTATCTGTGAAATTAGAAATGTGACCAGTTACCTCAAAGGCCACTTCTAACTGTAAAATTCTAGGTTTTATTGTTCCTTGCCCTCTGTTGCTTCTAAATCCTATTCCAAAATCCTCCACATGAGAAAAATTCCACCAGCATCCTTTCAGTCATCCATCCATCCCTCGTGTGCCAAGTACGATAGTGAACTGTAATAGGGTAAGATGATGGGGATTTAAAAGCCATAGAAGATGTGATCCTTTCTCTGGGGAACCTATATTTTAGTTTTAGAGACAAAATTAGGTATATAGGGCTTCCCTGGTGGCGCAGTGGTTGGGAGTCCGCCTGCCGATGCAGGGGACACGGGTTCGTGCCCCGGTCCGGGAAGATCCCACATGACGCGGAGCGGCTGGGCCCGTGAGCCATGGCCGCTGAGCCTGCGCGTCCGGAGCCTGTGTTCCGCAACGGGAGAGGCCACAGCAGTGAGAGGCCTACGTACCGGAAAAAAAAAAAAAAAGATTAGGTATATAAAATAGGCAGAGACCAGAAAAAAATATAAGTTTGTGTCATCACAGCAATGTGCTCATAATACATCTTTATGTAGTTAGGTTGTAAGCCTTCTGAGGCCTTAACACTCGATAAATTCTTGATACATGTTTGAATCTCATGATGAGATACATACAATGGAAATGTACAATACAGGGGTGACCAAGGTAGAGAGGCTGACTGGGGAGGGGTTGATGTAGGCTGGCTGACTAAGGAGGGGCCCAGTGTAGACTGGCTACCCGGAGGAGGAAGGAAGTTTTGAGACAAGTGGCTCGGGTGATTGTATCCTGAGCTGTAGTTCTGGAACATTGCTTTTCTTTGCATGTGAATGTGCCTTTGCCACTTGAGGTTTGTAGTGAGAGTGAGTTCAGGTTCATAGCCAGGAGCTGGGACCAGGAGCCACAGCTACATGTACGCTTCTCTGTCGCTGGTCCTGGAGTCTGGTCCTTGAATGTCATTGTACTGAACTGCATCCCTCATTTCCTAACACTCTTGGTGTGTCTTCCTTCTTGGGTTTTAAGTCTTTCCAAGTTCTGTCATCCCCTTCCCTAGAATCATGGTGCTACCAGCTGCCCAACTAGGAGGCTCATCTCGACCCAAAGTGTCCTACTGCCAGAGTCCACCCGCCATCTTGGACCCCTTGTCTGTTAACTAGAGGTGTTGATGTTTGGACTGATGATAATTCTCATTCAGGGCTGGACCTTGAGGTGTGGGTAGTCATTTCCTAGGCCTGCTTATTCCCAGCTGCACACTCTTCCCTATTGGCTTACATCTGATGTCCTCATACCTTGAAGCTGGACCTGCAAGAATTATGATACAGAGAAAATTAGGAAGCAGGAGTTTTGGGGCTTGGAATGTCAGGAACCAGGCAGGTGTTCCGGGCACCAGGGGAGGCCCAGGCATGCCTGCTGGGCCGTGGCCTCAGAATGCCGTGATTGAGAAGACCGTCACCACTAAGAACACATTTGCACCCAGGAAGCTTTTTAGCCTCTTTCTACTGGGTTTAGGTGCAATTCTGGGGCATGGTCTATTGGGACTCACCCAGGGAAGAGAAAAGAAGCGGGTCATCTGGCTGGAAAGAGTGAATGGGGGAAACATATAGAAGGAATGATATGGCATTGACACTGACTGGTCAGCGTGTTGCAGTTGTGTTCATCAAGATATGGAAGTAAAATAGTGAAACAATAGTCCTGAAGGATATCAAAGTCCCGAATCTTGTCACCTATTCAGAGGTTTTTACTGGTGAGTTGCATGTGTTTGAATGAGCTGTGAAGCACCCCAACTGGCTAAAATTCCTCATTATAAAAACAACGTTGACTCTTAAGTCGTAACAAATTATAAGTCAGAGAGCCTCAGCATAACGGCTGTGTGCTTGCTGATCTCTTCGCAGACCTGAAATCTTTCAGCGGCTTGGGGTTAAGTGAACCAAGGGTGGGAGGAAACAGCTCTTAATCTTTGCCAGCTTTCGCAGCTCTCACCCTGTCATCCTCGTGTTCACTCAAATTCCAGGTCCTTTGTCTTGGCCTTAATTGTTGAAAATGCACATGGAATTAACTTTGTCAGTGGTAAAAAATTAGTGCTCCGTTAAGTTAGAACTTTGCATTCTTCAAACAGGTCTGGGATTGGAATTTTTCTTTGTGTTACCTAGGAAAAAAACAGTTGAGGGTATTAGAAATGTAAGTATAACTTTCTGATTTCCAACAATTTAGAAGTACCTATTTATACCTTGACCATTGATATGTTAATCACCAAACAGTGCTTTCTGTTTACCAGTGTAGTATTTCCCTGGACTTGATTTCTAGCTTGCTTTCTCCTCTTCCTCCTTTCTGCTCCCCTTCCCAAATTAGACTTTAAACTGCTGACACTGAGACTGTATTCATTTTCTTACCCCAGCACCTAGTGCAGTGCCTGGATACCTAATGACAGGAACGATGGATAATTGTGAACCTTTATAAGGTCATGACTGTCTGATAAGACCACTTCCTGGAAGGTGCAGGTTCTGAGCAGAGGGCAGCTGCTGGCCTGTGGCCTGTGGCCGAGTTTGCCCCAGCTTGCTGGCCTCCTTGGGACATAGAGCAGCCAGGTTTGGCCTCAGCAAAGGAACATCACCTTTCAGACGTGATGGAACTAGCACCCTCTGGGCTCAGCCTCCTGCCGGGTGGGTCTCCCAGCTGGGCTCCTGGCACTGATGCTTCTTGAGAGCTCTTTCCTTCAGGAGGGTTTTTACCAAAGGAGAGACACTCTTCATGGATTTCTTCTGGGGGGTTCCAGTCTCTCACAGGATCTAAACAGCACAGACTAATGAGAACGGCAACTTGTTGGGACACAGGTAATAGAGTGAGATTCTGGAGGGCCTATCTCCTCCATCGTCTTACACAGTTGCTTGGGGAGCGTTTGTTGACTGACTTGTTGACTGATTGGAGTGGGTGCTAGACCTGCGATTGCTTCATTGTTTTGGTTTAGGTTTTAGGCATGGATTAGCTTATCCTGGTTTTCACGGTCCTTCTTCCCCCACTGTTGTTCTTTAGGGACTCTCAGATTCCTCCCAGTGGGTTCAGGAAGTCCTAGAGGTGTCCGATGTATATTTCCAAACGTTCTTGGCTACCTGGAGGGCTCTTGTGATTCATTCAGAATGTGTCAAGACCTGTTCTCTGGGCCAGCGACACCTGCCCTACAGCCTCTTCTGCTCCCACCGCTAGGCTCTCCTGCTGCTGCTCTCGTCTGATGAATGGGAGCCTCTGCCCTCCTAGTCTGTTCCAGACTTGGGCTGGTCCAGCTTTCTGTGCACCCTGACTCCCCAGGAGCATGGCTCTTGGTTGTCATTTCACTGGAGAGGGAAGGACCGCTCCCCCTGTTTGTGGGTCACCAGCACGCACTGCCTTGTGTGTGTGGCAGTGTCTTTCTTACGGGAGATTTTGGTATTTGCATTTATTTTGTTAAAGCTGTTCTTTCCTGAGGCTCTGGCACAAATCCTGGGAGCCAGGAGCCTGGGGACTCCGGAGCAACACATCCTGCTGCGTTTGGAATCGCCCTGCCTCCACCCTGAACTGTTGTCCTTGGACCAGCCTTGTGCACAGTGACCCTTCCCTCAGGATGAATATTTTCCTGGTGGTCTCCTTGGTCCCTGGTGCAAATAAACTTCTGGAAAGCTCAGAGAGGGGAAGAGACAGGTAATCCTGGGACTAGACTGAATTCAGATACTCTGAATTCCAATCGGTACCTCTCCTGCTCTGCAGGGCATCTGCCCTACTGACCCTCTGGACGTGCCCAGACGTGTCGAGTGCCCCATGCAGTCACGACTTAGGCTGTTATCATGGTACTTTCAGTGCTTTTCTGGGGAGGTGATGTTTAGCAGCTCATTCATGAGCCCCGTCCAAAGAGGGTCTTAATTATGACATTAAATGTGAACTTTGGTCCTTGATCAGCTTCTCCTGAGAATTCTTTCCTTTTGAAAGTTCAATTTTTAACCTTTTAGATCCTTAATAACTTGGTCTTTCTGTCCCACTGTGACTTGAAACTATTTTAAGAAAAAAAAGAAACAGGGTTGGGGGGTGACCTATGATCAGTAAGTCAGGGTGACAGTTCATTCAGTTCATGATGAGAGTCAAGGTCATGGATAGGAAACCAGAGCTGATCCTAGAGGGGTCTGGGTAGTTGGCAAGAACTGAGAGGGTTTTGCCAACAGCCACGGTCCAGGGAGGGAGCTACCTCTTGGAAACTGCATGCCTTTTCAGTGAACCGGGAGTTTTCTAGTCTGACTGGCTTGACTTCAAGGACCACAGGGTACTCACGTGGAGGGGGGTAATTGGGAGGATGGACCGCAGCTGGGAAGGTGAAGAACCGGGACAGCCCAGATCCAACCCCCTTTCTCTCGGGGCCTCTGCTTCTTCCTCATCTCTTTCTACCCAGGTTCCTACTTCTCTGCCTCCTTTATAACTTTAACCTGCGTTTTATTCTGTTGATTTTGTTTATTCTGTTTGTTTTTCTTGGTACCAGCCTAACGTGATTGGCTACCCCTTTGACTTCCTCTGCATTCCTTCAGTGTTTCTGTGATCATTCACTTGAGGGAGGATGTGATTGGCTTAGCTGCGGATCTCGTGCTGGGCCCTTGCCATGGGTGGCTGTGGCCATCCCCGGCCCAGTCTCGGCTTGAGGGTCACATGGCCATATAGCTGTTTAAGCAGCAGGAAAAACTGGTGAAGCACACTCTCTTAGAAGGAAGTTTGGGTGGTTCAGGCTTCTGGGGCAGGATTTCTCTGGTTTCCAGGAAGGTGGTTCTCTTGATTCCGTCACCGAGGCCACTGACAACATGGGCTGCCCTCACCTCAGGGCTCTTGCCTCTGCAGCATCTTTAAGGAGTCCCTGAGTATTGGCACGTGGCAGCATCGCAAGTCCATTTACATAATGTAGAGCCCGTATCTTCTAGGTATACATCTTTGACGAGATGTCTGTAAAATGACGCTCAAGACACTAATTCCTGTGTTGTGTGTAATGGCTGGAACTGTACCTTCATACACCTGAACTCCTCAAACCTTCACAACAGCCCTGTGGAGTATGTGCTATTGCTTTCATTTTACACGGGAGGGAACTGAGTCAGGGAGAAGTTGTGAGACTTGCGTGATGAGTATGTGGAAGAGGCAGGATTAAGTCTTCTGACTTCTAGCCCTGTACCTCTTACTTGCCATACGTCACACATCTGTATGCCGAGCCTTGTAGTTCCCTAGGTGTTAGGAGGAGATAAAAAAGAAATAAGCTTACATTCTAGTTAGGAGAAATTGCAAACAACATCTATTAAGACAGTCATTTGAGAGCTGATTGTTCTGTGCTGGTGATGGTGACCTTGAACTACTCACACAGGAGGACACACAGAAATTACAGGCTGCTTTGAAAGTCTGGGATGTGCTGTGGATTGAAGATAAGCCCAGAGAGAATCAAGGTCACGTGCTTGTCCAAACCCGGGAAACCCTGCCAGGGGTCAACGTTATTTGGTGGAAATACAGTGAGCTGGAGGGTGTTCCTGAATCCTGCTGCCTGAGGAGGTCCAGGCCTGGTGGTGACGGAATTGACAAGGGATCTGAAGCTGAAACCAAGGAGGTTGCTGTATCCTTTGGGAAGAGAGTGGTGGAGCCAGTGTAGCTCTGAAGGTCCACACCGTGATGGTGTTTCATCTTCCAGACAGCCATGGTCCTTGCCGAGGACTTCACAAGAGGTTTTTAAAGCGGTTTTAGCGTAGCCTAGAATGAACATCAAATGACAACAGAGAATCCCTCACTACAGTGTACTAGAACATAGCCGAGGGCAAGACTTGAAGAGCTGTTTCCGGGAACAAAGCTTGGACAGGTTGGCCACGGGGAGCACAGGAGTGAAGGCAGAGCTCTCCAAGCAGCGGGAAGGGGGGGTACCCAGGGGGAAGCCCAGCCAGCGGGGCGTCGCGGCGGGCAGACAGAGCAACAGGAACTTAAGGTCAGGCTGCGTGCCGCCGGATTGACGCACGGGAGACTGGCAGCCAGTGGCCGAGTCTCCTGAGGCTTGTCCAGGGCTAGGAATGCAGCTGTCCATCCGGGCAAGCGGAAGGGGGAGCCTTCGGCCTGGAGGAAGTGGTGATCTAAGTGGCCATCACAGTCAGTCCTAGTCATGGGAGGATAGGCAGGACTGGTGAACAGGTGAGGGCAGAGTGAGTGGTGAGATGGCAGTTCTGACCTTGCCCCCATCTGAGCGTGGCCCCGGAGGCCACCAGCTCACCCACTGGCCGTGTCAGCCGTTCTAAAGTCTCTCTGCGAAGGGCCGGTGCTGCTTTTAAGGTTAAGAGAGGGGTGGCTCAGACTGTGGGGAGAGGAGGGCTCTGAGGGCCGAGAACAAAAAAGCGTCCGTCAAGGACCACCAAGGATGCTGAGTGCCAGGCAGCTGTGATATGGAAGCCAGAGGGCAGGGATCAGAATCTGTGGTTCAGAGCGGGGAACTGACTGCCTCAAAACCATCCGGAGCAGAGCTGGATTTTCTTTTTTATGATCTTAACTTTACCTTGTTTTCTTTTTAGCATCATAACTTACTTTTTTGTATAGGTGAGACATTGACATGGTTCAGTGTTTTAAAAATATAAAACGATTATATGAAATATAAAATGGGGAATGTCTCTTTGCTTCTCATTTTCCCAACCTCCCGATTCTTTGTGTAGAAGGAAATACCACTGTTTTCCTCCTAGAGATGTTTTATGCATGTGCCAGCATGTACCTGTATAACTACATCTATATCTATCATCTCCTTCCCCCCCTTACATAAATGTGGTATATATTATGCGCTGTTATGCACCTTGCTTATTTTCACTTAATTTATCTCGTAAGGCTTTCCATAGCGGTTTCTAAACAGTTTGGTCTTTTTCAAAATGTTGTATTGCCTTCCATTGTGTGGATATATCATAATTTATGTAACTAGTCTCCTGTTGATGGAAACTTAGGTTGCTCTTGTAAGCAAACGGGCAATGAATAACCTTGTACCTATGCCATTTCACACCTGTGAGACATCTCTCAGATAAATGACTAAAAGGGGAATTTCTGGGTCAGACTGAATCTTTGTAATTTGGAGGGAGATTGATGAATTGCCCTCCAGAGAGGTTGTACAAATTTATAAAATTGACATTCCAACAGCAGCCCATAAGAGTATCTGTTTCCCCACACCTCACCAGGAGGTGTGTCATCAAACTTCTGGACCTCTGCCAGAATGAAAAGGGCACCTCAGTGTAGATTTAATTTGTAATTCTCTTATTTTGAGTGTTCTTGAGCATCTTTTCATATGTTTGATATATGGTATTTTCATGAACTATGTGTATCTTTTGCTCATTTTAAAATTGGATTGTTGGTCTTTTTCTTAACGTGTAGGTGCTTTTTATGTATGAGGGAAATCAGTTCTTTGTGATGTGAGTTGCAAATGTTTCCCTCAGTTTGTCTTTTGATTTTGTTGACAGTGGGTTTTGCTATGTGGAAATTTTGTATTTTTTTGTCGTCAAATTTATCAGTATTTTCTTATTTTGTGTCATAGTTGTAAAGGCTTCCTCTCTCTATGGCTTCAAAAGTTTTTCCCATGGTTTCTTCTAGTACTTTTATGATTTAACTTTTTTCCCAAACGAGTGTTCGATCTATCTGAAATTTATCCTGGCCTAAGATGCAAAGTATGCCTTGAGTTTTTTTCCCCAGAAGGTTTACCTAGTTTCTGAATACAATTGATTGAATAAACCATCTTATCCCTATTGATTAAGATGCCACTATTACTATGCTAAGGACTGAATTGTGTCCCATCAAAAAATCCATACCTTGAAGCCCTAACCCCCAATGTGACTGTATTTGGACATGGGGCCCTCAGGTTAAATGAGGTCATACGGATGGGGCCCTAACTGGGTAGAACTAGTGTCCTTTGGAGGAAGAGACACCAGCCTGCTCTTTCTCCTTGTATCACAGAGGAAAGGCCATGTGAGGACACAGTGAGAAGTCAGCCACCTGTAAGCCATGGAAGAGTAGGTTCATCAGAAACCAACCCTGGCCCGTTGATCTTGGACTTCTAGTCTCCGTATTATGAGAAAATAAATGACTGTAGTTTAATCCACCCAGTCTGTGGTGTTTCGTTGTGACCGCCTGAGCAGACTGATACATACTGTATAGTAAATTCCCATGTGTTTTGGGTTGACTTTAGCTTTTCTGAGTTCTGGTCTGCTTCTTCTATTGCCCACCAACTAGGCAGCAGGGCTAGAGTTGGGGCTCCCAAAGCCTGGGGAGGGGTGGCGGGGGGCAGAGGGAAATGCTGGGGAAGGGGAGCCTCGAGTAGTGAGTGGAGAGAGGGAGCAGGGAGGGACTGAGATCAGTGGAGACACTAGAGGCTGGAGAAGGACTGTTGGGCGTGGGGGGGGAACCACACGACTGGGCAAGGGGGAGACGGGAGCTGCTGGGCCCAGCAGAAGGAAACACCCGGACAGATGTCCTCAGAGCCAGCTGGGGGCTGCTGCAACTTGGACCACGGATAGGAGAGAATGGGGACTCTGTGAGTGTTTTCTTTGTCTTTCAGGTGTTTATTTCAGTGTCTATCCCAGTAGTTCAGACTGCACTTGTTTTTCCGGCTGCATACCTGCCCTCAAACCCCAGGCTCCTTAGTTAGAGTCTTTCTTGATTCCGAGAACGTCTCCACAGTGTACATTTGGAGTACTAACTCTCGGGCGGTGGCATCTTACTAGTCGATGTTTATACTTCTTTAAAAGAATCTTAATGTCTGCCATCTTCTGTAAGCAGGAAAGATATTAGTGAATGGAGGTGCTTCCAGTACTAGCTGCCCCTGCCCTCCTTTAACCATCCCACTCCTGCCCCGCCCCTTCTCCCTGCCCGCACTGGTGGGGTCTGCTCTGTTCCTCTGCCTCCAGCCCTGCCTTCGGGGCGCTTCTGCTCTTGGCTCTGCCTTCTGCATCCTGGGTCCCCTCCAGAAAGCCTCCTTTCCGGGCTGAGGCCGCACCAGTTCTGTTCCATTGCAGTGAGTGGAGTGACTCCCTGAGTCCTTGCAAAACTAGATGAAGACAGCTGTCCATCTGACCTTGCTCTGCCTGTGTGTTGCCTGCTGATTTCCGTGAAGTCCTGGATGCAGAGCCTAAGGGGGCCTGGGAGTAATGGTCACTGTCCTTAGGGAGGAGTGGGGCAGCCTTTCAAGGAGCGAGTTACTCCATTAGGATGATCTGCACCTCTGCGCTCGCTCAGTCTGGATGTCTGGGGCCCCAGAGGGCACCCGCTCGCCACCTCTTTGCCCCTGTGATCTGAAAGTTGGGCAGCCGTTTGACTTAGCTGCAGTGGAAGTGTTGGTCCACTGAGCAGGGAGGATGTTCCTGTGCCCGCCCTTTCAAGGAGCCAGGGAGGTAGACCAGAAGGCTCCACAGTGTCCTCCCCCTGTCCACACTTCCAGCCGTACTCGGGCCCTGGTGTCTGGACAACCATGACAGCCCCCTGCCTGAGTTCTCCCCTCAGTGCCCTGCCACCAGCCCAAACGCAAGTCCCTGCGGGACCTCCCTAGGCTCTGGCCGAGGAGGAGTCTGTTTGCTGTTGAGTTCGCTGCAGACTCAGACGTGAGCTGGGCCCAGGCTACCCTTTCCCCCATATTCTGTGTCCCCCAAACTGAAGACCGTGATTCTTCCTTCTTCCTCCATCAGCCTTCCCTGATGTGCTCAGCCGCCTGTGGCCTCCCCTCCCCGCCCCTCCCCCGGCCCCGTGCAGCAGTCACCACGCCCTCTGTTCCCTGGTGCTTTCCTGTGTCTGTGTCATCTGCCCCTCTGGGCAGCGGAGGTGAGGTGGGGCTCACGGGTGGTTGGAAGGTACCAGGAGAAGGTCAGTGGGAGGTGAGCCAGAGCCCCCGGAGGTTCTCCTACCATTAAAACTTGGATAATACGGCTTTGATTTTGTCAAGTGACTGAGTGGATTTCTTCTCGAGAAGTGACTGTTCTTTCTCATTGGGTCTCAAGACTATGTTTTGTGGGAGGAAAAAATCTAAAATACTGAAAAGTGCAAAGATACTGTAGGTATAACTCCACAGTTCTGTTTTCACTCTGTGTTATATTTTGAGGTCTATTAATGTGTACAGTTCATTTAAAGTATTGTATAATATCCTGTCATGTGAATATAACCACCTTCTATTTTCTTGCTCCTGATTGAGGGACCTTTAGGTCTTCACTATTTTTTGCAAGCAGTACTTTATAGAACATTCTGCTCTTCTCTCGTCCTCATGCACATGTGTAGGATTTTGTCTAAGGGTGTGATTTGGAGCCATAGGGTGTATATGTTTCCAATTTACTTGATTTTTGTCAAGTGTTTGTGACAACTTACACTCTCAACAATAGTGTCTGAATGCTTCCCCCACCCCGGCCCCCCGTCTTTACCAAACCTTGAAGTTATCCGACTCTGTTAGGTTTTGCTATTTTGATTGGGAGGTGGAATGTGGGGCAGCATTTCCAGAAAGTTAAAAAAAAAAAAAAAAAAAAAATTCCATCTTGGTGTGGACCAGTGAGTGATTCATCAGGTGAGGGCTAGGGGACACCCTTCCAACTAGGAAGGGTCATCGTCACAGGTCACAGGTTTTCCTAAATCGCCACTCTCCTGGGTTTGGGTGGTCAACGTACTCGGTGCTGTGTAGTTGCAGCGATGCTTGTGCTGTTCTGTCTGTGAGGGTCTTACAGGTAGGCAGGGAGATGTATTCTGGAAGCTCACTGGTGTAACCAGTGTTACACCAGGGGGCTGGATTTGGGGGTGGTGGTCTCAGTCCTTGAGGCAGGAGCAGCGTGATAAGATGTAGGCAGGGTTGGAGCCTATGGGGAAATGCCCTGACCTGGGAGTTGGGGGGCTGGTGCCAGAGCCACAGCTGAGGAAGCGTGAGGCAGGCAAAGACGGGGGGCTGGGAACCTGTCTTGTGGGACATCCATTTCTTTTGCTCAAACGTGTTAGATACATGATTGCTGCGTGTGTCTGACTCACGCATGAGAACTTATTTGGCATCTGACACACATCATAAATCTGCGTCCTGTATGGTGATGACATAGTGTCAGGAATAATTATGGCGAGCTTACCAGGTGCAGGATCCTGTATGGTGATGACACAGTATCAGGAATAATCATGGAGAGCTTACCAGGTGCAGGTGCTGGGTGCTTTATCTAAACTAACTCACTGAATTCTCACTGCACCCTTACGGGGGGTAGATATTTGTATCATGTCCCTTTAAAGTGAAGGCATGGAGGCACAGAGGGCTTTATTTATTTGGCCGAAATCACTCACCCTGAGAGTTTCAAAGCTGGGATTTGACCCCAGGCAAAGCTGGCTCGGGTTCCCAGCCTCTTGACCGCAATACTGCTGCTGGACACAGCGGGGAAGGTGGAATAATTCACTATTCATATTTTCAACTCTGGTTTTGAATTTCATTTCAGCTAATGAGTCTGGTTTTGAATTTCATTTCAACTAATGAGTCAGGCTAAGTTAACACTTTAATTAACATCTTTAATCTAGCCAAGTCATTTAACTTAAACAAGAAAATAATCAATTTTGTGAGTAGAGGTATTAAGAAAAACATCATTAATCTGTTTGGGTTTTCTACTTTAATTCTGTGATCTTTAGTTTCCATTCAGTTTTTAGCTCAGGCACACAAGTTTAAGAGTAAAATAATGAACAGTCATCTGGGTTTGGTTTCTCACATAGTACAGCCCAACTTTCCCTAATGCTGCCCTGCACACACACACACACACACACACACACACACACTCTCTCTCTCTCTCTCTCTCTCTCTCTCTCTCTCTCTCTCTCTCTCTCTCTCTCTCTCTCTGTCCCTCTCCCTAAATTAACTGGTAAAAAGGAAAATCAGCATTATAAAACTCCTTTTTCAAATGAAAAGTAGAAAACTTAGTAAGCTGGATTTTTCCCCCCTAGCTGAAAACAAACATTCAGCTCTTTGGAAATACCTGGGCAGCTGTCTGAATTCTCTGACTTTTATCTGGTGCCTCCATAGGGAATGGCTGGCCCTGGTCTTACAGAGATGCACACCTGAGTGTGGCAGAGCCTCCATCCCAGAAGCTGACAGTGTCCACGATCTGATCTGGAGCCCACCTGGGAGCAGCAGTGCCCTGCAAAGGCAGAGCCATCCTTGCCCTTGCGTCTGCAATGCTGGCAGCTCAGGGACCATCATCGTACTTTTCTCTGAAGGAGCAGGAATGAAGAATTTCCAGCTCGGTTTATCTTCTCCCTGTTCCTCCCCTTTAGGACAGTGTGTGCCTCGTGCTGGATCCTTAATTTAAAGAATATGGATGTTTCCCTCCAGCCTGAGAGCTGGGGATTCCTATCAAAAGTGACATTAGGGCTTCCCTGGTGGCGCAGTGGTTGAGAGTCCGCCTGCCGATGCAGGGGACATGGATTCGTGCCCCGGTCTGGGAAGATCCCACATGCTGCGGAGCGGCTGGGCCCGCGGGCCATGGCTGCTGAGGCTGCGCGTCCGGAGCCTGTGCTCTGCAACGGGAGAGGCCACAACAGTGAGAGGCCCGCGTACAGCAAAAAAAAAAAAAAAAAAAAAAAAAAAAAGTGATATTAAAAAAGTGCGAGCCTGGCCTCCTCCCGCTTTCCTGCCCATCCCTCATCACTCCTGCCTGCTTACGTCACTGTCTCCCCATCTCCGGGTCTGTCTCTACTTCCTGGGTCTCTGGAGAGAAAGCATGAGCTCATTGTTTTCCAGTGAAAAACCACATTTGGTCTCCTCTGCTCCTCGTTTGTCTGTCAGGGCCTGGAGATGGATGTTGCTTCCACCAGCTGAAAGTGTGCCCGGAGGAGCCGCAGACTTGTGCACGGGGTGTCGGTGCTCCGGGGTGGGAGGCGGCCTTGGGGAGCAGTGGCAGCTCAGGGCCCTGAACTCTCCGGAGGGTCATTAGGGATGTGATGGGAACAAGGGAGCAGATTATTTGCTACACCCCAGATGGTAATTTCAAGCCATACCTCATCTTCTCATTCTCTCCCAAGCAGCCTGTTTCAAGCTGGAAAGTACATGAGCAAGTTGGGGAAAAAGGCAGCCAGGACCTCGCAGGGAAGATGGTGGTGTGAGGCCAGCATGATGACACCTCGTTCTTTATTTTCCTTTTGTGAGGAAGTTACTATGTAATGACACCTTTTGCGTGTTTTAAACAAGACATTTTTAAGACTCAGGGGAAAAGATGTTCAAAATCCGGGAACAGGGAAGTGAGCATGAAAAGGTTATAGATCGCACAAAAGATGAGGCGACGTTTAGCGCAGAAGACTGTGAAATGTCAGATGCTACAGTGGTGAGTCAAGGAGTCACTTGATAAGGCGATGAGAAGAGCCTGGGGTGGGGGTGAGGGTGGAGCCAGGAGCCAGAGGCGGGGACCGTGCTCCGACGGGCGACGTGGACGTGCGTGGGGGTCACCCAGCAGAGAGGCCTCATTTCTATTCCTCGATTGCTGTGTTGGCCGCCAGGTGATGCAGAAGGATGGCAGGGAGCGCGGGAGGTCGTTTCTCCAGTGAGGTCGCCCCGTTTGTGAAGGGAGACCGGACGGTCAGAGGAAGCTGTGGCGTCCAGGGTGCTGTGAGCCTGTGGGTAGGTGTGCCGTGTCCAGATTTTCAATAAAGGAGACTGGGGATTCCGTGCACGCAGACGAGCAACTGTGCTAGAGGGAAAGGGCTTAGGAAACAGAGGCGGGTGGCAGGGTGCTCAGCAAGGAAGCTGTGGTGCTGAGCTGACCTCATCCCCTCTGTGGATGCAGTTCCTAGACCCGGTAGGTGGGGTGAACGGTACAGACAGGGTCTTTCATGACATCCAGGTACACAAGACGCGGACGTGGGCCTGGGGAGGTGGATCGGGAATGTGAATTCACAGCAGGCTGGATGGTCCCACCCGAAGAGCTCTCTCTTAATGGTTTGATTTCTGATCACAAGGATATTTGTGTGTGTGTGTGTGTGTCCGTGTCCCCAGAGTTCTGCCCTCGACACTGCCCTGTCGGGGGATTTTAGTGATGACTTGAATGAGGATGGGGGTGGCCTGCTGATGGAGTGTGTGGACTGATGGCTAATTCATGGAAGGACAGCATCACCATCCAGAAATGTCTTCAGGGGCCTGGAACAAATAGGAGATCCCACAGGAGGTAACAAATCAAACTAAAGAAAACAACCCCAAATGAGAAATGATAGCTGCCCAAGCCCATGGTGGCTACATAGCTTCCCTGGAGGAAAGTACTTGTGCGTCGTCCCCTGCATGTGACCAGCCCTGTGACGTGGCTGCCTGCGAAGCTCACGGGGAACCTGGCTGCGCTGATACAGTTACGGCTCCAGACCAGGAGAGGCGTAGGTGTTGCATCCTTGGGGAATGATCGTGGTCAGTGTTGCCCTGGGAGAGATTTTGACGTGTGGCCGAACCTTGGGGACGACCAGTATGGTGCTGGGTTCTGAGACTGTGGGTGCAGAACCTGGACGTTCTCAGCTGGAAGAAAAGGAACCTTGGGTGGGAGGGGTGTGAGAGCTGTCTTTCCATACTTATGGGCTGTTCTATGGGAGCGGGTGTGTGTCCCAGAGATAGAACTGATAAACGAACATTTCTTGAACGCTTACTCTGGAGCAGGTTTTACATAAGTTGTCTCATTTATTCCTCGTCAGTCTTAAGAGGTGGATGCTATCATTATCTGCATTTTGCAGATGAAGAAGTGAGGTTCTGAGAGGCTGAGTAACTTGCCCAAGGCCCCCCCGCTGATGAGTGGCTTGTCCTGGGAGCGGGGACAGGGCTGTGGCCAAGTGTGGGGCTGGTAGACACATTCTCAGCCCTCTTCCACCACGACTAGGAGCTGTCTTCTGGCCAGCTCATGAGGGGAGCTCTGGAAGCAAACATTCCGTCCTGCTCTGATAAGAGCAGCAAAGTCTGTAGAAGCTGGAAATCCCTGCACATGGAAAAGTTTTGCCTTGTTTCCGATAGAAAACCTTGGAGGGACTCTCTTTTTCTGAAGAGCTTGATTTTTCCCAGTTTCTCTTCACAAGTGGGTATAGTGTGGTGCTAGGGAGCGGGGTAGGTGGGTTTACGTCCCACCTGTGCCGAATAATAGCTCTGCATTCTTGGACAGGAGACCTCTCTAAGCCTCTATGTCCTCATCTGTGAAATGGGGATAGTAACAGAGTCTAACTTTTAGGATTAAATGAGATAATGTGTAGTAAAGTCCTTTGTACAGTACTTAACACATAGAAAGCATTCATTGAACATAAACGATTGTTCCAAGGAGTTACTGTTGACCCTTGAACAATGAAGGGGTTAGACGTGGCCCCTCTGTGCAGTCGAAAATCCGAGTATAACTTATAGTCAGGGTATCCTGTACGTGGTTCCTCTGTAGCGTCGATTTCAACCAACCATGGATAGTATAGTACTGTAGTCTTTTTTTTTTTTTTTTTTGGCTGTGTTGGATCTTCGTTTCTGTGCGAGGGCTTTCTCTACTTGTGGCAAGCGGGGGCCACCCTTCATCGCGGTGCACGGGCCTCTCACTATCGCGGCCTCTCCTGTTGCGGAGCACAGGCTCCGGACGCGCAGGCTCAGTAGTTGTGGCTCACGGGCCCAGTTGCTCCGCGGCATGTGGGATCTTCCCAGACCAGGGCTCGAACCTGTGTCCCCTACATTGGCAGGCAGATTTTCAACCACTGCGCCACCAGGGAAGCCCAGTACTGTAGTCCTTACGATTGAAAAAAATCTGTGAATGAGTGGATCCGTGCAGTTCAAACCCATGTTGGTCAAGGGTCGTTTGTACCATACTCAAAGCACCATCTTGGCCGTCAGGAGTACAAAGATGAAAACCACAAGCTCCCCTATCCCAGAGCATTTACCACAGAGAGAAAGAGACGATTAATATACAAACAGCTATGTTACAATAGAAGTCAGCAGAAGTGTTGGAGGAGAGGGTGAGGGGTCAGAAATGGGGTGGAGGGCTGGCATTTGGGAGCAGGGTTTTTAAGAATGCAACCCCTCTGTGTGAGTCAGGAGGGCCCCCTGAACATGGCTCCTAACAAGCATTTATGAAACATTGAATGGAAAGGAATTAAATATTTAGGAGTCTGTCTGTGCGTTGCATACAAAACAACATTAAAAGGCCACGCCGATACCACAAACACAAAAAACAATGCACACCAAATGGAATGCGTTTGCAAGCATTAAAAATGAAACGTCCGTAACACTTTTCCTCAGTATGAAGAAAATAAAACATTCTTTCTTGCCCGGTCGGCAGCAGCGATAAGCCTTGCAAATCCTTCGGCTCAGAACACCTGGAAGGGACAGGAGGCGCCAAAGAGGAGATGGGGGCGGGCTGGGGAGGGTTCTTGCAGTAAGCTTTTGCGAAGACCTGTCTGAGATCCGGGAGCATTTGTAAACATCGCTGCCCTCGTCACCCTCCTCCCCTTCCTGCCGGGCTTGGGGACCCCAGTCCCGTCTGCCCTCCTTGAACCCCTGGGACATCCCTGGTTTGCTTCCCTCCCCTTTCATCGGGGACATGGTTTTGCTTCTGATCTCAAAACTTTAACCCCCTAATCTCCATCCCCACTCTTGTGGCTGGCTGAAGAATCCAACATTGCTAATGCTAATCTGATAATGGCTTTCCTCATTTGCCAAAGGAGATTGTCTCTACTTCCTCTCTCTTCTAAGGTGTAATTTTAACTTTTTTTTTTTGAAAATGCCCTTTAAGGAGGAGGTGAAGTCCAAAATTTAAATCCTCAACTGGTTTCCTCTTTTTTTTTTTAAAGGTTGGCTTTCAAGTTTTTTCCAGTGTGTTCTTTCTACCTTTACTTAGTCTTTCCATTTATTAGGCACAGAGCACAGGCCTCGGGCTAGAACAGTGGTTAAGAACCGCCAGCCCGGTGGGCGAGACAGATGTCAAAGTGAGACCGTAAGAGCTCACCCTGTAGCGGGCTGAGGCCAGGGCCGGTCAGCGGGACCGACGCCAGTGTCCTGGCCATTCTCACCGTTGGCACCGAGGAAGGGCGAGCGGCAGACAACACAAGGGTGATGTCCCTTCCTCCCTTTCTTCTTCATCAGTGGATGTATCACGTTCCTCCACATACAAAGCACTGTGGCTGCAAAATTATCCTTGTTCCCAATGAATCTCCAACCAGGCAGTGACTCATTACAGCTGTGGTGTCTGAAACCTCTGCGCCGACACCCAGACACTGGCTGTTCTCCTTGCTGGCTGAGTGGCTCCAGAGAAGGCCTTCATCTGTCTAAACTCTCTCTTCCTTCAGTCAAATGGGGATATTACTGTAATATTTACCTCACAAGGTTGTTGTGAGGATGACGGGGGATAAAATGAGTGTCCGGCGTCTGGAAGGCATTGTGAATAGACAATTTTTTTAAAGAAGGAGCTCTGGAATGAAGGAAACACGGGGACGCTCAGAAGCGGTCCAGTCATCCATCCGTGTGTCTTTAGGATGCTCGAATATCAAGAAGAAAAGAACATGAGGAACAAGGGAAGCTGAGAAGGAACAGAGCCTGCCTCAGCCCTGGGTGCTGACGGGACCCTTCACAGCAACCTCGGGATTGAGTTGGACCAACTTTTTTTTACTTCTTTTCACATTTTTCAAACATATGAACCATTTGCACTGCTCTCCCCTAGGTGGTGGTTCTTCAGTGTTTGGTCCCCCAAAGCAGAGCCCGAGACAGGGACTTTGGGGGAGTTCCCGGGAAGGAGGAGAAGCCAGTGGATGGCGCAGTGCTGAGCAGCTTCCTGCTGTGAGCGTCAGTTTGGATCCCAGGGCCGCCCTCAGGGTCACCGTGCAGAGGGTGCCTTGTCATCCCCCAGTGGGTGGGGTGCGTGCTCTGTCTCTCACGCCCTGGGTTGAGGGTCTCTCTTGTGAGTATTGACTCTCCTGCACCCTTGTGGGCTGCCCGTTGAGGGCCAAGTGACCTGTGAGTTGCAAGGAGGCGGGAGACTTGCCAGGCACCTGACGTGGGTGCCATGAGCACGCCCGGGAGCACTCGCTGCAGTTGCGGCCGGAGTCCAAGGTGGGCCAAGAGCACGGAGAGCCATGGCTCTAGTCCTGCCCACAAAGGTCCCAGACTGACTTCAGGACATTGTGCAAACACAGCTCCTGGATGGGCATCTGCGCCTGCTGCTGCATTGCTCCCAGATATGGCTACGGAGAGGAGGCCAGCACATACTTGGGGCCAACTACCTCCTTTACCTTGTGTGATGAAAGGACAGACCCTGGCATCTATTCCCCACTCATCCAGATATGTATTGCTTGCCTGGCCCTGGGGGTAGAAGTGCAAACAAGAGACCTGGTTTCTGGGTTTGAGGAGCTCACAGTTGAGCGATAGAAACTGCTCTTTGAATAAGAAAGGATTTGGAGTCAAAGGAGTCTGGGGAAGTCTGCACGCCATACCTGTCCCCTCTAGGGGAGTTACGGTGTACGTTAAGAACTCTTAAAGTCCTGCAGTAAGTAAACCTTTTAAACATTGTTGAACCCAATTTTTCCTAAATACGTTTGACCATCGCATACCCAGCAGGCATCACTCCACTTTTAAAGTGAGCGCTGGGGAGGGGGTCCCACGTTCTGGTTCTTTCTCAGGCCCACGCTGATCAGCACCAGATATGGTCGTGAAGTTGCAGGGTTGCCTTTACAGCACACCTTCCCTCTCCCTCATGAGCTGCCGGGATCCTCAGCCTCTTTTCTCTAGGGTCCCTCTGCTGCTGAGGGTCCATCTGGAGGAAGGGATTTCGGAATCTCATCCACACCTAGGCACTAGTGACTCAGAAGTACCCTCTTTGGACTTACGTAAAAGAGTTTTTTTGTTTTGTTTTGTTTGTTTGTTTATTTTTTGCGGTACGCGGGCCTCTCACCGTTGTGGCCTCTCCCATTGCGGAGCACAGGCTCCGGACGCGCAGGCTCAGCGGCCATGGCTCACGGGCCCAGCCGCTCCGCGGCATGTGGGATCTTCCCGGACCGGGGCACGAACCCGTGTCCCCTGCATCGGCAGGCGGACTCTCAACCACTGCGCCACCAGGGAAGCCCCTTAAAAGAGCTTTGAAAATAGGTACCTAAGAGAACAATGTCTGAGCCAAAGGAATGATTCTCTAATGCATGAATATAAGTGCTGTGGCACCTGTTTAGGGAAGGTAAGTTTAGATGGTGTGGGGATGGGTCCTAGCACTGCCTCTGAAGTCACCCTGCCTAAGAAGGTTTCCACTTAATATACATAACGGTGGAGTAATAGACTTCTTCTACAGCTACTCAGGAAACCAGGTCTTGCTGATAGCAGGTTGCGCGTGAAAGGAATATCACCTGCTGGTATCATGGTAGAGCGCGGTCAGAATCCAGAGTTCATTGTGTACGCTGTCTCTGCTGCCCCCCTCCAGTCTGCTTCCTCATATGCCCAGTGTACATCAGGGCTCTTGTGCTACCAGCCTCCTAGGGGTATTGCATGTGAAATTTCTCTCTCCCCCTCTCCCCACCCCCTGCCTCTGTGTTTGTATAGTGTGATATAAACATTGCTTACTGATATTAGTTCTGATTTCCTGTGGTCTTGCCCCCTTAGAGTAAGTAGTCTTAGGGCAGCAGTGCATAATAACTGGTGTTTATTGAGCACTTACTATGTGCAGGAAGTACATTAGTTTTTAACATGAATTATTACACTCATGCCTTGGGTCTTAAAGGATTTGAAAGGCAGAAAAAGGATAGGAACAGTCTCCCCCTGTTCCTTCTTCCCGGGTCTCCCTTCACCACTGAAGACCTTGAGAGGTGGAGGTGGGGGAGAGGCAGAAGGTGCTAGCATTGGACTAAGGGAAGCTGGAGTGATGTTTTAGAAGGGGAGAGGGCCGGGGAGGTGTGGAAGGAAAGAGGAAGAAGGGCAGAGTGAGCTGTATGCTTGTGTTTGCCCCGTGGGTCCAGTCCCCACCTTCACCTGCTCGTACTCAGAGGCTACCCCGCTGCACCAGGTGGGTTCAGGAAACCGGCAGGGAATGAGGGTAGGAGGAGTGAGGGGTTGGGTGCTTATTCCCTGCCCTTCACATAGGTTGGCTGTGACCCCCTGCCGAAGCCTGCATCACCTCTCCAAGTTCCGGTGATGCACCCCCCCCGCCCCCCACCTTTCCCGATCTCGGTGTTATAACCACATCCTTGTGTTGCCAGCTCCAGGGCCCTGCACCACCCTTGGCTGGTCTCTCTACACTCTGCGCTCAGCTTTGTAAATTGTCCCTTTTGGAAACTCTCCTCGGTTACCCATTTGGGTATCCTATCTCCCTGGGACCCTGACACGCAGATAGGAGGGTCCTCAGCTCAGAGGGCAGAGCATGGCTGAAGGTATAAAGTCCCAAGGGGCCCACAGGAGGGGCCACCCCTGCTGCCTCGCTGACCAGTTTTCTGGCCCCCAGCTGAGGCTTCCAGAGTGGGAAGCTCATGTCTCTGGGCTGGAATGCAGGAGGTGGGGAAGGTCATGGGCTTCTTCGTTGCCTTCCAGGTCGCCCCTCTAACCCGTTCTTTGCAGGAAAATCTGTTTGTATTGGGAAGCCCACATTCTGGGCACACGAATTTGGTGCCCAGATGGCGCCTGAACTGACAAAAGCCCAGCACACTGACAGGACCTGTAGACACATGGGTAAATATTTTGCCTTTCTTCTTAGGCAATATTTGAGTCTTTCAAATTTAATTGCTGTCACAGGCAGGATGCTTGCATCCTTGAGGCAAAGCAAATAGTGAGGGCCTCCACCGGGGCTGCTGGGAAGTTCTCCAGCCAGTCTTCCTGGCCGGCTGCCCGCGGCGTCTGTCCGTCAGCTCCTGCTCTTGTCGAGTGTCAGGTGGCCTCTTGCCTCACTGGCTGGGTGGGCTGGGGGTGAGGGAGGCTCAGGGAGCCTGGAACCTGTGGCCACTTGTTGAGTATGTTTTGAGGCTGAGAGAACCTGGTCTTGGCTAGGAAATCAGGTACTTTTCTCAGACATGAGTGACAGGCACCAATCTAGCTCTTACCAGTGGGATCCTGTCTTGTGTCTCCCAAGCTGGGTCCAGGGAGGATTTTGTTTGATCTTGAAATCGCGGAATGTAGGGTGGCTGCTAGTTTGCTTGACATCTTTGTGCAAATTAGATAAAGGCAGCCTCTCTGACAGGGACATCTCCCGCATACCCCACCAGGGTGCATGTCTTGGCAAGCAGAGCAGCAGCTGGACTTCAGCACCTAGGTACCCTCGGGAGGTGCCCTTACGCAGTGCACAACCTGCTCAACTGTATATGTCTGCCGATGATATTCATGTAAAAACCTTTTCTCCCTTATATCTCCCTCTCTTCTTTCTTTTCCTCTTTATTCCACCCCGAAACCATCGACCTAGTTGTCCCTCGGATTACATTTACAAAGTGCAGTGAGAGGCTATTCCACGTTCATATGTGATCGACAAGCCTCTCCTTACGTTGTCCAGACAGGGAAGAGGTATTTGCTGTAGGATCCCAGAGTTCTGCAACAATCACCTCCTTTTATTCATGATTCTAATTTGCCTCAATTATTTTACTCCCTTGCATATAATAGAAGCAGTTGGGTTCCTTGCCCACTGTGGTCTTCTAAAGGGCGCCTTATGTTGTTCATTGCTTTCTTCAAAGCACGTGTTCTTGGTGTCCGCCCTGTGCTGGTGGCCGGGGAGATAAAGATGAATGAGTAAGACAGGTCCCTGCCCTTGAGAAACTCATCATCCAGTGGGGGATCGAAGCGTGTAAATAGATAAATCACAGGGCATTGGTGTGCTGGCTGCAGTAGCACAAAGAGCTTAGGGAGGGAGAAGGAGGGGACGTTGAATGCCTGCTGCTGTGTGCTGTCCTGGATGCAGGGAGGCTTTGCCGAGGAGCTGGAGGTGTACCAGGTGAAAGACAGGCCGGGAGGAGAGGAGGGACAGAGTCGTGAGCGGACAGGGCATTATCAGGGCAGGGTGGAGGGGGGCGCGCCTGGCTAGAGCCTAGGGTGTGTAGTGGCTGGGGCCCAATGGGGGCTGGGACTTTCTGCCGGGAGTGTTGGGTTTATCCGGTGTGTGAAAGAGACTGCATTTTCTGGAATGCATTTTCCTTCTGGAATGCAGTCTGAGCAGCGGGTGCGGTGCGGAGGGTGGGCTGGTGGAGACTCCCATCAGACAATTCTGAGTTCTAATCCTGGCACGGGCGAGTCACTTAATCTTCTTGAGCCTCCATTTTCCTATTCGTAAAATAGGGGTGATGAGCATCATAGCTCCTACTTAATTGGGTTATAGAAAGGATTAGTAGGACAGTGTTCATAACAGAGTGTCTCGCTGGTGGGACAGGTACAGAAGCCGCGAATAGGTTACGGGTGGCTGAGGTGTGGCTCCTTCAACCCTCCCCGAGGCTGGACCGGACGCAGCAGCCCATCTGCTCATCCCGGCTGCCTTGCACGCATCTCTTCTACATGCGCCAGGGCATGAGTAAAGTTGGAAACCACTGGTCTACAAGGCTCTTGGCAAGTCTCTCCTACCTAGTAAGTCCTCAGCAAATGTGGAATCAGTCACTGTTTTTGTGCAACTATGATGGAGTGGACACAGAGGGGGCAGGCTGGATGCCAGGGACATTTCTGAGACAGAACTGGCAAAATTTGGTGACCAGTTGGATGTCAAGGAGGCGTGGCACCGCTAGAGCTGGGAAAGCCTTGGGGATGACTGTGGGATTTGTGATGTGGACTGGATGGGAGGTGATGCTGTTGATGGAAATTGCTATGGAAATGAGGTATGAATGTGTGTTGAAGAAGCGGAGACTGTCTGGCAGACTACTTTTTCTAGAAGTATTACCAGCTTAGGGAAGAAGGAACATAGAGGTGTGGGGGGATGTGGTCTGGGGGAGGGTATGGCATGCGAGAGACTCAGGATGTTTGTAGGCTAAGGGGAAAAAGACAGAGGAGTTGAGAAATTAAAAGAAAAATAGCGCATAGCACTTTCCTTAAACTTTGCCCCTTTGGACAGCATCTGTCCCACTGGAGGAGTGTCTGCCAATAATGGGCGGTGGGCGGTTGTCCAGATATGATTTGCAATAAGGTGCTGTCTAAATTACTGCACTCCACCCATTGCCAGGTTCCCTGCTGACAGTGAGCCAGGAATCAGACGATTCAGTCAGGTGCCACCACTTATAAACTGAAAATCAGTGGGGTGCAAAATGGATTACCATCAAAATCCATTCAGGTGCAAAGCCAAATTTTAAAACCCCTAACCTTTAAAAATGACACCTTTCCTGATTGTTCACAACGCGCTGACGCTGAGTTTTAACATCCCCCAGATAAGCAAGTGTCGATGGAAGCGTCTGCAGGAGGCCAAGGACTCCTAATCATGCCTTCCTTTTGGAATTTGCAAACATGGCGGATTTATAAATTCATGCTTTGGCAGTTCTGTTAGATTCTCGAAGGTGCCGGTTCTCAAACTAAAGTGTGCAACAGAATCACCTGGAGGGCCTATTAAAATTCAGATTGCAGGCTCTACCTCCGGGTTCTTGATTTAGCAGGTCTGGGGTCAGGCCTGGGAAATGACATTTCTAGAAAGTTCCCAGAGGATGCTGATGCTGTGATCCCAGGGCCACACTTGGAGGACCTCTGCTCTAAGATGTAGGACTATTTTGACAATCTGACTAGCAAAGCGTGCATTCATTGATAACGGCTTCTCAGTAAAAGTCCCACTGGACCAGGTGTTGAGTATGTCAGGGGGCTTCCGTTTTGTCCAAGAAATCTGAGAAGAGACTGGTTCAAGGAGATACAGATGGATCTGAGTGCTTTGTGTTCAGAGGTGAGGCTGCGGGGGGCAGGGGATGGAGAAAAGGCAAGAGGCCCCCTCTAGCTCAGCATTCCGCAAGACAGGACGTACTACGTGATTAAGGCCGAGGCCTGCCCTTTACTGGTCTGTGGGTGCAAACTCTAAACGTCTTTAGATGCCAAACTTCCTCCCTTGATATAAAAGTTGATTTTCCTAAGGTTAAACACACATGGCTACTACTTTCTTAACAAGCTGCTATCAGCCTAAACATTGACTCTTCCTACCTCTGAATGATGCCAGAGGTGTATTTTTCTATCTAAATCCATGGCGTTTGATTTTGTCCTACCCTCTTGCTCTTTTGGAGTCAAGGTTATTACCTTGTACGTGTAAAATGTAGGTGTCACCAGGCCCGATATGAAACAAGTCCCTTGCCCCAGGACAGAAAAATGGATCCTGGAGACTGCCCCAGACCTGGTTGCTGCCTCATTAACATTTGGTCTCCTGTCTCTCTTTGCCAGGAGAAATTGAGAGATGCACGTACATCAAATACCACTACTCCTCAGCCACCATCCCCAGGAACCTCACCTTCAACATCACGAAGACCATCCGCCAGGATGAGTGGCACGCCCTGCGTAAGTACACCTGAGTTTCTTTCTCTGGCTGTGACCTTTGGAGGGCGCGGAGACTGGATGCCCGTCAGCAGCTCGGTCCGGATGGACAGATGCACCTCCGTGTGAGACCTGTGGACAGTCTCAGAACTTGGCGGCAATCCTTAAAGTGTCGATGTCTGTGGGTCACAGTGGCCTCGGTTGGTTTTGATGGCATTGTAGCTTTTGAGGAGTTTGCTTCTACAATTAAAACAAAAAACGACCAGCAGTTAGACGGTGATCAGTGGTCTTGCTTCGCCATCCTGGTAGGCATTTAAGATTTCACCTATCTGACCAAACCAACTCCTGGGATTCAAGTCCAGTGTGTCTCCAAGTTGCTTGGGGTGTTACTGTGGCAACCTGCTAATCTCTCTTGTGTTGTCCTCTGTACGGGGTAAGACCTGCTAAGACCCGGTGGTGGTTGCAGGCAGCGTGGCACTGGGAATTTGCATGTCGGAGGGGTCACGAAGGGGGAGCGGCTGGTCCTCAACTTCCAAGTTTCTGTTTCCCCTAGAATGGTAGGCTTTGGGACCCATGATCGCATGTGATTGCTCAGAGAAGATCAGAGTATCTGCCTCCATTGGTTAGGGGAATTCTTGGTCAGGGATTCTCAGAGACTTAAATTATGATGAGAGGGTGACGTCATGAGCGGACACAGTTGGTTGGCTATTTTTACCTTTCTGCTCCGTGGGGATCCACCTGCTTGTCTGTGTCAGGAAAGTTCTCCTTCCTCACCAGCATTGTTCTTCACGTGAACACGTTCTTCCTCTTAGTAAGCTCCACGCTGCCTCTGGTGCATTTGTCACTTCTCCCCGATTCTAGCTGTTTTCACATAATGTCACAAGATTAACTTTATGTTTATATGTGAAGGAGGCTCTTTGTTTCTTGATAACAAGGATCCTGTAAACTTTGAAGAAGGTCAAAACCATCTTTTTTCTCTTTCTTGTTGCCTCATTGTCTTTTGCATGCACGGGGCCCACCACTTTTTGGTTTGGTTTTAATCAAATCACCATAACTTGAAGTGGGGGTGGGGTGAGAGAGGAGTAAAATTAAACAGAGCAATCGTTCGTTGGTTTCAGGAAAAAGATTCTGACTAGGTGTCTGGATGAGTGTTACCTAATGCCAGTGGCCCAAAATGATGTAGGGCAGGTATGAGCAGATAGGAATGCGTTAACCAGATGGTTACCCCCCCCCCCCCCCCCCCCCGCTTACAAGCTTTATCGCTGCTGGAGACACGAACCAGAAGCTGGGAACAGGGAGCTAATGTCCAAGGGGCATCCTCAGGTGCTAGACATTGAGCTAAGCATACCACATACTTATTTAATTTTAATGTGAGATTTGCCTTAGGGACACTAGTAATCAGGGCTATTAATTTCCTTTTTGGAGGGAGACATGTGAAGAGCCAAGTGTATAAATCCCTGACGATGACTGCTTATTTGTCAAGTTGCATTGGTCTAGGATAGTCGCTTAATAGACACCTGCAGTGCATGTTCAAGATACGTGACAAGGCTGGTAGAAGAACCACTTAAATATAACTTAAGCAGTGGGGGGGAGGGGAGGGGAGGGGCGTCGTGGAGTCTCAGAAGGAAGACGTTGTCGGTATTTCAGCTTCAATTCAGATTCACTCAGTTCAATCCCAGTTACCGAGTTTTTCTGTGTACTGGGCACATGGTGGATACCGAGGCCACAGGGAGCTCTTTCAAAGAGCTCATGTCTGGAGGTGGAGGAGGGTGGGCAGGAGTGGAGAGATACATTCAGAAAGCAAGTAATTACAGGGCAATGCCCTGATTACAATATAGTATAACGGTTTCATGCAGTTAAGGTAGTTTGTGAAAGTGTTTCAGCAAGAAGAATTATTCTAGCGTAAATTGCACAGATGCATTTCAAGGGCATCACTGAAAACATGTTACATGGTGTTAGCAAAGGCAGAGAGGAGGCTAATGCTAAGCTTTATGGCCCTTCTCTGAGCCCAGTGTCTCCCGGGTCCTTGTTCTGAAACTGGAGTGCCCTTAGGTTCTGCAAGATCGAGCGTGCAGGCTCTGCTGTGGTGAATGGGGGTGCTGACAGATCTATTTTTAAGTGATAAAAGCCATCTCAGCGACTGATACATGCAGACGTTTTGGGCACCCCGTGTTGGGTGAAGTCGAGGCTCCCCTTTGGTGAGGGATTCATCTGCCTGTTTCACAAAGTGACCTGCTGGTCTGTGAGGCAGGCAGAGAACGTTTGCCGTTCCGAGAGCGGGCGACCGTGGGTCACGCCTGAAGCTGCTGCTGAACGTAATTGGCAATGTTGGCGCAATGGGGAGGTGTAGTAAATGTCAGTTTTAATTTTCAAAGGTCAGATATCGATGACATTAGGTGGGACATGGGCACATAAGCCCCCTTTGAAATTAAGTAGAAACTGTCAAAGATTAGCAAACCCCTATGACCAAGCTTTGGAAATTAAGGAAAAAAAAAAAACAGACTCTGATTTCTTTACTTATTTGAGAGTCCTGTATTGTTTAATACTGTCAGTGGGATCAAATTCCTTTAATACTAGGTCGGTTATCGTTTTATAATTTCGTCATAATACCTTACATTCTGTAATTTTTCTCAGGAAGTAATTTTTGCCAAAGCAAAAATTTTGATTTTCTTTTTCTCCTGAAATACTTCTGGTAAATATTTTGGACTTTGGTTAAACTTAGGTTATACCTACATTTTCATCAAGAATTTGCATGTGGTCATGAAACACTGTTGTGGAAAAAAATGTTTTCAAAGAAGAAAAGCACCATTTGGTTTAAAACTATGCTGTGGGTTTTGAACAGGTAACCTCACCAATGGGAGGCTTCACTGGCTGTGAGCTCATTCACCTTATGGTCACATGAATAGCAGGTGAAAGAATAAAAGTATCTGTAGGTCGCTAGGTTTATAAGTCCAAGTGTAAAGAGCTAATAACCACGAGTCTGGGGAGTAAAGGTCGGAGAATCAAATGTGTTTGTGCATGTGTGTGTGTGTGTGTTGAGGGTGGTCTCTGCTATGGAGGTTTGAATACTGAGTTTTCTGGGTGATTTGGTGACAAGGTTCTGAATCTGTCTTGGATGATGATTGCAGATGAAGTGTTGGGTGTACCTGTTTCTCCTTCCCACCCTGGCAAGAGCCCCCCCAGAGAAGGCAGAACTCCTTCAATAGTTGGGACCGTGCCCTCAGTCCACCCAGACCTGACTGTTTGCCTGGGGCAGCCCACCTGGACTTTCCTCCCTGTCTGCTGCCTCCCATGAGATCGCAGTGACCCCAAGTGGCATGGGTCCGGGCTCCGTGGGCTCCGAGGGTGCACTGCACCCCTGATCTGGGTCCTCCTGCCCCCTCCAGGGCTGGAGCAGGGTGGGTGAGTATCGCTGGGCCAGCGAGGATGGGGCGGTGGCTACAGGAGATGAGAGTGGCCGATGCCACTCTCTGGGTGGGTGGTCTGGTTTCATGTTTGGAATATGACAGAAGCAGATTGGCAGTGGTCAGGGGAAGCAGGCTGGCAGGACAGTGACATCTTAAACGGTGCCACTTCCTCCTCTCACTAGAACACATCCGCATGGGCTTTTCGTGCTCTGAAGTCCAGGCTTGGGTTGCTGTGTTTGTTTGGAGAATTCTGTGTCCTTGTGTCACCTTCAGGAACCCCTGAGGCCATCCCTAGTGGTTGTTCCTTTGCTTTCACTGTCACTGGTGTCCCTTTGGAATGCGCTTGTAGCACAGCTGGGGTCCTGGATGCTGCCAGTGACAGGGCAGGGAGTGGGAGGGGTGCCTGGGTGGCCCGTGATGTGGACTGGGCAGCCAGGGTGCTGAGAAAGCAGGCTCTGGGGAGATGCTGCTGCTGAGATGTGGGTGCTTCTGCAAGGAGGAGCTAGCATGGAGTGGAGCTGGGCTTGGGGGGCTGAGGGAATGGGTGGCGGGGGCACAGTGGGGGGCCTGCCTGGGGGCTGCAGGGCAGGTACCCACTGGAAGGTGTGAGAAGGGCAGCCCTTTGTCACCCCCCTGGTCTCCAACTCTGCTTGTCAGGGACTCTGGGTAGCTGCTGACGAGTCTACCCCAGGGTCCAAGCCCTGAGGCTCCAGAGTCGTGTGCTTGTGAGCTCAGATTCTCTCCTTCCACTTAGCGTTTTCAAGATGCAGGTTTCAGCTCACAGTTGATTGCCCCTGGCAGTGGGAATCAGGGAGTTGGGATTCCGCTTTCCTGCAATCACATCCTCTCCGCTATCTTTCAAGAGGCTGAGAGCCAAGAAAGCGCCAGGTTTTTTTGTTTTTGTTTTTGTTTTTTTTAAAGCTTCCTTCTGTCAAGACTGAAAGTTCAGCTAATTAAATTGGATGGTCACACAGCACATTTCCAGCTGGCCAGGGAGGGAGGGAGAGATGATCTCCTCCCCCGACACACCCCCCGCCATCCTCCTGAGGGCTCACTCCCCACCCCCAGGGACACACAAACACAGCCTCACACAGTAGCTTTGCAAAGTGGAATCAGAAGCAATATGATATGTAGTTAAAGAGGGACGGAGAAGAGGAGGGAAAGGGCATTGGGGGAGGGAGGGAGCAGAGATGGAGGCTTTGTGGAGGAGCGAGAACGTGTCAGTGGATGTGCTGCTAAGAGGGAGAAGCAACAAAATTCAGAACTGTCTTGTCTAATGCACACACCTGAGTGACACACTTGGATCCCTGACCCCGAGACTCCTGACCGCCCACCGTGGAGGCCTGTAGCTTAGCTCAGTCTGGGGGTACCAGCCCCACTCAGGCTGTGCATGGTGGGAAGCCCAGCCTGGTGCCGAGCTCTTCTCTTACTCTGCTTGGCCAAGCCCTACCCGGTTCCCCCTCTTCTAGCCTCTTCCGTAATCTCTTCCACACGCTCCCCTCTTTCTAGGATTAGCACGTCCTGCCCCTGAACCCTAGTCTCCCCGGTGCTAAGACTCCCTCCAGCCACCCCCAGGTACCGCCCACCTCCTGGGTCCAAAGCTGCTCCTTGCCCCTCCCCGCTGGCATTGGCCTTGGCCTTGGCCTTGGACTTGTGTTGGCTTCTTACCCGATGGCGCTTACCTTCTCCTTTCCTGATGGACTGTCCTGGCCCTTCAGGACCAACCTGCTCATCTGCCCTCTGAACTTTACTCCTACTCAGACTTGTGGCCTCACAGCCTAGGAGTTGCCTAGGTTTCTGGTCCCTCGTCCCCCAGCCATCCCTGCTTATGGCGAAATGAATGTGGTAGACCCAGGGGGTTGGGATGATGGTAAAAGTAATTGTAACAGCGATAACTGCCTCTTGCAGATGGGGTAACCATGCCAGGCAGGAAGGGGCTGCCTAGAGGTCCCTTCTTGGCCTCAGAAGGATCTGAGACTCAGGATCCAGGTCTGAACTCCAGCAGACACCCTCCAGCTATTTTTTCTTTGTTTTTGGCGGATGTGACGTAAAACAGCCTAATGAGGTAAACATCCTAGACAAGAGAAGCTTCGGTCCCCTGCAGTGTTGGCCATTTTCCTTCCCCTGCATCTGCCTCTGAGCCCAGCCAGTGTGAGGTTCTCACTGTGTGCAGTCTGTTGTGAGCTGCCTCTTGCTTGCAAGACTGCCATCCATGGGGGTCATCCCTAGCAAGAAACCTCCCCAGAATTCTGGAAGCTTGGTAGCACAGGAACTCAACTGACAGAGCATCCCCACATGTCGCTTGGTGTTCTGAAGTCTTTGCTTTTTGCAACCCATCCCACGTCTCTCTGCCCCCAAGCCCTTGCAGGGAACATTGTAAACCTTTCAGGATACCCAAAGCTTGCAGCCCAGAGGCTGCCCTATGCTTGTCCTCCCAGAGCTCCTATGGTATTTTTGCAACAGGCCAGGCAGAGAACACACACCCCTTAATGTGGCATCACACCTACACCTGCTCTGGCAGCTGTAACTCATGCCAGGACTCCTTTCCTTCACAGCTTTCCCTGCCTGTCAAAACCTACCTCTTGGGCTTCCCTGGTGGCGCAGTGGTTGAGAGTCCGCCTGCCGATGCAGGGGACACGGGTTCGTGCCCCGGTCCGGGAAGATCCCACATGCCGCGGAGCGGCTGGGCCCGTGAGCCATGGCCGCTGGGCCTGCGCGTCCGGGGCCTGTGCTCCGCAACGGGAGAGGCCACAGCAGTGAGAGGCCCGCGTACCACAAAAAACAAACAAACAAAAAAAACAAACCTACCTCTCTTCTGTCCCATTCCCTCAGACTTCTGCTGGACAGCACACTTCCTAATTGGATGAACTTTTTTAAGGTGTTAATGTCTTCTTGGGTTACCTGTCCTGATAGCATTGTTATTTTTCAGGAGACTTCACCCAAAGGCTGATAGTGAGGTGTTAAAGGTCATGTGGAGACACTTTAAAATTGTAACACGTGTAGCTGTTGACCCCACCTACTTAAATGGTGGCCTGGCTAGGAACCAGTGGCGGAAATGGAGTGGACAAGAGGGAGAGTTTAGTTTTGAGGCGGCCTTAGGAGTAGGGAAGGGAGGAGGCCTGGAGTAAGGGGCGGGGTGGAGTAGGGCACAACCTTTTCTGTTAAAGATAGCCAGGTACTGAAACGAAGCTGAGAACCACTGGGCTGGTGTAACTGCAGTCTTCAAGCCACAGTTCATCTGAATGGGCAGGTCCAATTTTGTGCTGGGAATTAGTTGGAAGTCTGGCCTAGAGGCATTCTCTTAGCTTCTGCAGATGGGAAGGTGTTTTCTTCTGGCCGAGCACACCGATCTGGACACCACAAAGGAGACCTGGGTGCAACCCCACTGGCATCCCTCATCCATTTGTTCATTTACTCATTCAATATTCATGGAGTGCCTGTTCCGTGAGAAGCCCCGGGTTAGGTGCTGGAGGAGATATTAAAAGGTATCCTGCTTTCCAAATTGGATGATATATTTCCAGGTGCCAACTGGGCAGGGGATCAAACTGCTTGTTGCTTAACGTTTATCGACTACCCAGAGTGCAGGCTAACGCGGCTGACACGCACACATCATGGGTCCCGACCTCCACATTTAAATTGGCAAGAACTCATTGCAGGGGAAATAAAGGCAGAACGTAAGGCAGAACCACCGTATCACAGAGGCTTTGGCCTCTGTGGGAAAAGTGGGGATGGTCTAAGATCTGCTTTCTCTGGGCCCTCTAGGGGAACTGTCCCAGCTCTAGGTGCTGAAAAGGAAGCTCAGTATTGCAGGTGATTCATCTTTCCAACAGCTCAGACAACAGCAGCTCACTGTGCAGGGGAGCTACAGCAGTGAGGGGGAGAAACAGGACCCGGAGCCGAGTGTTCCAGCGGGCAGGGGCAGCTCAGCAATAGGGAATCTGGGTTGGATGAGACACGGATATCTGGGCAGCAGACACTTGTCATCAGGGCAGTGGGTCAGCAGGTATGAATACAGTAAGTGGTGCTTTGGGGTTTCAGGACTGCATGATCCAATAGGGAAGAGGCTTGGCCAGGAGAAGGCAGGCACTGGTTCCCGAGAAATCTGGGACATTAGGGAGTTAGAATAAGAAATAGAGAACAGCAGCTAGGAGAGAAGCCCAGTTTTAAGGTCAGGGATACTATGCCTTGAACAAGAATGGGGCGTGATCTTAGAGCAGCAGTCTCAAACTGTGATCAGGATGGGTCCTGGGATTTGGAGATGAGGCTGCTTCTGAGGATGGTAGGACTGCAGGGGGAGGGTAGGGGAAGAGGCATCTGGGAACCAGAATCACTTAACAGAAAAAGTAGTCAGGTTCTACATTGTGTGGTAAAGGTCCTATCAGAGTCTAGTCCAGTGCACCTCAAAGGTGGTTCATGGACCAGTAGCGTCTGCATCATCTGGGAACTTGCTAGAAATGCAAACTCTTGGGCCTCAGCCCAAAGCCACTGACTCCAGATCTCTGTGGGTGGGGCCTAGGAATCTGTGTGATTCTTAACACATTAAAGCTTGAGAACTCTTGGTCTGGAGGGCATTGAGGGAAGGGGGCTGTGGTGGTCAGTGAAGGCTCAGGAGAGGAGAGAGTGTGGGTGGGCTTTGGACGGGAGCTGGGAGAGGAAATATTGCATTTTGCACCTCTCACGCAGAAGCAGGACTTTTAAGTTATTTTGTTTTTAAGTTATTTGTATGTCGTGTGTTGTCTGTTTCTACTTGGTTATAGCTTTGGTAATTTAACTTTTCCATATTTCTTTCTGTTAATTGAATAAAACAGCATGGAAGAGGTGAGGTGTATTTTCTTTTTTCCCCCCATTGTGGGAGCATCGTCCTGTTATCTAGCCTGAAATCTCTATCTTGTCTCTGCCATGTTCTCCTTTCAAAACGGACTTCAAGCTAGGGGACGTGGCATTGAGTTCCAGCTCTGTCGCTCTCTAGGTGTATGACCCTGGGCAAACTACATGAGTGTTTTAAACCCAGTACAGTCGTCTGTAAACCGGAGGTAATACTACCTGTCTTGAGAGTTTTATAAAACTTAAATGATTCATGTGAAATCGGTCAGTAACTCTGGAAAGGCTGATACCAAGTAGCATTAGGTGCAGTTATCGGAGCACAGCTGTGCGAGGCACTGGGTTCCCCATAGGAAATGGGGGAAAGGCTCTAAAATGATACTTCGTGGACTTGGGGGCTTTTCTGTTCAACTCTGTGCAGCCTGTGTGGGTGAGTGTGCCTCGTGTGTGGCTGTATGTATTGGTGGGTCTGCTGTGAGTTTGCTGTCTGCACAGGTGTGTGTGTGGTGGGGGGGGGGGAGATGGGAGCTGGCATCGGGCGTCTCCAGTGTGGGAGTAGAAAGTGGCTGAGCAGTGTTATGTGCTGAGTGGCAACAGTGTGGCATATTGTGAAAGGAGTTTAAGAGCAGAGAATGGGATAATGCAGCAGAAGCAGCTCTCTAATTTATCAGTTGTGTCCAATAAGAATGCAGTTTAGACCATAACGTGAGTCTCTAAAAGATTTACATGCTGAGTGTCTAAAAAGTAACATTTCCGGAGCTTTGAAGATAAATACACTGTGAGTACATTTGTATTGAAATTGTCAAGGGAAGTATGGAAATGATTGTCTCCTAACTGCTGTAGCCCAGCCCTGCCTTCCAGGAAGGCTGCGGTTTCCAGTATGTACTATGATGAGGTCCTTTCCTATTCCTGAAAGGAAAAGACACATTCTCAAAGAGGATACTCTGAGAGTGTTGGCGGTATAGGGAAAAGAGGGTCCAGGAAGAGGATAGGAGATGCTGTTAGGGTGGGGTGGGGGAGGTGCTGGAGGCGATATTCCTGGGAATTCCTTGTTTTCAGCTCAGTGCCCACAGTGGGCCATGGGGTGGTGCTGGCTGTGGTTGGTCTTGGTTTCTGCCCTTCCCTGTTAGCAACTAAGAGGGACGAAGAATTGCAGGGAGAATGAGTTGGCCTTGGAGACAGCTGGTAACCTGCCAGCTGGGAGAGGGGCTACACAGCTGCCCCGCCTGAGTCCCTCTGGGAGGCAGAACTAGAACCCACGCCTTTGTGAATGCCAAGTTCACTCTCTTTCCTCACTCCGAGGGTCCCCCCACCACCACCTACGCCTTATTGACATGAGACAAGCCTACTCACTTTTTCTTCTCCTCTCTCTGCCTGCTTTCACAAATATGCTTTTTTTTTTCATTATCCCAGAGGACAACTCTAATTCGTCCTACAGCCGGCCCTCCCCCACCATCAGCTCCTTCCCCTCCATCCCATTGTCTAAAGTAAATGAAGAGCCCCTCCCCGTGAGCAACCAGGAGAGGCGCCCCCCACTCCATCCAAGAGCTCTAGTATTCAAAGGAAACGAAAGAAAGCTGTTTATTTTCCACTTCTCTGTTTTTCTTTTTCATTTAATTACTGGTATCACAACAGGATTTTTTTCTGTTGCTTTTCATTGCAAGCTTATAGTATTTCATCTACATTATGAGTTAAATAGGCTTTTGTGGACTAGCCTAGAGACCCAATCATCATTTATAACAGATATGACTTCCCTGGACATGGTTTCTGAATTCCAAATAACCGACTTACTAATGAGGTTTTAGAATAGAGCTCATTTCAGAGCTGGAGACCGTATCTTCTACTTTCTAGGCAATATGCCTCTGAATGGTCTTGTGGCCTCCCGTTTCTACATCTGTTGTTCTTAGGCTGGATCCCCCAAATTAGACACCCTCACTGGGGTGACAGCTCAGACTCCCCGTCCCTTGTTCTCAGCCCATAACCAGCTACTGATACAACGTTAATTCATGCCCCATGATGTGTCCTGTGTAGGCTTAGCTGATATCCAGAAACCCAACCACAAGACATCAAGCATCCTTCGTGCCTAGGTATCGTTCAGTCTCAGGCCCCACCTCTCAGTTCACGTTGGTAAATGAGGCTATTCATGTAACGTTTCCCTGAGGCTCCTTGCTTGGGCATCTGGTACCACATTAGAAATGAGCAGTTGGAGTGGGGAGTGTGTGTGTTTGACCTTCTGAGGCTGAGAGGCTGCTAAACGTGGGTGTGGAGGTGACACCGCTTGGGACGGACGCAGCGTTCGTGTTCCTCACACCACCACATCCCACCGCCTCACTCTTGGAGCATCTAGTTGCTGCACGGTTGCCGGGGAAACCAGGAAAAGGAACTGTACAAAAGCGACCTCCTCCCTAAGCTCCTGGGCACGCCCTCTTGGGGGTGGGGGTAGAGGAGAAGGAGGGGTGCGTTCCTTCTGGCTCTGTGTGTGTGTGTGTGTGTTGGGGGGGGCAATGCCGACACCCAGCCAGCACCCGTCCCCACCCCAGCCTGGCTTTTTCCATGTGTCCTGTTAGCATTACATTCTGCTACCCTCCCCTCGTTCACATTGCCATCAGCTCCTGCCCAAGGGATCGTTTCATTTCCTGGAAGTGAAGATGACTTCTCCACTTCAAAAAGAGTAGGGACCTCTGGTTTGTGGTTAAGGTTTGAAATCCAGCTGCTATGTAGCTTGGCAGAACTAACAGAAGTGTGCAATTAAAAAGATTACTAACTCAGCTCCATTTCCTCACTCAATTCAAGGAGAAGGGCTGGGATCCTAAGTGTTTACAGTTCCCCATCGGAGCTTTGTGGCCCTGGCTAACGAGGACCCATCTTTGGTCATTCTTGGAATGACCCGGCAGGCTCTTCATGCCTGGTTGAGGGCCTGTGGTGTGCACAGTATCTGAACCGGGCAGCGAAAGAGGGGCTTTACGCTAGAGGACATAGGGCAGTGATATCGCCTTGAGACAGCAGGGGTCGGCGCTACAGGACGTGGACAAACAAAATGCTATTAGCAACATCCACGGGAGGAAAAGGTCATGTCAGCCAAGGATAACGGGGCAGGAGCAGTGGCATTGACATGGGCCTGAAATACTTCATTTGTTAAGTTTATTGAGTTCCCACCATTTACTGGGAACTGTTCTAGGCACCAGATGAAAGAACCAGCAATTCCTGCCCTCATGGAGCTTGCATTCTCATGAGATGGTAACTCCCACTTATTGGTGAAGCCTTAACACGGGCCGGCGGCTGTATCCCCAGTGTGCATTATTTCACTTAAACCTCAACTGTCTTCTGAGGAGCATATTATTATTATTACAGCTTACTGATAAGGAGACTGAGGCTTCCAGCAGTTCAATAACTCGAGGGAGAGCCACGTGATGTGAGTGTTACGACTTTATGATCCCTTAGGAATTTCATCCATCAGCTCTGTCTGGGATGGATGGAGAGGAGTCTGGACTCCAAGGGGCTTTCTGTGATGTTCCAGGCCTGAGGTCTCGGTGGTCTGGACTGGACTCTCAGCAGTGGATTATGTGAGACTTGGTAAAAGGAGGGGAGGCCACCCGCTAGGTGGGTGCGCTTGTGTAAGTGCTTGATGGGCAAGGGCTGAGATTCTGATCTGTAGACAAGGTCTGAACGAGCTGGTCTCTAACTCACTTCCCTACGGGGGCATGGAGACTGTCTTTATTTTGAGAACAACTTTATTAGCGCTAACTATGGGCTGACAATATGGAAAGTAAGCTTTCCTTGAACTGTAGGGAAGAGTTAACTATACTTTGTCGAGCTTACATTTCTCTTTCTGTGCGTAGAAATAAGGTATATTCATTATATCCAGAGCTAATTCACCGTTGGCATCTGATAAATGCATGAATCCTACATCTCTTTGGCCTTCAAGTCTCAAGGCTAACAACAGTTTTCGTTCTGTCATTAAACAAGACCTCTTTGATCATGGTCATTAATCTATAAAAATTCGTTTTTGTATATATGTTATATTTAAAATAAATTTAAATATGCCAATCTCTCTGAAACTATTCTTGAGAGAACAGAATTGTCAACTGTAACACAGGTCGCAAATACACCAATTACTCATGAACTCAGAGTTAAGAGGATAGTTAGATCTTCTTCCATCTTTGGATATTTAAACTGGGTTCTCATCTAGGGATCGCAAAGGGGGAAAAAAATCAATGAGGAGCTATTACTTACTCTCTGAAGAGGGGTTCTTCTGCCTTACCCGATTGGAGCTGTGAATAATTCAGCATGATCCCAGGCTCCTTCTTCCTTTCTTGAGGTTGAGCTTATTAAAATCGCATGGCCAGAAGACACTGGTGAGGAAATGGCTGCCACCCTCCATCTCAGCTGTCAGAACCCCCAATCTCAGCCCACTCTCTGGGGACACTGGGCTGCCATCAGCTGGGGATGTCCCATGGGTGAATGAAGAAAAGGAGGAAGAGCCGCTAAGTGTCTCCTGCACGCGGTAGTTTTTGTCCCTTCTCTCAGCGGCCATCCTGGTAGTGGTGGAAATGGGATGCTGTCTCCGTGTTCACTATTGATGAACTGAGTCATCCCTGTCGGCTGCCTCATTAAGTATTAAGAGTTCACTGTACTCTAGGTAAGTGCTAAATAGACAGGGCACCGTTTTAGAAGCTGTCCAAGACTAATCCATCTCCTTCAGTGAGATACGGAATCTCTAGAGAAAGCATCTAAACGAAAGAGTCAATTGATTACAGTCAGTGCTATGGTGTTTTCTTTTGGGGGGAGGGGAAATCTGATGACGCTACAAAAGATTTTTTGAAATAACTTTTGAAAGTGCTATGGTTCTATAGGAGCATTTTTTTTTTTTTCATGAGTCAATATATAAAGTTTCTAGGACCAACTAGGATTCAACTTGGAGGCTGAAAATGGTGGGAACCAAATGAGACTTTTAAAATCCTATCGACCCGGGTCAGATTTATTTAAGCGTTGTCAGGGAGATTGAAACTGAATGTGAAATCTGATTAATCGTGAAAGGAAGGAGGAAATCTGAGACGGACATCGTCACCAAGCACTATTCTGGCAGCAAACATTTGCCCACCATCTGAATCTTCCTTTGTCTCTGGTTGTAATCCTTCCCTCTAACCACCCACCCCCATCCCACTTCCTGTTCTTCCTCATTAGGTTAATGTTTTCCCCTCCTCCTATTTTCTCTCTTTTTCATCAGCTTATTTCATTTCTCCTGATGCTCAAGATAAAACCTGATTATTATAGAAGACTTTGATAGGAAAGTATAGAAGAGCAGAAAAACCTCATCTGAAATTCTACTACCAATAGACAAATTACTGTTACTTCATATATCCTTCTGCATTTCTTTCCATGTTGTAAATCATACTTTTTATATAATTTTTTATTCCAATTTTTATTTATAATTATAGGCATTAAAACTTGGCATCAAAACGTCTCATAATCATAATTTTAATGGCATCATAATACTCTACCATATGGATATTCATAATTTACTTAACCTTTCCTTTCAAGTTAAGTGTTTATGTGGTTCTAATTTTAGGCTGTTATAATGTTGTAATGATAAACCCTTGTGTGTAAATCGTTAACCATATTTTTGATAATTTGTTGAGGATAAATTTCTACAACAGGAATTATTGGCTCAAAAGGTACATACTTTTTTTTTTTAGTTTTAGTTTCTTCACAAACAATGACAAATTTCCTTTCAGAAAACTTGGGCTAGTTTCATCTTACCTAAATTTACCTACAATGAAAATTCTTTTTTCATTCAAGTATATGCTAATTTAATTGATGAGAAATAGTAACTCGTTTTTGAAATTGTCATTACTATGATTATGAGACAGGTTGAACTGGAAGAAATGGTTATGTTTCTCCTTTTTCAAGTTCTCTCTTCAATTGCTTTGTCTTTCCTATTCCTTACGTTTCCATCTTACATGAATTAATCCATCTTCAGGATGTATGTCACTTGGCTCCTCCTCTAGTCCCCCCACCCAACCCCCCCCCCCTTAATCCTTTGCTGCCTCTTATAGATTTCCCTCTCAAGGCCGGTAGGTTGACAACTCCTGGTTTACAGGTACCAAGCCCTCACAGGTGTTCGGAAAATGAATCCCAGTAGCTACTTAAATGGGTTCAGGAACACTTTGGATTTTATGGCTCTGGGAGTTGGTTAATGTTTCGGGCAACTCCAAGAGAAATGAGACCTTGTGTTGCTCAAATCTGTATGTCCAGCACCTGGAACAGAGCTGGCACACACAGAAGGCAAGGTGCTCGGTGCACATTTGTTTAATGAAAGGGCAAATCCTTTTCAAGTTTGCAGCTTCTTTGCAGTGATCTGGCTGTCCTCACCCACAGCCCTATCCCTGATCTCAAGAAAAGTACAAGAGGGCTGCCAAGCAAATTTGAAATTAATCTACGTTTTGCAATTTGTACAAGAATATAATTAGATTCCTTCTCCAGAGGTAATCCGTTCATGTAATCAGTGACGGTAGTTACTCGGCATGGAGCCTTAAAAAATTGCTGATGCCTCATGAAAATAAACACTTGCCTAGTAAAATTCTGTGCCCGGTACTAGCCATCTATCCGTTTTCTTTTTGTATGAGACATGGTATCTCCTCTGCAGCATGTCCACTTAGAGACAGAAGCCAGGTCTGTTCCCTGGAGGCTGGGAGGGCCCCCCTCAGTCACCACACCTGTGAGGTGCAGGGCTGCTGCTTTCGGTGGGAGGTGCAGAGCGGCATGGCCATCACCATCAATCAGGTATTTCTCCCATGCTGGCTACCCAGTGCTCACATAATTGGCCATCTGATACAGTCAGCACTGCTTGTTGCTATACAGCTTAACTCTTTTTTTTTTTTTTTTTTTTTGAGTAGAAGTGTAAGCATGAATTAAGCACCAATTAAACTCGTGTAAACAGGGGAGGAACTTCCTTTCTTCCTCCTTGGCTAACTTTGATTTTTCGTTCTCCTGCCAGAAAGCTTTCCCTAGCCCTGGGGTGTTGTGAGTCTTCAATTATCCTGCTTTTAACGGCAGGCAGGCCCGTGCCCAGCAGGGGCCCTGAGCCTCCCCTCCAAGGCCTGTGCGGATACACCAGTCAGGCCCCAAACCCGGGAAGCAAGAGGTTGGTAATGGAGGCATCACGCCCCGGTTGAGAAAAGCTTGAGAAGGTCGTCTGAGCACAGCTGTCAGCTGCCCTCTCTAGTAACCAGGGGGAAAGAGATGATGTCAGTTCCCTGGGCTGGGAAGTTCTTCAGTGACTTGGAACAGATGGAGGGAGAGTGTACTGATTTGCACGTGGTGATCCTGGAGGAGTCTGTCAGTTCTGAGATTAGTCTCCATCCTCCATCCTCGGCTCTCTAAAGGAGGTTGGGTGCCCCTCCTGTATATCGCTTTCAGCACACTTTGTACCGCAGTCATTTACCGTAGTGCTTGTCTACCCTAGGGCAAGGAACAGGTCTTATTCACCTTTTAATTCCAGGGTCTAGTATGGCATCTGGCACGTAGTAGTCATGAAAAACAATTCTCTAATGAGAAGAAGCTAAGGAGTGTAAGAGTGGAGTCGTTGCCTGCAGGGGCAGCTCAGAGCGTAATGGTGCCGACTCAGGATTGTTGAAAGTAGAATTTATATTGCTGTCAACTGGGTGAGCTGTGTTTTGAGGAAGAATTTTCTCCATTTTCCATATTCACTCCGGAAACCTTTCTCCAAGTGATGGTTCCCCAGAGCTCTTCCTCCATTTTCAGGCTGGTCCTTCTCACAGGTTCCTGTGCATCTCAACACAGACAGGCACTGGGAGCTAAACTGTGGGTGTTTTAACTCCCACGTCCTACTAGGGTATGTGTTCTGCCAGGGAAGAGTCTTAGCCTCTGGTCACACAGATGCTTCCAAGGAGCTCAGTGTTTGGGAAGTCAGGAGCACTCTGACTTGTACCTTTGCTGGTCAGAAGGATGTTGAGAATTCCATGCATCCCTGGGGGTTCTCCACCAAATAGTACTTCTCCCTTTTGAAAAATTGGCAGCACGTTGTTCAGCTTCTTCTTTTTTTTTTTTGGCGGTACGCGGGCCTCTCACTGTTGTGGCCTCTCCCGTTGTGGAGCACAGGCTCCGGACGCGCAGGCCCAGCGGCCATGGCTCACGGGCCCGGCCGCTCCACGGCATGTGGGATCTTCCCGGACCGGGGCACGAACCCGTGTCCCCTGCATCGGCAGGCAGACTCTCAACCACTGTGTCACCAGGGAAACCCTGTTCAGCTTCTTTGACTTCACTGTGCCTCTGTCTGTATCCCATGAAATAGTCTGGTCCCAGGACCAGCAGCCCCAGAATCACCTGTGTGGGCTTGCAAAATACCCGATTTTTGTCCTGCCAGTTCAGACTACTGAATCAAAATTGTAAGCAGGGCCCAGGAATCTGCATTTTAACAAACTGACAGTTATTCCTATGTGCTAGCTAAAGTTGGGTAACTCCTGCTCTAGGGCATGGGGAGTTGGTCTGCCTGAGATCAGTGGTCCTAAAAGATGTCTGGTCCAGATGGTGCCAAGGGATAGTAACTGCTTCCTTTCTACAGCCTGCTTCTTGCTGATTCATAGTTATATATAAAGCTTGGATATGAACTGTTGGGGTTAGAGTATGAATAAGATGGTGCAGCTGTCCTATATTGCGTAAAGTCCAAGATGTCTGCATTCATACATGAATCACTTTAATACACGGCACACTGGGGCACATCAGTGCCATGAAAGATGGGGAGAGGAGAGAGCGTTTTACTGAGGTTAGGATGATCTGGTGAGAGTTTAATGGGAGGTAGGATTCAAATTGGACCTTGAAGCGTGGCTAGGACTTCCCAGGCACACTCGGGAAACAAAGACTGTCTAGACTGCTGGAGCCGCTTGAGCAAAGTCCCGGAGATCAGGAGGATGCTGGGATTGTCCCGTGTGGCTGGAACGGAGAATGCACCGAGGCTTACTCATGGGGAGAAGAGACTGAAGGAGGGGTAAAACGTACATCAGGACTCTCTTCTGTTTGCCCAGGGTAGCCTTGGAACATTTTCTAGTGGGATTTGATGTGATCCCATCCTCTGGGTACCAAACCTGGTCCACGTGTTTGCATGACCATTCTATTTCCCCACGTTTGGGTTCACAAAGTCCTTTATTCCCTTTGTGTCATCTCACACCCCGCACCCTCAGAAGAGCTCTAGGCCATCTGCGCTTCTGTTCTATGTGGCAGAGCCGAGCCTTGGTGAGAGAGCAGAGGACAGAGAGAGAAGAGACATGGTTTGGTCATCCCTGCGTTGTCCACGCTACTGGAGGGACAGACGTGGGAGGTGACAGTCCACGACGGTGGGTGATAGCAGAGGCATTTCTATTTGGCTTTGCAGTGCACGGCGTGATTGCTGGCAGCAGGAACAGATTTACCTTCCTAATTAGGCGAATATTCAAATGAGCTGGCACTCCCTGAACACATGCCACCGAATTGCAAGGCCCTGTCAAAGAAATCGTATCCATTTTCATTTCAGTATTAATTATTTACATTAATACTAGTTGGAGTACTCTGGGGCATTAGCAGTAAGAGATCCCCATCATATTGGCTTCTATGGCAAATGGGCTCCCAGCTGTACATCTTCATTTGTGATTGAATTTTTTATGAAGCTGGGAATAACCTCTATCAAATTCAGAATCATTGAATCAAGCCTTCTGATTTATTGTAGTAAGGGATGTGTTATAAATTATACTGATAATAGTTTCCTGGTTTAGAATTCTTGCTCGAAGACGGATTTCTCTGTGTTGCAGTGTACACAGTAGGCTGGGAAAGGCCATTCGTGGTTCTAATTCCCTTTTGAATTTTAGTTTCCACTAAAGTACAGTCAGATGTAAATGATGGGCTGTACTCTAAGCCCATATGTGGATAGAGCAGAAGTTATAACCGTCAATAAAAGCATTCATCTTTCACTTATTCATCTCATCATGGAATTTTATAGCTGGAAGCAACATTGGAGATCATCTAATCAAACTTTATCATTTTAGTGATGAAGCCCAGAGAAAGTTAAAGATCTTGAGGCTGAGGTACTAAAAGTGTGTTTGTGGGGTACAGGCTAGCCAAGGGTAAAAAGAAAAGTGGATGGGTTAACAAAACCAAACCAAACCCTAAAAACCCTCTGAGGATAATGCCAGGTTGCTTGTCTACATATATTTCAGTCACCATACTTCCCAGGGGTCCATGATGGAGAGGTACTCCTACTTGTTCCTTAACAATTACCCACTGAGCCCCAAGAAATTGCCAGTCACCCTCTGAGGTCTTGGAGTGCGCTCGTGAACAAGGTGGGCATCGTCCTTGCCATTTGGATCTTACATTTCCCCTGGACACACTGTGCTTGTCTGCTGGCTTCAGGCCTGTCTACCCAGCTCAGCCTTCCGGCTCCTAGGTGTGTGATGTTTCTTAAGCTTGCCTGCTGTTTGGCTGTCTAATGAGAGCAAACAGAAGAGCACAAGAGGGATTTTTTTTTTCTCTCTGTTTAATCACCAGCAAAAGTTGGACTGGATGAGAGCAAGAGAAAGAGCAGAGCTGCAGTGATGTTCTCTGATTCCAGCTTCTCAGCGTTCTCTGGGAGGCTGGCCAAGCAAACGCCCTCACCCAGAGGCCGCTGTGCATGTTGGGAGAGACCGGATAGAGGGAGCTCGGATCTCAGGAAGGGCTTGTATGGAGGGGGAGAGGAAATGGAAAGGTTCCCCAGCATCTCTGACTAAACCACATGCAAGTTCGGGAAATTACGGAGATTAGGTGGAGAGGAACTAGACAAAGGGAAAGATGGGAACGAGCGAGGGGAAAGCAGATGTGCGAGTGTGTGTGTGGCGGTGGTGATGCGGTTACCAGAGCTCCTGAGAGGAGTCATGAAAGCCCTGAGCAGAACTTCTCTCTCCCCTGGGCACAGGCAGACATCACCCGCGGGAGGGGAGGCAGGCGCTGGGGCATCGTATCTGTGCCCTGTGCACATGTTGAAAGAAGATAACAGAGCCAAGTCAACTGCCTGGGGCCTGCACCTTTCCCAAGATACAGAAGATTATTTAAAAGGGATTGTCTCTGTCCGTCCAAGAACAGTTGCAGCGTATGGGATGGGTGAAGAGCTAGAATAAAGTAATCCAGGATAAGGGAAGGCCTGGGAAAGAAGCTGATGAGACACGCCTTGAGAGTGGGAATACTCAATGAGAAAACTATTAAAGTAGCAAAAAATAGGTAAATATTTATCTGATGCTCTGACAGGGGAAAGATTTTCTAAGCTTAAGGGAAATCACAAAGGAAAAGACTGATAGGTTTGTCTACATTCAAATTAAAAACTGTGCAGGCCAAACATTAATAAAATCAAAAGGTAAAGAAACCTGGGCAAATACTTGCAACAAACACCAACAGATGAGACATTAGCTTTCTTAATACAGTAAGAGGGCATGTACATAGATTCAGAGCCCAATAAATAAATGTGTAAAGGATTTGACGAGGTTGCCTAAAAGAAGTCCACATTTCTAATAAACGTGAAAAGTGTTCAGTTTCACCAAGTAATCTGAGATGCCAATTAATATAGTAATAACATATCTTTTGCCAAACAAAATTAGAGAGCTCTCATTCATCGTTGGTGTGTCTGATATAAGCTTACTTGAAATATATTTGGCTGTATTTATCAAAAGCCTTAGCATGTTCCGACCCCTGGACTAAGTAATTTCACTGGTGGCGCAGTGGTTAAGAATCCGCCTGCCAATGCAGGGATTGTGGGTTCGATCCCTGATCTGGGAAGATCCCACGTGCCGCGGAGCAACTAAGCCCGTGCGCCACAACTACTGAGCCCGCGAGCCACAACTACTGAAGCCCGCGCATCTAGAGAGCCCGTGCTCCGCAAGTAAGAGAAGCCACCGCAATGAGAAGCCTGCGCACTGCAACGAAGAGTAGCCCCCGCTCGCCGCAACTAGAGAAAAGCCCGTGCGCAGCAACAAAGACCCAACGCAGCCAAAAATAAAAATTAAAAAAAATGAAAAAAAGGGCTGCTATCCTAAGGAAGCAGTCTGAAATACACGTAAAGTTCTATATTCAAATTGTTCATCGCTAAAAACCAGTAATGATCTTAATGCTCTAGAATGGGGGGTAAGGGTTAAACAAAGTATGCCTCAGTCATATGGTAGATGATGCTGTAACCAGTACGTGGGATGTTTCTGCAGAATTTTTAAAACCATGAAGAAATGCTTACATATTGCATGTTAATTGAAAAAAGCAAAATGCAAACATATGTAGACTCTTTCCAATTAGAATGTTACAAGGAACTGTATACGCACATGCAAGGAAAAGGGCTCCGAGGAGATAACAAAATGTTAACAGTGGTTATCTCCTGATGGTGGGATTATGAGTGATTTTTTTTAAGAGTTTTTTTTTTTTGTATTTATTCCTGTAAGCATGCGTGGTTCACTGAAATAAAACAATAACAGCAAGAAAACCACATACTTTATTTGAAAGTAAGAAGAGGAGGAGGTAAATAGAGCACCGTGAACTGGGGAACGGGGTGATGTCAGTGGAGACACATAGCCAGGGAGCTGAGTCAGCAGGTTGTGTAGCTGGTCCCCAGGGTTGGAGCCCGGGAGTAGCGCATGTTGTAGATGCAGGTAAGTCACAACTGGAAGCCCAGGAATAGATCTGAGTCCGGATTGGAAAGGCCCTACTTCTCTGTGGAGGCAAAGGGTGGTCTGTGTTATAACCTCCAGGGCCTGGGAAGAGAGACCACCAGGCAGCCCCTGGAAGGTTGGTGCCTGTCCTCACCTGACTTGGGGTGTAATAAAAGCCATACTTGTGACGTGTCTTGACTGTGTAAAACCTGCACCCCGAGATTCTCTGACCTGCAGGAACAATACCTGTGCTATTCAACTGAAGTATCATGGACCAGGTAGGGAGGTAACATTGCAGAGAAAAAGTGCGCAGACCAGGCATGTGAAGCCCCATTGCTGAGGGGAAAATCACTCCTCTTTGCGATGGTAGCAGTGAGTGAACCTGGGCAGGTCACACCAGAGGGTGGCTGGGCAGCCCCCTGCCTGGGTGTGCCTTTGCGGGTTACCTGGTCACTCTTTGTGCCTGTGTTCCCCACAGCCGCCCTGGGACCCATAGCGCACATGCTCCCAGAGGTCTGTGTGGTGAGGGGTGCAGTTTGTGGTCAAGGAACAGAAGGAAATTGTTACGTCCCCTTGGAAGAGCTGAAGCCTTTATCTCCAGACTTCTTAAAAAGGGCTCTAAGTAGGTGACATCACCAGCTATGTGTCGCTTAGCTCTTGGGTGTCAGGATGTCTTTTCTTTGCCCAAATAAGGAGAGATGGACAGATGTTTCCCAGTAATCATCACAACTGAGAAGAGCAAGGGGGAACTGATACAAGCTTCATTTTTGTGTGTGTGTGTGTGTGTGTGTAGCTGACTCAAATATCCTGACTTCATTCCTGAGCTCAAATGCTTGTACACGTGTGTGCACACAATACCCTTTTTCCATAACGTTTTCTTCATATCTGGGGATATCTTAGGTGGGTTCACTGAGAAGCAGGCTCTCTTAGCTGCTATGACAAAAACATGGTGGACTGGGAGGCTTAAACAACAGATGTTTATTTTCTCAGTTTTGGAGGTTGGAAGTCCAAGATCAACGTGCCTACCGGGCTACAGGTGTGTTCTGGTGAGGGCCCACTTCCTGGTTTGCAGATGGCTGCCTTCTTGCTACGTACATTTTCACGTGGTGGAGGGCAGAGAGAGGAAACAGTCTCTCTAGGGTCTTTTCTTGTAATCACTAATGCCATCAGGAAGGCTCCAACTTCATGACATAATTACCTCGCAGAGTCTCCGTCTCCAAAAGCCAGAGCGCTGTCCCTGGTCTGCCATGGCAGGCTGGTCCGCCCGCCCGCCCGCTTCTCCCTGTGCGGCGCTGTTGGGCAGCTGGCCGACGCGCTCCTCCGCCGGGTCTGAGCGTCGGGAGGGTTTCAGCATATGAATTGAGGGGGTGCACAATCGTTCAGTCCATAACATAGACCTTGAGACTGAGCTTTGCATGCAGAGAGTTTACTGGGAAATGCCCTGTGAGGGAACAAGAGAGGGAAGCAGGATTGGGCAGAAAGAACAGCTAGATGCTAATGGAGTTGTGACAGAGACCTCAGCTGATCGCACAGGGGGCTTTGGAGCTGGGATAGCCCTTCAGAGTGTCCTGAGTTAAGGCAAGGCATTGACCTGTCACTGGGGTGCAGGCTGCTGCTTGGAAGGCATGTAGCCTTGGGTAAGGCGGCTCCCTTTGGCTAAGGACAATGACCAGGGAGAGTCTCAGCTGTGAGCCTCAGTGCTGCAGAGGGATCTGGTGGCGAATCACAGCATCCACTCCAGGGGGCAGCAAGAGTCTCAGAACACCTCCATTCTGACAACTGCCCACCACCCTGGGCCCATCTGTGGGTTTCCAACAGCAGGATAGCTTTCTTGATGGTTCTAGGCATTGCATCAGGGAGTCAGGGCTTGTCCACAGGACTTGGTGGTCCTCCTCCAGAATATCATCGACCTCACATATAAGTGAACGTGGGCCATTTCCCCCCTGCTTTTAGGGAGCTAAAGTTGGTCACTTTGGAGTGGCACTCTCCAATAGAAATAGGAGCCGTAGACTAAAAACTTTTAATATTCACTTTTTAAAAAATGAAAAGAAACAGGCAACGTTAACCTTAATAACGTAGTTTAACCTAAAATAATCAAAATTTTATTTCAACATATAATCTATTTAAAAAATTTTAATAAGTTATTTTAAAATTTTTGGTACTAGGTCTTTGGAGTCCAGTGTAAGTTACAGTGTCCATCTGGACCAGCTACATGTCAAGTGCTCAGTAGGCGTGTGGCTCATGACTCCTGTATTAGATGGCTTAGAAAGCAATTTCTTTCTGCTATGAATTCCACTGCCCCCCCCCCCGTACCGATGAATAAAATGAAAGTTTTCTTGGAGGGAGTTTAGGAAGCCAGTAATTCAAATTCATCACCATTCATATTAAAAAAATATGTGTAAAGTACAGGGCTGGATCTGTTTTGTGTGTGTAGCACTAAGAAGGCTATAGCTTCCTTCTAGAGGCCTCTAAGCTTCTGTTACAGTGTTTGCTATTTAAGCTTCTGAATCTACACGGTCCATTTTCAGGGTCTTCTGGACTCTGGGCCAACTTTCAAGAGATGATATCGTTTATGATGAGCTGAAAACAACAACAATAACAGCAACAAACCAACAACAACCTGAACCTAAGAATGTGAGCATCAATACCTTAAAAAGTCCCAAGATACTGGGATATTAGGCCATAAACGTAGAAGATACTCTTCTCTCTTCCGTGGGTGATGATACCTTTACTTTCCCAAAGTAGAAAGTTGATGATTTTCTCTGTTGCCAATGAGGACAAGAATTTCTGTGAGTAGAAATTTTACTTTTAAGAATGTTTGGGGGTAAAACTTTTTAATTAATTGGATTATATTTTCACCCCAAAGACAATGCTATCAGAAGTGAGTTAGATCTACCTTTCTTTGACTTTGGCAAACCCCAGGATGGATTTTCCAGCTACAAGCACTTTTTGCTCTCATTTACATAAAGCAGATTGCTTTCTTACCCTCCCTTGCTCTGGGTATGCTTGTGTTCCTTTTGTTACCCTCCCCTGCTCTGGGTGTGCTTGTGTTCCTTTTGTTCGTTCACATCTCTGTTTTTCTCCTCTTCCTGGTGATTTGGTACCTGCCAGCTTTTGGAAAGTTCTCCGAAAGGTGGGTGCTGGCGAGGCTGCCCTTGGACTTTCTGCTCTGTGTCTCCTCTGGGCAGGAAGCCTACGGAAACCCTCTCTGTGAGGTCAGAACATCATCGCTTCCTTTCAGATCCCTTTTTGATCCAAAGTGGTTTCCTCCTTCCCCTGGCTCGTCTCACCCCAGAAATCAACATGGCAGATTACTTAGAATTTATCTGACTCCTCAGTTACAAGCTTCGGCAAGATTTGGGCGCACGTGGTGATGCTGGTTTCCGTTAGATCTCTTTAAATAGCTTTGCCTTGCTTCCTTCAGAGCAGGGCTAACTGATAGAAGCGTGGTGTGAGCCATATACTAAACTTTTAATTTTCCAGTAATTGCATTTTTAAAAAAAAGTGAGGGCTTCCCTGGTGGCGCAGTGGTTGGGAGTCCGCCTGCCGATGCAGGGGACGCAGGTTCGTGCCCCAGTCTGGGAAGATCCCACATGCCGCGGAGCGGCTGGGCCCATGCCATGGCCGCTGGGCCTGCGCGTCCGGAGCCTGTGCTCCGCAACGGGAGAGGCCACAGCAGTGAGAGGCCCGCGTACCGCAAAAAAAAAAAAAAAAAGTGAAAAGAAACAGGTGACATTATATTTAATACTGTATTTTATTTAACCCTGTATATCCAAAATAACCTCATTTCAGTGTCTCATCAACACAAAAAATTATTGAGATATTTTACATTCTTGATTTTCATACTAAGTCTTCAGTACCTGGTGGGCATTTTACACTTAGAACACATCTGAATTTGAGTGCTAAGTTTTCATCAGAAATATTTGGTCGGTATTTACAGTTCAAAAAATTTACAGTAGAAAATGTGGATTCCCATATCCAAGTTGTTCCAAACACACGTAAAAGTTTTTCAGTAACTAGATTGAGTACCTTCCAAAATCAGTTTTCTTTATTTATCCGTATTAATAAAACTGGTTTATCAGTGAAGAATGAATTGATTTGACTTTGAAGCAAAGTGAAAAGTAGTCCTACTAAATAACATTGTGTTTAATGAAAAAAGACGTTATATTACTTTCATTTTAAAATATAAACTTAAGAGTAATTAAAATTGTGTCAAATTAAAAATTCATTTTCTCGATCACAGTAGCCACAATTCAGATGCTCAATTCAGGCACATGTTGCTATCTTAGGATATTTTAAAGCCCTGTTGAATTGAAAAGAACAAAATATAAACAGAACTTTATAGTGTTTTTTTCCACAGTATCTCTCCGTTTGGTTATTTTCAAGTGTTTCGTTTTAAACGTGTGTATGTGTGTCTTCTTTAACTACCTTTCTGACTCTTTATCTGGGATTATAACTGCTGTTTTTCTACCTTTTAATTGCAGTGGATTTTTCCTGTCTTTCCGATATCGTTTTTCATCTCACCCTCCATCCAGCTTTTTTACTTCCCCTCTCTCCTTCTTTCATATCTGACTTTCTTTATGAACTAGTCATACAGTGTATTTTTTAAATTAATTAATTAATTAATTTTTGTGGTACGCGGGCTTCTCACTGCTGTGGCCTCTCCCGTTGCGGAGCAGAGGCTCCGGACGCGCAGGCTCAGCGGCCATGGCCCACGGACCCAGCCTCTCCGCGGCATGCGGGATCCTCCCGGACCGGGGCACAAACCCGTGTCCCCTGCACTGGCAGGCGGACTCTCAACCACTGCGCCACCAGGGAAGCCCACAGTGTATTTAAAAAAAAAAAAAAAAAGATTTTGTTTTTAGAGGAAGCTGTAGGATCACAGCAACACCGAGTGGAATGTACAGAGATTTCCCACGTACCTCATCCCCTGCCCCGCATGCACAGTCTCCCCCATCATCCACGTCCCCCACCAGAGCAGTGTACCTGTTACACTCCATCAACCTACACTGACACCTCGTCATCACCCGAAGTCCATAGTTTACCTTAGGTTCACTCTTGGTGGTGTACATTCTGTGGGTTGGGGAAATGTCTAATGGCATGTATCCATCACTGCAGTATCATACAGGATGATATTTCACTGCCCTAAAAATCCTCCGTGTTCCACCTTTTTAAAAAATTATTTTTTTGTATTGAATAATTTTGAATTCTCAGTAGTTTAAAAAAAAAAGAGAGACAGTTTAGATTTTTCCCTTACTCTAAAATAAAATTTAAGCAGACCTGGAACACTTGATTGATTTCCTTTCCTTGAGGGTCATTGACTAACAAAGGGGGAAAATATCCCTGCTACTAAATCCATCTGAGGTCAGCTAGGCACTCTGTGTTGGGTTTTGCAGAGAGGGCTGCTGGGATAGTCACTTGCTTTTTCGGTCTGACCCCAACAATTAGCTTCTGTTTTGAGATGAAAAAGAGCACAGAAGGCTCTCAGCTCTTCTATCCTTGCAAGGGGCGAAGGGAGGTCAGCTCTGCATTGTGGGGTTATGGTCGCCATGGGAAGTGATAAACAGCATCTTAGCCAAGGATGTGAGATGCTTATGAAGCGGAGGGAAAGGTCAGCTGGGAGTGGGTGTTGTCATCGGACAAGATCTGGGGGGAGAGGGGACTGAGGCAGGGCCCTCAGGTTAACTTGGGCCAGTAGATGTGTGACCTTGAGTAAGTCACTCTCCTCCTCCGACCTCAGCTTCCTTCCTCATTGTCAGGTTCAGCTGCCTCTGTGTGGTTCTTCCACTGTATTAGCCTGTGAGTCCAGATCCACGTTTTTAGAACACACTCATTCCTACTGCCAGGCAGGCGCCCAGTTACAGAACTGAGAAGAGGTTAAATCAAGCAGTTACATTATTAAAGGCAATGGGGAGAAGGAATAAAATAGTAGCTAATGTATTTCCATGTGCCATTTTCACTCCCCAAATAATTCAAGTCTGCATGAGTTGTTTTTGCTTGACCCCTTAAGACCCAAACATGTATCCACCATGCACGCACATCCTCCAGATGCCTGGCCCAGATATGGCCTGGCACTCTGAGCTTTCCTCTACAACTGGCAGAAGAGGCAAACTGGGGCCTCTTGGGATGTGGATGTCTTGGGAGCATTTCACATAGTTCAGTCTTACTCAGTTTGCCAAGTGTTTATTGAGTATCTACTTATCTTTTTTTTTTAATTAATTTATTTTTGGCTGCTTTGGGTCTTCGTTACTACGCGTGGGCTTTCTCTAGTTGCCGTGAGCGGGGGCTACTCTTCGTTGCGGTGCGTGGGCTTATCATTGCGATGGCTTCTCTTGTTGCGGAGCATGGGCTCTAGGCGTGCGGGCTTCAGTAGTTGTGGCATGCGGACTCAGTAGTTGTGCACGGGCTTACCTGCTCCGCAGCATGTGGGATCTTCCCTGACCAGGGCTTGAACCCGTGTCCCCTGCATTGGCAGGCGGATTCTTAACCACTGCGCCACCAGGGAAGTCCTACTTAATTATCTTTAAACCTATATTTTTAGGCTCATATTTTGTGCCAGTCCCTGAAATAAGCATTTTATAAAGATCAGCTCATTCACTTACGTGTGAAGATAGGCAGATCCTTTAAAATAAATTCACCAACACAGTTCCTATCATCCAGAAGCTTATAGAATACTTTGAGGTGTATAATATGTCTGCAGGAAACAGTTAAGAGTCCAAGGCATTGTTTTATTAAGTGCATAAGAGATAGTAAGTGCTTCAGACATTCACGGAAGGGAGAGATCAGTTAGGACTAGAATTGAGTCATGACGATAGTTCTCCGGGGAGACGTGGGGGGGAAGGAAGATAGTTTTTTGAGTAGGAATAATATGGGTTACAGTTTTAGTTATGGTTGACTGGTAGGTATATGAGAAATAAAAGACACACAGGTAAGTCATTGTTCAATGAACAGATGAATGGCTTCAAGCTTCAGGTAGGGTGACCGAACCTAGTTAAGCTGTTGAAGGAGAATAGTTTGTGATGACGACATGTCCAGTTGGAGATGCTTGTGGACACCTGAACTGGAGTGTAGATAAGAAACCGAGGGAGGAATACAGATTGAGAGTCATGGAGTAGAGGTGATCGTGAAGTCATAAGTAGGATGTGTTTCCTAAATGAAGGAGAGTGAAGGCCAGAGTCACGTGAAGTGCACAGGGCTTGCACTTGGGGGCAGAAGGGGTCAGAAAAGGGCACAGAGAAGGGGTGACCAGAGACATGGGAGGAAAGCAAAGAAGTGTCACATCGAGGGGTCAAGGAGTGAGGAGGTTTCCTGGTGTGGCTGCCACCTGTGCCTCTTGATAGCGGGAGGGACAGCAGAACCCTGGACAGGCCAGAGGCAGAACCCAGGGTTCTTCTGGATGAGGACGAAGAAAGGACTCAGTGGAAAGAGGTTTGTTCATTTCATGCTCATAGATAATTTTGCTCAGAGGCCTGGATGTTACTATAGGACGATTGCCAGAGTTGAGTCTTCTTTCGAGTACACTTTATAAAATGGAAAAACACAACAAAAAAATCTGAGAGCCTGTTGAGTTTACAGCACAGAGAGGAATCATTGAGGTCTCAGAACTGTTTCCCTTCCCTGCTGAGAATCCTCTTCTGCAAACTTCCTTGTTTCTGCAAATAATGCACGTATGTTTTCACTTGTCCCCCAGCTCAGATGCAGCCCCACTGCACTCGTAAGCCAGCTGCCCTGACAGAGCTCCATATTATTTGGGAATGTCTGTAGATTTTCAACTGAAATAGAGGCAGGAGAGTCAGCATGCTATGAGCAGATCTGCTTCCAAACCTAATCCCAAATCCACATTCTTTGCGTTGTGTAAGTTGTCCAATGAATGTCCTTATGGCGCATAATGTTGTCATGAGGAATCAGATGTAAATCCACTTCCATTATGTAAACAAGCACTATTTGGATCTCATTCCAGAACCACCATCAGGCTGGAAAAGGGTTAGGAGGTAAGGATGGAAATAGAGGAATTGGGGAAACGTTTTGTTTTGGTTTTTTTTCTGAATTCTGATTAAACCTGTAACTTCTGGAGATTTCTACACACTCAACAAGAGCCCGTCTGGCTTTGGCTTAGCACAGCCTACGTTTTGTTCAGACTTGTTTCTGAAGGGGTTCATTCTGACTAAGAATCAGATTCTTCCAGGTCCTAGACATCAACGGAAGAACGGCAGCAACTTCTGTACGTTTTTGTTGATGTTCATTTCAATGGAGCCGTGCTTATTTTAGTTCAAATCAAATCATAGCATCAAATGTTTATTATTCCCTGAGTAAAATGGAATTGAAAAGTACTTACAGGTGAGTGGCCCCTTGCCCTACATTGATGCAAGTGGCATTTTTTTCCTTCATGATTTCAGCAAGTATCTATCAGGTCCAGTTTATCAGGCAAGGGGATTTTGAGACTACAAAAGGCTGTTTGGAGTGGTATCTATTTTTCAGGAGCTTACAGCCTACGTGGAGAGACAAGAATAACTCAAATAAAAGGATTTTAAAATAATCTGGCTAAATATATAAAGTATTTTATAGTATAGCCTGTGTGCTTAGGAATTCAAAGGAAGTTAAGTAGTATTAAGTGATGCAGTAACCAGAGACGGCTGCTTGGAGGAGGTCGAGTCATGAACTGGATGGACCATATTGGATGGTAGAGTTAAAACTGGAAGAAATATTGAAGCTGGAAAACAGCCTAAACATATACAAAGGTACAGAGGCTTGGTGGAGGTGGAGAATTTGTGTTGCAGAGGATGAAATTGGGTAAACTAATTGGGGTTAGGTTATAGAAAGTCCTAAGTGCCGGACTTACCAATGCTGTGTTCCAGAAGGACGTGGAACCTGTGCAGGTTTCCAGTAGGAGAGTGACGGCATAGAGAGAATGTCCAGTCACCTCTAGCACTCTTTTCTCCATTACCAAGCATTATTTCTTTAGAGCACTTTTCACTCTCTGCAATCAGTATGTATCTGTTTACTTCTTATAGCTCTTGTACTCCACTAGGATGTGAGTGCCTTGAAGTCAGGGACCTTGTCTGTTAGACTCACTGCATGACCCTTCCTAGCATGAGGAAGAATGCATGGTTGAGTAGTGTCTCTCTTTGTCACCATGTCTCTGTCCGTGTCTGTATATATAGCTCTATCTCTGCCCCTGTCTCTACTTTTACTCTCTCTGGAGAAATGTATACTCACAAAGTATTGTGTACAATTTTAAGCTGCTCCCATCACCCCAGACCCATGAAGGACCCTGCAACCAAGTTAGGATCACACATTCTGTTCAAGGAATTTGAGTTCAGCCACCTCTCCATGGCGTCTCCCTCTGTCACCAGGGGAGGGGTTTTTCTTTGGGTCTCTTATTCTTTTTGCCAGTGGGGAAAGGGAAAGAGGGTGAGCAACATGCTTTCTTCATCTCTGTACCTCCAGTGGAGGATGTAGTGGAAGAGGGAATGAGAGAGGATGTCTGGCAGCTTCTTCAACAGGTGGGAGCAGTTAGTACCGAGATGTCTCCAGTGTCTGATTGGAGGTCTGATGTCTCCAGGCCAGGTGAAATATAGGAGGCCGAGTTAAATTTGAATTTCAGATAAACAATGAATAATTTTTTTAGTGCAAGTATAGACTTCTGTTAAAGCAAGTATAAGTATATAAGCATGTCCCCACTATTTCCTGAGACATACTAAAAAGTTACTCATGATTTATCTGATATGCAGATTTAACTGGGTGTCCTGTTTTTTTCCCCCCGAACTCTAATAATCCTAATTAGGATCTAAGGGCTTTTACAAGGTCCTAAAGGCACCATCACATCTACTGACTCAGTCCTCTGTTAATACGCATACAACCCATCTACGCCTTCCCTTCCTTTCAATTCTATTTCCATAGTCCCCTGCAAATTGTCCCTTAAGTCACAAAGATTTTGTTGTGTGCACGGAGCCGGAATCTCTCCTTATTGTGATTTTCCAACTTTCTGCTGAGATTTCCTGCTGAGATTTCTGGGATGCAAACAGTGAGGGTAGTTTGCTATCAGTGGTTCCCTTTAGAAAAGAGTGGAGAGCTGTTCTAGCTGGGAAGGGCAAAAATGGGGCTGATGGTGGAGGGGCAGAGGAATGCCTGGTTAAGGGAGGGTGTTAGCTGATGTTGAAGCATGAACAGTTGGCAGTCACGTGGGAAACAGTGAGAAAACAAGCCCTATCGCGATGTGCCCGACTGAGGGTGGGGTTGTTAGGAAAAATGGAATGTGGTAGCTCCCTGGAGTATTTTCTGCTGTAAACAGGAAGTTCGTCTTCTGCCGTTGCAACAGGTGATGATACAATTTCATGTCTTCCCTGGAGATGCTTTTCAGAGTAGCAGAATTTTAAAAACAAATTCTATGTGGTTATATTAAATCGAATATGAGACTCACCTCCCTCTAATATCATTGTAATAATTCAGAGACAAACTCTAGGGGAGATGATTAATTCCACATAGGTGTTACTCTCTTTAAGGAAACAGACTCTGTAAACTTACAGAGCCAAAGGGGAGTAGTGGTGAATTCATCTGAAAGAAAGGAAACTTTCAAAATGAAAGCTTTTCAGGTGGAAATTGGTGATACTAATAATTACGGTAGGAACAACAATGATGACTACTCTTAGCTCAGTTACTACTTAAGCAACTGTGCTTGCTTGGCGTCTTATACTGAATGTATGCATTGCTGCCAGTTTCGCAAACGCTCTGCAAGGTGGCTGTTATTAACACAGTTTTCCATAGGTGGAAACAGTCTCGCAGAGTCACATGGCTGGTGAATGGTGCGCCGAGGGTTTGAACTCAGCAGTTGCTGACTCGAGAGCCCATGCTCCTCTGGGGCCATCTCACCAGCACTGGAGCCAGTGTGTGCAGCATGCAGTGCTGGGAACACTCCCGGGAGGAGGGAACTACGTCCTAGGAATTGCGAGTGTTGAGTCCAGAAATGCTCAAGCAAGGGAGGAATCCTGATTTGAATAAGGGCGCAGGGTGGCGGAATAATCAGAGGAGAAATCTCAGAGTTTGGAAGGTGCTTCAGAGTCCTCAGGGTCCTGAACACCTGAACCACTCCCAGGCCTCATGTGTAGGGTCCTGGCCACCACGACCTCAGCCTTCTGCTGGAGCCTAATGTGTCATCTGTGTGAAATAGGTACACAGCGAACTCACTGGATCCCTATCACAGCCTGATGCCCAGGCTGAGGTTGCCGTATTACATACAGGATGCTCAGTTACATCTGAATTTCAGGTAAACAGCAAACATGTTTTTAGTATAAGTATGTCCCATACAACATTTGAAACATACTTATACTAAGGATTTATTTGTTGTTTATCTGAACTTTGAATGTAAGTGGGCATCGTCTTTTTATTAGCTGTTCCTGATAGCGCTGGTCCAGGCTCCTGCCTCCTTTTGGGATGGGTTTCTGGCCCGCTTGCTTTTCCTCTTCAATCTGAATCTTGTCTGTTAGGCAGGTTAGTAGAGCTTCAGGTCACTTTTAAGCACTCATGTGTTAATTTACTGAATCTTCATACTTAACCCTATGAGTAAGTACTGTTATTATCATTCAGTTTTATAGATGAGACAGTTGAAGTACAGAGAGGTTAAGTAACATGTTCAAAGTCACACAGCAAGTGAGAGGCAGAGGAAGGATTTGAACTGGGCAGTCTAGCTCCAGAATCAGTGTTCTTTTCCACTACCTTGTACCCCCTCTTGTGTAATTGGGACAGAACCAGAAGGAAATACATTGAGACGGAAAGAAAGCATGGTGGAGTGGAGAGAACCGTTCAGTGGCTAGAGCTCAGAGGAAAGAGCAGAGGGTGGAGGAAAGAGAACCTTTCTCACAGGGGCAGAGCAGGTTCTCGGTACCCACCTTCCCTCCGTCCTCCCGAGACCTCCTGATAGCATCCTCTCCACAGCCAGAGGCTCCTGCCGAGCCCTGGGCCACTCACAGCTCTTCCACCCCCTCCCCAAGATATGCTAAATCAGTTTCTCTTTCCCACTGTAGTGTTTTAACCTTCTTCACCAAGTGGAGCCCTGACCAGCGTGCCTCAGGGTTCCTGAAAAGCCTTTTTCACATCAGACAGGACCAAATGGGTCTAATTTCACTACAGTCTTTCTGAAAACACTTATGGGGGACATTTCTCCAAACTCCAGGCTGTGGGAAAGGAAGACTGCACCCCCCGCCCCCTTCATAGACCTTTACTTTGTATTCAACTTGGTGTTTCCTTAAAGGATCAGCTTTAATAGTCTCCCTTAGGCCTGTGTGCCGTGGGGCTCCACCCTGAAGATACAGTGATGGGTAAGAGGTTCCCAGTCTAACTCGTATGGGAACCCCTCAGTCCCCAAGGAGGAAGCACTGTCTTTGCCAGTCCCAACCCACAGTATTCTCTCCAAGGTTAACAGACTCATTTCTTTCTTTTTTTGCGGTACGCGGGCCTCTCACTGTTGTGGCCTCTCCCATTGTGGAGCGCAGGCTCAGCGGCCATGGCTCACGGGCCCAGCCGCTCTGCGGCATGTGGGATCTTCCCGGACCGGGGCACGAACCCGTGTCCCCTGCATCGGCAGGCGGACTCTCAACCACTGCGCCACCAGGGAAGCCCTTCATTTCTTTAACTTATTAGTAGACTTGGCCTTAAAATGACATGTTTTCCTCAGGCTGCCTCCCCCTGGGATTTTCATCTGAGGATGCCCGCAGCTGCACCCCGGAGGACCTCACATGAGGGGCAGCACGCTTTACCCTTCCCAGGGTGCAAGGGAAGTCACACTGCTCTTTGCAATTTCAGTCAACTTGATGCTTTCTTTTATCATTTAATTCTTTTCTTTTTCTGCTTAGGAGGAAGGAATTTCTCCAAGATTTCTATTTGCTTAAGGCTTAAAAAAATGGGATTCTACTATGCATTAGTGTTCTTTTTCAAGCTGCTTTGAGATAACAAGAGAAAGATTTTGTCAAGCTACAGAACTGACTTGAGGACTGGACTTCCAGTCCCCTTCCCCATTTGGGTGTCTGAGCCCTCTCGCCTGCATGCACAGCTGCAGAGGCTGGAGCACAAGCTACCTCATCTTCTAATGTTGTCCATGTTTGCTGTTCTCGAAAGGAACAAGGCAGCCATGTGAAATTGTGAACTCTTCAATAATCCAAAGGGAAACCGGTCGAAATGTGAGAGTAGCTCTGGTGGTAAAGCTGAGAATCAAGAAATGAGAATTCCTTGGGCCTGTATTTCTGTTCCTGTGGATTTGATCTCTATCTGGATTGTGGAGGTAGGAAACAGACTGTTTCACAGATTGAAGGGTACAGGTTTAAAGCTTTGTGATAACCATAGTAGCTAATGTGTTATCTGCTAATTCTGCACATCTCCTGGGTCTGCTTAGCTTTTGCATCCGTATTAGTCTTGGATTAGAGTTGCAGGCTGTAAAAACTAAAAGACACCATAGAGACTGTCTAGTTCAGTCTCTTTCCTGGAAGTCTAACCATGTTGAAGGGTGTCCAAAGTCACAAAGCCAGTAGCGGCACAGCTGGAACCAGGTGTCCTGACCCTCGGTTTGGGGCTTTTTGCTGGTTTTGCTTCATTTGCCCCAGCTTCGTTCTCCGGGCCCTGGGAAGCTGACCCTGATGGCCTGCATTACCTCTGGGCCCACTTACTCTCGGCTTTCCACCTGGGTTTGGTCAATGGGAGGCGAGGCCAGAGGAAAAAGGTGGCTTTCTCCATGGGCACCACGCCCCGCCTTCTGCATCCTCCCGTGCTGCAGTGCTGGGCTCCTTTAAGGCACGGGTCCTGCCGCGGGGTGGGAGGTCTCCTCCACTGCTCTGACTCTTCCCAGCCTCACAGTTCCCTCCCCTTTTCCCCCAGGCCTAGGGGCGGTGATAGCTTCCCTTTCGTTGCCAATCCCTGGGTGCTTCACTGTCCCTTAAATTCTGCACAAAACTGTGCTCGGTGCCTTCCTGAAACTCTCTTCAGTCAAGTCCACTTGAGTGTGTTCTCCCTACCCTGTTGGGTCCTGACAGTTCCAGGCACTTCCCTCCTCCCTGGGCTATTGGATCTTAAATCAGCGGCCTCACCAGCTCCAGGCTTCTGCACTTTCTAATCCCCTGTAGCAGGTGTATCTTGGTTTACACAATAGCTGTGCTCCGGAAACTGCATTAAGTTACACATGTATTAGTTGAGCTGCTACTTTTCTATACTATTTTCATTTCAGATACACATTTTCCCTTCATTTTTGAGTGCCTTACAAGGAGTGGTAGCTCCTAAGACTAGGGACCTATAATCCCACCACAAAAGGAGCAGAGAGCCTCCTCCTATAATAAAGCCTGCATTTGGATCCCAGGGCAAAGATAGACGCCTTTTGGTAAAAGGAGTTCCGCCACCCTGTCCCCTTCTTTTCTCCCTTCAAACTTTTTGCTTATTTGTGAGTTTGGCTTTTTGCCTTTCAAAATGGTTTCAAAAGTGTGGCTCACGTGGACTCTGCTAGTAAAGTAGAAAAGAACATTCCTGATGGGAAGGAAGGGTAGTTATTTTGTTGTATGTTTTTGGTTTTATTTATCTTTATTGAAGTAACATTGACTTCTACTTCTGTATACCCTACAGTGTGCTTACCACCAAAAATTTATTTTCCATCTGTCACCGTACAGTTGGTCCCCTTTACCTACGTTCCCTCCCCCCCGCCCCTTCGTCTCTGATAACCACTATTATGTTGTCTGTATCTAGATGCTTGTTTTCGTTTGGTTTGGTTTGTTCATTTGTTTCTGTTTATTCTTTTTAATATTCCACATATGAGTGAAATCATACAGTATTAGTCTTTCTCTGTCTGACTTATTTCATTTAGCATGATACCCTCAAAGTCCATCCATGTTGTTGCAGATGGCAAGATTTCATCCTTCTTGTGGCTGAGTAGTATTCCAATGTGTGCGTGTGTGTACACATTGGTCTTAGCAATGTCTTTCTAGATCTGGCTCAGACAAGGGAAGCAAAAACAAAAGTAAATAAGTGGGACTACATCAAACTAAAAAGCTTCTGCACAACAAAAGGAAACCATCAAAAAAAAAAATGAAAAGACAACCTACCAAATGGGAGAAATGATACATTCGATAAGGGGTGAATATCCAAAATATGTAAAGAACTCGTACAACTCAACAACAAAAAACCAAGCAAGCCAGTTAAAAAAAAATGGGCAGAAGTGCTTGCTTTCTTAAGAGGGCAATGCCTCACTTGTGTGATTGGCATCTGGGCATGGAAGTTTGGGCATCTCCAGCAAAGTGGAGAGGCAGTGTGGGTGGGGAAAGAGCTTTCAGAGGTAAGCCCTAACAGGTGGTGCCCATGAGACGAAGTGCCCACCAGTGATAACTCAGAGTTCCTGGGGAAGACGGCTCCACTCCCCTTGGCTTCTTTTTTTGCTTTCCTTCTCGCTTGAAATTAGAAGCTTGTTTACTTCAAGTAGAATTCAAGAGGGGTGAGTGAGAGAACTGAATCCTCATCTTCACAATTTTTAGATTCCAGAATCTAAGAAAAGGTGACCCAATTTTAACAGCAGCTGATAAATCAAAATCTAGACTTACAAAATATATAAATCAAGGGGCAGTCTTACAAAATATGTAAATCAAGGGTCAATCTTTCCCCATATGAAACACTTTTTCATTTCACAGTAAGAAAAGGTCTTTATATCCCCTGAGTATTTCAAATCACTGACTATACCTGGTAGAGGTCAGGGAAACGCCAAGTTCATGTGTTCGCGTCCACTGTCTTTAGAAGAGCAACCATTAGAGAAGAGAAGTAACTATGGGGTCAATGGGCAGATAGGATTCCATATACCAAGGCTTATTTTGTGCCTGATTTCAGGAGCATAATGTCAGGCTCCACCTGTGGGTCTTTCTCATTTTTCCCTGCTCTTGGCAGGATCTCTGCCAGTGGGATCAGGGCCCCAGAGGCAGGACTGGGGAACTGTAGCTGACTCCTCTTCATGGTGTTATGAGAAGCTGCTTAAATGCAAGGCCAGAGTTCAGCCTTGAAGAAACTGGGGTACTTTGCTTATTGTTGATTTTGACAAGACTTTGGGGTTGTGGAGGAGTTGGGTCACAGGAAGAAGGTAGAAGAGCAGGGACTAGAAATAGCTGTTTCCAAACCTTCGATTTCATGAACACACATCCTTCCCCCCTAAAAGAGCAGCATTGGATCACAAACCAATCTTAACATTTATGCAGCACAGGGGAACCCAGGTCTCACCTGAGGTATGCTGGAAAAAAAAGTCTCCTTTAGAAGGGTCCCTTTCACTTGAAGATTTGGAGTGAAGAGTTAAGTAGGTGATAAGTAATTTAAAATACGTTATTTTCAAAGTAATCAACACAGGTATAACATAAAGTAGGATACAAAATTCAGAAGAAAGTACTTCATGTGTTTCAATAAAACCGTGGGACATCAGAGAAATTTTACACTTACGCTGACCGCCTTGGGGTACCCCTAGAGGTATGACTTCATTCTCGGGAGTATTTTCATTGAAAAATTACAGAACTGGTCTAGAGATGAGGCTTCAAACAGTTCATAAAAGGTAATATAGGCTTTCTGGTAAGGAAGCTTCAAGATTTATTACATTGAAAGGAAGATCGTGTGTCGTAAGGAAAGCGGTGATCCAAGTTCAGCCTTAGTCATTGAAAAGAACTGAGAATTCTCATTGCAGGTATATTCCTATACTTAAAAAGAAACCCCAATTTTTTATTGAATTTTTGAATTTTATTTTATTTATTTATTTTTTATACAGCACGTTCCTTTTTTTTTAAAAACACCTTTATTGGAGTATAATGGCTTTACAGTGGTGTGTTAGTTTCTGTAGGTTCTTATTCGTCATCTATTTTATATACATCAGTGTATGCATGTCAATCCTGATCACCCAATTCATCCCACCACCCCCACCCCCCTGCTGCTTTCCCCCATTGGTGTCCATACGTTTGTTCTCTACATCTTTGTCTCTGTTTCTGCCCTGCAAACCAGTTCATCTGTACCATTTTTCTAGGTTCCACATGTGTGTTAATATACGATATTTGTTTTTCTGACTTACTTCACTCTGTATGACAGTCTCTAGATCTATCCACGTCCTACAAATGACCCAATTTCGTTCCTTTTTATGGCTGAGTAATATTCCATTGTATATATGTACCACATCTTCATTATCCGTTTGTCTGTTGATGGGCATTTAGGTTGCTTCCATGACCTGGCTATTGTAAATAGTGCTGCCATGAACACTGGGGTGCATGTGGCTTTTTGAATTACGGTTTTCTCTGGGTATATGCCCAGTAGTGGGATTGCTGGGTCATATGGTAATTCTATTTTTAGTTTTTTAAGGAACCTCCATACTGTTCTCCATAGTGGCTCTATCAGTTTACATTCCCACCAACAGTGCAAGAGGGTTCCCTTTTCTCCACATCCTCTCCAGCATTTGTTGAAGAAACCCAGATTTAATGAACACATTCCTTGCAGTCAAAAACTGGTAGAAAAAAAAAAAATGGTAGAGTGCGGCCTGATTTCTGCACAGTTGTTTTGATTGGGGCATAGAGTTTTTACAGATGTGTTTTGAGTGCCTCATTTGTTGGGGTGGGGCAGTGGATCTCGTCTCCTCTCTTGAGCCGCAGTCCTCCTCCCTATAGCCTTACTTTGGGCAACCTCATTTGTTTGGATTTCTTGATTGTCTCCTAAAGGCAGTTGAGTGTGCTACCCTTGCATTGATCAAATTCTAAGCAAAGGCTGGGGTGAAGTGGGGGCGGGAGCTAGAATCTTAGTCTGCAAGAAAAGAGAGCATTGGATTATGAGTAGCACTTTCGGATGGCTGGGAACGGGACAGACCAGGCACGGAAATTGTGGACGTAGAGGAGGGTCTCAAGCGCGGAAATTGCTAATCATCTGTGGTCCCACAGCTAACCAAACAGCAGGACAGGAAGTCTAAAACCCAACAAGTGATTGAGAGTGGTAAGTGATCTTGATCATCATCACATGTCCCAGAGTCTGAGCTCCTGCTCTGCTCTGGGCTCTCTGTCCTTTCCACGATCCCAGAAAACAGAACAAGGACAAGGGGATGGGAAAGTGGAGTCCAGTGCTAGAGTTCCCGAAGTGCAAAGGGAGTGTGTGCTCGGTCTGTCACAGCTGTCTTTTTGGTTATTGTTGTATTTTTCTTTCTTTAAAAAAACCCACTTTATTGAGTTATGATTGACATGCAAAAAGCTGTATGTTTTTGATGTTTACAGTTTGATGGGTTTGGAGATAAGTATACACCTGTGAAACCATTACCACGATATATGCCATAAACCTATCCATCACCTCTAACAGTTTCCTCCCACCTTCTTATTTGTTACTACTACTAGTACTATGATTATTATTATCATCTTATAAGAACACTTGACATAAGATCTACCCTCTTACAGAGTTTATAAGTATACAATAAATTTTATTGCCATTTGATTTTTAAAAAAATTTCATTGAAATATGGGGCTTCCCTGGTGGCGCAGTGGTTGAGAGTCCGCCTGCCGATGCAGGGGACACGGGTTCGTGCCCTCCGGGAGGATCCCACATGCCACGGAGCGGCTGGGCCCGTGAGCCATGGCTGCTGAGCCTGCGTGTCCGGAGCCTGTGCTCCGCAACGGGAGAGGCCACAACAGTGAAAGGCCCATGTACCGGAAAAAAAAAAAAAAAAAAATTATTGAAATATAGTTGATTTACAACGTTGTTATTTTCAGGTGTACAGCAAAGTGATTGGGTTATACACATATATTCTTTTTTTACTTTCTCTTCCATTATAGGTTATTACAAGATATTGAGTATAGTGCCCTGTGCTACACAGTAGGTCCTTGTTGGTTATCTATTACAATACAGTATTGCTAACTGTAGGAACTGTGCTGTACAGTAGATCTCTAGGATGTATTCACTTGTATAATAGAAACTTTGGACTCTTTAATACCTCGCTATTTCCCCTCCCCCAGGCTCTGGATGCCGCCATTCCATTTCTGTTGCTGCCATCTCTCACCCTTGCATGTATCAGTCTCTCTCACCATCTGACAACAGGAGAAATTATCATTTTGCATCGCAAGCATCACAGAATCTTAACTCTTAGACCTGGAAGAATCTTGCTAGGCTATCAGGTCCAGCCCCCGATTCCAAGAAAGTAAGGTATCATTACCCACGGTCCAAAAGGCAGCTCAGGCCAGAAAAAAGCCTTAGACACTTAGAATGTTAGGGCGAAGAGGACCTTAGAGGTCATTCAGTTCCCTCTCCTAATTTACAGACAAAGGAGCTGTTTGCAGAGGGTCATCAAGGAGAGAAGATAGCAATACCAGAGTTAGAACCTGTTTGCAAGCCAAGGCTGTTTGTACCACACCAGGAACCCTGAGCTGTCTTTTAAAAAGTGGCCTCACCTGGTGAATCCATTTGAGTTGCATGTTTCTCTTTGGGCTCAGCAAACGTCCATTACGTCCATTTGTTCAGGCTCTGATTTTGAGTGGAATCTGTAGAAAAATCAGGTTTGGTGCTCTCTTTCTCCCTCTGCTGGCTCTCAAGGCTGATTCCCTGAAACTGACGTAGATATTTGGGCAATGAAATGACTTGAAATAAAATGGAGACATGCATGTGGGTTGCTTTAGAAACAAGGCAGAAATCTACATTTTTTTCTCTAACAGGCAAAACCAATCCAATGGAAGCTTGAACATATATATGCATATATATATATATAAAATGTATTTCCAACTCTTCCACCCCCACCCCCACCTCCCGGTTTCTCTTGGCTACACACAATGGCAAAGCAAAAATGGAAAACTTGAAAAAAAATAAAAAAGTTGATAGCGTTTCTATGATTCAGCTGACAATTTGCTACGGTATCCAGGGAGACAGTTTCTCACATACATTAGCATAATGTGAAATGGCAGCTAGAACCAGAATTTACTGCCTAAGCAACTCAGCCTGAACAGCCTCTGACGACAATGCAATTTAAAGGAAATCCAACTATTAGACTTTAGTGACTGATACAGCCCTGAAACCTCTTCATTTTAAACATATGGGGTCCAGTTTGTCCCCTCATTTTACTCCCCGTTCTTGGAGCAGATGGCTGGGGTTCAAGGTTAGCAAAGAAAGACATTGTGGCTAGTTGAGATCCAGTATAACATTTGGCCAGCGTCAGCTCACTCCAGTCCTGTTATCACCAAAATGCATTTTCTTTCTCTCTTGATTTTTCTTTGAAATTTTCCATTTCCGTTGGTATCCAAATGCTGACATTTTTCCTTCCTGTATTTTCCCCATGAGCCTTGACACGAGAATGTATCTCCTTGCTCTCGTTATCTGGACACCAGACCACTGCAGATAGCAGCACAACCTTGAAAAGGGTTTTATTTCTCAGCAGGGGAACCCAGCGAGCCTGGGGAAGACATCCTAACAGGTGTGAATCCTGAAGATTCAGAGGTTGTCATGGACCGCACTCTCCCTGGCCTCTGGCTTCCGCAGCATTCCTCTGGCTCCTCTTTTCCCTCCCTCTGTCTATAGAATTTCCTCCCCTGAGTTGAGGATCCGGCTCAGCAGAATGGTGACTATGACATTTTTGAGGCAGATGAGACACATGGACACAGGTGGTGGTTTCCCAGGTATGGTTTTCCAGATGATATCCCTGTAATCTACCTCCAGTCTGCCACCTCTGTGACTACCTATGCCAGACTTAGAAGTCCCAGATGCCCCAGAGGCAGGAGCTCACCCATGTTGAGCATGGAGGTCAGAGGACAGAGAGAGGGCTGAGGGGTCCATCTATACACACAAACTCAGAGATTGTAGATCATCAAGACCCCACAAGGTCTTGCAAGTGGACATGGAGTAACAATTTTAGGCTTTGAGGCTCAATTTCTGATGACAGGGAATGATCCAAGGGTGCAGTTTTTCAGTTTCTTAGAGATGTCCCTAGCGCACATGGAACCCACCTGCCCACCTGAAGGAGTTTTCCCAATGGTCTCTGAAATGTTAGAGGAATAGCTGACAAGACTGTTCTCACTTCTGACACCAATTGCAAGTTCAGGAGCCCCCAAGAGCTCTCTTAGTATCGATAATTCACTAGAATGTCTCATAGAATGTTCTGAAAGCTGTTATGGTTACGGTTTATTACAGTGAAAAGATACAAATTAAAATCAGCCAAGGGAAGAAGCACAAAGGGCAGAGTCCAGGAAGGTTCCAAATGTGGAGCTTCCAGTTTTCCTCTCTCTGTGGAATCATGGGCACCATTGCTTTCTTGGCATCAATGTAATGATAATATGTATGGAGTACTGTCAACCATGGCAGCCCATTGATCCTTGGCGACCAGAGTTTTTATTCAGGCTCCATCATGTAGGCATGGTTGACCGACCACAGGGTTGATCTCAGTCTCCAGCCCCTCCTGAGGCTGAGCTGATACCACGTGACCCGAAGCCCCAACTCGAAGTCACCTTATACTATCCTTTATGACGCTAGGCCCCAGGCAGACAGACCCCTGTCAGGTGTTATGTGCCATGGGCTTAGAGAATTGCCTCCCAGAAGCCCATGGCGAAGGCCAGACCTCTCTTAGGGCAAGGTTGATGCTTTACCACGCAGCCTGTCTTTAATGCTGAATGAGCTGCAGAAATCTGTTCAGTTAAGCCTGGGTGTTCCTGACCTGTATGAGGCAAGTGGCCATTGTGAAGATGGAGGTGAAAGAACTGTAAATGAGGGACTGGGATGAGAAAAAAAAACTGTCGTTGGAAAGGAAGAGGGGCTGCTGTGAAGACATGAACTTCAATATTACGTCTGAATAGAGTGGGAGACATGAAACCCGATGGGTTTGTGAAATTTTTCAGGTAGTGATTTATTCTTTGATTTTGTCCACAAGATGTGTGTTAAACCAGGGATAAATATATCTTAACCTTCAGGGTTGAGAGCTAGTTTTCCCAAAAAGGCAAGATGAATTGGGGTCCACGGGTAGAAATAATGTGTTCTAGAGTCAATGGAGGCATTGCTTTCTCTGTACGTTTATTCAGGCAATACAGAAATCAAGGGGCATAGGATGAAATGGGCTATGTTTTGTAAGCATGTCAATAGTAATGACTGTTATAAACAGTAACGACTACCATTTATAGAGTGCTTCTAAGTGCTAAGCACTGTTAAATTATTTACCAACATTATCACATTTAATTATTTGGACATCACTATGGGGTAGGTATTATCTGAGTTTTCTACATGTGAAAATTGAACCTTAGTGTAGTACTTTAAGCTAAGTAATTAGCTTAAAGGATCACAAGTGACAGTTAAGATTCAAACCCAGGTCTTTCTGACATTGTGCTTAACCTGCTACAAGTCCTCATGATGGACATAGTTAACGTGGTCTACAGGGTAGAGAGAAACCTCTGGTTTAGTGGTTTGATATTTAATGTGTTTATTTCAGAAGTGGCTTCAAAAAACTGTGCATCTGCTAAGAATGAGGCTGGGTCCACCAGGACTTCTGGGAGGCAAGAAGTTGCTAATTACTTGTTAATTACTTGCAAGGGCCAAGGTGATGGGGTTGGTGGGGGGACAACTGAGTCTCGTGGCTTCATGACAGTGGTGCAGACTTAACCTCGGACTCAGCTCCCGGGTAGGGTGGCATGTTCAAGGCCTGTCCATCTACACCAGGAAGGTGCTGTAGGGATCTTGCTAGGATGGGATTTACAGATTAAGAATATAAAATGAAGGTGGAAATAGATAGTGTTAGAATCCTCTAGATTCATGCTCCCTGAGGGCAGGAAGGGTGTGTCATTTATTATTCTATCTCCATCTAGCACAGTGCTGGCACCCTGGGGAAGTTTAATGAATGTTCGTTGAATAAATGAATGGGTAGGTATGTGAGGTAGTTAGGTGGGGCTCATCTTTTCTGGGATTGGGTTAGATGAAGGATGAAGAAGCAGGATCAGCTTTTTGGCCACTTTATGTATTTTCAAAAGGTGCCCAGGTGCTGTCAAAATAATACTTGATATTGCTGTGGCCCTTTATGGTTTTAAGATACTTTTATGTACGTTATTCCATTTGATCCTCACCAGCGTCCTTCGAGTTAAGTTTTATTGTGTTCATATAAGTGGGGGGGACCCTGGAGGTTTACAGAGGTTAAATGACTTGCTGAAGGCCTCATAACTCATAAAGGACCAAGAAATTGTAACCCCCAAATCCAGTGCTCTTTCTAGGACCTCAGAAACGATGGTGGGCACAGGTTACAATGGTGTTCCTCCAGCCCCCTGCCTGCTAAATATGGTCATGATGGCTATCAACTTCCCCTTCCTGACAGTAGATTTTAATTGATTGCAGAGTGCATTCTTGTGACAACAGGTCGGGTTTCTCCAGCTAATGAGTCTTTGCCAGTTGGACTAAAGCTCTCCAGTACTGGCCCCAGGTATGGCCTGGCTGGGGGATTGGGGTCCTCCATGAGCTTGTCCTGGGGATCCTGAGGTTCCTCCTCCTTGAATTCCTTCTGCTCTGTCATCCAGCCCATCCTGGAGCAGGATCAGGGCTTCTCATGGCGGAGACCTTAACCAGAGTGGCTGCTTGGGGACTAAATGAGATAAAGTCTCTTAAGTTTCTTGAGAAAAATATTGAAACTTGGAACCCCAAATGGTGCTGTAGCTTTGAGCAGTCCCTCTTCTGATATAACTTGTTTGGGGGTCACCTACCCTTGGCCTCCTCTTCCTCCGTGTTAGGTTGGCCCTGGCTTCAAGCCAGCATCCTCCAGGGCACAGGCGTAGATGTGGGCATCCCTGGTTAATGTACTGACATCAAGCATCAGGCTGAAAACCAAGCCACGTCTGCAGAGTCTGGAGTGGTTACAGAGCCCAGAGGCGGGCGTTCTGTGCCGCAGCTCTGCTGGCTTCAGCCACTGTGGAGCTGCCCTGTTCTCTGGGCTTTGCTGGCTTTCTTGCTCTGGCATCTGGGATAGCCTCATAGTTAATTCATGCTGTGTTCTTCTCTGGGTCATGCTTTTCTTTCTTTCTTTCTTTTTTTTTTTTTTTGTGGTACGCGGGCCTCTCACCGCCGTGGCCTTTCCCATTGCGGAGCACAGGCTCCAGACGCGCAGGCTCAGCGGCCATGGCTCACGGGTCCAGCCGCTCCGCGGCATGTGGGATCTTCCCGGACCGGGGCACGAACCCGTGTCCTCTGCATCGGCAGGCGGACTCTCAACCACTGCGCCACCAGGGAAGCCCCATGCTTTTCTTTAAGAGCCTCTTCAGGGCTGTGCTGGCCTGATTCTCTACTCTTCATCCTGTAACTGGGTCGGGGGAGGAGCTGGCCTGACAACCATTTCACCTGTGGAACCTAGCTGGTACCTGCACTTAGCAAATGCTTAATTAAATGTTTTCAAAGTTCCCCCTGAAAGTCAACATTGGAGCTCTTAAGGGAGTACGAGGCTTGTTTTCCCCAGCTAGGGGCACTGTATCCTGTGCCACTCGTGTTTATGGCAGAGCTACAGAATTACATTGAGAGCCGTATTTCTCACTGGCCATCAATAAGAAGTGCAGTGACTGTCCAGACATTCACGATAGGATGGATTCCCTCAGATAGGATATGTTAATGTCTTTTGATTACAGAGCTGTGGTCCCTGAAGTACTATAAAAATTGTGTGGCTTTAGGGTCTAGTAGCAGCAATGAAGACCCTTGGGGAAACACCTGGTTCAACTTCTGATTCTTGTATGGTCAGTCCGCAGCTCTAGGGAGTCCCTGGTTTGAGCTGAGATGCTCAGGTGGGCAGCTCAGCTCTGGGAAGAGGAGACTCCAGAATGATAAGAAAATGACATTCAGGAATTTTCTTTGAGTACATTCTCTTTTGTTCCTAAAATCTGATGCAGTTTAGCAACATATATATTCAACCACCATTTAACATCATCCTTGTTTGTCAGATATATTCACCAAAAGTCATTTCACTACTTTCAGTGTTTTTTTGGGTACTGCTGTTTTTACCATTCTTCCTGAAAGCAGCGTTTCTAATTAAAATATGGGCTTTTTTTAAAAAAAACAGAACACGGCATAATTCCAGTTGAAGCTTAATCAAAATGTTGCAAAGAAAGATAAGTTTTCTTTCTAAGCCTTCTAAAAACCGAAGCCATAGCTCTTGCTGACCTTTCCTGCTACGTGTTACCATGTCCTTAGGGCCATGTCATTCTCACTCTGGTACCGAGAAGAAAATGCCATTACACTTTGGCCGCTCAGCCAGCCGGGCAGCGCAGGTGTTCACCGGAAGATTGCTTCCCTGCTCAGCCTTGTCAGTGCCTCCTGTGCCTTCCAGAACTTCCTGGTTCTAGTTCTGTGTGTTTCTGCTGGACCATCATTGTTGTGAGCCTTGACACTAGCCCACAGGCAGCCACTTTGGAGGTGTGCTTGTTCCTGAACGCTCTAAGACAGGTCTATCTGACACGGGCTCTAAAAGTCTCCCCTGGGACGTTGCAGGGACAGTTGACCATATCCTCGGTTTGCCTGTTGCCCCAGTAACAGAGGAGTCCCTACCCCTGCATCGGCTCCCTGATGAGGCAAATCCCACCCTCTCTGTAGACGGCTGTATCCATGTTCCAGTGAGTGTTGTTCCTGCATCACTGGGTCTTCTGAAAAGCTGGGGTTGGGGAAGCTGTCGGTTGTCTCGGCCTTCAGGAACTCTGGTTTTCTGTGGCTTCCTGACGGGGAGGATCACAAGGTACCATCCTCAGGTATTTCCCGGCATTGGTTTCCTTCTGACATTCCTTTTATGGGGTTTTTAAAAGAGTGTAAGTAGTTTAGGAGCTGGGCAAGGGTGAGTGGACTCCACTTGTAGTAGCCACTGAGAGGGGGGGGCCCCAAGTGTGGGGAAGAGTCAGACGTGCTGACCGTGACCCTCTTTTCCTGTGTCACTCCCTCACGTTCATTTTCACGGCAAGCAGCATGGAGCTCCATGACCCATTTCCTTTCTCCAGTCATTAAGTTGCTATTGCAAAACAAGGTCCCTCCATTTTTTTTTTTTTTTTTTTGCGGTATGGGGGCCTCTCACTGTTGTGGCCTCTCCCATTGCGGAGCACAGGCTCCGGACGCGCAGGCTCAGCGGCCACGGCTCACGGGCCCAGCCGCTCCGCGGCATGTGGGATCTTCCCGGACTGGAGCACGAACCCGCATCCCCTGCATCAGCAGGCGGACTCTCGACCACTGAGCCACCGAGGAAGCCGCCGGTCCCTCCATTTTTGATCTCCGCTCTAGCATAGAGCTCAACCCAAGGGTTGCCTGTGTTCCTCTATAACCTTGAAAGTAAAATGATAGTTAACATGTACTGAGGGTTTACTCTCGGTTCTGGGTGGTTCTGCTAAGTGCTTCATTTGCATGATCTCCTTTACTCTTCGCAACAGTCCTGGGAGCTAGGTTCCTCTAGTATCCCCCTTTTACAGTGAGAAAACGGAGGCTCAGAGAGGCCTAGCAACTTGCCCAAGGTCACACAGCTTGCAAGTGTCGGGATTTGACTTGCTTTCCCACCAGGCAGGACTGCCCTACTCTGCCTCACCTTCATGTCCTTGGACATATTGTCCCCTTGCTCAGGCCTCCTTCCTTCCATGCTGCAGTGCCCAGCTCCACACCCGGCCCTTCTGTGAACGCTAGACAGAAGCGAGCTCTTACATAGACTCCTGTGGCTCACATAGCTCAGCTGCTTAACCATTCACCACATTGTGCTATAGCGCACTTTCATGTCTCCGGTCTCTAATTGGGTGGCACCTTTTCAGAAGGCAATTCCTAGTGCGTTTCGCTTCTCCTGCAGTGATGAGTATACGTTCCCACATAGTACGTGTTCAACAAATCCTGCTCGTTGATGATGTTACTTTAAATTTGGGCCGTTACCTATGAAGGCAGGAATGCATTTTGCTGAATTGATGTTGTGTGGCCCAACTGGAGGATTTTACTGACATCATTTACTTTCCCCCCTTATTTAATAAGTAATTTATTTCTAAAACAAAGAAGGAATAATCTGTATCTATTTCTATGAAATGATTTATTGCAAACAAGAAAAATGGTTTAGACCTGCTAATGTCAAATCTATAAATAATGTTCTGTATCAACTCTGCTGTCTCTGGAGAAAAAACAAAATTCCCATTTTGAAACCTAATTTTGGGTCACTCCACCAGAGTCTGTCCCCTTGTGCTGGGGATTATGTCACCAGGCACAACCTTTTTTCTGCTCCAAAATTCAGGGGTTCTGAGAACTCCCCTCCACCCACCTGCTAGGGGGCTCCGCTCACCACCTCACTCTCCCCTTTCCGGGATGTGACTTGTGGACATGGTAACGGTGGCTTGTGCTAAAACAAAAAATTCTATAGAAATGACCTTCTCAAACCTTTGTGGTCCCTGGGATATAATGAGTGAGTGAGAAATTGTGACATTTTTGTAGAGATATTAGGGCACAAAGAAGAGACTGATCTAAGACATTAAAAAAAACCAAAACAAAATACGGCATTCTACAAATTGGTAATTATTAGCCATCTAAACAGATACTGTCTCAACAAACTGACCATTAATTACAACTGGAGAGAGACTGTGCATTTGATTTCCTGCTCTGGTGTGCTCCAGTTATAAGCGTCAAGCAGGTCTGCCAGAAGCTTCTGTGCCCAGTACTGTCCCAGGAGCCGTGAAGGGTCCCTAGAAGCCCCTGTCCAAGTATCAGGCCTCTCCCAAGACAAGACAGTTGAAAGCAATATCTGAATAAGTAAAGACACATGTGGCTGGAGTTTTTACTCATATGTGCAATGGGGCATCTAGATATAACACAGTGTTGAATAGTTTGTCATGTGACTCTCCACTAGTCTTCAGGAGCTTCACATGACAGGGGACTTACGTACAGCATCTCCAATAAAATAATTGGAGAGCATCTGTCCTTGAAACCCTGTCAGGGAAGGATGGGAGTGCCATCTTCAGCTTCCAGAGGAGGTGCTCGTGGATGGGTTTCATTGAAGGATTTTTGGTACTTGAAAGCAGGATAAAGGAGGTGTAGACCGCTCTGCTTGGGTTAATTTTCCTTGCCCATAATGTGAGTCGCTTCATCAAAGTCTCTTCTGCATATAAGGTTCTACGATTTCTTTAATTCCATTATAAGGTTCTTGGAAAAACTGCGATACATAGAGAATGCAGGAAAAGCCCTTTTTATATACATACTTAAAAGAATTCATTATTGCTCCATCAGTGACAGAGTGTGTCTCAAGGCCTTGGTCTGGCATGTGTGGAGACAGCATTGCTGCAGAGAACAATACTTTGTGAAGGTGCGGAGGCATCTCCACGTAGGATAGATGTGTTCATGGAAAGTTGCGTGTTAACTGCATATGGGCACGTCAAGTCATATTTTAAATACACTAAAGGGGGCTTTTATAAAAATCCGTGACAGGCCATTTTGTAGAGAGAACCCCATTTTTAAAGAAGATGATGATTCTCTGTTTTGGTTAATCTGAATGATCACAGATTTGCTCCAAGTATTTCTCCTATGTGATGGCCTGTACTAGAAATGCTAAGGGAACATGGGGGCAATGCAGTGCGTCATGGCGTGTGGACGCACTGAGTCTTGAGGAGGCGGAAGGCAATGATGGCGACCAGGGAGGGGGCTGGTGATTTATGGAGAGCAGAGTGTGTCTGGATGCAAGCAGCCTGCTTTGGGTGCAGCCACTGGGTCCTACGGAGACAAGTGAGAGTCACATCTGGAAACGTGTGGGTGAGAAGGGGGCAGTTGGAAGAAGTCTTCGGGTGCTACCCTTGGGACTTAAATGTGATTCATCAGGAGTTGAGAGTCCTGGGGGATATTAGGATTCAAGTAGAGCTTAATGAACCAACACATATTTGGTTCATTACCCTTATTCCTTATAGCAAAGTATATAAGATACCATCTCAAGAACTTAACCTCTAGTTGGAGAGATAAGATATGAAAAGCCAGATAAGAATCAAAGATACTGACTCGCAAAAATACATACAATAGGGCTAAATGGAAAAAATCTGCGTTTGGATTGAAAATACCAATTAAGAAATTCTAAGAATTTCTTAGAATATCTAAGAATTTTAGTTGACTCCTATCTCACAGGAGTCAGCAGTACGAAATGGCTACCAGAAAGCAAATATAGTCTCAAGCTTCAGGAATAAAGTCTTTGTGCCCAGGGCAAGAGGGCCGAGGGGCTTTGGCATTCCACACAGCTGAGCCCATCTGGTGCATGGCACACATTTCTGGGCGTGACATTTTGAGAGGCACACGGGAGATATTGCAGTGCCTCTCGAGGAACACGGCCAGGAAAGTGAAGGGGCTAGAAATCACCTTGAATGAAGAGCAGTTCATCCTTTCATTCTGCAGCAAGCAGTTAGGGAGTGTCTGCCATGTAACCGGCACTGTGAAATACGCAGGGGATTCAGAGAGAAGCTTGTCATCCTGAAAATGCTGAACGAGGCCTAGTTAGTCTGGAGAAGAAAGGACTTAGGGGTGAAATTTGAAAACAACTATGTGGAAGGAAAGTTCTAAGGGGTAAGATAAGGGCCAAAGAGTGGACATTAGAGGGAGGCAGAACTAGACCCCAGATAAGGAAAGGTCTTGGTAACAATTGGAGCAGGTGAGTGCTAAGTTGACACTCTTTTTATGGGGAGATTTTACGGGTCTGTGAAATTTTAAACTTTGGGAAATACTGTCCAATTCTCTTTCTGACTCGAAGGCTGTCATTGATGTCATGAATTGTAATACAAGGGCTAAATTTGTGGTAGACACAGCAAATGCTGTGGAAATTGATAGAAGGGAGAGACGGCCGCTTTCATTCCCGGCAGCAGGGGATGTTTTCTTAAAAAGGCCATATCCAATTTAGGAGCTGGACTCAGAGGTGTGCACTCCTAGCTGGGAAGGATGGCGCTCTGGGTCTTTGAGGCTGGTGGGCGGGTGGGCTGGCGGACTCAGGCAGGGGACTGGCTGGAAAGGAGTGCAGTGGCTGCCGGGGCAGGCTCCCCCCCCCCCCCCGCCATGAATCCCGAGTGTGACCGAAGTGACCCAACTTACTGAGCAAAACTGCTTCTGGGGAAGCTGGCTGTGAGCAAATGGCATGGGTACTTCTTAGATCACCCACTCTGTAGCCGTTGGAAGCTTCCCACTGCAAACCTCTGCGTATCTGCAAGTTGTCATCTGATACACTTCTGGGATCCTGGCAGAAACTCTCAAACCGAGTCCATTTTCCCTTTAATGGCCCTTGTGTCACAGGGCTCTTTGGGTTGTCCGGAAGAGTCCCACAGTCCCACCTTGGGTAAACTGGGTCACAAGTCCATTTCCCATGGCATGGGGATGTGGACGAGGGGGAGGGGCCTGGCTGCACCCGCCCATCTTCCTGGGCTCATCCTCAAGGAGGGACTCCTGGTGGCCTGGCCTGAGTCAGGTGCCCATCCTTTCACCTGTAACCCTGACTGCGATAACCCTGATGATGGAGGTGGTGCCTGCTCGTCTCAGATTTGTGCTGTGCGTTTGGGTGCGGGATGAGGAGATAGGAATCCTCCATGTCGAGGGTCAGTGCTATTTCCAGAACAAGGAGAGGGGCCGGGCTCGCCGACCACGAATTGTCCATGAGTCCATGCTTGGGGAAGCTTCCTGGCTGGGCTGCCTTCATACTGTAGACTCCCTGCTGGCTTAGGCCGGTAATTAAAGCCTGATTTTTTTCATTAATGAGTTGAGAGGCAACAGCCCGGGCTCTTGCTGACACAGGCAGGTCAGAGGCAGGGCTGTGTCTCTGGGCACCACTCACAAAACTATTTCTTGGGGCAGCTTTCCAGAAAGCATGCATTTAAATGATACTTTATTATTATTTTTTCCTAGCAGAGATTCTGATTCCACAATCTGAGGGGGTGTCTGGAATTGGCATTTGTACTCAGAACCTGCAGATGGCCTGCGGACCACACTGAGAGGAAGCTTCTTTTGGTGCCTGTCTGCTTCCCTGCCCATCATTTTCATCTCCCCTTCAGACTCTTAATATTTTGAAAACAAATGGTTAACTGTACGAAGTGAACTCTTTCAAGGGGCTGGAGGAATGAATGCTTTTGCAAAGTGAAGCATAATCTTTTGATGACGGAGCCCACTGTTTTGTTCCTTTTCCACAGTTTCCCGGGGAAGGGATATAGTGGTTTGTCAAGGCTCCGTGAAGGCCTTTTTTCCAGACTCGAGGTGCCCTGTTACTGTGGGAACCTGTGAGCACTCCAGCCATTAGTATTACTTTAAGTCTCAGTTTTAAAATAGCTGCAGGGCTGCACCTGGAATGAAAATGAATTAAAAAGAAAATCACTGAGTGTAATTTAAATAGCGCCTCGGGGATAGGCTTGTTCTTCTGGTGCCACCAGTTAGACCCACAGGATTTTTTTTCCCGTCCTGAAAGCTTTCCAGAATGCCACTCACGTGAGCAGACACAGGGCTTTTGTCATCTTTTCCTCTTTGGGGTTTAAAAATATCGTTCTGAAGGAATACTTCTCTATCTTCTCTAGTCATTTATCAGATTGGGCACCACGTGGTTGACATGTACCATCTGCCTGTGAGGGACCGGTGACCACAGTCCAGTAGGTGTTCCCCCCCCCCCACCAAGGAGCTTCCTGGAGAATGTGAAGGCAAGAAACGCTAATGGACCCCGGGCACGTGGGGATTCCTGTGTGCCATGGGAGGGGCACAGGACCCTCTGCCTGGGGAGCCCCCCTGGAGCTGAATCTTCCACAAGGGGGTGGAGTTTGCAGTGGGGGAGGTGGGCGAGGGCACTTGCAGCAGAGGGGACAGCATGTGTGCAAAGGGAAGGGCATGGCGCTGTGGAGAGGCAAGTGGGATGCGGGGAGAAACGCAGGAGGTGTGGCAGGGCCGGATCAAGAGGTGACTTGTGTGCTGTAGGGAATTGTCTGGATATGATTTCGTAGTGAAAAAAAAATTGAGGAGGGGAGTGATGTGATAGAATTTGCTTTTTTGAAGGACCATTTTGCCAGTGGAAGAGGGATGGTATTGGAGGGTGTGTGGGGTTGACCCCAGAGACAAGAAAACCTACTTGGGAGCCATGGCAGGGGTCCAGGTGAGCAATGAGGAAGGTTTGAGCTAGGCCAGGACACTGGGGATGAAGAACTGACAGAAAGAAGAGATGTTTAGAAGACACGACGGAGCAAGAGGTTCTCTGACCTAAGAGGGAGTGAAACCACGTGCCAGTGAAGGAGAGAATCTGGAGATGGAGATGGTGGTGAGGCTGGAAGAGTGCCCTTGGGTTTGGCAATCATGAGGCCCCTGGAACCCTGGCCTTAAAAACAGCAGTTTATTGTGTTGGGGGGTTATAAAGGAAAGCAGAATATTTTATCATGATTTTTGCTTTAGCAACTTCGGGACAAATTAAAAGTCCTAAACTCTGGTGCCAGAAAAACAAAACAAAACAAACCGAATAAAAACAGCAGTTTAAAAGCATCGGTTGGGGGAGAGAAGGATGGAGGGAGAGAAACAGGTGTGTGTGTGTGTGTGTGTCTGTGTGTGTCTGTGTGTGTCTGTGTGTCTGTGTGTGTCTGTGTGTGTGTGTCTGTGTGTGTCGGGAGAGGACGTAAGGGGAGAAGCAAAGATAGTATCCAACTTTGAAAAGTAAATCGTAAAATTAAGCCACCTGCTTGTAATTCATGGGGCTTTTCTTTTTGAAAAAAAAAATCCCCTTTGCTCATTATTTTCATTCCAAATTCCTGAGGGTGAAGGACAACTCTGAAGATGAGATGCCTGGTAAATGTGGAATAGGGGGGAAGAATTGGGAAATTCGTTAATTATCGCTCTGTTTACAGTTCTGTTGCAGAGTCCAAATGGTAGTTGATGACCCCAATGTAAGCTTTATCTGGATAAGAGGTATTGACATAGCATGACTCCCTGGAGAGGAGTGCTAGTGAAATTCAAACATACTTGTGAATGTAAATTCAAACCCATACAGGATATTAATCAAGGCACATCCTCTAAAATAAATGAACACTTGAAAATGCGGGCATGGCAGACAGCAGGTGATCCAAAAATGTTCGCATTGTTTGTTCTTCTTTGCAACTGCATGGGGATGAGAAAGGAGGAAAGGGAAGAATCATGAAGAATTCTAATAATAAGATAACTTATTAAATGCTCAGAAGGTGCCAGACACTGTGCTGAGAATAGTTCATCAACTGTCGGCTTTAGATGATCTCATTTAATATTTCCTACAGTTAATTAGGGAGGGACTCTTATTATCCTCATTTTGTCACTGAGGAACTTGGAGGCCAGGTGGTCATGGCTGGCAAAGTGGGTGTCACGATCTCTGGTTACGGGCACACTGACCCCGTGAGGAGGAACAGTAGGTTTGGACTCAGCTCCTCCCCATGATAATGCACTGGGTCTCAGCTGCCTTATCAGCAGAAGGTGGAGGTTGCTTCAAAATACTCCTAAAATGCTCTTCGCCTATAAAATCCAGCCAACTTCTTCCACCTGTGGTTGCTTTGGTCCCTGGCCCCGGGAATCTAGCAACTGTGTCCGTAGCTCAAAGTAAGAGTGACCAGTGGGAATGAACATAGTCATACTGTCCTCACTGGGGAAAAAGAAGGTGAATTTCAGAGGAGAAATGTCTGCTTCCTGTAAGCTGCCTGCCCAACCCTGTGAGGTGCACCAGAGGGCTCGGGGCCTTCCCATCCTGTCTCCTGCAGCCAAAGGTACAGTTTCTCCTGGTTGGACTCTGAGCTGCTATTAATTTCGCATGTGTTTAGAAATCTTATCGTTCACCCTTTAACTTTCTGTCTTTCACTTTTGACGTGTCTTATTGCAAAGACAAATGTCTGAAGTATTTGTGGAAATCCCCCATGTCTTTCCCGAGGTGACCACCACATGAGCTCTTTCCATTCTGCTTTCTTACTGAATGTCGCTGGGGTGAAGAATTTTGGATGATGGATTAATGCATATTTATTTTTTACAGAAGGAATTTTTTTGAGACCAGATGATCTTGGTATTGGAAAATTTCTAGTGCCGGATCCTCTTGCTAGGTGTGGAAGGGCTTGTCTGGAATGCCCAAGGTTGATCCCAAGTGTTGAGCTAAGAGGTGGAAAGATGGTGGTTGTTGATCTGTTGAAGACAGAATAATAACGCAGTGGAACAACTGTTATATTGAGCTGGGCCCCACTTCCTTCAGCTGAATTGTGTAAGAATTACTGCCACACAACTGCCGCTGTTGCTCTTTATCGAGTCTTGGTGTGCCAGGCACTGTGTGAAGTACTTATACAGGGACTGTCCCATGTAATCGTCGCAATGGATGAACAAACACAAAGGCTTAAGGCCTATGGCTTGTGAAGCTCAACTATTGGTCGACAGCATGACATGTGATTTGAGAGTTGAGCTTTCGTCTACAGGTTAGAGATGTTCAGTTTCCTCCTAATGCTAATACGTAGATTTTTCCATGACTTTATCTAAACCCTCCTTCAATTTACATGTTTAGTCTTTATCACCTCTCGATGTTAACAGTTTTATTGTTATTATTAGTCATTTCTTTCTAACTGCCCTATATTTGTCTGCTTTAAGATTCAAGGGAGGGGCTTCCCTGGTGGCGCAGTGGTTGAGAGTCCACCTGCCGATGCAGGGGACACGGGTTCGTGCCCCGGTCCGGGAAGATCCCACATGCTGTGGAGCGGCTGGACCCGTGAGCCATGGCCGCTGAGCCTGCGCGTCTGGAGCCTGTGCTCCTCAACGGGAGAGGCCGCAACAGTGAGAGGCCCGCGTACCGCAAAAAAAAAAAAGGTTCAGGGGATGATGCTTCAGTGTGGCATTCCGGAATTTGGTTTATGACTGTATTTTTATCCTCTCCAAGACTTTTGGAAAACTTTGACGTTTGTCTCCTCCTAACATTTTGTCTTGCAGACTCCTAATTTATTTAATTCATCCTTATGAAGGAGACTTTTCTATTTTTGATGGTTTCAGCTGCCCTTCTCCAGACCTTTTCTGACTCCATTAGATTTTTACGAAGAATTGAAAGTGAAAGTGGTATTTATCATAGAACGCCATGGTCTTATTCCGAAGTCTCTTAGGACAGAACAATACAAGGCATAATATGGGGTCATATTGTGAACAACTTGGCTAAGTGTATTAGACAAAGGAATGACCACCAAGTACCACTGTCTGTTCAAATACAGTACGAAGGCTGAGTCAGATGGGCCGTTGGCCCTGAGGGCCTGGACTGGTCAGTATTATCTCAGGATGTCAAAGGTGATTGGAAACAGTGTAATCAGAGGGGTTACATAACTATATATGAGGATTCAGCTGGGAGCCAGGCGGGTTTGCAGTAGCTGAGGGAGCAGAGTCTAAGATCAATTAAGGACAGTGGATCACAGCAGAGGTAAAGGTTATGGGGTTCATATTTTGGGGCGACTGGCTGCGAGATAAATGGTGAAGTCTTCTAGACTGGGCAGGTGCATGTGAAAGCTCTTTCCTTAGAGATGGTATGGTAACTTAGGAGAGCCAGCTGAAGGTAATCACTGATGTGGTCCATTGGCCGCGGTACAGTCTTGTCTGAAGACAGGGGCTCTAGGTTCCCAGTCCCTTCCTCAACTTGGGTCACTGGTTGTCCACTTGGGTCTGCCCAGCCTCAGGGAGAATTATGCTTGTTGCTGGACCCATGAATGAACAGACCCCGAGTCTTCCCAAAGCAGAGCTCTGGACAGACCAGCATAGGGGTTGTGGGACCCTGAGCGGCCATGGAGAAGAAGAATGTGGAAAGTTCTCCAGAGTTTTTTAAACAATTAGTATTCAGCTTGTTCCGAAATTCACCTGTACTGAATGTTGCTTAAAATAATCAGGCCAACATTTGGGGACTGAGAATACCTTTATGGTACTGGGAGTCTGTTACAAACAAAGTTTACTTTAATTTGAATTACAGATTATCTTGGAGCGTAGAATTAAAGGGATTCTTATTCTTGGAGGTGTTACAAGTTAGTTTATCTTACATCTAACTGCCAGAAACTTCCTTCAAGTCTTTGTTATCATTACTCACTGTCCCCTTTATGAGAAGTCTCAGGAGAAGTTTCTTTGGGGTCTAGTCTTAGGAATAATTGTGCTTTTCTTCCCCCCACCCCATTTAATTTTCACAGTAATTCTTTGAGGTGGGTAAAATTATTCTAGTTTTAGAGTTGAACAAATAATAACTCAAATTGTTTAATAGATTTGGCCACGTAAACAAAGCAGAGAAAGTGAGATTTAACTAAAGTCTGTCAAACTCCAAAGCTCTTCAGACTGGGAGCTCCTAAGACAGAACTCTGACTTCCTTAATGAGGTAATAATGCAAGCCCATGGAAGGTGTGGCTTCTGTAACCTCTAATAAGTGGCCTTTCGGCATTTTTCTTATTATCATTGTGAGTATCTCATTGTGAGAGTCATAATTCTCCTGGGCTCAGTTATTGAGATATTTTTCCATGCCCTGCACAGCCTTTCCCCTCCCCCTCCATGAGTGTGCATAAGGGCTAAATGTTATTTATTGTGCTTTTCTTTATTTCTTTCAATCTTTCTGCCTGCCTCCATCCATCCCCCCTTTCCTTTCTCCCTTCTTCCTACTTCTTTGGTAAATTTCCTAGTTGGCGTGAAGTGAATGATCTATCAGGTCACTCTTTTGTTGTTGCCTGCTAGAACAGAGAGGCAAATGAGTATCTGTCTTTAACAAGTGAGTAGAATTTGCTTTAACAAATGGGTAGAACTCTCTGCTGCACGTTTTATTTATTTATTTATTTGTTGTTGTTTGTTTGTTTATTTTTGGCTGCATTGGGTCTTCATTGCTGTGTGCGGGCTTTCTCTAGTTGCGGCGAGCGGGGGCTACACTTTGTTGCAGTGCACGGGCTTCTCGTTGCGGTGGCTTCTCTTGTTGCGGAGCATGGGCTCTAGGCGTGCAGGCTTCAGTAGTTGCGGCATGTGGGCTCAGTAGTTGCGGAGTGCAGGCTCAGTAGTCGTGGCGCACAGGCTTAGTTGCTCCGTGGCATGTGGGATCTTCCCAGACCAGGGCTCGAACCCATGTCCCCTGCATTGGCAGGCGGATTCTTAACCACTGCGCCACCAGGGAAGTCCCTGCACGTTTTAATATTAGTCTTACTTATGGCTCCATTTTTAGGTCTCTTCTGTCTTTTTTCTTGTTTTCTTTCTCATGTATCTGTAACTTGTAGTGTCTCCGTAGATTTTTGGTGTCCCTTTAATCAACCTGCAATTCTTTTTGGAATGAGACAGGGTATAAGTAAATGAGTACCAGCCTAATCATCCCTCTCTCTCGAAATATGGAACTGAGGTTTACCTAGCCCAACTGATGAACCCCGGTGGCCTTCATAATCAACATATTCTCTTCTAAATACTCACAAGCCAGCAGTTTAATAATTCGTTTCCATTTGGGGATCAGGTTGGGGCTTCTAAGGGAGTGCCTTTCTCCTTCTCCTAATCTGGACAACATTTGTTCCTCACCAGTCAACTGGCATCTCTTTGAAAACTTTCCCAAATACAGACCCGTGAGCCATACCTTCAGTTCTGGGCCTGAATAGTTGAACTCATTTTAGGAGACCAACTGTTCTCTTATTATCTCTTCACTCTCTCTCGCTTCACTTATTTCTTTATGATGTTTTTACCTTCTTCACTTCCCGGATCATTTCCTTAAGGAAAGGCAGACAGAAGCAGGCTTGCCTTCTTTTGGCCATCTGTGAGCACTGAGTTATCTTTCCCATGCAGTGGATTCATCTTTTCCTGGTTGTTTTTCCCCAAACATAGCTCATAAGCTCTTTAAAAACTTATCTAGCGCTTTTGAATTCCCCAGCCCTGCTGACAGACACCCCAGGCCCCTGCCTCGGAGCGTGTGCCCCCCATGATTGGGGCCCCTCCTCCGCACGTTTGTACCTGTCTCTTCAGTGCTCGGGCTCCGGTCGACAGCTGTCTGGTCTGGGTGCCCCTGTGGCAGCTTTAGATGTCTTCCTCTCTTCTTCTTCTTCGGGATCTCTCGTGTGCAGCTGAAATTTCACTTTGCATAATCTTTCTTGCGCAAAGGGTTGACTTGGACTACCTCGCCATGAAATCTACCCATTTTTCTCACCGCTGATACTTCCATCTCACTTTTTCTAAAGTCCAGGTGCCTCCCGAGGCCCGGACCCTGCCCCATCCTTTATTCCCTGTCACAGCTTCCGTTCTGCCCGAGGGCTCCTTACCTTCTGCCTAAAAAGATAAGCAGAGTTTCGTTGTCCGGAAAAATAGGGGAAGAAAGGACTTAAAATGAAAGTAAAGAGGAAAAGATAAGAAGAAACTGTCTTTCAAATACCGTATGCTAACACATATATATGGAATTTAAGAAAAAAAAATGTCATAAAGAACCTAGGGGTAAGACAGGAATAAAGACACAGACCTACTGGAGAACGGACTTGAGGATATGGGGAGGGGGAAGGGTGAGCTGTGACAAAGCGAGAGAGAGGCATGGACATATATACACTAACAAATGTAAGGTAGATAGCTAGTGGGAAGCAGCCGCATGGTACAGGGAGATGAGCTCGGTGCTTTGTGACCGCCTGGAGGGGTGGGATAGGGAGGGTGGGAGGGAGGGAGACGCAAGAGGGAAGAGAGATGGGAATATATGTATAACTGATTCACTTTGTTATAAAGCAGAAACTAACACACCATTGTAAAGCAATTATACTCCAATAAAGATGTTAAAAAAAAAAAAAGAGGAAGAAACTGTCTTTGACTTTCCTGTCCCCTCCAGTGACTATCTTACTTCTCTCCTTCCTTTCAAGTTTGTGCCCACGTTCCTTGACGGTCTTGCCTCACCATCACTGGCTCCCCATTCACTCCTTCCTCGGTCCTTTGCAGACTGACTTCTGACCTCCTGGTGCCTTTGAAGCTATGAGCTCCAGTGTGGCTCTTCCAAAGAGCTGCCCGCATCCAGGCATCAGACAGCAGGTGTGACACCAAAGTGCCGTCCCTCGCCGTGTGCTGGCCGACCTGGGTCCTCGGCTCATTCTACCTTCCTTCATTCCTTGCCCTCTGTCCTGCCCCACACCACCTCTCCTGACCTGGCTACTGACCTCGCTGTTCTCCAGCCTCTCTAGCCTCACCTCCCATGACTGTCCAACAGGTTCTTGTCCCTTGGGCTAACGACCTTGTCTGTCCTTCCAGTTTTATTTTCCTCTCTTTCCCAGTAGGCTCAGTGCATCTGCAGACAGCCCTGAAAAAGTCTTCTGACTGGGCCCGGACCTCAGGATCTTCTCTCCCATGCCTGTCCCGTCCTTGCTCAGAAATCTTCCACTCCTTATGTACGGGACTAAGCCCAGAGTCTTTAGTTATAAGCTCTGGGTGCAACTCACGTGCCTTTCCAAGGCATGGGGGAGAAGAACGATGGGGTTGAGAGCAGAGGCCCCAAGACAGAGTGTCTGGTGCCAGTCCTGGCGCTGCCATCCTCCTGGAAGCTTCGTGACCTTTTGCAGGTTACTTAGAGTCCATAGTATCGACCTACAGGTCTGTGGAGGTAACTGTGTAAAAGTGATCAGCTCAGTCAGTGCCCGGCACATAGTAAAGTGTTAACCATTGTCATCATTGTGGCCTTGGGATGTAGTCCCAGAACTCAGCAGTCTGGTTTGAGTTAAAAGAGTGCATCGGGGTGCCTGGCTTTTATGGACCCCAACACAAGAAGGGCAGCCCGCCCCAGGAGGGATCAGGATAGGACTGAACAAGGCAAGGCTCCTCTCTGCTTTTCCTTTTTTGTCTGCTTCACTCTCCTTCTGCAGACTGCCTTCCCACTGTGTTTTTTGGGTTTTTTTTTTCCTCTTAGCAGATGGTTTCCCCAGAGCTCCTGAGTTTCTGCACCCATAAAGCAGCCGACCTGCAGAGAATCCAAATTCCTGGGAGAAAAGTATTTGTTTGGTTCAGCTTTTGTCATGTGTTCGCCCCAGTCCAAACAGCTGTGGTGCAATGGTGTGAATGGTGACTTAGAACAAGGATGCTTGCAGGGGCCCGCCCTGAGGGCTGAGGCAGTTCTCCGAGAAGACGGGAATGGCTTATTGAACACCTAAAAGGCGCGTGTTACCTTGTGTCTTCAATCACATCACTCACTGTGTCCTTAAAGGAACTCTTCATTGGGCCAAACTCAATGCCGAACACACGTGTCTTCACATTCTAGTTCTCAACCCACTGGCCAAGCGTGGAAACTGTGTTCCTCCTTCACACACCCACTCCCGTACCCTTTATCTAATCCATCACCTTCCGTAAGTCAGCTCAAGTCAGATTTCTGTAGCAGACCTTTTCTGAACACCTTGTCCTCTCCGCCAGATACTCTTCCTTCCTTGAACTTGGTCTTTCTGCTTCTCCTTTGTCATTGATTAAATGCCCTGGAAGTTATTTATCTTCCGTATAAAATGGAAGCTCTCAGAGGCAGGAGCCCAACCCGATTTCTGTCCATGAATGCTGGCTGCAGCGATGACTGTGTCCACCTCTGCCGGGCATTCCCTTCCCGAGCTATCCCAAATCCTGTCCCTTAGGAGCCCCCTGCCGCTTACACATTGCCAGCTGGTTCCTCCCTGATGTTCAGAATTGTGTCACAAATAGCAGTTTCCCTAATTGCTTTCTCTACCTTTGTAGAGATAAAATCGTCAGCAGGACAAGGCAGGAATCTGTTTGACGTTCTGCGTGTAATAGAGTTGGGCTACCAGAGATCCCAGGATTCTGTCAGCCCTGCCGTGGCTGGATTCTGAGAAAGTGTTGTCATCTCTACAGCCGGAGGAGGGTTCTGTACTCGATTACCTCCACCTATTTTAGGAGACCCTCTGGGAAATCTTTTGATCATCCTGAGGCCTTCTGACATCACCGTGTGACAGATTTTTCTGTCTTATGAGAAGCAGCTGGAATTAGCAGACGGTGCCTGTTGTCTGTGATTCTTAACTAAATGAAGCCAGGATGGTTGCCCCCTTTGCTAGAGGAAAAGCTGGCCAGTGCCCCGAGGAGCAAGAATCCTTAATGGCTGCCAGAGTCCCTTTCGAACTTTCTCTGCTGAGTAACCATGCTGACTCCCTTTCTTTGTTTCTACTAGAAAACACACAGAGAAATTGTACCAGTCACTGTGCAGAATGAGGTAAGAAAATTGGCATCAAGGGCTCATTCATGTCCCAAGGGGAGGTGATAAAAGAGGTGAGAACATCTTATTCTCTTTGTCAGCCATCCCCCAGTCAAGACGGCAGCGAGAGCCCTGTGCCCAGAACTGTGGAGATAATCAAAGAATCTCACCTTCGGTTCGTGGGAAATTTAGGGACAGTATCACTTGGGGGCCAAGCGTCCTCTTTGAGGGGGCTGAAATTTCCACCTAATTACAGTGAAAAAAAAAAATCAGTCTTGTCCAACCCACAGTGGAACAGCCACCATCTCGACACCATCACCAGTCACCTTCTTTTGTCTTCACCTAAACGTCCTCCCTGGGAATTCTGTACTCTGCTTTGTGTATCTCATACATGTTTTTCAAATATCAAAACCCTGCCTGCTCTTTTTCCTCCCATTATTGGCGCTTTGTCATTTCATCTTGGGTACACGTTTTAGAAAGACAGCACGTCTCTCTGCTTGTTGTGTCACGTCACAAACAGCCAGCCTGTGTCTCTCAGTAGGGAGCCTCTGAGAGCCATGCTGTACCTGTGTCCGCCCCCCACCCCCCCCCGCCCCGGTCCCCCCCGCCCTGCCCCGGGCACTAATGAGTTTCCTTCCACCTATGCAAGAATTCACCTCCGTGCTCTGCAGAGCGGAGAACACTGATCTTATGTGGACGATTCAGGATATTGGCGCCTGGGGATCATAGTTGCAAAGTGATTGGATTTCTCCTCCCGCTGTTGATCTACTGTGTCATAGTCTTTGACATCATTTCCTCTTATCTTTGGTTTTATTCTAATTTCTCAGAAATAGCTTTTCACTGTCATCTTGCCATCTTGTCTAGGAGGCCTTTATCTTGTCTAATAAACCGGACTGTAAAGAATCATTCCTCAAGGACCTTTCATCTTGGGAAGCAGAGGAAGGAGCTCGCCCTTGCAAGTTCCTATCCTCAGACAGGAAAACAAGAGGACAGCCTGCACATGCCCTGAAAGTCACTGACTGGGTGCCCATGTTCTTGCATCACTAATGAACCAATACCTTTCCTGGCTTCCTCTCTGTATTTCGCCTTTAGATATTCCCCTGCCCCTTCAGGTTTGCTTTCAGATCTTTTTATTGAGTTCACTGGCCGCTACTCTGGGGAACAGTTGAGCCTGAAATACTGAGGTTGTCGGGGTCATGGCAAAAAGGGTCCTGTGAAATAAAAATATTACAGGGATCTGTGGATCTCCCTCAGTGCTGGAGATCATTCTATTTTTGGAGACAAATCTGGGGAGAGTCCACATCACTCTTATCTGGAGAGGAGGACTCATATGGGATTTGGGGGTGACTCAAACTTGAAATGGCCTCAGCGTCCCAAACTGAAGCCTATGTCCTCAGCAGACTGCACCTCGGCCCATCTAATTGGGGACCACCAGGACCACCGGAAGAGGACCTACCTGGGCTCCTGGGCTTTCCCTAGGCTGGCCTGTGAGCATCTTCCAGGTGTTACCTGTTTCCCTTGCGGTGTCCTCCCTCCCCAGGGGGCCTAAGGCTCACTAGGAGTCAGGGTCTTTGTCAAGCCTTTCATTTAGAACAATCCCCTTTGTTGTTAAGACCGCTGACTGCCTTGGGTTTTTCGGTTTGTTTTTGTGGCAAAAAAAAATTAACCTTTGGAGATGTTATAAGTACTAAGGAGCTTAGATACTGCAAGTGCATCTGCCATCTGCATCTGAAGTGGGATGGTGGCAAAGAGGACAATTGCAGGCAGCGGAAATGGAAAGGAAGGAAAGAAGGTGAGATCGTGGGCAGAGACAGGCAGGATGGCTCTACTGGATGCAGTCTTGCTAAACATTTACTGAGAACTGCTTGTTGTTTTGCATAATGGACAACGAAGGTTCTCTTTGCATCTCTTTAATTTGCTATTAGGAGAGGAAAGGAAGGAGTTTTATTCCTTAATAGCAGAAAGATGTCATGTGTAACGCTTGTGAAGGTTACCTAGCTGTGGCCCGTGCCATGCCTTCCATGCAGAGAGCGAATAGAGTCTTTATGAATCACAGTAATAGATCTCATGTTTTTCCATCACAAATGTAGGAAATCCAGAAAGGAGTGATTCACGTGGTTACTTCTTTCTTCATCTTTTGGTTTGGAAGGGAGCACAGGAGAGCACCTCAAGTTCTTCTGTTTGACGTGTCTACCCTCGGAATGTCTGAGATCAATAGAAGAAGGCTATGGATGGCGGTGGGAGAGTCAGAGAATTTGGATCATGCCCCCTGGGTGTGAGTCCTAAGTTTGCCACTTGGTAGTCGAGGGGACCTGGGCAAGTTTGTTTCTCTCTGTCTACTGGGTGATGGTTCTTGCCCACCCCCAGGGTGCTGTAAAGATCAAAGAAAATGCTATAGAGAGGAGTAATCAGGAAACTGCAAAACTGATTTACAAAATTAATTGCAGTGATTAATGTAATAAAGGTATAGTTTCAGGTCCCTCAGTCCCCTTCCCACCCCTGCTGATCTCAGCTGCTTAACCCAGGAAAGGGAACGTGGTCCTTCTGAAGGGGACCTTAGCTTATTCCAAGGCTCAGGATCTCAGCCCCAAAGCAAGAGGCAGCAGGAACCCATCTCTCTCTGCCGTGCTCACGGGTCTGGCTGGTGACTAAGTGCTCGTGCATAAACATGTTTCACAGAGAGAAAGAAAGAGGCAGTTGAAAAATGAACAGACCACTGAACAAAAACAGACATGTAGATACAGAGAGTACTGGTTACCAGAGGAGAAGGGCGAAATGGGTATGGTGACGGATGGAAACTAAATTTTTGGTGGTGAGCAGGCTGTAGGGTAAACAGAAGTAGAAATATAATGTTGAAACTTATATATTGTTATAAACCGATGTTACCTCAATAAAAAATAAAGCTAAAAAAAGAAAAAGAAAAGGAGGAGACCAGCTCAGGCTCAGGCTGTGGATCCCCTTCTCTCCTGTTATTTTTCAAAACACATTAACAAAGACCCCCCTTCCCCCCCAATTCAATACTTCGTGAGCAGGGAGAGGGAGGTGAGGTGGGTGTTCCTTCTGTGCTGGCCCAGTGCCCTCAGCTCCCAGCCTGGCCCACCAGAGACCGGCTTGGTTTCCGGGAGGACGGAGGCTTTCAAACCCCTTTCCCACTGGGGGTCAGACTCCTTTGGAGAATATGGAGAAGAGAACAAAGAAGAGAAATCCTGAACTTTATTCACTTTACCCTCATTTCTCTCCTGGAGAGAATTAGAGCCTCCTGTAAAATCCTGGTGAGTGTGCCCTCGCCCGGTTGCAGGCCAGTCACCTATGAACAGACATCGCTCAAACGTGGGCCCTTTTCAGTCGAATATAATTCAGTGGCACTCCGCTTGCACATATAATTTTGCGGTTTTAATCTCTAGAGAGAGGGACTGTTTGGTGCCTGCTGTCCTTGACACAGGAAGGGATGATGTGGTAGGAAGTGCCCTTGCCTTTGTGGAGTCCCACCCAGGGCCAGACGGGGGCTGCCTACCTGGGAGCCTGCTTCGGATGTGATGGATGTCTACACCTGTGCACTTGCTTTGCTATTGGATGTGGATGAAGACATCCAGATTCCAGAAATCTGAATACAGGGTATGAGGGAGATGGGGGTTGGGAGAGGTTTGGGGCTTTGTGGGGTGAACCTTGGGTAGCCCCCAGCATAGTTAGGGGAATTAGAGTTAGGTATTAGATCGGGAAGGTGCAGAGAGGTGAGGAAAGAGGCCGTCTAGAACAGCACCACGAGCAAACCGCACGTGCAGCCCGGAGCCTCAGATCCACACGTACTGTCCGCAATTTCATGTCTCCAGGCTTGTCTGGGCAGTAGCCGTGGCTGGGCCTGCCGTGATGCCCCCGAAGAGGATGTCTGGTTTCTTTATTCGTGACTACATTCAGCTCAGGGTCTGGCAGGTCCCAGATGCCCAAGGATTACTATGAGGCACTAAGAAGCAGCAAAGGAAGGAGGTACCTGTCGAGCTGTGGCTGGTGAGCGGGGAGTGTTTTCTTAGCCAACAGACTTGGCCTTACCTTTGGTTTCTGCAGGGGGCCAGTTCCTCTGCTCATTCGCTTTATCTTGTGTCAAGAGAGGCAGCTCACGAAGCACACGGCCAAGAGCAGGGAATGAAATTAGTGTGGGTATTTTGACTGCCAAACTGGAGGCAGGCAGAAGAGCAGACAGGGAAGACCAGCTCAGAGGAGCGGCTCACCTTTGTCCCACATTTCCAGAAACCTGAAGATCGTCCAGCCGCAGCCCTGCTACCATTAACCTCCTGATGCTAACGGCGCCTGGTTTGCATTCCTGTTAACCTTTCCTGGCTGGGCGTCTGTAGCTGACAGCAGTGCACACATGTCTCTTCTAGTTGAGGTTTCCAAAGACAGAAGAAAATGAAATGCACAGAACCCTGAACGTTTGTGCTGGAGCCACAGGGGAAGGAGTGCCTTCAACCAGCCTTCAGTGGTGAGGGGCTTGGGAAAGAGGATGAGTCCTCTTATGCATCGATGTAACATCTATTGTGAGTCTGTGGCACACCAGGCACAGCCCTACGCTCGGGATGCAGAGATGGAAAAAAATGGTTCCTGCTGTCAGGAAGCCTGGCCCAGAGTGGGGATGGCAAGAGAGCCAGCTGGCTGACGGCACCCAGATTCGTTTTAGTAGAAGCTGAGGGACCTGGGCTTCTGGCAGACTTCTTTTTTTGAGCTTATTTTGAGATCATTTTAGATTCACAGAAAGATCTTGACTCCCTCCACTCAGTTTTCCCCAGGGGTAACATCTTGCATCACTATAGTGCAATCTGGAAGACTTTCAAGCGTGTTCAAGTGTGTTTTCTCTGGGCTGCTTCCCACCCCCTCTTTTCTTTTCTTCTTCTAAGTGGATCTTCCTTGTCTCATCCCCACAACCCTGTCATGCTATAGGGTCTCTCCAGTCGTGAAGCAAAGTCATTTAATTAGTCGACGAATTCATCTTATGTTGGTGACTTGCATGCTCAGAGCATTGTTCTGCGGAGAGGAAGCTGATGGTGGCAGTTGTCAGCCCGACCTGATTCTCACCGTTTACTTGTCCGTCACAGTGCATCACTAGGGGAGGTGAGAATTACTGGCTTTAAAAAAGTAATAGTGATTGATACTGTTACAATGCCCTTTGCCACGGTCTTCATGTATTGCTGTATCTTACCCTCAAAATAAGTCTGTGGAGTAGGTCCTGGGGCCATCCCTAACAGGTTGAGTTCTGAAGTGACACAACTGTGAAGTAGCAGAGCCCAGGTTATCCACCTCTGAAGCCCCCGCTCTTAACTTCCACTTAACAAAGGAATGAATCTATGCCAGTGGCCTTTGAGGAGCCTGGGGAATGTGGAGCAGCGTCAGAGGACAGGGAATCTCTGATGCTCCCCGGAGCACACGGCACAGTCCTCTTGGGGTCTTTGGAACCCAAGGCTGGGCCTGGCTGTCTTGAGGATACTTCACTTTGCTAAGAACTCTAAGAAAGCCGCAAGGCAGTAAGGGGAGGTCTAGGGTCATAATATGTGCAGACTAAAATTGGGTAGAATTTTCCAGGATTGGATTTTTAAGCTTCTTGAATTAATATAAATCAGCCCCCAGTAGTTCTTATCTCACTAATTTATGTCATCAGACTAGGAATTGGAATGAAATAAGCTTATCTCGTACTATTGGAGGAAAAGGCTCTGTAAACAAGTAAATACGGTGGAAAGAGAACCAAGTCCTTAGAAGCACTTGGGGAGCATCTGTTTGCAGGTGTGTAATCCATGTAGCAATTTCAAAAGTCTTATTTCCTGTAAAGGTCAGTGAGAGTGGCTGAATGACTCAGTGGTCGGTGGCGAGAGTATAGTTGAGAAGGACATGGAGAGAGAACTCACTGTCTGGCCAGGACGCTGACCCGTCCGCCACGCCTCCCCGCAGCCCACCTGGCTTGTGTGCTCACCTGAGTTTCATAGGAATATGTGGGCTCTTGTCTGCAGGAAATGGGAGCAAGGACCTGTTTCTGGGAGGGGTGAGTGAGGTATCACTGCAACAAACCTATTTTGGGGAAAAGGGGAGCTGCCTGGTAGCGGGAGAGGAGACTAGGATGGTGTTTCAGAGAAAGGGGGCTTACCGACAGCTCTTTCCTCTTAGAGAGCAAGCTGGTTTCTTTCCATTCTGATAACTGGGTCTTGTATTACATTTCCTGTTCCACTGACAGGCTCCCAGAATGTTGCTGTCTGCACCCAAGGCAGCTCCTGAGGCAGAGCTGAAGTGCTACCTTCCAGAAGCCCAGGCTTCCCCTCAGGGGTCTTTGGGGGCCCTCCTTCCCCAGGGCTCCCCTGGCCAGGCCAGGTCAGGCCTGGGTCCTTCCTTCCCAGCTTTCTGGGTTCTCTCTCCTCCGAGCTCCCTAGCTCCCTGCTCTAAGCAGGATTGGAAGACCCCACCTCGTCTCCCTTTAATTCTCTGCTGATGGGAGGGGGTTGGAGGGTGTACTCTCCTCTGTCCCTTTTCCTGGCCACACACTTGGAGATCCGAAATCTGGAATTCTGGTGACAGTTCTAGGTGGTCTTACATAGTGGCTTCTTTTGTTTTAAAATTCATTGTCAACATTGGACAGATTTCACACTGAAAATCACAGACTATAATTCTTCATGGAGCAATTAGGAGGATCCGAGAGGCGGTTGCTCCCTTTAGGATGCACTTTCTCTTCTTGATCCGGGTCCTACGACCTGGGCTTCTGTCGCTGCCCTTGTCCGTCTCACCTGGCAGCGTTGGAGGCTGCCACCCCTGTCATAACTCAGTGGAACGGCACACGATCCCATCTGGTTCTGCTCAGCTACTCTTAGGGCACATCCTCAGGGGACTCATATATCCTTTGATGAGACAGTGGTGGTCACGGGAAGAAAGGCTGTTTCATTTGGCAGAGCTCAGCGTGGGAGAGATGGATGAGAAACAGGGAGGGAGGAAGGGACACCCGCCTGGTCCACTGGAACAACAGTCCGGGTGCCTTCATGCCCCATCCATACCTGTCTCTGATGAAATGTCAGGAGAGTGAGAGTTTTTGCTCCTTCTCTCCAGGAAACTGGACACCTTCTTCTGCTTCTCCTACCATCTCTTAACTTCTTGGGTCCTTCACCGTTTTTGGCTCATTCCAAGGCCAGATGCCAAGTGACAGCCTGAAGATGGTGGGGGAAAAGCTTTTACCCCTAACATTGACCGGGTTGTTGACCCTCAGGGGGCAGGATGGCAGAGATCAGTGCTCTGTCCCTGCTAGCGTTCCCCACTCCCCCCACCCCTTCCATCCCTCACCAGACCTCACTGCTGGTCTTCTTTCTTCTTCTCTCTTCCTCTGTCCACCTCCATTTACCCCTCTCCTTAATTTCATGTTTTTCCCAACCCACAATTCCTGACTTGTCTTACATTTCTGTGTTTCCAGAAAATTCCTCAGCTGTTTCCGTCACTTCTCTAGACTAAGCCCCCTTCCCCGTCTCTCTCTGGCTCCGTTCTACTCTCCTAGGCTGTGCAAGACGTAGCCCGCCTGCGGAGGACACGTCACCGTGCTCACGGAATGCTTTCCTCCAGATTCCTCTGTGCTTTGCGGCGCTGACTCTGAAATCGGGCTCATTTGAGTAAAGGCTCAACAAACCAGAAAGTGAGCTTATACCTGAAAGACCTGGCAGTATTTGGAGGAAATTGGGATTTAATTAGCGTTTCCTTTTGTGCCACTGTCAATATGCCTCTGTTACATTTATGGGGTTGTGTGGGTATCCTCTGGTGACTAATTACGTGAAATTTCTCTTCTTTGCTAAATTCTAACGAATGTGCACAATATATAAAGTTGAAACTGGCTCTGTTGCCAAAAATGAGATTTTTAATTTGAATGGGCATTTATTTTTCTCTTCTTCAAGGAGATGGTAGTTTCACGTATTCATGTGTCACTGATGGATGAGTGATAGTTCTAATTTTCTTTCTCTTACAGGAGATAACAGTGAGTAATCTGAACCAGCAACACTTTCTCTTCTTTTTGTTTATGTCCAGAAGGGTTGCAGTGAAAAAAAAAAAGACAACAGCAAATGGGAACTTAAATTTAGATTGTTCATGTTGCGCTTGGTTCTCCAGCCTCCAGCTCAGTGTGGTTATTTATACCAAGAGCAATGTTTTGTAGGTGCCTGTAAAGGTTGGGAACAACTGCACTTCTTGCCGTGTGGGAAGCGTTGGCCCCTTCTCCCTTGGCACGTGGGACCTGTGTGTGTGTTCCCAGATGTCCCCCCAATCCAGCTGCCACTGAGTTGGCTGTAAGCACCAGCCCAGAAAGAGGGGGTGCCGGAGGGGCTTGAGTCAAACGAAAAAGACTCAATCGGCATTGAAACAACTCCCAGGTCCAAGGCTGTGCTTACAATGTCCATTTTTCAGATGAAGAAGCTGAGGCTTAAAGGTTGATGGTCATAGCTGGCACGCTTGCCGGGGGCTGAGAGGAGGAGGAAACAGGGAGTTAGTGTTTAATGGGTGTTTCCGTTTGGGAAGGTGAGAAAGTTCTGGAGATGGATGGGGGTGATGGTTGCACAACAGTGAGAATGTACTTTATGCCACTGAACTGTATACTTTGAAATGGTTAAATGTTACATATATTTTATCACAATGAAAAACCAAGTTTTGTAATTGCTAGTCATTTTTTTTTTAATTTAAAAAAAATTTATTTTATTTATTTATTTTTGGCTACATTGGGTCTTCGTTGCTGAGCGCGGGCTTTCTCTAGTTGTGGTGAGCGGGGGCTACTCTTTGTTGCGGTGCGCGGGGTTCTCATTGCAGTGGCTTCTCTTGTTGCGGAGCACAGGCTCTAGGCATATGGGCTCAGTAGGTGTGGCTCGCGGGCTGTAGAGCGCAGACTCAGTAGTTGCGGCACATGGGCTTAATTGCTCCTCAGTATGTGGGGTCTTCCCGGACCAGGGCTCGAACCCGTGTCCCCTGCATTGGCAGGCGGATTCTTAACCACTGCGCCACCAGCGAGGTCCCGCTAGTCATTAATTTAAAAACACAAAAATTCAGGTGAACAGATTTTTTTAAACGTGGTATATACAGACAATGAAATATTCAGCCTTAAAAAGGAAGGAAATTCTGACACACGCTACAACATGGATGAATCTTGAAAACATTATGGTAAGTGAAATCAGCCCGACCCAAAAGGGCAAACACTGTATGATTCCACTTATGTGAGGAATTACCTAGAGTAATCAAATTTCATAGACAGAAAGGAGAAGAGCGGTTGCCAGGGCCTGTGGGAGGGGAGAATGGGGAGTTAGTGTTCAATGGGTGTGGAGTTTCAGTTTGGGAAGATGAAAAAGTTCTGGAGACAGATGGGGGTGACGGTTGCACAACAGTGTGAATGTACACGGTGCCACTGAACTGCGTGCTTGAAAATGATTAAAATAGTAAAGTTTATGTGTATTCACACACACACACACACACACACACACACACACACACACACACACACACACACACACACACACACACACACACACACACACACACACACACACACACACACACACACACACACACACACACACACACACACACACACACACACAGTCCTGGCAGGCTGCAAGGCACCAAGAAAGCTCTCCTATTGTCCCGGCCCAGTACTGCTTCACTTAGTACTGATTACCTTACCTCTCTGAGAACACTGTGTAAATAAAACCAGAAAAGATTCTCTGTCATGACAGATGCCCACCATTGCTGCATGCCAGAGAGCAAATGGCAGCCTGATAGAGGCTTGACCTCTGGGCACGGAAGACGCAAACACAAATGCCAGCTTGGAGAAGGGATTAATGATTTAAACGGTCTGAGGGAAAGAAAATCCTATTAGTGCGAGCTTGGCTCACTGAGAAGGGTCCATTAATTCACATACAGGCGTTCCAGGGGGAGAAATGTTGCCCTAATTATGCCTGGGGTAATTTGGCCATTTAAATGGCTAACCAATTTGCAACTCGGTTCTTCCTCAAGGTATCACATCTTTTTATTCGGTGCTGTTCCCTCCCACCCAGAGCCAGGCTGCTCTTCCGATGCGTGCGGCATTGTGGAGATGTTAGCTTGTCTTTGCCGACTGCTACTCCTCCTCCTTTTCAGTCATGTGACCTTGTAGCTCTTCTGCGCTGTTGGAAATGTGTCTTGCTGGAATTATCACCTATGTTAGCAGGATTCTTGTAGCCTCCGAAAGGTACAAGGCCAAATGCCATGTATGCAACATCTTCCATGAGTAGCTGTGATGGGTAAGGATCAGACAGTTGTACTTCAATGAAGATGAAGGGGAGATTCAGAACCCATCCAGGTCCCATTCTTGTGAGATGCCTGCTGGGGAAGCTTGGTCCATAGGAACAGCCAGTGCCCTGCTGTTCAGGCAGGACCCAGCCTCCACAGATGGCCTCCCCATGCCTGATGAGCTGAGTGTCTGTATCTCAATCGTGATTGATAGATAAGCTCCAGGCAGCCCTTGCTGACGTTATCCCCGGGACACAAGATATGTCTCCAGTCTTTGGTGGAAAGAGTGCTTCTGGATCAATGCTTCTAATTCTTGCTTCCACCAATCCCTAGTAGAAGCAAGATTCCAATCAGAGTTTTGGATTCAAATGTCCATATTCTTTTGGCAATTCCACAGCTGCTCAGGGACTAGCGTTCATTGCAAGAGCTAAATATCTGGGGCTTAAGGTAACCAACTTTAGTTCAGAATACCAGTGAACTACATTATGGGGTTATTAATTGATTCAGTTTTTTTAAGTGCCACACATTCCTCCTCTTTCTCTTCCTACCTTTGCAGGTCTTCCACACTCTGTGTATTGGTGATTCAAGATGGAGGTGGAGGAAAATGGAAAGTGGTGGTTGGAGGTGGGTGGGCAGAGTTGCCATGGTATAGAAGGACTCCATTCTTTGTAACCCATCCTATGTTCTTTTGAGAAAATGGCAGTGAATTTGCTCCACTGGCTCTGTGTGCCACGTGCCTGCCCTCATCCTCCTCCCACCTTTTGCCCACCCTATGTGGACGTTCCCAAAGCAGCATTCTATCTGAGCTGTCTTCTCTTGCACATTCTCTTCTACAGAACCCTCATCCACTACTTGGCTTCTGCCACCAAGACCACCATGGGAGTCGTTCTCAGTTCTGTGTCATCCGCTCCAACCTCCTCTGATCCTCAGACCTGCTTTCCACCTCCCTATTGGACTGTTCCCCTGGGGGTCACTCTATCATTTTGATTCAGCATGCTCTCAATCGCCTTATCTTCCCTCCCACCCCCACCCCAGCACCCTCTCCCCCATCTGACCACCACAGTTCCTGTCACCTCCTGGTCCCAGTCCTCTTTGACACCTGCATCTCTCTTTCCATATCTAACTTGTTGCCAAGTCCTGTGACTTCTGCCTTTTCAATGTCTCTAGATCCATCCATTCCTTTTATTCATTCAGCACCTCTTTACTGCACACCCGCCAAGGGCCAAGCTCTTTCCACATTGTATGCACCACCCTGGACCAGATTCTCATGAACTTTTTCAATAGATGATAAGAATAACTTCTTATCTGAAATTCCTACCTTCTGTTTCTTTCCACCCCACTCTGTCCTATGCTATTGCCAGATAAACGTTCCCAGATTGTAAAACTCAGATCACATCAGCTGGGTCAAAAATATTTTACGGTCTGTGGCATTTGGGGCTTTCCAGACTATGATCCCAAATCGCGTTCCAGTCTCATGCTCTGCTATCACTTCTCTACACCGAAAATAGAAGGAGCAGTGATAGGCATAGTAGTAATACTACCAGTAGTAGTAAAGCAACAGCAATATAGTGGTAGCCAATGGTCATAGAACACTTTGTGCGCTGAGCAGTGTTCTAAGTGCTTTCTTTATATATATTAACTCATTTAAAAGTTCTCCTAACCACCCAGCGAGTAGATACTCTTACTCTAGAAAGTGCGTCACTTGCAATGCACGATGTTGCAGATCATGCCCTCTGCTGTCCTCCTTCTGTACCTCTTCTCCTACTGCTGTGTCTGACAAGACTCCTTCTCCCTTTATACCTCTCCAAGTCTACATCTCACTCATATCTTGAGATTGTCATAAGTGCCCTGTCCTCCTCGCTCTTTTCCATGGTGCTCTCCCATTAGATAGGTTCTTTTTGTGTCTGCTTCTCTCTCATCCCTCTCTTCATCTTATGTCTGGTGCTGTAGACATGTGTGCACTTGGGTTATCCTCTCTGGCTTCTTGGAAGAACCTTGAGGGCATGGACTGCCTCCTGCAGATCTGTGTCCTCTGTAGCGTCCAGCAGGTACTTTGCGCACAGTAAGCGCTGGCTGTACTTGGTCTATTGAACCGAAGTTAATGGGCTTCAATTCACATTCTGGGTTCCTTGGCTGCGGTTGATGTCTTTCATGTAGCCTACCCGCTTCTAGTTAAAGGCTAGATAAACCCAACCAAATCAGGAAGAATGAAGATGACAAGCGTGAGCGAGAGGGAAAATCCTCTTTCACGTGCTCATCAGTATTCAGTAATTATCTGTGCTCCTGAGAAGAGAGCAGCGGGAGGGCCCTTTATGGAGGGATGCCCTTTGCTTGAGGGCAGGGAGAGGATGGGTACACCTTTGTGGCTTTGTTGATAATACATTTGGGACCTGAAGGTCCAGGTTCCTGCTGTAAGTAGCAGGAAGGAAATTCTGTATCTAGGAGAGGTACCCCAATATGATATGAGAATGCCTTTCTTAATTAGCTTTGAAAAATCAAATATTATTAGTATAATTCATTCTTACAAGTTTATCAGTATGGCCAGCTTTAACTAGGAAGAGCTTAGAGGCAGAAGTATGTGGGATATTCATGACCCTGAGAGCTTGTTTGACTTCTGGTCTCTCCGGTCTCCTTAATTCAGTCTGTTCCAGTCTACCTTGCCTTCCCCCGCAGCCCTCACCTTCCTTACTCTCTTTGTGCCACATCCCTCGCTTTAAAAAACCAGTGGCTTGGGCTTCCCTGGTGGCGCAGTGGTTGAGAGTCCGCCTGCCGATGCAGGGGACGTGGGTTCGTGCCCCGGTCCGGGAAGATCCCACATGCTGCGGGGCGGCTGGGCCCATGAGCCATGGCTGCTGAGCCAGCACGTCCGGAGCCCGTGCTCCGCAACGGGAGAGGCCACAACAGTGAGAGGCCCGTGTACCGCAAAAAAAAACCCAAAACACCAGTGGCTCCAGGTTCCAGTCTTCCCAAAGTAAACCATATTCATACCTGTGTCCTACTGTTTAGCCTTCAAGCCATAGATCAATTTCCACCTCTTCCAGAAAGTCTTTCTTTTTTTTTTTGAATTGCGTGGCCTGTACCACGCAATTCAGCCCTCAGTTGTATTGCTGTGTGTTGGTGCTCACTGTGTATTGGGTCTTGTCTCCCAGATGGATTGGGGTCTTCTTGAGGACGGTGGCCTCATTTTATTTTGCTTCTTTGATCCAGCAGCTCTCCACAACATGTTGAGCATACAAAACGCAGCTCTCTTTCCTTTTAGATATTGATTGATTGGGGATGTTGGTACCATTTGATATCTACTTGGTTTTAAAGATAATGCTTGGACTGTAGCCTGCTTAAGCCTAACTATTGAAATCATATTTTTCTCCATTTAAGAGGGCAGATTTGTTTAAAAAGGTAAAATGGATTGATTTAGCAAGTATTAACTACTACCTATATAATAAATACTTCCTATAAGGGTTTGTCCTATAAGCAGTTTATCAAAGGTGCTAATCCATGAATGTGACCCCGGTACCCCATAGCAGAGGAGGGCTCCCTGGAAGGGGGATTCTGGCCCTGGGGGTCTCTCATATCCCTTCCTCCTCAGTGGGATGCCCCTCTTGTGGCTCCTGCCCCCAGCCCAACAGGAAGTTCCCACCAGGCAGACCCTGTCAGGGCACACATGTGCCGGAATCCAGCATTTCAGGGGCGGTGCCTGATGGCAGGGTCCCTGAGCTAATCAGTGTGATTGGGGGGCGCTCCCCTATGTTCTTTCTTGACCCTCCTCCTGAGGACACAGATTAGCCTTCCTGGAAAGTGGGATAAATAGGAACTAAGAAAGTACTTGTTCTCCCTCCCTTCTTTATTATCTCGGAAGCCACCTCATTTTCAGTACATGGTGGTGGGGGAAACTCACTTCCTATATTACAGGCCCCAGGCTAAGGGCTTTCTATACTTTACTCACTTAATCCACATGTTGGAGACAGAGCAGGGTCTTGAAGTTTGAGCATATTGATGAGAATATGAGACCTGCATATAGTGGATGATCAATGAATATGTGTTGAATGGATGAATACAAGTGTGGAGTTTATGATTATTTTCGCTGTGAAAAACTTAACTTTTGGAGCAGATGTTTTGTATAAAGCACTTTTCACTTGTAGTGTCTTCCTGAGTCTTTATAACATTCTCTGGTAGAGATCTGGTTTCTATCCTCGTTTGAAGAGGAAGAAACTGGGGGCAGAAGGGTGAACAACTGGCCCCAAATCACACATCAGGTAAATGTCAGACAAGGGCAGGACCAAGACTCAAAGACAGATTCTGTGATTTTGAAACCCATACCCTTTCCACCTGCCTATTAAGAAATAGAACTCCAGGGCTTCCCTGGTGGTGCAGTGGTTGAGAGTCCGCCTGCCGATGCAGGGGACGCGGGTTCGTGCCCTGGTCCGGGAGGATCCCACGTGCCGCGGAGCGGCTGGGCCTGTGAGCCATGGCCGCTGAGCCTGCGCGTCCGGAGCCTGTGCTCCGCAACGGGAGAGGCCACAGCAGTGAGAGGCCCGCGTACTGCGAAAAAAAAAAAAAAAAAATTGAACCCCAGCTTGAAAAAAATCATTCTGATTTCTCAGACTTTAGTCCAGACTGTCAGGTGAGACAGATCCAGTTTGTAACAGGTGGGGTTGGGAGTGGTAGGGAGAAAGTTGCAAATGTATTTTTTAAACAAGTGGAGCCCCTTTTTTCAACCTGTTTTTATGTGGAGCCTGAGATAAAAAGCAGATAAATGCTCTAGTTGAAGGAGGGGCTCAGGGCCCCAAACCCCAGCACTCAGTCTCCGCATCACCCTACAGCAGTCTCCAAAGAACGCAGTGATGAGCTGGGGGCAGGGAGGAGTGAGGACCACGGCTCCTGACTGCCCAGCCTCCACTGTAATTGGCCGCCTCTGTCATACACCCATCCCACCATGTAACATTACCGATCAACCCAAAGTGCAAAAGTAAAACAAACATGATATAAAGACATCCTGATTCTCAAGTGCTCTGGGGCGGAACCGAGAAAATGGATCAAGTTAATTTTATAGAGGAAAGGCACTCAGAACTTGTGCTTGAAATAGGAGAGGCTTTAATTCTGCTGACAGGAAGAGTAAAGCAGTTCAACTCATATTTTATTTTTTATGATTATAACAATAATATTTTCATTATAAAATAACTTGAAAAATTCAGAAAAAATAAAAGAAGAAAATAAAAATCACCTATAACCCTACAACCCTACCCTACTCAAGGCTTTGCATAGTATATTTTCTTCCAGGGTTTTTCTTGTATATAATGCATCTATACCTAAGTGGATCAAATTGTGTTTATATATTGTTTAATTTCTGCTTCTTGCTCTTTGCATTTTCCATTCTCATCAATATGTTGTTGTAAACATAATTTAAAACATCTCACTCGTTACACACGTAACATGTTTATTGTAGATGTTTGGAAAAATAGGTAAGCGCTAAGAAGAATGTAAAGATCACTGTTGCTTAGCATTTTGGTGAATATTTCTCTAGTCCTTTTATTACACTTACTCATATATACATAGACATTGTTAACATATTAATGGTTATATTACATATACTTAAATATTTTCCAATGTGATGAATTAGGGATAGATATTAATTTTATCTTCTTTTATTACTTTATGATAACTTAAAATATTTATTATTTTTCTGTGAATTGCCTATCCATGTCTTGTCATTTTTATAGAATTATTCTTGATTTATAAATGTTTTTAATAGATTAAGAGATTTATCTTTTCTCTTTTGCACCTCTGGGAAAATATTGAGTACGTAATTAAAAAGCCTACATTTTATTAGTCCTCTAAAGTATCAATATATGAAATATATAAAGTTTACAAGTTTTTGCTACTATAAATAATGCTACACTTAATATATTTGCACATTGATTTTTTTATTGGAGTATAATTGCTTTACAATGGTGTGTTAGTTTCTGCTTTATAACAAAGTGAATTAGTTATACATATACATATGTTCCCATATCTCTTCCCTCTTGCGTCTCCCTCCCTCCCACCTTCCCTATCCTACCCCTCCGGGCCGTCACAAAGCACCGAGCTGATCTCCCTGTGCTATGTGGCTGCTTCCCACTAGCTATCTACCTTACGTTTGGTGGTGTATTTATGTCCATGCCTCTCTCTAGCTTTGTCACAGCTTACCCATCCCCCTCCCCATATCCTCAAGTCCATTCTCTAGTAGGTCTGTGTCTTTATTCCTGTTTTACCCCTAGGTTCTTCATGATATTTTTTTCCCTTTAAATTCCATATATATGTGTTAGCATACGGTATTTGTCTTTCTCTTTCTGACTTACTTCACTCTGTATGACAGACTCTAGGTCTATCCACCTCATTACAAATAGCTCAATTTCGTTCCTTTTAATGGCTGAGTAATATTCCATTGTATATATGTGCCACATCTTCTTTATCCATTCATCCGATGATGGACACTTATGTTATTTCCATCTCCGGGCTATTGTAAATAGAGCTGCAATGAACATTTTGGTACATGACTCTTTTTGAATTATGGTTTTCTCAGGGTATATGCTCAGTAGTGGGATTGCTGGGTCATATGGTCGTTCTATTTGTAGTTTTTTAAGGAACCTCTATACTGTTCTCCATAGTGGCTGTACCAATTCACATTCCCACCAGAAGTGCAAGAGTGTTTCCTTTTCTCCACACCCTCTCCAGCATTTATTGTTTCTAGATTTTTTGATGATGGCCATTCTGACCAGTGTAAGATGATATCTCATTGTAGTTTTGATTTGCATTTCTCTAATGATTAATGATGTTGAGCATTCTTTCATGTGTTCGTTGGCAGTCTGTATATCTTCTTTGGAGAAATGTCTACTTAGGTCTTCTGCCCATTTTTGGATTGGGTTGTTTGTTTTTTTGTTATTGAGCTGCATGGGCTGCTTGTAAATTTTGGAGATTAATCCTTGGTCAGTTGCTTCATTTGCAAATATTTTCTCCCATTCTGAGGGTTGTCTTTTGGTCTTGTTTATGGTTTCCTTTGCTGTGCAAAAGCTTTGAAGTTTCATTAGGTCCCATTTGTTTATTTTTGTTTTTATTTCCATTTCTCTAGGAGGTGGGTCAAAAAGGATTCTGCTGTGATTTTTGTCATAGAGTGTTCTGTCTATGTTTTCCTCTAAGAGTTTGATAGTTTCTGGCCTTACATTTAGGTCTTTAATCCATTTTGAGCTTATTTTTGTGTATGGTGTTAGGGAGTGATCTAATCTCATACTTTTATATGTACGTGTCCAGTTTTCCCAGCACCACTTATTGAAGAGTCTGTCCTTTCTCCACTGTACATTCCTGCCTCCTTTATCAAAGATAAGGTGACCATATGCACATTGATTTCTTTTAGTTTTTCAATTTTATGCAGCAGGTTCTTATTAGTCATCAATTTTATACACATCAGTGTATATATGTCAATCTCAATCGCCCAATTCATCACACCACCACCCCCTGCCGCTTTCCCCCTGTGGTGTCCATACGTTCGTTCTCTACATATATGTCTCAATTTCTGCTCTGCAAACCAGTTCATCTGTACCATTTTTCTAGGTTCCACATATATACGTTAATATACGATATTTGTTTTTCTCTTTCTGACTCACTTCACTCTGTATGACAGTCTCTAGATCCATCCATGTCTCAACAAATGACCCAATTTCATTCCTTTTTATGGCTGAGTAATATTCAATCGTATATATGTACCACATCTTCTTTATCCATTCATCTATCGATGGGCATTTAGGTTGCTTCCATGACGTGGCTATTGTAAATAGTGCTGCAGTGAACATTGGGGTGCATGTGTCTTTTTGAATTATGATTTTCTCTGGGTCTGTGCCCAGTAGTGGGATTGCTGGATCATATGGTCATTTTACTTTTAGTTTTTTAAGGAAACTCCGTACTGTTCTCCATAGTGGCTGTATCAATTTACATTCCCACCAACAGTGCAAGAGGGCTCTCTTTTCTCCACACCCTCTCCAGCATTTGTTGTTTGTAGATTTTCTGATGATGCCCATTCATACGGGTGTGAGGTGATACCTCATTGTAGCTTTGATTTGCATTTCTCTAATAATTAGTGATGTTGAGCAGCTTTTCATGTGCTTCTTGGCCATCTGTGTGTCTTCTTTGGAGAAATGTCTATTTAGGTCTTCTGCCAATTTTTGGATTGTGTTGTTTGTTTTTTTAATACTGAGCTGCATGAGCTGTTTATATATTTTGGAGATTAATCCTTTGTCTGTTGGTTTGGTAGCAAATATTTTCTCCCATTCTGAGGGTTGTCTTTTCGTCTTGTTTATGGTTCCCTTTGCTGTGCAAAAGCTCTGCAGTTTCATTAGGTCCCGTTTGTTTATTTTTGTTTTTATTTCCATTACTCTAGGAGGTGGATCAAAAAAGTTCTTGCTGTGATTTATGTCAAAGAGTGTTCTTCCTATGTTTTCCTCTAAGACTTTTATAGTGTCCGGTCTTACATTTAGGTCTCTAATCCATTCTGAGTTTATTTTTGTGTATGGTGTTAGGGAGTGTTCTAATTTCATTCTTTTACGTGTAGCTGCCCAGTTTTCCCAGCACCACTTATTGAGGAGACTGACTTTTCTCCATTGCATATCCTTGCCTCCTTTGTCATAGATTAGTTGACCATACGTGCATGGGTTTATCTCTGGGTTTTCTATCTTGTTGCATGATCTATATTTCTGTCTTTGTGACAATATCATATTGTCTTGATTACTGTAGCTTTGTAGTGTAGTCTGAAGTCAGGGAGTCTGATTCCTCCAGCTCTGCATTCTTCCTTCAAGACTGCTTTGACTATTTGGGGTCTTTTGTGTCTCCATACAAATTTGAAGATGTTTTGTTCTAATTCTGTAAAAAATGCCACGGTAATTTGATAGGGATTACACTGAATCTGTAGATTGCTTTGGGTAGTATAGTCATTTTCACAATATTGATTCTTCCAATCCAAGAAAATGGTATATCTCTCCATCTGTTGGTATCATCTTTAATTTCTTTCATGAGTGTCTTATAGTTTTCTGCATACAGGTCTTTTGTCTCCCTAGGTAGGTTTATTCCTAGGTATTTTATTCTTTTTGTTGCAGTGGTAAATGGGAGTGTTTCCTTAATTTCTCTTTCTGGTTTTTCATCATTAGTGTATAGGAATGCAAGAGATGTCTGTGCATTAATTTTGTATCCTGCAACTTTACCAGGTTCATTGATTAGCTCTAGTAGTTTTCTGGTGGCATCTTTAGGATTCTCTGTGTATAGTATCATGTCATCTTCAAACAGTGACAGTTTTACTTCTTCTTTTCCAATTTGGATTCCATTTATTGCTTTTTCTTCTCTGATTGCTGTGGCTAGGACTTCCAAATCTATGTTGAATAATAGTGGTGAGAGTGGAACATCCTTGTCTTGTTCCTGATCTTAGAGGAAATGCTTCAGTTTTTCACCATTGAGGTTGAAGTTTGCTGTTGGTTTGTCATATATGGCCTTTATTATGTTGAGGTAAGTTCCCTCTCTTCCCACTTTCTGGAGAGTTTTTATCATAAATGGGGTTGAATTTTTTCAGAAGCTTTTTCTACATCTATTGAGATGATCATATAGTTTTTATTCTTCATTTTGTTAATATGGTGTATCACATTGATTGATTTGCGTACATTGAAAAATCCTTGCATCCCTGGGATAAATCCCACTTGATCGTGGTTTATGATCCTTTTAATGTGCTGTTGGATTCTGTTTGCTAGTATTTTGTTGAGGATTTTTGCATCTATATTCATCAGTGATATTGGTCTGTAATTTTCTTTTTTTGGAGTATCCTTGTCTGGTTATGGTATCAGGATGATGGTGGCCTCGTAGAATGAGTTTGGGAGCGTTCATTCCTCTGCGATTTTTGGCAAGAATCTGAGAAGGATGGGTGTTAGCTCTTCTCTAAATGTTTGATAGAATTCACCTGTGAAGCCATCTGGTCCTGGACTTTCGTTTGTTGGAAGATTTTTAATCACAGTTTCTATTTCATTACTTGTGCTAGGTCTGTTCATATTTTCTGTTTCTTCCTGGTTCAGTCTTGGAAGGTTATACCTTTCTAGGAATTTTCCATTTCTTCCAGGTTGTCCATTTTATTGGCATAGAGTTGCTTGTTGTAGTCTCTTAGGATGCTTTGTATTTCTGCGGTGTCTGTTGTAACTTCTCCTTTTCCATTTCTAATTTTATTGGTTTGAGTCCTCTCCCTCTATTTCTTGATGAGTCTGGCTAATGGTTTATCAATTTTGTTTGTCTTCTCAAAGAACCAGTTTTTAGTTTTATTGATCTTTGCTATTGTTTTCTTTGCTTCTATTTCATTTATTTCTACTCTGATCTGTATGATTTCTTTCCTTCTACTAACTTTGGGTTTTGTTTGCTCTTCTTTCTCTGGTTCCTTCAGGTGTAGGGTTAGATTGTTTATTTGAGATTTTTCTTGTTTCTTGAGGTAGGCTTGTATAGCTATAAACTTCCCACTTAGAACTGCTTTTGCTGCATCCCATAGGTTTTGGATCGTCATGTTTTCATTGTCATTTGTCTCTCGGTATTTTTGGATTTCCTCTTTGATTTCTTCAGTGATCTCTTGGTTATTTAGTAACGTATTGTTTAGCCTCTATGTGTTTGTGTGTTTTACGTTTTTTTCCCTGTAATTCATTTCTAATATCATAGCGTTGTGGTCAGAAAAGATGCTTGATATGATTTTAATTTTCTTAAATTTACTGAGCCTTAATTGGTGACCCAAGATGTCATCTATCCTGGAGAATGTTCCATGTGCACTTGAGAAGAAAGTGTAATCTGCTGTTTTTGGATGGAATGTCCTTTAAGTATCAGTTAAATCTATCTGGTCTATTGTGTCATTTAAAGCTTCTGTTTCCTTATTTATTTTCATTTTGGATGATCTGTCCATTGGTGTAAGTGAGGTGTTAAAGTCCCCCACTATTATTGTGTTACTGTCGATTTCCTCTTTTGTAGCTGTTAGCAGTTGCCTTATGTATTGAGGTGCCCTTATGTTGGGTGCATATATATTTAAAATTGTTATATCTTCTTCTTGGATTGATCCATTGATCATTACTTAGTGTCTTTCCTTGTCTATTGTAACATTCTTTATTTTAAAGTCTATTTTATCTGATGTGAGTATTGCTACTCCAGCTTTCTTTTGATTTCCATTTGCATGGAATATCTTTTTCCATCCCCTCACTTTCAGTCTGTATGTGTCCCTAGGTCTGAAGTGGGTCTCTTGTAGACAGCATATTTATGGGTCTTGTTTTTGTATCCATTCAGCAAGCCTGTGTCTTTTGGTTGGAGCATTTAATCCGTTCACGTTTAAGGTAATTATCGATATGTATGTTCCTTTGACCATTTTCTTAATTGTTTTTGGTTTGTTTTTGCAGGTCCTTTTCTTCTGTTGTGTTTCCCACTTAGAGAAGTTCCTTTAGCATTTGTTGTAGAGCTGGTTTGGTGGTGCTGAACTCTCTTAGCTTTGGCTTGTCTGTAAAGGTTTTGATTTCTCCATCGACTCTGAATGAGATCCTTTCTGGGTAAAGTAATCTTGGTTGTAGGTTCTTCCCTTTCATCACTTTAAGTATATCATGCCACTCTCTTCTGGCTTGTAGAGTTTCTGCTGAGAAATCAGCTGTTAACCTTATGGGAGTTCCCTTGTATGGTATTTTTCATTTTTCCCTTGCTGCTTTCAATAATTTTTCTTTGTCTTTAATTTTTGCCAGTTTGATTACCATGTGTCTCGGTGTGTTTCTCCTTGGGTTTATCCTGTGTGGGACTCTCTGCACTTCCTGGACTTGGGTGGCTATTTCCTTTCCCATGTTATGGAAGTTTTCGACTATAATCTCTTCAAATATTTTCTCTGGTCCTTTCTCTCTCTCTTCTCCTTCTGGGACCCGTATAATGCGAATGTTGTGTTTAATGTTGTCCCAGAGGTCTCTTAGGGTGTCTTCATTTCTTTTCATTCTTTTTTCTTTATTCTGTTCCACAGCAGTGAATTCCACCATTCTGTCTTCCAGGTCACTTATCCGTTCTTCTGCTTCAGTTATTCTGCTATTGATTCTTTCTAGTGTATTTTTCATTTCAGTTATTGTATTGTTCATCTCTGTTTGTTTGTTCTTTAATTCTTCTAGGTCTTTGTTAAACATTTCTTGCATCTTCTCGATCTTTGCCTCCATTCTTTTTCCGAGGTCCTGCATCATCTTTACTATCATTATTCTGAATTCCTTTTCTGGAAGGTTGCCTATCTCCACTTCATTTAGTTGTTTTTCTGGGGTTTTATCTTGTTCCTTCATCTGGTACATAGCCCTCAGCCTTTTCATCTTGTGTATCTTTCTGTGAATATGGTTTTTGTTCCACAGGCTGCAGGATTGTAGTTCTTCTTGCTTCTGCTGTGTGCCCTCTGGTGCATGAGGCTATTTAAGAGGCTTGTGCAAGTTTCCTGCTGGGAGGGACTGGTGGTAGGTAGAGCTGGCTGTTGCTCTGGTGGGCAGAGCTCAGTAAAACTTTAATCTGCTTGTCTACTGATGGGTGGGGCTGGGATCTCTCCCTGTTGGTTGTTTGGTCTGAGGCGACCCAACACTGGAGCCTACCCGGGCTCTTTGGTGGAGCTAATGGCGGACTCTGGGAGGGCTCACACCAAGGAGTACTTCCCGGAACTTCTGCTGCCAGTGTACTTGTCCCCATGGTGAGCCACAGCCACCCCCCGCCTCCGCAGGAGACCCTTCAACACTAGCAGGTAGATCTGGTTCAGTCTCCCCTGGGATCACTGCTCCTTCCCCTGGGTCCCAGAGCACACATCACTTTGTGTGTACCCTCCAAGAGTGGAGTCTCTGTTCCCCCCAGTCCTGTCGAAGTCCTGCAATCAAATCCCGCTAGCCTTCAAAGTCTGATTCTCTAGGAATTCCTCCTCCCATTGCCGGACCCGACCGGACCCCCAGATTGGGAAGCCTGACGTGGGGCTCAGAACCTTCACTCCAGTGGGTGGACTTCTGTGGTATGCGTTCTCCAGTCTGTGAGTCACCCACGCAGCAGTTATAGGATTTGATTTTACTGTGATTGTGCCCCTCTTACCGTCTCATTGTGGCTTCTCCTTTGTCTTTGGATGTGGGGTATCTTTTTTGGTGAGGTCCAGTGTCCTCCTGTCGATGATTGTCCAGCAGCTAGTTGTGATTCTGGTGTTCTTGCAAGAGGGAGTGAGAGCACATCCTTGTACTCTGCCATCTTGGTTCAGGGCCTGCACATAGATCTTATTTGTATCATTTCTTTGGGATTGATTTAGAGAAATGGGATTATTGGGGCACTACCCACAAGAAGTATAGGCAAATACCTATTTCTCTAAACTCTTAGTATAACTGAGTATTATGTTTAAGGAGCTGTCCAACTTATTAAGCAAAAAAAAAGACTTTTAGTTTTAAATTATTTGATTATTAGAATGTTTTTCTTTCATATTTTATTATCTATTTGTATCTGAATGCTTTGTGTCTTGGCTATTATTCTTTGCCCAACTGGGCTGTTATTGGTTTTCTAACTGATTTTTTTATGTTTAAAAAATATAAATTAAGGAACTTAACCTTATGCTATTTGCTGCAAATTTGTTTCTCACTTTGTTCCATGAATTCTTATTTTTATGCTTGGTTTGATTTGCTGTTTTAGATTATTTTAGATTATACTGTCCAATCTATTCCATTCTTTGCGATTTTCTACCATTTGTATTTTGCTTTAGAGAAAGTCCTTTGATTATTCTTCTGGTTTGATTTTGTTCATTTAGCTTTAACATCCATTGATAGTATATTTTCATGTGTCACCTGTGTGAGGTGGGACGGTTTGAAAAGACTCTAAGGGAGAATGAGGACCAGGTTTGAGCAGTCATCGGAAGGTGGAACTGGGATTTCAGAGGGAGAAGAGAGGCTATGACACAGGACATTCAGGGTCAGGTTACAGGTCCTCAAAAGATGTACAGATCCATACAGATGAAGTACAGTCCAAAGCTGAGGTTGAGAAAGAGAGAACCACAAAGAGAGGACACGCTTATTCTTTTTTTGTTTGTTGTTCATTTATTTATTTTTTGGCCATGCTCATGGGATCTTAGTATCCTGACCGGGGATCGAATCTGGGCCCTCGGCAGTGAAAGCTTGGAGGAATCCTGGGAATTCCCCAGGACATGCTTATTCTGGATGGTGGGAATAGGATGGCTTTGATTAGGGAATAGTAAGTTTAAAAACTATCATTGCTCTCGCCAAGTTCACCAAGGACTTCCCATGTGTCAAATCTCTTTTCCTTTCTTGTTTACCTCTTCTGCAGCTTTTGACCCTGTCTGAGTTCCCTGGTTTTCAAAGCACCAAATCCCCTCAGATTCCATGGCATCTCCTCTCCCAGTTTTCTTTCTCCCTTCTCAAGTGGGGGCTTCTCTGCTCTTCTGCCATCCCTGCCTCAAGGTTGAGCCCTGTTCCCTCTACTTGATAAACTCTCCCTGGGTGACCTTATTTATCCCCACACCTTCAGTTACCATCCACATGTCGATGACCCTAGTCCTCAACGTGTATCTCCAACCTGGAGCTCTCTTCTGAATCGGGGTGAATATATTTACTCAATGTTTGGATGGTTTATTGCAGACTTAGCATTAAATTTCCAAACTTAACGAATCTTTGCTTTTCCGCCCCCTCCCTGTCCCCAAACCCAACTTGCTCTTCTTCCCAGATTCCCTGTCTTAGTGAGTGGGTTTCTCTTGCAAGCTGCTCATGTGCTCTACTTTCAGAAGAAAGGGACTTACATCTCTGCGAGAACCTTGGGGTCAATATGAAGATGTTCCTGTGGCTGAGAGTGAGTAGGTACTCGTTTCCCAAGGAAAGCTAAAATAGCAGAGACAACACGCTGCCTTTGACTTGGGAAATAAAGCCCTAACCCCTAGATATTTTCAAGGCCCTGAGAGGTCATTTGGGAGACGAGTTTCTGAGCATTCCTCCAGTATAAAGATTTTTAAGGTAAACCGTCCCAGTCTTCAGCGTGCAAATTCAGTCTCCAGAGGTAACATATTCCAAAACAGTTTCTAAATTTGCTCCTGTGATTTTGCATTCATGAGAAGACGAACTGCAGATCCTGTAGGCTAACAGCTAAGCAGTAGAATTTCAATGCTCTACGGGTGGTCCAGGTAGGGCAGCAAATGCAGTTCCTGAAGCAGGTGGAAGCCTTTTAAAGAAAAACTTCTCAAAGATCTCATTTGAGCAGAGTTAGCTCTTTATTGTATTTTTGCTTATATTAACAAAAGACACCGCAGATTGATCAGAATGGCATCACTTCTTTTTAGATAAACGTTCTAAAGCTTCAAGGAAGAGATGTTCAAATTTGGGCTAGTTATTAAATCTTCGAGGGAGAAGACAGAGTAAAGTATTACTTTTTATCCATTTGGAGGCATCAGAGTCATTAAGAAAATAATCAGAAGTGAAGCAGCATCAAGCATTTGAGCGAGTGGGAAGGAAGGTTTCCAGCTGCTAAGGAGTGTCAGAGAAGACCTTGCCACGAGTTCTGCTTCTTCCTGTCCTCACCGTGTTCTTTTTGGCAACCACGAAGCTCACTAAAAAGAGAAGCTTCCTTTTCACTGCTCTGCAGGCTACTGGGTGGTGAGGTCACTCATGCTCCAGGCTCACCCTGGAAGTCAGGTTCGCTCTTACCCACATGCCCCCTGTCCCTCCCCGGATTATCTGTCTCCTCCCACTTTATAGAATTGAATCTTGCCCAGGACACTGAAGCTTCATTATCAGCTTTCCTGCAAATGCCCCATGCTTCCTGCTAACTTGTGAATATGAACCACAGACATTTTCTTTCAAGGAGACTATGGATTTTTAGCAGAACCAGTAGGTTCATTCATACACAATTGCTAAAGAAAGTCCTGTGCCCCAAAATGGTTGAGGGCTCCAAATGCCATTGACCCTTTGCTAAAATGCTTTCCCTCCGGGGACTTTAGCTGCCCTCCAGAGATAAAAATACTGCTACCGAGTTCGCGCTGCAAGTTGACAGTCTGAAAGAAGAACGTAAGTGTGGCTTTCAGTGGACACATATAGGCATTCTGGACATATTTTTATGCTTTTCTTTTGAAAAGTCTGCATTTTCACTTTCTGCATTATTGATATGTGTCTTTGGAGGGAGGGTCTAATTTTGGAAAGATGTAGAGACGCACGTTGCCTAGGAGCCCCCTGATGAGACAAGGAAAATCAGTAAGTGCAAAAATCACTGAGTTAAATCCAGTTCCTGATAAGGAGCAGATAGGAACCAGTTAGCGCTTCCAGGAAACAATGCCAGCGAGATCTGAGAGCAATGAGGTGAAAACAAACCGAGCAAAAAGTTCTGCTTGCTTGCGGTGCAGCCGTTTCAGTGGAGTATCACCACCACCTGACTTTTCTCTCATTTAGTTGCAACAGCCAGAGCTTCTCGCCTGGAAACCCAGGAGATTCCTTCTCTCATCTCTTCTTGGAAAGCTTTAACCCTTGCCAGCTGGAATCAGCATTGCAGGGAAGAAAGAGCAGCCGTATGGCCTCCGTCCTCCGATTGAGTTTTCAGGCCTGCACCCTGCACATTGTTGGTATCGTGGGATAGTTTTCTCCTGCAGGACCCTTGTCAGGAGGCAGGCTCTTGGGATGTCTCTACTCTCTTGAAAACAGGAGAGCATTCCTCCTGATGGGGCAGGGATGGGACTCTGGGGGCTGTGTCTGCATGCACTACCATCTTGCACGCACTGCTGTGTTCGTGATCACGTGAGCAAACGTGTGGTGCCTCGTGTCAGCCATCTCCTTCCACTACATCCCCATCTCCCCGGCCCCTTGGGATCTAGCTTTCATCCTCACCAGTATACTGGAGTGATGCTCTCTGAAGAGCCAGTTGGCTTAGGTCCTGTGTCCTTTTCTTGGGCATCTTCCTTCTTTCCTTCTCAACAGTGCTTGATGCTGTTCCTGTGGCCACCACACCACTCTCTGATCTTGCTTTCCCTCCTGCCTCTGTAACTACTCCTGCTTTGTCTCCATCAGTGGCTCTCATCTCTCCCCACTCTTCCTAGATGCTCACTCTGTTCTTCAGTGCTCACCGTCTTCCCTCTGAGGTCTCAGTCACCCTAATGGCCAAGTTGCCTGCTCTATTCAGATATTCCCAGGCTGTGCCCTAGTCTCATTGAGTTCCAGCAGAAGATGAACCAGGTGCTTACTGGTCATTTCTACCCACGTATTACATTATCATCTCAGACTCAGTCTGCTTCAAACTCATCCAGTCATTCTCCATCCACACTTGAGTTGCCTTCCTGATGTTCCTCAACCATGAGAGCCAAAGCCCATTCTTGATACTTGGTTCTGTTTTAGAGGCGTGTATCCAGTCGGTTGCCAAGGGCTGATAGCTTTTTTCTGAATGTCCCTTCCACGTTGCTTGCCATCTGTGATGCAGTCCAGTTACGCCTGAAGTTTTGCTGTTGCATGGGAGCTGATCTTGCCACTGCTCTCTGCTAGATGAATCTCTTGAAAACACTGCTTTCCTGCACCACATCCTTTCTGCAAACCCTTTACCGTGGTGAACAGCCTAAAGTCTGCAATTTGTAGGCTGTCACTGAGGACCTCCCAATTCTGGCCAATGTGAGTCCACACCTCCAGTCAGCGGTGTACCCAGAACATGCCAAGGGCATGCCTGCCCCACACCCATGCTTGTGCCAGCTTCCTCACCCCAGAAGGCCTTCTCACTCTCCTCTCCTGTTTGTAGATCTTACACCTTCTTCAAACTGGATTAGGATCTGCTTTTCTCATGAAACTTCCTGTAAATATTTGAACCTTAAGGACCCTGATCTCCAACATCTAAACAGTGATATCCAGCACTTACCTTACATTTAATCAACTACTGCTTTTTGGTATCTTTTGCATTGTTTTCTTTTACTGGTATTTAATTTTTACTTTTGGATTAATTTTTTCTTTCCTTTTGCATGTTTTTTGGCACTGACACAATTATAAGCTCCTTGAAGGCATGAGCTATACATTTTTTCCTTGTGTCCCCCTAGTATCTGATACAGAATTTGGCAGGTAGGAACTTCTTGGCACTTGAGAGCAGAATGAGATTTACCGTTATCTGGGACTTTATTTTAATGAAGGAAACCTATTTTTAAAATAACTATTTTTTCCTCTACAAGATTATTTATTGACCTCGTCATCCCTCCCATCTTTCCATCAATATGTAAAATTTTACTCATCAAAAAAAGGGGTTGTTTCTTTTTTAAAAAAATATTTATTTATTTATTTATTTAGGGCTGTGTTGGATCTTCGTTTCTGTGCGAGGGCTTTCTCTAGTTGCGGCGAGTGGGGGCCACTCTTCATTGCGGTGCGCGGGCCTCTCACCGTCGCGGCCTCTCTTGTTGTGGAGCACAGGCTCCAGACGCGCAGGCTCAGCGGCCATGGCTCACGGGCCCAGCCGCTCCGCGGCATGTGGGATCTTCCCGGACCAGGGCTCGAACTCGTGTCCCCTGCATCGGCAGGCGGACTCTCAACCACTGCGCCACCAGGGAAGTCCAAAGTGGTGGTTCTTGCTTGTGAGCTTGATGATCTGTGATTGACAGCTGAGACGTACTAATACACTCCTTCTTTTTCACGACATGTTGTTGGCGCCTCTTCCCTGATGAGGTGGTATGAGTGATGCTCAGGGTGGAATCTTGCTGGGGGTCATGTGTTTGAACCCCAGAGAGGGGAGGAAATAGTAACACTGCGCGCAGAGACTGCCAAACCTAATTCAGGCACTGCTTGACCTTGATGGCTTTTGTATTAAAGGATATTAAAGAAAAGAGCGATTAGCTGGCTGGCAAATGAGGCTGAGCCTGGTTCTCAGCTTGGCAAATCCAGAAACTTCATTTAACAGTTCACCACATTCTCTGAGGAAGAAATTGGTATTTACCAGACCTAAAAACACTGGTTATAAAACCAGCATTCCAATGTATTAATTTATAATTAAACATTTTAGGGATTGATGTATTTATATCTTTTTTCTAGGGTGACTTGGGGAGTATGAAGGCATCTAGGCAACCTAATTCTAAATCAGAGAGTTGAACGATGACTGTGAGAGAATCAGAGCAGTGGTTCTGGAGGAGTCTTGAGCTCTGGGGAGGCCTGGAGAATTGCCTCTGGACAGCTGTGTGTGTGTGTGTGTGTGTGTGTGTGTGTGTGTGTGTGTGTGTGTGTGTGTGTGTGTGTGTGTGTGTGTGTGTGTGTGTGTGTACTTATATACACACACACATTTCTCCCCCACATCCTGCATATTCACACCTGCCATTTGCAAGTATTTGTTGAGCACCTACTAAGTGCTTGATGCCATGTGCTGAAGACAGAGGCACTATTCCTACTCCTCTGGAGTTCATAGACAGGCATCTGTCCTTTGGACAGTAGTGAGTAAACAGTATCAGTCTCATTCATCAGCCCTTTTTTTTCTAACTCCCTATAGATGACCATTTCCTTTGGATCTTAAAAATCATTTCTGAAGTTGGTGTGTTTATGAAACTGGCTGATGTGATCAATTTCACGTCACTTTATTTTTTGGAAATGACATTTTCTAACCTTCCCTCCAGTTTTGGATGACAGTCTTCTCGGGGTGGGTAGACCCACGCGTGTCCAAACATCCCAGGAGCAGGAATGGGGAGCTATGGGTAGGTATTTGCCACTATTCCTCAAGCCTGCCTCTGGTGCTGGAGATCCTTGTTTTCTCAAGTGTACTTGAAAAGTTCTGGTGGAAATCGGTTTTCGGAAGCTCTTGTTAAAGCAGTCTGTGTCCAAGGTGGGCAGTGGAAGTTTTAGTTTGCTCCCTTGGCTGCTTTGAGAAGTGCCCTTGTATTTAAAAGCAGCGTCTAATAGCCCAGCTTTTACTGGAGATGCCTACGGGGAGGGGACTTTTTCTTTCCCCTTAAGGAGGAGTGGGAAGTTTTCTTCTTCTCAGTGGGAGACAAGAGATGACAGGGTGTCATGGTGGCATAGAGAAAAAGCCCTACGTGGATGTAATCCTACCTTTTCTGCTTTGCCCACTTGGCTGCAGGTGTGTCAGTGAGAATGGCAGACCTTTTCTAGCTGGTGGGGAGACGAGAAGGGCAGACTAAGGCTGTGTTTTTAATTAGCGTGAACAAGTAAAAGCAGGTGACAAGAGCACTGGAACCGGAGACAAACTGCTGGTACCTATGAGACGTGGGGGGACTTTTAATGCCAAGATGACCTTTAGTCCTGGAGCAGAGATTCCCAGGATGTCTGCCCAGGAATGGTCAGATGCCAAGATAAAGAGTCTCCGTGTGATTTAGGATGATGTGTTTTAATCAGGCTTTTGGCACAGAACTGCCTGGGAACTCCAGAGCCATAACCCAGTCCCAGAAGCTATTTCATTCCAAGATATGATTCAGAGTGAGTTGGAAAGGAGCATTTTACCAGAGTCTAGGGATCAGACTAAAGTTGTCCGTGTGTGCCAGCAGTTAAGGATTAGTGATGAACTATGTGGACAAAGGATGTCGCCTGCCATATCAGTAAACACAGGATGTTGCAGCCGTGGCGCCGTCAGCCACTGTAGCCGTACCCTGACGGTGCACTCTGAGAGGATTCAGGATGGGCAAAAAACAGGATCCTGGCCCTAGATAGTTAAGGTGCATATCAAAGGAATGATTTCAGTGAGCCCAGACTCTTGCGTCTTCCCTCAGTTAGAAAAGCGCCAAATTCCTTAATTTGAGATGTCTGGTTTTCTTTCATCTTTTGATGTTCCAACTACCTGGAGTTTTTCCGCAAAATCTCCTATCTATCCTGTCTCCTCCCTTACCTCCTAGGGCCAGTCCCTCAGTGCTCTGTCTTCCCTCAGTTAGAAAAGCGCCAAATTCCTTAATTTGAGATGTCTGGTTTTCTTTCATCTTTTGATGTTCCAACTACCTGGAGTTTTTCCGCAAAATCTCTTATCTATCCTGTCTCCTCCCTTACCTCCTAGGGCCAGTCCCTCAGTGCTCTCTGAGAGAGCATCTTCCGAGCTGAGGTCCTCAGTTTGTCCACCGAATAAAATATAATTCTCAGCTTTTAGGTTGTACTTTCTTTTTTTTTCAGTCAACAAGTATGAGATTTCACTTGTTATATTTTGAGCAATTAAAAAAACAGCAACTGTGATGGTTGAATAGGGTTGTCAGAAGCTGCAGAATATGGCTATGCCAACATCCACAAGTGTGCAGTGTCAGTAGGATTTCTCTACTGTCCATAGTTTCAAAAAATTATTTTATTAGATTTTGGCTTTTTAAAAGAGGTTAGGTACTTGAGAGGGATTACAGGTTTATTTTAAATTTAGTTAAAACACCTCTTGTTGAATAAGCTCTCTCAGACCTTCTGGTTAGGACTTCGGTATGATCACAATGTGGGGTGGTATGAGATGTCCATCTGTCTGTCTGTCCATTTATCCCTCCAATGACAATTCATTGAGCCAACAACATGGTATCCCCTACGTGAGTGACATACAGACTCAACATCCGATACATTTGTAAACAATATACGATGATGGCTGGCCATCCTTTCTTACAGCCTATTTTCAGGATGGAAATGGGGTTGAAAAATCAATAATTGGGTGTTTTAACAATAAGAAGCTTGTGCACCCATATATCTAAGTTGGCTTGAATTAATTTAGTTGGGGGAAACACCCCCAAGTGTGTGGATTCATTAAACCATTCAAGTCTTTCTTTAGCTTCCACTTATTTGAATAAATGCTTTGTCTGAGTTTAAAAATTTTTCATTCAGAGTAGGACAGGCATCCCTTGTCACTCAATGGAAAATGGAAATGTATTGGGGACTAAAATGTGTCTTCCCTCTTCAGACCTGTTCCATGTTGTCCGGTTGTTTTACAACCAAAGCTGAGCCCACCCTTCAGAAGCCTGTACAAGACATCTGGAACTTCGCTACTTTAAGTCTGTCTGATTCACAGCGCATCTTGATTTTACAATATCTGTTACCTTATAGAGAGCAATGCACCAACTCTACCACATGTGCTAAGAATAATACTGTCAAATATTGTTAAACTGCTAGAAATCAACTTTTGGAAATGGGCTAAATGAATGTGTATTTTCCATGCTGTCTTAATTCAGTTAAAGAGATTTTTTTTTTAACCATATGTGCCAGAAATGCTTACCTTGGATCCAAGCTTGAATATGAGATACTGTGCCAAAAAAAAAAATGAACAGTTTTTACCAAGTTTTAAGCAATTGCAAAAAAATGGTGACTGTGATGGTTGGAGAGAATTGTCAGAGACTACAAAATGTGATTCTTACTCATCTCTAGAAAATAAAGTGCAAAGCAGCAGGCTTGGAAATAGCATAAAATCAAGAGATATGGTGATCCTAGTGGACCACTGTATTTAGAACGAGAGCATAGGAGAGTCACTCTAAAAGTAAATTGGCATTTGAGTACCTGTCCCAAAATGCAATGGGTCCCGTTAGGTTTTCTTTAGGAAGAGAGACCCTCGTTGACAGACTCAACAGCCTTTCCTCTGAAGCTTCTGGTCTTTTGTAGCACGGAGCTTGAGCTCACAGCTGGAAGACTTGGGTGTTCCCTCGAGTCCTCAGAAGGCTTGTGAGCTTGACAATTGCAATGTTTGTGCCCATTTGGTTAGCCTTTGATGCCTAAAGTAGTTTGAACTTTTTGCTTAGTATCTTGTCAAGAAAAGGGGGAACTAGGCATTTTTTGATGGTGAAAAGATCCAACAGAGAGGCCATCTTCTAAAGAAAGGGATGAAAGAATTGTCTTTCTGACTGTGTCATTGTGTTTGTCTTCTCACCATCAAGGTTAAGAACAATGAGCTTTAAGGCCCATTTAAAGCCCACTTGGGATGGGATCTATGCATTTCCACTTACTAGCTGTGAGACCTTAGGCAAGTTTCTTAGCGTCCCAGCGCCTCAGTTTTTTCCCCGCCTGTCCAAATCTGGCAAACCTGATTTAGAAGATTGGTGTGAGGACTAAAGGTATTAAGGGGCTCAGCGCAGAGTTTGCATTCACCACCTGTTGACTCTTACTCTGGTTAAGGGGCCTCTATCAGGCATGCGTATTTGAGCTGGAAAAGTCGAGATGACTTCTGTGGCTGGAGTGAGCTCTGGGAAGGGAGAAACATGACTTAGAACTTCTGAGCCTTGTGAGAGATAAAAGGGTCGTGCCTCTCCTCAGTCCTGGGTAGCCAGCTGATCCCACCCTGGGTCCTTAGACTCCTGTCACCTGGAGCCTCAGGCCATTCTCAACCCTGAGTGAGTCTTGGAATCCTTTCCTTATTCAGTCATTCAGCATGTTGCTGCCATTCCATTTGTTAAATGCTTTGACTCTTACCCTGTATTTACTCCTCAAACAAATCTATGATGGAGCTATCCTCATCATCATCCCCATTTTACAGAAAAGGAAACTAAGGCACAGAGAAGTTAAGTAACTCGCTCAAGGTCACACAGCTAGTAGGTAGCAAGGGAGTTGGACCTGGGAGGTCTAAGTCCAGCTCCTGCTCTTAATCTCCAAGCTGTAGCACCCTGTCTGTGAGGCAGCGGAAGGGCTGGCTTTCCCTGTGGGGCGAGGCTTCCAGAGTTGGAGATGCTTTTTACAATTTGCTTCCCATTTTAGCTCACCTGGATTCCCTCAGAGTCCTTGGTTGAGAATAAGCCTCATCACAGTCGGTGGTGAAACATTGTCACATGCACATGCTTCTTAAGAAGATGAAGTCAGTCGGCATATATGACTCCTCTCTGTAGAGAAGGGAACTTCTGGCCGTTAAAAATACACGGAAAGCCTGTGCCGTGGTGCGTGAGGCCCAGCGTCCAGAAGCAGCCAAGACCACGTCTGCAGCCCTGAGTATCTCCAGACAAACGACACACTCACCAGCAGTGTGGGTCGGCCGTTCTCGCCCATCCTGTGCAGCAGGGCAGACATTTCCCAGATGCCAGTGGCCTCTCCTGAAGCGGTTTGTCTGCCCCATCATCTTGGGCGTCTCTGCCTTCATGTGTTGCCACCGGTGTGAACAGTGGAGCCTCACTGACTCCTGTGGCAAGTCACATTTGTTGGGTGTCATGCATGCCCACACTGCGCTGGTCGCTGAGGCCCCAAGGACCAAGATTAGGTTTCACGAGGAAGCCATGCCAGGGAGGGGGGCAGAGGTGAGAGGAAGTGGTCATTACTCATGCCCTGCAGCCACACATTCAGTTTTCCTTTCCTCCCCGATGTGCCACAGTTCCTTGAAAGTGGCTAAAAGGGGCTCAGCGCTGGTCCCATGCCTTGTGATTTTGTTCCAGGCCTGAGTAGGGCACAGAGGAGGAGGGAGCTCTCACACTTGCTACGTGGCCAAATAGCCTTCAGGCCAGAGCAGTGGTTCTCAGCCCTGGCTGCCGTTGGGTCACCTGGAGAGCCTTGAAAGAGGACCAATGCCCGGGCCCCAGTGAAGTTTCTGATTTACTTGTCTGGGTCCTAATTGTCAGCATTTAAAAAAAAAAAAATGCTCCCTAGGTGAGCCTCATGTGCAGGTGGGAATGGAGAAGCTCGGGCCCCAGCTTCAGCCCTCACCCCTGGATCTAGGGGGCTTGGATTTAAACAGATGTGGAAGCCGTTTCCCACTGATTGGAGGCAGCCTGGTCTCATCATCATTATTGGCAGCGTCCATTTGTGGAGTTCCTCAACTGTACAAATGCTCTCTGCTTTGTGCTGGGAAACAGGGAGATTGAAATCAAATTAGAAGTGTACTGACTGGCTGGGAATCTGAAATGATCCGAGGCCCAGGCCCAGCCTGTCTCATTCGTCTTATGCCTCCTCCCTACTTGCCCTGTCATGGGAGCAGAATACACATTATTGTTTATGTTGTTATTAAAAGCAATAAGCACGACAACCAACAACGCCAAGGGATACATCCTCCGTGTTAGTTAGGAATAACTAGAAGCGTGCATTCGTGGGAGTCGGGGGTCAGAAAGCTTCGGGGAGGAAAGGGGATTCTAGCCTGCCTGGAAGGACAGGGCATTCAAGGCATGGCCGTGACAAGCACAAAGGCATGGAGGTGGGCTGTGCATGGGCTTGTCAGCAAACTCAGTTACCTAACCTGACCAGAATGAGGCCTACAGGTGAGGTTGGCTGGCCAGGTAGAAAAGGGGCTTTTGCTCTGAGGACCCCCTTTGTTCACAAAATATTAATGAATGAGCTAGACTTATTTATCTTTTATCGTTTCCTTACATGTGCTTTTGTTGTCAGGGAAGGGCACAGATCTTCCTTTGGAATTCTGAAGAGCGTGCTGTCAAATATATTCCGGAGGGTTGGACTGAAAGGGTTCGAAGGCTGCTGTTTATGGGATGTTACGTCTAGTTGGGCTCTTTGCAGGTAGCTAACCCTTGGTAAATGTTAAAAGAGGAAACTCCCCTTACAAAATTCTGTTTAAAAGCTGCTCATTGTAGGAAATCCAAGGCATAAAGAAAGCAAAAATCTTCTCAAATTCTTCCACCATAATTGTTTGAGCTCTTTTCTCCTCTTTCTCTCTCTCTCTCAACCATCAATCTAGCCACACAAATACATGCACAAATGGAGTTTTACGATAAATATAGGTGATGTATACACACAATATTTATGTAATGCTTTACACCGCGATAATACTGTACTTAACTCTTTTGCAGTCTTCCTGTTTGACTTAATAGGTTGTAGTAATCCTTTCACATTAGTGAGTAATTCTACATCATTATTTTAAGGGCTGCATCGTGTATCTTTTTATGGCTGCATCATTATCTAACCAGTTTCATGTTCATAGGCATTTAGGCCATTTCTAATTATTTTCCAATTACGTTTTGTTTTTAACTTGTAATTAATGGAGTGCTGATGACTGTATTTTCAGAGTTCATAGATTCAACAAGTGTTGAGTGCCGTGCACTGTGCTAGGCACTAGAGCAGTGATGCATTCATGAACGAAAGGGACAAAAATCCTTGCCCTTATGGGGCTCACGTTCTATTGTGAGACATAGATGATGAACAAGATAAATGATGAAGTATGCTGGGTAGTGATAAGGGCTAAGTGGAAAAAATAGTGTGGATAGAGATATGAAATATTGTGATGGGAGCAGAAACTGAGATTTTGAGAAGGGTTGTCAGGAAGGGCCTCAGTGAGCAGGGGACATTTGGAAATAGTGACAGGAGAGAGCCAGCCATGGGAATATGAGGGGAAGGGCATTCCAGACAGAAGGACCAGCGAGTGCAAAGGCCCTGAGGCTTTGAGGTGCAGGCATGTTCAAGAAACTCCCTGGAGGTCATGAACTTGGAGGAGAGTGAGTGAGGGAGAGCTTAGTGGGAGATGATGTAAGAGAGACAGGAAGAAGGCAAGATTATTTGGGGCTCTTGGTTCCTGGAAGGGAAGCCATGGGGAAGTTGATCAGAGTGATATGAAATGACTTTTATCTTAATAGGGTGTAGCCTGAGGGCAGAGCAAAATCAGGGGCAGAGAGATGGGTGCGGGTATTTAAACATTCTGGGTTGCAGGTGGTAGTAGCCTGGATTAACATGGTGGCAGGGGAGAGGTAAGGAGTGGTAGGACTTTGAATGTACTTTGATGCAGTCAAATTTGCTGACAGATCAGATGTGGGGTGTGAGAGCAGAGGGGAGTGAAAGAGACGATTTCAGGGTTTTTGTCCTGAGTAACGAAGATCAGCGTTGCCACGAACTGAGAATGATGGGGATAAATGCTCTGTCCATGAGGGCAGTGGGTGGGGAGGGGGTCGGGAGCTGAGTTTGACTTAATGTCCTTTGAGATGCATTCTGCCTCGAACAAGTTCTTTTTACAGCTGTGGCTCATTTAAGGTACAAGTTGGCTTCCAAACAGTTTTGAGAAATGCAGCTGTTAGATTTTAGGGGATTTTCTCATCATAGTTTTGAATCGGGGTATAACGTCCCTTTAAAGAATCATCCGCCGCTTTTTGGTGTGCGAATTTGGAAGCACACGTCGCATTTTAGCCATAAATCTGTTTATCGTAGATTACAGTTTTGGTCATTATTTCTGCAGATTCTTTATGTGCATTTGCATAAAAACAGGGCCTTTTGTTTCTAAACCGATGAGTAGCTCTTAGCTGTATCCGGGTTTGAAGTCGTAATCCTCTTTGTGACAGCATAGTGGTTGCTCTTGGAAATGATTAGGATGTCGTAATTGGTTTAGGATTCCAGGTGGGGAATAAGCGAGAGGGGCAGGTGATCATTTTCTCAGAAGCAAAAAATTCCTGCTTCCTCCCCATGCTCTCAGCGATAAGAGAGGGAGGCCAGAAAAATGCATGATCTATAAATAGAACTGTGTCTAGGGAGGCTGCTTTCCTAAAGGTGTCATTAGGCATCAGAAAGCCCTTTACTCTTAGCAATTAATTGCACTGATTTGACTGTGCTCTATTGTGAAGATGCAGAAAAGAAACCTAAACTTGCTTCCTTGGGGAAGAGATGCAGGTAAAATGCCTGAGAGAACTCTAAGTGGATTTCTATAAATCTCAAGTCATTCTTCCAGATTATCAAAGCATTCTGAGGAAGATAACTTGCCCCGTGTCTCTGTGTTAAGTCTTCATCGTTGACTGTAGCTAAGAGGATGCTGTGCCTTTCTCTGCCTTCCCAGACACTGTCTACCCACTGCGAGGGCATCCCCAGGAGGGTCCCCCAGAGATAAAAGAACCATGTTTGCTGCTGGACCTTAGGCAGACCAGTGGGGGCACCTGTCTCTTAGCTGGTCGTTATAGGGATTGGGCTTATGGTCTGACCTCATTAAGATCACACCCAAGCCTCCTGAACTGACAGGGCCCAAAGAAGGTGAAACAAGCTTGAACTTCTTGGGAAGACCACAGGAAATCTTTTTCTATATGCTGGGTCCATGTCTCCAGGCTTAGAAAAAGACATAAGAACTTCCTTCCCCATTTTTCTTGAGTGAATTATGTTAATACCCAGCAGCAGTTCCACCTGGGATACTTTGAATTCAGATAGATGGGTTTGGTTAGTTACAGAAGACTGCCCAGGGAAAAATATCTGCTTCTCTAGGGAGTTCAGCCATTGATGGTGAGAAATGTCAAGGCCTGTGGGTCCAGGCCTGGGGATAACTGAAGGGTTCTCCACTTTTTTAGGTCACAGATAACTTTGATAATCCTTCAAAAACTATAGAGCATGCCACAAAATCTCACACACACCCAGCATTACTAATGTAGTGAAGTCATAGAATTCCTAAAGTCTGTTCATGAACACTCCTACTTTTGTAATATTCAGTCATTCTTTCATTTGACAGATATTTATTGAGCACCTATCACGTGTTCAGCACTGTTCCAGGTACTAAGAATATAGCTGTGAACAAAGGAATCATGTATTTATATTTATCTACTAACAGTGGTTAAAAAAAGTCTCCTGCGGAGAAACTCAGATGATCTCCTTTTCCTCTCTTATTTTTTTATAATTTTGCTTTTTCATTTTTCTAAACCAAACATGCATTACTTGTATTAGAGAAACATGATAAAAGAGATAAAATTCGTGGTTCACTTCTTGAGAATAATACACAACGACAAATGCTCCTTTGAAAGAAGTTATGGTTTTAAATGAATTTGTATTTTATCAGTCATGATAATATAGAGACATTCTGATAAATGAAGGTCCAGGTATATGGCAAACATATTATTTACTTAGTCTATAGCTACTGCTTTTGATGCCTGTGGATAGATGCCCTGCAGTAACTTAAGACCTCCTGGGCGTCAAATGTCCCTAGATTAGGAATGGTTCCTCTAGACCAGGGCTTGACAAAATTGGCTGCAGACCAAATCCAATTTTTGTAAATAAAGTTTATTGGAACACACTGTGCCCATTCCTTTGCATATTGTCTATGGCTGTTTTCCCACTGGAAAGGCAGTGTTGAGTAGTTATGACAGAACACCATTTCTTTGTGGTGGCCCACAAAGCCTAAAACATTTACTTTCTAACCCTTTACAGAAAAAGTTGGCAGGTACTTGCCCTGGACTAGTGGTGGCTCTTTCTGCAGTGATAGAAATGTCCTGTGTCAGTGCGGTGCTGTCCAATACAGTGGCCACTAGCCACGTGTATCTCTTGGAATGTGGCTAATGTGACTGAGGAAGTGACACTTTAGTTTAACTGAATTGAATTTACATTTGAATGTAAGTAGCCACATGTGCCCAGATCTCCTGAATTGAGCAAGGAGACCCTAGACCAAACAGCGAGGTCCACAGTTTACATGAGGGTTCGCTCTTGGTGTTGTGCGTTCTGTAGGTTTTGACAAATGTATAATGTACAGGTGTTCAAATCCCTTTTGGGAAGAGAATGACACAGTGTGTAACCCAACCATTAGCCTTTCATTTCTAGATAAAGCTCACAAGGAACCTGTAAGATCCTAAATGAAGACACAGCTTTGGGGATAGAGCCAGGAAGGCAAGTCGAGGATGATGGAGAACGTGCTGAAAGGAGATGGAGGAGAATAAAGAAACACATAATTGCTTTACCATTTTGACACTTTCTCTTTCTCTCCTGGAAGCTGGAGGTGGGCAGGTAGGCATACGTGAATGTGAACTTCATGCACTCAGGCATCCTCCCTCCATCACGTGCAGCCATGACCAGAAAGGATTGGGATCCCAGTTTCCGGCTCATTTCAGGTGATTCCCAGAGATAGCTGGACCCGATAGAGAGCAGTGCTGGTGATGCAAATGGCCAACCTAAGTTTCTTTGGGAGACTCATGTTCTCAGGGATGCTTCTGGTTCTAGTGGCAGCTCACAAAGCTCTTATTTTCAAACCGAGAGTGTGTTCAGTGCAGCTGACACTAAAACATGCTGTAAGGTCTGTGAACTTTGTTCTTTGAACTTGACCTCTTTCAGTTACTCTGTGTGTAGCTTTTTGCCATGACATGTATAATGTGGCTTCAGGATGAAATTGCCATTTTCGGCAACATGCTTTGACATTTTGGTCTTTCAAAGAAAGCCGTATTTATTTTATGCAAAGTCTCAGATTTTGGTGATGATCTAATACGCTGAACTTCCAACCCCTCCTCTGCCTCTGAAGTTTGACATTAATGCACACACTGGAAGGGCATTTGAAGAATCTCAGTGTCTTTCAGGGAATGATCTTAAATTATATTTTAGCACCACCACAGATCGTGGTGGTTTATTGCTCAGTCTTTAATGCATTTTGCAGTTGAAATGAGAAATAGAGAAGATGAGACTGGCATAGGATATGTAAGGTGTGGTCTGTAAAATGGGGATAAGTTAACCTGCAGCTAACGTCACGGAGTATTTATGAGGCTTATATATCCTAAATGATGGCATAACTGGGGCATAATGTTAAAAAGTAAAGTAATTTCAGGGGTATCGTCTGTTCAAGTTCTAGTTGAAAAACGTTTCTAAACCAACACTACACCCATATAAAGTAGAGTGTGTGTAATTCAGCATGGTCACTAAGTGAATGCTTTTTTTTTTAATTAAAAAAGATTTTATTGACGTATAGTTGATTTACAATGTTGTGTTAGGTTCAGAGCAAAGTGATTCAGCATATATACACACACACACACACACACATATACATATATATATATAGTTTTTCAGATTCTTTTCCATTATAGGTTATTGCAAGATATTGAATATAGTTCCCTGTGCTATACAGTAGGTCCTTGTTGTTTATCTATTTTATACATAGTAGTGTGTATCTGTTAATCCCAAACTTCTAATTTATCCCTCATTTCCCATTTGGTAACCATAAGTTTGTTTTCTATGTCTGTGAGTCTATTTCTGTTTTGTAAATAAGTTCATTTGTATCATTTTTTTAAGATTCCATGCATGTGATATCATATGATGTTTGCCTTTCTTGACTTCACACTAAGTGAATGTAAATAACACTTTAGAGAAACACTGAGTCAAGCCCCCTCTGCCTGGCCTCCTCATGCATTCCGGGCCCCTGCAGACCCTGAGTTCTACTTAGCACTGAGAGTACGGAGCCAGCTTGGGAAGTGGAAGGCTGAAGCCTTCAAGGACGACCAGATAACGTTGCATCTTAACTTTGGACCTCACGTCATTCATAAGTGTGGCATAAGCCCTTCAGTTGCACACTCATTTATGTTTCACAAGTGGAGAAGGAAGGAGGGAGGCCAGCTCCTGAGGGAGAAGGTACATATTTTCCTTTCTGGTCATCACTTTTCTTCTGGAGGCATAGGCACTGTTACTGCAGTGGTGGAGAGAAATGCCTGTTTGGGATTCTGTCCAAACTTCACACAAGTGGTATCTTGTATCTAATACCTTTTTTGATGGGAGGAATCTGAGAAGGGACTGTGAGACACAGCATCTGCGGATAGGAAAAGAAACAAATGGCGTTCTTCCTCCCTCCCTCCCTCCAGCGAAGCCTGGGGGCTGAGGGAGGGAATTCCAAGCCTAAAAGTCAGCGTGATGTGGCAGGAAGAGCTCTGGCCTGGGACATGAGACACCTGGGCCACTGAGCATGTGACTGGCCACTTGGGGTCTCTGGGTCTAGACCAGTCATAAAAAGAGAGTTTTTCCTGTTCCTACTGTCCTGTGGCGCATTCTGGCTTATAAACGGCTCTGTCTTCACCCGTTCCTGTATCCCGCTGCAACACCCCGCATACAGTTTTTATTCTGCTCCGGAGAAGAGGTTGAAGCTGTTGTTGTGAATCTCCTCTGATGGGCAAGGGGCCTGGTGGTTGTCGTGTACCATCCCCAGGTTGAACGATCCAGGCCGAAGATGCCTTTCATTTTGTCTTCTTAGAAGAAATGCTAGGCTCACAGACCTGCAGAGGTCTCTGAAGACCAGCTAGTATAAGATCACCTTTATTTCCAACTCCTTCTTTCTACAGAGGAGGCTCAGAGAGTTTCTGTACCCAGCTCAAGGTGACTTAGGAAATTAGTGGTTAGAATCAGGTCTCATGACTCTCAGATCATTTTGATAAGCTGTACTTCTTCCCTGGTGGGTCCTCTTTATATATTGTGTGCCCCACTCCTCCAATCTATGACGTCTTTAGGTTTTATTGCCTTCATGTCCTTAGAGTTGACCTCCAGGGTTTGGAATGAAGGCTAGGCACTTGAGGCATTGACACTGGATGTCCTAAAGCTCCCCAAGGCTGTGCAGCCTCTGTTACCACCATCCAACCAGTTCATCCTGAGATGTCTACCAAGAGCTTGTATGGAGTTTTGTTAAAACTTGCCATGGTAAAATGAGTGAAGTAACTGCCCCTCAAACTGTCACTCCATCCCCCCACCAGGCATCAGGGGTTCAGATGTGGAGCAGTGTCTGTGGGCAGAATATCAGGCACCCACCTGTGTAAGGCAGGAGGGAGGAAAGCTGGGGCTCTGGTTGGTCTGGCCACTGTGCTTACCGTCCTCATTGCCAGTTTCCTCCTGTGACTGGGTAGCAGATTCTGCAAGCCAGCGGACAGCCTGTTGAACCACTATATCAAATCATCATCCTTTTGTCCTGATACTTATCAGGTCAGCAGAGCTGCCTTTTATTCTTGTCCCAGGGGATAAAGCTTTCCTGTCATTGCAACATATTCAGGTAAAGTCATCTGTCCTTGGCGTTTTTGTTCGACGGAATTGAAAAATGAGTTGTACCGAACTGCTAGTACATCAACCATTCTACAGACCATTCTATAATAGCCATTGCAGATGTGTTAGGGGAAGGAAATGAACCCCATGGCCCAGAAATACTTAGGAAGCATCCCTTTATACAAGTTACACTGTCTTTTCTTCCCCATTAATTAAACAAGCATCAAGTGACTTGCTATCATCAGGGAGCTGATAAGGAGACAGAAAATAAAATAGGAGAAGCAATCCCAGCGCACAAAGAGTTAAAAACAATCTGGTTAGGGAAATCAAACTCACACAAAGAGGGCAACTCTTCAGAAAGTATTCTAATGGCAGGTTGCTAATACAGTGTGCACAGAATCAGCGGTAGCTGAATGGGCTCCTCAAAGCGCATGGCCAGGAGATAGACTAGGACCACCACTGCACAGCAAAGTGAAGCTGGATTGAGCTTATCAAGAAGGTCATGGCATGCCTGAGGAACTTAGACTTTATCCTGAGGTCAGTAGGACCACATTGAAGGGCTTTTTATTGGAGTGTACCATGATTGGATTTCTCATATAGAAAGATCATGGCTGCTGGGTGGAGAACGATATGGCGGCATGTGGGTATTGACACAGAGGGAAGTAAAGACGTAGATCAAAAGACACTGATGGATTTGAGAGTAACTCTCCAGTGGGAAGCCATTGGAGGATTTTGAGCAGAAGAATGACATGATCTGACTTATTAGAATCACTTTAGCTCCGGGATTGAATATATCCCGGCGGTTGGGAAGAGGGCAGTAGCAAAGGGAGCAGCTATTGCAATAATCTAGACGAGGGATGGTAGGCAGTGGAGATTGTGAGAGGTAGTCAAATTCTGTCTTGATTTTGAAGGTTGAGCCAACAGGATTGCCTGATAGGCTGGTTGTGAGGTACGAGAGAAAGAAAAGTCAGGGATGTCTCCAAGACTTTCTGGTCTGAGCAACTGAAAGGGTGCATTGCCATGAATTGAGATGGAGAAGACAGAAGAAGGAGTTAGATTTATGGGGGAAGTGTTGGATGTGTTAATATATCCAACTGGAGATTCTGCATAGGCAAGTAGATGACGAGTCTTGAGTTCACTGTGAGTTCTAGTGGAGACTCTAGAGACTGGAGACATAAATTTGGGAGTCTCTGGCATGTAGATGGTATTTAGAGGTGGATGATCTCACCAAGGGAGTAAACATATGTAAGTAGAAGAGAGAAGAGTTGGACTCACTCCTGGGGCACTCCAAAGCTAAGAGGTCAAGTTGATGAGGAAGCAGCAGCAGAATAGACAAGCTGTGACCACTGAGTTAGTAGGAACCTGACAGTGTGGTCCTTGGAAGCCTTGTGAATAAGGTGTTCACAAGGGGAGGAAATGATGAGCATGATAAATGCTACTGATGGGTCAGATAAAAAGAGGACCGATGAGTTTCCATTGAATTGAGCAGCATGAGATGCAATGATGAGCTTGATGAGAACAGTTTGGGGAAATGGAGGGAGCAGAAATGTGATTGGACTGGTTTCAGGAGAGAATGAGAGATGAGAAATTAGATATAGTGACTACAGATATTTCTTTTGGAGAATTTTGCTCTAAAGGGAGGGAGAGAAATGGGGAGGGTGAGTTGGAAATAGAAGTGAGGACAAGGAAGTCACTGGTGCCTCTGATGGAAACAGTTTCAGGGGATGATGCTCTGGGGAAGGAAGGCGTTGAATGTCTGCTTGCTCGTGCTTAGAAACACGGTGAGTGCTTTGGGCCAGTTGGTGCATGTCCTCAAAAACCAGTGGCAGACCTCGGGATTCTCTCGGTGGCCTCCTTACTTGTGATACTCGATGTGCCTGTTCACATTTCACTGCTCTCACCCATGTGTTGTCTTATTCAGGACCTCCTACTGCTCCCTTTGGAATGTTCCCCCATGAGGTTGTGTCCTCTGATTGGGCTTTTCCCTATGTTCTCAGGACACGTACTTGTACCCCTAGAGCAAGGGGATGACCTCCTGCCTGCGCCTCTAAATCTGACCTTCACATCTGTCATTCCAAGTCAGTCTAACCCGACCCACGGTTCTGAAAAATCTTGTGCTACTGCCCAAGATCCAAGACCCTCTTGCAAATCTTTATGCGTAGTTTTGTTCATTAATACATTATTCAGGTACCCATTATCCAGATTCACATTCCAAATATTTTAAAACTCCTGTTCTTTTAATGGCCTAAATACTACATTGCATTGTGAAAAAATTAGAATATACCCGTGAACAAAAAGAAAAAAAATTCCCTCGTAGGCCCACCACCCTCATCTAGCTGTTGTTACCATTCTATGGTTCCCATGTACACTGATACATGCACCTGTAAACACACACACTCCATTGGTACAGTCTGTTCACTCAGACCAGCGATCGACGCGACCCCCATGACCCGTGGGAATGGTTGCCCTTCCCCTCCCTGTGCTTTTGTTCTCTTCACACAAGTTCCCTGCCTCCTCCACCCCTCGCTCCTCTTGGGGAGGAATCATCAATTTAGAGATGCACGTGCCTGTCACATGATTGTCCACAAGGTTTTCAAGCATCTCTTTTAGACATTCTTTTCAAAATCCAGAAAGCAACAGTGTGTTTATGGGGAGGAGGGTGACGGTTGACTTTGCCCAGAGAAATGCAAGCGTGAAATGCAGATGAGTTTGTCTCCTGCTTGCAATCCTGTCCTTCCCCACGGGGGACGCTCTCCATTGCCCCATCCATCTGTCTCACCTGGAATATGCAAAATGTGTCAGCCTTCTCTAGTGCCTCCTCATCTTGCAGTGAGTGTTGCGGATTAAGTTCATACCAACCAGCCCAAGTGCTTCATTCGTCATTTTGAGAACGGATGTATTTTGGTGCTTTGCAGCTCACTCCCTCCCAGTTTTCGTAGGGGTCTCCTTGGTGAGCGCCGAAGAGCATGTGACTGAAGAATTGTCCCCATCCATTTTGAATCCACCATTTTAATGAAATTTCCAAGTTTTTTTTTTTTTTTTTTTTTTTTTTTACCACCCTGGGATCAAAGCAGTTTACTGAGGGGCTTCGGGGGAGAAGGTAGAAGGGCTGGGAGGACAATGAGATTTGATGTTCTTGGCCGGGATCTCCCTGGCTTAACAGTTGCTGAAAAGCCTATTTCTTTATTGTCATATCCACTCTACCTCACCCCTCCACTGCTCCTAGAGGGTCAGCAGTCCCGAGGGGTGGCCCAGAATGAACACTTACTTTTTTCCAGGTCCCAATGGCATCTCACTTAAATACTCAGCTCTAAATTTCTGTGGTGTTGGAAACACCATTGGCCACGGACATTCGTGTGACTCCATCACATGTCGGTTGGCAGACCTTAGCCAGGCTGGGACCCCTTAGGACTTGTGTAGGTGTTGGGGTGTCCATTTCCCACTCTCTCTCCTTCCCCAGCCCAGCCCCTTGTCACAGCCAGGCACAGCTACTTTGGGTCCCTCATTCCCTTTCTGGTCTCAGCAATGTCTTATTTGGCTTTTCTGCCTGTGAACCGACTGTGCCCACACAATCGTTAGCAAGTGTGGGAATGGTGATGAGCTGCATATTTATTGTAAACCCACCAATTTTTAGGTGCTGTGCAGAATACAATTGTCAGGGGATTGCTTTTGTCTAAGATGCCAAAGGAAGTTCATTAGCATTTGAGAGAAATGACCACAATGGGCCAGAGCCGGACAGAGGCTGGACCGAGGCCTCGTCAGCTGTACTGAGTAGGGGGAGGGCATCCTCCCAGGGCCTGGAAAGAGGCAAGCTGGAGGAGGACCCATGCCTAGGAGGAGGAGGCCACCGAGGCGAGGAAGCCGGTCTCCAGAACTGTCTGGCACGTGTTCATCCTAACCACACAGCCCTAGGACAGAAACTAGGTCAGATTTCTGGAGCTTTTCTGGGAATGTGTGGGCCTTCCTCAGGACTGGCTTGACACGCAACACAGTGTTTCACTCAGACGGATGTGTGTTTGAGTCCTGGTTCAGCAACTTACTGGTAGGTGCCCGGGGGTAAGTTATATAACATCTCGGAGCCTCTCTTTTTCTCATCTGAAAAATGGGCATGATAACACCTCCATGCAGGCTTATTATTATACGGCTTAGAAATGAAGTATATTAGGAAGCGGGAGCCACGTTTGACCTATGAAGGTGTTTCGCACCTGTTACTTACTGTCATCGTTGTGGTTGTTGCCGTGATCAGTTCTCGATTGTATGCTTTGTCATGTGTCCTCGGGTCCTGAAGAAGACGGGTGCCTGGGAGCCAGCTACCCCAGGTGGAGTCCTAAGGAAGAGGCACAACCTGATTCCTTGGAAATGGGGAAAAGATGTGTTGTACTTGAACATGGGAAAATCTGTGGAAGGGAGTAGAGAAGAAAGCAATGGTAACAAAGGGAAGAGCATTTCTGAAATTTCCACTAGGAAAAAATCACTAGTTACACCTGTGGCTCCCCTTCCCTCCTGCTGCCCCATGTGGAGGTCACCATTTCAGGGACCGTCCTCTTTACAGATCACTGGGGAGAAGCCCTGGGAAATGTGCATAGTTGGCATTCCAGCCACGTGTATGCCATGTCCTACAGAGGAGAGCACTTGATCCAGGTAATTAAAAGTGTCAGCTCCTTATCCAGGAGAGAGTTCTATTAAATTATGTAAATATTTTTGCAAGTTGGAACTCTGAAGAAGACTTACTGATCTGGGGCAAGCTGCCAGGCGGCTGGTAAAGATTGGGAAGATTGTTCTCAATCCAAGGCAGGTCCTAGGAGGGGTGGGAACGCACACGGTCCGGAGACTCTTTTGTTTCACCTTTATCTTTGCCTCCCTTGAGGAAGCTGCAGTTTCTCCCAGGGCTGCTGAATCAATAGCAGACAATGACGTGAACTGCTTGGTTACCTCGGTGATTCTGATACAAGCCATAGGCATGGTTGCTCAGGGGGGCAGCCTGGATGAGGGAGGGGAAGTCGGTGTCAGGGGATAAGAGCCTGATCCAACTGGAGGGGGCAGGTGGCCCTGTTGGGAGGCGAGTGGAGGGGACAATGCTTCCTGGACCCTCGGCTCTGTCCTGTCCTCCAGGATCTCCTGAGTGGCACTAACCCCCACCCGCCGGTCCTTATCTGCCCTTCCTCCTCTCTCCTGCCTCAGCCCCTGGCTCTGCCCTGAGGATGCTGGGAATGGCGTTGGCCGACTGATATGTGTAGTCATCTGGGTCTTGAGAACAGAGACAGAGATGGGAAGGGGAGGGCTGGCGTGGCCAGGAGATCTTTCCTCATGCTTTTGGTTCTGTGCAGTTGGACAGGCACCCCGAGGAGGGGCCAAGGGTGACAGCTGAGAGGGCTGCCCAAATGCCTAGCACTTCTAGAACCCCTGCTAGCTAAACTAGCTAAACTAGCACTACTAGTTTCCTGGTGTATATGGTGTCTCTCTCCTTCCTTGTCTTCTTCATGGCAGTATTCCCAGTTCTTAGAACTCTTCCTAGCACTTAGTAGGTGCTCAGTAAATATGCACTGAATAAATGAATGATTCCCACCTTCTTTGTCTTGATTTACTTCTCCTGTGAAGGTTCCCAGGGGTGGAGAAAGGGCTATTCTAGTGATCGGAGGTTTTGGAAAATCCTACTGACCCTGTATGCCGAGGAATGCAGTGGGGACTGCTCCAGGACCGGACTCCAGGTGCTTCCTGTCATTTGGAAGCTCCTGGCAGCTGGGCTGTACGGCAGAAGGAGTGACTAGAAACAAAGGGACAGGTGTTCAAGGAAAGAGGCGACATTGGGAATAGGTAATATACACGATACCTGCAAGTGACGCTTCCTCTCTCTGTCCCGCTCCAGCCCTATGTGTTCAGCAGCTCCTACCTCCCCACTTCCCTCTCCTCTTGATTCCTGTCGCCAGTGGTCTTGGCATGTCTCTGGGGTCCTGGCACGGGCTGATGTGGCCTTTTGGGCTCCCTTAACCCTCTTTCTTCCCACTGCCTGGCATTTTGCAGATTTTTGGCTCATTTGCACCTTTAGTGGTCATGGACGAAGCGGAGAACAGAACCCAGAAATACACAGTTTTGCTGTTTGTTAGTAGCTTCTGTCGGGGGATAGAAGCCGAACTGAGTCGTAATACCGTGTGCAGTTTGGGATTGCGCCTTTTTTTCCCTTTAAACTTACCATTGCCTCACCTCTCCCCATTAGTACAACATGATGGGGACTGCCTGCGTTACAGACATGCCTGGAGCAGAGACACATTGGTGGTTCCGTCATGCTGGTTCAGCATTTCAGGTGACAGTCTGAGCAATACAGTAGAGAGAGGGCTGCAAAGATGATGCGTGTGTGCACGTGTGTCCTAGATGGTTCTGAGGCCATGCTCTCTTTCCTAAATTTGAGGAAACTTGCTAATTTTCCTCCCAGTGTCTCTGGGAAAAGAGAAGCCCCACCCCGTGCTTGAAGTTTCGTTCTCTGCAGGGAGCCGTTACTTCGCTGTTTAAAGAAGGCTTTAATGCCTTGCAGCTTTAGATCGTTTCACATGCTGAAACACCATCTCGCTACTGACAGTTGTAATTTAAAATGTTTGACGGTCTTTTCAACTGAGAAAGAGTGATCATCACGTGCCGCAGGCAGACTCGGAGAGTCGCTGTTAACTGAGCCAACTGGGAGAACCTCGCTGGCTCCCCGTGGAAGAGTCGAGTCCTCACTGGGGCGTGCGCTGCCTCACGTGCCCCCGTCCTTGCTGTCTTTGCACCCCCGCAGCGGCGCTCTGCCTCAGGGTCCCACCACCGTCACCACGCACGCACAGCTTGCCTTCTGTTCGTAGGCCTCCACGTCTGTCTTCATCCCCTCATCCATGGAAGACTGGTGGGGTGAACTGGGAGATTGGGATGGACCTATATACACTAATATGTATAAAATAGATGACTAATAAGAACCTGCTGTGTATAAAAAAAAAATTCCAAAACAAACCCCCAAACACTGGGAATCTGAACCCTGGGCTGCTGGTTGCAGTGGAAGGAACAGGCAGTGGGAAGTGCTGAGCTTTGGAGAGAGACTGGCGGGGAGGAGAATGTTGAATGACAGAATGCTGGGTCTACCCCTGTCCACTCTGTGACCTTGGGCGGTACTTATTTAACTGTTGTGGGTCTCTGTTTTCTCATGTGTCAAATTACCTACCTGTTTGGGCTGTTGTAAATTTTGGAGCCAATGTTACAAAGTTCGTAATCAAGGGTTGGCTCAGTGAACCTGTTTTCTCAGGAGGATGATATCTGTAGGACAGTGTATTTAGAAAATAATGTAAATCGTGTAAATGTGTGGTTTTACTGCTCATACTCTCTTGCTCAATGAACTACACATCATAAAACTTCTACCACCATTACTTCTACCATCACCGCCATTACCACTGCCCCATCACCAAGCCCACCCCCACCAGCACCACCGCTGCTGTTAACTCCACTGTCACTATCATCACCGTGACCTCCACCACCACCAAAATCAGCCACAGGGAACTCTTGTTGGACTGACTTACCAAGCACAGTTATAAGTGCTTTGTACGTATCTACTCAGTTCTTACAAAAACTCTGTGATGTATTCAGATATCATTAACCTCATTTCCAGTGTTATTACCTTCATGACAGATGACAAATCTAAGTCTCAGAGATATTCAGTGATTTGCCCAAGGTCATAGAGTTATTAATAAGTGGTGACGAAGCCTCTGTTCTAGCTATACTTTCGGCTACATCATTCCGATGATTTACACGTGTGCTTTTGTGTCTGTGTGTCTGTGGATATGTGTTTTTATATAGGTCGGTACGTACGTTGTCGTTTTGACATTGAGGAGGCCATGGTGGCCTTACTAAAGATTTTAAATATTAAAATATATTAAAGATACAAATATATTAAGAGATTAAATCTTATTAAAGATTTTCAGTCCATTACAAACAACAGGGGTAGAAAAAATTCAGGAGATATCTATCAGATACCACGAGATGGCTTGGTATGTTTAAAAGCAAGGTTATTTTTGAAACTCTGTGATAGAAATTAATTAGAGGAATAAAGGTGTAAGAAAGGGGAAGGAAAGTAGAATTTTGATCATAAGGCAGTTAAAATCTTCACTAATAACCTTTTCTTTAAAAGTGATTATAATCAGTGGAGAAATGCTGTAAATGAGTCAATTATATAATTGAGCTTTCTCTCAACCTTTCCTTTTATTCTCTCCCAACTTTGTTTTCTTCCCTGGAAATCAAAGAAGCATATAAAAGTAGTCTTTGGGGTTCAGGTTGGAGGGCACTCACTCTTATTCTGGCCAGAAACATCTCATTAAGACAGTCAATAATGAAAACACCTGGAACCCTACAGCACCTGCCCTCTATTTGACCTTGGATGGTGATTGAAGGAAGGCAGGGGTAATGTCTGTTTTCTTACATAGTTTAGAACAAAAGAAAAAAGACATCCCCCTTTTCAGTGATTTCACCTGCCAGCGACACATTGCCCGTGAGGTCTGGACTGCTTAGCCTTGTGAGCGAGTTCGTGACATTTGATTCCGTCTGGACATGCAGGGAAAGCAGTGACCGAACTCTCACCCTGGTAGCTACTAGCCTTGTGGCTGCGGTCTACCCTGTGTGCTGACTTGATTCACTCTACCTCTCACAGCTGTCAAATCCAATCCAATCCTGGTTGGTCAGGGGTGACATCTCTGCATAAAACGTCACTTTATTTTGTATGTTAGAAACAGGTCCTTGGAAGGATGTTTGCTTTGGGTGCACTCCGTTCCCATCACAAACAGTTGTGCATTGGGGAGTTATCTTACTGGTAGGAAACTGGAGTCATCTATTAAAATGGAAATACATAGTTACTTCAGAAAAGTACAGGGACTTCCATGGCAGGTGTCAGGGAGAGAAGATGGGAGAGTGTGTGTGTGTGTGTGTGTGTGTGTGTGTGTGTGTGTGTGTGTTGGGGGTAGGGGCGTGCACTGTGACTTTAACATGTAGACGTGCATTGTAAATCCCTGAGGGGGTCAGTTTTTTCAGACCCAGGTTGGGGAAGGCTCTAGCAACCCCCTTGGGGCCACCTTCCTTCTCTTTGGCTCTCTTTGCACTGGGGAGTGGAAAGAGGGTCCCTGCAAGGAAAGGGGTCTGAAGCCAGTGAGGAATCATTTCAGCAGTGGACAGCCTCGCACAGCTGGGGAGGAGAAGGTAGCAGTCTCTGGTCGAACTCAGTAGACGGATCTGGAGAATGGGCAGTGTGCTGCAGCAGCCAGGCCCACGACGGGGCCCCCTCAGCCATGCAGGCAGGTGGGGTGGGACTTGTGACGGCTCAGGAAACCAGCTGGGGGGCAAGTATGCATTTCAGAAGGCAGGCCAAATAGGAGATCAGAAAACCAAGCCTGCACTTCAGCAAGAGATCTAGTAAAAGGGGTTCAAATTAGCAAAGGAGATTTGTTTTTTAAATAAGGAGTTTTGTAAAGTTGAAGGTGCAACTATAAAATCAAATAGAAAAGCAAGGGCATTCACGTGCATCACGAAAGAAAAATCGAACTTTAAAGCAGATTCTCTCCCCATCTCATCACGTCTCACCCTTTGCGGCAGAAAGTATTCCTCGATGCTGTGTATGGGGGCAGGTACCTGCTGGACACCCCCTGTCTGAAGGTGGGGGGGAGGATGTAGGCTGAAAGACAGGAGCAGGTGGAACCTGGTACAGCCAGGCTGCCCTTGAGTGAACGGACCGCTCTGCCAAACATCTGCTGTCAACCCGGCTTGAAGTTACAGAGCCAGACAGTCGGCTGCCCAAGAGGATTCTGGCCAAGTTGGAAAAGGTCGTTTTGTCAAAGTCTTGGAGTAAGACCAGGGATCAAATGAAAACGTGATGATTGTTAGGCATGATTTGTTGAGAGTGGTGCTGTGCTAGACAGAGAAATTGCCTGTGAGATGTCTACATCTTCATCTCTGAAACCTGTGAGTATGTTACCGTCCGTGGCAAAAGGGTCTTCTCAGATGTGATTGAGTTCAGGATCCGGAGACAGAGCATTATACTGGATTACTCAGGTGAGACCAATATAAACACACTGATCCCTATGAAAAGGCAGGAGGGTTGGAGTTAGAGATTTGAAGATGCTGCACTGTTGGCTTTGAAGTTAGAGGAGGAGGCTGTCATCCAGGAAATACAGGTGGCTTCTAGAAGCTGGAAAAGACAAGGAAACAGATTTTCCCCTAGAGCCTCCAGAGAGAGCACAGTCCTGTCGACACCTTGATTTTGGACAGGTGAAAACCATTTTGGACATTCCAACCTACACAACTATAATATAATAGATATATGTATTTTAAGCCTCTAAATTTGTGGTAATTTGTATAGTAGTAATCAGAAACTAATACACCTACCAATTTCTTCTGAGATACTTCTTTTAAAAGCTTGCTGTAGAATCTTCATCTGTAATTCCTGTTATTATAATTTGGCATGTATAGCTGCATTGATAACATTTAAATAAGGATTCACATTTTCAAAAGGAGTAAAATCATGCTTGTTTCAGTCTTAGTTAAAACTCATCAGGGGCTTCCCTGGTGGCGCAGTGGTTGAGAGTCCGCCTGCCGATGCAGGGGACACGGGTTCGTGCCCCGGTCCGGGAGGATCCCACATGCCGCAGAGCGGCTGGGCCCGTGAGCCATGGCCGCTGAGCCTGCACGTCCGGAGCCTGTGCTCCGCAACGGGAGAGGCCACAGCAGTGAGAGGCCCGCGTACCGCAAAAAAAAAAAAAAAACAAAAACAAAACTCATCAGATGATGTGTGCTTCTCGGCACCCTAATTGTAGCCATACCACCACCTGTTGGCAGTACAATGTTCCCTTCAGGAAAAATATCTAAGGAAAACACAAGGTAGGCCGGGAGCATGGCAACAGGAAAACACTAAAGTTATAAAGCAAAAGCAAATATCCTGCCTTGACATGAAACTGTACCTAATAGATTGGTGGGTCGTTGATGGATTTTATAAATATTGCATGAGTCTGGAGCACTTTGAGAAAACAGGTTCTCTCCTCAGTGCGTATAGAATACTGTAGGCTGTTTTTTTCTGCAAGATCATTTAATATTCCTTTTTTTCCCCCAATGATACACAATTATGTAGCTGTATGTTCTCAAATACGTGGCTAAATATGAAATTCATTGCTCCATCCCTCCAAATCAGAAACAAAGACAAGCTCTCGGAAATCACTTGCAGCCAGAAATATTGAGTGAGATCAAAGCACAGAAACACATGTACGCACCATCGCAACAAATCCGCACGTAAACATCAATGAGAAGGAAGTGGATCTACTTTCTTTCTCAACATAGAGCGGTTTTGACCCCGTTTGGAGTTATCTGTGCGCAAGCTGGAGAGAGGGGTGCAGGCTGCTTGCACGTTGTTGCTATGGAAACTGTCAGAGACAAAAGGCCACACAAATGAAGGAATACGATGACATCTAAGGACTAAAAAACACAACAAAACGGGGTTTTCTTTCTTCCCTTCTCTCCATTTTGCTACATGAATATATTAAATGATATGATTAGAGAGGCCAGAAGTTCAGGGAGGGAAATACGAAGAAGGACAAAGGACAAGCTTTTGCCTTCGGTCTCGTCACTTGTTTTAACTGCATAATCCAATTAAGGTTTTTCTCTTGAATTCCCCATCACTTTCCTCTCCTACAAAAGAAAAGGATCTACCCATCCATCTGAAGATAGCGTGCAAAGCTCTCCTTTCTCTCTAAGGAAGGAAGTGTGACAGTTTCAACTCAGTGTGAGGAAGGTCTTTCTAATCAGTGGACTGCCTGCCTGCCTTCCGACTGGGGTATTTTCATCCCTAGAGGTTAAGGAGTGGCAGAATGGCTACCAAAGATCCCTGGCAACTCTTGTGTCTAGTGATTCAGGGGTTAGTCATTTCAGTCATTTGACTGAAACAGGATTGAGTTTCAAATGCATCTCTCTTTTTCAATCTAGGGGGAAAAAAAACCCCAAAAAACCCCCACATGGTTGCAAGGATCCTGTCCTGGGAAGCCCAGAGATCTTCCACTGCCTTTTCACTAGCCCCATTCTGCTTGATCTGGGAAATTTCCTACGCTTTGGGATTGCAGTGATTTTTTTGCTATTTCAGAAATTAGCCTTGGGCTTCCCTGGTGGCGCAGTGGTTGAGAGTCTGCCTGCCGATGCAGGGGACACGGGTTCGTGTCCCGGTCCGGGAAGATCCCACATTGCCGTGGAGCAGCTGGGCCTGTGAGCCATGGCCGCTGAGCCTGCGTGTCCGGAGCCTGTGCTCCGCAACGGGAGAGGCCACAACAGTGAGAGGCCCACGTACCGCAAAAAAAAAAAAAAAAAAATAGAAATTAGCCTTAACTTCTACAATGTCTTCTGGGAGAAACTTACAAATTACATAAAAAAATACAACTGAAAAGCAAACAGTAGTTGAATAAAAGAGGAATAATAGATCTGTAGATGTCATTGGTTCCAACCCTCTGATGTTGGATGAGTGAAGCCGGTATTTCTCGACTGAACTAAGTCGGGACAGGTGGAGTCCTGTGTTAAGATGCATATTCAGAAAATTCTTACTCATGGAGCCCCTTCTCAAACCTCCTGAAGTAAGGAATCTCTTGGGATGAGCTTAAGGAATCTGCTCATTTTACTCTCATTTTATCCTTGAGATAAAGTTCCGCCTTCCAGCCCACGTCTTTCTGACGACGTTCAGGGCGGCCGGAGAGTCCGGGATGGTGTTCACTTAGCTGGTCACTTGGCTCCTTGGTTGATACGGAGTCTCTTTGGGGTAAGTTTAAGCAAGTCTTCGTCACTTGGACAGAGAGAAGAGCAAGCTCAGTATCCACTTTATACAAGACTCTTCTCACATATGCATGGCTCAGTCACTCCTGGTTTTTTCCATTTGATTTTCTGCAGGCAATGAGGTGTGAAAACACCCTGACCTATCTCATGTGTGTCCGTCTCCAGTTTCTCTGTGCTTGATTGACTCTTCTGCCTAGCCTGATAGGTTCTTCATGCTGTGGAGTTTGTTATACACACTGTCTGTCCTGATGGAATGCCAGCTTCCTGTCATCATTTTGTTTGTCATTGATCCCATCTGGCTGCTCCCTTAAACATTCTATACTGTTGGTTCTCAAGCTTTAACTGCATCAGAATTACCTGGAGGCGTGTTAACACACGGGCTGTGGGCCTGCCCCCAGGGATTTCTGGTTCAGTAGGTCTGGGACGTGGCCTGAGAATGTGTGTCTCTAACAAGTGATTCTTGCTGATGCCCAGGTGATGCTGCTGGTCTAGGACCCTCACTTTGAGAGCCGCTGCCCTATATTTTACACACATCGCTGGACCACGTAGGCCCCTTAAGGAGTCTGATTCATTCCCGTCCCACTGACACTGTGCATTGCATCTGACAAGGTTACACACAGTAAATATGCGTTATGCTGAATTGGACAAATGAAACGAGACACCTCTCTGAACTCAGACTAGTCCTTGGATTCTGACTACAAGTTTCCAAAGCCAGATGGGCCCCCAGAGAGGCCTGGCTGGCACTCCCCAAATCCAGCTGGGGCCTATTGTTGGACTCATTTGCAGCCACAGAATCTAAGGCCAGATTGGTGCCAGGGCTGCTGACCTTCCCACAGCTGCCCGGCTCAGAATCAGGCTTGATATAGTTCGCAGCTGTGATGGGAAAACTTCCTTAAGCCTCTGTGCTCCGGCTCCTTCTTTAGAGACAACTGTGGGGCGAGCTGCCCAAGCCCTTGGACTCCTGTCTCACCCCCGAGTGTCCGTGGTCTCAGCCTGTGACTCCCAAGCCTCTTTGGGAGCAGAGTAAATCTACTTATTCCTACTGCAGAGGATGAGAGTTTGAATTGCAGTAAGTCTGAAAATACAGAGTATATTGACCCCTCACTATACACTGGTCTAAAGTTCTGTTCTCTGGTGTTAATGTGTAGGTGACATTGCCTAATAATGAACATATCAACAGCCACAGCGGTGAGCTTGGTTATGGCATTGATCTTCTATGCTGTAAAGTTTTGTAAGTCCCATTTCACAGACCAGGACACTGAGGCTGGACTGGTTAAGTAACTCGTGTGTGGTCACAGAGTTGGAGGCACTGGTCTCAGGTCTGTCTGACTTCAAGGCCCGAGCTCTGAACCTCTGATTCTGTGACCCTTCAGTCACCAAGCTTCAGATGGTGTTTTAAGGGATCCAACTTATATTGAATTCTACTCTGTAATGAAGAGTTATAAGCTTCCAGCATATTTTAGAAAATTTTTTTACTTTGAAAATAATTTTAATGTGATTTTAAAACTTTTTTTAAGCCATGGATTTTTATTTTTAAATCAAATAACTCTTAGACAGAAGGCTAAAGTATGAAATCAATAAAGATGTACCCGGAAGGCCCAGAACTCCACCCTCTCAGACCCCTAGAGATTCATGGATCAGTTTGGAAATGACTGGAGAGAATAAAGATGGCAAAACATTGGGCATCAGAAGACCTGGCTTTTAGCCAGTGGCTCTGCCACCAGCTGTGAGACCTGATGCAAGTCGTCAAGCTCTCCAGGACTCAGTGGCCTTGGTTGTAAAGTCACAGAGATGGACAAGGGTCCTACATGTCTCTGATTATGACCTTGATTAATGAACTAATGGCTAAAAAAAAATTTAAAAATAGGCTTTATTTTTATGAAGAGATTAAAGCTAGTCATAATTAGCACATTGCATACAACTGTATTATGAAAAAGAGTCTGGACAGAAATTATGTCCTTAAGTAAAAGGTTACAGATACACTCTGATTTATATTAGTACTTTCTCAGGATCCCTTCTCCCCACCGTTCTTCCATTTATACATAGAAGACAGCTAATGTTTCCACCTAACCCCGGTCAAATTGGCACAAATTCATTATCAATAGTAACTGAATTAATAACAGGTTATTAATTATCAGAAGCCCCCACTTTTACAAATACATTTACAGAAGGAGTTGATAATTCTGTGATAAAAATCTTTAAACCCAAATGTTAATGATTTGGGTAGTAAAGATTTTTCAGAGATTCTGGAGAAGTAGGGTGTTGCTTTCCGCCTTAATTTTGCTTCCTGTCCTCACTGTTACAGTGCTTGGCCTCTTTCTTTGACAAGCTACAGGGAAGATGACACTGTTACAGTGAATAATAGAGTTATCTTGGCGTAAGCTGTGATGTATGCATCAGGGTCCTGGTAGCCTTTTATAGTCAAGCATTAGGTGATTTTGTCATGAGCCTCACTAGACAATGGTTTGGTACAGATGGTTAGTGTTGCACAGAAAATGCAACAGGTAATCTGATGTGGCCAGTAAATTAATATTTATCTTGCAAAGAAGAGAAAAAAGCTGAAGAGATTGGTTTAGTGAATTATTAAACCAAATTATAAAGGATTATGTACAATGGAATATTACTCAGCCATAAAAAGGAACGAAACTGGGTCATTTGTAGAGATGTGGATGGACCTAGAGACTGTCATACAGAGTGAAGTAAGTCAGAAAGAGGAAAACAAATATTATATATTAATGCATATATGTGGAATCTAGAAAAATGGTACAGATGAACCGGTTTGCAAGGCAGAAATAGAGACACAGACATAGAGAACAAACATATGGACACCAAGGGGGCAGAGCGGGGTGGGGGGTGGGATGAACTGGGAGATTGGGATTGACATGTATACACTAATATGTATAAAAGAGATAACTAGTAAGAACCTGCTGTACAGCACAGGGAACTCCACTTCGCTGTACAGTAGAAACTAACACAATATTGTAAAACAACTATACCCCAATAAAAAAAAGAAAAAAAAGGATTATTTAAAATACCTTTACTAGGACTTCCCTGGTGGCGCAGTGGTTAAGCACCTGCCAGCCGATGCAGGGGACCACGGGTTCCAGCCCTGGTCCAGGAAGATCCCATATGCTGTGGAGAAACTAAGCCCAACTTAGTTTGGGTGCGACAACTACTGAGCCTGCTCTCTAGAGCCTGCGAGCTACAGCTGTTGAGCCCATGTGCCGCAACTACTGAAGCCCGTGCACCTAGAGCCCATGCTCCGCAACAAGAGAAGCCACCGCAATGAGAAGCCTGCGCACCGCAACGAGTAGTAGCCCCCGCTCGCTGCAACTAGAGGAAGCCCACGCACAGCAACAACGAAGACCCAACGCAGCCATAAATAAATAAATTTATTAAAATAAATAAAATAAAATACCTTTACTGGTTGTTTTATAGTAACTACCACTTACCACGAGATGGGCCTTTTAAAACTTTGAGTCCTTAGCCAGATGAGAACTACAAGTTGGGCATCCTGTCGCCAGGTGGTAGATGGTAGGAAACTTGTTTTGTGGCATGTGGTCCGGATCTCTTACCCATTTATTTATTAAAAGTAAGTCTTGGGCTTCCCTGGTGGCACAGTGGTTGAGAGTCCGCCTGCCGATGCAGGGGACATGGGTTCGTGTCCCGGTCCGGGAGGATCCCACATGCTGCGGAGCCTGCGCTTCCAGAGACTGTGCTCCGCAATGGGAGAGGTCACGGCAGTGAGAGGCCCGCGTACCACAAAAAAAAAAAAGTCTTTACAAAACTAGGTGATATGGAAAACAGTAAATCATGATGTAGAAAAATACTAAAAAGTACAGACTTAGGACAATTTGACATCCTTTTCAACAATTCTTGGGTGTTATCCATCAACCCTGGTACAAGCATCATAGTTCCTTCTTTCCTAATTTATCTAAAATGTCACCTGGAAGATCAATCTTCCTTGGGACAGTACCCATCTCCAGGGCTTGATACCAGCTTTACGTAGGGCTGCTAGTTTATCAGCACCTTACGGGTAGGAATCCCATGTCACTATCTGTATGTCCTCCCTGCCCTCACTTCAGCCACCCCAGATATAGGCTATGAATACCTCTGTGTACACACACATGGATAGACTTACATTTTTTAAACCAGGAAGTAAATTTCCATTACAAAGTAAATTCCTCATAAAGAAAAGAGAGGCGTTTCCTGCCCCATAAGGAATCTTCTAGACCAGGTCTACCTAGGTTTCTCACAAAATTTAAATATAGGATAGCAGAGAGGCATGCTACTCTGGGTGTATTCTAAAGTTAGGATGTAAAGTGGAAACCCGTCCCGTGGAAACTCCTTTGGGCGGTGCCACATTGGAGGTCAGCACACAGTCTCCAAGGGCGCCCAGCAGAGCCTGGTTTTCCTTCAGCCTGGAAAGAGACCACTGTTTGCTCAGCTGAACATCAGATGACACAGTTGGTTTGTGTTGAGAAGACACACTGTGCAAAAACACTTTTATTAAGGACTGGCATCACACACTGTGCAGCTAGATGCTCATATGTGAGGGAGCCATGGTGACGGGATGCCTCTACGGCCAGCAGGTTCCCAGCTCTGGTCCACCTCACCCCAGCTTGCTCTTTGCATGGAGGCTTGGCACATACACCATCTTTCTCTCTCCATCTCTCCTCTGCCTTCTCCCTCTCTCCCCTTCTTGTCCCCCTCCCCTCACCTCTTACTGACTGCCCTCCCCCTACTCCACCACCCCCGCCAACAGTGCAATGTGTGTATAATGAATGCAATCCCAAGACAAAATGCCCTGACAATCTTGCTTTGTCGCAGTTGTTACCCAGGAAAGATGACTTCATAAACAGCCTCTGTCATAAAACCTTTCAAAATGTAATTTCCAAAGGTCTGCATCTAATTACTACAGAAATTTTAAAAACAATATTTACACTAGTTGGAGGAGAAAAGGATTTTAAAAGCTCTAGCCACATTTAGCAACAAGCTATATATTCTGTTGCATCCTCGTGAGATTTTTATTAACCAGGTCTTTGTTTTCTTTTTTACTTTTTATTTGTTTTTATTGAGACATAATTGACATATAACGTATTAGTTTTAGGCATACAACATAATGATTCCGTATTTGTATATATTGCAAAGTGATCACCAAAATAAGTCCAGTTAACATCCATCACCACCTATAGTTACAATATTCTTCTCTTGTGATGAGAACTTTTAAGATCTACTTACTTAGCAACTTTCAAATATACAATGCAGTATTTTTTTTAATTGGAGTATAATTGCTTTACAATGTTGTGTTAGTTTCTGCTGTACAGTGAAGTGAATCAGCTCTATGTATACCTGTATCCCCTCCCGCTTGGACCTCCCTCCCACCTCCCCCCACACCCCCGCCCTTCCCACCCATCTAGGTCATCACAGAGCACTGATCTGAGCTTCCTGTGCTTTACAGCATGTTCCCACTAGCTATCTATTTTATGCATGGTAGTGTATATATGTCAATCCTAATCTCCCAATTCCTCCCACCCTCCCCTTCCCTCCCTGTGTCCACATGTCCGTTCTCTACGTCTGTGTCTCTATTCCTGCCCTGCACATGGGCTCTTTAACTTTTTATTTTGTATTGGAGTATAGTTGATTAACAATGTTGTGTTAGTTTCAGGTGTACAGCAAAGTGATTCAGTTATACATGTATCTATTCTTTTTCAAATTCTTTTCCCATTTAGGTTGTTACCTAATACTGAGCAGAGTTTCCCATGCTTTACAGTAGGTCGTTGTTGGTTATCCATTTTAAATATAGCGGTGTGTAACCAGGTCTTTTTATTTCGTTTTGTTTTGTTTTTAGTCTTAGCTAAAATCTTGGCTTTTGCTGTAGTGGGTTTTTTAAATTTATTTCTTATTTTTAAAATTTGTTTCTAAATTTTGAAGTTGTTTTGTTTTGCATAAAAATAAGATCACAAAATCAGTGAATCAAAGCTGCTTCTGTAATAAAGCCCAAATCATGTAAAAGTTTTCTAAGATCACATCTGAAAAGGTTATAAATTGCATTTAACATGTCTGTCAGCTGGGCGTTGTGCACATAATTTGTTAAAGGGTGTTGGACTTTTCCAGGGCCTGGCAGGGCATTGAGGGGGCTGTGAAGGAATGGCTTTCTGATTGGGGAGTCAAGTTTTAGAAGAAAGACAGGGTTTTGGAAGTAATAGACCATCTCTGGGCTATCTTGGCAAAGTGTAATTTAGGGAGAGAGCAGCCTGAAATTAGTTAATCTAATTTAGACTGTGAGAAAAATGCAGCCATTTCAGAGAGCGTGTGGATAATTTCAGGCTGAAAGCAAATTTTAACTGACAAGAATATCTCCAGCCTTGTTAAGCTAGTGAAACCTTAACTAGGTTACAAAGAAATCAGAATATGAGAGTTTGAAATGGACCTGGGAAGAAAAGGAGCAATTTCAGATAATGTGTCTTACTCTGGGCGGAAGGCTGAGTTTTGTCTGAAAAAGAATAACTTTAGCCTAGTTAAGATAATGAAACCTTAACTAGGTTACAAAGCCATCAGAGCATGAGTGAGCAGACCTGACACCTAGGAACTTGTCAGAATCCTGTTAAGAGAGTGGCAGGCAGAGTTCATGACAGGCTACGGGTGGCAAGGAGCCACTGATGGACAGATCATGCTACGTTCCCACATGACTGACACGTGGGCAAAGGAAAAAGGTCCACAGATAATAGCTTGAATATATTTTATAATTTTCCCATCAGACTCTTCTTCTTCACTTTAGTTCATAGTTAATGTTGTTATTGGTTCATAGATGATAAACAATGTAGCTTTTATTTATAAACCGTAAGTGCTCTATATTTTTTAAGTATTTCTGATCTATATTTTCCCTGTGTATCTACCTTGCTCAAATTTTTAGATTGCCAAAAAAAATTACATATTTTTAAGAATAAATTATTCATGGAGCCTGTCTCAACTTCTCTTTGGTGAACCTACGTTTGTGGATAGAACACGTAACTGATGGATCTTCCTAAAAGCAGACATCTCGCAGGAGAAGCTAAACAGGAAAGGGACCAAGACACACATTAGGTCAGTCTCCAGAAAAACTGAGATGGACAAGGTCACATTCAGACATTTAACGTGCATGTTTTCAGCTCTTATTATGTCCTGAGCATTGCATGAGGCATCTGGGTTATGCTAATAAGCAAAACAGGCAAAGATCCCCGCCCTTGTGGAGCTTGGATTCCAGTGATAGGAGACAGATGCTCAATAAACAAAGCAAGTAGGTCAGTTATCTGCTGTGTCAGAAGGTGTACGTTGCTGTGAATCAAAGGAAAAATACAGCAGGGTAAGAGTTTGGGAGTGCTGGGTGTGGGGATGGGGCAGAATGGGGTTTGAAGCCTCGCTGGTGGCCCCAGTCAGCATTTGCTGAGCAGCCATTATTCTCAGAGCCATGAGGAAGAATGAATCTACCAACCCACCCACCCGTCTTGCATTCATTCAGTAAGATTTATTGGGTACCTGGCACTGGTCTGGGCTTGAAGATACGGAGGTGAATAAGACATGGTCCCTACCTTCAAGATGTCACAGTGAAAAAAAAAGACCTAGATGAGAAAACTAGTGATTACACAACAGCGCTCTGCCTCTCAGTGTCCCTTCATGCAGGCTGTGCTCAGATCCTTCATTAGTGAGGCCTTCTTTGCTCATCTCACCTAAAAGAGCCTCCTCAATGCCTTTCTATTCCTTGACAATGCATTATTTTACTGTATGGCACTGTTATGTACTTATTTGTATTTTATTCTCCCCCACTAGAATGTAAACTCTGAAAGGAGGCATGTCGTTTTGCTCATTGCTGTATTCTTAGTGCCCAGCATAATACCTGGTACATAGAAGATGCTTAATAAGGTTTGTTGAATGAATGAATGAATAAATAAATGAAGTGCTGTAGCAGAGAGGTATATTAAGTATGGAGCTGCTGACCTTCTATCTCCTAATAAAGTGGTGACTAGAAAAAGCAGTATTACCATAGGATCCCCTGGAAACAATGTAAGGGATGATTAAAAATAATGTTATTATAGTAAGAAATGTAATTTATTTCTTACCAGGTTAAAAACTTTTATTTTAAATTATGAAATATTTCAGACAAACAAAAAAGTACATAATATATCCATATACACCTTTTACATGGGTTTTTATTTTTTCTGACATTCTCTCTCTCCCTCTCTCTCTCTCTCTCTCTCTCATTTCCTTGAAGGTTTTATAATGCTTCAGTCCCAAGACTCACAATAGCAAAGCTTAGTAACAAACAGTCCCTGGTCACTTGAAGTCCATCTCTCAAAGAACTTCCCCTACCCCCAGTAGTGGTGGAACCATACCTGGGCACCCCTGTAACATGTGACCTGTGTACCCTCTGGCATCCTTTTGAGCAAATCTTATCACCCTGTGGATGATAGATGGCGTGGTGTACAGCAGAGAGTGCTGTTAGTGGTGGACTCTGCACATCTGGAACTGGTCTCCAGTGTAGTTGGAGCACCAATTTCCTTTGAAGTAGGGCGCCAAGGAAGAGTGTCTTACGTAGTCCTTTTACACAGATAGTCTATCCATAGCTTTTGCTACACATAATCTCCAAACTCTAGTGGCTTAAAGTAACATGTGTTTAACTCAAGTTTCTGAGTTGGCGATGTGGGCTGGGCTCAGCTGGGCAGTTCTTGTCTCCAGGAGCTCATTCAGGTATCTGCAGTCAGCTGAGGTTGGCTGAGGGCCAGCTGATGCGGTGGATCCAGCCACTGGAATGGCTGGTCCAGAAAGGCCTCAGCTGGATTGGCTGGTCCAGCAATGGCCTCAAATGGAATAGCTGGTCTCTGTTCTATGGGAGTTTCCATCCTCCAACAGGCCAGCTTAGCTTGTTCAAGTGGTGGCTGGGCAGGGTTCTGAGAGAAAGCAGCAGTGTACAAGGTCACTTCTGCTGGATCTGGTTGCTCAAAGCAAGTCACAAGGTCAATCTAGATTGAAGGGCAGGTGGGGAAACAAACTCCACCCCTTGATAGGAGGAGCTTCAAAGTCACATTTTTAAGGAATGTGGTTACAAGGAGGAGAATACAATGATTGTTGCCATTTTTGTAAAGAATCCCCTTGAATTCTGACATCACTTCACCATTTTACCTTAGCCTGGATATCTGCTTTTGTTTCCCTTTTCATGTCATTTTTTTAATTTGAAATTTTTTCTAATTTCATGACCTTTTTGAACACCCCCTACTTCAGATCCCTGAACCAGCTATTCCTAGAGATAGGAAATAAACACACAGGTAATCAGCTGATGTGTCCCACCCTTGAGGTGCTACTACAGAGGCAAATAAGAAACTTGAGAACAACACGATTTCATGGAAGTTTGTTGAGCACCCCAAATGTGCTAGGCTCGGCATGAGAAAAGAAAAAGCCAAGGATAAATATGACATGAACTCTGTTCTTAAGGCAGTCATAGTTGTTTTCAGATCACTTAGCCTTGTTTCAAGTAGCTCACTCTCCCTCCTCCCTATTTATATGCAACGTCCTGCGGATTTTACTTTTACATGCCTTCCGGAGGCATCCCTTCCACCACCACCTCAATTCAGTCCTCTTCATCTGTTGCCATGACTACAACACAGCCTTCTTGCTGGTCTCCCTGACTCAATTCCTCCCCCTCTGCCAAGCTTGGCTAAGTCTAGATTGCTGCCAGAATGTCTTCTAACATGAACATTTGGTCATGTCCCTCCCCTGTGATGATGTTTCCATGGATGGCCCCCAGCCTAACGGCTTACAGCTAAAGATCCTTACGTGCCACGCAAGACCCTTTTGAGCTGGCATCCCATCACCCCACCATCTCACATTTTATGCTTGAGCAAAACTGAACCATTGTTAGTTTCATGAATACACCGGCCTTTCTCAAATCTTTTGCCTTACATATGTTGCTCCCTTTGACAAGAACAACCTCTCTCCTGCTTCACTGCCTGAAGATCTTGACTTTCTTTGAGCACAGGTTATTCTTAAAAAGATACCTACATTATTTAGAAGCTGTATATGAAACTCAAACTTATGCTCTTGCTGCTGTCTCTAATGACTTCAGACTTCTATTCCTACTTCAAGTGCAAGCCCCATTGCTCCACTCCTATTAGCATTATTTTGTCTCTTCTCATTACTATTGTTTTGTTTATTATCTGAAACCTCCTTTGAGACGGCGGCCTTTTCAACTTTTAAAAATCTAGCAACTAACACTTAATAAATATTAATTAAATGAATGAAATCAAACCAAAAAGAAGTGAAAATATTAAGTTCGTTTAAATTACATAGATGGACAGGCAGCGAGGTGTCGTGTACTGATCACCGGACTTGATGCCGGAAGACGTTGCTTTGCTACTTCATAGCCACTTGACCTTGAGGAAGTCTCATTCCTTCTTTGAAGTCTCAGTTTCCTCATTAGCTAAACAAGAATAAACCTACCCTTTCTACCTCATAGTGTTAGGAGGGTCAAACGAGAGAGCGAAATGTGAGCATCTTATTATTGGCGAGCAAAAACTGAGAACTAGCCCTAATCCTTAAGCAGGTTTTTAGGAGTCTATGGTCTTTCCCCCCTGCTTTGCTCCACAGTGTATGGTCCATGACTTGTAAAGACTCTGGTAGGCAGTAGCAATATATACGCTTTGAATATTAATATATGTGATACTTTGGGTTTAATACAACCTTCTAAATTCTGTGGGTTTTTTTGTTGTTTTAGAATAAGCTATCCTCAAAGAACAATAAAGAACTTCATGGTAACATGGAAATAGGTCATATTCGGTGGAAATGCTTTTGGTGCCGTGGTGGTGATGTTATACGTAGTCAGTCCTTTTCCACTTCCTGCCATGACCCTAGAACTTCAAATTTGGTATGGCATCCAGTTCTGACAAAATAATGAAGCAGGCTACTAATCCCAGGATAGTCCAGGAAAGTGAGAAGTTTAGGAGTTAAAGAGTGTGTGTGTGTGTGTGTGTGTGTGTGTGTGTGTGTGTGTGTGTGTGTGTGTGTGTAATGGGGAAGGGAATTGTAGGTGCATACATATGTGCTTGAGAGTTAAATTATTTTCATTTATGGGGGGTTTCTTACATTATTTGGTATCGCCTTCCTACCTATTTTCCCACTTCCCTCCATTATTGACCTCCAAAATCAAATCTTTTTAAGCCTTAGGGGGTGTATTGTGGTAACTCATCTCTACGTCCCACTCTCTCCACCTAGTTTCGCTTTAGTGGTTTCTGTGGTTCTCACTTGTGCACCCCCTCCCATTACATTTCTATATCCTTTATTTATTTCTGAGCCATTGCCATTCACACCACCACCTTCTGAGACATTTCTCTGAGTTTCTCCCTCTTTCATCTCTTTGGGACATCAGGGCTTCTTCCTTCTTCAGCCTTGCTGTGAACTGATCGTGAATATCCTTACAGGTTTCAGAGATTCTAGTTGCTCTCTATTTAAGATGATTTTTTTTACCCTTTGAGTTGTTGTTTTGTTTTGTTTTGCTTAGAAGGAACAAATTTATTCACGTTAATGAAAAGAATTCGCTAAAAGCAGCCAGACCAAGTAAACAGCTTCCTCAGCCAGACGGCTGCTGTGATGAAAAGGGTGGAAGGGATGAAGGATTTTCCCTTGGGAAGGCAGAGAGAGCACCAGGGTGAATACTGATCATCTTTTTCAGGGGTATCTCCAGTTTTATGGAAGGGAATCAAATGTTCTTGCTAATTATTGTCAGGGATCTGACATGAATTGAGAGAGATGCAGAACAGATGAAGACCATTGATTCTCTTAAAGAGGGAGAGAAACGATGGTAAATATTTCAGGATCTTTTAATTCTTGAGTGGGGCAGAATGAGTATGTACTGTATGGGAAGGGCATGGTGGAGCCAGACAAGCTTAGGCATTCCACACAGGTTTAAAGTTCCTGTTAAAATAAAGGCTGGAGGGAAGATCACGCCTATGACTGAGCTGTCCACGGTGCCGACTTGCCTCTGAATTAGGTGACCTCGGGGCATTGATCTTATTCTCAGAGATTCTGCCTAAGAACTTAACTACTTTGAACCTTGCTGCCCTTGGCACTATGACCCTAGCCTTCGCTCCTTTCAACCTCTTCTCTGGGTCGTAAAATCACTCTCTACCTGCTTCCCTGCAAATATGATATTTTGTGATCCATAAAATACACCTTAAATCAGCAGGGAAAGCGCAGGTTTTTAGTGCTCAGTACCTGATGCTGGGTGATGAAATAGAGATATGCAATCATTGTGGGTTGTATTATAATTTGTTTTAATCAGGTACAGAGGAAATGAAAAAAACTGATTCATTAGAACAAGGGTAGACTCTTAAAGAAGGAGAGAAATATAACATTATTGGTTCATACCCAGTGGTCTCCAACTTTATCTTCTCCATCAAATGATGTCTTCAGATGAAGGTTCTATTGTCTTCCCTAATGCCAACCGTAAAGGTTAAGTGCTTCCAGCTCTGCTCTCTTAGGAGCTGCTTATGGTTAAAATTGACAGGTTTGTCCAAACACTTTTTGAATCCTTTCACATTTCCAATCTGCTGAAATAGTGAGGTACACATCTTTTCAAGGCTTCTTGTAAACTTGCCTTTTGTGGTCCTAAACTCACTGTACTTGTGTTTCTTCTACTTCCATCCCACGCATCTTCACTTACATAGACACGGGACATAAGTTTGTTCATCTCCATTATTCATTACATGTTAAGCATTGATCATATTATTTCTCAACCCTTGCTGTTATGACAGGGGCACTTAGCTTTGGGTTCCCAAACCCCCAGGGGGCCTATGAGAGAAATCCAAGGGGGTTATGAACTTCGATGGGAAAATTTTTTTTTATTTAATTTTTTTTTGTACACCACGTTCTTATTTAGTCATCCGTTTTGTACACATCAGTGTATACATGTCATTCCCAATCTCCCAATTCATCATACCACCACCGCTATCTCCCGCCGCTTTCCCCCCTTGGTGTCCATACGTTTGTTCTCTACATCTGTGTCACAATTTCTGTCCTGAAAACCAGTTCATCTGTACCATTTTCTTTTTTTTTTTTAAGGGCTCAGTAGTTGTGGCTTGCAGGCTCTAGAGCACAGGCTCAGTAGTTGTGGAGCATGGGCTTAGTTGCTCCGCAGCATGTGGGATCCTCCTGGTCCAGGGCTCAAACCCGTGTCCCCTGCATTGGCAGGCGGATTCTTAACCACTGCACCACCAGGGAAGCCCCATCTGTACCATTTTCTAGGTTCCACATATATGCGTTGATATACAAGATTTGTTTTTCTCTTTCTGACTTACTTCACTCTATATGACAGTCTCTAGATCCATCCACGTCTCTACAATGACCCAATTTCATTCCTTCTTATGGCTGAATAATATTCCATTGTATATATGTACCACATCTTCATTATCCATTTGTCTTTCAGTGGGCATTTAGGTTGCTTCCATGACCTAGCTATTGTAAATAGTGCTGCAATGAACATTGGGGTGCATGTGGCTTTTTGAATTATAGTTTTCTCTGGGTATATGCCCAGTAGTGGGATTGCTGGGTCATATGGTAATTCTGTTTTTAGTTTTTGTTGTAGTTGTTGTTGTTTTGCGGTATGCGGGCCTCTCACTGTTGTTGCCTCTCCCATTGTGGAGCACAGGCTCCGGACGTGCAGGCTCAGCGGCCATGGCTCATGGGCCCAGCCGCTCCGCGGCATGTGGGATCTTCCCGGACTGGGGCACGAACCTGTGTCCCCTGCATCGGCAGGTGGACTCTCAGCCACTGCGCCACCAGGGAAGCCCTATTTTTAGTCTTTTAAGGAACCTCCATACTGTTCTCCATAGTGGCTGTATCAATTTACATTCCCACCAACAGTGCAAGAGGGTTCCCTTTTCTCCATACCCTCTCCATCATTTGTTGTTTGTAGATTTGCTGATGGTGCCCATGCTAATTGGTGTGAGGTGATATCTCACTGTAGTATTGATTTGTATTTCTCTAATAATTAGAGATGTTGAGCAGCTTTTCATGTGCCTCTTGGCCATCTGTATGTCTTCTTTGAAAAAATGTCTATTTAGGTCTTCTGCCCATTTTTGGGTTGGGTTGTTTGTTTTTTTAATATGAGCTGCATGAGCTGTTTACATATTTTGGAGATTAATCCTTTGTCCGTTGATTCGTTTGCAAATATTTTCTCCCATTCTGAGGGTTGTCTTTTCGTCTTGTTTATGGTTTCCTTTGCTGTGCAAAAGCTTTGAAGTTTCATTAGGTCCCATTTGTTTATTTTTGTTTTTATTTCCATTACTCTAGGAGGTGGATCAAAAAAGATCTTGCTGTCATTTATGTCATAGAGTGTTCTTCCTATGTTTTCCTCTAAGAGTTTTATAGTGTCCGGTCTTACATTTAGGTCTCTAATCCATTTTGAGTTTATTTTTGTGTATGGTGTTAGGGAGTGTTCTAATTTCATTCTTTTACGTGTAGCTGCCCAGTTTTCCCAGCACCACTTATTGAAGAGACTGTCATTTCTCCATTGCATATCCTTGCCTCCTTTGTCAAAGATTAGTTGACCATAGGTACATGGGTTTATCTCTGGGCTTTCTATCTTGTTCCATTGATCTATATTTCTGTTTTTGTGGCAATACTATATTGTCTTGATTACTGTAGCTTTGTAGTATAGTCTGAAGTCAGGGAGTCTGATTCCTCCAGCTCTGCTTTTTTCCCTCAATACTGCTATGACTACACAAGGTCTTTTGTGTCTCCATACAAATTTTAAGATTTTTTGTTCTAGTTCTGTAAAAAATGCCATTGGTAATTTGATAGGGATTACAGTGAATCTGTAGATTGCTTTGGGTAGTATAGTCATTTTCACAATATTGATTCTTCCAATCCAAGAACATGATATATCTCTCCATCTGTTGGTATCATCTTTAATTTCTTTCATGAGTGTCTTATAGTTTTCTGCATACAGGTCTTTTGTCTCCCTAGGTAGGTTTATTCCTAGGTATTTTATTCTTTTTGTTGCAGTGGTAAATGGAAGTGTTTCCTTAATTTCTCTTTCAAATTTTTCATCATTAGTATATAGGAATGCAAGAGATGTCTGTGCATTAACTTTGTATCCTACAACTGTACGAAATTCATTGATTAGCTCTAGTAGTTTTCTGGTGGCATCTTTAGGATTCTCTATGTATAGTATCATTTCATCTGCAAACAGTGACAGTTTTACTTCTTTTCCAATTTGTATTCCTTTCATTTCTTTTTATTTCTGATTGCCATGGCTAGGACTTCCAAAACTATGTTGAATAATAGTGGTGAAAGTGGCCATCCTTATCTTGTTCCTGATCTTAGAGGAAACGCTTTCAGTTTTTCACCATTGAGAATGATGCTTGCTGTGGGTTTGTTGTTTATGGCGTTTATTATGTTGAGGTAGATTCCCTCTGTGCCCAGTTCCTGGAGAGTTTTTATCATAAATGGGTGTTGAATTTTGTCAAAAGCTTTTTCTGCATCTATTGAGGTGATCATATGGTTTTTATTCTTCAATTTGTTAATATGGTGTATCACATTCATTGATTTGTGTATATTGAAGAATCCCTGCATCCCTGGGATAAATCCCACTTGATCATGGTGTATGACCCTTTTACTGTGTTGTTGGATTCTGTTTGGTAGTATTTTGTTGAGGATTTTTGGATCTATATTCCTCAGTGATATTGGTCTGTCATTTTCTTTTTTGGGAGTATCTTTGTCTGGTTTTGGTATCAGGGTGATGGTGGCCTCATAGAATGAGTGTGGGAGTGTTCCTTCCTTCCTCTGTAATTTTTTGGAACAGTTTGAGAAGGATGGGTGTTAGCTCTTCTCTAAATGTTTGATAGAATTCACCTGTGAAGCCATCTGGTCCTGGACTTCTGTTTGTTGGAAGGTTTTTAATCATAGTTTCAATTTCATTACTTGTGCTAAGTCTGTTCATATTTTCTATTTCTTCCTGGTTCAGTCTTGGAAGGTTATACCTTTCTAAGAATTTGTCCACTTCTTCCAGGTTGTCCGTTTTATTGGCATAGAGTTGCTTGTAGTAGTCTCTTAGGATGCTTTGTATTTCCGCGGTGTCCGTGTAACTTCTCCTTTTTCATTTCTAATTTTATTGACTTGAGTCCTCTCCCTTTTTTTCTTGATGAGTCTTACTAATGGTTTATCAATTTTGTTTATCTTCTCAGAGAACCAGCTTTTAGTCTTATTGATCTTTGCTATTGTTTTCTTTGTTTCTATTTCATTTATTTCTGCTCTGATATTTATGATTTCTTTCCTTCTGCTAACTTTGGGCTTTGTTTGTTTAACTTTGGGTGGGTTTTTAGATTGTTTATTTGAGATTTTTCTTGTTTCTTGAGGTAGGCTTGTATAGCTCTAAACTTCCCTCTTAGAACTGCTTTTGCTGCATCCCATAGGTTTTGGATTGTCGTGTTTTCATTGTCATTTGTCTCTAAGTTTTTTTTGATTTCTTCAGTGATATCTTGGTTATTTACTAACGTATTGTTTAGCTTCCATGTGTTTGTGTTTTTTACACTTCTTTCCCTGTAATTCATTTCTAATCTCATAGCGTTGTGGTCAGAAAAGATGCTTGATATGATTTTAATTTTCTTAAATTTACTGAGCCTTGATTTGTGACCCAGGATGTGATATATCCTGGAGAATGTTCCATGCGCACTTGAGAAGAAAGTGTAATCTGCTGTTTTTTGATGGAGTGTCCTATAAATATCAATTAAATCTATCTGGTCTATTGTGTCATTTAACGCTTGTGTTTCCTTATTAATTTTCTGTTTGGATGACCTGTCCATTGGTGCAAGTGAGGTGTTAAAGTTCCCCACTATTATTGTGTTACTGTCGATTTCCTCTTTTGTAGCTGTTAGTAGTTGCCTTATGTGTTGAGGTGCTCCTATGTTGGGTGCATATATATTTATAATTGTTATATCTTCCTCTTGGATTGATCCCTTGATCATTATGTAGTGTCCTTCCTTGTCCCTTGTAACACTCTTTATTTTAAAGTCTATTTTATCTGATGTGAGTATTGCTACTCCAGCTTTCTTTTGATTTCCATTTGCATGGAATATCTTTTCCCATCCCCTCACTTTCAGTCTGTATGTGTCCGTAGGTCTGAAGTGCGTCTCTTATAGACAGCATATATATGGGTCTTATTTTTGTATCCATTCAGCAAGCCTGTGTCTTTTGGTTGGAGCATTTAATCCGTTCACGTTTAAGGTAAGTATCGATATGTATGTTCCTATGACCATTTTCTTAATTGTTTTGGGTTTGTTTTTGTAGGTCCTTTTCTTCCCTTGTGTTTCCCGCTTAGAGAAGTTCCTTTAGCATTTGTTGTAGAGCTGGTTTGGTGGTGCTGAATTCTCTTAGCTTTCGCTTGATTTCTCCATCGACTCTGAATGAGATCCTTGCTGGGTAAAGTAATCTTGTTTGTAGGTTCTTCCCTTTCATCACTTTAAGTATATCATGCCACTCTCTTCTGGCTTGTAGAGTTTCTGCTGAGAAATCAGCTGCTAACCTTATGGGAGTTCCCTTGTATGTTAGTTGTCATTTTTCCCTTGCTGCTTTCAATAATTTTTCTTTGTCTTTAATTTTTGCCAATTTGGTTACTATGTGGCTCGGCATGTTTCTCCTTGGGTTTATCCTGTGTGGGACTCTCTGTGCTTCCTGGACTTGGGTGGCTATTTCCTTTCCCATGTTATGGAAGTTTTCGACTATAATCTCTTCAAATATTTTCTCTGGTCCTTTCTCTCTCTCTTCTCCTTCTGGGACCCGTATAATGCGAATGTTGTGTTTAATGTTGTCCCAGAGGTGTCTTAGGCTGTCTTCATTCTTTTTTCTTTATTCTGTTCTGGAGCAGTGAATTCCACCTTTCTGTCTTCCAGGTCACTTATCCGTTCTTCTGCCTCTGTTATTCTGCTATTGATCCTTCTAGTGTATTTTTCATTTCAGTTATTGTATTGTTCATCTCTGTTTGTTTGTTCTTTAATTCTTCTAGGTCTTTGTTAAACATTTCTTGCATCTTCTCGATCTTTGCCTCCATTCTTTTTCCGAGGTCCTGGATCATCTTCACTATCATTATTCTGAATTCTTTTTCTGGAAGGTTGCCTATCTCCACTTCATTTAGTTGTTTTCCTGGGGTTTTATCTTGTTCCTTCATCTGGTACATAGCCCTCTGCCTTTTCATCTTGTCTGTCTTTCTGTGAATGTGGTTTTTGTTCCACAGGCTGCAGGATTGTAGTTCTTTTGCTTCTGCTGTCTCTGGATGGGAAAATTTGCGACTTTATTTCCACTAACATCTAATTGAAATTCAGGGTTTTATTCCATTACAAATACCACCAATAAATATCACAGATATTTTTGTAGCATGCCCAGGTTTGTAAGAGTTTCCTGTATCTTTTTTTCAATAAGCTTGAGTCTTCTCTCTCCCTACCAGTTTGTTGTCATCTGTGAGGCATACTTACGTCCTTTCTCCTAAACATTGTTTTTGGAGATGCTAAACAGCACTGGCTTGGTGCTTATCTTTGAGAAACCAGCCTCTTCATATTTTGCTTCTGTACTCAGAGATAGTTTCTTAAATACTCTGTTCCCTAACTGCTTTTTATCTGTGAAACCCTAACCCTACCCTGTCTCCTCAGTTCCATCACAGTTCATTCAATAAATTGAAAAACCACTGAGTGGAGAAGCTTTTATTAATGATGAAGAAATTCTGTTCCTCCTTATTTAGATTCCTTCTTCCTTTCTCGAGAATTCTAACAAGTAGGCAGATACCACTGTTCTCTTGTTTGAGCCATGTTACTTTCCCATTATAAGGATGCTTAGATTTTATAACCATCTATTAAAAATGAATATTTTAATAAATATTAAATCTCTGGGAGATGGAGTTCAGACAGATCATCAAAGGATGTGGAAGTTTTGATTTTCAAGAGCTTTATTAGTTACTAAGTCTTTCCCAGAGGTTCAGTCTTTCACACACACACACACACACACACACACTCACTCACTCACCGCTGTATGTACTCCTGCACAGACAGTTCATAGTTACCTTAACTGACTCAGAGTGATCAGCTGCTTTTCATAAAATAGGTGCTACGTTTGATATTGAATGAAATGGTCCCAAGACTTTCTATTTGGGAGACTCTTCCATGCAAAATCCAGGAATCTTGCACTAGTGTCTTTTTTTCGAGTCTTTTCGCTCAGTGGTGTATTGCTGTTCTGTTTTCTTCTTGCCTTCCCAGGGTACATCTGGTCTTAGTGAGATGTACTTACCAGTTCTGCCTCAGGGTGCAGCCTGCCAGCTTGGTGCCCTCCTTGCAGTTGAATCTGGCATAATTAACACACTTGATGGGATTGTTGAAGTTCTGTATTGAATTTCTCTTTACCATTTTCTTATACCAACTGCCATGCTCTTATCCAGCCTCTCAGATTCACTCTATCCCAAGCTGCACTCCAATCTCTCCTAGTTGACCCATTATTATTAACTCGATTGTTAGCTTGTTCTATCCATAATGACTATAAACAACTGTGATGATAACCTGTCCTTTCGAGCGCTACAGAGACAATTTGGCTTGTAGTGGCTCATAGCTTCTTATCAGAGAAGCCATCAGCCATTTCTTCAGATCCACCTTGGAGTTCTTCTTATGAACAGGGGATACATTTTTAGGAAAGCAGTCTTTAGAACTGGTGGCCATTTATACGCGTGGGTAACATATTTTGGCCAGTTTTATTCTTCAGTTCCCTCAGAATTCTTGGGTGCATGCCATCTCATTCTGATAATTAATGTATTTGTTTTGTAAATTGAGCTTGTGGCATACTTTGCCTGTAGAAGAGCTATATGACCATCCCTTCCCTGCTAACAGAACCCAGGTTCTGTTCACATAAGGATAAGGAGGGGAAGGTAGGTTCCTCGGACAGCCTTGGAGGATGGATCATGACTGATAAGAGCCAGTCATGCTCATGACATTCTGCTCCGACAGACACTCCCTTGCCGGCTTCTCCTGCAGCTAGGGGTGTCTATGGGACTGTTGTAGCTAATAAGAGGAAAGGAGAAGTCTTCTGGGGGTTTCTGGAAAGGATTTTGATTCCAAATAAAAGGTGAGCTCCTTGTGAGCAGCAAGCCTTTTTTCCTCTGCGCCTTCCTTCCTGCTTGGCATGCTAACACGCGGCCATAATTTCTTCAGTGGCTGTAGCTGTCTTGCGAACGTGATGGAACAGTCGAGAGAGACCCAGAATGCTGACCCAGCACCCTAACATTTTTGAGCCCCTTCACTAACTGTAACAGCTCACTCCCAGAACTAGTGTTGTGTAGAATACTTAAACGACCTCAACTTCTCATAATTCAGATTTTCTGTTGCTTGCAACCAAATGCATTCTTAACTAATTTGGGCTTAAAATACAGTGTTCTGACTGCTTTCTCCATCTGGGATTTAGGTTAGGTTCTGGGTTTTAGATGTAGTCATAAGTAAGATCGAACATTTTAGAGGGCATTTGGGAACAGAACATCATCTAATCCTCCTCGGTCAAAGAAAAAAAAATGACAATTTGGTGACGCTTCTGAGTTCCAAGGGAAGACAGCAAGGAGAACATTAATCACTGTGGGCAATTTGGCCCCACAAAGAAAAGCCTCAAAGAAGGGAAACAGTGAGCGGAGCTTCTCTAGGCAGAGAGAAGAGAAGAGGTCAAAAAGGCATTAAACCAGGAAGGACGTGATGCCTTCTGTGCGTATCTTCCCAGGTAGTGTGCCAGAATAAGAGGCTATTTGAAGGGAGAGAATATGGTCTGGGGATCTTGACACTACCTAGGTCCAAGGCACCACCCTGCCACTGGCTGGGCATGTGACATGGTGACCTCTCTGCTCCTCACTGCTTTACCTGTGACGTGGCAGAGTTTGGCACCAAGAGGTCATTTGTCTCCGCCATCCCTCTGGGTTTGAAGGTGAGGAAGCAGGGAGTGGAGGAACAACCCGATTACAGTGTCCAGTAACTCAGAGGACGTACGGTCCTCCCTCGGTATCCTCAGGGGATTGGTTCCAGAACCTCCTGTGGATATCACAAATCTGTGGAAGCTCAAGTCCTTTCGTCTGCCCACCGCACCTGTGGAATCTGCTTTTGCGGATTCAACCAACCCAATCTGCTGTTGGTTGGATCTGCAGATGCAGAACCCATGGATAGCTAGGGCCAACTGTACTGGAAAATCAGTTCTGTTTTTGAACGGAAGAATCTTCCATTTCTCTATATCCACGGCACATCTGGGGGGAGAGGCGAACAAGAACAAACGGCTTGAATGGAGCTTGCAAGACTGTCCCAGAGGTCTTGATTTGGTAAGACGTGCGTCGTTTCACCTACCCACTTTACATGTTTAAGATAATAGGTGCCGACATTTAATAATCAGGAGACTTTGCATAAAAATTCATGTTTCTGGTTTCAAAGCAAGTAGACATCTTGGCAACATTAGGCCTACATAACTGCATGCCACTCGGGTTGGAGCAGGGTAACCTTTGTCCTATCACGTGTTTCCTAGTTGGAGACTGTCAGCTTTGCTTTATTGTCTACATGACACCGAGGCCGAGGGTTAGTTTATCATCACTCTTGCAATGCTTTTTTTTTTTCCTCATAATAGAGACTGTCTTTCTCCAGAGTGGGGAAACAAAAGAATAGATGAAGTAGGTTGCATGTTTCTTACACCCAGCCCACTTCATCATTAAAATTAGCTGCCTACCAGCACTTGTAGGCCTTAGAATTTGCAAATTTGCAAACCCAACTATAACTGTAGTGCAGGCCACAAATGGAAATTTGTCTCTGTGAAACTTTCATGCCCATCCTTCTTGGAAAAGGGGAGGTGAGGAGGTTGATTATTCTTACAAGGCAAAGCATCTTTAGTGCATGGCAATGGCTAAAAATTAATTCAGCTTTCCAGACCTCTTTGCCGCAAGACAGCTAGTCTGACAAATGCCATTGCTAATTAGTGTGCCAAGTCACAGGAGGGACCCGCTCTCTGGCAATCACAATTAGTGCTTTTCAATAGGCCCCACAAATGAAGACATAACGTGCAGTTTGGGCCTAGGTGGCAGCAGTAGGACCTTTATTTTGCTGTGGAAGGGGACATTCCCACCAGGGCCATTTGCTGGGACAAAAATCCCACCTCTGGTGCAAGGAAATAAATATAGGGCACGGCAGTCATGCCAAAGTGGACCGTTTTTGGCTTTGAAACGTGCAGAGAAGATGCCTGCAGCCTGATCGTCTTTCAGGCTCCAGGATAAGACGCTGGCCCCTCGGCATCTATGAAACTGCTTGTTTCCTCTTCGATTCTCTCATAAGGGTGAAAGCTTAACACGTGTACAGTATTTTAAAAGACCTATTAATTAGCCAGACTATTCATTTGCCCACTAAAAAAAGCTCCATGGAACAGGGAGGTCTAGGTCACATTATGATCCAAGTGTCGATCTAAGCATATGGACATGGGCAGTTGGCTCTCGGGCTCAGGGGATGCTCCATTGGACATTGGGTGCTTTGAGGTCAGCATCGTACCTTTGCTGACATTCTGGGTGAAGGACTGGCTGAGGGTCTGGTTTCTGGACGTCAGTGAGCAATTGGGACAGCATCTGTGAGTTCCCACCTCCGCTGGGCAGAGGTGCTCTGAGCAGTTTGAAAGTTACAGGAGGTGGGCAGGAAGTCACCCACGCTGTATTCTTCCCTCCTCTAGCCACCAACAAATGCTCAGTGGGCAGCTCTTGCCATCCAGAGCAGGCGGCTAGCTGGCTGGCCATCTGGAGAAACCCTGGTGAAGTCAGACACAGCAGACAAAGAGGGACGTTTTTTGAGCAGACAGAGCAAGGGCTGGGAAGGCAAAGGTAGGCTTTCCTCCAGGGATAGAGCAGGCCATGAGTCCCCACGCCTGTGGGCTCTGGAGAGCTGGCAGGGCAGAAAATTCAGGGGAGACGAGACCATCGCAAAAGTCTCCAGGGCCTAAAACAGAGTAGCTTGTTAATGCTAGGAGAAGAGTGAGCAGATCTTAATGTGAGTCAGAATACTGTGACTCATGAATGGGGCTATCATGACACCCTCAGGGTTTGCCTTTGCGGGGTTCGTAAACAGCTAGGAATTCCTTTAGGATCTTGACGTCGAGAGCCAGATTATTTAGAGCAACATGCATGACACATAGTTCTCTTCCCTGAGTCCATCGTGTATAGCCTTTGGCTGGTCAGTTACTCAAGATATCGTGACCATGTCCATGAAGTACCTCCATGTATGGCCTCGGAGGACCTGCCAAGTAACCCCTTGGAGTTGACAGGAGGGTTTCAGTTTTCAAGGGAGGGAAACTGAAGATCAGTGGAGTGATTGGCCACGGTCAGGCTGATTCAGTGGGAGACCAGGACTTGCACCCGCCTCCGATTGCAGGGCTGCTGCCTCTGTTCAAGGCTGAATGGTTCCCCAAGATGAGTTTCTTTACGTGTCAATGAACTTTCCCTCCTCTCTCCTTTATGTGCAGGGGTGGGAAAAAGAGAGATTTCTGTGGAAGTTAGATCTCTTAGTGCTCTTCTCAATAAAGATAAGCCCGGGGCAAGGAGGGACTCAGCGGTGGCCAACCTCCCTGTGGCCTTTAAAGGGTGAAGAGGCTCCATGAACTGCCTCAACTCCCTCTGGATGTCTGTTTATGTTTTCATCACCCATGAAGGTATCCATTTTTGGATCTAGTTATAGCTTTACATCTTCTGGAGTTAATGGATTTATATGCCTTCTGCATCTAACAAATGTGACTTCTTTTGATTTGTCTTCTGATTCCTTTAAATCTTACTTTACAAGGTGAGCAGCCCCCCTTTCCTGTCCTAAAATAATTTTCAAGAGACAACTACCTCGGTACAGTCAGATAGTCATTCATTTTTTCTGCACTTCTGGGCTGTGCCCCCTTGCAAAGCAAATACCTCTCCCATGTAAGAACCCATTAAAAAATTGGGCCCAGGATCGCATCCTGCAACGTCTACTCTACAGACCAGGCAGGTGATCCGAGAGGGAAGTGGGCAGGATGTAGGAAAAGCAGCACCATGAGAGAGAGGTAACAGGCAGCTGGCATTTGGCACCTGCAAGGATGCAGGCCTTGTGTTGCCAGATCTTCTGCTTTTTCCAATAAAAGCTGGGAATCAAGATTTGAAGGTAATGTCTCCTGGCATTTGGATGTCATAACTCATTAAAAAATTTTTTCTTTTCACTTTGTGGACTAAACAAAACACATCTGTGGCCCAGGGATGGTGCCAAGGACCAACCTGGGGAGACTGGAGCCCCTCTCTCAGAATTGCCACCACTCCTCCCTTCTTTGATATGGACACTCAGCATTTTCTCAGTAAAACCCTGGGTAAGTGCAGCTTTGAGAAGCCTCGCTCTTTCCACCCAGATTGTTACTTTTAAATCCCTACCATCGACATTCTGGGTTCAACGTGACCCTCATGATGTGAGTTAAAGGTGCAGTCAGGGTGTGACCTTGGCAAAGATAAAGGACAGTTTCTTCATCTTAAAAAGAGGCAGTCAGGAGGGCTTCCCTGGTGGCGCAGTGGTTGGGAGTCCGCCTGCCGATGTGGGGGACGTGGGTTCGTGCCCCGGTCCGGGAAGATCCCACATGCCGCGGAGCGGCTGGGCCCGTGAGCCATGGCCGCTGAGCCTGCGCGTCCGGAGCCTGTGCTCCGCAACAGGAGAGGCCACAGCAGTGGGAAGCCCGCATACCACAAAAAAAAAAAAAAGAGGCAGTCAAACTTGGAGGCCCACACTGGAGCTCCGATGGAAGGGTGTCGGGGCTTGCGGATTAAGGCTCCTGGATTCAAATGTTGCCCCCTTGATGGCTGTACACATTTCCTTAACTTCTCTGAGTCTCTACCTATAAAATGGGGATAGTGACGATCCCTGGACTTGCAAGGATGTTTCGGGTTAAAGGAAATGTATATAAAGTTCTGGGCACAGAGTGCTAAGTAAATGCCACCATGTTTCTATTTTACACCAAAGGTGTACAGGCGTTAATATCAGCTTTTTTCCTTACTGACAGCTGAGATCACTGACCAACGAAATGGAATTTGTTGAGGAGAAGGGTCAAGAGAAGTGGGAAGAGGTTTTGGTGCTCGGATGACACTAGCGCCGTGTGATGGGGCGCCTCAATGAGCCACGTGGGGTGGCTTGGTGGCTTACAAGGAGAGAGGAGTGGCCCGGCCAGGGCGGCCGGGGTGGCAGGATGGCCGGTGGGAAGATAAGCCTCACGGGAGCGCATTAGGGAATCCTGGGGGCTGCCGTGGCAGTCACACCCCACAGCTGTGCCTGAGTGAGTGTGTGAGTTTCCTAGGGCTGCCAGAGCCCCCCAGACTCCGGTGGCTTAAAACAAGGGATCGATTCTGTCACAGTTCTAGAGGCTAGAAGTCCAAAATCCAGGTTTTGGCAGGGCCGTGCTCTTTCTCCAGCTTCTGGTGGTTGAACGGGGCTGCAGTTGCCTCACCCCAGTCTCTGCTTCTGTTATCACGTGGCCGTCTTCTCTTTGTGTCTGTGTGTTCAGATGACATTCTCCTTTCCGGGTGTGTCTTTCTCTGTCTTCTCTTTTTATAAAGCTATCAGTCATATTGGATGAAAGGCTCACCCTACTCCAGTATAATCTCAACTTCCATCTTAATTACATCTGCAAGGACCCTATTTCCAAATAAGGTCCCATTGACAGGAACTGCGATTAGGGTTTCAGCATATCTTCTTAGGGGACACAGTTCAACCCACAGCAGTGACCTGGGCAAATCATTTAACCCTCAGAACGTCTCTTCCTTCTTTTGTCAGACAGAGACATGTCCATCTCCCCCATCACCCAGGGCTGTTTGGAAGATCAAATGCAATGTTGGGGGAAACCTTTCTGTAAAGCATTTAAGTACTTTATAACTGTTCAGTATTTTGTTATCGCCCTGGAAGGGATGTGATAAGGTCAGAGATGATGATTGTCGAGCGCGTGCCTTCCTCTGGAGCTATCATAAAAATAAAAGCTTGTAGTATTTATTATTAATAACCTGCGTGCTAGGTCCCTGGAGGCCCAGGAGCCCGCTGATGGAAGCCTTTGACACTCTTCTCATTTTTACTTCTGATCACCCCCTCCAGTTCCTGCAGACACTGAAAATGCAAGAGGGAAATAATTGTTCTCTTTCCTCTTCCTCCTCCAATAAAAATCCTCCACACGAGGATTCATGACAAACTTATCTCAAGGTATTTTGCTTTTCATATCCATGCCGACTCTGTGACCTGATTGCATATTACCCAGAGGGATCTATTTGTGTTTAAAACCTACTTGTTGTTAAGAATTTAACAAACTGCACACCTGTGTGAACTCAGAGGTGATTTGTTTGGAGGAGGGAAGGGAGCCCAGATTTCTTGGCATTTCAGGCCCTCCATTCTCCTGACTGCACGCTCCCCGACTCCCTCAGCTTTTTGTTTATTCTCTTTATCACCATGTTGTTTGGTTTCCACTGCTTTTCTTTAACCCTCTCTTCACTCTGCATACTTCCTCCCCCATTTCTCTCATTTTTCCTTCCCTTTTTCCTCCTTTGCTTCTGCTCCCTTTCTAGAACATTCTCTCTCCTTCTTCCCCTCACTTCCTTGTCTTCATCGGGTTGGACTAGATCTTTGGGTCACCTCCGCTTTATTTTCCTTCTAGAGACCCCTCCGATCGTCCAGGCCGTAATATACTCTGCCACTCTCCTGTGACAGTTTATAAGCTGCTTTGTGGACCTTAAAACTATTGAATCTTCTTGCTTCCGGGAGAGGGTGGTAGATAGTGAACGGACTCCAAAGGCGTTTGCAGGTGGGGCTGCTCCTTCGTGGACAGCTGCTGCTTTATGTCCCTCTTCGGGTTTGGTTTGTTGGTCGGGTTGCGCTGCTGCGGTTCTGGGCCTCAGTCCCGGGAAGGGCCACACACGTGCGGAGGAGGGGCGAGCAAAGGCTTCCAGCCCTGTGGAGGCAGCTACCCCCTGCCCAGCCCCCTGGACGGGGAGAGAGAAGGGGCAAGACGCTCTGTCGTGTGGTGTCTATGAAAGCTTGAACTTCTTTTACAAGCCAGTGATTTATAAGAGGATGGGGAGGTTCTCCATTCATTCATCCAACAATTACTTTTCAAGTTCCTCTTAGGGACCAGGCATCAGGCTGAGCGCTAGGGAGCATCGTGTTTGGTAAAGCCATCTCTTAAAACCAGAAGAGTTTATTGGTCAAGACACAGATGAGATGTTGTGCTGGGCGCTAGCCTGGGCTCTAACCTGACCTACATGGTGGGAGGTGGAGGGAAGGGAAGGAAGGCTCTCCTGTGAGGCAGTGACCTTGAGCTGAGACCTGAAGGATGCACTGGGGGAAGACATGGGAGTAAGACAGCGAGGGGCAGAGAGGGCGGGGCTCTGGGCAAAGGCCTTTAGGGCAGGTAGACCTTGGAGCATCCAAAGATCTGAAGACCAACGGGATGGAGGAGCCAGGGGAGCACAGGGGCTGAGTCCCCAAACGAGGCAAGAGGTGGGGGGCAGAGGCCATGTTCATTCTGGAAAAGCAGAGGAATGTTGAAAAATATAAAAAAGGAAAAATGATCTGTGTCATACTGTCTTTACACATTTTAAACTTTGTTGTGCCAGAACATACAGTAAAGTGCATAAAGGGTACTTAAGTGTGCATCTCATTGAATTTTTGCATGAATGGACTGGACTTATAAACCTTTTTGATGTAATTTCATATCACAAAAAATTTATGCTATTAAAAGTACGTCAAGATGAGGATACGGGGAGGGGGAAGGGGAATCTGGGACGAGTGAGAGAGTGGCATGGACATGGACCAAATGTAAAATAGATGGCTAGTGGGAAGCAGCCGTGTAGCACAGGGAGATCAGCTCGGTGCTTTGTGTCCACCTAGAGGGGTGGGATAGGGAGGGTGGGAGGGAGGAGATATGGGGATATATGTATATGTATAGCTGATTACTTTGTTATACAGCAGAAACTAATATACCATTGTAAAGCAATAATACACCAATAAAGATGTTAAGAAAAAAAAGTACGTCCAGAATTGGAAGCTAAAGACCAAATCCCGTTCTGTCATCGGGTGCGTTATAATTCCTCCATTTGTCAGTGTGTCTGTGTCTCTCGTGTCAGTGTTTCCTCGTGTACTGTGCACTGAACATTACTGTACGTAACTGGTGGTGCATGTCTAGTTATCTTCATAGTGATGCTAGAGGTAAGAAAGGCATGAACGTTGGTGAGGCTCTTGAGACATGCTGCAAGATCGCAGAAAGATTAATTTTCACTCCAGGGTTTCCAGCAGAGTGGGAAGCATCCCTGAATCCCCTCTGCGTGGCTGTCTTCTCCTCTATCTGGCTCTCTCGTGAGAGGATCCTGCTGCTTGTGCTTTCTGTTCCCCTACATCTGAGTCTGAACAAAGAAAAATTCTCAAGTCAGGGAACGTCAGTGAGTGTTTGACCTGACAGGGAGGAAGACCCCCATTTCCTTTGAGGTGGGAAAGCCTGAGCCCCGAGGCCGTGGGCCCCTCCTGGAGATGGGGCTGATCCCAGAAATAATGATGGGAGATGCTTCTCACTCCCCTCCCCACCTGCCTGGTCCCTCTAAGAGGTTTCCAAGCTGTAGAAAGGATAAACCTCCCTTCAGCCTCAACTTGGCTTTTCTTCCCCACTGGACCTACTCATTCTGCATAAGGTACAGATATTCAGATTTTGTTTCTTGAATCAGTGAAGAAAGATGTAATTTCTTCAAGTGATACTAAGAATTTCCTCTATTCTTTTTTTCTGTGTGTGTGTGTGTGTGTGTGTGTGTGTGTGTGTGTGTGTGTAAAGGGGAGAGAGGGTAATAACTTTATCACCACAAAGAAGGTAAAATTCTGTTGGTCTCTCTGGCACTGACTTTCTCTCAAAGCAGCAACTCCTTGCAGGGTTTCTGGGCTTCTCCAGCTGTTTAAAATGGCTAACCTCCTGTTTACTTTCTTGTTTATATGTCTGAGCAAAATGGAAAATTCAAAGGAAGGTGTTTTGCTTATTCCCTGAGCTAGAATGCTGAGCAGGGAAGTACTTCCACCCGTGTTACTAATGGAGCTTGCTCTCTGCAGACTGGCTCTGAGCCCAGGTTTACGGAAATTCACTTCAGACAAATACATTCTGCCACTTTGTTTCTTGGGAACAGACATGGCAGAGTCCCAGTGGGTCACTCCATCTGTTCCCTGGAGCCAGGATTACTTCCTACATCATTCCACAACAGCTTTTTCCACATGACTTTTAAATAAACCATAAAATAAAAATATGCCAGCAACTGGAGAAAGATTCTGCTGGTTGAGAAGGCTCAGGAATCCTCCAGCTTGAAGAAAAACAAAGAAAACAATATAAAAGCAATGAACAAATCTCTGCTTATTTTTTCCCTTTTTCTCCCGGCCCGAAGCACACCCAGACCTCAGTCATCCCAAATAACAATGGATTCTGTGTGGGATTTACGCTCCCAGGCCCAAGGGATGAGCTGGAGGTCTGCCCCAGGTTAGAGGGTCCTGGCACCAGATGGGGGAACCCCCAAGTGTATCACTGAACCCCAGAGGTCCAAGGAGCGGTAGCAGGAGGGCCGCAGAAAGAAGAGGAAACTTGCAGAGAGATTCAAAGGGAAGATCCAGTCTTAGCCTATCAAGAGTGGTGGCCAAGAGACCCCAAGCATTATAGTTTTGTCTGGGTGTATGCCCAGGAGTGGGATGGCTGGATCATAGGGTAACTATATTTTTAGTTTTCCGAGGAACCTCCATACTGTTTTCCATAGTGGCTGCACCAGTTTACATTCCCACCGACAGTGTAGGAGGGTTCCCTTTTCACCACACCCTCTCCAGCATTTCTCATTTGTAGACATTTTAATGATGGCCGTTCTGACTCCTGTGAGGTGGTACCTCATTGTAGTTTTGATTTGCATTTCTCTAATAATTAGTGATATTGAGTATCTTTTCATGTGCCTACTTGCCTTCTGTATGTCTTCTTTAGAGAAATGTCTGTTAAGGTCTTCTGCCCATGTTTCGATTGTTTGTTTTTTTGTTGTCGAGTTGTATGAGCTGTTTGTATATTTTGGAGATGAAGCTCTTGTCGGTCCCATCATTTGCAAAATTAGCACAACATTGTATCAGTAAATCAACTATACTTCAATTAAAAAAAGAGAGAGACCCCAAGAAAAGGGAGCGAGGATCCAGGATTTCCACTGGCCGGCAGCTCAGAAAGCGATGCTGGGGGGCGAGGGATACGTAGCTGGGCTCCGTTGTGGCCGCTGGGAGAGGCAGTATCGAGTGGGACGTGACTGAGCTGGGCTCGTATTCCAGGTGAGCGACCCCAGAACTTTGAGAAGTGTGATCAGAATGTATGGCTCGTGACCTCTGCCCTCAAGGAGCTTTTAATCCAGTCAAGGAGGTTGATAAATACAAGTGGTGGCAGAAAATAATGTGTGATAGTCTCCCAGCGTGCGTAATCGACAGGAAGTTCCTTTTGTGCTCAGCACCAGGAGAAACTAGCTTAGGCTGAAATAGTAGAGGGGGATTTCCTGGAGAGAGAATTTATGCTAAGTCTTGGAGGGTGAATGAGATTTGGACAGGAAGGAAGGGCAAGGTGTTTCAGACTCTGGCTCTGTGACATATGCTAATATTTAATAGGGATCGTTCTTGCCAGGCCAAGCCCTTGGAGGTTGGTTAATGAGCTCCTAGGTATGAGAAAAGAAGAGCCCTCCTGCTTGCACATGGCCGGTGTGGAAGATGAGCGCTTCTGTCCCCACTTAGGCCAGGGCATCTGTTACTCGGTCATCTGATGCCGCTCTGTCACATGCTCAGAAGCGTGGTGGTGTCGGCATTCTGGGAGTGGATCCATCTTTCCTGAGGGGATGGAGAGTGACCAAAAGCTGGACTGTGCACTCACAGAGACAGCTCGGTGGTTACATGGGTAGGAATAGCCAGTGGCTTGTATGACCAGCTCTTCTTTTCTCCCATGTAGGCAGAGATCTGTGAGCAAAGCAGAATTGTAACCGCCGGAAGTTACCATGTAAACGTGGAATAACAATAAGTAGGGCTGGACAGAAAGGGGGTATAATGGCACCAGGCTAAGACAAACTCGGCATCTCCATCTCTCAGATGCCTCTGATCTCCTCAATGACACCAGGATGCACGAGACCAGAATATTCAAAGTCTGAAGGCTGTGACCCCGGGCATACATCTCCGCATTATAGGCAGTCGGGCCGATGGGGCCAGGACACCCAGTGTCCACAGGCTAAGGCCATGTCAGCCCATGTGCCCAGCCAGCGTCCCCCCTCCTCCCACCTAAAGCTGGTCCCTCCAGATCCCATCTCCTCTTGACACCTCACGACACCGCCCCGCCAGTTCCTCGCTTCTCTCGTCTTTTTCTTTCTCTCCATTCCCTCCATCTCAGCAGCATACAAATATCTGTTACTTTTCTCATCTTAACCAAGTCTCCTCTTGAACCCATTTTCTCCCTGCCAATTAGTCCTTCACACCTTTTCTCCTTTTCGCGGCAGAGCTTGGAAGACTTGTCCAGTTCCTCCCCTTCCTCTCTCTCTCACACTCACTCTGATTTGGCTTTCACCGCCTAGGAGGTGCTCCAGAGCTTGGGTGGCCCTTCAGAGAAGTCCCAGTTGAGACCCAGGGACCAGGCCTTTCACCCCTGCGTTCACCGTTGTTGGAGGCAGGCTGCCCCCAGGGCGGGGGCATGACCTCAGCTGAGGCAGCCTGCGCCTGCCAGAGCGGCTCCAGGGGAGGGCCCAGCTGAGAGCCTGCAGGCGGGGAAAGGCGGGCTTGGTCCTGAGGTGAGCAGGGCGGAGTCCACCACAGCGCTGCTTTCTGTTACTGCACCTGAGTGCGGAGGTAGGGGATCGAAAATATTGAAACCTCTGCTCAGCAGTCAGAATGTGAACCTCCAGGTGTGCCGCTAAGTCCCCCCAAGGGCCAACATTTAGTTACGCATCAAACCCCTCTCTATGGGATGGACTTGAACACACAAGGAAGAAAACGGCCGTGATGTTGAAAGGACCCGCCCCTCCTCCCATTTTTTTTCCTTACAAAGTGGCTGTGAGGTGAAACGAAGGCCTGCCCCGCAGCCGATGGGAGCGGGGTCACCATGGTGAGCTTCATCCCTTTCCAGTGTTTTCGAGGGGAAGCCCAGGCCTGTAAACATCCAGGAGCAGGACCTCCTTTGCAGCCTCACAGTGTTAAAGTGGTGCTTAATCCACACTTCTGGACTGAAAATCAGCATTTAAATGGGACTCCATCAGCAGGCTCAGTGCCTCTAAGGGGAGAGCATATGGCATCTCTTAGGGTTGTTCCTGGTGCTCTGGGGTGCCGGACACCCAAGTGGCTGACCACCCTGTATAGGCGCACAGATACAGGCCTGCGGTGCAGACAACTCTTTTCTGCACACAGTCTTCTTACGCCTTCTTTGCTGTGTGCATCGTCAGTGGAGAGAAGAGTGAGTACATAGCTGGGTGAGAAAAAGTGACCGTTCCAGGGAGGGAGTGGGCTGACGGGTGGGTGTGGAGTGAGCGCGATAGTGCAGATCAGAAACCCTCACACTCTCTAGTGAAAGAGTCCCTCCCACCTGTGCAACCGCCGCGTTCAAAGTGCTCTCGACCGTGTCACCTCATGTGACAATTACTTCAGCATTCACGGGACCTCCTTGCCCTACCTGGTAACTTGTCACTTGATTTTACTCTGGTGTGTACTTTTCCAGGGCATTTTCTCTGAGTGACTGTGTATTCATCTCTGGCATTTGAACTAAATTTGTGAAAATTTAATCTGACAGGCTAGATCATTACCAGGGACCTTCCACTCCAAAGATTCCACAGATGCCAAATGCAATGAGGCAGAGTACCAGCTGCATTTACACATTCCCAGGGTGCCTAACACCTTCTGCATCCTACCCAGTATTCACTTTGTATTTGTCTTAAGATATATGTCCCCACGTCCCATGTCTGGGACTTGAGGATTTGTCTCGCTATTTCCATATGTTTCTTTTTCATAATTTAATGTATCCTTGGATACTGACAGATGCTTTCCCTTCTGGATTTTGCATATTTGATGGACAGGTCACCACCTCACTTTATATATTGGATGATGAGTGTTACTGTTTGCTTTCATTTGCTCCCTTATACATTTAAATGTTCCATCTCCCTGTGATTTTAATAATTAACATGAGTAAATTATGCCTATAATTGTATAACCTTGATGGAGTCTGACATCATGGAAAGGTCTTGGTGTGGCCCGTATTTGAAACTGCTTGTAGGCTGAAAATACTAGCCCCATCATTTCAGGGCCATTGTGATGTGTCATGTGAATTGCAAAAAGTAAATCCTTCCATTACATCCATCTTGACTGCAACTGCATAGAGGTTGTCTAAGTCAGACTCTTATTTTTAAATGAAAAAGACAAGGAGTTAAAAGTACAGTAAAAACCTTTTATGATGCTGATTTTAGCAGACAGGAGTGACGTCTGTGTTAGAAGTAAACTGTATTACGTCCTGTTTCTTATTACAGCAGGTAATAGTTGCGATTACCTATATAGGCTCAGAGACACAGGTCTGCAGTGTAGACGGTACGTCCAAACTCTCTTCTGCACAGTCTTCTTGCGCCTTCTTTGCTGTGTGCATCATCACGGAGAGAAGAGTGAGTACATCGGTGGGTGAGAGAAAGTGACCGTTCCAGGGAAAAGAATTTGACTCTGGGGGTTCCTCTACCATTTTCTCTTGAGGAAGCCACAAGGAAATGAACCCGCTGTTACTCTGTATAATTCTTGGTTATGGGAGGCTATGGTTCTTGTAGTATATTTAAGAAGCCATGCTTATCGTAGTTTATTTAGAAATAGCCATGTTGATGGGGGAGAATTTAATATATTGCCATATTAATTAGGAGGTGGAGGGTGGTCTCACTTAAAGGGAGAGATTATTCTTGGGGAAGAGGCCAGACTCTTAGACATAATATAAAGAGACCAAGCTTCAGATGAGCACCAGAAGGGGACATCCCTTTAGACCTTAAGCCTAGAAGAGTTTAGATGGGACCAGCCCAGGGACAAAGGCAAGGTGACTTGAAATCATGCCAGTCCTCTGGGTACCTATCTTCATCTTTGTCAGCCAAAGCATCTTCTATTTTATATTTGTAATACTCTCAATATTTATCTGCACTCGTACTTCCTTAATGCTTAGCAAAATCTTTTAAATGCTTCAGCCAGCATTTCCCCTTGTCTTTTCTGTAGGAACTGTAGTTAAGGGTAGCTATATAGACCCAAATGATTAGGGAATGCTGTGCTTTATGGAAGAAAGCCACCTAATAAGAAGAAAGAATTTTAAAAATAAGTTCATGAAATTATTGATTCAGGGAAGTAGTATTAATTAGGATGAAAATCACCGGATAGCTAGCTATTCGGGAAAAGGATATTCGTTATACTACCAAAATTACAGTGACTCACAGATTGGTCTCACTTTTTGGTCTCAAGAGGAAAACATAATTGCACAATATAAGGAAAAGGTTATCACCACCCTCATCTGGTAACCAATCATAACATCACTAATGGTGTAACAGCCTGAAGTTTTGTGTCTTGTGATGTAATTGAGCCGTGACTACATAATATCACTTACAATGTTTTCTAGAAAAAAAGTGTTTAACCCATCAAGCCTTTGGATTGATATTTCAGCTCCTAGGAAATACAGGGGTTAGAGGAGAGGAACAAGTTAAGCATCACCAGAAGGAAGTAATTACACAAATCCGGAGGCTGAGACATTCTGTAGGAGCCTCTGGCCTAATATCTTCACAAATCAGGGTCAATAAGGGAAGCTTACTAGGTTTAAAAGTATTTAAAGGACATAACAATCAGATGCAATCATCCTGGATTGGATACTGGTTGGAACAAAGAAGTTGTAAGAACATTTGGAGGGAAATTTGAATATGATAAAAAGTATGAGATGATACGGAAGTTTACTGAAGTGGAAATGAAGAAATCATTGACCAAAAAAGGCTGCAGGACAGCATGTACTGTAAAATCTCATATTGGTAAATATATGTGGACATATATGTAAGAAAGAGAGCACACCCTAAAATAGTAACAGGTGATTTCTGGGTCATAGAAATACGATATTTTGATGTTTAGTTTTTACCTTGTATACATTTTGTAATTTTCTATAATGGCGTGGAGGCTGTTTTTATTATTTTAATAAATCACCGTAAAGAAAGCGTGTCAGAAAGGAATTAAGATTTCATTTTGTATTAAGATCTGTTGATTCTTTTGGAACTCAAGTATATTTTAAATAAACTTTTTATTTTGGAGTAGTGTTAGATTTAGAGAAAAATTATGAAGATAGTACAGAGCGTTATTTTATATCCTTCCCTCATTTCCTCTAATGTTACCATTTTACTTACAGTACTGTGGGTCATTTGTGAAAGCTAAGAAATTAATAGTGGTATATTAGTCTTTACTAAACTCCAGACTTGATTCAGATTTCACCACTTCTTCCACTAATGTCCTTCTGTTCCAGCAGCCACATTGCATTTAGTCATCATATCTCTTCAGTCTGTGCCAATTTCTGAGTCTTTCCTTGCTTTTCCTGACCTTGGCAGTTTTGAAGAATATTACTCAGGTATTTTGTACAATGTCCCTCATTCTGGATTTGTCTAATGTGTTTCTCACAGTTAGACTAGGGTTATGGGCTTTGGGGCAGGATTCCATAGAGGTGAGGTGCCTGCCTTAGTGTGTTACATGAGGGGCTGCATGATACCAACATGGCTTATCACTGGTGAAGTTAACCTCGCCACTGTTTCTTACTTTTCTTACTTTTCTTACTGTTTCTTACTTTTCTTACTGTTTCTTACTTTTCTTAAAAGTAAGTTAAGAAATAGTAAGTACTTTAAAGTTTCTTAAAGTTACTATTTTTCCCTTTCTCTGTCCTCTGGAAGTGAGTCAGAGTCCAGCCCATGTGTATTTGATTTTCACAAAATGCTGCTCTGTATTGACCCCCCCCCCAAAAAAAAACCCCAGGGCACTAGTTAATTTTAGCTGAGCTAAGGGGAGCTTATTTTTGTCTCCTCTTGAAAGAGCACTGTCAGATAATAATATACACTAGGGACATGGTATGGGTGGAGCTGGTGATGAAGTATGGGGACCCTAAGGGAAAGTAAGTGATACTCAGGGACAGAGATGGGGTCCCTTGATCAGCCACTGCTCCTCCACATTGTCCTTTGACCAACCTGGAGATTCTTCTCACACTCAACTTGAAAAAAATATCGGGGTTTCAAATGATCAGAGAGGTGGTCTTCCCTTGTAGAAGCTACTTTTGATTTCCAAGAATCTTTCATTGCTACGGGAGAATGGGTAGCAGGTGAATGGAAGGGAAGGTACCGAGAGTCAAAGGAAATAGCCAGCCAAGCTCTCTTCCCTGGTGGACAACACTTTGGTGTGTAGAGAAGGACCCCACGCAGCCAGTGTAAGAATCTCTCCCATTTGTGTAACTGCCGTTTTCAAAGAGGCACTCACAGTTTTTTTTTAATAGTTTTTCCAATTTTTTCCATTTTTGTTGAGAAATAGTTGACATGCATCCACTCTGTAAGTTTAGGTGTACAACATGATGGTTTGATTTACATATTGTGAAATGATTATCGCAATAGGTTCAACCAACATTCATCCTCTCATATAGATACAAAATAAATAAAAGAAAAAGAAAAAAAGAAAAATTTTTCTCCTTGTGATGAGAACCCTTCGGATTTACTCTCTTAACTTTTCTCTGTTATCATTCAGCAGTGTTAACTATAGTCATTAAGTTGTACGTTACATCCCTAGTACTTATGTTTCCTGTAACTGGAAATTTGTACACCTTCTTGATTACAAGTGTCACTGCATGAGAAATGAAGGTTTCAGCTCAGGCTAACAATGAAACAGTTCTTGGAAGATTTTTTATCAAACTGGGGGATTGTTCAGGTGTATTATGATTCTAGCAGAGAATTCTTTTCCCTTTGGAGAATTTGGAAATGGATGTTAATTTACAGAATTTGACACTGGCTATCTTTTTCTACCCATCATTTCTTACTATTCTAGATATAGACTATTCTAGATACAGCACTCTGCCCCCCACCCATAAATGTAGATTTGAAAACAAATTTAGTCACATATTACAAATGCATATTTCAATGACAAAATTTTTAGGGCTAGATGTATATTTTGGGAAATAGTTGATTCAAGTCTTTATACATTTGTGCTGATCACCCCAATAGCCTAGAACTGATCATTCTGCAGTGGTTAACAGGGTGAGGCCACAAAAAGTTAATTATGTCAATATTTGTTGGCTGTGCACAAAAATCTGGACATATGAAGTATGTGAATGTTTTGGATTGATGGCAAAACACTTGGAATAACGGATCTCTCAATTATATTCTTTGCATGTGTGAAGACCTTTCTAAGGCAGTTAGAAAGGAGACTCCACCTTACTGATGTTCAATTGTAGGAACCTTTCTGCCCCTTTAGGAAATGATACCCCACATTCTCTTCTTTGTCATCTCTAAACTTTGTGGGTTTCATGTCAACATTTTTTAGGTTTTTGCCTTCCTAACTGGAATACACATTTTACCAGGCATCCTGCTCAAATAGAATATGTTATATACTACTGAGATTATTTTATGCTATGTAGAGTCCAAGTATTTTGATTAAACTTAAAGAAAAACAAAAGAATGATATGTGTCTATCCCTTCTAACAGTAAAAATCCAACTTCTTGTTGTTGTCGTGTGTGCATGTGTATGTGTGTTTGGGGAAGGATTCTATGCTTTTCCACAAGCAAATATTAACTGATAGCATTTATCATCCTGATCCTTAAGATTAATTATTCACCTAAATTGTAATCATCCTCGCTGTATTCTATCATTACATCGTAAGTGAAGTAGTCTCAGCGTGCTGAACTCACAGCATTTTAGAGGCAGGATATCATCTCTGAAAAGAGACTTACACCTTTCTGTCTGTCTGGAAATTTCAGACTCAGATACTTACCTAGAAGAAATCAGACCTGTAACTGGGTATTACAGAGGTTAATATTGCAGATGACAAGACCCTTGTCTTGTCCATCACTGTCTCCCTACCCCTTGTCCCCTATAACAACACGGTCCATACCTTACCTGTGTACACAGCATATTTCTTTTATATGCTTCCTTCAGTTTCCCATAATATTACGGGGAGTGAGGTAAGGTGTACGAAAGTGTTCCGGACCCCAGAAGTCAGGGCAAGCGTAGCGTCTATGTGACTGTGATCTTTTCGTGTAACTCAGTGACGTGCCCTAGCGCCCACACCCCCCGCATCTGAGTCTTGTAGTCAACTTGGCAATGGCTTCTTCTGATTTTCCGCTGTGGCCCTGTTCACATTTCTTAAATTCTTGTAGACCCTTAAGCCATATAACAGACAATGCCAGCCCCCCATTCTGAACAAAGATGTAGCCTCTTCCCTGTAGTCATACAGGAAGGAATTTCCATTTGATTTTCCTTTGCGACGCTTGGTTTGTCAGAGAGCTGAGTGTTGTGTGAAATTTCTCCTTCCTAAGAAGGAGCAACTTTCATTTTTCATATTTCTTCCTTTTCTTTCCTGAGCTTCAAATACTGCTGTCTATAAATTATTTTAAAAGGCTATTTCTGTTTCTCTTACTTCTTTCCAGATAGCCCTCAAATCTTGCCTAATTAGAGACATATGGGTCTCAAATATGCTTAAGGAATATGAGGGTAGGTTGACAAGTGTGGGAGGGGCTTTCATTGTCTTAGGACAATGACAATTCAGACTCCCTTTTGCGCACAAAGATAATACATTTTTCTCTTGTAACTGAAGGGAACTGAATGCATTTACACTACTCTTCTATTCTGTCTTGGCTACAACTTTTTCCATTTAATACAGAGAGTAGGCCTCAGGCATTCATTTATTCGTTCTGGATTTAAATCTGCAATCTTCTTTTCCTTTCTGAGTTCTAGGATCAGGTACCTTCTCCTGTCTGATTGATGTCTGATGGACATCTCCACACATATGTCTAAGACTTATCTCAAATTTCACATGCCCCAACGGAATTGGATTCTCCTCCCCTAAACCAGTTCCTTCCTCTGTCTTGCCGATCTTGATAGTGGTACCACTATCCACCCTATTTCCTCAAAGTATGCTTGATTCCCCTCTCCCTAATCCCACACCCAGTCCATCAGTAAATCCATTGGCTCTAATCTCCAATTTATCTCGAACCAGTTGTCAATCCCCAAATCCAGGCCACCATGACCCCTCGCCTGATGTGTTCTAGTAGCCATCTCCACAGGGACACCTGGTCTACCTCCTACCAATGCTTTTCCCATCATCTGTTCTCTGCGTAGCAGCCAGAGTGACCTTTTAAAACTGAAATCATATCACTTCCCTGTGTAAAAATGTCCAAAGTCTTCCTGTCGCACTTAGATCAATATCCAAACACTTCATTATGAACCACTAGGCACTGCGTACCTTCGTTGCTGCCTATCTTTCAAACTCCCATGTGCCAGGCACCACTGTAGGCATTGGGGTTCAATGAAGTATCAGACAAAGTCTGCCTTCCTGGAACTGACAATCTGGTGGGATTCTTAAGGGATGGGTCTCAACCTTCGAGAATCTACCAATTTGTGAACATCACTACGTTATTAAAAAATCCCCCATAAATTACAGCTTTCGCACTGGCTGAAACACTCATAAATTACATTTCCTAATATCCCCTGTAAGTGAACTTGTTGGTTTCACATGTCTGATCTGCTGCCAAATTCAACATTCCACTCTTTATTTTATACAAGTACCACTTGCTAAGACCTCTCTCTCCTCATCTATCTCATCTATTACCAGCAGTAGCCGTTGGCTTCCTTTAATGGACTGTTTTTTCACAAGAAGGGCAATTTAAAAAATCACTTTAGGAATGTGAATGCGCGTGTAACAACAAAGAGAAAACAGCACTAATACATTGAGTTGGGAATGCCTTTCCTCACTAGGTAAATGATTCAGTCCCACAAACAAACCGCACAGTGCACACAGTTCAAAGTTCTGCCTCAGTAAAGTGGTGAGCTCCTCTGTGCCTCTGGAGTCTAATGGGAAATGTACACATCACAGCAACATCTGCCCACGGGAATCCACAGACACCGCTTTACTTACCTCTCTTACATTCCAGGGACCCTTGTCAACACTGTTCTATCCTCCCACACCCTCTCCCCTTGAAAACTTGGGAGCCTGGAAAACAAACTCATCTTTCTGCCCCAAGCTTGTGTCATGCCTTGGGCCAGGGTGGGAGGCTGCAATCCAGCCTGGACTCCTTGGTTACCACTGATGTCCCCTCTTGGCCTGACTTAACACTGGCATTGAACCGTTGCTCTTGGAATTGCTTTTATTTTTAACACGTGGAGGAGACTGTTCACTGACAGAGTTATTCATCTTCCTATGTGTGTGGGGTTTTGGGAGTAATTTCCCCCAGCTTTACTGAAGTATGTAATTGACAAAGAAAATTGTAAGATATTTAAAATGTACAACATGATGATATGTATACATTGTGAAAGGAATCCCTCCATTGAGTTAATTAACCCATCTCTCACCTCCCATGCTTACCTTTTTTTTTTTTTTTTTTTTTTGCGGTGCGCGGGCCTCTCACCATTGTGGCCTCTCCTGTTGTGGAGCACAGGCTCCGAAAGTGCAGGCTCAGCAGCCATGGCTCACGGGCCCAGCCGCTCCGTGGCACGTGGGATCTTCCCGGACCGGGGCGCAAACCCATGTCCCCTGCATCGGCAGGCGGACTCGCAACCACTGCGCCACCAGGGATATGCTTACCTTTTTTTGTGTGTGAGAACATTTAAGTTCTAATCTCTTAGCAGATTTCAAGTATGTGATACAGTGTTATCACCTTGAGTCACTGTGTCATCCATTAGATTCTCAGACCTTATTCAGCTTATAACTGAAAGTTTGTACCCTTTTACTAACCTCTGACTATTTTCCCCACCAATTTGTGAATATCTTATTTTCTACAAGTGATACCATGCGGTATTTGTCTTTCTGTGGGTTATTTCACTTAGCATAATGTCCTCCAGGTTCATCTATGTTATTGCAAATGGCAGTTTTCCTTATTTTTAAAGGTGTGTGTGTGTTTACCACATTTTCTTTATTCATTTATTCATCATTGGACACTTAGGTGAATTAGATGTTTCTTTGATATAATTCCTTTTCCTTTGGGTATATACTCAGAAATGGAATTGCTAGATCAATGGGCAGTTCTTCTTTAATGTTTTTGAAGACCCTCCATGCTGTTTTCCATAGTGGCTGCACCAATTTACATTCCCACCAACAGTGTTGTACAAGTGTTCCCTTTGTTCCAAATCCTCACCAGTATTTGTTATCTCTTGTCTTTTTGATAACAGACATCCTAACGTGTGGGGTGATATGAGATGGTGGTTTTGATTTGCATTTCTCTGATGATTAGTGATGTTGTGCACCCTTTCATGTAACTGTTAGCCACTTGTATGTCTTTGGGAAAATGTCTATTTAGGTCCTTTGCCCATTTTTTAATTGGGTTATGTTTATTTTCTATTGAGTTGTATGCTTATATGTTTTGAAATATGTTCTCACCACTTTCTGTAGGTCAGGTTTACTTGCGATCTCACTAATCATCTAGTATTGTAATAATCTATGTAGTGTGGAAATCCATCATATGTAATTAGTCTACTTTTTGTCCCTTATGGACAGACCATGCTGGCACTCTTATATTGTTTTTTCCCCATTTCTTTGTTCCCATAAACCAACCTTCTTTCTAAGTCTGTTGTGAATCCCTGAATTCAAAATTGAACTCAAAGCATTCTTTTTTTTTTTTTTAAGCATCTTTATTGGGGTATAATTGCTTTACAATGCTGTGTTAGTTTCTGCTTTATAACAAAGTGAATCAGTTATACATATACATATGTTCCCATATCTCTTCCCTCTTGCATCTCCCTCCCTCCCACCCTTCCTATCCCACCCCTCCAGGCAGTCACAAAGCTCCGAGCTGATCTCCCTGTGCTATTCAAAGCATTCTTTAATCCAAGTGACTGTCCTGACTTAAATTTATATGGGTCTTCAAAAACGTCCCCCAATTTTTTTCCCACCAAAAGAGATTCCTTTCCCTACTTTTCATATTTTTCAATATAAATCTCATGATCCTGTTTCTGACATTTCAAGGTCCTTAATTATGCCAGTTTTTCAGCACATGCAATATGTCCATTACTGAAATAGAAGAATCTGCTGCAAGACCAGCCCTTAATGCTGAACCAGATCGCTGGAGTTCTGTCTGCGTCATCATGGTCCCTGCCATCAGATGGTCTTTCTAGGAGCATCCTCACAGGTGGACCGAATTTGTGTAGGCACAATTTGCCTTTAGCAGAGATACTCCAGTCAACCCAGCCATTCGGACTTTTATATGAAGATTTACATTTTAAAAGATTAGAAACACATTATGTATAACCTTGAACCCTATTTGCAAGTAACTCATATCTTAGAGTAAGTAGGGGAAAAAAGACTTCTAAGTTCCAAAAGCATACCATTAGTGCTTACTTAACTGTTAGCGAACAGTGTTTCAAATAATCCTTTCTGTTTTGAGGTCAACCACACATTGTTATCCAGCCCTACCTGTCTGTCTTGCTTGTTTTCAGCCAGATTTCAAGGCATAAATCCCTCTTACCTCATTAGAACTTTTCCTCTTATTCCCTGGCCGCCCATTGGTCTTAATTATCCCTAACCTAGGTGAGTCTAGGAACAACGGTTATCAGTTCCTCAGCCCCACTCCCATCTCCGCAAGCGCAACTCCCTGACAAATTACAAGGTGGCGCCTTCCTTCTACACCACCCTCTGCTAAAAAGCAAAAACAAAACAAAAGCAAAACCCAAAAGAAATCTCCCAACTCCTAGTTCGGCCTCACCTGAGCTTTGTTTTATTACCAAGAGAGCAGATTCTTCTTCTGGGGACTCTTTTGGAACTCATTACACTACATGGTGATTACAAGTTTTTCTTCGAGGCTCTGGACTTCCCACAACGTTCCTCTCCCTTTCAGCATCCATTCATCACAGTCACAAGGACCAGAAACTTTGGGCAGGTGGCCTCTGAAAGACTTGGACAGGGGTTTTGAAGGGCTAAAGAGGTTTTTAAATTTTGCTCCCCTCTTCTGGGCTTTGATTTGTCATGGATATAATTAGTTCTCTCTGTGTCTTCCCTTGGCTCCTTTCTCTCCTGGGTGATGACTTGATTAAAAATCGTATCTACTTGTTGGTGGCATTCTTTTTTTATTTTATTTCATTTATTTATTTGGTTGTGCCGGGTCTTAGTTGTGGCAGGCAGGCTTCTGAGTTGCAGCACGTGGGCTCCTTAGTTGCGGCATGCATGTGGGATCCAGTTCCCTGACCAGGGATCGAACCTGGGCCGCCTGCATTGGGAGCGTAGAGTGTTATCCACTGTACCACCAGGGAAGTCCCTTATTAGTGGCATTCTAGTACAAAGGGTTATTTGGGAACTTTGCAGAAACTTCGGCACCATTCCCTGGACTCTGAAATATGGGAGAAGTCGAAAGCATTCAAATCTACTCTCAGGAACTTTGCTCTCCAGTGAATCAAATAAAATGCTATTCATTCTCCATAGAGCTACCTCTCTATTACTTTATTACATGAAGGTCTTGTATCTTGGAGTTTAATCATTTTGGGGGGGAAGTCAGGAATAAAACTATTATGAAAACTATGAATCTTCTTTCTGAATAATGTGATTATGCACATACCCGTGTGCACCATTGCCCTGTCCTGTGTTTGCAAGCAATGGAAACAGCTCTGGCTGACATAGACGAAAAAGAAGGATGTTAGACTAACTCACGGAGTTGAGTAAGAGAGAAGCATCCTAGATAAGAGCAGGACAGGAGCCTGAGCAGTCCCACGGTTTGAGTCTTCCTCCTGACTCAGCTCCAGTGACCCCCAGTGTCTGTATCTGCCCCAAATTTTAAAATCCCAGGAGAGAGAAGTTAATTGTCCTAGCTTGAGTCAGATCAGTCAGCTGCACGAGGAGGGCAGGATGCTTATTTGGGTCCACTGTGTGTAGCGTGAGGCCATTCCCAGCAATGGGGAAATCATTGTAAGCTATGCGGACATCTCTCCTGCGATCTAAACTTTGCACACAGTTTCAAGGCATTCACTGTCCTCCTGCTTTGGAGGAAGATAAAACCAGTTTTGACAGAATTCACAGAACCTCAGAATACTGGAGTGGAAGGAACCTTAGATAACACATCCTTTTATTGAGCATTTACTATGTGTCAGACATTAGGCTAAACACTTTACAGGCACCGTCTCTTTATTTCTGCAATAACTCCTTTAGACAAGTACATATTACATATTATTCTATAGATAAGGAAACCTAGACATTCAGCTTAGAAAAGAGATCATTTGAAATCCCCTATGCTCTTCGTCCCTGGTCCTCATAACTTATTACAGTCAGGGGAAGAAATTCTACTCCTAATTCTGAGTTCCTAGATACCCAAGTTTTATTTCTGGTTAATTTATGTAGGTCAGAGGTAAGTTACAGAATGACCTTTGTCCCTGCCTAAAATGGATTTGGTGGTAGATGCATCCCTCGTCATGCCCATCTTTTCTCACACCACTGCCAGCTAGGACTTAGAAAAGGTTTTCATGGACAGAAGCTATATCTAGCAGACCCCTTTTTAATAAAGGGAAAATGTTGAGCCTGCACGCATTCACCCGTTTCTGTCACCCAGAGGCATGGACTCCCTCTGCCCGCCCACCACTGCCTGCTGTGTTTCCCTGTGGCCTGACACTTGTCTCCCATCACCACATGGCTCACCCACAACTGTTCCGTTTCTGGACCTCTCATCCACCCACTCTTGCTCTGTTATTCTGTCACACAACCCAAAATTCATGCATATTCTCCACCCAGCCCTCCACGGTCATCCTCCTGGACACTCTGTTCTAGAAGAAGCCCGTTCTCTCACCCAATACCCACCTGCTGTTTGAAACCTGCCTTCTTCCACTCACCTGTAGTTATTTGCTGAAGGGGCCAAGGCACACCCCCCTCTAGCTCTTCATCGGCTGACTCTGTGGGGTGTGTGCGTTCATGGCTATAAGGCTGTGATTGAAGCACGTAGGTGCCTCTAGGTGACTATATAGGACGTTTCTGCTACGGAAGCAGCTTTCCTCGCTCATATGGTATCATTACGGCTTGAGCGTCTATCAGGTAGCCACGCAAGTTCCTGGAGGACAGCAAGAAGCGGCTTAGGTGTACCTTCGGCGCCTCTGGACCCGGCACAACGTCAGGCTCATGGTAGGCACTAAATAAGAACTTGCCCTGAATGGCCTCCATCATATCAGTCAGACTTCGGGTGGAGATGTTTGCCTAAGATAAATAGTAGGCTTGCCTTTCTACTTTAAAGAGGCTGTCACTATTACGACCACCTGGCTTGCTGTGAGTGCAACTGGAAACTCACTGAAGATTGAGCCACCTTTCTTTAGGTGAAAAACATTCTCATCACCTTAATTGATTCAGGCTGAATTCTTCTAAACAATAAGGGAGCAAATTCATTATTTCTTCCTTCTGAGGTTGTCATGCTCCCTCCCCCTAAGCCCCTTCCTACCAGTCAGAAGGATCCTGCTGGGATATCGAAAACCTAATTCTAGGAACAGAATTAAGGAATTAGTTTAAAAGGACTAGAATAATAACTACTTCAAATAGGCATTAACTTTTCCTACCATGGCAGGCTGGGTGATGAACAATAGTTTTCATAGGTCCAATTCCATTGTAGTTCTGAAGTTTCACAATGCTGGACATTTTATATACAGTTTGGGGCTGATTTAGGTAGGAGTCAGCAAGACTTTCACTCATTTCCAAGGATATACACAAGCAAACAATGGGTCAAAATAAAATAATCCAGTTTCTTGGAAGTTCTGTCAAGAATTGCAGATGTTTAATTGGTACAGCCATTATGGAAAATAGTATGGATGTTCCTCTAAAACTTAAAAATAGAACTGCCTTGTGATCCAGCAATCCCACTTCTGGGTATATATACAAAGAAAGTGAAATCAGTATCTCAGAGAGACGTCTGTACTCCCATGTTCATTGCACCATTATTCATGATAGCCAAGGTACAGAAACAGCCTAAACATTTGTTGAAAGATGAATGGATAAAGGAAATGTTCAAGGCTATATTATTCAGCCTTAAAAAAGAAGGAGATTCTGTCATGTTTGTGACAACATGGATAAACTGGGAAGATATTATGCTAACTGAAATAAGCCAGGGGCGAAAAAACAAATACTCCATGATCTAACTTATATGTGGAATCTAAAAATGTCAAACTCGTAGAAACGTAGAGTAGAATGGCGGTTACTAGGGGCTCGGGGAAGGCGGGATATGAGGCGATGGTGGTTAAGTGATACAAACTTCTACTTGTACACAAGATAAATAGGTTTCAGATCAAACTCGTAGAAACATAGAGTGGAATGGTGGTTACTAGGGGCTGGGGGAAGGCGGGATATGAGGCGATGGTGGTTAAGTGATACAAACTTTTACTTGTACACAAGATAAATAGGTTTCAGAGACCTAATGTACAACCATGTGACTATAGTGACAATATTGTATTGTAGACCTGAAATGTACTAAAAGGGTTGATCTTAAAGGTTCTCACCGCAAAGAAAAAGGGTAACTCTCTGAGGTGATGGATGTGTTCATCAGCCTGATTGTGGTGAATATCTCACAATGTATATTAACTTAGCAAGTTGTACACCTTAAGTATATATAATTTTTAATTGTCAATGGTAACTCAATAAAGTTCGAAAAAAATTTTAATTTGAGATGGTAAATAGCAGCCTATGCATTTACTGATACTAATTTTTATACTGATTATCGGATATTTTATATACATGATGTCTTTCCTTTCCATTCCAAAACAGACCAAAAGAAAAAAAAAAAACAGAATTGCAAATGTTTTGAATACACCGTTTCTGCAGACACAGCTACATTACTGTCCTGGGACTGTCAAAAGCCCCCTGGTGGTACCTTACTCCTGGCAGCAGTAAGGATTCAATAGATCTCCCTGGGCTGCGAAGTCCAGCTGAGTCCAGGTGTCACCACACCTGGATGAACACAGTCTAGGAACTAGGCCTTCCTGGATTTCTTTACACTGGCAGAAACAGACTCTTTACTCTGAACTCCAGTCAGCAGGAACATGCCAGGAAGTTTATCACTTTTTCCTGATACCAACTACTCTTATTAGGTCCAGGAGGTATAAATAGAAAATTCATAGTAAAAAACGTGTAGCTCTTCTGGGCTCTCCTGTGTCAATTACATGGGTAATGTATAATGTAAAAGGGAAAGAGTGTCTTTCTCTATTACCAGCTTGCCGTAACAAGTAAGTCATATCCACCCTCCTAATAGCCCCTTCTGGGTCCATGGAGTGGTCTCTCTAGTAAATTGGTTTTGAAGCTGGGTCGTATCCAGGCCTGGACTTCCATTTGTACAGCCTAATGGAAGAAAGAGGGGGCGTCCATAGACAACTTCATAGGGTAGAGTAAACAAAACAGTCATGAGAGCTGTTATGTATTCAACACTCAGAGCTGGGGTGTTTGGTGAGTGTGGGAGGTCCTTGTGTTCTAAGATCTTAAGATCTCTGATTAGTCAGTAATAACACACGGGCACACCGATTATACCAGCTGTTGCTAGGCAGCACCACGTAGCCAAAGTCATCAAAAGAGTGACAGTCCTGTTTACTGTCAAGACTGTCCTTGATCAGTGGCCAAACATGAACGGTGAGAGTTGCCTACATGAATCTGAGTGCAGGCAATTGTGTGGGGTTTGCAGTTTTACAAGAAACCTTTGGGTCAGAACAAAAGTCATTCAGAGACTTTGGGGAGAAAGGATGTTTCCAGAGACCTCCGTCTTTCAGCGGGGTACCTGCCGTGAGGCCCTCAATGATCTGCCTGGGAAAATAGCGAGAGATTCTCTTTTTTCTTTTAAAAATACAGCTGCTTTGGGAACTGAGCAGTGCCTTCAGAGACCAAGCACATGGCTGGAAACGCCTTGTCCTGGGCCCAAATAATTACTACTAAGGGACATTTTGGCCTCTCACCGAGAAATACTTCAAGCATTCAAATCCATTTCTTTTCGAGTTAAGATTCCCTTCAAACAAAGAAGAGAAAATCATTTAGGCTTAAAGGAGAGAATGGGAGAGGGCAAGCCCAAATTGAGTGAAAGGGTAAATCATCACTTCTCTCTCTGCCACCTTCCTCCTTTCTTTTTTTTTTAATAAATTTATTTAGTTAGTTAGTTTTGGCTGTGTTGGGTCTTCGTTTCTGTGCGAGGGCTTTCTCTAGTTGCGGCAAGCGGGGACCACTCTTCATCGCGGTATGCGGGCCTCTCACTGTCGCGGCCTCTCTTGTTTTGCAGAGCACAGGCTCCAGACGCGCAGGCTCAGTAGCTGTGGCTCACGGGCCCAGTTGCTCCGCGGCATGTGGGATCTTCCCGGACCAGGGCTCGAACCCGTGTCCCCTGCATTGGCAGGCAGATTCTCAACCACTGCACCACCAGGGAAGCCCCCTCCTTTCTTTCCTGGGTTTTGGGGGCAGTACTCCTCCTTTTGAGTCAGGAAGCAGTCACGTGTTATTCTTTATCATGTGCACCGTGGGCTCTATGCCCCAGCTGTGCACTTTATGAACAAGCTTTGATGGTTTCTGCCCTCCAGTGACAAACTTTTGCTTGTTTATTTGTGTTTTTATGTACTATATCCTATTCCACAAAAATACTGCGGTTTGGGGGGATCAGCTCCTTCTTAGAATCAAGTGATTTTCACTTGTTGGGGAAATCAGAGCTCTCTGCCTGCTTCTCTCCATCTCCAGAGGGGGCCGGCCTCATCCCCCATTCTGACGGGCTGGCGGGTATCCTAGTGAGATTTTAGGGACACACGTTACATATTACAATTTGGTTTACCTTACTTTTGGGTTTTCAAAGCCAGAACTCCTCAAACTGCCTGGCACATCCTGAGATGACATTTGGTTGGAAATTTTATATGCAGCTGGGGATTGAAGGTAGAGATCATAATTTCCCAGCTACAACCTTTAACCCTCGTCCCGTGTTACCCATAACCTTTCCAACGTGCATGTTTCCTTGAAAGAAAATTTATGCTCCTGTACCTCTGCTGGGACTCTCAAATGAATTATATGCACAGTGTACTCAGCCTTGGCCAGAATCTGAGCGTTGATTCTGTGTTTAAGGGCAAACGAATATTTACGGAGAATACAGACAAGATGTAGCAGGAATCAGAGAAGGACAGTATCGCTCTGGTCAGAATTGGGGAGGGTTTTAAAAAGAAGATGACAGCTTTTTTCTAAAGACGGGAGCTTGACTTCCGGAATAGATGGGATTTGACAGATGGAAAAGGAGAGAGAGAACTCACATGTCAGGACTAACAAGAGGAAAGGCGCAGAGAGGCTGGGTGGTGTTGGGTGTGCGCAGGGCCCAGTACAGAGCAGGAAGCACTCAGCAGACCCGGGATGGCCTTGAAGGCTGGGCTCAGGAAGCTTACTGTGAGTGTGCCTAGCTTCTTTCTTTCAGCTCTTTATTATGAAGCTTTTTAATTGTGGCAAAATATACGCAACATAAAACTTGCCGTTTTAACCATTCTTAAGTGTACACCTTTGTAGCTTTCAGCACATTCACGTTGCTGTGCAGCCATTACCCCCATCCGTCTCCAGAACGTTATCCTCCCCAACGGAAACTCTCCACCCATCAAACATTATCCCATTTCTTCCTCCCCCAGCAGCTGGCAACCACCGTTCCACTTTCTGTTGCTATGAATTGTCTACTCCAGCTATCCCAGATAAGTGGAATCATGCAGTATTTGTTGTTTTGTGGCCGACTTACTTCACTTAGCTGACGTCCTCAACGTTCATCTCTGTTGAAGCATGTGTCAGAATTTCCTTCCTTTTTAAGGCTAAATTAACATCCCACTGTGAGAACATACCACGTTTATTTATCCACTCACCTGTCTATGGACATTTGGATGGCTTCCACCTTTTGGCTATTGTAAATAATGCTGTGAACATGGGTGTACAAATATCTATCCAGATCCCTACTTTGACTTCTTTTGGGTATATACCCAGAAGTGGAATTGCTGGATCATAGGGTAATTCCATGTTTAATGTTTTTAGGAACCAACATACCACTTCTATTACGAAAAATTTTAAACATTAACAAAAGTTGAAAGAAAAGGCATATACTAACTTCTCAGATTCAACACAGCAGAAGTCTCAAACCACCTGGCCCTAGGCTGCCGTTTGATTAGAGATATTACTTAGCGTTTGGGATTGAGAGGCAAAGTTCAGAATTACGTAGTCTAGCCTTCAGCTTTCAATCCCATATCAGACATAAACGTCTGATACTTATTTCCTTGAAAGAAAATCTATGCTCCTGTCCTTCTGAAAGGAACAGATGACATTCATAGGTCCACAATCCAAATCTAACAAATGCTGACATTTTGCTCTATTTGCTTCATCTTTCTCTCTTCTCTACCTGTGCAAAATGTTTGATATCAAAAAAACAAACAACCCAATCCAAAAATGGGCAGAAGACCTAAATAGACATTTCTCCAAAGAAGATATACAGACTGCCAACAAACACATGAAAGGATGCTCAACATCACTAATCATTAGAGAAATACAAATCAAAACTACAATGGGGTATCACCTCACACCAGTCAGAATGGCCATCATCAAAAAATCTACAGACCATAAATGTTGGAGAGGGTGTGGAGAAAAGGGAACCCTCTTGCACTCTTGGTGGGAATGTAAATTGATACAGCCACTATGGAGAACAGTATGGAGGTTCCTTAAAAAACTAAAAATAGAACTACCCTACGACCCAGCAATCCCACTGCTGGGCATATACTTGAGAAAACCATAATTCAAAAAGAGACATATGCCACAATGTTCATTGCAGCTCTATTTGCAATAGCCAGGGCATGGAAGCAACCTAAGTGTCCATTGACGGATGAATGGATAAAGAAGATGTGGCACATATATACAATGGAATATTACCCAGCCATAAAAGGAAATGAAATTGAGTTATTTGTAGTGAGGTGGATGGACCTGGAGTCTGTCATACAGAGTGAAGTAAGTCAGAAAGAGAAAAACAAATACCGTATTCTAACATATATATGTGGAATCTAAAAAACAAAAATGGTTCTGAAGAACCTGGGGGCAGGACAGGAATAAAGACGCAGATGTAGAGAATGGACTTGAGGACATGGGGAGGGGGAAGGGTAAGTTGGGACGAAGTGAGAGAGTGGCATGGACATATATACACTACCAAATGTAAAATAGCTAGCTAGTGGGAAGCAGCCGCATAGCACAGGGAGATCAGCTCCATGCTTTGTGACCACCTAGAGGGGTGGGATAGAGAGGGTAGGAGGGAGATGCAAGAGGGAGGAGTTATGGGGATATATGTATATGTATAGCTGATTCACTTTGTTATAAAGCAGAAATTAACACACCATTGTAAAGCAGTTATACTCAAATAAAGATGTTAAAAAAAATGTTTGATCTTTAGTGAACTGCTCCAATGTAAGTTGCAGACTTCATGGCCCTAAATACCCCAGGGTACTTACCTATCCACGTTGTCATTATCACATTCAACAAAATGAGCAATAATTTCCTAATGTTACCCATGCTTAGTCTCATGTTCACTGTTGTCCCGCATATGTCTTTTGTGGTTGAATTTCTTTTTCCAAACCAGAATCCATTAGCCAAGGGTCATATGTGGCAGACTTTGACTGTCCAGCAGATGGAAAAGAAAGACTGGAGGTTTTGAGCAGTGAGAGAGGAGATTCAAGATGAAATCTTGTGTTGCAGACAGCAGCCTTTTTCCTGGGTCCCTCAGGGCCATTATCTAACTCTTGGGAATGGATTTAAGAGATTAAAGAGTGCCGGCTTCCCTGGTGGCGCAGTGGTTGAGAGTCCGCTTGCCGATGCAGGGTACACGGGTTCGTGCCCCAGTCCGGGAGGATCCCACATGCCGCGGATCGGCTGAGCCCGTGAGCCATGGCCGCTGAGCCTGTGCGTCCAGAGCCTGTGCTCCGCAACGGGAGAGGCCACAACAGTGAGAGGCCCGTGTACCGCAAAAAAAAAAAAAAGAGAGATTAAGGAGTGAATTCTTTGCTCCGGAGAAAACCAGATACAAGTTCTAATAGGGCTTGCATCTGGCATCTACTCTCTCCAAACTTTCAACACGTCTGCAAAAAAGACTTACAGTCGGTCATTATCCAGCTACCGGAAGTTCTGCATATACAATCTCCAAGCCCTGTTACTTAAGATAAATAACTCCCCAGTTCCAGCACTTTGAGCCTGTGCATTTGTGGTATGTTTAGACACTGGGAATTCACAAAACGTATGATGATTCATCTTCTCCTCTTTGATAAAGAGAGCTTGTTGCCGGGGAAGGATGCCGTCCTAGGTGCTTCAAGGGGTTTCTCTTCCCCAGGGTAACTCAGTCTTGATCCTCCTTTCCTTCCCTCTACCTTTAGGTAACCGTGAATTCCTAAATCCTTCATCTGTTACCGAATCAGCAGGATATTTACCGAGTGACGGCTCTTTACTCAGCAGTGAGGAGTCGTCAAAGGAAACGTAAGCACTTGAGACCAGGAGAATGAGAAGTGAGACAGGCATGATAACTACGGAATCAGTGCTTTCAGTCCAGAGTGCAAGGTATAGTAGATGTTCAGATCAGGGAGGAATGAAGGAGCTGGAGGACTTCCAGGGAAATACAGGAGTTGAAGGGTCTCGAAGGATTTGGGGGTGTGGCTAAGAGGTCAAGAGAAGGGAAAGGGCTCATCCCCTCAGCATTTTGGAGTCAGGGCTCAGCTCTAGCCCTGCTTCACCCTCGTTATGTAAACCTCTCCCACCTCGTTACTTGACAGCCACGCCAGAGGCTGGTACTCCCAGGAGCAGGGTCACGGGAACAAAATGGCAGCTGTCTCCTGCAAAGATGCTCTCAAGAAGACCTTCATTTTCTTCCCACTGCTTTTCGTGCACTTGGTTATCACAGGCCACACACATGCTTCTCTTACGGGCTCCGTGTGTGGGTTTGGAGAAGGTTAACTAGACAAGTGACTTCCAGGTGTGCAAAAATTGGGGGGGATTAGTATGAAGACATACTTTTCACCTTAATTTAGGAGGAATTTATTAGCCCCCAATTTTTCTTTTTGTCTTTAGACAAAGGGATGGCTTCATTCTTTGGTGTTTATCCTCTATTACTTATTTATGTTCTTTTTTTTTTTTTTTTACCTTCTAATGACTGGACATGTTGAAGGAAACTTCTCTTCTTGTCTGAATAAATCACCGGCGAGCTCTGTTGCTTGACCTCTCCTTGACTTGCAGTTGCGTTTCTGGGGGATTTTGTCTGAAGATGCATTCTACCCAATTTAGTCAAGGGTTTTCTCTCTAACCACCACAGTAGCATCCTCTGCGCCTTGCCGACAGACCCTGGAAGGACTGGACAGACAGCAGCTCCATGGTGGTCAGCCCACAGCCTACCATTGATGGTTTTGGTACATTCTTCTCGAGCTTCCAGGATGGACAAGGGTTGGGGTTTTCTAGGAGGAAATGGGTGTGATGACAAGAACTTAGGCTTTGAGCATAAGAGAGTTTGGTTTAGATGTGGTCTCCCCACATCCTAGTTATGGGGGCCTAATGCAAAGTAGAGACCCTCCTGTCTACCATGAGAGGCAGCTCAGGAGTCAGGTGTGGTTTGAATCCCAGCTCTGACACTTACTGGCCGTGTGGCCTTGGGCAAGATGTCTGTTTTTCTGCGCCTCTGTTTCCTGATCAGTGATACCTACTTCAAGGGTTGTTCAGGGGATTATAAATTATAAAATGCCTCATCCTCCACAGTGATACCAAAAGCCAAATCGTGGCCCCTCTGTAGAAATAATAATGTCCACGGCACCTCCGTCCCAGGGGTACAGCCCATGACACGGCTGTTACTTTCTACCACCACCAGTGTGAATGTAGATCTGTGGTACTTGGAGCAAATTCTGGCGTTTTCCATTTTTCATCTATGCGTGGTTCAATTACAGATTCTCAGATTCTAAGATACAGATGAATTGCACAGTGTATATATTTATATATATTCTCCTTGGCCCCAATCCTCCGCCTCTCTGAATTCCCCCCACTGTGCTAGCCCATTTTTAAGTTCTTATTCCATGTTTTAAGTGTGTGCTCCCCACAAATCCTGGACCCACCTGTGATACCTCTGACCTTTCATTATCGTGAACCTTCTCTTTGTCTACCCACAATCCCCTGCTGCTTCTCACACGCAGTGCGTCCCCCTCACTCCCGCTTCCTGGACCTGAGCCGCTCCCACCTCTATCGACTTACTTGTATGTAATAATTCTGATTCTATTTCCTTAGTTTAGTCAGGTTTCCAAAGCAACCTGGCTACAGATACGCTCCAGAAGACTCTAGAGAAGGAATTCCACAGACACATGGAACAGTAATGAAGAATTTAGCTGCAAACGTATATAGCATTTCACAGCTTCCCCGGTTTCGTTGTTTTTATCCTCGTAACAAGCTCGGGGCGAGCAGGGCTGGTTTGTTATACCTTTTTTAGGACCGGGAAGCTTCTCGGGTGGTTGGTGGTGGTACCAGAGGCAGACCTGTGACTTTTAGCTGGGTGTTTGGTCCACGGTGGTCCGCCCTCCCCCTTCCTCAGTAAACGGGAAACAGCACTGTGTGTTTACTCTGCTTGTGCACGCATATATGGCTTCAGGGGAATGGGAGAAGAGGACGGGGCTGGGAACTGGAAAGCTAGAATTAATCCTCTTTCCCACGCAAACCACTGAAATACCACAAATGAGAAACAGCATCACCTGCAAAATGCCACCATTACGCAGCATTGCTTTGTATTTGGGAGGAAAGGCGGGTGGTGCTAACTAACAGGTGGAGATGGAATGTTTACAGCATCCTATTACTGGTAATGGAATTATCTTCACCCTCCTAATCATAATGGAGATCAGGGCTCCTCCCAGCCGGGCGTCTGGCCGTGCCTTTTGCAAGAGGATGAAGCGAGAGCCTTGGGGGCCTTGATGCCGTCCCCTGACCCCCAGGAGGGGCAGTGAAGAGCACGGCAGTGGCTAGGGTGGAGGAGGGGTGAGTCATTACACCAGGGCGGAAGCAGCTTTGCCGGCATCCCTCACCTGTGCATCCCAACTTGTTCCTGGTCGTCTGGCGTGCCTCACCACCCAGGAGTTTGCTGCCCAGATTCCAAAGGAAGAAAATGGAGAATCTGTTTCCAGAAGTCCAAAGAGGCAAATGCCCTACCACGTTTCCCTCCCTGACCCCGCACGCCACCCTCCAGCCTGTTTCCCACAGGCATCCCTTGATCATTCAGCTGCCCTCCCCACATGGTCCTGCTGCCTTTGGAGGTTCAACTGTCTTGGGAGCCAGAATGATCTTCAGGGCTCGCCTGGTCTGGGCCTCTCACGTGACAGAGAAGAAAACAAAGCATCAGAAAGATGCAGGTGACAGAGTGGGGCCGTTAAAGATTTCACCAGCACTCAGGCTGAGCACTGCCTTCCTCTCCTCTTCATCATACCTGTATCTGTCCAGAGGCAAGAAGCCACTCCAGATGTGGCCTTAAGAGAAGATGGGGACAAGGCTCAGGGTACAAGGTTTGTTCTTTTTTGCGGTACGCGGGCCTCTCACTGCTGTGGCCTCTCCCGTTGCGGAGCACAGGCTCCAGACGCGCAGGCTCAGCGGCCATGGCTCACGGGCCCAGCCGCTCCGCGGCATGTGGGATCTTCCCGGACCGGGGCATGAACCTGCGTCCCCTGCATCGGCAGGTGGACTCTCAACCACTGCGCCACCAGGGAAGCCCAAGGTATTTTTTTTTAACACTGAGAGTTGGCATGTCTCCTAGGAGTCCACATGATACCAAGAGAAAGATCATAAAGAAGGTCACTGTCACAGAGTGACAGTGAGGGGTGGACTAGGAAAGAGCACTTCAGTGGCCGCCGCCCTTTAGGTGGTGGTGAAATCCCTCCATCAGTTCAGTGTGGGGACCATAACACCCTAAGACATTTGTGATTGTTGTCATTCATGGGAGAAAAAGAGAGCCAAGGGGACAAAATATCTTCCAGATTGCACTTTTTTTTGTCCCATGAACATCATTGAGCACTGAGCACAGACATTGTTTTAGCACCTCGGCCACCATCACCCCCAGGGGACCACGTGTCAGCTTCCCTTCATTGAAGGTTAATGGTTGCAAGAAAGATGAACTTCGATTGGTGCTTGAAGTAATGAGATCATGGAATTTTTATCTCCATAAAGAATCATAGTGATTGTTTCATTCATTCCTTTCCCTTAGAAATAGTGCAGTGAGAAGAAAACTTAAGCATGGTCTTGGGAGACTAGAAGAGGTTCCCTCCCCAGTGGTTTTTGGACTCCCTTTAACACTGAGTCCTGAGGGCACTTTGCACCATGATGATCCTTCTGTGGGCAGGTCAGTCCAGGAGTAACATCATTTCCTTGAGCCTGACCCCTTCTGCAAGCCCTAATACAGACAGACCCTGTACGGAATTGGTGGTCTCCAACTTAGAATGAGCCCTGTTCCAGATTTTCCCTACGATATGGTGATTGGGAACTCAGAACACAGTTTCTGATAGAAACCGTGCCATAAACAATAGGCAGGTTTCCACGCCAAAGAGTAAAAGCCCATCTGTAACTGAACTGAGAGTTAGGAGCCCTGGGTTTCAGCGCTACCCTGTCGCTAGCTGCCTCTGTGACCATGGGCAAGTCATCTAGTCACTGCTTCTGATTTTCTCACTTGAATACTGATTATCTTTCTATATTGAATAATATAGAATTTAATCACCATTATAAATCCTTCCCTGAGAAGTTAGATTCCAATTTCTGATTTGCAATGCCAGGAATGAGTCTGCTCAGTCGGGGGCAGAAGCAGAGATGTCCTACACCTGTGCCTTCCAGTAAGCTCTTGGGCAAGTGGGACTCAGATGGGAAGGGCCCCAGCTCCGGCTGTACTAGGGGCTGAGTCAGGGTCATCTGCAGGGTCAGGAGACTGGGGGGGGGGGTAGGTGAGAAGTCACCAATGCAAGATTGGGGGAGGGGTGCCACAGTGTATATCGGTGGACTTTCTAACACGCTGGGGACTCAGTAAGGAACCTTTGACTGGGGCTAAGGGTGGTATCAAAGACCAACTTTAGGATATTTGAGACCTTTGCTTGGCTTTGGTCCTAGGCTTGGACCTTTGTGAGAACTTTGTAGCAACTCTTGGGGTTTAACCAGAGGGGTAGATTGAAGTTCTGGATTCCCATTTTGAAAAGGAGGAGACCTCTTCATTACTTGCTTCTGAAAAGTCTTCGTCATCTAGATACACTGAAGCTGCAGGGACCCCTGGTTTTGCTACACTGCTCGAGGAGCAGCTGTGACCCAGCCCCTTGCCTTGGAGTCTGGGAACACCCCAAGGAGGCATGGCGCTAATACATAGGGAGCTGGACTGACCAGCCTTCTCTACACCGCCCCCCCGCAACTCCCCTTCCCCACCACAGCGGGGTTTCTTTTCTATCCAAGGCTTGGAGCCTCAGACACCAGTGTGGACTTTCCTCTGGGCCATCTGCAGGAGCACACGGGGGGCAAATTAGACTGTTAGGCAGGGAGCAGAAAATATTCTTTGCTAGAATGGTTTGGTGGAGAATCCTGGGCTTCCTGGAAGCAGCAGGAGGGGCTGCAGAGGGCTCCAACGAGCTATGTTCTACTGGCCTGGGGCGGGAGATCCCAGAGCTGGCAGGTGAGGCAGGCAGCTCTTCTCCACCCCTCTCTGTGTACAGATGAGGAATCTGAGGCCCAGGAAGGTGAACTGACTTCTCCGAGATCACAAAGCTAGGAGGCGACAGAAGCAAGAAATGGCTCCACTGTCTGTCCTTGTTGAAGCTCCTCCTACATCTCCCGAGAAGGGACATTAAGGACAGAGGCTCCAAAGGGCATTTTCATCAGTAGAAAAGCACGCCAGCTCCCCAGTCATCCCAAATTAGCAAGCATCACGCTGTAACCAGTGTTCGGTGAATATTCGGACAGCCCAGATTCAGCACCTGTTCGCTTTTTTAATCTTGGAAAGGTTTCCTATCAACGCAAATTCAGACCAGATTTATCTCCCCCATCCTGACTTCCCTCCCGTTTTCTTGTTTCTTATCCTCAGTTGCAGCACCACTTGGGCCTTTATCTCAGAGCCGGTTTAAGTGTTTTCCTTATTACTGCTGGATTGTGGCTGCTGCCATCTAACGGGATCCCTGGACCTCAGTTTGTCCCTGATTCGGGCAACACCTTGACTGACAGAATAAGCATTTGGGGAAGGTAGCGGGAAGTATGGGATGTGGTGGAATCACATTTTAACATATTAGCTGATATATGGTCAAGGCAGAATCATGATAAGAACTCAGGCCTTCTGACTCCTCTTTCCAGGTTACGGTAATAAAATGTCCTCTATACTCACACATGTCCTAAGAAGGTAACTGGCCCTTCCTGGGTTAGCTAGATATGCCTGAGCCTCTGCCCGGGAGATCAGTTTCACACCTGTTGTCCACGTACATGTCTTTGCTGTTTCTTGTAAGGTTTATAGGGGTCATTTGTTAGCCTTCTTTGCCTGCATACTGAACCGTATTAAAGGGAGAGTCAGATGACTTCCAGATTGCTGAATCATCAAGGGCATATCTACAACTCTATGAATTCTTTTCTTCTGCTGGTCCCAGAGATTTTCCATTTTACTTTCCTTTTTAAATTGGTGTCTTACTTTGGGTCTTGGGATTTTCACTGCCTCTTCTTTGCTCTTTTTGAAAGTAAATGCACAGGTATTCTCCACTTGTAAAGAAAACTCAGTGAGGAGCAAAATACATATTCAGGAACTTTTAAAACAGTCTCCCATACAGCAAACTCTGTGTTGGGATCTGGGAACACAAAGATGAACTCGAGCTGGTATCTGTTCCCAGTGAGTCCACGGTCAAGTGGAAACTACCGGCATAGACACAAATCATTATAACACGACATACAAGGGTTATAGGTGATCGTGCACCCACTGGTAGGGGTTCTCCTGGTAGCAGGCCACCCTGACACATTGGGAGTTCTAAAGTTTTGGACCAAGCTTGGTTGAGTTCACTGCTTCTGTTTTTTATCTTTCATGCATCTATTCACCAGATAAGAACAAAGATATGTGCAAATTAACTCAGACTGACTTTCAGAAGCACAGAGATTTCTATATCCCCTCCCTCTCCTTTTTTCAGTTCCCTCTGCCCTGAACTCCCAGAAGCCTTCACGCCTGGCTGCTCAAACACACCTGCATTTTCCTGCCTTATTCCACTGCTTCAACGCGGGCCCTGAGATGTCGCTTTAGCTTATATCAGTTTTGCCCTTCCTTTCCCAAGTCTGTTTCATCTTTCCTAGAACCTCCTTTCTCCTCTTCTTTGTTCCAAGCTGGGAATACACCCACCCATTCCAGGAATAGTCTTTTACCCATACTCTTGTTTAAGGCAGCCTGCAGCTTTACATTGGAGCTAAGTTTCCTGCAATTCTGAGAAAAGATATTTAAGTTCTCTTGTAAAGCGAGGGCCTCTGTAACACTCTCACAAAGAAGACTGCAGCTTATTCTCCCTGGGCACCGGGGTGAGGGGTGGTCAGGGAGGGCTTCAGGAGAAAGTAGCCTTTGAGCTGGGGTAGAGCGGGGAAGGTATTTGCACGGAGGGTCACTGGTGGGACAGCATGAAAGCTGTGGAAGGACATGGTGTGTCTTTGCCTCTGGCCTGTTCTCTCTGCCTCCAGATTAGATGGTGACCAGTTGTCCCAATGTCCTACTTTTATTCTCATTTATTCTCTGAAGGCCTGAGAAGCACTTCCTCCTGAAAGACCCCCTAGAAGCACTATTAGGGGGAACAAGAGTGAGCTGGTGACCATTAACAATCCAAGACTCAGACGGCTAACTAATTATCTAAGGAAGCTACAGCCTGGGAGCCCAGCGCTCCTGATTCTATCCAGTGCCAGAGAGTAATTTTCAAAAAGTTAAAGACATGACTCCCATACAAAATAGAATGGACTTGTCTCAAAAATTTATTCAGGGCTTCCCTGGTGGCGCAGTGGTTGAGAATCTGCCTGCTAATGCAGGGGACACGGGTTCGAGCCCTGGTCTGGGAGGATCCCACATGCCGCGGAGCAACTAGGCCCGTGAGCCACAACTACTGAGCCTGCGCCTCTGGAGCCTGTGCTCCGCAACAAGAGAGGCTGCGATAGTGAGAGGCCCACGCACCGCGATGAAGAGTGGCCCCCGCTCGCCACAACTAGAGAAGGCCCTCGCACAGAAACGAAGACCCAACACAGCCAAAAATTAATTAATTAATAAACTCCTACCCCCACCATCTTCTGTAAAAAAAAAAAAAATTATTCAGCTTACCAATCGATGAGGGAACCAGTAAGATGGTAAAGCTGGTTCGAAGACCATTGAAGAGCAGGGGGTTTTATGTTCTGTAGGGAAAGGCATTTAAAATATCCTAGAATAAGAAATAAGATCGCTAGGTTAGATACAAAACTGGTTATGAACCACAGGACAATAAACAGTAAGCACTGACTGGGCCTATCTTTTCTTCAGGCTAGAAATCATTTGCGTCTCTACAGGACAATATTCATTTGCGTTACCGTTGGCTGGAATCATTTGCTTTGCCATCAGTTTTCTAAGTTAACATCTACCCTGACAGAGTTGTAAATATCTTAATCAATAGTAAATAGCAAGTCAAACTAAGGCACTCATTTCTAAAGAATCAGCTCTAGGCAGCCAGCTGCCTGGTAAGTCCGTAAACGAACCCACGGTAAACCTTTGTTCCATTTCCAAATCTTCCAGATTTTTTCTAACCCAAGGAAAGGTGGCCTTAGGAGTATCCTCATAGTAGTTTTGCTCTTTTTTTCCTTCATGAATAACCACAGCAAACACGTATTGCGCGTCTTCAATGTGCAAGGTATTCTGCTGTGCCACGGCGGTCACAGTCACAGGCGAAGCGTAAGGGTGAGCCCCACCCTTGAGGACTTCTCTGCACTGACAGGCGCCACGAGAAAGGGTTAAAAAGAGCAGCAGCACAGGCCATAGATATTATTTCAGTTCTGGGGAGAGAAAACTGCATTCTGGCATGGAAGGGCAGGAAGGCTTGTGGAGGAAGCTCCATGATGCCTGTGCGTTGAGCTAACCTGGTTTCCCCTCGTCTGGAGCGTGGGAGTCTGCCTGTCTGCCCGCGTGGGTGTGGGTGTCTGTCTTCGCATGTTCTGCGGGGCAGGGAGTCGGGGGCTGTGCAGCGATTGATTTCCTCCCTCCCACCGGTGCCTGTCATTGTTGCCGACGTTTCCTCTGTTGGAGCTGCATCGTGGTGGATCGAACGATGCGCTGTGTCTGCTCGCTGCCGCCAGCGCAGGATCAAGCGAGTCGATGCTCCGGTGTAAAGACAAAACCGAGCCAGGGGAGGACAGGAGAGCTGAGAAACAGGGGCAGAGTCAGCGTCTGAGCAGTGGCCTGGAGATGGGTGGACAGGTGTGGACTGAGCTAGATGGACAGACTGGAGGAGACAAATGTAACAACCTCGGCTAGTTTGGGGCTGTAATTAGCCGAGCTCCCACCAACCCGTTATTATAGGCACTTAGCCGAGCTGAGGAGAGGCCCGAGGCACCAAGCACTCAGTGGCCTGAGTGTTGACAGCAACTGCACATCTGGAGAGGGCTCTGGGTCAGAAGCAAAAGAAGGGGTAGAACCCAGAAACAAAGGTATCTACTTTCCTTTGTTTTTCATTTAACCCCCTTAAGGAGGAACCTACCACCCTTGGCAGGGCTCTGTCGAGTGCTGTTTTATGGTATCAGATGAAGGAAGGCTCAAACCAGAGCATAGGTGGCCTTCCCCACGTGCTTGTATAAATTACATTTGCCCTCAGCTTGTGGCTCTTTGAAAGACTGGCCCGAATCCGCATGCAGTTGTCACCCAGGGCATTGTCTAGGCCAACATGGGCCAATAGGAACAGAATAGGAGCCACATACGTAATTCTTCCTTTCCTAGTTGCCACGTTAAAAATAGTCTAAAATCAGGGCTTCCCTGGTGGCGCAGTGGTTGAGAATCTGCCTGCCGATGCAGGGGACACGGGTTCGAGCCCTGGTCTGGGAAGATCCCACATGCCGCGGAGCAACTGGGCCCGTGAGCCACAACTACTGCGCCTGCGGGTCTGGAGCCTGTGCTCCGCAACAAGAGAGGCCGCGACAGTGAGAGGCCCGCGCACCGCGATGAAGAGTGGCCCCCGCTCGCCGCAACTAGAGAAAGCCCTCGCACAGAAACGAAGACCCAACGCAGCCATAAATAAATAAAATTTAAAATAGTCTAAAATCAAACAGGTGAAATTAATTGTAATAATATGTCTTATTGAACTCAGTCGGTCCAAAGTACCATTTCAACATGTAATCAAAATAGGAAATATTAGTGAGATAATCTACACGCCTTCGACTTGGTGGCCCATCTCCATTTGGCCCAGTCACGTCCTAGTACTCAGTGGCCACACTCGGCTCGTGTCAGCCATCCTGGACAGCACACACCTGGGCAGGACAACGCAGGTGCTTGTGACCTGTGACATCAGGGCCGGGGCTCAGTTGGTCTTTACAGCGAGCCCCAGGAGGAGGGCAGGATGAGCTGTGTATCCCCAACTCTGTTAGTTTCCTATGGCTGCCGTAACAATATCCCGTAGGCTCGACGGCGTTAACGCAACAGGAATTTATTGTCTCAGTTCTCCAGGCCAGGAGTCCAAGATCAAGGCATCAGCAGGCTCTAGGGGAGACTCCTTTCTACCTCTTCCAGCCTCTGGTGGCTTCAGGCATCCTCTGATTGTGGCAGCATCCCTCCAATCTCTGCCTCACTTGTCACATGACCTTCTCCCCTGTGTCTCTGTATGTCACATCTTCCTGTCCTTTCTCTTCTAAGGACACCAGTCGTTGGATTTCAGGCCCGACCTAAATCCAGGATGATCTCATTTTCAGATTCTTAATTTCATCTGCAAAGAGCCTATTTCAAAATGAGGTCATATTCACAGGTACTAGGGGTTAGGACTTGGGCATATCTTTCGGGGTGGGGGGACACAATGCAACCCACTCTGCCCATTTTACATATAAGGATATTGGGGCTCCTGTCTTTTCCAGGTTGTGTGGTTGCTTAGCGACACAGCTGTGATGAGGACCTAGACCTTCTGTGTCTGGTCCAGTGTCCTGTCCGCTACTCTGAGCAGCCCTCTGACCACACCCAACACCCCAAGGGCGAGGCTACGGGCGATGTTCCCCTGGGCAGCCTCTCCTGCGGCACGTGGGCACACGGTGCTTCTGCTTTGGGCCTTTCCAACCATCCTTCTTTCCTCTCACATCCAGGCTTTCCTCTGTGACCTGCCGGGGTGGCTGCTTCCTGCTAATGCCTTACAGTGGAAACCGACATGTTTCTGTGACCCTCCCCAGTCTCATTGGGGCACTTGAGCATAGCCAGATCCGGAGGCCTGGAGTCTTAACCCCGTGAAGGGAATTTGGACACAGGAATTGCAGTTCCTCTGACAGTCTGGTGCCATTTGGGCAGTTGGGCCTTCGGGTACCTTGCACTGTACCATGGGCAGCTGCACACTGGTATCCACACCAGGCCAGACTAGGGCAGTGCCGTTGACCTCATGTCCCTGGGACAGGGGAGGGACCTCCTCCATCCTGGAGGCCTTTCCTCAAGCCCAGAGACAAGGTCATGGTCTCTCTATACAACTTTCTTGACATTACCTAACCTTGACCCTGGGACCCATTTCCCTATCTATCTCGCAGGTTGAGGAGCAAATGAACTAAGTTATATAAAAGTACTTTAGGGCTTCCCTGGTAGCACAGTGGTTGAGAGTCCGCCTGCCGATGCGGGGGACACGGGTTCGTGTCCCAGTCTGGGAAGATCCCACATGCCGCGGAGCGGCTGGGCCCGTGAGCCATGGCCGCTGAGCCTGCGCGTCCGGAGCCTGTGCTCCGCAATGGGAGACACCACAACAGTGAGACGCCCGCGTACTGCAAAGCAAAACAAAACAAAAGTACTTTAACGCAAGTGGTGAGGATTAATCGTATTATTATCCTTCCACTTCCCTCTACCCCACCTGCAAACTGAAACCCAGACCCCAGGGCATACCCGCCCCTCTGCCCAGAGGTGGGACCAGCAACCCAGACCTTTCAGGAGCTGCCCTCCTGGGGCCTGGGGTCCAGCCTAAAGGAGGAGGCATGTGCCATGACAACGGCATCGGGCTCCTTCCCCCGCTGCGTGGAAACCTCTGGGCCTCTTCGGAGTAGGGTAGGGATTGGGCTTCCTGGTGTCCTGAAGCAGCTGTGACAGGCTCTACAGACAGATTTCCATTTTAATGGATGTGTCAGGGTGTCAAAATGTCTATGTTGCCTTCAGTCCTCATTAAAATGGAAGCCCACTGCCACCAGTTACAGAGAAGGTGTGCTGCATTATTTATTGTTTTTTACCTGTTTTCCTAAAACTGGGCTGTTCAGGTTCAAATGGCAGATAAAATTGCCACCCCCTTCTCTCCAGCCTGTCATTTTCCGGCTCACATCTCTTCAGTGCACATTGTATGTTAAATGTTACGTTACCGGCGTGTCAGAAGCCCCGAGTGGTACCCTCCGAAATCTTACTTGTTTAGCTTCCTGGCAACTTGTAGGGGTTATTTCTGCGCCTTCCTTTTTCCGCAAGGTCCCTGGCTCTGGTTTCCATCTCTCTGCATTCGGGCCTCCTCTCCATCTTGTGCCCTGCGAGGCCCCTGCCCTACGCTGTTGGGAAGTTTCTACTGTTCTCTATTCATTGCCTTGTCCCCCATTTTCTGTCTTAACCCTCTACTTGACCCAGCCCCTCATCCTACTCCCACATTACACCAGAGTGGGATGTAAAAATGAGAACTTCCCCCACCACTCATGAATCCGAAGGACTTTTTTATTTTTAATTAATTAATTAATTTTTGCCTTGCGTTGGGTCTTCGTTGCTGCGCACCGGCTTTCTCTAGTTGCTGCGAGCGGGGACTACTCTTCGTTGTGGTGCGTGGGCTTCTCATTGCGGTGGCTTCTCTTGTTGTAGAGCACGGGTTCTAGGCGTGTGGGCTTCAGTAGTTGTGGCTCACGGGCTTAGTTGCTCCACGGCATGGGGGATCTTCCCGGACCGGGGATCGAACCCGTGTCCCTTGCATTGACAGGCGGATTCTTAACCACTGCGCCACCAGGGGAGGGGAGTCCCCCTAAGGACTTTTAACAAAACAAAACTACTAATTCAACCCCACATCACTTAGAGATCTATGTCTAAGTGTATTAAGATTACTTATCACAGCACTGATGCTCTTACACTATTACTGTACACATACCCTGGGTCAAAAGGACGGACTGTCTTTCTATAACTTTGATCAGCTCCTAGGAAAACACAGATTGGCTGCAATGCATGTAGTGTACTAAAGTTTTCACTTAATAAAATGCATCATATTCGAATTAGGATGAGAGAGAGGCAGACTGTGTGGGCAGACATGGAAATAGGGTTTGTTTTTTTTTTAATAACTCTGGACCTTCAATGTCATTTGTTGAGATAAAAATCCCATAATGAAATGAACTCTGTGTAACTCAAATTCTGAAGTTGAAGTGGGATTTTGCTACAATTTATATATTTCTAGAATTCATACCCTGGGGCTGCATGAACTCGAGATAAAATGGAGTTGATAGCCAGTTTCTCTGTAATGAATTAGCAAAGAAAATGAAGTGTTTTGAATGGGGCTGAGGAAAGGAGGGACCATGATTCTATCACGTCTAGTTTCTTGGTTCTCTGAGCCAGAGGTTGGCAAACTATGGCCCGTGGGCCAAATCCAGCCCACCTACTTGGTTTGCGTGTCATCTACTGTGCCTTTGTACTTCAGCGGCAGAGTTGAGTAGCAGTGGCAACAAAGACCCCATGGCCTGTAAAGCCTGAAATATTTACTCTCTGACCCTTTAAAGAAAAAGTTCACTGACCCCTGTCTTAAGTTATTGGACACTCTGTGCTGTTTAGCGTCCATGGGTGGACTTCTTGGCAAGGATGGTCCCTGAAATAGTCAAAAGGTTTTGAAAGGCTGCCCTGTTTGATGTCTGAACCAACCAAATAAGACCAAAACAAACCAAAACCAATGAAACAGTACTCTGTAGCCTGGAGCACAAAAAATATATACAATTCAGTGTCACATAATCAGAAGACTGTCTTGACTAAGACTTTTCTTTATAGATTGTGTAGCACCAGATGATCTCTTATTTTGTGCTGTTCTCCTCAGGAATGAACATAGCGCCATTAAATACAGCAATAGTGCATTAGTAACAAGAGTCCCCAACATTTTTGAATGCTTCCAGTACACTGCCAGCATCTTACATATATTCAAACAACCCTGTGAGGTGAGTGGGAGTAATGACCCATTTTACAGATGAGGAAACTGCAGGAAGGGTAAGTCACTTTTCCATGTCACACACTTTTGGAAGCATCAGAGCTGGTTAGAACCCAAGCTTGATGCCTCAGCCTGCATCATGACCCACCGCTCTCTCCTCATGGACCCTGTCTTTTCTTAGTGTTTGTTGAAGTGGGATTTTGTCGAGATTTCACAGAATCAGAGAATTTTAGAGCTGGAGCACTTTTGCACTCATCTAGCCCAGTGTATCTCATTTTGTCATGAGGGACGAACGCTTCGAGGATGCTTTAGAATTGAGGAGGCACATTCACAAAGAATCTCTTGACGTTTATGCCAATCCCCTGAGGTAGGCAGGTTTCCTTTTCAGAAAAAGAAGGGAGGACCAGAGAGCACACGTGTTACCCAGGAAGAGCCAGAGCTGGCCTGGTCCCTGAGTTTCACTGTATTTCCAAAAGGCTACGTGACCTGAAGATTGATTCGTTTTGTTCCAGTCGCCTCTCTAGTTGTCAGCTGCACCAGCGCTAGAACAGGATTGAAAATGCGGTGATCCCAGAATCACTGGGCAAGACAGGGAAGCTCACAAAGAAAGTCTCATCCCCTCCCCAGGGGAGGATGGAGCAACCCTGAGGCCACCAGAGGCTCCAGGATAGCTGGTTTCTATCAGCTATCCCATTTATTGTGACAGTCCAGTTATTGAGTACGATATGCCAGGCGTTGGTTCCCAAACTGGATGGCTTACTAAAACAGAGACTCCATTCAGTAGGTCTGTGGTGAGAGCTGAGAATTTACATTTCTAACAAGTTCCCAGGCTGACCAGGCTGCTACCCGGGACCACGCTTAGAGAACCACTTTACTCAAGGCTGGAGACGCAGTGCTTAAACCAGAGGTGGTTGTAGCTCCTTCCCTCAATGGAGCTTACGTGTGTGAGTGGATGAGTGGATGAATACATGAATGAATGAATGAGTCTCATGGGGGAGAGGGGGTAGTGAGTAAAGATACCATCGAAATGCAGTGTGGGAAGAACTATAGCAGGGATCAGGATGGAAGGTGCAGGGAGCAGAGAGAAGAAGCCAGCACAGTCTGGCTGGGCACAGGAAGCTCGGTGGAGGAGGTGGCCTCGGCCGACTCTGAAGGTCCAGGAGGGGGACTGGGCAGAAGGGGGAAGCGATTTTACACCCAAGGAGCAGCAGGGGAAAAGGCCCAGGGTTAGGAGAGCCCAGGATGAGTTGTGGGGGGGGGGTCCCTGTTCATCAGCATGAAAGGTTCACTCATGGGCTACAGATGCTGGGGTTGGGGCCAGGAATGGAGGAGATGAGGCTGGAGAGGCAGGGAGGAGCCAGACCACAAGAGGCCTTGCGTGGCATGTGGAAGAGCTGGGATTTCATTCTAAAGGCGGGGGGAGCCACTGAAGGACTTTCAGCTGTGGGGTGGCAAGATGCGACGTGCATTGGGGGAAGCTGCAGAGACTCCCAAGCGGGAATTGGGCCACCACGTAACACTGCCAGGAGCGATGGCGGAAAGCCTGTGAGAGATGGGGGCAAAGCCACTACAGAGAAGAGGGGCAAGAAACTCTTCTCAGCTGCGTCTTATTGGGGACCCTCGCTAACTCCTTTTTAGGATGTTTTTTTTTAAAAAACATTATAAGATAGCTATTGAGTGTCTCGGGAAGGAAGATGAAGTGTTTGTTTTGATTCCATTTTGTTGTGTGACCTCGGGCAAGTTAGTTATTTACTTAACCTCTCTGCGCGGCTGTTTCCACATCTGTGAAATGAGGATGGTGGATTTTTGTGAGGATTTTATGGGATACTGTTTAAGTAAAATGTGCCCCCCACGGGTTTGGTATTTTTATTAATTTATTTGAGTTAGTATTTTCTGCTTTCCTAGGAGAGATGATAAGGTTGGATATTTCTGTTTTATCTCTGGTCTCTGTAATTAGCCTGTTTCCTTCAAGAAAGAGAACAAAAGTCTCCCCAGTACACAAACGTAAGTGACTGTCTTTGTCTTTTTATTTGTTTTAGAAGTAATTTCATGGCTCTGTGCACTTGAGAATCCATCAGGAAAGCAGGCCTTCTCTATCAGGCAGATGATCGCTCCTGCTGGGCGCTCATTGGCAAATCATAGCTCTGTTAATTAACACAACGTGGGATTCAAGCTCTCAGCTCCTTTCACACTCGCCTTTTCTCCCTTGGGGTTTGGTCGCCTTTTCTCCCTTGGGGTTTGGTCGTGGGCTCTCCTGAGCCCTGGGGACCTGCGTGCCTTGGGGCCATCCCTGTGTCCTTGCTCCGTCCTGGGCGCTGCAGCCAGGAGCACGGGGCCACGTGCTCCCCCACACCCACAAGACGTCTTAGGCGTCTTGTTCTGCTGCTTCCTTCTTCTAACACCAACATCCCCATCACCTACTTTCCGGAAAATTTCCTGATTTCTCCCCGGTGTCAAAAGGGACTTACGTTTCTATTCTGAGCACTTTGTTTGACTGGGCATGCCTTCCTGGTGTTCAGCGAGGCGCCTGGTCTGTGTAATGAGCCTCTCTCTGAGCCTCAGCTGACAGCCCCTAGTAGCGCTGCTTTGCTGTTGCACTTGCAGCAAATTCCCCCAGGTGGAACCCCCTTAACAGATGCGTTCACAGGTCAGGTCTCCAGCTCTGTTATCACTCTCGTACTTCCCTTGAGACTGTATCCTTGGGCATTTTTCTCTTTTATGAATATTAACCAGAGCTAGTAATGGGTTGTAATAATCCCCCCTGACAACTCTGGCCTGGGACCATCACCAGAGACCTAAAAATAGCCGGCTCAGGAGATGGGCGACTTGTGAAGTTCTCAGCACAGCCAGGTTCTAATCCAGACCTCCTGACCTCTCTTCTGATACCAGCTCTGAAAGAAATTTGAAAAGTGAGGAGGGCTGTACTGTGCAGTCTGTTGTCGCTGTTGCTACACCTATCGTATTAAACATGAACCACCATGACCACTGAACTGGATCCTTAAAAATGGTCACAATGGTAAACTTTATATTGTGTATATTCTGCCGCAGTTCTTAAGAAAAGGCATGAAATCCTCACGCCTGCTACAACGTGGCTGGACCTTGAAAATATTATGCTAAGTGAAATAAGCCAGACACAAGAGGACAGATGTTGTATGGTGCCACATATGTGAGTTTCCTAGGTCATCAAATTCATAGAGGCAGAAAGTAGAAGGGGGTTGCCAGGGGGAGGGGGGAGGGAAGAACAGGGAGGTAGTGTTTACCAAGTGCAGAGTTTCAGTTGGGAGGATGAAAAAGTTCTGGAGATGGAGGGTGGTGACGGTTGCACAACAATGTGAATGTACTTAATCTCACCAAACTATACGCTTAAAAACGGTTTACATGGTAAACTTTATGTATCCACACAATTTTAAGAGGTGGGGGAGGGAACCACCGTGAAAACATTTTTAAAGCACAAAATGCACATTGGTGGGAAAACAAAAATATAAAAATAACTTTTTTGAAAGCCCCGTTTATTGATTCAAAGACACTTTCTTAGCTTTGGGACATACAGCTTATCCATGTATTCAGTGCATTTATGGAGCCTTTGTGGGGGCACAGTGCTCAGCGCCGAAGAAAACAGTCAGTGCAAACTCACTGATTGAATTTATTTTTTTATAACTTTTTAAAAATTAACTAATTTATTTATTTATCTTTGGCTGCGTTGGGTCTTCGTTGCTGCACGCAGGCTTTCTCTAGTTGCAGCGAGCGGGGGCTACTCTTTTTCTTTTTTAACTTTATTTATTTATTTTTGGCTGTGTTGGGTCTTCGTTTCTGTGCGAGGGCTTCTCTAGTTGCGGCGAGCGGGGGCCACTCTTCATCGCGGTATGCAGGCCTCTCACTGTCGCGGCCTCTCTTGTTGCGGAGCACAGGCTCCAGATGCGCAGGCTCAGTAGTTGTGGCTCATGGGCCTGGTTGCTCCGCGGCATGTGGGACCTTCCCAGACCAGGGCTCGAACCCGTGTCCCCTGCATTGGCAGGCGGATTCTCAACCTCTTCGCCACCAGGGAAGCCCAGCGGGGGCTACTCTTCGTTGCAGTACACGGGCTTCTCATTGCAGTGGTGTCTCTTGTTGCAGGGCATGGGCTCTAGGCGCACGGGCTTCAGTAGTTTTGGAGCGCAAGCTCAGTAGTTGTGGCGCGCAGGCTCAGTAGTTGTAGCGCACAGCCTTAGTTGCTCCGCGGCATGTGGGGTCTTCCCGGACCAGGGCTCGAACCCATGTCCCTTGCATTGGCAGGAGGATTCTTAACCACTGCGCCACCAGGGAAGCCTCTCTAGTTGAATTTAATGTAAAACGGTTGACCTTTTTCTTACACGTAGCTCAACAAGCTGCTGAACTTTTGGAATCTAGCAACTCTTGGCTTTTGTGGATTTTACTGGTGAGTCTCCTTCACGTCGCAGCAGAGAGGCAAGCCCAGGTTGTGTTTGCTGACAGGCTTGTATTGCAGAGATACAAGGAAATGAAGTGGGGGGAGCTGGCGGGATAGCGGGGGAACCATGTTCTTAGCCACACCACTTCCCTGGGTCCCAGCGCTTCCAAGGCTGGGCTCTATGGCAACAGTGACTCCACGGTTTTGGATTTCAGGCTGAGCTCGAGTGACCTGTCCTTTCTGTATGCCCCTCACATCCCTGTATCTCCAAAGGCGATCTGTCTGAGCCAGCTTGTCATTTTTTTCAGTAAGAAGTGACCCCCCCACATGGGGCAGGATGTTCCTCTGAGTCATCTCCAAAGCATCGGGTTGTTATGACAATTAAATGACTTAATAAGTGCACAGTTTTTAGGACAGTGCTTTATTCAGTACACGGCAAGTGCCAGGAATATGCTGTCCGTATTATGAAGCAAGGCATGGTGTCAGAACCTAAGGATGAGAGCGGGGAAGGCAGAGACTAGGTATCAAATCTGACCAACGTTTGGATGCTCTGAATCGACCTCATTCAAATAGAAATTGTCCGACAGTCCTGCTCTAGATTCTGCTGCTCTAAATGTGCCCTAGCCTTTCGAATCGAGGCAAGTGCAGAAGCAGCTGGATCTTCTCTTGTATTTCTGCTTTTGAATCACGAGCCCAAGAGATGTGCAGCAGCGTGAGTTGGTTGACAACAAGATTTATGCTGTTCATTGACAGAAAAACTTTCACTTAACTTCTGCATTTAGCTTCTGCAACAGGTTGGGTTTTACTTTATCTAAGCCGTTTGCAGAAGAGTATTTGGACAGATTCAGATGAGGCAGTGGAAAGGAACCACTTTGCCAACCACATGGAGTGTTCAGTGGAACTTGGAGTGAAGCTCAGTCAGTGTCCAGTGCCCCAAATAGCTCCCTTTCATGGAGCATCTAATAGGTATCATGCGTGATCCCCCCTAACCCTCAGGTTCTAAAGGAGACACTGTTATTAACCCCATTTTACAGGTGGGAAACTGAGACTGAGAGATGCCCAAAGTCTCATGGCTGGCAAGAGCCAATGCTTAAACCCAGGCAGTCTGACTCCAGACCCTGAGTCTCAAGATTTAACGTTTCCACTCTTAATGAAAAAGCATCACTGTCATTGGTAAACTCTCGTGCTCTCTTTAGATCTTTGGAAGAACACTCAGCTTCATAATGTCACAAAGAAGCACAGATGGTAGCACTCTACTGCCATGTCAGGATGATCTTTCACATTAGAAAAATTGTCAGGGGATCAACCAAGAATATTGCCTGAGCACGTTCTATGTGCCAAGCATGGTGCCAAGTTCAAAGCACTTTTCTGCTGGCCCATCCTCTGTCTGACATTCAGGATTTTACAGCTGATACGTTCCTCAGGGCTTATATCTCCTTGTGTGTAGAAAACTGATTTCATATCACTGTGTTTTTCCCGCCCCAGTCACAGCACGTGTCCATCAATCTGTAATCATTTCAAGTCTCACTGGCGCTTTCGGAGATCCCTGTGCATGTTCTGATCCTTGAAAGAGACCTACAGAGAGATTGCTTAGTGCACAGATGCATAATCGTCTTAAGAATCTGAACAACTCAATAAATAAAATAATGCCTTCTACCAGTATGCATCGTCAGTCACGGACAGAGGTGTTACAGAAAAAAAAAAAAAAAAAAAAAAAGGTCTGTCCTTTTGCGAGACCTTGACTCCTTTGCCTGGCATTCTTGGGTCATCTTACCTGTAGGTGAAGTCACTCCTTAGTGTGCAGCTGGTCACAGGATTTGGTTCAGAGGCTGTTGATGAGGAAACTTTTGTGATTAGGCTGTGGAAACCAAATGCCTCCAGGGGGCGACAGCTTCTGGCTAGAGGATGCTGAAAGGGCTGCTTGAACTTCCTCTATCCTTATATTGCCTCATCTAAGCCCAAGGACATTTTTTTGTTGCTGTATTTGTTTTCGAATCATGCTTTGAATATTTTCCTCTCTGACTGTAAAAGCAACACATGCTTATTATTGAGAATTTGGAAACTACAGAAAAGGATAAAGGATATAAAAAACAACCGTAATCTTCTTCCTGCACAATTAACCTTTTGGTATATTTTCTTTTGGTCTTTTTTTCTTGCTGACTGTTGTTATCATTTGCGATTATATTCGTCATTATTATATGTCCAGGAGCAGACAGAATATACAATTTCTTATCTTGCATTTTTCAACATCATTTAATTTCTTCAAAAACGTCATTTTTACGGCTGTATAATAGCCTCTAATGTGAGCATACCATAATTTATTTAACTGTGTCCCAATTATTGGAGTAGTTTAAGTTGTTTTCAGTTTTCACAGCTGGGTTTTTAACATCTGCAACACTTCTTACATAGAAGGATATGCCTGGTCAGCTTATAACGTTCGGGAATTAATAATACTTCACTAGAGAATATCTGCAAATGACTTTTATTTCTCAAACTAATTTACTATCTAGAAATATGGAAATCTCTATACAGAAAGCTACTGTCTTAGCTTTCATCTCTGTCTATCCCCCCCACACCCACAAAACACACTAAGCTACTGTAAATTGATATTTATGTACTTAGTAATGGCATCTCCTTAACATAAACATTATTTAACTTTGACAATTAAGTGATCCCTGCAGAGTGCTAAAAGTTGGGTAAATGACGTGTGCGTTATTATTTATTTTGGTTTTTGCCACAAATCAAGTATCAGGAAGACTTTCCCAAGGGTTGAGCTGAGCTGGATGGGTCAGAACTGGACACATAGACACGGAGCAGATGCCTTCTCTCCAGCATCAGGAAAGGAAAGAGGCTAGGAGAGCAGAGGGCAATCTCGGAGATGCGTCAGCCATCCAGGTGGCCACAGCACAGGGCATGTGAAGGAGAGAAGACAGAAAAGTGATTGTGCTGGTAGTGAGGGTCAGATATGAAGGGCCTAAAACTAGGCCCTCGGTGTGGACTTTACTCCGAGACACAGTGGGGAGCAGTTCAAGGTTTTGAGCACAGAGGTGAGAAAGTGAGTTTTGCATTTGAAGAATTAATCTGGCAGCAGAGAATGAAATGGATCGGAGCAGAGAAATGCTGGGAGGAAGGACTCTGGGGGGCAGAGCAGCAAGTAGGAAAGGAACTGCTGCTCCCTGGGCTCCAACTAGGGGCCGGATGCTGTGCACGCATTTCATGTAAATTCTCTCATTTTATCTCCTGTCCTTAGAGGTGGGGAAACTGAGACTTGCCGAAGGTCGTGGGGCCGGAAGTTATGGAGCCAGCAGTTAACCCTAATAACGAAGTGCAGGCTCCTTTGACTGCACCAGGGGTGGGGTGAGGTGGGCTGGACCAGACAGTCAGGAGAGAGGGGAATCACGTGGGTTAATTATCATGGAAGCGAAATCCGGGGAACTTGGCAACCGGTCAGAAAGGAAGGTGGCAAAAAAGGGGATTCAGAATGCTGCTGGAGTATGGGGGACAGAAGGTTATGAGGTTGGTGATGCCATTGGCATCAGTAGAGGAGGAGCCCTTTGCCAGTGAAGATGAGGAATTGGGGGTTAGAGGTTCAGAATTAGAAGCACAGGCAGACCACCCTTGACGAGGTGTCCAGAAAGCCCAGGGGAAAGGTCTGCACCTTCAGGTAGCATTAATAGATATCAGACATTTAGCTCTCATTGAGGCAGGTTACAAGTATATTGGAATGCAGCCTAAGTACAGTTTAATATAAATTCAGATACACTCTAACTTTACAATAAAGGGGAATGCTCTCTTTTAAATTCTTTGGTGGGTCATAAGGTCCCAGAGCCTGAAGGAGCCAGGTTTCAACCTCCTTCCTGTTCTAAAACCTTAAGTCTTCTTGCCCTGTGCTCTCTGGAGCCTTCTAAGCAGGCAGGACAATGAATTCTTTGTTTTTAACCTGCCCAAGCACATCTAGGTGACTCTGCCAGCAGAGTTCATTCTACCCACAGACCCATGAGTTCCAGTCCAGGGGGATGTTCCCCCCACCCCTGCATCCAAAAGCTACAAGGCCAGAAGCCCCTGACTCTTTTTTCCCTTTTCCAGTGCCAAGGACAGTGTCCCCAGAAGGCCAAAATGAATCTTGAACTTGAGAATTGCTTTGTGCTGCTGGGCGGGAGGACACGGGAAGCGTAAAGACCTGATGAGCTAGCGTAGGCTACACAACTTGGTTATTGTTCCTTTAGAAGTCATTGGAGGGGTAGAAAAGATGGGCTACCAATATATAAACATCTTGCCTTCAATATTTTGGTCATCATGATTTAAAAAAAAAAAAAAAATCCGGGCCTCCCTGGTGGCACAGTGGTTGAGAGTCCGCCTGCCAATGCAGGGGACACGGGTTCGTGCCCCGGTCCGGGAAGATCCCACATGCCGCGGAGAGGCTGGGCCCGTGAGCCATGGCCGCTGAGCCTGCGCGTCCGGAGCCTGTGCTCCGCAACGGGAGAGGCCAGAGCAGTGAGAGGCCCGCGTATCGCAAAAAAAAAAAAAAAAAAATCCGTGATCCATTTATTTATTTATTTTTTCTAACTTGGAGGTAAACCAAACACACTAGTTCTCCTGGAAGAACCGAAAAAAAATGTTTTTGCCCAATGATTCCTGTTTGGTTCTGGGTTTTCACTCATCTGCCGATGACCCTGGCCTTACTAATAGGCACATTGCTGGAACGGGCTTTGATAGGCTGCCACAGAACAAAGATAACGTCGAGGGCAGAGGGAGAGAGTGTGCACACGGGGCCAGAGGGGTAGGCTTGCTCTTCTCTTGCAGAACCAAAGTACATAACAAGCATTTACTTAACAAAAGACCCAACAGCCAAACACTGGCAAAATCCCAAAGCGACTGACTACACGTGAAGCATGAAAAATGTTTCCAGTCACATGAGACATTTCAAGCATAGAAAGCAAACCATACATAATGGAAAACATTTGAAAACATAAGAATGAAGCCATTAGGCATCAGTTTTCAACAAAAGGAGTAGGAAAGGCTTTTTCTCACCCACTGGCTGTAAGTGAGTAGTGTACTGTCAACGGTGCGTGGCACGTAGTAAGGGACAAAGAAGCGTCAGCTCCTTTCTCCCTTGATAACTCATCTTCTGGGAGACAGTGTGGGCTCCTACTCATTTGGGTGCCTACAGAATGGAATAGACGTTCATTCCTTCATCCTGTGGGGTTTTGGCGCTCCTACTCTGTATTAGATGCTCTGAGAGACACAGAGAAGAAATGATGCTGTCCCAGTTCCTGAGCGATTGAATGACCACACCACACATGGCAGACAGCAGGAGAGAAGACCCAAGGCTTTCTGGACCAGCAGCCTTCTCGAGGGAAGGGCTAGTGTCTTACCCATTTTTGTAGAACAATACCTGGACGAGGCATGGAGCTCTGTGGGTGATGAACAAATGAATGAGTCAGTGAATGGATGAATGTGCCCTAAGTAAGAGGTCGGCCCACAGGTGTGCTCCATGCTGGGTACTTCCTACAGAATGTGTCATTCTGGGTCGAACTCCCCAAGAGAGTTTCAGAGAAGATGGGGTTCTGAGCTGAGCGCTGCATGGCTTTGGAAGAAGAAAGATATATACTCACCCGTGTGCTCACCCATTTTCTAACCCTCCTCCCATCTACCAAGCTTCGTATGTGTAAATCGTGTGTCTGTTTCTAGACTTTACTTTCCCAACACTTGCATAGCACTTACTTTGGGCCAGCCTCTAAGTGATATAAAAATATCATCCTCATAACAGTCTTTGAGGATAACTGTTATTATCCCTGCTCGCAGATGGGGAAGCTGAGGCACGGAGCCGTGAAGGTCACATGGCTAGTAAGTGGTAGATCTGGAATTCAAGCCCAGATCGTCTGACCCTCAGGCTCAGCGTTTCTCACCGCCAGGCTCTGCTGCCCTCGTTTGTCAAGTGGAAGCAGGGACTTGGCTGCGTTTGGGTGCGAGTCTGCTCTTTTGATCTGGATAAGACTCAGAGCACATGAATGGGTGTTGCCTCTGATACCTTCAGGTTCATCCTCTCTGCTAATTCTTTCTCCTCTGCATAGAAATACAGGCAAGTCTTAAAGACTTTAGGAAAAGAAAAGTCCCCCTCAGTCCACATTCCATCCTAAGTGTCTCTCCGTTTCCCTCCTCTTCACTAGAGTCAGGCCACCTGAAAGCAGAGTGTCAAAGAGTGACTTTTATTTCCGTACCTCCTATTCGTTCCTAGGAACTCAGTGAGGTCGACTTCCACTCAAGGAGCCTATGCCAAGGTCGCGGGGACCTCCTAGCTGTGAACCTAGTGAGCTCTGTGTGGAAGAGACCATGCCAGTCTTGTGAATTGCAGTGTTCCGTGTGGCTGGCACAACGCCTGGCACACAGTCGGTGCTCGGCAAGCCTTTCTGACTGTTTTCTAACATAAGGTCTTATTTGATCTGAGCATCATTAGCCATCGTTGAAACCTTTCTTCCTTTCCCTCCCGGGATGACCCTTATGCCGGATTTTGCCCCGCCCTTCTTAGGCACCCATTCTCATTCTTCTTCTCTTCCTCTTCTCATCCCTTAAATCTTGATGTTCAAATTCTGTCCTTCACCTTTGTGTCTTCTCACTTTTATGAGAAGTACCATAAGGGACATCTCCAGTTAGATGTCTGTTAAATGCTTAACAAACTGACCTTAGCATCCTCTCTTCTCCTACAAGACCTGCCCTTCACATTCTTTCTCCCATCCCCCTCCAAAAAATGAATAAAAATAAAACTGAATTCGAACAGAGGAGCAACACTCTCTGCTTCTTCTTTTGCTCTGTATCTGGGTCAATGACATCATCATTTTCCCCCTTATCTAAGCCAGAGACCTGGGGGTCCTCAGTGATGTGTCTCCTTCATCTCTCATATTTAGCTAGTCACCAATTCCTATCAATTCTACTGCTTTTCTTTCCCTAAGTTGAAAGAGAACTTAGCTGGTTATACCAAGTACTTCTTTGCTTCCAAACAATCACTAGGATTTATCACGTGGCTCTAAGTCAGCGTGTTACACTAATAATTGGGAAGAGAACGATATCCTACAGGATTATGTAGAATGTGTCGTCTACCTGCTGTTCCTCAAGTGTGCTAAGCAGATTCCTGCCTGAGTGCTTTTGCTTCTCCTATTCCCTCTTCCTGGAATGCCTTTCCCTCAGATATCCGCCTGTCTGTTCCCGCACTTCCTCAGGTATCTGCTGAAGTGTCACTTTATTAAGATCATTTCTAACCTCCCTCTGTTAATTAGCAACTCCCCCACTTCTGCCCCATTACATTTCATCCCTGTCACCTACTTTATTTTTCTTTCTAGCATTTATCACCACCTGCCATGGTGTGGTACGTATGCGTATATGGAAATCGTTTGTCTCTCTCCCTGGAAAGTACCTTTCATTGAAGCCAGGGACCCAGTTTTGTTGTTGAACATAGCTGCTGCTTGCTAAACATGCAATGAATGAATAAATGAGTATAAGTTGACCCCAGAGAGGGAATTTCTGTTGATGAATTGTTTTTAGGTGGAGGGTATGATATACTTTTAGTTTCCTTACAGAGGCCCTTTTCTTGGCAAGATCTTTATTTGAATGAGATTTAACCATTTGCCAAAGAAGCCTGGGTCACAGGAAGCCTCCAAAAACAAGCCAAGGGAGCCACAGAGGAAGGCATAAGGGGAAAGAGAGGTCATCCAAGTCCACTCACTCACTACTGATCACTACCGAGCATCCCCTTACCAGGGAGAGACCCAGAGTGGGGGAAGGGAGGTTGACCACACAGAGGAGGCCGCTCTGTGTCTCATGCCCGGGACTCCCAGCCTTGTGGGAGGCGTACAGCCTCCCTTGATTTATGTTACCTGCTTGAGTTATGATCATTCAGCACTCCCCAGAAATGGCCCCAGGATGTAGTATTAGTGTTAGTAATGTACCCATTGTTTCTGAATTGTGCTCCGTGTCTTGAGCTAAAGACAGGCTGGCATATTGCAAAAATGGGGCTGAGTATCACAGCTGCTAGAGCAGAATCATCTGGTCTACCCCAGACCTCCAGGCAGGAAAAGTATGATTATCCCCATTTCAGAAAGTAGAGGAACCCTGCAATTACAGGACTTACCTAAAGTAATAGAACTAGTAGCAGGGGTCAAAGACCAGATCTCTTGTTGCCCAGGGCAGTGCGCACCCACTCTTCCATGGTCCTTACTACTACAAAGCACCCTTTTTTTTTTTTCTGTCACACTGCCTGTTCCTGCCACCCCATGCACATGGGCTTTGGAAAACCTCGCTGCTTATATGTGGCCAGAGGCAAGCACACACTTCTTAGGCCCTTCATTATCATACTTCTAAATTAGAAAACAAAATTTGCCTGGATTGCAAATTTAAAGACTTGGGGAAGGGCCAGGGAGGGGGAGAAGTTATTTGTCTTGGATTTCCCATGTTGTTTGTAATGACCAGTGTACCCTGAGACTGCTAACTACACATTAGAGGATACCAGTAACGCCCCCTGGGTGCCCTGTGTTTGTTCCTCTGCCTTGCAGCCTGCCAGTGAACATAAATGATCACTGGTATTTGTGGTGGCACTTTACAGTTTACAAAGGGCTGTTGTCACAGATGTCATTTGGTCAATGACTCCAAGAGACTGCAGAGCCAAGTGACTAAAAGCCTGGGTTTTGGAGTCTCCTACTTGCAAGCTGCCTGACTTGGGGCAAGTTGCTTATTATCTCATCAATAAAAGGAGCATTATAAACTCATCAGTTTGTTGGGAAGATTAAATGTGATAAGGTATAGGAAGTGCTTAGGACATGCCTGACTCATGAAAAATGCTGGCTGTATTGTGATCATTCTTGTTTCAGATATGACTTGTATAAGATCATTTTTAACCAATTTATTAAAAAGGCTGCATCTACAACTTTTATTCTCACTACCACCTTTTTAGCCCCATTCTGTCTGATCTCCCGTTCTTAGTTGACATCTATAGGAGATCCCACAGTTTCTTTGGGTAACCTTCAGGTATTAGTAAACTTGCATTTGTAGATGTTAACATTTGAGTCGGATCTAGTATCAGAATGTCGGTCTTGTATCTGGTTTAAATCTTCTCCCTTCCCCAGGGCATGGGCTTGACCCCCTCCTGGAAACGTGCAGTAAGAAAGAAGGTCTGTTCTGCTCCTTCTTCAGCATTGTTCCACCTGCCCCCCTTTAGCTCTATTACTGCTTCCTCTAGGGTTGGGGCGGGGGGCGGGGGTCGAGAGAACGATGGGTAAAAGGCCCGCGGGGTCTTGTTTGCCTGGTGGCGTTGCTGTCTCTTGGTGCCCTGCATGCAGCAAGGCCCAAGTGCTCATCTGTCTCTTGCAGGGCACCTTTGTGATTCCTTTGGAAAAGCTTCTCAGTGACTGACCACACCTCATTGTCTCCTGATGTGGGCAGTGCACCTTCCAGCTGACCTGGTCCCACTCCTTCCTCAGCCCCCAATTTTGACACTACCCCTCATAGGACTCTGTTGCAGTCATCACACCCTACCAGGTGAAGCTCTTGGGTCGCGTCTTTTCTAGGAACCTTTAGTCTTCGTTGGCCTCCGCTTGGCCCGTGGAGAAAGCACAGGATCGTTCCCCAGCCAGACTCTGGATGTGTAGCTTTGTCTTTGCTTTCATGGGCAACTCTAACCGGCTTCTCGCCTCATCTTTTTGGGCCACACGTAGGTACCATGCCCTGTGTCCTCTAAACTCTAGGGTACCTGTGTGCCGCTCTCCAAATGGTTCTCTCAAGGGCCCTTTTCTTGGCTTGAGGAGGTGGTGCTGGGAGTGGGGAAGCTATCGTGGGAGGAAGGGAAACACGCAGCCCTCTGCTGACTCTCTTCTAAGAACCCTCCCTCTTCAGTCTCTGCCCCCTAATCTCCTTCTGTGTGTAAACTGAAGGTGGAGAGTACACTGCAAGTTGCAAAACCCTCGTAGCAAGTTCTGCCCAATGTCTTACCCTTCTCTTTAGAAAATGCTGGGCTTCCCTGGTGGCGCAGTGGTTGAGGGTCCGCCTGCTGATGCAGGGGACACAGGTTCGTGCCCCGGTCCGGGAGGATCCCACATGCCGCGGAGCGGCTGGGCCCGTGAGCCATGGCCGCTGAGCCTGCGCGTCCGGAGCCTGTGCTCCGCAACGGGAGAGGCCACAACAGTGAGAGGCCCGCGTACCGCAAAAAACAGAAAAAAAAAACCGAAAAAACAGAAAGTGCTGTCCAGTATATGCACTAACAAATGTAAAATAGATAGCTCGTGGGAAGCAGCCGCATTGCACAGGGAGACCAGCTCGGTCTTTTGCATCCACCTAGAGGGGTGGGATAGGGACGGTGGGAGGGAGACGCAAGAGGGAAGGGATATGGGGATATACGTATGCATATGGCTGGTTCACTTTGTTATACAGCAGCAACTAACACCATTGTAAAGCAATTATACACCAGTAAAGATGTTAAGTAAATAAATGCTGTGTTGCCAACACAGCAAATTCAAAAAAAAAAAGTGCTGTCCATTGAAATATAATGTAAACTGTAATCCAATTTTAAATGTTCTAGCCCCATTAACTGTGTAAAAAGAAATAATAACACTAATTTTAATCACATATTTTATCTACTCCAGTATATCCAAAATACTGTCACATCAGCATGTAATCAGTGTACAGATTATTCCGATATTTCATGAAAACTCATACCGTCTTGGACAGCTGGTGTGTATTTTACATGTACGTGTCTCAGCCCAGGTGCTTGATGACGATTTCAAGTCCTCAGCTCCCACGTGTAGCCCTGGCTGCCGTACAGCCCACACAGCTGGAGAACGTGGAGGGAGCAGGGCGCTCGCCATCCACTGTTCTCTGCCCCATTGTTGTTCTCTCTGTATCGTTCTTAGGCCTCAGAACTAAGAGTTTGGTGTGACCTGTACGCTGCATCCCAGCCAACACGGGGAGAACTGGGCCTCAGAGGCAGGTCTTCTGACATCAAGTTCAGTGTTTTGTTTATCTCTACACCATCGTGTCATTCAAACAGAAATTGCTGTGCTTGTTCCTGGGAACCTCATTAGTGGAAGGGACGTTTGAGGGTGAGAAGATTGCTGTAGAGACGTTCGTGTGAGCCGTCTGAGGTTCTCGGGTATCTGCAAGGTGCCTAGCCCCTAAAGCACGGGATCTAGTCAGACAGAGAGTACTGAGGGGCCCCGCACACCTCCCTGACGGCATCCCATGCGGAAAGAATGGCAGCGGAGGGCAGCGACATCTTAGAGCCCCGTTCCTGTGCTGGCCTGAGCTGGAGCTGCCAGGTAAAGAAAGCACTGCCCTCTGATGGCAAGTATTCCACAGTCCATACTGTTGGCCAAAGAGCAGCTTGGCAAGTCTTGCTTTCACTGTTGAAAAGACTGAAGAAACTACTTAGTGTGTCTTTAAGAAGGGGGTACTCATGAGAAGGAATCTGTGGCCAGGCCTGAGATCAACGTCTCCTATCAGTTCGGTGTGCCTCATTATTTGTACTTAGAACTTTAAAAAGCAGGAAAGCTCACATCTCCCAGAGAACTCAACGTTTCATTGTTAAAGGAATTCATTCTCATTGTAGGAAAGAACAAACAAAACCCCAAACATCACAACCCAGAAAGGCTCCCTGTTAGCATCTGGGGTACTTCTCCCTTGCGTCTCCCACGTGGGTGTACGTGCACGGATGCACGTATGTATACCCGCAGCCTAGGGGTTGTATGGAATAGATAGGCTTGTGCATTATTTTTCATTTAATATTCTGTTGTGAACTTTTCCCTGGTCGTTGACATTCTCCACGAGAGTAATTTTAACAGCTGAATAATATTCCATTACATTTTACTGAATGTTAAATTCTCTTCTGGGGTTTGAAGCAGCACGGAATCGAATGGAAAGGGCATGGGCAGAGGGAGGCCGTTTCCCAGGCCTGCCTCTGACTGGCTGTGTGACCTTGATCGACTGAAATTCCATTGTCTCCATAGCTAAGTCTACAAAATGAGAGAAATAGTATCTTCCTTATAGAGCCATTGCGAGGCTTCACAGGCGTGTCCCGTGTAAATTGCCCAGCCCAGCGCCTTGCGCATAGTAGATGCACAGTAAACGCTCATTCCTATTTATCTTCCTCTTCCCCAGGCCTTTCACATTCTTTGCAATCAACCGATTCTCAGGCGCCTGCAGCATGTTTCTGGAAAGCATAGTGCTCTCTAGGGTGCCCATGTGTCTTAAAGCTCCTATCTTCTCATTGCTTTGTGGGGACCCTCTGGGGACACATTCTTGCCACCCCGATTTCTGTCCTCTGCACTCAGAGCAGCTGTCAGTGACACGTGATCTAGAGGAGGAGAGTTGGGAGCTTCTCTAGGGTGGAATAGCGACTGTATTGGTTTAGCTCGGCGTTCCCGGCTGGAAGACCCCCGAGGACAGAGAACTGGGCACCCAGTGGGTCTACTCGCGTGTATCTGGTTGGCTGCGCTGTAGTTTCCTTCTCATCATTCCTGTCTGCAGTTTCTGCTGTTGGCTCAGCAGTGTGGCAGCAGGGAGGAGGGAGTCATTCTTGAGGGTTTTTTTGTTTGGGACTCTGCCTCTCGGTTCTGGGTTTTTTCCCCATTCTTTCTTCTCTCCAGGCACTTGCTTTAGCTGCTGACCTAGCTTTCTTTCATCAGGCGGGTACAAATGTTGCAATTTGCCTTCCCTTGTCTTGACAATGGATGTGATTTGTATATGCTATATCACATAATGTCCCTATTTATGGCAGCTCTCTAATCCGGAGGTAGGGTTGAGGAGCAGGAAGCGCCAAGCCCGTCTTCTGACCCAGAAACCACTTCTCGTTTCTACAGCAACTACCTTCCCCCACGATCTCTTCCTGACTTGTGGGGACAGCACAGAAAGGTCTGTTGGGATCGTGACCTGTGGGGTTTCACATGTGCTCATTAAACTTTATGGTAAGGAGCCCCCATGTTGCATGGCTCTGTGCGATCGGAAACCTAACCTATGTTGATGATGTTTCTTTTCTTTGTGTACACAAAAAAACAAAAGCAAAAAATTACGTTGAATTGTTAAGCAATAATTAAGGCTGGCTTTTAAAACATAAGGTTGGAGGAGAGAGAAGTTGGCTTCAAGTCACAATGACGTTTGAGTCACTGGAGTGGGTTGAGTTGGGTGAGCGCGTCCTCTTCATTCTGCTTTAGTCCATGGTGCATACAGTTTTAGCAATCATCACAGGGTGGGATGGTGATCTCACTTAGCAGACATTTATTGAGCACCTGCTTTTGCCGGGCAACGCGCTGGGGACTGGGAAGGCAAAATAAACCGGACACAACCACAGCCCTGAACAAGCTCACATTTGCTGGAGGAAGGGAGACATAAATAATTACAGTAAGACGTGGTAAGTGTTGGAGGAATGATTATCAGCCACGTGCTACAGGAGCCTGGAGCACTGGACGCCAGTGTCGGCTAAAGCACCTTAGAAGCCTCCCAGACATTTACTTTTTAGGGAAATTTTAAAGATGATGAGAAGCTTGCCCGGTGGAACGTGTGGGCAGCCATGTTGGCAGAGAGCACAGCGTCATCAAGGAAAGGGAGGAAAATGCCAAGCCTTTCAGAGAACTGCAGTGTTTGCATGACTGGAACACGGGGCTCTTGGAGAAAGGTGGAGGCACAGGGATGGGCAGAGGACACTTTCTTATGGAAACCCAAGAACTATCTTGTTTTCACATAAAAATGGTTTCTTAAATACAACTACATCACGATGCTGAACCAACTTATACTCTGGAAGAAAGCCATAGGCAAAACCTTTTAATCATATATACAAAGAAGACATCAACACAGGTTCCTACTCCAGATTTGTGCGCTACTTCTCTGTTGCACTGTTAACTAATTAGATCACTGAAAAGTTATGGTCTTGCCCCATGCCTCTTCCTTTTAGATCAGTACAGTGCTCAATGCTAGAGCCCAGGTTTCAAGCAGCCTCTATGGCCCCCGGCACCTCTGCTATTAGCTGCCATGGCCTCTAGCTGTTTTGGGTCCCCCAGGGATAAGGAGCATCACCACTCCAGGGTGGATGCATCTCAATATTAACAATAGATGCATAAAGCCTTCACCTCAGCCTCTCCTGGTACCCGAGAGAGGTACAAGAACAGACCCCAGAAACCTGTTCCCTCTGGGTACCAATCCTTAATTAGGGGCTAACCCCAACATGCCACTTAGCTCTTGTGTGCTCTTGCACAACACGTGTGAGAGATGTGGTGTATGAAAAAAGAGAACAGCTTTAATTTAAGTGTCTTCCATTTCTATTTACATCTGTATAGCTCTAGCTTTGTGCCAGGTACTATTCTAAGCAGTTTATACATAATAACTTATTTAATCCTCTGAATAACCCTTTGAAGTAGGCACTGTTATAACCTCCCATTATAGATGTGGAAACTGAGATCCAGAGAGAGGGACTAACGTGCTCAAGTTCACGCAGCCAGTACACGGCAGAGCCAGGATTTGAATCAGGGCAGCCTGATTCCAAGAATCCGTGCTTGCATCCGCATCTGTTGAATCTCTGTGTGGTTACCCAGAATCAAGCCCCACTTCCTTCAGAGATGGTTGCTGTGCAGTAATTGGTTCCTGGAATATTCCTTCCCCTGTGAATCAGTTTGTCCTGAGTTGATCCCACGGCTAACATGTTCATTGCCCAACTATCTCTCTCCACTTCTAACCTTCCAGACTGATCCCTTGGGGCAAAAGCACTGAGTTCTGTCCTCACCACCTTGCTCTGCCCTCCAATTCTTGTGACCTTGAACCCCAAAGGGACTGATTAATTTGTGAATGCATGTCCAGCTACCAGGGCAGCTGACACTCTTCCATCCTTGTAACCAAGGCAGTGCTCATATCAGGCAGAGGTGCCCCGCGTGGCCAGCAGAAGAGGACCATGACCTTGTTGGTTTCTCCATACTCTTCACCCTGGACCGTTAATACAGTGTCTGCCCTCCCCATCACCTGTCTTTACTGACACAGCAAGGTCTAACCCATACTTATCCCGACCATCTCTGTTTTTTTAATGAGAAGAAAATCCCAGCCCTCATCAGTTTTTTTGTACTGAGTTCTTTAAAGAGCAAATAGAAAGAAATTCAGAGCCCATATATATTTTCCTTCTCTGAATGGTGTTTATTTAAATGCAGATATCCTGGTTTCCTAGGTAGAGTTGCAAGCAATACCTTTCAATTTAAATGTTAATAGGAGCGTAAACTTCAAAATAAAACTTTTTCCACGAGGGAGAACGGCTTTTTTCTGCTTCTATTTAATGGTTCTGGTTTTCTTCCTCCTCTGTCCTCATCATCCACCCGCTTCTGCCCGCGGCTTTCCACTGCACTGAGCTAAATTCTTTTTCTAGAAAGTTTAGAATGCACCTTTCTCATTTCGAACATTAGAATGTCAAACATTACGGTCGTGGAATACAGATATTAGACTCAAACCCAACACAATTCATGAGAAGATTTTTCTTTATCTCAGCCTTTGCCTGCCCAACTCACTATTCCAAGTTCTTTCCAAGGGGATTATTCTTAGGCTGACCCTGCAGAATATTTTCCCATGGCTTCAGATAGTTGAGTAGGTTTTCTTTTTCCTTTTCTTTTTCCTTTCCTCCCCCCACCTCACCTCCTTCCCTCCCTCCCTCCTTGCCTCCTTCCTTCTTTCTACAAAAAGGCAGGAAAAGATGGGGAAAGAAATAACCGTTGACCCTTGAACAACACAGTTTTGAACTACATGGGTCCACTTATTCGCGGGTGTTTTTCAAGAGTACATACTACAGCAGCACAACATGCGTGGTTGACTAAATCCACGGATGCAGAACCGTGGATTCAGAGAAGCTAAGTGTACAGAGGGCCGACGATAAGTTATATGTGGATTTTCCACTGTGCGGGGCGTCGGTGCCCCAACTCCCCTCTTTGTTCAAGGGTTAACTGTACAAGCTATGTAAATTCCTGGGTGCAAAGTACTGCTGTGAGCACAGTGAGAAATCACAAAGAGTAAAAAAGGCAGTTTCTTACTCCTAAAGAAATGAAATTGACACATGGGCTAATGCAGGTGGGCAGGAATGGGGCCATCTGTATGTGGGTCATTCCATAGGCAGAGTGGCCTTTGGGATTTTCTCAAATGCAAATAAAAAACAACAAAGATTTAAAGATAATCAAAATAATATCTAATGCCTTAAATCCAAATATGGTGACTATAATAACCTTTCTAAAGACATCGTGGACCAAATTTTGTGTGTGAATGTGATATCTGGCTTCATCTTCTTTTATTTTTTTATTTTCTCTTTCCTTCATTTCCTTGTTGATTATTTTTATCCTGTTATACTGTGTGCATTTTGTAAGACTCCTAAATATTTTGGAACAAGATAGGACTGTTAATCCATAAATTAGAATTGATTTTATAATATTAATTTCAGTGATTTTGATTCCATTATTATAAGGTATTATTTTTGTTCTTCAGAGAGTTCTTTTCAATAGTATCCTGTTCGTATTTCATGGAGGCAAACTGTGTTTCTTCTCTTGTCTCTTGGGGATATTAATAATTTTTTAATTTATTTAAAATTTTTTTTATACAATTCTTAAAGATTACTTTCCATTTACAGTTATTATTAAATATTGGCTATATTCCCCATGTTGTACAGTACATCCGTGAGCTTATCTTACACCCAGTAGTTTGTTTCTCCCACCCTCACCCCTGTATTCCCCCTGCCATCCCCCCACTGGTAAGCACTAGTTTGTTCTCTGTAAGTCTGCTTCTTTTTTGTTATATTCACTAGTTTGTTGTATTTTTTAGATTCCACATATAAGTGATGTCATACAGCATTTGTCTTTCTCTGTCTGGCTTGTTTCACTTAGCATAATGCCCTCCAGGTCCATCCATGTTGCTGCAAATGGCAAAATTTTGTTATTTTTTTATAGAATACTGAGTAGTATTCCATTGTATGTGTGTGTATAAATATATTTGTCACATTTTCTTTATTCATCTGTTGATGGACATTTAGGTTGCTTCCATAGCTTGACAATTGTAAATAATGCTGCTCTGAACACTGGGGTGCGTGTATCTTTTCAAATTAGTGCTTTTGTTCTTTTCGGATATATACCCAGGAGTGGAATTGCTGAGTCATAGGGTAGTTCTAGTTTTAGTTTTTTTTTATATAAATTTATTTATTTATTTATTTATTTAGGCTGTGTTGGGTCTTCGTTTCTGTGTGAGGGCTTTCTCTAGTTGCAGCGAGCGGGGGCCACTCTTCATCGTGGTGCGCGGGCCTCTCACTATAGCGGCCTCTCGTGTTGCAGAACACAAGCTCCAGACGCGCAGGCTCAGTAGCTGTGGCTCACGGGCCCAGCCGCTCCGCGGCATGTGGGATCTTCCCAGACCAGGGCTTGAACCCGTGTCCCCTACATTGGTAGGCAGATTCTCAATCACTGCGCCACCAGGGAAGCCCTAGTTTTAGTTTTTTGAGAACCCTCCATACTGTTTTCCACAGTGGCTGCACAAATCTGCACTGCCGCCAGCAGTGCACAAGGGTTCCCTTTTCTCCACATCCTCACCAACATTTGTTATTTGTGGTCTTTTTGACGATGGCCATTCTGACGGGTATGAGGTGGTATCTCATTGTGGTTTTGATTTGCATTTCCCAGTAATAATTTTTAATTATTGTTTCTTTTCCCTGCAGTTTGTTTCCTCAAGCTCTTCTCCCAGCTTATAGCTTTTCTCAGGTATTTGGGGCTGCCCGGAAGCCCTGAGTCGGGGGTGGGCTTGCCAATGGGAAGCTTCGCTGTGGCTGCTGGGAGTGGCTGCTTATGCCTCCCTTGCAACACACAGCGGCAATGTATCTAGATATTTTCTCTTGTGCTGGTCATCACCAGAAAGGTCTCTCCCAGCTTCCAGGCTATAGGGCAAAGGCAGGGCAGTCTGCTTCTGAGAGCCAGGCAGAAGAGGTCTGGGGTCTCAAGGGTAAGCATTCAACATTCTGTATGTGCACAGACACTTGCTCTGTGCATAATGACCCTCAGCTGTGCCGGCCAGCCCTCACCTGAGCTTGTCAACCCCCAGTCCTAAGTATGCCCACTCCACCCTGGGGGGTGGGGGAAAGGGGGTAGCCCCAGAGGTGTAGAGTGGGTGAGGGGAGCTAGGGTTCTAGTTCCAGCTCAGACAACTTGTACCAAATCCTTGTTTTATCTCCCTCCCCTCTGCTTAACTTCCTGATGCCAGTTCCTGAGCCTTTTGGGGATTTGGCAAGACGGTTTTCAGCTTCCCCCCTGCTGGCTCTCGCCTTAGCTCTGTAGTTCTGCTGAGGCGATTATACTGTCTCTCAGCTTTACGGTTTCCAATCTTCTGTTGCCGCTGTCTCCTTTCCTAGTTTCCCCTTCTGTGTGAATTTCTGTCTTAAAAAAAAAAAATCTTGTAACTATAATCTTGGCTTAATTTGGGAGGAAAAAATACTAGATACATTAATTACATTTTAACTTTACTTTCCCACACAACTCAATAACCCAACTCACTCCTTTTTTTAGTTCACGGGTTTGAGACTGTTAATAAATTATGTAACTTCTTTAAATCCTGCAAAATAGGAATATTTCTTGTCCTGCCTACCTTATAAGTTGTCGCTGCAGCTGCCCTGAGTTACCACGTGGGTCTGAGGGCAAAATAACCAGCCGTACTTGCATGGCTCTAGCAAAATCAGGCTCATAGGGTGATGGTGGATATCCTCTCAGGTCAGTGAAAATACTCAGACCTGACCTCTGGTTTTCATCCTTCTTTCCAGATCAACAACTTAACGTGACCCTCAGCTTTTGTTGACCAAGCCTTTGGGAGACAGCAGAGTGTACCTAGTCTGTGTTGGAGACACAGCCCTCCCTGACCTGGGACACAGATGACTACTATCTGTCTCAGGACTTTTGGAAGAGGAATTATTCTCTCCATTTCCCTTCCTGCCTTTTGCTCTGTTTTCTTCTAAGTAAAGCACTCTGCTTTCGTCCACCAACAGCAATACGCTTCCCTCTTTTAATGATTTGCATTTCTCTTTTCCTGCCCAGCGCGCTTTTCCATCCCTGGCCCAAGTGCACACACCTTACAGGACCCCGTCTCCATTCAGTCCCCCAGGCAGTACCTTTGCTCCCATGGGTCTGCACAGCCCAGGGGCCGGTACCGGCCAAGTGCAGCTGGAAGGGGCTCTGGGGCTTCCGCAGGTTGGTCCTCTCTAGTGCTGGCAGAGGGGCCGAGATTTTTCCTGGAAACCCTCCAGTTACTGAAAAGGGAACCATTGGTTTCACAGGGGTATAGAAGAAAAATTTCCTGACCTGTTTAAGGGAATATAAATCTCCTTTAGACTGAAAATACCCTGACCTCTCTTTTCCCATTCCCATCACCTGCTTGCCCTTGACTACAGTGGAGAGTGGAGGGAGCCCCCAGAGCAAAGAGTAACGGATGTGACTGCTGCCTGGCTGCGGCAGGCACTCCGGGTCGGCAGGAGTGGGGAGGACCAAGGAGAACTCAGTAAAGCAGGAACGGGCTCTCTGTGGATTTCTGCCTCTGTGACAGGGCCCTGTCAGGTCCCCCCACCTTCTCGGGGAGGCTCTGCTGCTGTTCTCCTTCCCACCCACCCCCACCCCCCAACCAGCTTCCTCCCTGGAGGGCGGGGAGGCGGCTTCCAGTGTCTGATATTCAGTGTCAGGGCAAGGCTCGTGGACCACATCCGTCTCCAGCGTGAGGGTGGCGGCAGGGAGGGCAGGAGGCCTCAAGCCAAACTGTGCCAGGGATCCTCTGTTTGCTCTGCACTGAAGTGGGAGAGAGGCAGAGAAGGGACGTGATGCCTGTGAGGTGCTCCCCATGGAAACCTGGGTGTTCGTTTCCCGGGGGTGAGAAGAGACCGTCCGTGCTTGCTTGGATGCGGGGGGGTTGGGGGGGTGGGGATTGGTGTAGTTTGCTGTCCGGTCCTCAGCGTCACACACACACATTCCTCCCTCCCTTCCTCCAAGAGAAGGGAACGCCCAGGGGATCTCCAGGCTGCTCTGAAATCCCCACCTCCCACCCCTTAGGGCAGAGGCCCAGACAAACGGCTCCTGTTGGGAGCCCCGTTGTGGTGTGTTACCCAGGAGGGCGGTAAGAAGGCCGGGCTCCAGGGGAGGCAGGTGCAGGGGGAGGAGGCACTGGAGGGCGGGGCTGGAACTGGGAGGAAGCCAGGCCGAGCCAGTTGCTGAATGAGGCTGACATGGCAGCAGCTCTGCCCTCTCCCTTCTGCTAAAAATACCACCTTTCCAGACGGCCCTCCTCCCCTCTGTGCCTACGCCAGGCTTTGTCTGGCGGGTCAGTGGGGCGCAGAGCGGAGAAGGGCCTGATCTGGAAAACCGGGTTGACCTGAGGAGGCCTCCTCGGGGGTACAGTCTGAGAGCAGGAAGCATGGTGCCCACCCTGCGGCCTCACGTGCACAGGGAGCTGAGACCCTGGGGGCCGGGCTGGAGAAGGAGGAAAGCGATGCCACTGGCAGCTTCATGCTCACTCCTGACCTCCTGGGAGACCAGCAAACCCTGGAGGGAAGGGAGGGAGTCCCTGGCAGGTGCAGCCAGACTGCCAGGACCCGACCCAGCCCAGCTCTCACGGTCCATTCGTCTGGTGCTCCCTGCCCGGAGAGGTGACTAATGCTGGATTATGACTGGGGAGCCGCACAGATCTGGGCTTGTCGCCCTGTCCTACCACTCACTGTATGGCTTTCCGCGACTTGCTGCATTTTTCAGATAGGGATAAAGACAGTACATCTTAGAAGGTTGAGAGAGAAGCCTTGGGAAGAACAGTGCTGTGCCTGGCACAAAGGAGATGTAAAAGAAATGACAGCTATGATGATGATCTCTCCCTGTGCGTATGGACCACGCGGCCCCAGCATGTGTTTGCACGCGAGGAGACAGTCACCACTGGGGGCTCTGTCCTCTGCAGAGGAAGCTTGGTTGTACCAACCTGTCTGTAAAGGGCAGGTGGCCTCCCTGCCCCCTCGCCCGGGGCCGGGGTGCCCTGGACCCTGAGTTCCGGGCTCTGATGCTAACTGTTGTCTGCCTGCTTCCCCGCAGACCTGCGTAGGATGACGGCCGGCTTCATGGGCATGGCGGTGGCCATCATCCTCTTCGGCTGGATCATCGGCGTGCTGGGCTGCTGCTGGGACCGAGGCCTTATGCAGTATGTGGCAGGGCTTCTCTTCCTCATGGGAGGTAAGACTTGGGGGCTGCGGAATTTGGGGGGGGCTCCTGGTTACTGGGATTCCGAGAGAATGGCTGGTGGGCGTGTGGGCGAAGGCCCAGGCTCGGCGGGGCCCTTTCATTCACTCAATCAGCGAACATGTTTTGAGCTCCTCTTAGCCACTCTCCACTGCTGGTCCTTGCACTCGGGCGTCTGCCCACCTGGTGTGGGAAAGACTGTGACGATGGCGTCGAGCGAGGTGTCAGATCTGGGGCAAGTGAGAACCCACGTAATACTCGAGCGTTTTATGCACATACTATACTTCGGGGTGGGCGGCAGGTGCTATCTGGGCAGTTTCCCCTTCAAAAGCGTACCTTTACCCTTGATTTATGGGTCTTACTGCCGCTCCGTTTCCCAACGAGGCTCTAAAGGTGGTAAGACGGGGCTAGACCTTCGTCACACGTCTCCCTTACCCTCTATTACTGTCAGGGCCATAGAGCCGATCGCACCCTTATAAAGGGCTGTATATGAGCAGAACTGTGTAGCTATGAGGGAATAGGCTCCAGTCCACGGGAAGTAAAGGTTAATCCACTATCTACACGTGCCTCTTTTCTCCCTGAGGAGCTGAAATGTGCTTTCTGGTCTCCTGGTTTGAGTCTCAGTCTGAAGCCAAAGCTGACGGGCGGTAGGCCCATCACAGTACACTCCTCGGGGAGAAGTGGGTGGATGACTTGCATGGAGTTAGGAAGAGGGGGAATTGGGCTTGGACAGAGGGAGTTAGAAATGTGTGTGGGGAAAAGGACAGTGAGTCCCATGCGTGGCAACCACCGTCAGGTAGATGGTAGACACCACGTGAACGGCCCGACTCAGGGTCTCAGCAGGGGCAGGCGGTGGAGGGGTGGGTCTGGCTGGAGAAAGGAGGCGGCTATCCTTCTAGGTGGACGGAGAGATCTGGGGTTCAGTGAGTGAGCTGTGGGTTGGGAGAGGAGGAGAGTTGCAGGATTCCACCTCGTGCCTGACCGCTTATCCTTGTTCCCCCAAAGCACAGACACCCTGTGCCTCCCGGATCCTCTGCCGTCAGGGTCAGCTGCCCCTGCCCAGCACTGCCTCCCTGTGGGTCCCACAGCGGCACTTAGGGCAGAGGCTGGGGAGGGAGGGGCACGGTAGCTCCTTCACCCCTCCTTCCGGTCTCCCGCTGAGACGGGGGCCCCCAAAACCAGCCGCACCACCTTTTCTGTACCCGGGTGTCCTCCTCACTGAAGCGAGGGTCACACTTGGCCTGGGATTTCCATACTTGGTGTTAGCAGCACGGAGTCTTTTTTGTTTCCACCTTCCAGTCAGAATCTTCCGTGGACCCCAAAAAGTGAAAAGCTAAAAGTGGAGTGGCTGTGTTTGTAGTGAATGTTCTCTCTAAGACTCTTGTGGTTGTACAAAGATGGGCTCCAGTAAAACGGGGCTTTTCTAAGGCTCTAGAGAGGGCTCCCAGGGATCCGAGAAAAGCTGAGCAAACAGGCCTCGGGCAGAGCAGAAATCCAGGAGCCCTGGGAGCCGATACTCTTTCTCTTCCGAGGCGATCGTCATCCCCTGCACGTTCCCCTCGCCAGGCCGGCACTTGGCTCACATCCTTCCCAGGTGCTAAGTAAGCCTTCCAACTCTGACAGCTTCCAGAGAAAGAGTGATGGGCCCAGTGATCCTCCCAGGCCAGGCCACACATCACTGTGACCTGAAGAGGGGGTGGTCCCTGAGACACTTCCCACTCACCTGAGACCCCGGGTAGGAACTCTCCCAGAAGAGGGTGTGGGGCAGACAGTGGGGGGCAGGAGGGTGCCTGGAAGCCCTGTCTCCCATTTGCTAAGGTACTGCCCAGGAGCCCTAGGGCTCTGGGGACGCCAGGAAAGCCCTTAGGCTGGACTGGGGACCTGAGGCCCCTCCCCACGGGGAATGAGTGAGGGTGTTGCTTCCCTTCTGCCTGGTTAGTGGTTCTTAATCACCACACAGTCGAATCACCTGCAGAACTTTTAAAAGTACTGATGCTAGGGCCTCACCCCAGACCGATCCAAGCCGAACTTCTGGGGGTGACGCTCAATAAGGGGTGAGAGCTGGGGGAATAGGTGACCTTTAAATTTCCCTCCAGCTCTGAAATGTTATGTTCTGGGGATGAATCCGTTGGGCAAGACCTCTCGTGATTTGTTTTCTTCCTTCCCCCGATGCCCCCCAGCCGCCCCATTTTATGACTACCTTAGGCAGCATCAGACAGGGAAGTGCTGTCACAGGGCTTCGATTATGACTGTGGAGGCCTGTCCGAGCCCTGATCACCGAGGGTCCCAGCTAAACCCACTTCCCCAGCACACGCACTCCCTTTCTTTTTTTTTTAATGGAAAAACCATAGTTCATAATAAAATGTTAGCATCCAGAAGAACTCTGGGGAAGCTTGCTGTCCTAAGAGCTGTTTCTTCCTGACGGGAGTATTGTCCTGGTTGGAGTGGGGGCATCTCATCCACCATGGGGCTTGTGTCCATAGGTAGAACTGTCCTCTCCCCAAAGAGGCTGGGGAGGAAAGTGGTGTCCACACACCTCATGGGTACCGTCAGAGAGGCCCCAGTAGGAGAGGAAGAAGGACAAAGCCGCTAAGAGCTGACCCCTTGAACCCTGGTCTTTTGGGGAAGATAAAGCTCTACGCGGGGGAAGGCACCCTCTTCCTTTTCAAATTAGTGCCCTTTCCAAGGAGGCCCGACACAGCTTCAGGGGGTCCCAATGCCCAGGGCAGCTGCAGCCTGCTGACCCCATGAGTGTGGTTTAGTTGGAGGCTGGGAGGAAGCAGACTCACTGTAGAGGCTGTGCCTCCCCCCATCCCCGCTCAGCACCGAGAGCTGCTGAGAGGTTGGGAGCCAAACCCCAAAATGAAGTCTTGTCCTGTAGAGCCCTGTGTGTCAGAGAGACATGTCAGCATCAACCCCTCCCAGAGCCCGACCGGTGCCTGCCCTCCAGGGCAGCCCCTCTAGGGCTGACCTTTGAAGGGCTTGGAGAGTCAGCTACCTGTGACAGGAACCTCCTGAGCACGGCAGAGCAGTCACTCAAACTGTAGATATTTGTGACCAAAAGGCCCCACGGCCTTAGCTTTCACCCAGATTGGCATTTCAGGCACCCGGAACTGAGCACAGACTAGGGCCCAGGGGGTTAGACTGGGCAGCAAGTGAGAAAGGTGGTGGGCACCAGCTGCCACAGTGCTGGCCGGGTGTGGGTGTGGTGAGCAGCTGGAAAAGGAGGGGTTGGCAAGAGTGGAAAAGGTGAATTTAAAGTCGGGAGTCTGAAGATGGAATTGCAGTTGACTGCAGATGAACCGGCCGAGGCCGCAATACAAACAGAAGAGTTCTCTTCACAACCTCTTCTCTGTTCCCACACGAAAGGAGGTGGCCCACACTGGGTGCTTCTCTTCTCGATTTAACTGTTTCCGGGGTTAAAGAGAGGGCACCCCACACCTCGTGAGATGACTAGCAACAAAGTGTTTAATTAACGCTCAGCCCAGAGGAGGCGCTTAGTTAAGTACGGCAGCTCTGTGGGGCCAGGAGGCTGCGGGTGGTGAGTGGGATCCAGTTTCCCCTTTGGCGTGGCCTCCAGGGGAGAATCTAGTCCAGACTGGCACAACGGCGTTTGGGTGCAACTGCCGGAAACAAGTTGTCTGGATTCGTCATCAGTGAGATTCAGAAGCACAGGGACAGGATGACATGGGGGGCGGGGCCGTGTGGCAGGGAGCATGTGACTCCTACGATTACTTGTAATTCGCTCGCCGGGCGAACCTAGACCCACCTCGTGGGCACAGATCCACAAGATGGGTGTGAACATCCAACACCCGTGCCCCGCCCCTCAGCACCCGCTCACATGTCCTCGTCCTCCCACTCTTGGAAGGCATCCATCATCTCTGCCGTGAGCTTTCACCTAGGCTAATGCTGGAGCCGCCTATCTAGACGCTGGCACCGGGCAGTCAGCCCTTCACAGGGCAGTTGGCATAATATTTTTGAAACTATAAATCAGATATTCACTTATCTACCACTGCTCAAAAAGCTTACACTTGAACTTAAAATCCAAACTCCTTACCCTTCTTTAGAAGCTGTGTTAGTTAGCTTGGGCTGCTATAACAAAATACCAGACACTGGGCTGCTTAGAACAGAAGTTTATTTCTTGCTGTCCTGGAGTCTGGAAAGTCCAAGATCAAGGCACTGGCAGACTCGGTGTCTGGTGAGAACCTGCCTTCTGGGTCATAGATGTCATAGATGGTACCTTCTTGTGTGTTCTCATACGGTGGCAGGGCCAAGGGAACTCTCTGGGGCCTCTTTTATTTATTTTAAAGTTATTTATTTTTGGCTGTGTTGGGTCTTTGTTGCTGTGTGCAGGCTTTCTTTAGTTGCGGCGAGTGGGGGCTACTCTGTTGCGGTGCGCGGGCTTCTCATTGCGGTGGTTTCTCTTGTTGTGGAGCACGGGCTCTAGGCACGCAGGCTTTAGTAGTTGCAGCACGCAGGCTCAGTAGTTGTGGCACGTGGGCTTCAGTAGTTGTGGCACGCAGGCTCAGTAGTTGTGTCTCATGGGTTCTAGAGTGCAGGCTCAATAGTTGTGGCTCACGGGCTTAGTTGCTCTGCGGCATGTGGGATCCTCCCGGACCAGGGCTTGAACCCGTGTCCCCTGCATTGGCAGGCAGGTTCCTAACCACTGCGTCACCAGGGAAGCCCTGGGGCCTCTTTTATAAGGTCACTAATGCCATTCACGGGGGCACCACCCTCATGACCTAATCACCTCCCAAAGGCCCCTCCATTTAATACCAGTGTCTCGGGGGTTAGCATTTCAACATATGAATTTGGGGGCACGCAAACATTCAGTCCACGGTGGAAACCCTGTGTAATCTGGCTCATTCTGCCTCCCCCACCTCCTTTCCTGTTCCTTCCCCTATGCTCATGTCACTCCAGCCACACAGGCTGCCTCTCTCCCGGTACACGCACAGTTTTACTTCAAGGCCGTGCAGTGGCCTGATAGCTTTGCCCACCGTGCTTTCCCCGCCAATACCTCATGACTGGCTCCGCTTAGGATTCAGATTCCAACTGAAAAGTCACCCCCTCGGAGAGGGCTTCCTCAACCACCCAATTTAACAGAGCTACCCAGTTGCTCTCTACATTTTAATTAATTTAATTTTCTGCAGCACACCCACCACTTTATGACATGTTTATTGTTGTTGTGTTTTGGTTGCTTTTTTTTTTTTTTTAAGCAGCTTAAAACAAACATTTGTTACGTCACAGTTTCCATGAATCAGAATTCCAGGCAGGCTTAACTGGGTTCTCTGCTCAGGGTCTCACAAAACTGCAGTCCAGGTATCATCCAGCACTGGGGTCTCGTCTGAGGCCGGGATCCTCTTCCAAGATCATGATGCCGTTGGCAGAATTCGTTCCCTGCAGCTGTAGGACTCAGGGAAGCTTGCTTACGCAAAGCCAGCAGGAGAAGAGGGTCTCTGACTTCCTCCATCTCTGACCTCCAGATTCTTTTTTTTAAATCGACTTTCTTTTTTGGAACAGTTTTAGGTTTACAGAAAAACTGAGCAGATAGTACAGAGAATTCCCATATTACCCTTTGCCCTTGCACACAGTTTTCCCTATTATTAACATCTTACATTAGTACAGTACATTTATTGCAATTCATGAATAAATATTGGTACATTGTTATTAATTAGTGTCCGTAGTTATTTAGCTTCTGAGTTTTACCTGATATCCTTTTTCTGTTCCTGGACCATCCAGGATCCCCCGTTACATTTAGTTGTCATGTTTCCTCGGTCTCCTCTTTCTGTGACACTTTCTCAGACTTTCCTTGTTTTTAGTGACCTTGACAGTTGAGTACTTGAAGAGTACTGGCCATCCATACTGTAGGATGCTCCTCTGTGGGAACTTGTCTGATGTTCTTCTCGTGATTAGACTGGGTTATGGGTTTGGAGAGGAAGATCACACAGGTAAGGCGCCATGTTCATCACATCATTTCAAGGATACGTACTGTCACCATGACCTCTGACTGTGGACATTACCCTTCATCCCCTGGCTGAAGGAGTATGTGTCAAGTTTCTCTACTGTAAAGTTACTCATTTTGCCCCTGTTTCCATACTGTCCTCTTTGGAAGGAAGTCACTAGGCACAGCCCACACCTAAGGAGTCGGGGGTTACGTTTCTCCTCCTTTAGGGTAGAGCAGCTACATAAATTATTTGGAATTCTTCTGCACAGGAGATTTGTCTCTTCTTCCCTGTTTATTAATTGATTCAATCATTTATTTATATCAGTGTGGACTCATGAATGTTTATTTTATACTTCGGGTCATAATTCAATACTATATTTGTTCTCCAGTTCTGGCTTTGGCCACTGGGAGCTCTTTTGGTTGGCCCCTGTGCCCCTTTGGTGGACTCTTATCAATGTGGGGTTTTGCTTTTGCTTTTTTGTGAGTACTTCCTTCGTTTGGGGCACTACAAGGTGTTCCAGGCTCATCTCGTGTATTTCCTGCCCTACTCTTAGAACCAGCCACTTCTTCTAGGAACCTGGTTCCTTTTATTGGAGAATGGTATTAGAAACCGAGATCTGGACACTAGGTGTCTGCAGTGTTTCTAACATTTGGTATGTTTTCATTGCCTCCCACCACCAACATAGATATCAGCTCCATGAGCTCCAGAACTTTGCCTTATTCTCCAAGGCACCCCCTGTGTCTGGAACAGTGTCTGCAGCCTCAAATATCTGTTGAATGCATGTATCAGAAAAGGGAATTATGTACAACAGAGGAAGTGTTTTGTTTTTTCTTGATAGAGCAGCAGTCCTTCAAGAAATTAGCCTGTCTTCTGTTCTTGGTCTGAGCTCTTCTTCCATGGGGCTCCTTATTCTCTTTTCATCTTTATTTGAATAGTCCTGGGGTCTGTCCCAAATTCCTTTTGGATGTAGGGTATGAATTATACATGACCTCATGAAGAACGTTCTGCCTTTAATTTGGACTCCTAGAATGTTAGAAATGGCAGGGGCCTTAGAGACCATCCAGTTCAACCTTCTTGTGTTTCCAGATAAGAGTAGTTGTGTCAGTTGTCCGAGGTCATCCAGTCTAGTGAGTGGCAGAACTGGAGCCAGAGCCCAGCCCGTGACACCAGCCTGGATCCTCGTAGCCCATCCTGCTGCCTCTGCTTTCAGCTCCCCGTGATGGAGATCCCCCTGACCCCCTGCACCACACACGTCTTCCCACGCTAGCATACCTCCAATTCTGTGCTTCTAAGCAGGTGCCAGTCCCAGAATCTTGCTCTATTCCCTTTCTGTTCCTCCCTTCTCAAAGCACGAAGGGACATATGGAGGAGACAGCGGCCAGAATTGAGGGCACAGGTGGTAAGGTCCTTTTCCTCCCACCTGTGATCAGTGTAACATTTTCTACCTTCCCAGTCAGTCAGGAGAGCAAAGAGAGTGCCCCAAAGAAGCTCAAGCTATCCACTTGGAGTGATTGCAGTCATTTGCAAACCAGTGATGCCAAATGGCTCCCCCTCCGCCAGGCTCACCAGAGAGCAGTTCAGCTGTGTGCTGAACCCCCAGATACCCCTCTTCTGGTAGACAAAGACCTTGATAAAGGCCCAGCAATTATGAAAACTTACAAACCTAAAATGAAAAGGCCAAGGCATGGGTGTCTTGACTGGGTGACCGTTTCTTTCAGGCAGTAGAGTGATTTTAGGGATGCTGTAAAGTAGGGCAACATCCATCAGCTTCTCCTTACCATCCTTCCGAGCTCCAGCAGTGCTCAGTGACTAGGGCTGCATTTCTGCAAGTCCAGTAGGGACTGTGCCTCGAAATTCATGACTCGTGGGTAAGAGTCATGTGGGCAACCACCTAAGTTAGATACTATTCTAGGGAGGGAAGATAGAATCAGTAAGCCAATGACTTAACATGATGCAAGCTTATAAGAAACCCTCAGTAAATCATAGCTATTACTATTATATGTAAATGGTAGTAAAGTGGTAGTGAGTATTACCAAGTGAAATCCATTCCAATAGGCAGAAGAGAGTCCATAATCTATCATGACCAAACGAGGGCATAAAGCCCGTCTACCTACCCCGCTAAACGGCTTTTATAGTTTCATGTGGGATTTCACTAGAACATCACACCTCTTCTCTTGACTTTTTTGTCTCACAGTCTTTCTTTCAAAATCCTAAGCGGAAATTCACAGACTACTTCCGGCCCTGGGGTATGTCTTGCCCTTTGGAAGGTGCATGTTTGAATATGTATTAGCATTTGATAATTACATTCAAAACAAAGACCTTTGGGGGAGGAGACACATCGTCAGGAGGAATAGGAAATAACATCCATGCTTGCCTAATGTAGAACCAGTGGCCAGGACCGATCGCTCCAGCAACCCGGACAGCAGGGGTGGGGCTTCATTTCTGTCTTAAGAGCCGAAATAGACCTCAAAGCAGTTTCGCCCTTGCCACCCAGTGGGACCTGCCTCTGTTATAGATTTGCACTTTGGAGGAAAATAGTAAGCAGCCCTGGCCCTGTAAACCCCAGTGTGGTCAGTGAAGGCCATGCCAGAATGACTTATAACCTGTCCACCAAACACTCAACAAAGCCACACTGCTTACATATTCTCCAGGGCAGAGGCTATGACAGAGCAGACTCTGGAAAGAAATGGAAGGTGGGGGGACGGTGGTCGGTGGTTTGGGAAGAACCAGCTCTCGTCTCGGATGTCCCTGCCCACACTTGCCCTGAGCCACCTTCCGTTCCCTGCTACCTGACTGGGGGTTAAAGTCCTTCTTCAGGAAGTAGAATCACCCAGCTAAAAGGGAGAGTTACGGTTTTATCATGGAGAACCTGTCGAGGACCAAAGGAGTCTTGGACTAGCCCTGTGACACTGGGAATGTTACTTAACTGCCTTTCATGTGTTGCTTCAATTTTCTCACCTGTAACACAGGACTAATAATAGTACCCACTTGAGACCTAGTAGTGAAAATTATAGTTCACTCATGTAAAAGGATTAGAACAATGCCTGCCAATGTTCTCAATAAATTTCTCGATGTTATTATTTTTACTGCTGAGATGCTTCTTTTTTTAAACAACCACCTTCAGGGACACGTTAAGCAGCCCCGTACCACGACCACCAACACCACGCAGACACACACGCTACGGGGTGATGAAGACGGAATTGCTCGAACAGATATTGTTTCTCTGGCTAATCGCCACCCTACCCATTCATTCATTCATCCATTCATTCAATATTGATAGCCTATTAGGTTCCAGACACTGTTTAAGCACTTGGGCTATAGTAGGGAATAGAATCAAGTCCTCATGAAGCTTACATTCTAGCTGGAGAAACAGACAAGAAGCAAGTATCATAAACACATGATCTGATGTCAGGGGATGAGAACTATGGAGAAAAATTAAGCTAGGAGGAAGATAGGGAGTTCTGGGGGGCCTTATTGTAGATGAGGGGCCACTGGGTGGGCACGGAGGCCTCTCAGAGGTGGTAACAGTGAACAGAGGCTTGAATGAAGGGAGGTGGTGAGCTGTGGGAGGACTTGGGCAAGATGAGTCCCTGCAGAAAGAACAGCAAACGCAGGGGACCTGGGGTGGGAATGAGCTTGTTGGGTCTGAAGAAGTTGCGCAACAGGAGGTTTGTGACAGGAGCGGAGTGAGATGGCGGTATGCCCGAAGCTGGGTAGATTGTGTAGGGCCTTGGAGGCCATGGGCTGGGTTCGACTGATTCGGCCTTGCCCTCTCTCTGTTTCCACATTGCTCTGGGGTTCTCCCCTGGGTGATCCTTTGATATCGTGTGGCTTTTATCAGCCGTCTGGCTCCCTTCAGGGGTACCTATAGCTGGGGCTTCTTCAGCCTGCCATGCCCAGTTCCAGTGAGTGAGGGCATGGTATCTATGCCTGGGGTGGCCGGGTCAGGGTAGGAGGACTGCCACGCGCCCCCTGAAGGTGTTGCATTGCCACACACCCGGTAGCATCCTTCCCCTCCAGTCAAGACCAGCAACATAATTGGTGGGGCCCAGTGTAAAATGAAAACTTGGACTCCTCATTCAAACATTATTAAGAATTTCAGGGGGACAACAGCAGAGCCTTAGAGTAAGCACACGGCTGCTCAGGTGGCATGCCCACGAAGCCGCCTCTGCCTCCAGAATCGTTCCACACCCAGACTCCCCGATCCCAGGGCACCACAGCCTTTTGCCACAGGGGCTCGCGGAGAGCTTGAGAACTCAGGTCTTCTCCCTATTCTGCATGCAGCTCTCCTTCTCCCTAACTCAGGCTGAGTCTACTGTGTTTAAAATCACCCCTCGTCTTGGATGACTGAATAATCACACAGAACGTGTGTTCCCGCATGCCTCAGGTCAAAAGCTGGCTCCGCAGACATTGCCAGCACAACCCGCTAATAAGGCTAGACTGAGTTCATCGCTTGCTGCCATCAGGGAGAACAGCAGCTTCCAAAACTGGCGGGGTCTGAGAGGGGGCAGGTTACGGGTGGGAGTTATTGAGAATTGGAACCTTGGTTTAAGCCCTTTGCTTCTATGCAGGTCTTTGATTAAGACTGGGTGAGAATACTGAGATTATCCAAGGTCGATGGAAACAGCAGGACCGAAGAAGTCTTAGAGCTCACACTGTCTCCTCATGCTCTCAATGGGCGAGTTGATGGCTCTTGCAGGAAGTTCCTGTAATGCCATCAAACCACTTGCGTGGGCAGGGCAGACCCAGAAGTGTAAAGGTGTAAAGGAGGGAATAGCAGAGTTAGGTTACTATAGATGGTAAGGTATGGTTATGGTTCTGCGTCTAGGCTGGGTGTGGGTGGATGATTTGGTGTCCACTCAGGATGAGTGATTTCTCCACAGCCTCGGTGCATTCCTGGCTGGCCCGTCTCCACCAGGACAGATACGCTCAGACATAGTCGAGACTCAGGCTGGGATGCTGACAACCTGAGGTCTCCTCCTGTCTTTCCTAGAAATACTAACATCGCTGCCCTAAGTTGGGGCCTCTTGCTTCCGGACAGTAGACTATCGGCAAGAATGGGATGGGGAAGGGCAGCCAGGAGAAGGGAGAGGGGGCAGGGTAGCCAGAAGCCCATCTCCGTTCTTGGAGTGGTTGTTGAGAAAACAGATTTCTCCAACAGCCTTTTCACCGGAAACAGAAAGACCCAGACGGTGGTGGTGACTCCACAGTGCTTGATTGCCATGGAAACTTAGGTAATTTCTAAAGCACCTTCAAAATCCTCCCTCCCTGTGGCTCTTCTAGGATGTCCTTACAGAGGTGAGCAAGCTTCAGAGGAAAGGAACTTGTTTGGCAAGTTCTTGGCCTCTTGAAACAAGTCATACATCAAAGAAAAACGCTCATTCCTGAAGTAAATGCAGAGACCCCTCCGATGGGGCTTAAAACCTGCTCCTGGGGGCTTCCCTGGTGGCGCAGTGGTTGAGGGTCCGCCTGCCGATGCAGGGGACGCGGGTTCGTGCCCCGGTCCAGGAGGATCCCACATGCCGCGGAGCGGCTGGGCCCGTGAGCCATGGCCACTGAGCCTGCGCATCCGGAGCCTGTGCTCTGCAACGGGAGGGGCCACAACAGTGAGAGGCCCGCGTACCGCAAAAAAACAAAAAAAGCTGCTCCTGGGAAAAACTTAAGAGGGAGGAGCTGGTGGAAGTGAGGAGGAATTGCCTCTCTCCTGCCCTGGGTGCAGAGAGGAGTCTGAGGAAGGGGAAAAGTGGCATCAGAAATAGGCACGCCCAGGGAAGGGGAACAGGGGGTTCCACTCTCAAGAGGCTCCTGTCACCCTCACTCCTTGGACGGCTGGGATGTGCTGTGTGTCCAGGGACTGAAGCCAGGGTACTCGACACCAAGGAAAATGGCCCAGACCAGACACAAGGGCCCCCTGGATAGACTCAGAGGACATCACCAGCAGATGAGTTGGGGTATGTGCACGGGCGCAGGGCCCCAGCTCCCCCTGGGGACCAGAGAGCTGATTTGGAGAGGCAGCCCAGATCAGAGAGCGGGGGTGAGGGAGGGTGGGCAGCCGGCCCCCACAGTGTGCAGTCAAGCACACCCTGGGCCCAGGTCTGCCCCCCACCCCGCCCCTGGACCTCATTGTGGACGATGCCCACTGTGGGCAGAGGTAGAGAGGCGCTTAGCAAGCCTGTACCGATTGCTGTGTACACCATCCGGGGTCTGGTGGTGATGGCCTTGAAGGCCTAGGTGCTGGTGGGGAATGATTCTGGGGAGACCTTAAAGCATTACAGCCCCAGAGGTGTACGTGAATTCTGCTCTCGTGGACGTGCCTCTTCATCCCAATAGAATTTGGGCTTTTGGGACAAATGGGGAGTCACTTGCATTTTACCTCCCGGTATAAAATAATTGGAGAATGAGTGCCTGTGTAGAGCTGTTCTCTCCCTGACATTCTAGAAGTCTCCTGATTTCAAATACACTTAACCTCTTATTAGATTATGTCTCATTCCATGTGCCTTGATTTGGGGTTTGAAAACTACACTCACCCTATCTATTAGAAGCCATCAGAACATCTAGGATGTCCAAGACGTGGCTGTGAGAGACAAGAGCCCATCCCCACGTTAGTAAACCATTAGAATCTGCCCAATGCTTATAATTTACTCAATAAACAGCCGGTTAAGTACCGGCCAAGTACTAGGTAGTCGGAGGATAAAATAAAATAAAACTCGTCGCTGCCTCGGTGTTGCCCACAATCTTAGAGGAGAGTCAGACACCTCGACCAATTAGCGTGATAAATGAGCCGTTTTCCTTTTAATGACTGACACCTTTAAAATGCAAGATATTAAAAACAAAAGAATTTCGTGTCATTTCAGCAGTCGGGAGGATGAGGATGTCTTCAATCTACCTGTCTACCATTCCTGGGGAAGGAAGGTGCTGGTCATCCAGAAAGGATTTTAAAAGGGTCAATTACGATTTAGCTGACAGTTTTTAGTTCACAGAGCTCCAAAGGGGGGGTAAGGGCGTATTTGACCTTCACACCCCCTGAGAAGACAGGTGGAAGAGGCAGGCAGGAAGGTAAGAGCTCACTTTTTGGAGTATCAATGCTGTGTCAATGGTAGATGCTCTTCAAACGGTATTTCCTTTCATCTTCCCAGCAGCCCTTAAGGTCGCCATTACCACCCTGATTTTGTGGATAATGAACTAGACCCAGAGAGCCATGAAACAAGCTTAGAGTCATGCAGTTAAGTAAATGGTGGAGCCTTAATCTAAGGCCTTCAGATTAACCCCCGACCCCTTTCTTCTCTGTTCCTAGAAACTGTGGGAGGAAAGAGAAAAGGGTACTGGGCAAGGCCACCTGGGATGAAGAAGGAGGCGTGAGAACCGAACCAGAAGTCAGATGCAGGCTTACCCACCAGCTTCCGTTAGTATTCGTAGGCCAGAGGGGTCCGCCTCTGCCCCCACCAGCAAGGGGCAGGTAGATGTCTCTTTGGGGCAGGACAGGAGGAAGACAGGCAGAGAAGACACAGAGGGGCCACCTCTCCTACATTAGGTCTAGATGTGTGGAGATCAACCCTGGAGTCAGGTCTGAATCAAAGCTCTACAAACTTAGGCAAATGTAGCCTTTATATACCTCAGTTTCACCAGCTGTAAAATAGTACCTACCTTGTAGGGTTGTCGCGGGAATTAAATAAGCCAAGATGTGTAACATGCTTAGTACCATGCCAGGCACGGAATGAGCACTTACTACATTCTCGTTCATGGGTGCTCGGTTTATCACTGGCTATTCCCTCCTTTGCAGTTCCTAGCTCTTGCTTAGAAAGTTTAAGTACCTTGCCCAAGGTCACATAGTTCCCAGATCAACTCAAATCTATTTAACTCTGAAGACTGGGTTTTTAATCACCAGGCAGCGGTATCTCCCAAATAATAATGAACTTGCTGACATCTTTATGAATCTCAAGCAGCTTCATGACCTGATAGGGTAAGAGACGACCCCACACGGACGTGTCATCGTAGTGGACAAATGGCATTGTTCTCGGGGTGGCAGAGAACATGAGGCTGATTCTGTTCAAGGAGTGTTTCCTAGAGAAATGGGAAAATGAGGACCTTATCTTTCCACATGCTCTGAGACAAAAGACGAAGCTTGCAACTCGTGTAGCAAAAAGAATAATCCTTACTTATTACTTCTGTGGCTCGGCTACCAACCCGCTTCGCCTCTTGAAGCCTGGAATCTGTTCCCACCACGTCACAGAAGCTGCTTGGAGACCTGCTAACTTCCGGCTGCTCACCTGTCCTTGAACCCTCTCTTCCTGAGCTCCCTCAGATTTACCCATCTCCATCTTTCCTGAAACTCTCATCACTTGTCTTCCATGATAATACACTCATGATTTGTGCTTTTCTCTGTGCCCTTCTATTTTCTTTGCTCTTGTCTCCACCTGTAGATATGGTCTTCAGTACTCTTCTTTTTCCCTATAAACATGCCCCCCTTGTCAACAACACCTACCTTCACAGTGATCACTGTCTCTGCACAGATGAGTCTGGAACCTGTGCATGGAACAGTCTTTTCTGAGCTCCAGCCTCATGTTTTTCATTGTTCACTAGACATCTCCCCCTTCTGGAACCTCAAGCATGCCTTGAACTAGGCTTGTCCTTTCTCTACATACATGTGCTTTATGTTTTTTGCATACATACCAAACACCTGGCTTACTCTGGACACCATCCTTTCCCTTCCCCCAATGAAATGAGCTGCGTTTCTTGACTTCCTCAGCACGTGTGTCTGTCAGTTACCCCTGGATCATTTTTCACTTTTCCAGTTTCATCCCACACCTTTCCATCAATTATCAACATCTGCCAATATTCCCTTTGCAATAATCTTTGGGGCCCATTCACTTGTTTCCAACCCCTGAGCACCACGTGGGCCTCTATTACTATTGTAGAGCCCCTAGTGGAACTCTCTGTCCCACCACTTAGTTGCTAACCTCTGAGCCTCTATTTTCTCATCTGTAAAATTGAGATGTTGCTGTAAAGATGAAATAATACATAGGAAAAACATCTAGCCGAGGATAAACATTCCTTAAGTATTCATTTCCCTGCTTTCCACTGAATTCCATCTTTGCACCATACCACCTTTCTAAAATACACTTATTACCACGTCATTTGTCTGATGAGAAACATTCTGTGGTTCCGTATGGTCTGTAAAAGCCCATGTCCCTGGCCTGGAGCTTAATGTCGGCCACAGTCTCATCTTCAGCCGTACATCCTGTGTTCCCTCCCCTTCAGACCGCCTGTCGTTGTCTGCCACCATGCCACCTTTCTCTGCCTGTTGAAGCCCTGTGCTTTCCTCAAGGTTCAATTTATAGTCAATGTCTTCCAGAAACCTTTCTGAATCAGCTTAACTAAAACCAGACTCTTCCTCTGGACTCAGACATCCCTTTGTAACATTTTGATGGTACTTACCTCATTGTGAAGACCTGGGAGAGCAGAAATCTAGATCATTTCCTGCCTCCCCTCTGGGTCAAAGCCTCTGTGGTGGCAGGGGGCCTCCTCCTTGCTGACTTTGCCAGTTGTCATTTTGCTCTTTTTTATTTTTAAACCTTAATATGGGGATTTCCCCGGTGGTCCACTGGTTAAGGCTTTGCAGTTCCACCACAGGGAGTTTGATCCCTGGTCGGGGAACTAAGATCCCACACGCCACGTGATGCGGCCAAAAATTTTTTTCAAAGATTAAAAAAAACAACCTTAATATGGCTTCTGGTAACTTTGATTTATTGGACTTGGGTCCTCTCTGCTAAAGTAAGATCAATTAAAGTCATTACTTTCTTCCTCCAATGATCCTTAAAGTATTTGGAGACAATCCTGTTGCACTTGCTAATTATTTGCTTTACAAACTAAATTCAACTCAGTAAACATTGATTGGGTGCCCACTGTGTGCTAGGCATTGTGCTGGTACCCAGGACACACATGGTCCCTGCCTTAAGGACACCCAGGCAGAGCGATCGGTGCTGTAACAGAGGGGACTGTGGGTGCAGCAGAGAAAGGGAGCGTCTCTCTGCTGGGTATCAGGAGCAGCCTCGCAGGGGAGCTAATGATTGAGGCTAAAGGGAGAATTGAGTAAACTTGCCCGGTTCTTATTGTTGCTCCTTAAAGGCCTTTTAATGTTCATTTATCCAATGAAACTGCTCCTAGACTTGGAGTTGGCCACTCTTCAGAAGAAGCATGCCAAGTCCTTATTTATTCATTCTCGTTTAGGATTTCACATGTCATTAATACATATCCGTTTTTATACATCTCTGTGTAACTAAACTCTATTGTGAATGAGGGAAAAAATCCATTTCATCTTTTATTTTATTTTATTTTATTTTTCCAAAACCCATCTTTAATATTTTACATTATTTGCCAGTGATCCCTGATTTCAAATATTTTCCCCATGTACACTCACTTCATTTTTTTCTTTTTTTTAATTTTTAAATTTTATTTTATTTATTTTTTATATACAGCAGGTTCTTATTAGTCATCAATTTTATACACATCAGTGTATACACGTCAATCCCAATCTCCCAATTCATCACACCACCATTCCCACAACCCCGCGGCTTTCCTGCCTTGGTGTGCATATGTTTGTTCTCTACATCTGTGTCTCAACTTCTGCCCTGAAAACTGGTTCATCTGTACCATTTTTCTAGGTTCCACATAGAAGCGTTAATATACGATATTTCTTTTTCTCTTTCTGACTTACTTCACTCTGTATGACAGTCTCTAGATCCATCCATGTCTCAACAAATGACCCAGTTTCGTTCCTTTTTATGGCTGAGCAATATTCCATTGTATATATGTGCCACATCTTCTTTATCCATTTCATCTGTCGATGGGCATTTAGGTTGCTTCCATGACCTGGCTATTGTAAATAGTGCTGCAATGAACATTGGGGTGCATGTGTCTTTTTGAATTGTGCTTTTCTCTGGGTATATGCCCAGTAGTGGGATTGATGGATCATATGGTAATTCTATTTTTAGTTTTTTAGGGAACCTCCATACTGTTCTCCATAGTGGCTGTATCAATTTACATTCCCACCAACAGTGCAAGAGGGTTCCCTTTTCTCCACACCCTCTCCAGCATTTGCTGTTTGTAGACTTTCTGATGATGCCCATTCTAACTGGTATGAGGTGATACCCCATTGTAGTTTTGAGTTGCATTTCTCTAATAATTAGTGATGTTGAGCAGCTTTTCATGTGCTTCTTGGCCATCTGTATGTCTTTTTTGGAGAAATGTCTATTTAGGTCTTCTGCCCATTTTTTGACTGGGTTGTTTTTTCTTGACATAGAGCTGCATGAACTGTTTGTATATATTGGAGATTAATCAATCCTTTGTCCGTTGATTCGTTTGCAAATATTTTCTCCCATTCTAAGGGTTGTCTTTTCGTCTTGTTTATGGTTTCCTTTGCTGTGCAAAAGCTTTGAAGTTTCATTAGGTCCCATTTGTTTATTTTTGTTTTTATTTCCATTACTCTAGAAGGTGGATCAAAAAAAATCTTGCTGTGATTTATGTCAGAGTGTTCTTCCTATGTTTTCCTCTAAGAGTTTTATAGTCTCCGGTCTTATAGTTAGCTCTCTAATCCATTTTGAGTTTATTTTTGGGTATGGGGTTAGGGAGTGTTCTAATTGCATTTTTATACATGTAGCTGCCCAGTTTTCCCAGCACCACTTATTGAACAGACTGTCTTTTCTCCATTGTATATCCTTGCCTCCTTCGTCAAAGATTAGTTGACCATAGGTGTGTGGGTTTATCTCTAAGATTTCTATCTTCTTCCATTGATTTATGTTTCTGTTTTTGTGCCAGTACCATATTGTCTTGATTACTGTAGCTTTGTAGTATAGTCTGAAGTCAGGGAGTCTGATTCCTCCAGCTCTGCTTTTTTCTCTCAAGACTGCTTTGGCTATTCGGGGTCTTTTGTGTCTCCATACAAATTTTAAGATTTTTTATTCTAGTTCTGTAAAAAATGCCATTGGTAATTTAATAGGGATTGCATTGAATCTGTAGATTGCTTTGGGTAATATAGTTTCACAATATTGATTCTTCCAATCCAAAAACATGGTATATCTCAACATCTGTTGGTATCATCTTTAATTTCTTTCATCGCTGTCTTATAGTTTTCTGCATACAGGTTTTTGTCTCCCTAGGTAGGTTTATTCCTAGGTATTTTATTCTTTTTGTTTCAACGGTAAATGGGAGTGTTTCCTTAATTTCTCTTTCAGATTTTTCATCATTAGTGTATAGGAATGCAAGAGATTTCTGTGCATTAATTTTGTATCCTGCAACTTTACCAAATTCATTGATTAGCTCTAATAGTCTTCTGGTGGCATTTTTAGGATTCTCTATGTATAGTATCATGTCATCAACAAACAGTGGCAGTTTTACTTCTTCTTTTCCAATTTATATTCCTTTTATTTCTTTTTCTTCTCTGATTCTCATGGCTAGGACTTCCAAAACTATGTTGAATAATAGTGGTGAGAGTGGACATCCTTGTCTTTTTCCTGATCTTAGAGGAAATGCTTTCAGTTTTTCACCATTGAGGATGTTGTTTGTTGTGGGTTTGTCGTATATGGCCTTTATTATGTTGAGGTAGTTTCCCTCTATGCCCACTTTTTGGAGAGTTTTTATCATAAACGGGTGTTGGATTTTGTCAAAAGCTTTTTCTACATCTATTGAGATGATCATATGGTTTTCATCCTTCAATCTGTTAATATGGTGTATCACATTGATTGATGCGTATATTGAAGAATCCTTGCATCCCTATGATAAATCCCACTTGATCATGGTGTATGATCCTTTTAATGTGTTGTTGGATTCTGTTTGCTAGTATTTTGTTGAGGTTTTTGCATCTATATTCGTCAGTGATATTGGTCTGTAATTTTCTTTTTTGGGAGTATCTTTGTCTGGTTTTGGTATCAGGGTGATGGTGGCCTCATAGAATGAGTTTGGGAGTGTTCCTTTGCAGTTTTTTGGAAGAGTTTGAGAAGGATGGGTGTTAGCTCTTCTCTAAATGTTTGACAGAATTTACCTGTGAAGCCATCTGGTCCTGGACTTTTGTTTGCTGGAAGATTTTTAATCACAGTTTCAATTTCATTACTTGTGATTGGTCTGTTCATATTTTCTAATTCTTCCTGGTTCAGTCTTGGAAGTTTCCACCTTTCTATGAATTTGTCCATTTCTTGCAGGTTGTCCATTTGATTGGCATAGAGTTGCTTGTCGTTGTCTCTTAGGATGCTTTGTATTTCTGTGGTGTCTGTTGTAACGTCTCCTTTTTCACTTCTAATTTTATTGATTTGAGTCCTCTCCCTCTTTTTCTTGATGAGTCTGGCTAATGGTTTATCAGTTTTGTTTATCTTCTCAAAGAACCAGCTTTCAGTTTTATTGTTCTTTGCTATTGTTTTCTTTGTTTCTATTTCATTTATTTCTGCTCTGATCTTTATGATTTCTTTCCTTCTGCTAACTTTGGGTTTTGTTTGTTCTTCTTTCTCTAGTTCCTTTAAGTGTAAGGTTAGATTGTTCATTTGAGATGTTTCTTGTTTCTTGAGGTAGGCTTGTATAGCTATAAACTTCCCTCTCAGAACTGCTTTTGCTGTTTTGGATCGTTGTGTTTTCATTGTCATTTGTCTCTAGGTATTTTTTGATTTCCTCTTTGATTTCTTCAGTGATCTCTTGGTTATTTAGTAATGTATTGTTTAGCCTCCATGTGTTTGTGTTTTTTACGTTTTTTTCCCTGTAACTCATTTCTAATCTCATAGCGTTGTGGTCAGAAAAAGATGCTTGATATGATTTCAATTTTCTTAAATTTACTGAGGCTTGATTTGTGGCCCAAATTGTGATCTATCCTGGAGAATGTTCCATGCACACTTGAGAAGAAAGTGTAATCTGCTGTTTTTCGATGGAATGTCCTATAAATATAAATTAAATCTATCTGGTCTATTGTGTCATTTAAAGCTTCTGTTTCCTTATTTTTTTTTCATTTTGGATGATCTGTCCGTCGGTGTAAGTGAGGTGTTAAAGTCCCCCACTATTATTGTGTTACTGTTGATTTCCTCTTTTATAGCTGTTAGCAGTTGCCTTATGTATTGAGGTGCTCCTATGTTGGGTGCATATATATTTATAATTGTTATATCTTCTTTTTGGATTGATCCCTTGATCATTATGTAGTGTCCTTCCTTGTCTCTTTTAACATTCTTTATTTTAAAGTCTATTTTATCTGATGTGAGTATGGCTACTCCAGCTTTCTTTTGATTTCCATTTCAATGGAATATCTTTTTCCATCCCCTCACTTTCAGTCTGTATGTGTCCCTAGGTCTGAAGTGGGTCTCATGTAGACAGCGTATATATGGTTCTTGTTTTTGTATCCATTCAGCAAGCCTGTGTCTTTTGGTTGGAGCATTTAATCCATTCACGTTTAAGGTAATTGTCGATATTTATGTTCCTATGACCATTTTCTTAATTGTTTTGGGTTTGTTTTTGCAGGTCCTTTTCTTCTGTTGTGTTTCCCACTTAGAGAAGTTCCTTTAGCATTTGTTGTAGAGCTGGTTTGGTGGTGCTGAATTCTCTTAGCTTTTGCTTGTCTGTAAAGCTTTTGATCTTCCATCGAATCTGAATGAGATCCTTGCCGGGTAGAGCAATATTGGTTGTAGGTACTTCCCTTTCATCACTTTAAGTATCTCATACCACTCCCTCTGGCTTGTGGAGTTTCTGCTGAGAAATCAGCTGTTAACCTTATGGGAGTTCCCTTGTATGTCATTTGTCATTTTTCCCTTGCTGCTTTCAATAATTTTTCTTTGTCTTTAATTTTTGCCAATTTGATTACTATGTGGCTCAGTGTGTTTCTCCTTAGGTTTATCCTGTATGGGACTCTCTGTGCTTCCTGGACTTGGGTGGCTATTTCCTTCCCCATGTTAGGGACGTTTTTGACTATAATCTCTTTAAATGTTTTCTCTGGTCCTTTCTCTCTCTCCTCTCCTCCTGGGACCCCTATAATGCGAATGTTGTTACGTTTAATGTTGTCCCAGAGGTCTCTTATGCTCTCTTCATTTCTTTTCATTCTTTTTTCTTTATTCCGTTCTGCAGCAGTGAATTCCACCATTCTGTCTTCCAGGTCACTTATCCGTTCTTCTGCCTCAGTTATTCTGCTATTGATTCCTTCTAGTGTATTTTTCATTTCAGTTATTGTATTGTTCATCTCTGTTTGTTTGTTCTTTAATTCTTCTAGGTGTTTGTTAAACATTTCTTGCATCTTCTCCATCTTTGCCTCCATTGTTTTTCTGAGGTCCTGGATCATCTTCACTATCATTATTCTGAATTCTTTTTCTGGAAGGTTGCCTATCTCCACTTCATTTAGTTGTTTTTCTGGGGTTTTATCTTGTTCCTTCATCTGGTACATAGCCCTCAGCCTTTTCATCTTGTCTGTCTTTCTGTGAATGTGGTTTTTGTTCCACAGGCTGCAGGATTGTAGTTCTTCCTGTTTCTGCCGTCTGCCCTCTCCCCTTTCACCTTAAAAAAAAAAAAAATGCTTAAGGAGCTTTGTGTCAAGTTAAATGTAAATTTAGTATGATATTTGACCCCATAATTTTGGCCCTGGGGAGGAAGAAATGCCAATAGCTGTGTCCTTCCTACTGCCCATGTAACAAAACCTAGGAATCCCTTAAACATTCCACCACACTCCCAGGCTACAGTTTATTTTAAATGATAATTAATTAAAATATCCCTTCCAATTCAGCTCTCAACATTTTCAGACAAGTTGTACTGAAATCACATTTCCAGGAAGCCTCTGGGTCACAGCTCTTTAGGGTCCCTGAGTTAGCACAGCCAAGGGAAATCGGATGGCATTTTCTCTTTATCTCAGCATCCCATCTGGGCCCATAAAGTAGGAAACGTCTCTCCTCTCTTTAGAAGGGTACCAAGTCTACCTTTTAAGGCCCTACTTCTTTTTTTTTTTTAATTTATTTTTATTTATTTATTTTTAATTTTAATTTTTTTTAATTTATTTATTTTTGACTGTGTTGGGTCTTCATTGCTGTGCACAGGCTTTCTCTAGTTGCAGCGGGCGGGGGCCACTCTTCGTTGCGGTGCACAGGCTTCTCATTGTGGTGGCCTCTTGTTTCAGAACACGGGTTCTAGGCGCATGGACCTCAGTAGTTGTGGCATGCAGGCTCAGCTGTTGTGGCTCTCCGCTCTAGGGCACAGGCTCTAGCAGCTGTGGTGCACAGGCTCAGTTGCTCCGCGGCATGTGGGATCTTCCCAGACCAGCGCTTGAACCTGTGTCGCCTGCATTGGCATGCAGATTCTTAACCACTGTGCCACCAGGGAAGCCCTAAGGCCCTGCTTCTACAGGAGTAGAGGTGACTGACTTCTCCGATTGGTGAGGTTGCCAGAGGAGGCCAAGACTGGGGAGCCCAGCAACATCTGGGTCTTCTGCCCGTGCTTTGCTCCTCCGGGTGGCCAGTATTCCCAGGGTCAAGGCTCAGGCCAGCATCAGGAGGCCAGGTTGGAGGCCTATTTCCCTTTCTTCTTCTGGCCCACCAGTGTGAGTCACTTCTGGGTGAGTGTATCTGCCCTGCAGGCCCAAACATTCCCTTGGGGAAACCATCCTAAAATGTCAGCCTTGCGGGGCAAGTGTTACTCAGCTTGATTGTGGCCAGGGGCCAAGCCACAGTTGCCACACTTACCTCAACAGTAAGAAAGCTGGTATTTCCCATCCTGTCTACCTCCTTTCTGGGACTCTCTTCTCATCAGAGTTTGAATTCAGAAAGTGAAGAGCAGTGAATAGTGATCATTCCCTAAATCTCCCAGACAAAAGTGGAGCTAAAAGGATTGTTAGGTGGAGGCCCACTGACGAGCCAGGAGCATTGTGGGGAGGAGCCCTCTGATGGGCTGCGGTCCGTACCGAGCTCCTTTGGGTCTTCTGACCAGCAGCTTACTCTGCCCACTGGGGTTGGTGTCTGACCTCCTGGGAAGCTAAACTAACTGCCTTACTGTAAGAGAGTTAATGCTCTGATCTTGAGTCCTTTCCTTCCTCAGCCACACCATCCTGCTCCTCATAGGAAACTCATGTCCCTCTACAGGAAGCCACCCTTTTACCCAACACAAATAGGAATGAAGTTACGTACGGTTGTGATAGGGTTTCCTAGTTCTCTGGAGAATTCAGCAATGAGATTTTATTAACTGAGCCTTGAGTCTGAGGGGCACCCAGAACCTCCTCAGGACCACGTTTGATAACAATCTTCTCCCGATCTCACCATCTAGTGAATAAATTTTTTTTTTTTTTGGCGGTATGTGGGCCTCTCACTGTTGTGGCCTCTCCCGTTGCGGAGCACAGGCTCCGGACGCGCAGGCTCAGCAGCCATGGCTCACGGACCCAGCCGCTCCGCGGCATGTGGGATCTTCCCAGACCGGGGCACGAACCCTCATCCCCTGCATCGGCAGGCGGACTCTCAACCACTGCGCCACCAGGGAAGCCCAGTAAATCTTACTTAAACACCACTGGGTATAGGGCCCTATTGGGGAAAAGAGCTTCTCTGCTTACATTGCTTACAGTCCAGCTCTAGAGATAATACGCGTGCACGTGAAATAACTGGAATGAGAGAAAACAAGTGGCGAAAACATGGATTTGAATCCTGGCTCCAGTACAGAGCAGCTGGTGATCTTGGGCAGTTTACTTAACCTCTCTGTGTCTTTCCCCATCTAAATCTCATAAGGTTGCTTTGAGGATTCAAAGAACTACCATTTTATTGGTAAAGCATTTGGAACAATGCCTATCCTATTAAAAATAGTATATATAAGCGCTTGATCCATCTAAATCCATATATGTGTCCAGTGACCCAGTGGTGAGGTGACAGCACGCCAGAATCACTTGGGTCCAGGTTCTCATCTCAAAGGCCAGGCCAAGCTGACGAATGTGCCAGGCATATGGAAACATAAACCAAACCAGGTGGTAGACTCTCCTGATCTTCTGGCTACCACCCCAAGCGTCTTCCTCTGCTAATGAACGTGGCATTGGCTTGGATCACATAGGGCAGAAGCCAGAGAGATTTCTTACAGGAGCCAAGTTCTTCCAGACACTTAAACAGCTGGGTCCCAACCTTCCGTGTTTCAAATCAGGGCAGTTTTGAGCTGAGCCTCCTAGGCACGTTGATGGCAAATAATGACATTTAATGGTCCCATGCACCAGCCCTTCTGTGCGTGTCAGGAGGTGAGAAGCAGTATCTTCTCTCCAGGCAACTCACGTCTGACGAAATAACTGACAGCAAGTCCTAGAACAATTCAGAGAGAATGGTACCTTTTTGTCCCAGTACCTAGAGTCACAGGATCATTTAATTGGAAGGATCTCAGAGATCTGGTCCTACCCCCTGTATTTCATGGTTGATCATAGCCAAGAGAGATGAGGTGGTTTATCCACTTAATGGGAAAGAATGGGACCAGAACCTGGATTTTCTGATTCTTGGTGGAGTTGTCTCTCCACTAAGCCACATCCCCATTGGTAGCAGCTCTCCTCCCAGGAAGCTGTTGCAGGCTGACTTGGTGGACCTCTGGGCGGGCCAGGAGAGCCTTATGATGACCAAGACAGGAGTTCAAACATAATGATAGATTTATTTGTATTGGGCTTCATGCTGGCTTTGGGGGGTGGGGGTGGCATTGGTGACGTGGCTTTCTCTGCAAAATCCTTGTATCTACTTAGGAAGATGAATGTTAGACCAAACAGAGAGCTGTAGTATCTGAGATGGTCTGCAGGAGGTTTTGTATGACTTCAAACCTTGTCCCTAGCAAGAAACCCAGGGCAAGATTGCCCTCTGCCCTAAAGGTTCTCAAAGTTTGCTCCATGGACCCTTGTCCACCAGAAAGTGCTGGCCTAGAAAGAGAAGGAGAGAAAAGAGAAGCCGGGGCAGGAATATGGCATGCTCTAAGTGGCCTTACGCTTGGAAGCTCGCTCTTCACAGCTTCAGAACGTTCCTTTCTACACAGCTGTAGATGCCACACTTGGTCTAGTTAAGAAGCCAGTTGGATCCACTAACTCTCAGCTCTGAACCAAGGCCCAGATGGATAGAAAACTGCAAAAGTTCGCATTGAGAAAAATGTGATGCTGCAGTCTTGATTCATTTCCTCTCTAGAACTTTCCTGCCCTATTTGGAAAGGTCTTAGCTCACCACAGACCACCAGGCTCAGATGTTCCCAACTCTTCATTCCCTGAAATATCCAAGACCAGGTGGGCAAGAGTGGAGTGGGCCAGTGGTTGCTTCCCCTGGGGTGTATTGTGTTTTAATGGGGCCAGTGGAGGCAAGTGTGATGTGTAGTTCTCATGTGTTTCCACAATCAAATAGTTTGAGGCTTTACAGCGAAATCAAATATTTGCTCTGTTCCTTATACTTTGGGACCTTCAGCAAATTATTTAATTTGGGATTATGATGTGAATTATATAATTTATATGATGTGTGTGTATATATATATTAATGCATATACATAGATGATTTACGTAAATGTATGTAATCTCACGGCAACCTTGACGTACAGAAGAGACAGAAACTGAGGCTTGGCTTGAGTCAAATGCCTCTGCTTGAATTAATCCTTGTGGTCACAGAATGGCTTTCCTGGGAGAAAGAATGGTGGTGGTGCTGTAACAAAAGAAGAAAGAAGGGAAAGTGTATTGTGTAGACCAAAAACAAAACAAAACATTATAAAGCAGAAACTAACACACCATTCTAAAGCAATTATACCCCAATAAAGATGTTAAACAAAACAAAACAAAACAAAAAAATTGTTCTCACAGTCCACTAGGCAATAGGTGTTTAATAAATGAATTTTATAATAATTTACTAAATGCCGCCTCTACCTTCCAGGGGAATCACGGTCAGAGCCTCTACAGCACTTATAAAAGGTCCCCAACTCATGTCACCTAGCTATTCCCAACCCTTCTCTTAGAGCTGCTTCCTTTTACCCATCCCAGTTGAGCCACAGGCTTCTTTGCAAACCCAGCAATGTCATGATGTAACTAACCCCCACTGGATGCTGCAACCTGAGCCCAAAGATAGGTTCCCTTACTAAGGAGGGTCTCAGAGGTGTATTCTGAGATCTTCCAAATTCCATGGTTGGAGTGCCAACAAAGCCCACAGAACGAAGGGTCCTGAGGGAGCACTGTCTCTGGTCCCTGCTGAGAGCAAGTTCTTCTTGGTTTGGTACTTGCCCTGCGACGGGGCCGGGAGAGAATGGAGCGGGTGATGGAGGTGAAAAGCAACAAGCACAATTTTTCTCGTCCTCTGGAACAATTTGTCTTCACCCTCGCTTAAAGCTTTCCATTTCTAATATCATCCCTTACGTATAGAAAGCAATCTTAACTTCTCTCAGCCTTTTCACACTCATTATTATCGCTCTTCAAAATAATCCTGCGGAGAGGGTATTATTCTGATGCTGAATTTCCCTAAAAATAAAAATGCTTCCTGAAATCCAGGGCACCCATTGAAACACAAGGTAGGTAGGCATGTACCTGTGTGGGCACACGCGTGAACGCACACACACGCACGCAAAAACACCTCAGCAACCGCAAAGCGATTTAGGAGAAAGGAGGGTGGGAGGGCCAGCCATGATATCGCCTTCATTCCCTTCTGGGTTTCAAAGCCCATATTTTCATTTAAAAGCTCCACAGCCCAGAAATCCATTTCCTCCAGTGATATTGATTTACTGGGCAGTGCTGTATCTAATATGAAAGGAGACACCACTACCGTAACCAATTCTGGAGAAAATTACAGTCTAGCTGAACACAAACTAAAACAGAGAACAAGAGAAGGTTCCTATAGCTCATTGTGAGATTGCCTGTTCCAGACCAGAAAAGTTTTAGGGCTTCTGAAAAAAAATGTGGATTATCTGGTGCTGGGCACACTCAGAGAAGACTTCTTGGGCCATTCGGGGCTTGGACTGGGCCATAAAGGTTAACTGCCAGGATAGCTGCAGGGACCCTGTGTAGACTGGGTAAAGGATGGAAACGGCAGAGTCCAGTTAAGGAGACTGGACAGTGGCGCTTCGACCTTAGTAAATTCCCGTGACAACATTTGAACCCACTGATGCTCTCTTCCATTGGCTCAGCCCTTTAGGTGTTTCCCCGAGTTTGAAAAGGCTCAGTCTTGGGTGTAGAGGTCACCAGGGCCAGTGATCTTGTGATCAAATCTAACATACACCCAGAAGAATAAGTATCGTGATGGGGCTTGAGGGGGAGTGAGCGTAGATGCGTTGATGAGACGGAGAAAAATCCGCACGACGCCCGGCAGCTACGTTTTGTACGGCTGTGTTCAGATGCCTGTTTTAGTTACCGGTAGCCATAAAGTCTGGAAACAGGGCCTTATTTTATCATGTATTGTAACGTTCTGTTAATAAGCCAGTCATCATATATCCACCTGTTGTATCAGATTGCATTGGCTGCCAAAACAAAATACGACACACTGGGCGGCTTAAACAAGAGAAATTCATTTTCTCACAGTGCTGGAAGTCCAAGATGAAGGTGTCATCAGGGTTGCTTCCTCTGAGGCCTCTCTCGCAGCCTTGCAGATGGCCTCCCTCTTGCTGCCTTTTCATGTGGTCTTTCCTCTGTGCGTGCAGCTGTCTCATATCTCTTTGTATGTCCTAATCTCCTCTTCTTACAAAGACACCAGTCACATTGGATTAGGGCCCACCCTAAGAGCCTCATTTTCACTTAATTAGCTCTCTAACAGCCCTATCTCCAAATACAGTCACATTCTGAAATATTGGGGGATTAGGGCTTCAATTTAGGAATTTTGTGAGGAGATATGGAAAACCAAGGGATGAGACTCCATGTTCTATGATAGGAACGCAGAGGTTTTTTCTTTAGTCAATGCCAACCTATTTGAACCAGCCAGTCCCTTTTGTCGCTTGAGTTGAGGATGTGGCATTACTGTGGCATAATCATGCCCGGACGTAGACCAGCCTTGCAGTGTGCAGACACAGACTCGGGGATACAAAAGCCGCTTGCCTTGGGGGTGAGGTGGCGTTTATGCAATGACTGCCTAGAGCATCTGCAGAGTTTGCAGAATGATGGATGGTTTTGTCTTAGCTCAGGGCCCCATCCCCTGCAGTGTGTTCTCCCCCAGAGCCTGTCACCACCCCCTGCCTCATCCCAGTGAACCCCTAAGGCACCTTGGCTGTAAAGCCCCACGTGACCTGCCTGCTGGCTGCCGCTGATGCAATGGTGTATAATTCAACAGTAATTTATATTCCGTGCAGGTCTGAGCGAAGCTATAAAGTGCTATCAAGAGCTAAATGCTGCTGAGGCATTTAATCTAAGCAAAGGAAGGGCTTGTATACATCAGCTTCCTGGGATGCATACCACTGTTAAAGGAGGAGGGATCCTTTTTCTGCTTGCCGATTTGCTTCTTTACGGTTTTAAAGATCAGAGGGGGCGCAAGGGAGAGAGTCTTAGAGAGAGGACTGGGCTGCTTCCTGACCTCCCTGACACACACGTCCACCAGGGCACTTCTGCAGAGACAGCTCTGCAACGACCTGTGGGGCTGGGGTCAGGACAGAGGCCCTCTGGCCACCATAGCAACAAGGCACCACGTGAGGGTCAGGGATAAGCAGGCGTCACTCCTTATTCCCAAGAGCAGAAAATGTCACACAGATGGATTTCTGGCCCTGGAAAGCTGCAGAAATTATACTCCAGTGAAGTTTTGGGTACAACCTGGTCACAGAAGGAATAGCTATTTGGGAAAATGCCTCTGCACACAATATGTGACCGCCCTGGATTCCCGTGAGAACCTTCTCGAGGCCCTTGGTTTCCTAGGCAATGAATTAGTAAGAGCCCTTCGCTGCCATGCCTGAGGCCACAGTTTTGATGCTGTTTCTCCACAGGATCCGTGGCTGCGGTGTTACTGCGTGGCTTCTCCAACAGTCCCTGAAAGAAGTGGAGACGTGTTCTCCCCTCCCCTCCTGTGGGTGCTAAAGCAGCAGCCACGCGGGAGGCCCCATCTCGCCCGCCTTACGTACCTGCAGTCACTGCTCGGAAGCGGGCTGAGCAGAGGTTAACGCCAAAACTCTGAATATCAGCTTAAACATATCTTGGTAATCAACCTACCAGGTGGTACTGGGATAGAACCATTTGGGGTTGCAGAGTGAGTGCTCCCTGGTGACACTTCAAGGTTGCAGAAGAATTAACTACCCCAAAACAGTGCTCTCCTGGCTAGGCATTTCTTAGCATGGCAACAGACCCAGGGATCCAAGTTTCTGCGCTTCCACTGGGTTAAGGCTTTAGGTTGTCTGTAACGTACAAGCGAGGATTCATTTCTGTAGTCATTGCAGTGTCACCGATTGGCCCCAGAGTGCAGGGCAGGAGGGAACGTGTAGGAAGGGTGACCAATGTGTACTCCTTAGCCCACATCTTTCTAGTTTTAGGACCAAAAGTCACACTTACCAGGGACACACCCTCTACCCTCACCAGCTCCCAGGCAAACTGGGATGCTTGATCACCCTTCTAGGGAAGGAAGAAAGAAAACAAAAGTCAGAAACTGAAGGGAATTGGAGATTATGGGGGAAGCAGTGGAAATCCTGTGTGTAGCCAGGGAGTACCTCAAACATACCGTGTCCCTGGGGATGGGGACGCAGAATTACATAACATGTGATAGCACACACTATCATACAATCCTATGAAGCGCTCATGTTCTGGTGGTAGTTCAAATCAGAGGAGAGGGTGAAGTGGCCAGAAAGAGTATGGAATGTGGTTTCAGAGGAAGACTGACAAGCCCCAAGTCTGAAAAGACAAAGGAGGAGACAGACAGGGACATCTAGGGAGGGGGACCAAGCCTGGATCAAGGGGCAGCTTGGAAACTCAGGGAAGAGATAGCCAAGCAGGAGGAAGTTGTCAGACAGCCCAGAAACTAAAAGTGGGGAGAAAACTAGAATCTAATATCGGCACCAGAGAAACGTTAATTAGAAACGGCAGCAATGCGAGGAGCTTGGTGAGGGGGCTGTATTTGGCGCTGGGACAAGAAGTCGGCCGGCTGGGCATGGAAACCCTTCTCTCGGTCTCACCCTCACTCAAGCCTCAGTGGTGCCTGGAGCGGAGGGGTGGGGGGCGGCTGGTGGGCGTGCGGCCAGTGATCCCAGAACCCCACTCAGCCCTCGCCCCTTCCAGCTAGGCGCTGACGGGACACTCAGACACCGGTGACTGGGGCTGGCCCATGGGTTGCCAGGTGACATCATGGGTTTGATTCCTGAAAGAGCTCCAGGTGGGGTTGGTCATCCAAGGAAGCAGGTGCTGTGTTGGAATCAAAAGGAAGCATTTATGTTTGCAGAGTGCGTTCCACTCCTTGGCCATGCCTTCCCGCTCACAGGTGGAGTTTGCAAATGGGGACACCAGAGGGTTCTGGACGACACTGTTCCCTCTGTGCCAGTGGGTCTTGTTAGCACTGGCTCTCAGGCTGCGGGCACATGGGGTGGTGTGGTCTCATCTAACTGGACTTCCTGAGCTGAGAGTCCTGGCACGGAAAGGGTAACTAGGTGTCATTTCTCCTTGCAACCTGCTGCAACTGACTAGTTGCGGCTGGCTGCTGGGGAGGGCTGGGCTCAGTCGGAGTCTGAGGCCAGCAGGAATAAGGGTTGAGATTGATTAGCTATTTCGGCCAAAGGCATGGACTTGAAACTAATAGAAGAGCCATTGCACTTTGCTGTCCAGAGCTTTACAGTTCCTGCAATGACAGGCCTTACGGTCCCCTTGTGAATGGACAAGGCTGGTGCTTTTCAAAAATGTTTAGATCAAGTGAAAGTTCACGTGGAAACAGATCAAAGCAGGGCTCTTCTGGCCACAGAGAGGAGGGAGGGCTGGGAGGCTCTTTTACTCCCTCTTCCTTTCCCAGTGGCAGCTCCTGAGGCACCTCCATGGAACAGGGTTTGAAAACCACTGGAGGAGGGACTGCTTTAGGAGAGGGTCAGGAAGGGTCTCTGAGAGGATGGCATTTGAATTGAGATCCCAGAAGATCTCAAGAAGAAGGCCATTCTTCTTAGCTAGAGTACAGGGAGTATGGGGGTCAAGGTGAGAAATGAGGTCAGATCGGTAGGAAGCGTCCACTCAGGTAAGCCCATACAGGCAGGGTAAGGAAGGTGGGATTTAAATTTGTTTAAATGTCACTGGAAGAAGGCAGGGAACCAATGATCTGTTACTAGAGGTTCTGTGGGAGATGATGGAAGCCTGACCAGGATGGCAGTGGTGAGCGTTTCAGTAGTTAGAGGCACGATGGGAGTGGGATGTGGACATGCCTTCTCGACTCAGACTTAGAGACCTAGGACACTGGGGCACTGGGGTTGAAGGAGGGATGCTCTCCAGGCCAGGTGCGGACCCCCTTCTCTTTATTGCCTGCGGACACCCTGCTTCCTCTGGGAAACCTTCCCTGGCCCGGCATAGTTGTCTCTTACCATTTACCTCTGGGTATTAGCCCTTCTTTTCCTAAACATGGCGAGATATAGGAGCCACCTTAGAGCTGTCTGCTCCAGCGCCCTGATTTTACAGATGAGGGGACCAAAGATTCAGAGCTGATACTAAACTCAGGTCTCTTAATCCCCAGTCTGGTGCTATTTTCACTTCATCCTCAGCTTTTCAGTTATATCTGTCTCATATCCCCAGCGAGATTATAAGATTTTTTTTCATCTTTTATTTTAGACTTTATTAAAAATTCTTAAGAACAGTGATCCTATCTTATTCTCCTTTTTATCCCCCTAGCATCTAGCATAATGCTTGACACAAACACAGAAGTTCAACAGATATTTGCTGATTGGCCGTTGGGTACACCGTGGAGCCGGCGGCCACAGGAAGGTCCCCTTCCGCCTGCCCCATTGCAGTTAACCTGCCTCCCCAGACCTGACGTCACTTAGGTCTGACAGCCGCGCCACAGGAATGTCCCCTTCCGCCTGCCCCATTGCAGTTAACCTGCCTCCCCAGACCTGACGTCACTTAGGTCCGACAGCCGCGCTGCTGCTGTCCCTACTTGCCTAGCCAGTGTTACAGCCAGTTCTGGCCACGCAGCAGAGCCTTGCTCCAAAGGGAAGGGCTTGGGTAGTTCATTTCACTTAATTGCTAACTGTGACTACAGTTAGTCTGGGAGCCTGACTGGAGTGAGGCTCAAATCCCAAGCCATGGGGGGGAATTACTGAGAAGATGTGACCACGCATTATTACGTTTGCCTTTCTGGATCCTCACTCACCAATCGATAAGTGCTCCCGAGAAATAAAATGACCCAGGCCACGACCTGTTCCTTGAGGGGAGAGGAGAGCCTTATACTTGCCCAAAGGACCACTGTACTTCTGGGTGAACGGAAGGAGGCTGCAATCCCCGTGCTGTAATATCTATTACCGCCCTTTAATTGAGGATGTTTTCTAGCAGAAACATTTAGAATCTCTATTAGTTCCCCAGAGAACCCCTCAGAGTTGGTGGTGGTAGGGGGAGTTCTGCACCCCACCCTTCCCGGTTGGTCACCAGTCCACAGGTCTGAGAGCTGGGCTCATCACCTGAGACAGAAAGCTGGGTCAGGTAGGGTCCTTGCGTGCCTGTGCCCCTCGTCCCCCCACACTCCGGTACTCCTGCCGTGTGTATTTCCAGTTATTAATGCACGTTTCCAAACTTGAATTTATAAGTGCAGAAGTACATAAAAATATAAATCCTTGCTCCGAACGGAAAACAGGCGTGTCTGTGGTAGCTGACAGAAGCTGCTTCAACTCCTCTCTCTCTGTCACAACGGGCTTTCCTGACATGTTGTACAGATGACCTGCGTAACGCGCCGTCTTAAGTGAGAGCCCTCAGAGTTTTTTCCCATCTACGGGAATATTGACGGGAGCTAACAAACTACAGAAATCTTTAAAGGTTCCAGAGTCACAGAACAACTGACAGGAAGTGGAGGCAGGAAGATATCCCAACTAACCCTATTAACATGACAACAAGATGGATGTTACCAACAAGCTGGGCCACTTCCAATTGGTAGCTAATTAAGTCCATATGGTAATTAAGTAATTAGGTCTTGATTTATCAACCACATCTTTGTGTCCTGTCTGCTCTGCTTGCAGAACACCCTTAAAATAGTGTCTGTCAAGCTTTTTCAGCTACTGGTAACTTGGGAAGATCAAAACTTCCTTGAGATCGACCTTCTCTCCCGGGAACAAGTCACTGTGCACCATTTGATGAGAAGAAACGTCTCCATTTTTAAAAGTATCCTATGTGGATACAGTTTATAGAGAGCCCTTGGGTGACCTCAGTCCCATCCAGAGCTTCAATCTATAAGATGATGACTCAGTCCACATCTCTAGCTCAGAAATTACTACCAGGCTCCAGACCCACGGTGCCAAGTGCCTTAACATCCCAAGGGCAGCTCAGATTTGAACTCAGCACGCGTGCACACGTGTGCGCGCGCTCTCTCCCTCTTCCTGTCCTAAATCTAAATTTTAGTAGATGACGTCATCGCACACTCAGGTTTCTGAACCAGAAATTGAAAGCGTACTTGAGGCACGAGCAGGCCAGCTCTCGTTTGTTGGAGTTCGGAGTCTTTGAAACTGGTGTCCATACGAAGCTGTCTTCAGTTCAGTGATGGCCGAGCCATCACGCTGTCCTTGGCCAGGGTCCCACCGGCTGCCTCCTTCCCTGGGGCCCCCCCTCTGCTTCTTCCCTCACCTGAATCTGTGCCTCAAGGTTATACAAAGAACCTCTGCCCTAACACAGGGTCTCACCAAGAAATCATCTGAGGAACTTTTAAAAAGGAGAGATTCCGTCCTCTCCCTAAGATTCCGATTAAGAAAGTCTGAAAAAAAAAAAAAAAAAAGAAAGTCTGGGATGAGACCTAATCCACCCTGGGTGCCGTCTTAGAATTCCGTCTGAACCCCAGGGCACAGCAGGAGAGACTCGGGGTGCTTTGTAACCCCCCACTGTTTTCCCAGGTAATGATGGTACCATATCTGTTTGTACACGATGACTGTCGCTGCACGCACATGCACAAGCATGTACACGCACACACGTGCACACACACACATGCACACATATGTACACCTACATGCTTCCCACCCACACAATTTTATTTATGCGGCACCTGTGCCCAGGTCACCCCTGACTCGCTGCTTTCCATTGCCTCTACCAGCTATCATTCACTAACATTCATTCAGCCCTGCCCTGCTCCCTCCTCGCCAGACCCCTCCTTCCTTCTCCCCTTGACTACAGCTCCTAACTGGTCTCCTGCCTCTGGACCGCCCTCTGCTCTGCTCCTGAATTAGTGGTCTTTGGAAACACAGATCACAGCCCCTGAAGTGCCTGGACCCCTGCAGTACTATCGACCCCACCCAGCCTTTTCCAGACTTTACTTCTTCAGGCCATTGCTCTCCTATCTGCAGTGACAGAGGAAACATTAGACACAGCAAATATCGAGAAAAGGTCTTAAACTCATTTTAGGTACATCAAATATCTGTTGGCTAAAAGTGGACTTATAATTCTGTTCTATTTGATAACATTGTATCTCTTGTAGCAGCCTTCTCATTGGAGGTTAATTTGAGCAATGGTTTTTTTTTAAAGGAGCATCATTGAATAAGTTTGTGAAATACTTCGTAAGACTAGGCTGGACAAGTTAACTTATGTTACTGTGGATGATGAATCTTAGTGGGTGAGAAGTGACGTACAGAGTTCCCCAGAGTTATCGACTCTGCTGCCGCGTCGTGAAGGAGTTATCTCCTAGGCTTAGTTTTCCACAGAAAACGCTGGGAAATGTCTTACGGGAAAAGGCTTCCAGGATTTGGATGGCTGGTTGGTAAATGGATTAAAGGAAAACCTAATATCGTATGAGACATTGTGTATGGAAAAGAAAAGAGTAAAAATGTTTCTCTCTTTAAGGAAGTAGCAGTGGGGGGTGTTTTCTGCGTCTCCAAGGAAAGACTGAATTTTAAAGGCTTTCGAAAAATGAGCTGAATACTCTCCTGCTTCACTGCACCCTACACAAACTTTCATGTGATATATTTTTAGTATTTCCCCAAAGGAGAGACTCCCCGAGTTTATCCAAGACTGGGCCGTTATTGAAGCATGAGGAAGCCTTGATACTATTCCCTTCTCCATGAATACTTGCAAATATTGATCTCGTTAGCAGGTTACTCTTACCTGGATCTCCTCATTGTTTCTACTCAAGAAAATCGAAAATGTAGTAAACCTCACTTCTCTCTTTCTCTCTCCCTCTCCTCTTCCCTTTCCTTCTCTGTTACCCCACCCCTGTTTCTTCCCGTCTCCTCCAGGAACTTTCTGCATCATTTCACTGTGCACCTGTGTGGCCGGGATCAACTTTGAGCTGTCACGCTACCCACGCTACCTGTATGGACTCCCCGACGACATCAGCCATGGCTACGGATGGTCCATGTTCTGTGCTTGGGGGGGCCTGGGCCTCACGCTAATCTCGGGATTCTTCTGTACCTTGGCCCCTTCTGTCCAACCTGTCCCGAGGACCAACTGCCCCAAATCCAGACCCGAGAATGGGACAGTGTGCTAAAAAAAACAAACCCATACATATATATATATATATATATATATATAAATATATATATAATATACATATATACAACAGAACTCAATCAAGATGGTGCCAGTGCCGAGGCAGAGTGGAGCTGGCTTAGGCACCTGCATCTCGTCGGACTTTGTGTTGCCTCATCACCGAGATGGGGAAAGCGTTCCCATCACGTGGCTCTTCCATCAGTTCTTAACTTTTGGCTCCGTGGTTTCTTGAAGACATCACCACTCGAGACAGTTCCGATTCCCGTCACTCACGAGGATGGGGTGGTGGGCTGGGAAGGGACGGTGCCCGTGGTCTGGGGCGGCACGGGTGTAGACAAGGAAGCACCCTCCGCTGGGCTGGCAGAAGGGGACGATACCCCAACACCGATCATATCAGAGGAACGACGCCCTTAGTTCATAGAATGGAACCAGATCTTTGAGGCCATTTCCAGAAGCATTTTCTTCTCCTGCTCTTCCCGTCTGATTTCCTTCCTGGCCGACCAGTGACGCACAAGAAGTGGAAGAGAAAACACACCGAGAAGGGAGTTTTCTCTTTGCTGCCAAACTTCTGGACCAAGTTTCGGAGGTGGGGAGGGGGAGAGCACGACATGCTGAGGGACAAGGTCCGCCTCGATGAGAGGACACTTCAGTGGATGCTCAGAAAACCCAGTCTTACCTTCCAGCTGCCTTACACCCAGTTAAGCAAGAGGCCGCCCTGCCCCGAGCCCCATCTGCACTCCCCGGGAAGATCGGAGCCTTGGAGTAACGCTGTAATGTGTGTGTGTGTGTGTGTGTGTGTGTGCGCGTGTGTGTGCGCGCGCGTGTGTGCGCAACAACTTCAGGCAGTTTCCTTTTTTTTCTTTTCCCCTTTTTAAATGGCAATACTGGGTTATGACTGTTGTCTGTCATTTGGGGTGGTTTCATGGCCCAGGATGGAGGGCCCAAGACCTAGGAAGCATCATGAGGGGTGGGCTTCTATGGGGGCCAGTTTTGCAGCTTCAGATCCCTGGAGTGTGTGTGCGTGCGTGCATGTGCGTGTGTGTGTGTGTATGTTTTCTGAGTGTGGGGTTTTATCATTTGTGTTGCATTTTTCTGTTATTTTTAGTGCACCTGAAATTCCCAGAGGGCAGAACCAAGGACAAAACCACTGGGCAGAGGACCTGTGGTACTTCACATCCTAGTTCTGGGATGCCACAGGATTTAGTCCTCTAATTTTGGAAGTTCAAGACACAGCTGGGTACACGAGCCATGCGCGAAGAGGGGGAACACGGTTCAAGAGGGAGAAGGAAAGTGGCCTCTGTTGCTGTTGGAAAGTCCACCTACCAGACAAGACCTTTCACTTCCCATCACAGAAGCTGTCCTTTGTCACTGGACATCCACCCCTTTTGTAGGGTTGACCTCTGTACAGACGAAAGAAAATGGGTCACCTGCAGAGAGCCGCCATGTCCCATGGACTCCAGTTTGTATGATATTGTGTAAATTCATGGAGAACTCCTGACGCTTGCCCTCTTCCTGTTCCTCTTGGTATTCAAGGCCGTGAATCCCCAAGTGGCCATCTTGGTGGCTAGCACCCAAACGGAAGTGGCCTCAATCCAGCCCGGTGTGTCAGGCTCGGTCGAGCGCATTGGCACTGCGGGGGTTGGCGAGCTATGGAGTCAGCCAGCGGGTTGTGAAAGCTGGGGGGACAGGAGTCTGCCAGCAAGAGTGGGCAGCAGCAGCTGACCGTCACCTCAGTGACCCCGCGGGGGCCGAGCAGCCCTGGGGAGGCAAAGAGAGAATTCCCCGAGCCGTCCAGCCGTGGGTCACCCGTGTAGCCGAGAATTCAGTTGCTTCATAACTGAATGTGCTCTGGGAACTTTGCCACCCACTCAGCAGCCTTCCTTCCCAGCCATGCCCTCTGTTTCATCTACCTGTCCTCTACCCTGCCTCCCCTCCAGCTCCCCCCTTTTCTCACCTGTGAACCATTTCCCTTCTCCCTCTTCCATCCACCAGGCTCCAAGTCCCGCCTCTCTCCTCATCTGCTCTTTTTGACTGTGTGTGTGTGTGTGTAATTCACAACCACATGGGACATCTGATGTGCGTGGATGGGTCTGAGTGTGGGGCTCTGTGTGTGTGTATCTCTCTGGTGCATTTTGTGTACATTTGTGTCAGTATGTACCTGGACGCAGGTGTGGGTGTGTACTACCCAAGACTTCCTTGCTGGCGACACGGATTAGCTTCTGCAAATAGGCTCACGTGTGAGTGAGTGCCCTGTGCGTGGGGAGCTAGGAGACGACGGGGCAGGAAATGCTGTTAGCTCCTAATTGCACTTCTGAGGGTGGTTTTTAAAACAAAGGATGTATTCTGTGAGAAGGGAGATAATTTTCAGGAAAACCCAGTGTTTCAATTGTACAGGGAATTAAAAAAATAATAATTTGCTTTGAAAAGTTAGATTTCCCACTTCAGGGGAAGGGCATACTTGGGCTTGAGGAAAAGTGAGAAGTATCTCAGATTGTGTCTTCCTTCCATGTTGACTGGGCTCCGCCTAGCAGGGAGAGCTGGGCGTCCACCAGCATCTGTTTGGGGCGGGAGGCTTGTCTGTGACCACATCCAAATTTCAGCTGTTTCCCAATTGTAGGAAAATGCGGAAAGAAATTCCAAATGGGGCAATTTGTAATCAATCATTTAAACTTTTCCTAAGGAACCAGTACTGTTCACCAACCTGTAATTTATACCCTCTTTTTTAATCCCATGCTTGCCGTAAATAGATCATCCACTCTCTCCAACTACTAATCTTCATCATAGACCTTCATCACAGATTGCTGCATCCCTTTGAAATGTTCCTAAATGCTAGGAGGACCCCTAGGAAAGAAGTAAACCACCTGGGCCCAACTCACCATCAGCAGAGCAGGAGCTTAGAGCCGCTTTCTTTGGTAATGGGGCCAGAGATGTACAGACACGCACACTCTGGGTCTGACCCTGCTCGGGGCCAATAAAAGCCCAGACACGTGGCCAGGACGGAAGCCCTGTACAGATGGCAAGTGGGAGAACTGCTCTGGTCACCTTGATCCCTCCGGCCTAGGGACTTGACCGCAGATGAAGACGTGTCACTCCAAGCTGTCACTGAAGCTTTCGTGCTGTGAGGGCTGAGGAAGAAAAGGCAGAGAGGGAGGAGAAGGAAGGAGGAGGCTCAACCTTCGGGACTCTTTACATCAGACTCTGCTAACCCCAGATCCGAGTAGAACCCAGCCTTCCGACGGGATTTAGGGTCCACGGCCTCACCCACCAGCCCCCACCCCGGGTCAAGTTCAAATTCCCTACAGGTGTGCAGGCGAGGCCTGTGACCGTGTATGTGTTTTGAGCTCCGTGAAAGTCGACCTTGAGCACGGGCCCTTTTATTTCCTTCCCTGCCCTAGGACCCTGGGGATTCAGGAAAGTGGGGTGTCTGCCTTAGAAAGAGGTCCTATTTCCTCCCCCATTTGGAGAGTTTTGGTTTCTTCTTCTGATTTCTGTTCCTTTCTGTGCACTCACTCCCACCTTCTCCCTGCATCAACTACGACCCATTAAAATAGTTAAGGAATCTCTTTAGAGACGCTCATCCACTCCAAGCAGCCCCCTTCCTTGTTCGTTGTGGCTGTAGGTTTCATAAGCAGTTCTGTGACTCCCTGCCATCAAAGCGTAAACCAACTTCAGATGTGCCTGTTCCAGCTTCAATCCTCCTCCAAGTCCCAGCCTTTCAACGATAACACCCTTTCGATTTCAGGGATCACAAGGTCACAAACACTGGACAACTCCACCAAATCAAGACAAAGCCTCCCTCAATCACACGTCCCTGTGCGGCACCCTGGGCCCTGGCGCCATCTGGGGATGTTCTCTTGTTGGGAGTGAGTGGTTTCACCTCGCAATGCTTGCCTTTCTTTCGATAAGGGAAGAAGATGTCCTGAGACTCTTCCATCGGTGCCCCACGTCTTAGTGTTCATCCACTGTCACCATGAGAGGTCTGAAATGAAAGAACCACGTGTAGTTGTCCTGCTTTAATGGGAGGATGTGCTGCTTACGTCTCCAAAGCTGCCCACCTGAGTCGGAGGCGTTTAGAATTGACTCTGTCTTCACCTGGCTTATCCTGAGAGCATTAACGAACTGACTTTCAAGTATCGTGGGGGAAGGAGTGGGAAGAAATACACTCTGCTCATCTTGGGTGTGATGCGTGTGGGATGTTTGCTTGATTCTTGTGGCTAAAGGGAAGCTGCTCTTCTGAAAAGGTCCCCTCTGCTCTAGGGACGAACCTTTCCCGTGGACGTATCCAGCCCTTTCCAGGGAAAGGTGATGAGTCATGGAGTGATTTCACCACAGATAGAAATAGTTCGTGCATTAACGGCCGGGTTGGCTTCTGTGCTGTCTTCCAGCTGTTATACAATAGGGTAAGGGGACAGATTTTTAAACAAGACCCCCTGAGTTGATGGTCACAAAAGTTTCTGGTTTCCCTCAACGTGGTCACCTTGGTGGGCTGGGTTTTCCCTCTTTTCATCAATGTCTCCATGGTGCAAAATATTTCTTAAACATTATGGTTAGTTCTTAGACTGCATTATTATTGGCTATTTGATTTTTTTTCCTGAATAATACATGTTCATTGTAGAAAACTAGAAAAATAAAATACAAAAGAAAAAAAACCTTAGAAGATTGTTCATAATCCCATGGCTCTGGGCATCACAACGATCATAGCCCCAACACTTCATCAGTGGTTGTCTCTGGGTTGGCAGTTGGGGCCAGGGGTGCAGCCCGTGACCACAGAACTACATTGGTCTGCGTGGAGTCGACCCCATGTTCATGGCAGTGAGAGCACAGAGCCCTGAGCCCCCAGAGGTAGCAAACAGCCCTTTGAAGAGGCCAGAGCTTAGGGGCAGGGTGGAACAGAGCTAAAAGATTCCAACTTTGGAATTTCTTTCCTTTTTCTGTTTCTCCTTCCTTCCTTCCTTCCTTCCTTCCTTCTTTCCTTCCTTCCTCTCTCTTTTTTTTTTTTTGAGTGCCATCTCAGTCTAATGATAGGTGTGAGAGCACTGAAGCCAGAGTAACTCACTAATTCAGCTACACCTGTATAATGCAATTACCGTACATTTCATTTCAGCTCTGCACTAAAATGATTTGTGACTCTGGGCACTGTGTATTCTCCATACTTGAACTTCCTCATCCACAAAATGAGGATAGAGATAACACTTTACCTCATGGTATATTAAGGGTGACAAAGAAATTGCAAAGTGATTTGCAAACATGAAACGTCGTATGAATTATGCGCTGTTCAAATCCTCCTGCAGCGGCCGAGCCCCCACCGAATGGAATTTTTCCACGTGATTTCTCTGTCTCACCGCGGAAAGGATAATCTAGAAACGAGGGGTCATCTTGGCCACTGAACAGGACTGTCCTCTCCAACTTAGGCACGTAGATTTTATTTGATCATCCAGGTTCCTCAGAGAAGTCGGCTCCTTAATTTACCCATCCCCAGCCTTCCTTCCTTATGTCCAAGGCCAGTGCAAGAGCACTCTTAATCATCTTTATTATTCCCAGAGGTGATGGAATAAGTAAACCATATGTGGCAAATGGCATAAGTGAGCTAAAACAGTTAACTGTTAAGGCACAGAGTCGAGGCCTCAGTTATTTACTGTTTTACCATTCTCCTCACGTCGTTTCTAGCCGTCTGTGCCCAAGTGGTGGGGCAAGTCAGATTCGGAAGCATTTTAATGGTCTTATAAGTTTACGATGGGAACGAGCTTCAAGGAACTGGGATCTTCTTTCCCTTGGCCGTTGGTGAAGCGGATGGCTTCATCAAAAGCACGTGGGTTCTTATAGGAAGGCCTTTGGAGGGTGCATTCACTAGGAGTTGTTCTGGGCATGATCCTGTTTGGGAAAAGCTGGATTCTAGGTTCTAAACAAGACAAGAAAGCACTTCCCGAAGGGTCTGCACGCTTTCCACTTTGCAGTGGATCAGCTTAAGTGGTATGGAGAGACCTTCTCTAAGGGAAATCCAGGTCACTACTCCCGGTATGGTTGGAGCCCAGCCAGGGATGGGGCAACCACCCAACCGCAGAGGATGGTGGTTCACTGTTGAAAAACAGAAAACTGGGTGTAAGTTACACAGCAGTAACTCAAACCTGGCCTCGCTCTGACAGACAGCAACCTCAGCCATTGCAGCTCTCTTCACTTCCAAGGACCGGGTGTCTGTTCCTGGAGGAACTCCGTGTCCCGCTGTCCTCTCCTGGCTACGTATTTCCCTTCCTTTCCGGGTCGCCCGTAGACCCTTTCTAGGCTGAACGTGTGTGTGTGTCTGTGTCGCTGTGACTGTAATGATGTCTTTCACATGAAGAGCTTTCACCGACTCCATCTCCTCCTTTCCCCTTTCCACCCATGGTGTGACTGTTTTGCCAGTCAAGACTATCTGTAAAAATGTACAAATAAAAGTGGAAACTGAAAATAAGGGGGAGGGAATTGAGACTAAACAAATGCATTGCTGTAGCCCTCGGTTTTCTGAGGACTTACGTGGACTGCCCTAAAATCCCAACTCTGGGTGGGATTTGAAGGGAGGGAGGCCATTGGCGCAGGAATTTTGTTGGGTTTTTCTTTCTGGTTGTTTCTCTGACAGTCAACGAGTGTCTGCTTGGAACTCTCTTTTCTAAAGGTTTGGGCCTTTAAAGTATATTTTCAAAAAGTAAAAGCAAGTCATCCAAGTGTGAAGGGTGAAGGTCATCGTGAAGGTCAACACAGAGACCCGATCTGGGGGCGGTAGTAATAGCTTTGTCACCGGCTCACTCGGGGCCTTGGGCGAATGTGGTTACCTCACCAGGTCTCTGCGTCCTCTCAGCCAGACGGGGCTGGGGGCTCCTGGGGCTCCCAGTCTCCTTGGCCATTCTGCTGCTACTTTGGGAGAGGCTTCAAGCCCGTGCTGGTACGTGTTTACTGCAGGAGGTGCGTTCGGAGAGTCCCTCCTGGCTGCTCTCGCCCCACGCTTTCACTCCTCGGAAAGTAACCTCGAGCTAACAGCCATTCTGTGCTCAGAGTCCAAAGCCTTTTATCTACCTTTTCATTCTCGGATGCCTTTCCACCCACTTTGATGATGTCATTTTACTGTGGTTACGGACAGAGCTTTGCTGTGCTGGGGTAGGAGGTAGAGTTTCAAAGGAGATGATGTATGTGAATTGCTTTGGAATCTGTGACTTACTCTGCCACCCCAGCTTGTACTATCAGAAGCAGGGAGTCTGGCCCAGGGATGCGACCGAATCAGAATGAAGAAAGCCTTGGTGGGGTGTGGGGGTAGATGCAGCCGAGGTAAGGTAAAGAAAGCTTTCGGAAGGGGAAGTGGCAGAATCACAGGGCATCCTCAGCATGGCAGCAGAGAAGGATCCCCAAAAGGCGGGGCACCCAGAAGAGGAAGTAGAAAAGAGAAACGGGGGCAGGTAATCCTATAGCACAAGGAGCTGCCTCCCCACAGGATAGAGAAGACTAGCTGCTCCAGGGGCAGATTCACACCAAGCTTGGCCAGTGACCTAAGCCCTCCTCCTTCATGGCACCTTCAATCCAAACCTTTCTCCTCTCTGATGGTACACAGTGATCATCTCTAGGGTCAGCTTCAGGAAGGCAATTCAGAACAGTGCTGTCCAGTAGATAAAATGCAAGCCACATATGCAATTTTAAATATCCTAGTAGCCCCCTTTTTAAAAGTCCAAAGAAATAGGTGAGATTAATTTTAATACCTATTTTGACCCAACATATCAAAAATATTATCATTTCAACATAGAACCAGTATAAAAATTACTGAGCTACTTACGTTCTTTTTTTTTTTTTCCAAATGAAATCTTCGAAGTCCAATGTGAATTTTACTCTCAGAAAACACCTCAGTTTGGACCAGCCACATTTCCAGCGTTCAGTAACCACACGCGGCCACTGGCTGACGTGTAGGACAGCAAAGATTTAGTCTCTTCATTAGGGGATGGAATGGAATCACCCTTACCTGTGAGTCACACAGATCTCACGGCAGGCAGATGCTGGAGGTCGGTGTTGGCCCCGAGTAAAAAACACAGGAGCAATGTCCAGGCTGCCATCCTGGCGTCTGGAAGTTGCTCACCTGCTTAGAGGAGAGGACCGCTGCTTGTCAAATACATAGCACATCTGCCCCAGAGGGTCAGTGCTGCCCCTGGGCATGGCCCCGATGACCTGTCAAAGTTCTAGAGGCCAAAGCAAGTCCCTTTCTTCAGCTGTAGGAACACCAGCTTATCCCTTATCCAGACGTCCTTTATCTTAGGATGGAAAGGGGCGGACGGACCTTCTCTTCGTCAAGAATAAAGATCTACACAACTTCTCGTCCCCTGGTCCAGTCACCTGCTAATAGCATCTCACCAATATTTGGAGCTGTTTTCTCAATCCCTTACTTAAATGCTAAAAGGGGCTATGCTGTAAAGAGCAGTGGCCACAGGCAGACTGGGTCTCCTAGGAGGTGGCAGTGACAAGCTCTGTCCCTTACACTAGGACTCAGTCCACTATTGCCCACCACTCCTTCCTGCCCCAAGGCTTTCCTTAGATTTGAAGAAACCTCTTTCAGCGGGGCAGGGACAGAAGCAGGGTGGAGACAAGAAGTGAGGTCTTAGTGCAGAGAACAGAATAAAATGCAAGCAAACAACCCCTGGGCATTCTCAAAGCATTTCAAAGAGCCAATATGACAAGGTTGGATTCATTTAAAATATTGCATTCTGAGCCCTGTGTTACGGAGCAAAAGAGAATGAGCTGATTTGGTGAGTACATTTTATATATGGTCATTAGACAGGGGCTGTAGCCGTAAAAACTCAGTTTATGGTCCACCAGATTATTATTGCTCAGTCAATATAAATTGATTTACCTTTAATTTGCATAGTGCGTTCTGATTGGTTAGACAAGGAGTGATGTGTACTGCAGGGTTCCAACACTGCCTCTGCCCTGAGAGGTAGCAATTCCTGTGGTTATTGGTGCTAAAATAAGATTAAATGTTATGTTAATTTGTTCTGATACGATGTGAATAAATGTGTTGTTTAATCTTAACAAGAATGCTACATCTTATCAGATCTATTGTACTGTCTGTTCCTTCTCATAGTTAATTACAGGAAAGGTGATCCAAACCAGATCTTGAAACTATTGTGCTATTCTGAGAGGTGAATTTAACAGGGAAGTGGGAGGGGGGGATGAAAAGGGAAATTGCCAGGTTCCTGTGACTTTGCAAGGACTGAGGAAGCAGAGAGCATTTGGGGGCTTCACTGACACTGACTGCATCTTGCAATTTTCTTTTTCAAATTGGCAGAAATATTGTATTTCCATCGATTGAAGAAATAAAGTGTCTGGTAATTAAATGACTTGTTCATGGAAAAAATAAAAATAAATAATCTGTCAGTTGTGGAATGTAAACTGATTAAAAATTAAATAAAGAAGATCATGTTGTGTGTTTTAAGTAATTGTATCTACTTGGGGAAGAGGGGTACACCCTGCAGTATTTGATGGAGAACTATAGTTTTCCCTCAGGCTTTGTACAGAAGAAAAACGGAACAACTTTTATGTAGATAACAGACTGAAAACTCTAATCCTGAGGGAAATAGACAGTAAACATTTCAAGCATGTGTAAGCGGAAGGTAAATGCTTTTAAAGTTGCAGGGCCGGGTGGGGTGGGGATGGAGAGGGACTCCGAAGAGAAAAACAAGGAAACTATTGTTCTTTTTCTCCTAGTTTGGCATTCATAACATTTTTTAAAATGCTTTATAAGAGGCTGAAATTACTGGTTACATTCTAACCTCCCACCCTATTTCTTAGCTATCAGTAAGGAGAGACACTTCTCTCACAGTCTTCATCATCTCTATCCCTACCTTAGAATCCCAGTTCCTTTCCACCCATGTGCCTTTTAAACATTTCTGGCTCATGCCTGGGTAGGACATCTAGGGAAGAAGTGAAGATGACAGGAGGTAGGTGCTTTTTTTTTTTTTTTTAATTTTATTTATTTATTTATGGCTGTGTTGGGTCTTCGTTTCTGTGCATGGACTTTCTCTAGTTGCGGCGAGCGGGGGCCACTCTTCATCGCGGTGCGTGGGCCTTTCACTGTTGCGGCCTCTCTTGTTGCGGAGCACAAGCTCCAGTCGCGCAGCTCAGTACTTGTGGCTCATGGGCCTAGTTGCTCTGTGGCATGTGGGATCTTCCCAGACCAGGGCTCGAACCCGTGTCCCCTGAATTGGCAGGCAGATTCTCAACCACTGCGCCACCAGGGAAGCCCAGGTAGGTGCTTTTTAAGGATAGTGTCAGTCAGCATCTTGGGTTTTAAGCCAAAGAAACCGGCTCTGTCTGGTTTAAGTGGGAAAGTCATTTACTGAAAAGACATGGGCATCTGGAAGCCCGCAGCACAGGCAGGAAGAAATGAGCAGCTAGCTAGCCAGAATCACACCCAGTCCAGTCTAGACTCTCCATCACAGTTGCCTGGTTGCCACTGTCACCATGGAGACCATATGTTGCTGCGCTGCCACTGTCAACAGGATGAATCTCCAGGTACCCGCTTCTTTCAGTCGGTATCCCCAGAATCCCAGGGGTGTGCACCATCTGAGGGGGACAGGCAAACAGGTCTAGAACCCTTAGCTTCTCTCTTGAATGGTGAACCCTGTCTCCCGCCAAGATTCATAGAGTAGGCAATTCCCCAAGCACCGGAAGAGGCATAGGTCCTGGGCAGGCAAAAAAGGGGAAATGTTCATTAGAGGTGGGATATCTGAGCGAGAGGAAGGATCCCTGAATGAGAGGCACGTTGCTGCATCTCTTTATGGTGCATCTGAATAGTGTCCAGTGGGTCTGTGTAGGATCTTCATGACAGTGATTAGCACCATGGCTGGCAGCCTGTGTTCCAAGATATGCACAAGTGTTAGGCATTGTACAAGAAGACCTGCCTAGATTTAGTTGGAGAAAGGGGCACTAATATAACCAGTGCCTGGTGAGTGTTGTCCAACACCACCAAGCAGTTCTCCAAGTCTCAGAGGATACTGACTGGATGTCCTACAGTTCAACTCAGTTCTGACACTGTCAGCCTGGAGATAGTGTCAGATCTCATAGGTTAAGGACTCAGTCCCACAAGGCTGTCCCCATTTTGGACACAATCAGAAGTCCAGGTTATCACCCGTGCTTCTGATCGACTGGATACAAATTGGAGGTTTCCACGACCCCTCCTAGGGTTCAGTTAATTTGCTAGAGCAGCTCATAGGACTCAGGAAAACAATTTACTTACTAGATGAAGAGTTTATTATAAAAGGATATAACTCGGGAAGAGACCCTTGGGAGAGATGCATAGGGCACGGTATGGGGAAGGAGGCGTGGAGCTTCTGTGCCCGCTCCAGGCACCAGTTTCCCCGAATCTCTGCGTGTTCACCAACCCTGAAGCTCTCCAAACCACATCCTCTGGGTTTTTTATGAAAGCTTCATTGCCTAAGTACGTTTGATTAAATCGTTGGCCATTGGTGATTGAACTTGATCTCCAGCCCCTCCCCCCTCCCCGGAAGGCTGGGGGATGGGACCGAAAGTTCCAACCATCCAATCACCTGGTTGATTCCCTTGACAACCAGCCCCCCATCCTTAGTGACTTTCCAAAACGACCTCATTAACATAAACTCTGGTGTGGTTGAAAAGGGCTTGTTATGAATTACAAGACACTCCTTCCACCTTTACGGAACTGGAGCTCTTTCAGGATTTCAGAAACTTAGGACAAAAGAACAAATATTAGAACAAAAGATGCTCCCCTTGTTCTTTCTGCTTAGGAAATCCCCATGGCTTTAGGAGCTCTGTGCCAGCAACAGGGATGAAGACCTAATGTATATCTCTTATTATAAATAACAGTATCACAAGCGGAAATTTTTTTGTTAAAGAGGAATCCTGGAAGTAATGGAAATAAACAGTAAAATGCTTCAAAAGTAAGTACAGGCCAAGGTAAGTGCCTTACAGAATGGGCAAGGGGAAGTTTAACTTGAAGAAGTGGGAGACCAGAATCCTAAGGGTCCCCTGCCCTCCTTGTTGGTGATGTCCCTTGGAAGAGAGAAAGTGGAAGCACCACTGATCCTAAGAAATGAGCAAGGCCTTTCAGCCCAGGTACCTTCAGGGTCAGGTGAGGAGTATTGGGAGGAGGCTTCTGGGATGAGGCTCCCAGAAGTTCCTATGAGTTTGTGCCGCAGTGTTCCGACCTGAAGGGTGGGCAGGGTCACCAGCAACTATCTGAGGCATAACACAGATGCCCTGGAGACAGCCTGGGCTGAACCACAAAGAGGTAAACAGCCTGCTTCTCCTTTTTCCAAGGAAGAAGCACAACTTTGATCTCTGTGTCTGTGATGAATTATGCAGTCCACTGGGTATGTAGGAAACACACTTACTTCATTTCAGCACCTGTGCCTCCAGGCACAAAAATCCCCACAGCGAGAGCTGTTAAATAAAGAAAAGCAGCACCAGAAACTGTGACCAGGTCCCCCCAGTAGCTGGGATGTCCACAGAGGGGTGCCCTCCTCTAGGAAGCCTTCCTTTCCTGAGCGCCCATGCTGCTAAGTGCACTTCTTCAGCCCCATGGCATCACGTTGTGTCTCTCTCATAGCACTTACACTTCCAGATGAAATGAATGAATGTTTTCCTTTGGACCCCCTCAGGAACTGGGTTGTCTTGAGGAGCAGGGCTTCTGCCTTACTCATCTTCGTATTCCAATGACTAGTAGTGGCTGGTGTGTAGTAAGTGCTCAGTAAACACTTACTGATCTGAATCCATCTGAAGTCTTCCCCCATCCACTCACTCAAGTTGGTCCTTAATGCTGGTGTTAAATTCTTGTTTAAGTAAGTGTTGTTGGGGGTTCTCAAGACCGCCCTCAGATTCAGTGATTTGCTAGAAGGACGGACAGAACTCAGAAAAGCTGTTATACTCAGGATTATGGTTTATTACACTGAAAGGATATAGATTAAAATCAACAAAGGTAAAAGGCAGGTAGGACAGAGTTCAGGAGAGATGAGACAGCTTCCAGCTGTCCTCCCGCCATGGATTTGTACAGACAGTGCTTAATTCTCCCAGCAAAGCTGTGTGACAACAGGAGTATTGCTAACCAGGGGAGCTCCCCTGAGCCTTAGTGCCCAGGGACTTGGGGGAGGTCAGTAGGGTGGGCACGGAACACCCATATAGCTGACCTTAGTTACCCAACCTCCAAAGGTCAAACAAGGTCTCCACCATACATCACATTGTTAGCATAAATTATCCAACATGGCCCAAGGTAAACCAGGTAAACAAAGACACTGATCAGACAGATATACCAAGGGCTCGAAGGTTATCTCCCAGGAGCTGCGCAAAGGCCACATCTTTCTTTGGAATGTGCAGAGTTTGGGCACCCCAGCCCTGCCGAGTGAACCCTTTACTGTGCACTGTGCTACATCTTAAGTTAGATCAAACAAGACATAGTTCCTCTCCACGTTGAAGCTCCCCCCAGGTATCTTATTAGCTTCCCTCCCCTTCCCCTGATCCGCTACAGACAAGCCCAGCCCTGGCCTTCTTCTCAGGTCATTGGCTAAAGTTCACTGTCTAGTGGACTCCTTTCCATACATGCTTCTTCTCAAGCAGCTCACATGCCCTTCATGAGAGATGGGTGTGGGTGTGGGGTGGAAGGAGCACAGATCTGTATTCGTATCTTTCTATGTACAGGTTGTGTCACTTGGCCCCCTCAACCTGTGTGCCTGTGTGTTATGTAAGTGGGTTTCCACCATCTGCCTTCCAGACTGCTGTGGAAGATGAGAGAGTTGCCCCCCACGAGAGGGCCTGCCCAGAACTGTGATCAGTGCTCATCAGGCTCCCTTCCCTGCTCTGCACAGTTTGTCCTCTTCCATTAGTAAGCAGGCTCTACCTCTTACCCTCTAAGACGGGTGTCTGAGCAGAAGCCCACCCAGGTGTTAGAGTCCCACAGGCACCCTGCTCACTCACCACACCCAAAGCTCCGTGGACGCATTGACAATTTAAATGCAAACTTGCATGTATTGTATTCACCATTCTTCAGTCAGTACAGCTACCCTGTAAAGGTATATATGTGTGTGTGTGTGTGTGTGTGTGTGTGTGTGTGTGTGTGTGTAATAAAATCATGCTTTGAAATACTTTTATTTCAGGAGAGGGGAAAACCTGGGAATGAAAATACTCTTTCCCTTTGCAGAACTCTTCCTTTTCTAGGAGAGAGAGACATGTTCTAGAACCTTGCTACTCACTGTGTGGTCCAAGGGTCAAGCAGCGTCCACATCACCTGGGATCTTGCTAGACATGCAGAGTCTTTGGTCCAACCCCAGAGCCACTGAATCGGAGTCTGCATTTTAACATGAGCTCCAGGTGATTCGTATGCACTGATCTGGAAGGGTCACTTACTAGCTGTGTGGTTTGAGCGTTTGTTTCAACGCTTCTGCTAATATCTTTTATCTAGGATCATGATCACAGGAGGATTTCAAAGGACAGTGAAAACAGTTGTCCCCGTCTGAGGTCTCAAAACCAATTGGAACAGGTATCATTTTTAAAAAATTTATTTTATTGAAGTGTAGTTGATTTACAATGTTGTGTTAATTTCTGCTGTACAGCAAAGTGATTCAATTATATATTCTTTTTCATATTCTTTTCCATTATGCTTTATTACAGGTTAGTGAATAGAGTTCCCTGTGCTATACAGTAGGACTTGCTTACCCATTCTATATATAATAGTTTGCATCTGCTAACCCCAAACTCCCAATCTACCCCTTCCTCACCCCCTTCCCCCTTAGCAACCACAAGTCTGTTCTCTATGTCTGTGAGTCGGAACAGGTATTGTTTTTAACTAACATGCCAAGGAAGATCCCTTCTGCTGGGTGTAATGCTGGTTTTTAGGGTCACCACTGGGAGAACAAGGCCAAGTAATTAGGTTTTGTTTCTCCCAGTGGGCAGGTTTGAACTCTGCATCAGCTGCCCCGGAGCAGGTGTGTGTGAGACCACGAGGTTTCAGCCACTGTGGGAAAGTAGACATGGGGTGGCTCTAGGGGGAAGAGTTCACTTTTGCCTCTTCCTGAAAAAGTCTAGACCACAAGACAGAGTAGATCTGGAGTGAGGGAACTTGGAGGCCCTTCACCCTGATATCCCTTCTTTTGTGTTTTTTGTGAGCTAGATGCAAAGCTTTAGTTCATGACAGTATACCTTACTGGTTATAAGCAAGGACTCTAGGGTCAGATGGCCTGCGTTCAAATTTGGCCCCTTCTACTAGCGGTGTAACCTTGGGCAAGATGTTTACCCTTTCCATGCTTCACTTTCCCCCTCAGCGAATGAGGATGGTACCAATAATATCTACCTTGTAGGGCTGTTGTGAGGATAAAATGGGTTCATATTGGCCATGTACTTAAAAGAGCGCCTGGCATATACTAGCTGTTATATACATATTTATCATTAAATAATTCAAACTTTAAATGGCCTATGCGAAGTTCCACTGACTAATGAGACATGATCAGAAGGTGTGACTGGTACTAAATTGTGGAACGGAGCCTTTGTAAAGAACGGTAATGGAAAAGGATTTTCTGCAAGGCGTCACTTTGAAGGTGATGGTGATTCCAGCCGTCTGGACACAACAGAAGGCCTGTCTCCATGAGCATCTGTTGGCATCACTGGTTGCAGCCTGACCCTTTCCATGTCCGGGTGTTGCGACATCGATTGGGCTGTGGCCCCTACAGCAGTGATGTCCACAGTTCTACCTCCTGCTCGGTGGCAGGGACTACAGCGGCCCCTCTGTATTTTCTCTGGGCCGCCATCTCTCTACTACTTGATGGGGAGGGTACAGAGCCCTGCCTCGGGAACCCCCTTCCTCCCACCGATGAGGTGGAAATGATGTGAAAAGAGTCTTCCATATGTCTTCAGCACCCTCCTTATCACTGAGGTTTGTGACAAGGGGGTTTACCTTGGGAGTGGAGGGTCATCCTTAGCTTTTCCTCCCTCATGTCCCTAAACTACTCTTTAAATTTTGGCAGTGTGCCATATAAGACTGAAGACCTTTTCTTTTTTTCTTTTTAAAATATAAACTGGGGACTTCCCTGGTGGCACAGTGCTTAAGAATCCGCCTGCCAATGCAGGGGACACGGGTTTGATCCCTGGTCTGGGAAGATCCCACATGCTGAGGAGCAGCTAAGCCCATGTGCCACAACTACTGAAGCCCACGTGCCTAGATCCCATGCTCCGCAACAAGACAAGCCACCGCAGTGAGAGGCCCGTGCACCGCAACAAAGAGTAGCCCCCGCTGGCCGCAACTAGAGAAAGCCCACACGCAGCAGCAAAGACCCAACGCAGCAAAAAAAAAAAAAAAAATATATATATATATATATATATAAACTGTATTTTTAGAACACGTTTAGATTTACAGAAAAATTGCAGATATACTCCAGAGAATTCCCATGTATCTCTCAGTTTCCTCCATTGTTAACATGTTACATAAGTGTGGTATATTTGGTACAAGTAATGAACCAAGATTGACACACTATTATTAATAAAAGTCCATTCTGGATTCAGCTTTCCCTCGCTTTTACCTGATGTCCTTTTTGTGTTCCAGGATCTCATCTTATCCAGGAAGCCACATCACATTTAGTTGTCGCATCTCTTTAGGCTCCCCTTGGCTAGGACAGTTTCTTCAACTTTCTTTGTTTTTGATGACCTTGACAATTTTGAGGCATACAAGTCAGGTATTTTGTAGACTGTTTCTCCACTGCGCTGGGATTTGTCTCATGTTTTTCTCATGATTGGACTGGTTTTTAGGAGGAAGACCACAGAGGAGAATTGCCATTTTCTTCATATCATATCAAGGGTACATACTATCACCTTGATTTATCACTTCTTGATGTTGACCTTGATCACCTGGCTGAGGTCATGGTTGTCAGATTTCTCTTCTCTGAAGTTGACTCTCTGTCCTCCTTTCCATACTGTACTCTCTGAAAATAAGTCACTGTATGTAGCTCACACTTTAGTGGGGAATTATGGGCCCCTTCCCTGAAGAACTAATTTTTCCCCGGGCCTCTGATCTACAGGAAAAAAAAAAAAAACAACCAACACAATACTACTAATAACTAAAACCAATTAATTTTACTGTTCTCAGTATACTACACACCTAACTTTAAAAAGTAAACACTTGAAATTGCTTAAGTAAATACAGTAAATAAACATTAAAAATTACTTTGGATCAGCTCCAACAGAGGTGGTAACCATTTTTCTCAAATTTTAGAGTGCACCACAATCATTTGGAGGGTTGTTTTTTTTTTTTTTTAACTTCTTTATTGAAGTATAATTGCTTTATAGAGTTGGGTTAGTTTCTGCTTTATAACAAAGTGAATCAGCTATATGTATACGTATATTCCCATACCCTCTCCCTCGAGCATCTCTCTCCCACCCTCTCTATCCCACTGCTCTAGGTGGTCACAAAGCACCGAGCTGACCTCCCTGTGCTATGCAGCTGCTTCCCACTAGCTATCTATTTTACATCTGGTAGTGTATATATGTCAATGCTACTCTCTCACTTTGTCCCAGCTTACCCTTCTCCCTCCCTGTGTCCACAAGTCCATTCTCTACATCTGCCTCTTTATTCCTGTCCTGCCCCTAAGTTCATCAGAACCATTTTTTTTTTTAGATTCCATATATATATGTTAGCATACAATATTTGTTTTTCTTGTTGTGACTTACTTCACTCTGTATGACAGACTCTAAGTCCATCCACCTCACTACAAATAGTTCAATTTCATTTCATTTTATGGCTGAGTTATATTCCATTGTATGTATATGCCACATCTTCTTTATCCATTCATCTGTTGATGGACACTTAGGTTGCTTCCATGTCCTGGCTATTGTAAATAGAGCTGCAATGAACATTGTGGTACATGACTCTTTTTGAATTTTGCTTTTCTTAGGGTATATGCCCAGTAGTGGGATTGCTGGGTCGTATGGTAGTTCTATTTTTAGTTGTTTAAGGAAACTCCATACTGTTCTCCATAGTGGCTGTATCAATTTACATTCCCACCTACAGTGCAAGAGGGTTCCCTTTTCTCCACACCCTCTCCAGCACTTATTGTTTGTAGATTTTTTTGTTGATGGCCATTCTGACCAGTGTGAAGTGATAACTCACTGTAGTTTGATTTGCATTTCTCTAATGATCACTGATGTTGAGCATCCTTTCATGTGTTTGTTGGCAATCTGTATATCTTCTTTGGAGAAATGTCTATTTAGGTCTTCTGCCCATTTTTGGATTAGGTTGTCTTTTTGATATTGAGCTGCATGAGCTGCTTGTAAATTTTGGAGATTAATCCTTTGTCAGTTGCTTAATTTAAAAATATTTTCTCCTATTCTGAGGGTTGTCTTTTGGTCTTGTTTATGGTTTCCTTTGCTGTGCAAAAGCTTTTAAGTTTCATTAGGTCCCATTTGTTTATTTTTGTTTTTATTTCTATTCCTCTAGGAGGTGGGTCAAAAAGGATCTTGCTGTGGTTTATGTCATGGAGTGTTCTGCCTATGTTTTTTTTGTTTTGGTTTGGTTTTTTTTGCGGTACGCGGGCCTCTCACTGTTGTGGCCTCTCCCGTTGCAGAGCACAGGCTCTGGACGCACAGGCTCAATGGCCATAGCTCACGGGCCCAGCTGCTCCGCAGCATGTGGGATCTTTCCGGACCGGGGCACGAACCCGTGTCCCCTGCATCGGCAGGCGCACTCTCAACCACCGCGCCACCAGGGAAGCCCCAAAGATACTTTTGAATGGAGTTAACATATCTGGCACTGTGGATCCCAGACCAACAAAGATTTTCACCATCCATATTATAACATAAGGTTCTCCATCTATGGCAATATATTTCCACTGTTGTGTCCATTGAGGGAGTCAAAAATCATTTTAGTGGTTTAATAGACTTGGGGACATCGAGACCTCTCTAAAATTTTATAGAGTCATCAGTTGCCTTCTGAGGCTCTTTTTCACAGGAAGAATTATCTCTTCTTTTAGAAGAAAAAAGAAACATTCCAAAAGATGTGAAAATACGAGGATTCAACCAAGACACAGAGCTTTTCTTGTCCCGTGTGCCCCTTCCCCCCAGTGGAATATTTGAAGTTGGTTTTCTTAACTCCTCCAACAGTCTCTAAATTCCTTGGGTATTTAATACCATAATTGGTGGCTTTAATAACTTGATAAATGTTCTAAAATTGTGGGCCTTAAAAGATAATTATCTCTGAGGTTCATAGACTAGCACAGTAATGGTTTGGGAACAGAAAAAAAAAATCTACTTTGATAATCTATATCTACAAGGTGAGTGGAAGAATCCCCAAGAGGTACTGTTTAGAATATAAAATGATATCTATGCAAAGTAGTTCTCATTAATTCTGAACCAAATGGTCATAAAAACAAATTGGCCTTCAGAAAGGACTCTAGCTATCCAAGCTTGAGAATTTGGGTTCTGGCCCCTAGAGGTCTGCCTTTTAATATAACTTTCAAGTGTTGAAGGATTGAGCTTCATGTACAGTAAAATTAGGACTAAGTAAAAATAAAATCTGTCCTTAGCTATTTTGAAGGCCAAGTGTGGATTCATCTTACTGAATATTGCATATCCAGGCATATATATTTTCTTCTAGAATACCCCAGTTCCTCCGACACTGAACACTTTTCTGGAACTAAAATACGCAATGGCTTTTAGCCATCGTAGAGGAAAAATTTTTGAATCGCCACCGTGTCTGCACCAAGAACTTAAAGTTTAAAAAGGGGATTCTTACCCTTAAGAAATTATTTTCATTGAGAAAAATGCAAATAAGGAAAACGAAACGAACAAACAACAAGAAGTAGGAGGAGATCTACTACATCCCACCACCCAAAGAAGACCATCACCAATAACATCTGACATACTTACTTTCTAGCTGTTATTTGCTAAAATCATGGTAAGCCTGCTGGTTATGCAGCACAAGTGACATAGCAGCTTATAAAAATCAGAAACATTTTCTCCCGTGCACTGAAGCTTCATTCTTCAATCCTTCATCATCTTCTGCTTCAACATCAAAATGCTGTTGAAATGAGGCCAGACTTCAAGCACCAGCTCCAGACTTGATCTGAAAATCGGTCTCAGTTTTAAGTCTTACACATGGCCTTCAAGTACACGACAGTGAAGCTCTGCTTTTCATTTTGCCCCTCTTTTATCCCTTAATAATTAGCACAATGGTTCTGCCAATTGCTAAGCTACTGGTTGAATTGTTCTCCATAATTTAATGGATTTTCTTATAAGAACTATCAGAACTTAGAGTATTATTTTTCTTGTTATTAGCCTTTTGAAGGATTATACACAGAATATTTTATTGTGGTCTGTTGCATCCCTCATTTCTCTTCCCTTCCTCCCTCCAGTCTGTCTTTCTGTCTGTCCTCTTCTCTCCCTCTTCCTCTCCTTCTCTCCTTTCTTCTCCCCTTCTCTAAACACATACACACATGTGCGTGCGCGCGTGCGTGCACGCACGCGCGCACACACACACACACACACACACATTGTTGAGTCCCACCACTAAGCCCGAATACCTAGCTGGAGATGGGGAAAAACAGTTGAGAAGAACAACTAGAGTGTAGGAATTGGATGTGGTCTCAGGGTTTCTCAGGGTTTTGTATTTTTGTACAAAATAGACTATAATGTAAATGGCATCCTCTAGATTTGTGCAGTGCACACCTGGACAATATTCACAGCAGCCCAGTTGTGCAATATCAAGGCTGACTCATGACAAAAGTTGAGACATAGCATGTAGAAAGCAGGGTGAATGCTCGCTTATTTGTATAGGGGCTGCTACGAATATTATAGAGGAGATATGGGTGTGATTGTTGGGTTGCCTGTAAGCAAACTGCTGCTGCCTGTTTGGGAACATTTGACGTAGTGAGAAGGGGCCTCCCAGGTAGTATGATTGGCAGAGCCTGTCTCTGAAGAATCAGCTCCCCTCCCGCCTTCGCAATCTTCATACTAGCTGTGGAGGCTTAGATTAGTCTCTTAATTTGATATGGTGTTGGTATACTGACTGTTGTGAGTTGAATTGTGTCCCCACCAAAAAGATATTGAAGTCCTAAACCCCAGTACCTGTGAATGGAACCTTATTTGGAAACAGTCTTTGCAGATGATCAAGTTAAGATGAGGTCATTAGGATGGTCCCCTAATCCAGTTTGACGGGTGTCCTTAGAGGAAATTTGGATGCAGAGACACGAACACGTGAAGATGAAGACACAAGCCAAGGAAGATCACTCATCTGCAAGCCAAGGAGCAACAAAGATTGCCAGCAAGTCGCCAGAGCTAGGGGAGAGACGGGAACAGATTCTCCCTCAGCCTCAGAAGGAACCAACCCTGCCAACACCTTGATCTCAGACTTCTAGCCTCAAGAACTGTGAGAAGATACATTTCTGTTCTTTAAAGCACCTCATTTGTGGAGTCAGCACAGTAATAGTCCTACTGAGGGTCAGAGAAGCACAGTGGAAATAGACTCTCATTTTCCAGTGACGTCCTTGTCATTGCAAAGGAGCATTACCTTCTTTGGAGATGGATCTTCTGACCCCCAACACATTAGCATAAATTCATCCCTTTCTGCAGCAGCTTCCATTGATCAAGTCCTTGCTAGGTCCTAGGCGTCATGCCAAGCAAGCCTTTTAATGTATTCACTCCTCGCCATGACCCTAGACAGACAGCATGGCCATTCGCCACCTTTGTATTAGAAATGGGCTCAGAGACGTTAGGTGACATCCCTGAGGTTCACACAGCTAGGGTTCAAAATCTAGATCCAAAACTCATATTCTTTTTTTTTTTTTTTAATGCTTTTCTGAGCTAGGGAGAAGGTGGTAGTGGTCTGGGACTTCAAAGGGGAGAAAGACAATTCCCAGGGAGATGGGAAGAGCAAACGTTTGGTAAACGAACATTTGCCTTGCCAATCTGAGAAGTCTTCCTTATATAAAACAAAGTTATCTTGGGTGATGGTGCAGCCTCCCTATCTAAATTCTTTTTTTAACTTTTTTGTAATTGAAGTATAGTTAATTTACAATGCTGTGTTAGTTTTAGGTGTACAGCAAAGTGATTTAGTTTTATATATATGTAAACTTTCAGATTCTTTTCCATTATAGGTTATTACAAGACATTGAATATAGTTCCCTGTGCTATACAGTAGGTTGTTGTTGGTTATCTATTTTATATATAGTAGTATATATCTGTTAATCCCAAACTCCTAATTTATCCCTGCCCCCCCCACTATCCCCTTTGGTAATCATACATTTGTTTTCTATGTCTGTGAGTCTATTTTTGTTTTGTAAATAAGTTCATTTATATCATTTTTTTAAGATTCCACATACAAGTGATATCATATGATACATATGATCATTTGTCTTTCTCTGTTTGACTTACTTCACTTAATATGATAATCTCTAGGTCCACCCATGTTGCTGCAAATGGCATTATTCCATTCTTTTCTATGGCTGAGAAATAAAGAAGATGTGATATACACATGCATTGGAATATTACTCGGCCAAAACTCATATTCTTAATGACCGTTATGTACTTTCTTTCTGCCATGTAGCTTGTATCTCCAAACCCTTAAACATCCTGCATTATCAGTCCCCTCTTGCCATAAGTGCAAATCTTCTTCCTATTTTGTTACAGGTTCATAGTTTGAGTTGAAGGAAAGCACTCCCTGTTCTCGCCCCCATGATAATTTTACTTGACCAGAAATTAGGCTGCTTGGTTTGGAGTTTTCAATGACCACTAACATTAGCTTCCAATTTTTGAGCATTTTGTGTACCTGGCGTCATACTTATCACTTTACATTAATTATCTTATTCAGTCTTTATAAGAACTCTCATCTTCCATACGTGAGTTTGGGCAACTTGCCAAGGTCACGCAGGAAGTAGGTGTCAGGACATAATTACAGAGCCTGCCTCTTCACTACTTTGTTTTATTGTATATTGTGTTTTTCCTCCTAAAGGGATAAACAAAGTGCAAAAGAACTTAAAACCTGGGTCCTGTTTTAGGAATACATCCTGTATTCTTTCACCTGGCCCCCATCATCTCTCACCTGGATCAGCTCAATAATCTACCTAGGGGTCCATGTCCCTCCTCTCTGGTGCCCTCCCATCTGGTCTGTACCGGGCAGGCCTACTGAAATGAAAATGTACATCTGATCACGCCACTCTCAAGCTTAAACCCATTCAGTGGCCTGCTGTAGAACTAGGAATAATATCCAAACACCTTCCATGGCCTCCGAAGCCCTAGTTCATCTGACTTCTCTATTGATCCCCATCTGCCTAACTTACACACTAATTTGAAGCCATGCTGGTCGAATTCCAGTTCCTCCAGCAATGCCCAGGTGTCCCTGTCTTTACAGCATCCCCGGAGGTTCCCCTGCTGAGGACAATCTCCACCTCTTTCCCTTACTCCCAATCACCCTTCAGGTCTTGGTTTACATGACACCTCTTCATAAAGGCCTTCCCTGACCATCTAATTAAAAGTAATCTTAGTACTGTTTTTGCTGCATCCCCTAAGTTTTAGTATGTACACTGCTATGTACATTGCAGCACTATTCACAATAGACATGATGTAGAAACAACTCAAATGTCCATCGATGGATGAATGGATAAAGAAAATGTGATATGTATATACTAAGGAATATTATTCAGTCTTAAAAAAGAAAGAAATCCTGCCACTTGCAATAACATGGATGGGCCTGGAAGATATTTTGGTAAATGAATAAACCAGTCACAGGACCAGTGCTGCATGATTCCACTTATTGAAAATAATCAAACTCATAGAAGCAGGTGATACCATAGTGGTTGCCAGGACCTGGAGGGTGAGGGAAATGAGGAGTTATTATTCAATGGGTACAAAGTTTCAGTTTTGCTAGATGAATAAATTCTAGAGATCCGCTCTAGGACAAAGTGCCCGTAGTTAACAATCCAGGATTGTGCACTTCAGAATAAATTTGTTAAGAGGGTAGATCTCACGGTAAGTGTTCTTACCACACACACAAAAGGGACACAGGGAAATTCTGGAAGGTGGTGGGTATATCTGTTATCTTAATTGGGGTGATGATGTCACAGGTGTTTGCAGATGTCCAGACCCTCAAATTGTTAAATGTAGGCACGTCTTTATAGATCTATTATACTTCCATAAAACTATTATAAAGAACACGAGGGGAAGCTGGTATATATAAGAACTCAACTCTTCTGCCCAAAAATATTTCAAAATAAAATTTTCGAAAAATAAAAAACAAACGAACAGAAAGTAAGTCCCTTCCTCTTAGGCTTAACCGCAAGCCTTTGCTTTGCGTTCGCTCTTGTTTCCCATCACTGCATTTTTATTCTAATTTTCAATTATTTTGTGAGTCTGCTTGTTTTGGTCAGTCCCCTCTGCTAAACACTTTAAGTTCCAAGAGAACAGAGATAATGTCTGTCTTTAATTTTGCAGCCTCAGAGCCCAGCACGATGCCTGACCCATAGTTAGGCACAAAATGATGTGTGTGGAATGAATGAATGAAAGAAAGGAGGCCAGTGCCCACCGGATAGGAACCCGATGGGCTTAAAGGCAAGTTTCTATGATAAGACCTCCGAAAGGAGACGGGGAGGGGCAGAAAGGGAAATGGGAATGGGAATAAACTCTCCCCTCTAATTTTGCTCAGTTTTCATGGTCTCTGGAATCAATGAGCAAATAAACTGCCTGATATTCTAGCTTTGCTGTTCGCCACCCCATGTCCCTCTTCTCCCTGACCCCGGTCCCATCCCTCTCTCTCCAGTCACCAGTGGGAGGAGGTCATTCAAACTGCATCCTCCCACCTGCACTTAGAAAATGTTTTCTCTTTCCCGATGTCTTGGATCTCTGTTTTCCTCTTGTCCCCTCGTTTCCTCGCGTACAAAGAATCTTGTGATCTTTGAGGCATAGCAAAGTGGAGAAAGAGTGTGTGAGCTGCACTGGGAGAAACAGAGAGTGTAGCGGGGAGGGGAGGAGGGGTCTAGGGGGATTGCCAGGTAACAGCTTGGCCTGTGATCTGGTTGCCTAGGTAATTGTGAATCTTCCTCGGGTTGCTTGGATCAGTTCTGGGCAGCCGAGGATAGTGACCCTGCACCTAGCCGCAGAAGCCACCTGGCTTCTCCCAGGCTCGCCTCTGTGACGACCCCCCGCCCCAGCTCCCCCGTATGCAATCTCTCTCTCCCTCCCTGACCCGACAGTAAGGGGCACACTCTTCACCTTTCAACAGAAGGGTGGCTGGTCAGGGTCCCCTGTATGTTTAGGGGAAGCAGGTATCACAACTATATGTGTGGGCGTGTGTGTTCAGGTGAAGGACAGAGATTGTACCCCGCAGATGTTCAAATAGCAGAAATGCAGCCTCTTCAAACCCTAAGCACTGTTGTCTTTGAAAGAGAGAAAAGGTGTCCGCCCCTCATCCTTGCCAAGCCGTTTTGCTGCTAAACGATCCCTCTCGTTGAGAAGATAGACGCACACAGCTTTCCTGGCAGCCACGATCCACCAACTCGGGAAGGAGTTCTCTGCTCTGCCTTCACCAAACCGTGATGAGAAATGCAGATTCTTCTTTTGTTCGTTTCTCTTTCCCTCCCTTTACACCACGGGCTCCATCACCCCCCGTGCCCCTGCACATACACAGAGCGAGAAGGTACGTGCAATGGTCTTAAAAAAGACCTTCAAGAGTTTTTAGCAATATTTTCAGTGTCCTGTCAATCTGTGTCTTTATTTGGCTACTTCCCTTTCCTAGATTTTATAGAGAATTTTTCTCTGGAAGAGAAAACCGATTGCTGCTAATAGAAATTCAAAGGGGAAAATGCTAGGAGTGATTCAGGACCATCTGGAGACCCTCATTTTTCTAATCACAGATTTATGACGCTTTCTAATTTATATAGGCATACATTATCTGACTGGATAAGAGAGTTCCCAGTGGCATTGCTTGACGTCCAGAACCACCGACAAATCTATCTTCTTTCTTCCTCTCCCCTTGCCCTATTTCCAGACTCCTAAAAGCAGGGGGATAGTTTAGAGGAATATCTGTGGGTTTAAACAAATACTGTATTAAGATTATGTGCTTTAAAATGAAAGCAGCTCCTATATCTACTTCATTTTGAAAAGCACTTCTCTGGCAAGAGGAAAAGATGAGGCCCTCCTGACCCTAACATCTCTTTCATGGGATAAGAGTAGACAGATTTTGTAAATTTTATTGAATTTAGCAGACATTTATTGATCTGGTCACTATTATATAGAAATTCAAACTTGACTCTAGTTTCAATTTTTACCATTTTTTCTGGTTCCTTTCCTCAAATCATCAGCATCATCTGAAAGTGGTGAGATTTGTCTTTTCCAGCCCCCAAAGTCCAAGAAACAGAGGCAGTGGCAGTCAGGAGAATTATCTAAAGTCACCCAAGGAGAGAGGGACAGATCTAAGACTTGAACTCAGATCTCCTGGTCCTCAGTATTTGCTTTTCTAACATTTAAAAATCCTGTTTAAATCATTTTATGAGGCATTTGGAAATCTGAACACCGACTGGGTTATTTGTGTATATTTTAATATATTGTTAGTCATTTTAGGTGTAACAGTAGTATGTTTTTTTTAAGTTCTTACATTTCAGGGGTGGACACTGAAACAGTTATGAATGAAATGATACAATGTCTTGGATTTGCTTGAAAATGATACAGGAGGTGGGGAATTGGTTGGGGTATACATAAACAAGATGGTCATGAATTGATCACTGAAGCCGAGTGGTAGGTATATAGGGGTTCATCACACTATTTTCTCTACTTTTGTATATGTCTGCAATTTCCCATAATAAAAGTTTGAAAATTAAATAATAAAAATAAAAACAGGTTTTACCCATGAATGCTTCCCAGACAAATAACGGAGTGTAAGACTCTATTTTGGGGTTTGCATCCACAGTGTTTGCTGGACAACAACCTATCAAATCTCAAAATAGGCTGTAGACCAGACATCAGGATTGAGAGAACAGCTAAATATTCAGCCACAAATAGGTCATTGTTGAGGGAAGCCAAGAATCCCCTGGAAATGCAGGGAGCGTGTCACCCAGTTGCCAAAAATAAGCCTGGTTTCTGGCAGATGTCCCCTCTGGGAAAAGCACAACTGGTTCTCATCTTCCATGGAGTCAACGGCCAAGGACCCCCCAAATAGTAGCAACAACGCTTTGTTGGAGAGTAGAAGAGTAACAAAAGACATTGTTAGTTCATTCACCCTCATGCCCGTTGTCCCACCTTCAGAAAGAAGACTTCTTGGGCAGCGTCAGTGGAGGCACTGTAGAGGACAGTTTGACAATATCAAAATTGTAAAGACATTTGCAGCAATTCTCTTTCTGGGGATTTTCCTCCAGCTGTATTCGTGTACAAATATTTGTAGAAGGATATTCATTGCAGTATTGTTTGCTGTAGCAAAAATCAGAAACACATTGACTTTAATTCTTGGGAAATGGCAAAAGTGAACATGGCCATAGAGTGGTATGCCATACAGCCAAGAGAGCGATCGAGGTCAGTCTTGGTGGGTTGGTATAGAAAGAGGTACAAGATAAAGCATTAAATGAAAAACACCAGACATGTGGTTTAATCCTATAGGAGACCAGCAGTTTCTGGAAGGTGTGTGGGTTTGTCCTTGGACACAGTTGAGACTCACCCTGTGCTGGGAGAAGGGATTGATATTCAGTCCCAGGTCTGTCTGACCACAAAGCCTATGTCCCCAACCTTTCGTGGCCTCTCTATGTTGGCACACTTGGTCTTCTGCGAGTCAGGTGACATGTACTTGAGGACTAGGCCACTTTCTGTTACACTCCCCACTTCCTTGGCCCCTCTCACTAAAAGAGAGAGGACCCCTGAGCCTTGGGACCACAAAGAGCAAGCAGGGCCCACGTTCCTATGGAGAAGCAAGGACCATCTGGCCCACAGCATCAGCCATAGGGGACTTGGCTTCTCGAGTTCTTCCATTGCAGGTGGGAAGCAGTGGCCTTTTATTTTTTTTTTCAATGGAAATTTCTTTTGGGAAGTGATGGGGAAAGCCAGCACAAGGACTTTTCTACTTGTATTCTTTGGCCTGCAAGAACCTAGTATGTGATATCTACAAGGGTCTTTCTCCATCGTGTGCCTTTCTTTTTCTTTTCTTTTTTTTTTTTTAAGGAGAGATTAAATGAAGCTTAAAATCTCTGTAGAAGGGCAAAGGAGACATGACAGAGGATTGTTTTAAAGACATCACCACCTTTCTCCAAAATATGGAATTACTGCATAAGATATGTCTGAAACCAGAAGAATCCTATGTTTTTAACTTCAGGAAGTCAGGTTGAGGCTCTGAGGTTGACCTGTCTATTCCATCACACTCAACATGCTGTTACATAAAGCAGTTCTTGTACAGAGGAAAGGCAGTAGTGATGTAGATGCCCACAGCTTCAGATTTGCTTAAGACTGAGTGAGAATACACACTACTGTATATAAAATAGATAAACAACAAGGACCTACTATGTAGGGACACAGGGAACTATACTCAATACCTTTTAGAAACCTATAATGGAAAAGTATCTGAAAAAGAATGTATACGTATAACTGAATCACTTTGCTGTACACCAGAAACTAACACAACATTGTAAACCAAGTATACTTCTATTGTTATAAACTTCTTTTTGAAAGAGAAAATCTTTCACATACAGGCTGAGAACTAGTCCGAAATCAGGTGGAGGCCACGAGGCTGCTGTGGTCAGCGTGGGGTTCCAGTGATGGGCCTGAGTCTCCTCAAGCACTTTGCTCTTGAAGTTCCTGTAACCAGCATGTGGAAGTGGTGACTTACTCGGTGAGGGCTCTGTGCTGGTAAAGAAGCCATCTTTAATCAATAAGAGCTGTTGATGCTAGGCCTTCAACTCTTTGCAGAGAGAGAACTCAGGCAGGGGATCTTAACCTTGACTGGAAGGAAAGGAGACAGAATCAGCCTCTAAAATTCTACGCTGAGAGACCAGCAGTTTAGAGGGAAATTTCTGGCTGACTCTCCTTCCCCTTCCCTCTCTGTCCCCCTACCTGCTTGAGCAATCAGGCAATGGGTGGGATGGGAGCAGGGGTTGCTTTCAGCAATCCAGATTCCTTCACTTTTACTCTAAGTAATGATTTCCTGTCCCTTTTTATCCCCCCACCACACCGGGCTCTCACATTTCAAAGTGTGACAAAATGGGCATCATATTCAATAGAGATCTGACTAATGTAGATTGTAGCCTAATGATTGCTTCCTGGGCTTTGCATGTCATCCTTCTATAAATACATCCCAGTATCACTTTGGCTTCTCAGCAGTAGCACTCCACTGCTGCCTGCCTCCATCTGTGGTCAGCCATGACCTCCCTGGTCTCTTTGTGTTACACCTGTGCCTCCTCATTCCCTACCAACCCTGTTTTTCCATTACTGGCTTATCTGTCTCTACATTTACCACCTTCCACATTCTCACTCTCAGAAAATGCCGCATGATATTAGCAGCAGCCAGAACTATTCAAACTCTGCTCTCTTTAGCTCTTGTCTAGGAAAAAAAAACATTTTCGAATTGAAAAGAGCAGAAATAAAGGGTAACAGAGAAACTACAACTCGTGTGCAAGAGGGCGTCAGCAAGTTGCCCTAAAGGGAGCCCTGAGCTGCAAAGCGCTGGGTTCAAGGGCCAGCTCCATCTTTTGTAACTTTGTGACCTTCGGCAAGTCATTGAACCTCTCTGGACTTCAGTGTCCTTACCTGTAAAAGGAGACAGTTTGACTACTTTATTTCTAAGCTACCTTTTAAAAACCTAAACTTTAATACTCTTCCATAAAATGAGTTTGTTACTGGGTCACTTTTTGAAAGCTTATGGCTTTTTGGAGTTCCAGAGTCAGGTGGAAAAGACAAAACCTGGCGTATCCTAAACCTTAGGATATTTTATTGATCTCATTGTTTGACATATTATGGAAGCAAGAACATGGATATCCCCCACCTCATTTCAAAGCTTATAATCTGAACAAGGAGAGTAGGAGTGAGAGGAAAACTCCTTCTCCCATCAGGATGGTTTCCTGTTACCTCTTGATTCTGTCATCTTCTACTCATGAGAGCAACCTGAGGTCTTATCAGGGAAGGAGTGAGCCTGCCCTGTGACCTCCATCTCAAATTCTGACATCTTTTTTCCTAGAAGATCTTCTAAGTTCCTGGCATCTTGTGCCAATCAGCTTGGCCTCTTGATACTGTGGGTACCACTCACGGCTTTCATGTGTTCAGCATTACAAGATCAGAAGCCTGAAACTAACACGATATTGTAAATCAGCTATAGTTAAAAAAAAAAAAAGACCAGAAGAATACCAACACATATAGATTCTTCATATCAACTGGGGAAAAGATGTAAAGTGTCCTGAGATGTGGAAGAGCAGCTTCTCAGCAGGTGGTTGTGTATAATAGTGGAAGATGTTCAGGGTGACAAAGGTCTGTGCCATTGCCTCACCCTGCAGCATCAGGTGAAAACCAGAAGGAATAATCATCGATCTCTTTGACTGAAGACCCTTGTCACTTAAAAGTGAAGGATAGTTCCGCACATGCGTTAAGGCCACCCTCCACAAGGTTTGTTTTCAAGTCTAAGTAACCCTGTCCTAGGATGTGCAAAGAACTTGTACTCTGATCTCATAGTCACAGTGGGTAATTTTTGAGGAATCATGGAAGATTGGATGTGCCGTCAGATGGGATCCCAACCATGGAAACTCAGCTCAGCGTCAATGCCAGGCCATAGTCTAAATGAGATTTACTTAAAAGGGGCGGGGATTGTGAGACTTAGAAAAGAGCGCCATTGGCACCAGGGCCAGCACATGCGTGCTAAGGAGTTGTGCCATACGAGCTGTGTTTTATTTATTTTAATGGGTTACTTGGCTGGCAAATTTCAGGAGCTGTAGATAAAGTATGTGTGTACCTTAGAAAACCTTTTTAAAATGGCAACCTCAAGATTTTTGTGGGTAAGATGGAGAAATAACGGGGCTTCCCTGGTGGCGCAGTGGTTGAGAATCCGCCTGCCGATGCAGGGGACACGGGTTCGTGCCCCGGTCCGGGAGGATCCCACATGCGGCGGAGCGGCTGGGCCCGTGAGCCATGGCCGCTGAGCCTGCGCGTCTGTAGCCTGTGCTCCGCAACGGGAGAGGCCACAACAGCGAGAGGCCCGCGTACCGCAAAAAAAAAAAAAAAAAAGATGGAGAAATCAGGTATGTCTGGCAGTGTTTTGGAGTGCATTTATCAGTTTACGGTTGATTACTCATAAGTTTCAGTGATTCTGGATCAACGTGGAAGGGGGTGGTTACTACTGGGGCTCTTGTCCTAGCCCCAATCCTTTCAACATTGTTGTCACACAGTGGGATAAAGGCAGAAAAGATCTGCATGTCGGATTTGCCAGTGACCCGAATCCAGGAAGTATTGCTAATGTAGTCACCGATAGCATCAGATCCAAAGTGATTTTGATTGGATTTAACCTTGAGCCAAAACCAAAAAATGTCAAGTCCTACATTGGGGGTTCAAGATCAATTGCGCATGTGCAGAATGTGAGCGCTGCAGCGTGGCAGAAATCCATGGGAAAACATCATGGTATTTCAGCTGACCACGAGCTTAATGTGATGTAGCTTTAAAAATAAGCCAATGCAGTCTTCAGTTTCTCTTATCAGAAGTAAAATGTCCAGGTATACGACGTATGTTTTTCTCCCTATATTTTGTGCTGGTCAAAAATGTGGTGAGTTGTGTTCAATTTTTGACCTTTACAATATTAAGAGAGTCACTGAATTAGGCTGTGTATAAAGGAGAGCATCAGAGGTGAGAAAATATGATAACCATAATACATGAGCAAATGTGCTGTTTCTTTTCATTATTATTCAGCCAAAATTTATTGATCATTAACTATGTGCCAGGCACCATGATAGACCTTGGAAATGCAGAGATACACAAGACATGATCGCATTGTCAAGATGCTGATAATCTAGCCTGGGAATCAGGAAGGTAAACCACCTGAGGCATCTGAAGGAGGTACTATAGGGTGCTGAGCATGGCCCTGTGGAACTGGAGGAGCAGGGGCAAGGGATTCTGATGGAGAGGATGGGAAACTGGATCAGGGGAGCTCAGAAGACATGAACTTGGAGAACCATAACCTTTCAAAGTTGGGAGAAACCTTTTTGTCTGATGCATATAAAATGGGGGAGGGGGTGGATGACTTCTCAAAGGTCCCTTTGGCTCCAAAACTCTTTGGTGTGGCACAACTCATATCTGAGGCTTGGTCTCTGAACTACAAGGTTATGATATAGCTAGTTGCAGTCCCAGAGTTAGAATTCTAGGCCCGTGTAGTCCTACTGAATTTCATCCAATTGTCTTCCCTGTGGGCCAATTTTCCCCCAATTGCTAGACATTATTTTGCATGATTTTCTGCTAGAATTCAGCTGGCCCACCAAATTTAGTATCGCCTGACAATTGGACAGGCACATACTCAATTCCTTTGTCCAGATCACAAAGCCTATGACCAGAATAGATCCACGCTCAGTCCAGGGCAGGTGGCTTCCCACTAGGTATGTCTCCAAGGCTACTCTCCAAGGATTCTTGCCAAGGACAGGATATGAAAAGACCTCAGGCTTATGAATGAGGGAAAGAATAAGCTCAACTAGAAATTCTATTGAGAAAAGGCAGCCTTGAAAATAAATAATCACACTGATCTCAATGAAATAAATATATATACCTTTGACCCATGGTGAAAATAGAAGAAGGAGAATGAACGAAAAGGTAACTCCTATATTTTGTTATCTTGAAAGCACCTGTGTCCTGGGGCTAGTGTGACAGGAGAGGAGTCCTCAGCAGTTACTGACTGGGACTTACAGATCAGAATTTGCATATAGAAAGTTTGCTTTCACAGGGTCTATCCTTCTATGCCGAGATGGCGTCTCTCCTCGAAGGTGGGGTGGGTGGATTGTCCCCCATGACTCTTCTGTGTTGTCATCTTCAGCTCTGGCTCCATCAGAAACCCTGGGGTCCGCAGAGCACCTACTGACAATAAGAACCTCCTAGAATCCGGAGGATTCTCTCCACATTCTACAGTCTTCTCCTTATCTGCATCGCCTCATGGTTTTGCTATGGATATAAATGAGATCATTAATACTACTTGCAATGGTTAATTTTATGTGTCAACTTGCCTTGGCCACAGAACCCAGATATTTGGTCAAACATCAGTCTGGATGTTGCTCTGAATGTATTTTTTTTTAGATGATATTAACATTGAAATCAGTAGACTGTGAGTGAAGCAAATTACCCTCTGTAATATAGGTGGGCCTCATCCAATCAGTTGAAGGCTTTAAGAGAAAAGAGAATGAGGTCCCCAAAAGGAAGTGGGAATTCTGCCTTATACCACCTTTGGACTTGAGCTGTCACATCAACCCTTCCCTGGGTCTTCAGCGTGCCAGCCTACCCTGCAGATTTTGGACTTGCCAGCCTCTATAATCATGTGAGTCAATTCCTTAAAGTCTCTCTCTCCTCTCTCTCTTTCTCTCTCTCAATAGGTATATATACATCTTGTTGGTCCTGGTTCTCTGGAGAACGCTAATATACTCTTTGAACTGGAGAACCAGTAGTTCAAGCCTGCACTCACTTTTTCTCTTGGCCACAGATATAACTTCACCCCTTACTTGTCAAAGGAAAATCAGGCTTCAGACATGAAATCCTTCCACTTTCCACTCTTCTACCCAAGAAAGTTCCTGGGCTTGGATATGCCCTCACCTTCTACCCTCAAACTAAGAAAAGTTGACCCTTTTCCTCTTCTGGGTTAGATCTCCCGCCTGTGCTCTTCACCGGAACACTCTTCATCTTCCCCAAACTGGGACCTTGATCCATCTACTGTCACCCCCCTGCAGTACTTACCAGCATCCAGCTCCTTCCCCAGTGTCTAAAAATACGTTCTAATGTCTCCCATGTTTTACAAAAGAATGCAAAACAAATCTCCCTGAATCTTAACTCTCTCCTTTACAGCCAAGCTCCTCAACGCTGTTTCCACAGTGTCATCTCCCATTCACGGTTCAAGTGCTGCATTCTGCCTCTCGGCCCTCACTGTGCCATTCAATCCACTCCACCAAAGACACCAGTGAGCCCTGGTTGCCAAGTTCAGAGGGAGCTTTTCAGTCCTGACTTTGCTGATCCTTTCGCAGCCTCTGAAAACTAACCACTCCCTGGACCTTTCCACCCCTGGAGGCCATGACTCCACCTCTCCCGGTTTTCCCAAAGGGAGGGATTCATACCGCTGATGGCAGAGGGATAATTTTAGTTGGTACAAGGTCACAGCCAGGGCTTTCTACACCATGTAAGATGGCCCCCTCTGGATCTGAGCCCTGCCTCAAATGTGAGTTGTGTAGTGAGAAAGTAGATTCTCTCTTAATTCTCTTTCAATTCTTCTGAGTTAAACAGAGAGTCTCAGTTTGGAATCAGTACGTCTTTAACACCTCTCTAATGATAGCTAATTTTCCTCTTCTATAAAAATAAGAGGAAAGCCCTCTCAGACATATAGCCTTTTCCGGCCGATAGTCACCAGCTAAACAGGCTTTTGTTTATCTCCATTCTTACTTATTTTTAGGAGGACTTGCTACTGGTGACAAGTGATACTACTTTCTCATTTATTACGGTGCAAATATGTTTCCTTTCTAAATAATCTCTAAAAATTAAAGTTGAGTTAAAGTGAGAAAAAGTCTAAGAAAAGTCACAGTCCGAGTGACACAAGCCTGGGGTACACAGATGCCCACGGTTTGGGAAACACTGTCTTCCACGTTGGTGTTTCTCAGGACTGACCTCGGTCCTCACTCCTCTCACATTACGCATTCTTCGTGCCATTTCTCACTAGTCACGTAGGTTCAGTCACCGCTGACACGACGTTGACTCTGCCATCTCTGTCTGGAGCTCTCTCCTGAGCTGCTAATACACACTGAACCACTCTACCTACCTACACCCTCGCATCCCACTGGTTTTACGGTGGCCAGTGGGTTCAGAGAAGATGCTGGGGTTGGTGTCCACAGAACAGAGTCAGACCTAATGCTTGAAGGTTCCCAAGAGTTACAGAGAGACTCCCCAAGGCATCACAAATCCAAGGTCGGGCTACATCTGAGGGAATTCCGAAGGGAAGGGTTAAGAGAGCTGGACCAGAGGCATCAAGAAGACATGGAAGGGAATGCAGCCAGAGCTAGTGCCATAGCAGTGCTAATAATCACTACCATTTACTGAGCACTTACTGTGTACCAGCTACCAAACCGAGGAGTTTAAGCCTCTCAACTATGGAAGAGACCAGATTCTTTTATTTTTTCCTCCTGGACACACAGACCCTATTTCTTGCCTGCCTTACAATTGGAGTAGCCACGTGACTGGTTTCTGGGTATTTCAGTAGAATGTATGTTGCTTCTAGGTCTGGTCCATAAGCCGTCTCTTCTCCCACCCAGCCCACCCCCAATTCATACCTGTCTTCCTAGCAGTTTGCACAGTCACAAAATAGAAGAAACATGAGTCCCTACATTTCCACGTGGAAGGCTGCCCATCAAACACGCACTTGGACTATGACCGTTGTGGAGGAAACCTTTATTAAGTTAAGCCACTAAGATTTGAGGGCTTATCTGGTCTAATAGCAGCTACAGTTCCCTACGTAATTCCACAAGCCCACGACTAGCGCTATTACTATCATTATTTTCAAATGAGGATCTTCAAACAGATAAGTAACTCTCCCAAGGCCACAAGTGGTAAGTGCTGGCGTCAGGGTTCAAACTTAAGCCATTCAGCCCCAGAACCCATGCTGGCAGCACCAGTGCTTTCCTATGAAGGCTTGTGGGAATTAAATGAGACGATGCGTACACACTTCTAGCTCGTTACTGATGCCGGGTCAATGCTCACTAAAGGCAGCTGTTCTTACTGTTCATGATTGTGGTGAGTATGCCGGGAGCCCGCTTTCAGTCCCACCCTGCCACCCTCCTGCTGCCCCATCCCACGTTGACCCTAACTCACACCCGCTATGTGTCTCTGACAGTGTGTAACAAATGTATTTGCTCCCTTTCTGCCCTCTTTTTTGGTGCAATTACAGGTGTCCATTGTAAGCCGGGGCAGTGTACCCATCACCCGTGAAATAAGTCTGATGGTGATGCAGCCAAGTTACGGGTCTGTCCCGGTCCAGGCTTTTCTCACCAGCTTAAAAGAACCTCTTCACAGGTACGTGAATCAAACTGGAGGGGGAATCAAAATTGGGGGAATCACTAAGATGCTAGAAGATAAAACCAAGCCCCTAAATGTTCTCAGCAGGCTGAAACAGTGAGCCAAAGCGAAGAATAAATTTAATAGAGAAAAACAAATGGCAGAATCTCAGAGGAAAAGGATCTGAAAGGTCACTGACCGCAGCCTCGGATTAAATCCTTGGCCGGCTAGATTCCCTCCCTCCTGGTTTCTACTATTCTAGTCACACCTGTTTCTATCTGATTAGCTCTGGATGTGTGAAGAAATTACCGTATCTATTTAAAAATCTTGTTAAATTCCTATTAAATGGACTGGGCTAGCTTAGATTTTTAAACCCCAAGCTCTTAAGCTGACTTGTCTCTAATCCTGAGTGTGTGATCTTGGCTTGGAAACTGTTTAGTGAATAAACTTCAGAGGTGTTTGCGATTGACTGGGGCAGTGGTTCTGATGGGGAAACCACTGCGAATCTACGGTCTAACTGGCCATTTTGTTTGTTTCCGTCACCCAAAGAGAAGGGCGGCCAAAAGGGCAAATATATATTCCAGGAGGTAAACTAGGAGGCAGGTAATTAGAATCAATTTACTAGTTTTCCATACAAGAGAAATGCTAGTAGGTTTGACATTTGGCAAAGTTGCTAAAGCCTACGGCCTCCAAAATGTTAAAACTTTACATTAAAAGATTCTGGGTAAACTAATAGTTCCGCTCATGTCTAGGGAAAAACAAAAGGTTAGGTTAAGTAACTAGTGGCAGTAGATCGCAACTAATTAAAACAATGTCTTAAGTTGCGATAGGCTTCAGAGTCGCTAGGAAGGCTTATTAAAATGCAGATTCTCTGGTCCTGCCCCGGGTAGGACAGGGCCTGGGAGTCTGCATTTTAACAAGGTCCTAAAATGGTTCGTATGCACACATGAGTCTCTGGATTAGAAAAAAATATCTAGATATTCCTATTTCATTATAGAAATAGATGATTCATCTGTTGAAACAGTGATGTTCTACTAATACTAGTTTATGCTGATCTGGTTTTATTAAAGATTTCTATTTTTATGTAAAAAGTATAACTGAGCAGAAAAGCATGTTATTCATGACTCTATGGAAAGCCTAGTGGTTTGGATTATAAACCCATGATCAAGTCATCTCCTCCCATCCCGCTTCATCGGGTGGCAGGGTACCTAATGGAAGACACGTACCTGGAAGAAAATAAGAGAAGCATCGTCACTGCTGGGGGTGTGAGCCCAAACTCCATCCATGAGAAGCATCATGGTGGGAATGACCAAGTCAAAATATATACGAGGTCCACATCCTTCCTGAGTATTCTTACTGTAGGTCAAGTAATGGTTGGATATATCCTTATCTGTTCAACTGTCATCCTTGTCTGGGTGCCAGGATGTGTGCTCATTACGCTGAACGAGAGGGACTCAATTCCTCTTGTGCCCCTTTGCTCTGTGGACTAGCTTTTGCCTTGGGGGAAGTCCTGGGCAGGTCTGAAGCTTTCCCTGGTCCTTGTAATCACAAGAACAGATTTCTTTTCGTAGTGAATATGTCCAGTCCCACATAATAATTTACACCATCTAGGGCTTTGCCCCTCCTGCAGGTCTGTTGCCTGCAGTACAGGAGGGGTCAGGATGGCTGCTTTTCTCTTTTCTCCACTGGCTCCTTGCAAGCTGCTATGTCTGGTCCTGGGGAGGGTTAGGAAAAAGGAACAGTTTCTGGCTGCTGTAATGTTGGTGGTCTCTGGCTCTGGCAGAATTTCAAAGCTGACTTCTTACTCGAGGTTTCCTTCTCTGGTTTCTCTGACATTCCCCACTAGAACCTCCCAGTGCTGTTCCAATGAATCAGGCAATAGCTCCCCCCACGGCCGCTTAAACCTCCAACACTCAGGCTCTCAACTCCAGGGATCCACCCTTCTGCTGGGTCAGTTCATCCTCCCAGGCAGTGCTTACGGGCGAGGTTCCTGGGAAATGGCCCCAGGTCATTTCCTTCCAGCACGTGACACATTTGGTTGGCCAGGACAGGAAACATCACTGCTCTAGTGTTACTTGTGCAAATGCACATTGCTTCTAAGGCACTTCTCTTTCTCTCTCTCCCATCACCTCAAGCCTTTTCCCCTTGTATTTTTTAGGTTCATATTATGTACTAATTCCCAGTATGCCCCCAGAGACATGCCAGCCTCTCCGAGGAACCCCAGCAGTCCATGATGATTTGAGAGGAGGGCAAAGCATCAGAAATTTCTCCAAAGGAATGGTCTCTCCTTGGTTCTCTGTCATAGGACGCAGGCGGGTAGTGGACTAACTCTGACTACACTGGTTTCTCAACCTTACAAGGTGTCCTGCAAGTGGTCTGACACCCATTAGGATGTAAGAGGCATGACACCTGTTATACTGTTCTCCACCTTTGGGGATTCCCTCTGAACACAGAGGCCTCAGGAAGAGCAGGATTAAACGTCCTGTTATGTGTGTGTTTGTACAGATGGGTCTGTGTTTGCCAACTGGGCACAGGATCGAAGGAGAACTGATCGGGATGGTGTTTTCTTTAGGAGAAATGAACAGGAATAGGTATGAAGGCAGGTGGTAAATATAAAGTGATAAGAATGTCCACACTCTTCTGTGGTGTTTGTGTGGGACTCAAGTTGGTGGGTGGAGAAGCAGAGGATCTTAGGAAATACATTGAAGAGGAAGGAGAAAACCGCCGAAGGTGTAGTAGGATGGATGGAAAATGTCACAAGAACAGGTGGACAAACTGTTTCAAGAAATTAACATTTTAAAGAAACCCAGGGGAGAAGGAAGCCTGTGCCCAGCAGAAAGGGGCCAGCTCAGCGCCTCTGTGATCCTCGTGGTTAGCCAGGCTTGGAGCCCATTTCCCAGTGGAGCTGCCCGGATGTCACAGCTGCTTGGGTGCAGTGTTTCCTGCCACTGGCAAGTTTCAGCTCTCTTCATCCTTCCCAGCTCCTCTGGGAATCACCGGACTAGGTGATGTCTAAGGCCCAGTCCAGCTCTGAGGGTCTAAAAGGCGCTTTATTATTTAAAGACATCCCAGCTGCCTAGCCTTCTTCCACAGTGGCTCTGTCCTGAGTGGAATCTGAGATGGAGGAGAGAAATGGGGCCGTGTCTCTGGGAAGGCAAACGGATGCGACTTCTTAAGAGTGTTTATTTGCAAGGCAGAACGCAGCTGGGACTTGTGAACTCTGCGGCCTGCCGATCCGTATCAGTCAAGGTAAAGCGGAACATCTGTGTCGGCCGGGATTGCCAAGGCCGGGCCTGGAGCTGCGGCAAGCTGCGGGAACTTTCTAGTGTAACTGCTCCAGATGCAGGCTAAAGAGTCACTAACATAAGCCGAATCCGAGCGAAGGGAGGGCCAGGGAACCCTGGGAGCAAGGACACAAGGAAACAGAGGGAGAACTGAAAAGGACAGATCTGTAAGAATGGAACACAAACGTGCATGGTAGTCCCAGGCAGCTCGGAGAACCTACAAGCCTTGGTTTTGAAGCCTTGGAGAGACAGGCAGTAGAAACAGCAACCAGCCATCACCTTCCCCCAGATCCAGTGAATCTCGCCAAAAGGACCCAAGAGAGGGGTGATAAGGGATTCCTGGGAAGGGCGTTAACCCACGTGGAGATAACTGAGTGAAGCAAGATGGCGCCGTTACCACCACAGTTCAGATGTAACTGAAGTGATGACGTGGGATTCCTATGTGGCCTGTAGCCTCAACGTGATTACTTTCAAACCGCACTGTGTATATGAGCAGTTCCTTTCCGTTCCTTAAACAGCCATAAAGTAAATTGTGCGCTTTAACTGACAGGCTTGGGTGGAGCCTGGCCCCGAGGCGGCTTGGTGGAAATGCAAGCAAGTTCCTCAAGGTGCCTGGAGAAAAAGAAACCTTCATATGGGGGTGGCCTTGGGTTGCCCTCTTATTAAGTGCCCTGTAGACTCAGTAACGTCCACGAGAAGTCTCAGGTGTGGCCCACAACGAAGGAAAGGAAGAGACAGGAAACGCAAAGGAGAAAACAAAAGGAGAGAGCGAAAAACAAAATCCAAGCAGATCTGATGGAGTGAAACCAATGAGGGAAGGCGCAGGTTGCCCAGCTGTGGGAAATTGCCCCGAGGGGCGCGACCTGCCCTGCCCACCTGCGCCTGGAGTTGAGCGGGACCTTTTCTGCGCATGCTCTGTCTGCTAATAGCCGGCAGTCTGGAAAGTATTGCCGAGCGAAGGACACAGGCCAACGTTCAGAGAGAAAGCGGGGCCAGTTCGATCCTTTACGGCTGATTCTGTGGATGTTTCTGCGCCTCGGGCCGGCCGCCCCCTCGAGTACCGTAATTACAGCCCACGCACCCCACGTCGCACTTCTTGACCTCAGGCCCCAGCCCTGAGATTTTCCTGCAGAGCAGTAGAAAGTCCCGGAGGCAGCCTGCACTCCCGGCGAGAAGCATACAAGTGCGGCCAGGTAAGGCCCAGGCACGGGCAGCTCGGATGGGTGGGAGGCACCAGCCTCAGTCCCTTCGTCTAGGTGGGCAAGTGTGTTTATTTCAAACTGAGACTGAGAAGCGGGAGCTTTGAGTGTCTGCGGGAGGTAAAAAGCTAGCCTACCAAGCACAGGGCACTTACTTGTTCTTTCCAGCAGGGGCAGCATTCCCCCTCCGTCTGGCATGTCTCTGCCTGCGCTCAGATCCATCCTTACCCGCCCCTGCACCTCCCCCTCCTTCGTGCTTCCCGCTCCCCCATTAGCGGGGGAGCAGGTTCTGCTCCCAAAGGGCATGCTCGTGCTCCTTGGAGCCCAAAGAGCTACGCCGCTGCCGTAGTAACAGCTGCACTCGGTTCCCAGGCTGCCGCCCCAGGGTCTCTTAAGGGCGCCCTTCCCTGCGTCCGCCTGCCTTTCCCTCTCCTCGGGCTCCTGCAGCTCTCGCCCTCTTGCTGGGTGGCCCCCCCAACCCTTTCTCCCTAGCTGGTGTTCACCCTTGACTTCCCTTCCTCCCTCTCAAGTACAGGGTTTTTTGTGTGTTTTTTTTGCGGTACGCGGGCCTCTCACTGTTGTGGCCTCTCCCGTTGCGGAGCACAGGCTCCGGACGCGCAGGCTCAGCGGCCATGGCTCACGAGCCCAGCCGCTCCGCGGCATGTGGGATCTTCCCACTGTTGTGGCCTCTCCCGTTGCGGAGCACAGGCTCCGGACGCGCAGGCTCAGCGGCCATGGCTCACGAGCCCAGCCGCTCCGCGGCATGTGGGATCTTCCCGGACCGGGGCACGAACCCATGTCCCCTGCATCGGCAGGCGGACTCTCAACCACTGCGCCACCAGGGAAGCCCACAGGTTTTTGTCTTCACCGTTTAGCTTACTTCCTCCCTTACCCTGTCCTTTCCCTCCCTTCCTCTGCCTTGTTTCTTTTCAAGTCACTTTCCTCAGCTCCCTCCCTCGCCATGGGAAGCATGTGAGGGCAGTAAAACCGGGCCTGCTGGGGAATGAGGAAGAGATCCTAGAAATAAGTAAATTTAGGACACACTTCATTGACATATTAAACAGAGCACAGAGCACAGGTAATGTACTTGGGTCTTTCTGATGACTCCGGTGGGCAGTGTTGTCCCAGCTAAGATGTGCCTGAGGGAACTTTGCGGCTTGAGTGCGCTTCGGGTCAGTGCGGTTTGGTCCTCAACTCTGCTGATTCCGAAGCTTGATCTTTTGGATTCACTGGGAGGAATCATGCACAGCAAAGTAGAATCACGCTGTAACATTCACGAGAGAATAAGGGCAAAACCGAAGTACCAATGTATTCATCACTAGGAGGGGGGTAAACCTTTTGGTGTCAGAGACTGGAGAGATGCTCGCCAGTCCTGTTGCTTCTTCCTGGGCAGGTGGGGAGACTAGATTCCCCAGCCTCACCTGCTGTTAGGTGGAACCATGGGATTGAGTTCCAGACAACGGAATGTGGGCAGAAGTGACATATGCCACTTCCAGACCTGGCCATACAATGTCCCAAGTGCTGGAAGTGAGGGACTGCAATGGAGGAGACACACAATGGAAGGGTCTGGGATCCTGAGTCACCAAGTGGAAGAGTGCCACCAGGAGAGATGCCTGACTCACACCAAACTGTGATGTGGGTGAGAAATTAACTTTTAGTGTGTTCAAATACTGAGCTTTAGAGATAGTTTATTTCATAAGGTAGCATTAGTATATCTTTCTAGGGGAAAAGTAACTTGTTCCCACTGTTCCGAAAACTCTCTCCCTCATCCCAGGGCACACGAGAAACCTCGTCCTCAGAGGCTTCCTTGGTGAGAAGGACATGGAACAAAGGCTTCAGAGGTAGTGTGTTGAGGCTGCAGTGCAACTTAAGCATTTCTGCCTTTGCTTAGGAGGTGCTGGAAAGGAATTGACGGAAGATGGGGAAGGCATTCAAATGGTTGCTCTCCAAGCATAGGACATGTCCTGATCGCCTGTTCACCTTTTGATTTAGGAGTAGGGAGTGGAGTAGTGTGAGAACCAGGGAGACATTGAACCTAGTCGGAAGTGTGGGATGAGGCTGGAAGTGCTCAGATATAAAGACATCATGCAGTGTCATGCCAAGACAGAGAAGACGCTGGGCTGGCTAGGAGGGAAAGGACAAAGCTGGGGGTCAGGTCAGCATGAGTTAAGTTCCAGGTGTACATATCCTGTTGCCTGATGCCCATCTCCACGTGGGTGTCTTCCACTTGGAGACATTCCAAGTAGAACAGGTCCCAAACCGTTCCTCCCTAAGCCCACCCCATCTCAATAAACGTCTCTTCTATTCTCCCATTTTAGAGTTAGTCTGAGCTCCTCTCTTCCTCTCCTGCCCCACATCTAATCCTTTGGCAAATTCTGTATGCTCTTCCTTCTAAATATACCAAGAAATCAGCTACCTCTTGCCATCCAGCTGCTACCACCCTGGGCCACACTGCCATCATTTCTTGCCTACGTCATTGCAAAGCCTTCCTCACTGGTCTCCCTGCTTCCATCCTTGCTCTGCTACTATATATTCTCCCCACAGCAGTCATAATATGTTTTTAGATTTAAATTTTTTATTACAGTATAGTTGACTTACAATATTATATTAGTTTCAGGTGTACAACATGGTGATTCAATATTTTTATAGATTATACTCCATTCAACGTAATCATAAAACAATGGCCGTATTCCCCTGTGCTGTACAATATATCCTGGTTACTTATTTTATACATAGCAGTTTGTATCTCTTAATTCCATACTTCTATCTTGCCCCCTCCCTCTCCCCACTGGTAACCACTCGTCTGTTCTCTTTATCTGTGAATCTGTTTCTGTTTTGTTATACACATTCATTTTATTTTTTTAGATTCTACGTATAAGTGATGGAGTTTCTGTCTTTCTCTGACTTATTTCACTAAGCATAATACCCTCTAGGTCTAACAACATTGTTGCAAATGGTAGAATTTTATTGCTTTTTTTTTTTAGGTTCTCTAGAATTTTCTTTTTTTAATTTTTTTAAAATTTTATTTATTTTTTTATACAGCAGGTCCTTATTAGTCATCAGTTTTATACACATCAGTGTATACATGTCAATCCCAATCGCCCAATTCATCACACCACCTTCCCCACCCCCTGCCACTTTCCCCCCTTGGTGTCCATACGTTTCTACTCTACATCTGTGTCTCTATTTCTGCCCTGCAAACCGGTTCATCTGTACCATTTTTCTAGGTTGCACATATATGCGTTAATATATGATACTTGTTTTTCTCTTTCTGACTTACTTCACTCTGTATGACAGTCTCTAAGTCTATCCATGTCTCAACAAATGACCCAATTTTGTTCCTTTTTATGGCTGAGTAATATTCCATTGTATATATGTACCACATCTTCTTTATCGATTCATCTGTCAGTGGGCATTTAGGTTGATTCCATGTCCTGGCTATTGTAAATAGTGCTGCAATGAACATTGGGGTGCATGTGTCTTTTTGAATTATGGTTTTCTCTGGGTCTATGCCCAGTAGTGGGATTGCTGGGTCATATGGTAGTTCTATTTTTAGTTGTTTAAGGAAACTCCATACTGTTCTCCATAGTGGCTGTATCAATTTACATTCCCACCAAGAGTGCAAGAGGGTTCCCTTTTCTCCACACCCTCTCCAGCATTTGTTGTTTGTAGATTTTCTGATGATGCCCATTCATACTGGTGTGAGGTGATGCCTCATTGTAGTTTTGATTTGCATTTCTCTAATAATTAGTGATGCTGAGCAGCTTTTCATGTGCTTCTTGGCCATCTGTATGCCTTCTTTGGAGAAATGTCTATTTAGGTCTTCTGCCCATCTTTGGATTGGGTTGATTGTTTTTTTAATATTGAGCTGCATGAGATGCTTGTATATTTTGGAGATTAATCCTTTGTCAGTAGCTTCATTTGAAAATATTTTCTCCCATTCTGAGGGTTGTCTTTTCGTCTTGTTTGTAGTTTCCTTTGCTTTGTAAAAGCTTTTAACTTTCATTCGGTCCCATTTGCTTATTTTTGTTTTTATTTCCATTATTCTAGGAGGTGGATCAAAAAAGATCTTGCTGTGATTTATGTCAAAGTGTGTTCTTCCTATGTTTTCCTCTAAGACCTTTATAGTGTTCAGTCTTACATTTAGGTCTCTAAACCATTTTGAGTTTATTTTTGTGTATGGTGTTAGGGAGTGTTCTAATTTCATTCTCTTACATGTAGCTGTCCTGTTGTCCCAGCACCACTTATTGAAGAGACTGTCTTTTCTCCATTGTGTATCCTTGCCTTCTTTGTCATAGATTAGTTGACCATAGGTGTGTCGGTTTATCTCTGGGCTTTGTATCCTGTTCCATTGATCTGTATTTCTGTTTTTGTGCCAGTGCCATATTGTCTTGATTACTGTAGCTTTGTAGTATACTCTGAAGTCAGGGAGTCTGATTCCTCCAGCTCTGTTTTTTCCCCTCAAGACCACTTTGGCTATTCAGGGGCTTTTGTGTCTCCATACGAATTTTAAGATTTTTTGTTCTAGTTCTGTAAAAAATGCCATTGGTAATTTGATAAGGATTGCATTGAATCTGTAGATTGCTTTGGATAATATAGTCATTTGCACAATATTGATTCTTCCAATCCAAGAACATGGTATATCTCTCCATCTGTTGGTATCATCTTTAATTTCTTTCATCAGTGTCTTATAGTTTTCTGCATACAGGTCTTTTGTCTCCCTAGGTAACTTTATTCCTAGGTATTTTATTCTTTTTGTTGCAATGGTAAATGGAAGTGTTTCCTTAATTTCTCTTTCAGATTTTTCATCATTGGTGTATAGGAATGCAAGAGATTTCTGTGCATTAATTTTGTATCCTGCAACTTAACCAAATTCATTGATTAGCTCTAGTAGTTTTCTGGTGGCATCTTAAGGATTCTCTATGTATAGTAGCATGTCATCTGCAAACAGTGACAGTTTTACCTCTTCTTTTCCAATTTGTATTCCTTTTATTTCTTTTTCTTCTCTCATTGCTGTGGTTAGGACTTCAAAAACTATGTTGAATAATAGGGGTGAGAGTGGACATCCTTGTTTTTTTCCTGATCTTAGAGGAAATGCTTTCAGTTTTTCACCATTGAGAATGATGTTTGCTGTGGGTTTGTCGTATATGGCCTTTATTATCTTGAGGTAGGTTCCCTCTATGCACTTTCTGGAGAGTTTTTATCATAAACAGATGTTGGATTTTGTCAAAAGCTTTTTCTGCATCTATTGAGACGATCATATGGTTTTTATTCTTCAGTATGTTAATATGGTGTATCACATTGATTGATTTGCATATATTGAAGAATCCTTGCATGTATAGGATAAATCCCACTTGATCATGGTGTATAATCCTTTTAATGTGTTGTTGGATTCTGTTTGCTAGTATTTTGTTGAGGATTTTTGTATCTATATTCATCAGTGATATTGGTCTGTAATTTTCTTTTTTTGGAGCATCTTTGTCTGGTTTTGGTATCAGGGTGATGGTGGCCTCATAGAATGAATTTGGGAGTGTTCCTTCCTCTGCAATTTTTTGGAAGAGTTTGAGAAGGATGGGTGTTAGCTCTTCTCTAAATGTTTGATAGAATTCACCTGTGAAGCCATCTGGTCCTGGACTTCTGTTTGTTGGAAGATTTTTAATCACAGTTTCAATTTCATTACTTGTGATTGGTCTGTTCATATTTTCTATTTCTTCCTGGTTCAGTCTTGGAAGGTTATACCTTTCTAAGAATTTGTCCATTTCTTCCAGGTTGTCCATTTTTTTGGCATAGAGTTGCTTGTTGCAGTCTCTTAGGATGCTTTGTATTTCTGTGGTGTCTGTGTAACTTCTTTTTCATTTCTAATTTTATTGACTTGAGTCCTCTCCCTTTTTTTCTTGATGAGTCTTTCTAATGGTTTATCAATTTTGTTTATCTTCTCAAAGAACCATCTTTTAGTTTTATTGGTCTTTGCTATTGTTTTCTTTGTTTCTATTTCATTTATTTCTGCTCTGATCTTTATGATTTCTTTCCTTCTGCTAACTTTGGGTTTTGTTTGTTCTTCTTTCTTTAGTTCCTTTTAGGTGTAAGGTTAGGTTGTTTATTTGAGATGTTTGTTGTTTCTTGAGGTAGGATTGTATTGCTATAAACTTCCCTCTTAGAACTGCTTTTGCTGCATCCCATAGGTTTTGGATCGTCGTGTTTTCATTGTCATTTGTCCCTAGGTTTTTTTTTTTTTTCTTTCCGGTACGCGGGCCTCTCACTGTTGTGGCCTCTCCTGTTGTGAAGCACAGGCTTCGGACACGCAGGCCCAGTGGCCATGGCTCACGGTCCCAGCCGCTCTGCGGCATGTGGGATCTTCCTGGACCGGGGCACGAACCTGTGTTCCCTGCAACAGCAGGCGACCCTCAACCACTGCACCACCAGGGAAGCCCCCTAGGTATTTTTTGATTTCCCTTTGATATCTTCAGTGATCTCTTGGTTATTTAATAACGTATTGTTTAGCCTCCATGTGTTTGTGTTTTTTACATAATTCATTTCTAGTCTCATAGTGTTATGGTCAGAAAAGATGCTTGATATGATTTCAGTTTTCTTAAATTTACTGAGGCTTGATTTGTGACCCAAGATGTGATCTCTCCTGGAGAATGTTCAGTGCACACTTGAGATGAAAGTGAAATCTGCTGTTTTAGGATGGAATGTCCTATAAATATCAATTAAATCTATCTGGTCTATTGCGTCATTTAAAGCTTGTGTTTCCTTATTAATTTTGTTTGGATGATCTGTCCATCGGTGTAAGTGAGGTGTTAAAGTCCCCCACTATTATTGTGTTACTGTCGATTTCCTCTTTTATAACTGTTAGCAGTTGCCTTATGTATTGAGGTTCTCCTATGTTGGATGCATATATATTTATAATTGTTATATCGTCTTCTTGGATTGATCCCTTGATCATTATGTAGTGTCCTTCCTTGTCTCTTATAACATTCTTTATTTTAAAGTCTATTTTATCTGATGTGAGTATTGCTACTCCAGCTTTTTTTGAATTTCCATTTGCATGGAATATCTTTTTCCATCCCCTCACTTTCTGTCTGTATGTGTCCCTAGGTCTGAAGTGGGTCTCTTGTAGACAGCATATATATGGGTCTTTTTTTGGTATCCTTTCAGCAAGCCTGTGTCTTTTGGTTGGAGCATTTAATCCATTTTCGTTTAAGGTAATTATCGATATGTTTGTTCTTATTACCATTTTCTTAATTGTTTTGGGTTTGTTTTTGTAGGTCCTTTTCTTCTCTTGTGTTTCCCACTTAGAGAAGTTCCTTTAGTATTTGTTGTAGAGCTGGTTTGGTGGTGCTGAATTCTCTTAGCTTTTAATTGTCTGTAAAGCTTTTGATTTCTCCATCGAATCTGAATGAGACCCTTGCCCGGTAGAGTAATCTTTGTTGTAGGTTCTTCCCTTTCATCACTTTAAATACGTCATGCCACTGCCTTCTGGCTTGTAGATTTTCTGCTGAGAAACCAGCTGTTAACCTTATGGGAGTTCCCTTGTATGTTATTTGTCATTTTTCCCTTTAGCTCTCAACAATTTTTCTTTGTCTTTAATTTTTGCCAATTTGATTACTGTGTGGCTCGGCGTGTTTCTCCTTGGGTTTATCCTGCCTGGGACCCTCTGCATTTCCTGGCCTTGGGTGTCTATTTCCTTTTACATGTTAGGGAAGCTTTCGGCTATAATCTCTTCAAATATTTTCTTGGGTCCTTTTTCTCTCTCTTCTCCTTCTGGGACCCCTATAATGCGAATATTATTGTGTTTAATGTTGTCCCAGAGGTCTCCTGGGCTGTCTTCATTCCTTTTCATTCTTTTTTCTTTATTCTGTTCCACAGCAGTGAATTCCACCATTCTTTCTTCCAGGTCACTTATCTGTTCTTCTGCCTCAGTTATTCTGCTATTGATTCCTTCTAGTGTATTTTTCATTTCATGTATTGTGTTGTTCATCTCTCTTTGTTTGTTCTTTAATTCTTCTAGATCTCTGTTAAACATTTCTTGCATCCTCTCGATCTTTGCTTCCATTCTTTTTCTGAGGTCCTGGATCATCTTCACTATCATTATTCTGAATTCTTTTTATGGAAGGTTGCCTATGTCCACTTCATTTAGTTGTTTTTCTGGGATTTTATCTTGTTCCTTCATCTGGTACATAGCCCTCTGCCTTTTCATCTTGTCTATCTTTCTGTGAATGCAGTTTTTGTTCCACAGGCTGCAGGATTGTAGTTCTTCTTGCTTCTGCTGTCTGCCCTCTGGTGGATGAGGCTATCTCAGAGGCTTGTGCAAGTTTCCTGATGGGAGGGACTGGTGGTGGGTAGAGCTGGCTGTTGCTCTGGTGGGCAGAGTTCAGTAAAACTTTAATCTACTTGTCTGCTGATGGGTGAGGCTGGGTTCCCTCCGTGTTGGTTGTTGGCCTGAGGCGACCCAACACTGGAGCCTACCGGGGCTCTTTGGTGGAGCTAATGGCGGACTCTGGGAGGGCTCACGCCAAGGAGCACTTCCCAGAACTTCTCCTGCCAGTGTCCTTGTCCTCACGGTGAGACACAGCCACCCCCTGACTCTGCAGGAGACCCTCCAACACTTGCAGGTAGGTCTGGTTCAGTCTCCTACAGGGTCACTGCTCCTTCCCCTGGGTCCCGATGCGCACACTACTTTGTGTGTACCCTCCAAGAGTGGAGTTTCTGTTTTCCCCAGTCCTGTCAACGTCCTGCAATCAAATCCCGCTAGCCTTCAAAGTCTGATTCTCTAGGAATTCCTCCTCCCATTGCCGGACCCGACCGGACCCCCAGGTTGGGAAGCCTGACGTGGGGCTCAGAACCTTCACTCCAGTGGGTGGACTTCTGTGGTATAAGTGTTCTCCAGTGTGTGAGTCACGCACCCAGCAGTTATGGGATTTGATTTTATTGTTTATTTGTTTATTGCCCCTCCTACCATCTCATTGTGGCTGCTCCTTTGTCTTTGAATGTGGGGTATATTTTTTGGTGAGTTCCAATGTCTTCCTTTTGATGATTGTTCAGCAGTTATTTGTGATTCCGGTGCTCTCACAAGAGGGAGTCGGTTCTCCTCATTCTTTTTTAATGCCTGAGTAATAGTCCATTGTGTGTATATACCATATATTTAAAAACATTCTTTTAAAATTTTATATTGGAGTACAGTTGATTGACAATGTTGTGTTAGTTTCAGGTGTACAGCAAAGTGATTGTTATACATAGAAATGCATCTATTTTTTTTTCAAATTCTTATCCCATTTAGGTCATTACAGAGTATTGAGCAGAGTTCCCTGTGCTGTACAGTAGGTCCTTGTTGGTTATCTGCTTTAAATATAGCAGTGTGTATACATGTCAACCTCAACCTCCCAGTCTATCCCTCCCCCCCGGCCCCCATAATATTTTTATTTAAAAGTGGAAATCAGATCATGTTGCTTAAAGTCTCCAAATGCTTGCCACCATGCTGAAGATGAAGTCCGCAGTTCTTATCGAGGCCAAGCAGGCCCGTCTGATCTGGGCGGCGCCGCCTCTGGATCTCATCTCTTCCTGTTGCCTCCTCCAGCAGATGGGGTCAGTGCCCTGCCCACACCCCTGGCTTGCCCCAGACGCCACCTGCTAACACTGGCCTGGGCTCCAGTGGTCTTTGTGCATCTGCCTGGAAGTCTTCTGTGGCCTCAGGGGCAGCTTCCAGAAGCCATCTTCAGCAGTGAGGCAGGAGTGGGAAAATACCCAACTTCCTGACTGGTCACTGGGGCAGTTCTGAGGCATGTCCCATGTATTCTCAGAGGTCCCCAGCAGGACTGAGCCTCAGTGGCCCACACTGAGACACCCACTCATTAATGTCCCATTGTTAGCTTTCCTTCCTTCCCTCTCTCTCTTTCCCACTCTCTCTTAGTGCTTCCTAAGATCACCTCCAGAAACCCCTTGTACCCAAATCCTTGTCTCAGGAAGTATGAAAACTAAGACACCTCTCACTCCACTCCAGCCACACCAGCTTCCTGTTTCTAGAACACATCAAACACCCCACCACCCAGAGCCTTTGCATATTCTGTTTCCTCTGCCTGGAACACTCTTCGCCTCGAGTCTTTCCAGTCTCTGCTCAAATACCATCTTCTCTGACTTCTGTACAAAGTAGGAACTCTGACCCCCATGAGTCACTCTCTGTCTCCTTTCTCTGCTTTCTTTCTCTTTTTGTCATCAATGGCTAACAGACTCATTGCATGTTAATTTGTTTATTTATTGACTGTCTCCCTCCAGCAAAAGGTAAGCTTCACGAGAAGAGGGACTTAGTCTGTTCTGTTTTGTTCATTGCTATATTCCCAGCCAGTGTGAAGAATGGTCCCTGGCACACAGTAGGTGTCTAGGAAATGTTTGCTGAGTAAATGGTCATAGAGATGGATAATAGGGAGAGAAGAATGGAAAGAATATTTGTAACCATAGCGTAAAACTTGGCTTTATTGATCTTTGTTGGTAATTGCTCAGAGTCTACCAGATGGGAATGTTACGACTGTATAAGAAAGATCTTGGGACATACTCAATTTCCAATTTTCTATAAAAGAATTTGAGGCTTTCCCAAATGAAAATGTAGAGAGTTGATTTCACAAGTATCTCTGCTTCCTGACTTTTGATATAAGAAGGATTTTAGATCCTTATTATAGCATCGTTCACAAATTCTTTCAATTTAGAAAGTCCTATTTTAAAAGTAGAAAATAGCAGACTTGTACCACTATGCACTTAACATGGTTCTGTCAAGGGCAGGAGACATTCAGACACTGGATTTCTAGGTGCCACCTTACAGGCTGGTGCTAACGAAGAAGTGAATAAGCTTAAAAAATGTGGAGAGTAGCTCCTGAATCTGTCCTACCAGATGAGGGGTCAACTGGAGCTCTTTTCCTCATCATCTGTTGGTTTCCTTGGCAGTCTGTCCCCGTGGGCGTGACCTGGGTCCCACCTCCATTTTATGTCATCCTTGTGGCCCTCGCTTAAATGTCTCAGAGAGAAAGCTGCCCTGACCGCCAACTGCGTGGTGATTCTCTTCCATGGTGTGCGGTTGTTTTGCTCGGTGGCATTTAGCATTACCTGTAGGCACATATTTATTTCTTGCCCTTTCTTGAATGTCCTCTACCTTCCTAGAGTATAAGCCCCCTGAGGGCAGGACCGTGTCTGTTTTGTCACGACTGCATGAAGAGTGCCTAGCACACAATAGACACTCCGTTATTTTTTGATCGATGCCAGAGTGAAAGCGCACGTGAAGGAAGGGAGGCAGGAACCAGGGAGCCGGGTGACGATGTGCTCAAGGTCAGATCATCAGCCGGGCTCAGGGCCCAGGCCTTCTGACTCCCGCTCTGAGCCCTCGTCCGAGTCCTGATCTGCACTTCAGCAAAGCTCTTAATCACACTGCTGACAGGCAGGGTCATCTAAGAAAGCAGAAAGAGGAGAAGAAAAATGAGGCACAGGAGGGTGGAACGGAGAATCCAGGCTCTTTTAGCAGCCACTCTTCCTTATTTCTGGCTGGAGTATTGGCACCTTTAAAAGCCTTGGCTGTCCTCCCCAACCTCCCCACTCAATCACAAACCACAGTGACTAGAAAAAAATAAAGGGGAAAAAATCAATGTGCTGAATCTTCCTTGGGCTCAGTAGCAGCTCCTTCTGCAGCTTCCCTCGCTGGCCACAGAACTAAGCTCTCCAGGGGTCGGACTTGACTCCCGGGGCGGGGACCTTGCGCATTAAAAATATGCCCCCTCCCAACCCATTCCCAGCCTGGAGAAGACCGGGAGGTGAGCCTCAGGACTGCCCCGCCTTCCCAGCTCTGAGTCTCTGTCTGCTGGTTCTCACCTGCCCTCTCGTGCAGTCTGCGCTCTACTTCCTTCCCTCTCAGCCCTCACTATAAGGTTTTCCATTCACAGCTCACCTCTAGATCCCCCTCTTTTTGGTGAGTAGGGAGGGAAAGGGAAAGGGAGAATTGTTATCTGCAGGTAGATGGGTCGAGAAGAGAATCCTATTTGGAAAATATTAAAAATGGCGTATTTTCATTTCTCCTTTAAATCATATTACTTGCAACAATCTCCCTTCAAGTCTGAGTCACAGAGTTTACTGCACCAGGGAAGGAGAAGGTGGGTAGAACTGAGAGGCAACTTGATTACCTTTGGGTATCGAATCCTCACTACTTTGACCTCTTAGTCAAGAGCTTGATCTTGAAAGCTAGGATTTATGGAACCAGAGAGGATTTTCTAGATTCTAGAAACCTGGGTAGGTCTTCTAACATATGAAGAGCCATGCCTGGTTGGATAGATGGGTGAGTTTTAGAAAAGGGAGGTCCACATCAGAGAGAAGACCTATCCAGGTTGAGGGGAGACTGAGCTAGGATGAGGAATCAGGTGGGTTCTCGTTGCCCGTTTCTAGGAGTGGAAAGCCTTCAGTGTATGTGTGTGTTTGTGTGTGTGTGTAGGTGGAGGACCGGGGAGAGAAACAGGTAGTTATGGGGGAGCTGAGAAGGTTAAAGTGAAGGGTGGCCTTGTGGCACATGTACCCGGACACACCTTAGAGGAGGCTACCTGTTCCCAGTCGAAGACCCACCTGTCCAAGGTGACAAAAGAGAGGTCATGAGGCATTGACTGAGGAAGTGGTTGCATGAAGGACCCTGAGGCAGCACTTCTGGGTCCCCTTGGCCGGCTCAGGAAGAGCAGAGCATCCGGAAGTTCTTCCCTGGCCAAGAGGAGATGCAGAGAGTGCTGGGGGCAGGTGGAAGCTTGGGATTGGCGGAAGACACTGCCCTGGGCGGAGACATTGAGACCAGGGCAAATGGCTGGGACCCGTCCTCTTTCTCAGTTCCCTTTGCAGATTCCTCTTTATCTCTAAGCTCTGGAATTCCTGTCTATACTCAACTCCTTTAGTGATATCATGCATTGGCACGGCTTTCAACGCTTCCCATACACAACAAATCTCAATCGTATGTCTCCACTCTTTGCTCTTCCTTGAACTCAGACCTTTAAAGGCAGTTCCTTCCTTAACACTTCTGCTTGCACAAAACTGAAGTCCATGCCCTCATCTCCCCTCAGAAAGCCTCCCCCTCAGCCTTCTCTTCTTCTACAGGGAAATGCCAGTCTTCCAATTGCTCAACCAAAAGCCATGGAGTATCCTCGACCTCTTTATCTCTCATACCATTCGTGCTACGACCCTGGGCCATGCGCTGTCATCGTTCACCAGGAGTTTTGCAGTTGCCTTCCAACTCACCTCTCTTCGCCCACGCCTGCTCCCCTGTAGCCTGTTCCCCACCAGCAGCTGTACTGGGACTTTTAAAATGTATGTCATTTCTCTGCTCGAAGTCCCCAAAGGCCTCTCATCTCACTGTGAAAGCAAAACTCCTTCCCCCGGCGCACCAGGTCTGCCACACTCTGGCTGCCTCTCACCCTCGCCCCCTCCAGCCCAGCCGCCAGGAGTCCCTGTCCTCCCTGCTCCACGTCGTGCCCGCTCTGGCCTCCAGGCCTGTGCCTTGGCTCTTCTGCCTGCCCGGAAGGCTCTGCCCCCAGAATCGGTCCTGCACTTTCTTCAGAACTCAGCTTCAAATGTCTTCTTATTAGTAGGCTCTTCCGTGGCCACTCCACGTGAAAGAACAGCCCCGCCCTGCACTCTCTGTCTCCCTTAACCTGCCTCTCCCGCCCACATAATCACCTATCTCCCCCTGACATATTGGGAGTCTATATATCATCTGTTGCACATCCCACAGAATATAAGGTCCATGAGGCCAGAGGGTAGGGACTTTGTCCACTGCCGTCTATCCAGCCCCTGGAATATAGTACTGAACATAGTAGGAGCTCGATCAGTATTTTTTGAGTGAAATGATTCAGTGAAGGCTGCCCCCCGATCTCTGCTACCATAAGGCCCTGAATACTCTCTACCTTTCCACAGAGCATCCTTGAAAGGAACTAGGTATGGAGGAAATCTGAACTACTGAGCTTCACACCACAAAGAGGATGAGTGATTAAAACAAAGAAACAAACAACCCAGCAAAATAAACTATGAAGCTATACACTGCTCAAATTTTAATTTTGTTTCTCTTCAGAGTTACCCAATGGGATGGGGGCTGACGGTGAAGAGCAGATCAGTTACAGGAAATAAAAAAGCTGCGTTTTCTTGGCACGTCTGTGTGAAGGTAGAAATCAGCATCTCTCTGCACACATGGCCCCTTCCCCCTAGTTCAAGGGCGCGTGTGACGCTACAGAGGGTGCATGAGACAAATTCTGTGTCTCCAAAAGCCCGCGAGCTAGCTAGGGTGCTGCGATACGTATTATGGAGTTTGGAGACATCTGTGGGAACGTGTGCAGCCAGATTTCGTGGTAAATAACCACAAAGTCTGTCAACAGGTTTCCCTGGAGTAGGAGGACCGCTCCTGCGCGCTGGGCTGTGGAGGGCGCAGCTGAGAAGTCATGCAGCCAGTGGCAGAGCTCGGTCACTTGGCTGGGTGGCCAGGCCTGGAGCAGCTCAGGGGAGGTGTGACGTCACAGGACTTCCCCGTTTCCGTTGTTTGGAAGCACTCCTCAGCACAGCTGCTCCGGGGAAGGCTTGAGCAACCATCATAGGGGTTGAAAAGGCTCTGGGGACCACTGGTTGCTGTACTTGGAGGAAAAGAAGGGCTCATCTGAAGTCTTGCAGGAAAGGAATCCACGCCCTGGACGCCATATCTGGAGTGTGTCAGAGTATCAGCCCATGGGACCTTTATCTCTCTACCTAGTGTTTGTTCCGGGATGTCTAGGCCCAGGCGTTGGGACACACCGTCGCTGTTTTCTGTCTTCTGTAATGCAGGTGTTGCCCTTTGCCCAACTCATGTGGGCTGCACCCTACACCTCTTCCTTGTGCTCCCTGACAGGGCACTGACTTATGGGGCTGACTTTCTGATCAGAGCTGCACTTACGCTTTCACGTGGATATGTGGACCGCACAGGCCAGGCCTCTCCCCAAAATTTCTGCACATGTGAAGCAGCCCTAGGTGGTTCCCACATTGGCAATCTATTGCTGAGTAACAAATTACCCCCAATACTTAGCGATTTGAAACAGCAAACGTCCGTTGTCTCACAGTTCCTGTGGGTCAGGCCTCTGGGAGTAGTTGAGCTGGTGTCTGGCTCAAGGTCTCACAGGCTGCAGTCACGGTGTCGGTCTGGGCTGCAGCCTCATCCCAAGACTCCAAGGGCCACTTTGAAGCTCAGCTGTGTGGCTGTTCACAGGCCTCGGAAGATGTGCTTCCAAACTCAATCGTGTGGGCCTCTCCACGGGGCTGCCCAGCGACGTGAGACCAATAGTTAAAGACATTTAATAAGAAAAAGTAACGTAGGTGGGTCATTTTAAAAACCTTTTTTTATCAAAGCATAACACAGATACGAAAAGTGTACAGATCTAAAGTGCACAGCTCAGTGAATTTTCATAAAATGAACACACCCATGTAACCACTCAGGTCAAGAAATAGAACATGACCTGGAATCATCCAGAATCATCCAGAAGCCCTAGTTCTCCCAGGCATCACCTTTCTTCTCCCTCCGTAAGTGTAGCCGCTACCTAGACTCTGGTACCACATCTGCCTGGGGTTTGTTTTTTTTTTTTTTTCCAGCTTTACGGAGGTATAATTGACACATTTGCCTGTTCTTAAACTTATATGTAAATACAATCCTGCGGTACGTGTTCTGCGTCTGGCTTCTTGCTTAACATATGTGTGAGGTCCATGTAAGCTGTAGTATGAAGCTGTAACTCAATGTATTTCATTACCATAAAGAATTCTGTTATATGAATATACTACAATATACATTATATAACAATCTATTCTACCACTGATATACATTTGGGTGATTTCCACTTTGGGGCCAATAAAGACACTACCTACGCTAGGCTCTAAACCTCCTTGTACATGTCTTTTGATACACACGTGCATGCATTTCTGTTAGCCATTGTGGTAGGCAGGTCCACAGAGATATCTACATCCTAATCCCCAGAACCTATGAATATGTTACATTTCACGGCAAAGTGGAATTAGGGCAGCAAATGGAAGTACATTTGATAATCAGCTGACTTTACAATAGGAAGATTATCCTGGATGATCTGGCTGGGCCCAGTGTAATCACAAGTGTCCTTAAATGTGCAAGTCGGAGAGGCGGCAGAAAAGGAGGTCAGAGTGATGCGTTCTGAGACCCACCCACTGTTGCTGGCTCTGGGACCATCAGCCGAGGACTATGGGTAGCCTCTAGAGGCTGAAATGATCAAGGAAAAGGATTCTTCCCTAGAATCTCCAGAAAGAACATCGCCTTACTGACACCTTGATTTTAACCCAGGAGACCCATTCTGAACTTCTGAACTACAGAACCATAAGATAAAAAGATACATTGTTTTAGTCCACTAAGTTTGAGGTAATTTGTTACAGCAGCAATAGAAAACTAATACAATGATGTTCTTGTAAGTAGAATCATTGTGTATGTCCATGTTCATCTTTTCTAGACACTGTCAGTTTTCCAATTTGGTTATGCCAACTTTACTCCCACAAGGAATGTATGAGTGCCCCCACTGTTCCGCGTCTTCGTCAATGCTTCGTCAGCCAGTCCTTTTAACTCTAGCCTTTCTGTTAAGGCATCTCATTTTCATTTCCATTTGCATTTCTCTGATTACTGAGGAGGTCGAGTACCCTTTCGTGTCATTACTGGCCAGTCGGATCTCCTCTTTTGGGAAGTGTCTGATGAGATCTCTTGCCATGCGATTCCTTTGTGCTGCTCTAGTAAAGGAGGAATAGAATTTAGAACATAGCTCTCTAGTTTTCCATTCATAAAACCATTCTGCATTCTCAAGTCACAAAATTGGGATTTTCTTTAATGTTTTATAAGGCTTTCTTCTTTTCTTATTCTTCTTTAAAAATAAGAAAGATGGGCTTCCCTGGTGGCGCAGTGGTTAAGAATCCGCCTGCCAATGCGGGGGGACACGGGTTTGAGCCCTGGTCCGGGAAGATCCCACGTGCCGCGGAGCAACTAAGCCCGTGCGCCACAACTACTGAGCCTGCACTCTAGAACCCACGAGCCACAACTACTGAGCCCGAGTGCCACAACTACTGAAGCCTGTGTGCCTAGAGCCCCTGCTCTGCAACAAGAGAAGCCACTGAAATGAGAAGCCCGCGCACCGCAACAAAGAATAGCCCCCGCTCACCGCAACTACAGAAAGCCCGCACACAGCAACAAAGACCCAACACAGCCAAAAATAAAAATAAATAAAATAAATAAACTTACTAAAACAAAAGATCAATGGAATCTAATAGTGTATTAAAAAAAATAAGAACGAGAAGCAGATTCTAGCCTGTATATCACAATATGGCTAGTTTAGCAAGCTTACGACACAACACGCACACTCACACACAGTTACAAACAGATATGGGACACTGAAAAGAAATATGCAGCAACCATTAAAGCCACTAGCAAATATTTTTAAAAACAGTAGTTGTAAATCCCAATAGACCATCAGGGTTTTATTTATAGATTAATAATCTCTGCATGAGGCTATTTCATTCAGAGGCTCTGTGATGAGGGTATTAGGACAAGCCTCAGTATTGAATGTTGAGATCAAAATATGATCTTCCTCAGCTGATGTAACTTCCAAAATAAATCATTCATACAGTCGGTGACTCACATAATCCATTCCAACGTGCTCTGCTACTTGTTAGGAGATTTTTATTTAATTTAAGCATTTTCATTATTCCAGATTTTTATTGTGCCCTGTGCAGTTCTGAGTCTTGGGCAATTGTTATAATAAGGTTGCTAGTCAGAGACTGCAGATAAAGAACAGCAATCCAATAATTAAAAGGCAACCAAGGGCTTCCCTGGTGGCGCAGTGGTTGAGAGTCCGCCTGCCGATGCAGGGGACACAGGTTCGTGCCCCGGTCCGGGACGATCCCACATGCCGCGGAGCGGCTGGGCCCGTGAGCCATGGCCACTGAGCCTGTGTGTCCAGAGCTTGTGGTCCACAATGGGAGAGGCCACAACAGTGACAGGCCCGCGTACCACAAAAAAAAAAAAGAAAAAGGCAACCAAGAGTATGATCTGTTGAGTAGCAAAAAATCAGATCTAAAACTGAATGAAAGTGGGCTAAAAGAGAAAACTCTTAATGCAAAATATTACTTCCAGTAGTGAACTGATACATGTTGGGGCTTCTGCGTTACAAAGGGGATTTTGTAAGGTAATCAGACAAACAGATTAGGCACAAGAATATTGACTTTCCTCTTCTTACAATATCACCCCTCAGAATTCCATTTTTAATACTTTCAGGATTCTATTAGACCAGGTTCTATTCCTTCCTCTTCCTATTTATTCCTTATCTACTACCATTCCTACCTTCGGCATGGCTTTCCATCCTCAGAAAAAGTAAGGTTTTTGAGGGCAAGGACCTGGTCTTTTTCTTTTTTGTACATCTTTCTAAATATCTTTTGGAATTACCCGCTCATCTCTGCTTCCATCACCCTAGTTCAAGCCACGGTTTCGCACTTTGCCTCCTGTGGACTCCTGGTCTCTCTACATCTATCCTCACCTCCCCACCATCCCACCCCACCCCAGCCCCATCTTACAAACTCTCCACAGAGCAGCCAGATGGATCTTGTTTCCACACAAACCTGATCCTGTCATTTGTGTCCTTAACATGGATTGCCCTTACTCCAAACTCTTGCATGTGGCCTGAGAAGCCCTGCCTGGTCTGGCTCTGGCCTGCCTCACCAGCCTCTTCTAGAACCTCTCTCCTTGTTCTCTGAGCTCCACCTTTCAGATCCTAAAATACACTGTGCTCCTCTCAACCTCAGGGCCTTTGCATACACTATTTCCTTCTGCCTGGCTAATGGCCACCAGTCCTCAGGTTCCCCTGTCTTGGTCTCCTCTTCTTTCAAGAATGCTAATCATATTGGATTAGGACCCCATCCTTATGGCCTCATTTAGAGCTTTAATTACTTCTTTAAAGACCTGTTATGGACTAGATATTAGTGTTCCCGCAAAATTCAGATGTTGAATCTAATTCTCATTGTGATGATATTTGGAGGTGAGGTCTTTGGGAGGTTATTAGGTCATGATGGTAGAACCCTCATGAATGGCATTAGTGCTCTTATAAGAAGAGACCAGAGATCTAGCTAGTTCTCTTTTTGCTGTGTGAGGATACAATGAGAAGTCGCCAGTCTGCAGCTTGGAAGAGGGCTCTCATCAGAACCCAACTGTGCTGGCATCCTGATCTCAGACTTCCAGCCTCCAGAACTGTGAGAAATAAATTTCTGGTTGTTTATAAGACACCCTGTCTATGGCATTTTATTATAGCAGCCTGAGGCAAGACAAGGCCCTATCTCCAAATTCAGTCACTCTGGGGGTTAGGGTTTCAACATATGAATCTTGGGAAAACACAATTCAGTCCATAACAGTGCCCAATACTGAATATATTCTGATACACAAGACACAGAGGTCCCTGTCCTCAAGGAGCCCATAGTCTGGGCAGGAGGTGAACAGGTGGAACAGACAATAAATAAGAAAACTAAATGAATATATAATAACAAATTATAAGAAGTACTCAAAGGAAAAAGCAGGGTATGTTGAGAGAGAAGTGTGAGCACCTATTGTAGACTCAGGAGCTAGGAAGGGCCTCTTTGAGAAGATGCTTTGAAGTTAAGACCTAAAGGCTGAGAAGCAGCTAGCCATGTCAGCGTCTTCACGTATGCCGTTCCCTCCACCAGGGGCAGGCAGTCGGGTGGGAAAGAGTTTAGCGTATTTGAGAAGAATGAAAGAGGCCAGGATGATTGAAATGCAGTGAGTGACGCAGAGAGGAACCTAGGTGAAGTTGGAAAAAGTAGGCAGGGGAAAGATTTCACAGGGCCACGTGGCCCTCATGAGGATTTAGGTTACAGTAAGGATATTAGGAAGATTTTTAAAGATTTTAACCAGAAGAGCTATGACACAACCGTCACTATGTGAGAATGGACCCTGTGGAGGCAACTGTGAAAGCAGGGTTTGCAATCAGGCCACTTTCAGTGAATCCCACGATGGGACTGTAATAGCTTAGATTAGCGTGGTAGCACCAGAGACAGGGAGAAACTGGTTAGAGAGGAAAATCCAGAGTTCAGTTTTGAAGATGCTTGTTTGAGATGTTTGTGAGACATTCGAGCAGATGTGTCTAGTGGTCAGTTATACAGGCTGGGAGTTGAAAGATGACGTGTAGGATGGGGATATATGGAGTCTCCTCTGACCTCAGGGTTAAGGTGTAAAGTCAGCATGTAAAGCCAAAGTGTAAACAATTAGAAACTGCCTTTGAAAAACTCTACTGTCTCTTGAACCTGAGCCTTTGGAAGCCAGAAGCCGGGGTCCACTTTTGCTCTTTGCACTGTGGCCCCTATTTGCATCTCCCTCACCCCCAGCAACATCTTCTCTGTGTTACCGGAAAGCAAAGTCTGGTTTGCGGAAATGGGAAAAATGGAGGAAGGAAGACTTTTTTCTTTGCCACGTGGGTAAAGTTGAAATCATTGTTCACGTAATACAGCTTTAGTGTATAAACTTGGGAATCATCAGCAACCGGATGGTTTTTAAAAATATGGAAATGAACAAGGTCACTCAGGGTGAGGGTGAAGCAGAATGGGGGCTGTATTCGTTTCCTAGGGCTGGCGTCACCAAGTACCACAAACTGGGAGCCTTAAAACAAGAGAAATTTATTCTTTCATAGTTCTGGAGACTAGAAGTCGGAGATCAGGGTGTTGTCAGGGCTGTGCCCCCTCTGAAACCTGCAGGGCAGAATCCTTCTTCGCCTCTTCGAGCTTCTGGTGTTGGCTGGCAGTCCTCGGCATTCCTTGGCTTGGAGTGCATCCCTCTGATATCTGCCTCTGTCATCACAAGGCGACCTCCAGGGACTTCCCTGGTGGCACAGTGGTTAAGAATCCGCCTGGCAATGCAGGGGACACAGGTTGGAACCCTGGTCTGGGAAGATCCCACATGCCATGGAGCAGCTAAGCCCGTGAGCCATAAATACCAAGCCTGCGCTCTAGAGCCTGCGAGCCGCAAGTACTGAAGCCCGCGGCCCTAGAGCCCGTGCTCTGCAACAAGAGAAGCCACCGTAATGAGAAGCACGCGCACCGCAACAAAGAGTAGACCCCTCTCACCGCAACTAGAGAAAGCCCGTGCACAGCAACAAAGACCCAATGCAGCCAAAAATAAATTTAAAAAAATAAACAAAAAAAACCAAGGCACCCTCCGCTCACATGTCTGTGTCTCCATGGGGCCCTCCATTTCCTGTGTATCTTTCTCTCCTCTTCTTTGAAGGACACCAGCCATACTAGATTAAGGGCCATTGCTATTCCAGTATGACCTCATCCTAACTAGTTATATCTACAAAACCCCTGCTTCCAACCAAGCTTACATTCTGAGGTGCTGGAGGTTAGGACTTGAACACACCTTTTGGGGACACAACTGAACCCATAATAAGGGCCCTGGGACAAGCGCTGAGGAACAGCAACATCAGAGGTCAGGAGGGCTGGACAAGCGTGAAAAAATTAGCAGCACGATACCTGTCTTTTCCACTGGGGCTGTGCTCCTGTTAACATGTCTGTCTTTCCCTTCAGAATGTGAGACCCATGAAGACAGAGGCTGCCCCTCTCATGCTCACCAAGGTCCCCCAGCTGTGGGTCGAAAATGTTATTTTTATCATGACTTCCTAAACCACAGTCTTCATTTCTTATAGGAAAGTTAAAAATTTCCAGAGACATTTCACCAACGATCTCATAACTTTCCAAGTTGGTCTTCTCCTTTCTGACCGCATCTATATTTATTCAGGTTCCACTGGCATTCCTGAGGCAGGAGAGTACTTAGTGTGCCAGGGACGGTCACCATGTAAGAATCACAAACATGATGCCTCCATTTTACCCTCTTTTCCCTGGTCATTTTACGGACATTCCCAATACACTTTCGTCCTTTTGAAAAGGTCTCTTTCCAGATTACATTCCTTAGTGCAATTGTTGTGAACCACTCCACAACCTCGGGGTGCAAGATGGTCACACCTCTTTTCTCTAATTCATTGCTCAAGTGTCTAAAGGACGACTTAGCTGAAAGCAGGTGACTCTCTTCGGAATTTTCACTCCCCTCCCAGGGATTCTGGAGGTTTCTACAGTGTCTAGAGGAGACAGGATGGTCTCCATACCCAAGAGGAGACAAAAGTTATTTCTTCTGATTTCTACTGCAGTTGAGTCTCGTGACCACAAGGTGTCGCTGTTGAGGACCTGTTCTGAGCCATCTGACCACAGATGCTGGTTTGCTCTGGACCAATCCTCCTAGAAGGCTCAGACCCCATCACCATCTGCTGTGGGTTCTTATGGAGAACAATCCCACGTCCTCAGTGCTGTATTCTATAAAAGGGTCCCCAGCCTCTTCTAGCTGGTCTCTCTGCTTTCGTTCTTGCTCTAATGAATTATCCTAAAAGTGGAGAGGAAACAAAGTTTCCAAGACTCTGGAGGAAAGAATTGGTGGTAGAGTTGGGTGAAAAAAGTACGTTAAAGATGCTCTTTTATTCATGAAACTTTTGCATTAAATTGTGTCAAGTAGCCATAGAGTGAAGTCTTGAGTTATAATTTATGGTGTATATCTCTATCAAATTGGGCTCACCCAGAACCTTGGGAGAAAAAAGAATAATCATTAGAGAGCATAGAGGACTATTACCGACTTCCCGGTTTGCAAGAGTCTAGAAGAGAGAAACGAGCTCCGGATGTGGGATAAGAAGACCTGAGGTCCAGTCCTTGTTCTGCAGTATTTTAGCTACATGAATTTGAAAAGTCACTCAGTTTCTTTGACCTTGACGCCCAAATCTGTAAACTCAGGACAATGCCAGTCCTTTTCATCTTATGGTGCTCTTCTGAGAATCAAATGGATTGATTCGGAAACTGTAAAGCACTATATAAATATAAGGTCTTTCCCAGCAGATGTTTTAAGAAAATAATAGATTTTATTTTTTGAGCAGTTTTAGGTGTACAGAAAAATTGAGCAGAAAGTACAGAGTTCCCATAGGCCTCCCACTCCGCTTGCAGTTTCCACTATTATTAAATTCTTGCATCCATTTGTTGCAATCGATGAGCCAATACTGGTACATTATTATGAACTAAATTCATAGTTTATATTAGGGTTCATTCTTTGTGTTGCACATTCCATGGGCTTTGACAGATGTTTAATGACATATATCCAGTGTTGTACAGAATGGTTTCACCGCCCTACAAATCCCCTGTGCTCCCCTGTTCATCTCCTGTCTCCCCAGAACCCTGGCAACCGGCGATCTTTTCACTGTCTCCGTAGCTTTGCCTTTCCAGATGTCATAGAGTTGGACTCATACAGTGTGTGGCCTTTCACGTTGGCTTCTGTCACTTAGTAATATGTCTTTCAAGTTGCTCCAGGTCTTTTCCTTGAGAGCTCTTTTTCATTGTTGAAAAATATTCCATTACCAACGTATTCCCAGCAGACATTTTATTTAAAAAGAAAGACCAAAGACTGCATTGTATTAGAGTTAATTAAATATCAAGAGTTCCATGAAAGAGAAAAGGAAGGTGCACAGGGCAGCTTGATGTGGAGGTGTGTGGGCAGAGAGGTTGCATTTCCCCTCTCGTCGCATTGATGCAGGCGGTGTGTCTCAGAGGGGGCAGGGATTATGGGCTGGTTGTAACTATGAGAACCTGGTTATTGCTCTTCTTCTCCCTCCTGGAAACACAGCTCAACTGCCAGCAACTTGGTCCCCTAAGCACAGGGCCTGATGCACAGTACCTGGGCCTGCTGCTGATGGCCGACTAAGAAAACAAATGCTCAGGTCTTGTATCTCAAACCTGACACGTAAGAGCATGCAACAAATGCTTGAATGAATGGGTGAGGAAACACAGGATAGGGCCCCAGACTTGGGGACTCAGGGAAGATGCCAGGAGGAGGCAGGAAGATCCAGTCATTAATGATCTTGTGATAAGGCCCGGGAGATACTACTGCCAAGACCAAGATCCCCTTTACAGACTGCTAAGCACTGCAGAGGGACTGTTTGTATCAGATTCAAGCCAGGACATCCCCAAGGTCTCTGACAATAAAGAAAAAAGCAACCTGGGGCCAGCCAGTAGACCCAGAGGAAAATCGGTCGCTTGTGGACCTGTTTAGCCCCAATTCTCCTTCTCCAGCCAGATCTTCAGCGCCACCTAGTGGTGTGCCCTTCAGGCTGGCTGTGCTACCAAAGCAACCGACCAGGGAGGGCTTCAGGCCCTGGCTTAAAGCTGGAAGGATTAAAGCCTTCCTCTTAAGGTTCAGGATAAGAGACTATGTGGAAATAATGAATAAATGGAGAGCTTTAGAATTAACGTCAGAGAATTTTAAGTCACAGAACTTAATCTCAGCAATTACATGCATACAGTTAGGAGCAGGGTTTTGTATTTGTGCTTATCTCTCTGCAGCTTGGGATATTGAGCAATTCTGGTCAATGAGGCCAAGATCAAAAGTTAAAGCTGTGCAAAGAAGTGCAGAACTGAGAAGTAGAAGAAAGAACCCGACCCAGCCCCTACCCCCAGGCAGAGCAAGTGTTATCCATTTCTCAATTAGAGCAGGTAAGGCTCCATTAAACGCCCAAGGCCAAGTGGCCAACAAAGGAAGCAAGGACCCGGATTGGGTGGAATGATCTTTTCCTTTTGCTGTGCTGCTTCTTAGTGCCCCCTTTCTTTTGATATTCACCTAGTTTTGCCACAATTGCATTGATATTCTCCTACCAATGGGCAAGTCAGCTTTGTTCTATCCTATTGCCACAAACTGTACTCCTAAAGGCTTGGATCACTCTGTCCCTAATGCAAGAACTACAGTTCCTGAGAATTTTTATAATGCAGATGGCAGGTTATCGCATTTGTTATATGCATTAAATATCTTAACTATAATGTCAACTCCTCTCTCCTTTGTCTATTATAAAATTTAGGTCCATCTCTGTATGTAATATTTTTAACCTAATTAATGCAGATCACAGTGGATTTTTTAAATCTGCATTTTCTTTAAGAGCATGTCATTCATAGATTGAAAGTAACCACCCCCAATGACATAAGTAAACAAAGGAGCTGGGTTTCCTATCTCAACGTCTAGGAGTATTTCTGCCACATGACCTGACTGCACCACACTTGAGGTCAAGAAGTCTTTTTTATTCCCAACTTAATAATACATAAAACACTATATACTGTATCACCCTTTTAGAAATTTGTATGCTCATTTGTATATCAAAGGTTCTATTGAATCTAATATAAATACACATGTTTAGCCTAGTGATTCCCAAGCTCATGGAATCATTGTTTTGTTGTTGTTTGGTATGTGTGTATAACTGTTAACTTTCCTCTGACATAACACGCTATAAAACACACCATGAGAAATGCTGGTCTGGAAGATGATATGCTGGACAGTCTGATTGAAGAGACCTGGACTTGAGAGATGGTTTTGAACTGAATGAGGATTCAATCTTTGCAAATAGTCCTTGGGCATAAAACAAAAATGGAAAAACAGCTCAGAGCATAAGTTTGCTTCAAAATTCTTACTTGTAACCTTCCTTGTTCAAGAAAGAATTAATATGGGGGAGCAGGATTTCAATGGTACAGTGATTGTCTCCGGGGGTCTCCATGAAAATGTAAAATGTACCCATGGTATGGCGTCTTCTCCCTTCCTTTCTTCGACATCTTTCATCTTTTTCTTGGATTGCTACTCACTCTAGCTCCCCATCTTTTTCATCTCTCTCTCTCTCTCTTTTTTGTTTTTTAACCTTTTATTTACTTATTTAGTTTCCAGCTTCATTGAGAATAAATGACTCATAGTCTAGCGGCCCCTTTTAACCTCTCCGTCTCAGCATACAGCAGGTTTCACAGTTACCACTCACACCTACTTTGGTTTCCTCAGTGCCTATCAGTTTGATGTTAGCAAAACAATCTGATCAAATTAATATTCGTTATATAATCAGTTCTTAGTGCTTCAGAAGCATTGGTAATTGGAATAAATAATTCTGTAAGTGAAAAATTTCAATTAGCCTTGGAGAGATTTGGAGAAAAGCGTTGATGGATCCAAGCTGAATATTTAAAAGATATATTTCTGCATAGTCTATATTCTAGAAACAAATAGTTCTATATTGAAATTTAAATAGTACCATTTACAAGAGTACTAAAAACCTGAAAAACATAGGAATATATTTAACAAAACGTGTCCAAGACATGTACAATTAAAACTTAAGAAACATTACTGAGATAAAGAACACCTAAATAAATGGATAGAAATGCCACGTTCATGAATTGGAAGACTCAATATTGTAAAAAAGTTGTCTCCTCAAATTTATCTATGTATGTCTTCATTGTGGCCATGACAGGAATGTATATATTTATCAAAAGTCACCAATCTGGGTGCATTTTATTGTATGTAAATTATATGTCAATAAAATTGATTTTAAAAATTGTAGTGGGGAATGCAAGATCAGGAAGGAATAGGTTTGGGTATATCTCTGTGTTGAGGTGGACACATTTTGAGTAGGTTTATATGCTAAAGAGGGAAAGACAGTGCAGATGGAGGGAGAAAACACGGGAGGGAGGGTTTGACTGATAAGGCAGTTTTCTCAAAGAGAGGGAGAAGGGGGTGCCTGGCAAAGTGCAGGTGGATGCATGAGCCTTGAAGGGGAGGAGGGAACACTGTGTCCCACAGCCTGCAGTCGAGGAGGGTGCATTTTCACCTTTGAGTCATGTTATGTGAGTAATTTTGTGCGTGGGAGGGCAGAAGATTGAGGAAGTTCAGGGTTCATTCAACCCTAAAATAGTATTTATTTTATGACAGGCACTATCTATATAAGGATGAGAGTATTCTATAGGAAAAAGAATAACATTATCACTGTCCTTATGGAATTTAGAACATCATAGTTGGGGGAGGGGTCAGGCACTAATACAATTACAAACTTGTATTATATTACAATTGCGAAACATTCAGATTATTAATGAATTCCACGAAGGCTAAGGGAGCTCTGGGTGAGTGTAACAGGAGGAACCTAATTTAGATGAATGACTCAGGGAAGGTCTCTGGGGTGAAGTGACCATTGAGCTGAGAGGAGGAAGATGAATGGGAGTGGGTTAGGTGACGAGTGAATGGACCAGGCTTGGTGAAGACCTTGACATTGGAAAGATTTTGGTATATTTTGATATGGAAAAATAATTATGGGTGAATTTTAAAACATTAATATAAAAAATGAAACCACAGAAAATTCCTAGGAAATAAATACAGGTGAATTTCTGATGATTTTGATAGAAGGCTCTCCAGTAGTATGACTAAAATTCAACTGCATACCATAGAATAGGTTTTTTGTTGTTTGTTTGTTTTCTTAAATGTAAAACATATCATAAACCAAGTACGAAGGCAAATAGACCATGAAGGTATTTGGAACAAATAAATCAAAGGATTACGGCTCTTAATCTACAAAGAGCATGTACCAAACTGATGAGAAAACCACTAAAATATTCACAGAATCCAGTTACTATAATATCGTCCTTCTAAAATGATTTAATACTTTCATCATTTAGATAAGGTTATAGAATTTTAGAGGCAAAAATAAACATAAAAAGCAAGTTGGGAAAATATGATAAAAATACAAGTAAAAAACAAGCAAGTATTTTATGGAAGAGAAAATTAAAATGGCTAAATAGATGAAAAAGCATTTTTACTCATAATCAAATGGAAGTTGAAAAACGAAATACCATCTTCCCAGCAATTAAATAATTAGAAATGGGAGGGAAAAAAAGTTACTTACTGCTGGTGAGAAGGCTATCCTATACAGATGGTGAGAATATTAAATTGGTTATAAGCTTTTAATAAAACAGTTTGGGAATATGCATCTGAAACCTTAGATATTTTTTTCCCCTGATTCCAGTTTTTAAAATTAACCCTAAGGATATAATCCTAAACGACTTCAAAGATCTTCAATTTTTTTTTTTTAGTTAAAATCTTAAAGCCCAATCTTTCCACAGTGAAGGGATAAAGAATGATGTATCCAAATGTTGAAATATTATGTATTAATTTAAAAGAATTTAAAAAACATTATGTGGGCATCCCTGGTGGTTCAGTGGTTAAGAATCCGCCTGCCGATACAGGGGACATGGGTTCGAGCCCTGGTCTGGGAAGATCCCACATGCCACGGAGCAACTAAGCCCAGGTGCCACAACTACTGAGCCTGTGCTCTAGAGCCCGCGAGCCACAACTACTGAGCCTGTGTGCCACAACTACTGAAGCCCGCATGCCTAGTGCCCGTGCTCTGCAACGAGAGAAGCCACATTAATAAGAAGCCCGCACACCACAACAAAGAGTAGCCCCCGCTCGCCGCAACTAGAGAAAGCCTGCGCGCAGCAACAAAGACCCAACGCAGCCAAAAATAAACAAATGAATAAGTAAGTTAAAAATATATATATATTATGCTCTGTGGTCACCTGCAACCATGTGGCCACTGAAGGCAAGAGACTTTTACTGCCACACTACCCTAAAAAATATCATATTGGCTGGTCCACTACCTTAACGCTACCACAGCAAAGGAAGCGCACCACGCACTGCATCCTCCACCAAAAGAAGGCACCCATTTCTGAGGCACCAACTGTGAGATGCACGTGTGCTACAGTGACCCATTTCACAGGTGGGCAAAAAGCTGTCAGGTCTGAGTGGGCTTGGAGCAGGAGAAGTTTCCTCTGCTGAGGGCTACAATTGATTTTGTCCTTCAGCCCTTAAGATCTAACAGATCTAACCATGTTCCTGGTGTCTGGGGGCAGATCAGGATGTGGAATGGACGTATAGCAAGACCCTGTGGATTCACAGATTTGGTTTTATTTTCCCTGCCTGTCATGCCTTGCCAGAGCCACCAACTGGGGACTCAACAGGGGCCTTATGAATGATTGCGGTATCTTGCACAGCATTGCTTCACACCAAGGAACCCAAGTTCGGTAGAGGGCCATGAGCATCACTTCTCAAGACAGTATGGTATTGGCAAAAGAACAGACAAGTAGATCAATGGAACAAGATAGAGGGCCCAGAAATAGACCCTCATAATTAGAGTGAACTGATCTTGGACAAAGGAACAAAGACAGTACAATGAAACAAAGATAGTCTCTTCAACAAATAGTGCTGGAAAAACTGGAAATCCACTTATAAAAAAAAATTAATTTAGACACCTTACACTCATCACAAAAATTAACTCAAAATGGATCATAGACCTAAATGTAAAATAAAACTCTATAAAATTTCTGGAAGATAGCATAAGGAGGAAACCTAGATGACCTTGGGTATGGTGATGCCTTCCTAGACACCACACCAGACATGACCCATGAAAGAAAAAAATGATAAACTGGGCTTCATTAAAATGAAAAACTTCTGCTTTGCAAAAGATAATATCGAGAGAGTTAGAAAACAAGCCATAAACTGGGAGAAAATACTTGCAAAAGACACATCTGGTAAGGGACTGCTCTCCAAAATATGTAAAGAACCCTTAAAACTCAACAATAAGGAAACAAACAACCTGATTTTAAAATGGACCAAAAACTTTAACAGACACTTCACCAAAAGTGATATACAGTTGGCAAATAAAAAAACATATGAAAATCTACTCCACATAATATTATCAGGGAAATGCAAATTCAAACAACAAGGTGATACCACTACAAGCCTGTTAGAATGGCCAAAATCTGGAACACTGACAACATGAAATGCTAGTGAGGACGTGGAACAGCAGGAACTCTCATTCATTGCTGATGGGAAGGCAGAATGGTATGTCCACTTTGGACGACAGTTTGGTGGTTTCTAACAAAACGAAACATACTCTTATCATATGATCCAGCAATCACACTTCTTGATATTTACCCAAAGGAGTTGAAAACTTATGTCCACACAGAAACGTACACATGGGGCTTCCCTGGTGGCGCAGTGGTTGAGAGTCCGCCTGCCAATGCAGGGGACACGGGTTCGTGCCCCAGTCCGGGAAGATCCCACATGCTGGGGAGTGGCTGGGCCTGTGAGCCGTGGCCGCTGAGCCTGCGTGTCCGGAGCTTGTGCTCTGCAACGGGGGAGGCCACAACAGTGAGAGGCCCGCGTACCGCAAAAAAAAAAAAAAAGAAAGAAACTTACACATGGATGTGTATAGCAGCTTTATTCATAACTGCCACAGCTTGGAGGCAACCAAATGACCTTCAGTCGGTGAATGGGTAGATAAACTGTGGTCCATCCAGACCATGGAATATTATTCAGGGCTAAAAAGAAATGAGCTATCAAGCAATGAAAAGACATGGAGGAAACTTAAATGCGTATTACAAAGTGAAAGAAGCCAATCTGAAAAGGCTGCATACTATACAATTCTAACTATGTGACAATCTCTAAAAGCAAAACTATGGAGACTAAAAAGATCAGTGCTTGCTGGGGTGGGGATTGTGAGACAGAGAAATAGAAAGCACAGTGAGCACAGTGGTTTTTTTAGGGCATTGAAATGACTCTGTATATTATGATAATGATGGATATATGTCATTATGCTTTTGTCTAAACCCATAGAACATTTAAGACCAAGAGTAAACCCTAAGGTAAACTATGGACTTTGGGTGATTATGACGTGTCCATGTAGGCTCATCTTTACATAAAAAAAAAAAAAAAAAAAGGCACCATTCTGGTGAGTGATGGGATAATGGGGGTAGGCTAGGCAAGTGTAGGGGCAGGGGGATATATGGGAAATCTCTGTACCTTCCTCTCAATTTTGTGATAAACCTAAAACTGCTCTAAAAAATAGAATCTTTAAAAGAACACCTCCTTAAAATTCATTATGGATAGAATTTCCTCCTTCTTGTTTCAGAATACTTAGAAACTGGGTTACTCTGGGAGACTGGGTTTTGCAAAACAATATTGGAGAACTTGCTTGATACAATCAATGTGAACCCTATCTTTGTCCCTTTTCATGCCTATGTTAAACAGCCACCTGGAAAGTGCCAGGTAGGGCCCAGATGTCGTCAGGAGGAGGAGGTGGCAAAAGACAAGGAGACACATTAACAAAAGAAGTCACTTTCGGGAAAAGGCAGGGCCCGTATCGATCATGGGTGAGAATGGGCTTTGCAGAGGGCTTTGCAGAGGGTTCTTCCCATGTTAAATGTGGAAGATATTCTCTCTCCTAGCAACCTGCTGGTTTCTCGAAAGGCCTCATTTACATGTTTCCAATCTGTTAGTTACTACTAACCGTGGATATTAAAGGTCAAAACAAAGAAGAGATTTTAAGCCTAAATACCACAAGATCTCCACTTCATACTTTTCTTAGTGGAAACAAAGTAGTCTAAAGAAGAACCTGTGTGCATCAAATATGTAAACAAACCAAAATGAATGTTAAAGGAATTTGTACATAATTTTTGAGGGTAAAAGTTCCGGTGGAGGAGCGTCTATTCCCATAAGAAGCAGATTCCACCTGAGATGCCTCATGTAAGGCTATTTGCTGTGATGTGAATGTTATACCGATTTTTCTGAACATTTAACTCTATTTTAATGTCAATGAATCTATAGCAAATGAGCATGGCCCGGGTCCAGGGTCCAGGGGAATGGTTGGAGAATGATTTTAGGAACAATTTAAGGTTAGACATACCAACTGATGTCAACTAGCTCCTTTCTGCCTTCTGTTTTCATCTGTTTTTCCCTTAAAATTTCAACATCATCTTTTTAAAAACATTGTCCTCACTGTGTCTGCTACCCACCAAGAGCCTATGGCTTGTGCTTTATCAAGTCAGTGCTCTTGGCTTCAAGAAGCAGAAAACCCTGACTCTAACTGGCTTAGGTAATAATGGAATTTATTATTTCACATTACGGGATGTCCAAGTTTTTTTTTTGTTTTTTGTTGTTTTTTTTTTGCGGTATGCGGGCCTCTCACTGTTGTGGCCTCTCTCGTTGCGGAGCACAGGCTCCGGACGCGCAGGCTCAGCAGCCATGGCTCACGGGCCCAGCCGCTCCGCAGCATGTGGGATCCTCCCGGACCGGGGCACGAACCCGTGTCACCTGCATCGGCAGGCGGACTCTCAACCACTGCGCCACCAGGGAAGCCCGGATGTCCAAGTTTGAGCAAACTCCAGGCATAGTCCAACCATTTGCCTCAACGATGTCACCAAGGACCAAGTTCCTTCCACCTCTTCCTGCTCATCCCCTGTGAGCTGGCTTTGCCCAAGGGCTGGCTCCCTTCATGGTTGAACAATAGTTGTAGCAATTTCAGGTATTATGTACACATATGACCCTATCTATGGGAAGAAGTGGGACCATCCCTTTCATTTTTTTCAACAGCATTATTGAGGTGTAATTCACATACCTTACAACTCTTTCATCTAAAGTTTATAATTCAGTAGTTTTTAGTATATTCATAGAATTGTGCAACTCTCACCACAACCAACTTTAGAACGTTTCATCCCCCTAAAAAGAAATCTCATACCCATTAGCAGTCATTTCCTATTTTTCCCCCAACCAGCCCCAGCCTCAGGCAAACTGTAATCCACTTTCCATCTCTATGTATTTGGCAATTCTGAATGTTTCATATAAGTGGAATCATACAATTGTGGTCTTTTGTGACTGGTTATTTCATCTAGCATAATATGTTTAAGGATCATCACCATATCTTTCTTGAATGTCCCCTTTTAAGGAGAATGAAATCTTCCCTGAGATCTCTCAGCAGACTCCCCCTAAGACTCACTGGTCTAAAGTGAGTTACATGATCACTTCCTAACCCAAGCACTGGCAGTGGAAGAGGAATTACTATGAGGACCTTAAACTGATGTGAACTAACTCCTAACAACAGGGATGGGGTTATCTAGTCACCTGCAAAGTTGTCACAGGCAGGCAGGGACTGTGAAGGTGAGAAGTGTATACCTGAGCGAAATTTGGTTCCTTTTAGGAAAGAAGAATGGGGGAAATGGATGATGGATAAAGAAAGAAAGTGTGTACTACACTTAGTACAACATAATTACAAGTGGAGCCAAGAATCAGTGGTGAAAGAGGCTACACTTATCTTGGGTTTATTTATTCTATTGGTCTTCCTTTCTTTCTGGCTTTTTGTTCTGCATCTGTAAGTTTCCGACTCTAGGACACTATGAAGGTTCTTTTGCTGTAGGTTTACCATGGTCACTGCCTCAAGTCACTCCATATACCACCCCTGCAGTAGATCCTACCGTTAGGCTTAGCTAAGCTGACCAAGTTCTGGAGCTTCAGGGAAGTGGCAAAAGCAGGGAGAAGTAAGTGAGAAGTGAGAGCCACACAGCACCCTCTCTAGGGTAATCGGCAGCCACCTTTGCTGTTCTAGGTTGATGCATATAACTGGGAAGGAGGTTGCAAGTATAAGAGTATTAGATATATGCATATGCATGTATATATGTATATCTTGTTAGTGAGCATAAAAGTAAAATGTGGGGCTACCTTAAACCTTGAGTCTCTCTCCCTTGGTTTAGTCTCACATTCTCTCACTCTTCCACATTAGGGAGCAATCTGACTGGTGACTTAAGTACTTCTTAAATCCCCCGTGATCCGTGAGTGATCATGGCACTCCTATCTTCCTGTTTCCTCTTACCCTACTTCTAAACAGAGGTTGTTTCCGTTCAAAATTCTTTTCGTTTTTAAAAATTAATTAATTAATTTTTGGCTGTGTTGGGTCTTCGTTGCTGCGCGCAGGCTTTCTCTAGTTGCAGCGAGCAGGGGCTACTCTTCTTGCGGTGTACGGGCTTCTCGCTGCAGTGGCTTCTCTTGTTGTGGCGCACGGGCTCTAGGTGTGCAGGCTTCAGTAGCTGTGGCTCACGGGCTCTAGAGCATAGGCTCAGTAGTTGTGGCGCACGGGCTTTGCTGCTCCGCGGCATGTGTGATCTTCCCAGATCAGGGCTTGAACCCGTGTCCCCTGCATTGGCAGGCGGATTCTTAACCACTGTGCCACCAGGGAAGCCCCCCTTCAACATTCTTAATAACAGATTTTGAGCCAAGAGAAAGTCACCTCAGAATTGGTTCTGGACTAATGGGAAGCTACTGGGCTTCCAGATGGTCTGTCATCGTGTTAGGAAAATACTGCAGATTTAAAAAAATTTTATATTGGGGTATAGTTGATTAACAGTGTTGTTAGTTTCAGGTGTACAGCAAAGTGACTCAGTTATACATATACTTGTACCTATTCTTTTTCAAATTCTTTTCCCATTTAGGTTATTACAGAGTACTGAGCAGAGTTTCCTCTGCTATACAGTAGGTCCTTGTTGGTTATCTGCTTTAAATATAGCAGTGGGTGCATGCCAATCCCAAACTCCCTAACTATCCCTCCCCCTGCACCCTCCCCCCCATAACCATAAGTTCATTCTCTAAGTCTGTGAGTCTGTTTCTGTTTTGTAAATAAGTTCATTTGTATCATTTTTTTTGGATTCCACATATAAGCGATATCATGTGATATTTGTCTTTCTCTGTCTGACTTACTTCACTTAGTATGATCTCCAGGTCCATCCATGTTGCTGCAGATGGCATTATTTCATTCCTTTTTATGGCTGAGTAATATTCCATTGTATATATGGTATGTACCATGTCTTCTTTATCCATTCATCCGTCGATGGACATTTAGGTTGCTTCCATGTCTTGGCTATTGTAAACAGTGCTGCAATGAACATGGGGGTGCATGTATCCTTTCGAACCATGTTTTTCTCTGGATATATGCCCAGGAGTGGGATTGCTGGATCATGTGGTAGCTCTATTTTTAGCTTCTTAAATATTACAGATACTGAGACGTAAGTAAGACTCTTCCAGTACTAGGGGCTATTGGCTATCTGTCAGCACGTTCTTCTAATGCCCTCAGGGAAACATGACTTCATTTTATAGGCAGCTGAGTTCACAGTTTCAGTGTGTAGCTTGTTTCAACATGTAGCCAGTACCATGTGTGGCAATGTGTTGTGTGAAAGAGACACAAATCCCTATCTTTGACGGTGCAGAATGTTCTCCAAAGATCCCAGGCAAGAGTTGGAGACCAAGGAAAATTCCAAATGACTACTGGGAATTAATTTTCTGCTGTTTAGGAACCTCACTTAACTGTCAGCAATACTGAACAAAGAACATGGGAAAGGGAGAGCATGAGCCATGCCCTTGTCTCTGGCTGTGCACATCTGGATAAATCTTTGGCCTCATCTAAGACATGAATGTGCCAGTGAACCTCAGGGATGCTGCCCAAGGGGCTGCTGCAGGCATCTAAGGCCTGTGGCGTCAGACATGAGTCTTCTTCTCTGGAACTAGAGATGCTCATCATGGACCAGCAGAGGAAAATTTCCAGGACTCTCCCTAACTATGAGAGAGCACCAGGCTCCAGTCCTTGACCAACAGAAGGTCTTGGGGCTGCCTAAGCCAGAGTGTCAGATTTCTGCTGGGCTGCAGGAAACCATTCAAGGCTGGCTAGCAATTGAGCCTGATTATTTTGGGATCTGTGTACATCCTAGTAAAATAGAGTTTGGAAGAGAGTAGAGCTGGTGTAGGTCTCCAAAAACTCCAACCTCTACATCTACCTGGAGGAATGCATACCGGGATTTCCTCATTAACTCTGATGTCGCCCATTTGTCCTATTTTTGTACATGATTAATGGCTGAAGTGAAAGATGCAGACTAAAAACATTACCCTTGTTCGAGAAAGGGGTAGATCAACAGGGGTGTAGCTCTCAGGAAAGGCTGCAGGAAGGATGTGATTTGGATGAGCAGAGAGAAGGAAAGGGGGCACTGCAGGTTTGCTCTGGGGATGGGTGAGGGATTGCACAAATGGCCCTAAACAAACAAAATGGCAGACAAAAAAATAATTTAGTTTTAATTTTGATTCACTGAAAGTATTGAAATATCGACCTGTCTAGATTGGATTCTCCAGGAAGCATATTCTATGACAGTGTATATTAATTTCCTATTGGCTGCTGTAACAAATCACCACAAACTTAGTAGCTTAAAACAACACACATTTCTTATCCTACAGTTCTGAAGGTCAGAAACCTAAAATGGGTCTGTAGGGCTGTGTGCTCTCTGGCTCTAAAGGAGAACTTATTTTCTTACTTTTTCCAGATTCTGGAGACTGCCTACGTTCCTTGGCTTGTGACCCCTTCTTCCACCTTCAAAGCCAGCAGAGCGACATCTTCTCTCTCTCTGATCTCTGGTCTCCTTCTTATAAAGATCCTTGGGATTATACTGGGTCCACCTGGATAATGCAGGATACTCTTCCTATCTCAAGATCCTTAACTTAAACACATCTACAGAGTATTCATAGGTTCTGGGGATGGACACGGACATTTTGGGGGGGGTTATTACGCTGTCTGGCATACAGTGTTTAGCGTTCAGAATCAACACCTGCAAAAAGGGAGAGAAGGAAGCAGGATGGAGTAGAGGGAGAAGCCGAGCTATGATGCAGCCTGACAGCCGCAGCTGACCCCATGAGGAGCTCTGGGGCTAGGATAGCTGGTCAGAGGTGTCTTATTTGGGTCTAAAGTGACAAAGCTGTTGTACTTTCTCCTGGGTCAGGTCATTAGATGTGGGTCACTTCCAGAAGGGCGTGACACTGGTTAAGATGGCTCGCTGCATGGAGGCTGCCCCTGCAGGGGCTGTCTAGCACAGTGCTCTTGGCAGCTGGGACAGCAGGTCTTTCCTTGAAGGGGGATCCAGGTGGCGCATCTCCATGTCCACTGCTCAGCCTTGGTCATGATGCCTGAAAAGAGGTTTCCATGTTTTAGTGTCATTTGTGACCTTACAGACTACATGTGTAGGATGTGGCTTCCACTCTATCCCCCCACAGGATGTGGGTGGGGTTAACTTCTGTAAACACAGATAATGTGTTTTTTTTTTCAATTTCTGATCTTTTTTTTTGGGGGGGGGAGTATAGTTGCTTTACAATGTTGTGTTAGTTTCTGCTGTATAGCAAAGTGAATCAGCTATACGTATACATATATCCCCTCTTTTTTGGATTTCCTTCCCATTTAGGTCACCACAGAGCACTGAGTAGAGTTCCCTGTGCTCTACAGTAGGTTCTCATTAGTTATCTTTTTTATGCATAGTAGTGTATATATGTCAATCCCAATCTCCCAATTCATCCCACCTCCCCCTTCCCCCCCAACCCCGGCATCCGTCCATCTGTTTTCTACATCTGAAACAGGGATAATCCTTCACTTATTTATTTACAACTGTGTGCCTCTAGAAAGGATACGAAGGGGCAATCATTGGCTTAACCAATGTGGCCAAAACAGGGCAGTTTCTACAGCAAAAATATTAATAGTATAAATTATATCATTTCAAAAATAAATGGGCTGCTTCAATAATGCTTTACAGTGTCAGGAAATACATGTGTCGTGTGATGGGTACAGTTAATTCCTCAGAGATGAATTTATGGCTCACTCCCATTTTGATGCAGGTATTTTCCCATTTGCAGGTGACCTATCTGAGCCATATGACCTATTGTTCCTGTTTATACAAACGTGCAATTTAAGGAGGGAACACAAAGGTCTCTCTCAGAGACATGCCCCACACCATGGCTACACTCCTCTCTTTTGCAGATGTAATTCTGAGGCTTTATTTTGCGGAAATGTCTTATTTTCTCTAGTCTGAGAATCCAGATAAAAACCTGGGAGACTTCTCTGCTGGGAACTCAACAGCCTGACACCAACATTCCCAATTACTGCCACACTGGCCACAATGAATTAAAGCCTTCATATTAAAGAAATAAAGTAAAGAAAACTAACAAATATTCCCTAATGGTCTCATGAACACGACTCGACTAGTCCTGAGTGAGGTGGGCTGTGAGACACACGACCCTCCACATGCCTTTGTTCTCCCTTCCCTGGAGGGACTGCCTCCCCCGCGGGGTGCTCTTTTCTCCCTGGTGGCAGAGGCCTGTCACCCTTTTCGACAGGCATTCTGGGCATCTGCCTTGTGATGCCTGAGCTTTTCAACAGTGCGTGGCTCTAACTCAAATAAAACCAGAGTTTTCTTTTCCCACAGCTCAACCCCATCCAGATGTTACCTTCCGGTGAGACCCTCACGCCCTCTCCCCGGAGCTTTGGGAGAGTCAAAGCTGTGACCTCCGTTTTGAACAGGGGATCTGAAATCTCATCCCAGCCCTGGTTCTTTGGCATCAGCCCTCTGTGAGTTAACGTTCCTGTCTCCTGTCTTCAGTGACCCTGGGGGGTGGATTGAGGAGGGGTCGGTACTCAGAATTCTCGCCCTGGCCGACTAGCACTCCATCCATGTGCATGGATGGCCTGCTCCCGGTGGGCTTGAAACTCTCAGCTCATCCCAGTTTTGCCAAATACATATTCTTCCTTCCAGGGTACCTGGTGGATCCCAGGGATTTTCTGGTTAGCTGGTAGTTGCTTGAGGTTTAGGCAGTGGCTACAGGAAAAACACAAAAACAAAAACATCACAAGTATGTATTGAGTGTTAACTCTGTTCTATGTACTTTTCTAAAGGATTTACGTGTATGGACTCATTTACTCCTCATGACAATCCATTGAAGTAGATACAGTTATTATCATCATTATAGAAACTTAGGTACAAAGAAATTAAAGGTATTGTTCAACTCCCTCAGCTAGTATGTGGCAGAGCTGGAATTCCAGTCCAGGCACCTGGTTCCAAAGGTGCAAATACATTTACCTACTGGACAGTGCTGCCTTCCTGCACTGGCTAAGTGCAGCGTAAAGACCACACTAAATGCCCATCTGCAGCCTGGGCAGTGCTATGCTCTCATCCAATTGTGCCAATAAGTCACAGACCACAGAGGGAGGCCTCTTTTCACTGCCATAACACTATCCGTACCGTGTGCACAGATACACGGCCATGCTTGCACAGCTGTCCTCACAGGGGCGCTCACAGGCCAGCATGCACACAAGCACATTCACCGTGGTCAGATCACATCCACACATGATGCAGGTGTCCCAGCGAGACTGGATTCTGTTCTTTGTTGACCCTAAAGACAGAAATGAGTGTAGAGCTCCCTGTCACTGTGTAATCCAAAACAAAAATAAAATCAGCCCTAAAACAACAAGAAAAGATATACATATATAAAAAGTATACATACACAAAATATACATCTATATATAAAGTATAGATATATATTTTAAGAAAAAGCTTCTTTCTATATTTCTTCATTTTCTGATTGGAAAATTATGGAAAATTCATTTAAGCCAAACTTTTCTCACTTTGCTGAAACCCTAAAGGTTAGTCTGCCCATTGGACCATGCAGCATCAAGTTGCAGATTTTTATAGCCTGCAGGCAAGGAGTTCAGCAGCTCATTATCAAATGCAAATGTTTTAGATGGTTGGAAAAGGAGAGTTGAAAATAACTGTCTCTCATACCTAGAATATCACAACATCTTATAGCTAGAAGAGATTTTTTTACGGTGATCCAGTCTCCTAATTGACAGGTGGAAGGGCTAGGAAGTTCACCCTACTGGTAGTGTGGGGTCCTGAGGATTAGAACCCGGCCGAGTATGCTTTACTGCACCATAATCTCGTCGGTGGTTCTCATTTCTCTTAAAACATTCATCTGGGGGGCGATAGTAAGGATGCGTGTCTTTATGCAGTAAATGGGGAAACTAGACTGCAAGCTGTATGAGGGCAGGGACAATGGGCGGGGGTGGGTGCTGCACAGGAGTGCATCCCCTGTGCCTAGCGCATGCGCAGCACTCAGCAAATGTTGGTTGATCCAATGATGGATGGGAGAAGAAAAGTAAGAAACCTTGACTGACTGGTATGGTCCCCACAGCACACGTGCGGGTGGAGGAACTGGTGGGAGGCGGACAGAGAATTAGAACTGCCCTCTGGTGGTCAGCATGGGCCCTGGCTTCTCTGCAGCTCTCTGGCTCTCTAGAATCTATTCGCTACACTGTGGCCAGAGGTGTTTAAAATGCAAACCAGATCAGGTCATTCCCCTGACTGAATCCTCTCAGGGTCTTCCCATCCCATTCCATATAATGTCTTCACCATGGCCCGTCTTGCCCACCCCTCCGGCTTCATCGCTACCTCTTATTGCTTAGTTGTCTCTGCTTCACTCGCACTGGCCCCCGACTTGGTAAGCTGCCTCAGGCTTTACAGATTTTGCACTGGCCGTGCCCTCCTTCAGGTTCTCTTTTCCTCTGGATCTTTGCTTGACCTGCGCCTTCTCGCCTTCAGGTCTCAGGTTAATTGCCCCTTACTCGGAGAGGCCTAACTTAAAATAGTTCTCCCCCCACCCCACTCCTTTTCTATCACCTGTTTTCGTTTTCTTCGTGGTACATAGCACTACCTGAAATTGCCCTGTTCATTTAGTTATTCTCCGATTTAGTGCCAGATCCTAAAACAGTGTTTGTCTCGGTAGGCTTTCCATAAAATATTGTTGAGCGACAGAGGGATGGATGATAAGGCTGAATGGATGAATAAATGAGCGATCGAAAACTGAAGGCACCGCCTCCCCCCCCCCCCCCCAGACACACCGGCGCGCCTCGGGCGGCCGCTGCAAACCGCACCCTCCTTGCGCGCCAGGAACCCGCTGCGGAACCCAAGGGCGGCGGCAGCGGTTTCCCTTCAAAGAGCAGGGGAATCTTGAGCGAGCACACAGGAAAGGCAGCTTGCGCGCTGGACCCGTCTTGGTGAGTGCTGCAGTGTCGGGGCGGGGAGCCGGGAGCGGGGCTCGGGGACCCCGCCCGGGCGGGCGGGGAGGGCCCCGGGGCGTGGGGTGGGCGTCGCGACCCGGGTGCGGGCGGAGGGTACGAGCGAGGGCCGGACGGAACCGCGCGGGGAGGGCTCCCTGCGGGGGGAGGGCTCCCTGCGGACGGCGGGGTTCCTGGTGCCGCTGCGGGAGGCTGGTGGCCTGGGGTCTAGCCCCAGAGCTGCCTTGAACTTGCGTGACCCTTACCCACTTCTCTTGGAGCTGGGGGGAGCGATTCAGCTAACTCATTTGCAAAATGGGGCGAATGGTTGCTGATCGCTTGATGGATTGGTTGATTGGTTCGTTCATTCCAGGTGCTTTACAAGGTTTTGTTTGCTAGAGATGCACAGACAGAACCTGCCCATTGTGGGGTCCCAAGTCTCGTGAGAAAAGCCCCGCCTCATGGTGAGGAGGGTCGAATACAATCAGAATTGGGGAGTTCTTGGGGGAAAAAAACCGAAACCCATGCATTTCGGACGAGACATGCAACAGTTATTTATCGAATGGCTATTATGTGCCACATTTTATTTTTTCAGTAGAAATTTAAGTTTTTACTGAGATTGGGGAATAAGAATTCTGTTGGGTACTTAGAAGGCATATACACTGCTAGCTAATATATTACATATTTGATGATGACTTAAATCCGGAAAAATTTACAAGGTGCATCTATACCCCTCACAGATGTGAACTTTACAGCCAAATGAGTTAAGCAGAGCAGGTGTATCCTCATTTTACTAAGGAGGAAAGTGCATTCACAGCCCCATCAGATGTGATCTTCGCAGCCAAATGAGTTACGCAGAGCAGGTGTATCCTCATTTTACTAATGAGAACATAGAGACAGGTTAAATGATTTACCCAGGCTCTCACTGCCAGTAAGTAACAAAAGTAGGACTAGAATCTAGGCCTCAAGACCCTTGGACCAGCGCTCTTTCCACTACACTAGGTTGCCTGCATGTTTCCACAGTAGTTTTGTAATACGCAGACCCATTGACACAAAGGGAGTTCCAGTGGGTCATGGGTGGCCTTAAAACAGACTCTTAACGACTGTTAGATTGTTCTCTAACTTCTGTCCTTGCCTTGGATATTTCACCTGTACTCCAACTTTATCTCCTTCACACTGATGAGTCCCAAATCTATATCTTCCATCCAGACAATTTCTCCTGGCTTCAGACTGCTAAGTCCAGACATCCATTGATCATTTCCATTGGCTGCCCCACAGGCATCTCAAACTCAATATCTCCAACACTTTTCTTCATGAACCTACAATCCAACTCTCATGATTGAAATCACTATTCAGTAAGTTGCCCAAGTACAAAACTGGCTTGGTTCCTCTTCTCTCACCTCCTACAATCAGTTGATCACCAATGGCTGCTAGATTCTATTTTCTAAAGATCTGCCACATCTATCCTCTCTCTGTCTCCTTTGCTTCTTCCTTCGTTATGTGCCTAAAGATTGTGGTAGAACTTGCTACCGGCTCTCTGTAGCTTTTAGCTCAGCTTCTTCCAGCCCATTTTCCATTCTGCTACAAAGTGATCTTTCTACAGTCCAAATGTGATCCTATCACTCACTTGCTTAAATCCCTTCAGGGTTTTTCATCATTTTCAATGTAACATCCAAAGTCTTTAGCGTGGAGTCAAGGTCCTTCCTGATCTTTTCTGAACCTCCCCGACCTTCCCCATCCTTTATCTCCAGACTACTATTTCTCAAAGTGTGGTGCTGACCTCCACTAGAAGCATGGGAGTACTCATTAATAATGAAGATGATGATGCCAAAAACTCGGCCTCTGTGCACTGGTGCCGAATTGAATCTTGGAGACAGAGTTTTGGGTGAAGTAGAAAAGAATAGCTTTATTGCTTTGCCAGGCAGAGAGGGACACAGCAGGCTCATGCCCTCAAAAACTGTGTGTCCCAACCCAGGGGGATTTGGTGAGGAGTTTTATAGCAATGGTTCAAGGGCGGGCTTGCTTATCAGGCTCAGGGTGTGTGCAGGGCCTGCGTTCCTTTAATCTGGCCTCAGGTGGTCTTCTGATGGGCTTCTGTGATTCTCGAGGTTATTCAGCTGTGACCTCTCTGAAATGAAGATTGCTTCATCAAGTAGTTACCATCTTCCATTTGTTGGGGGTTTTAGTTCTGTGGAAGAGCTCAAAGATATTGTTATGTGTATCCCTTGAGGTGGAACCAGGACCCTGCCCCAAGGCTGCACTACTGTTTTTTGACTGTTCCTCCCTTGTCTCTGTATCCCTTCCCTTCCCTGATTAGCAACTGTTTGAACCTGCCCTTTGGAACTCGGAAAGTCTAGAAATGGGAGACACAGAAAGGCTTTTGTGCCCAGGAACCCCACAGGGTCCTGCTTGGTTTCACTAACAGCCCAACCAGAACAAGTCAGAGTCTCAGGGGGTAATGCCCAAGAATCTGCATTTTAACAAGTTTTACACTAGAGTTTGAGAGGCCTTGTTCTCACCTTCCATATTTACACTGCTCTTTATACCTGACTCCCCACCTGTGTTTCCCTGAACATACCTTGCTATCATTTATGCCTTTATGCACATCAATCTCTTTAGCTTCTCATTTGGTATTCCTCATTCTCCAAGACCCAGGGTAAATGTCACGCCTTCTGGGAAGACTTCCCCCAGCCATGGACCACCTTGTCACCTCCAGTCTACATTGGGTCATTCTTGTGGCTTCTGACAGAGCCATGACTTACCCCTCAACATCCTTCCCACTGTATTACAATCATAAATTGTGTAATTGTTTTGCACTTGTGGGTTTAACAGTTGCCAGCACTTGAGAATAGAGGCTTGTGCTTCTCTGCCTAGCACCCAGCACAGAGTCCAGCATGCTGAATGAACGCGTGCTTTAGGGTGCGATGGAGAGGCAGCTAATCATCACATGTGCCTTTGGGTTCCTTTGTGTACCATCCTGGACTGTGGCTCTGATTCACAGGAAGGTGGGCTCCCTGGCACTGGCTTCATTGTTGCTGGTGATAAGGATGTGTCTGGCCTCGAGAGGAATTTTAAGCAATGGTAGTGTTAAAGAAAAAACTATGTAGTGACACTTGTTGAAGAAGGGTCAGGCAGACTTTACTCAAGGGTAGGGAGAGGCATCTGGGTGGATGTAGAGACCACTGCAGTGGTGGTCTTAGAGTGGGGGAAGGAGGTTGGACTCAACTCTGACTCCAACGAGGACAAATCGGGGTTTATAGCCAAGGGGCAGGGTGGGCTTCAGTGGATGGAAAATTACTAAGAGGGAACTTCAGGGTTAAGGGGAATTCTTGTTAGGCTGACTCAGTAGAGTTCTTGCTGAAGGCAGACCAGGGTGATAAGATATCCAGGGTGGTCAGATACCAACGGTGGAGGTGGGGGATTTTCACTAAACTAAGTGGGATTCTTGCTCAAACTGGATTCTACAAGGGTGGAGAGGGAAGCCCAAGCTAGGGCCTTGTCCAGCAGAGCTCAGAGGAGCCTGATTAAAGTTAGGTCAAGAAGAGAGTCTTCGTGGTTAAAGGGAGTAATAAAAGAACTAGAATCTTCACCAAAAGCTGAAGATTTTTTTTTCTTGGTCTGTTTACCTCATGCACACAAAGTCATAAAAATTTTCTGTATCTGTTTAGAAAATAATTTATTTTTAGAAAATTTAGAAAATACATTGCAATTTAAGATGTAAAATAAATGTCACCCATTTTCTCACAATCAAGAGGGAATTCCTTAAAGTTTCTGTGTGTTTATTTATACTGGTATTTTTTTTTCATTTATATTCATGTTTGGACATAATTGGTAAATACCAATTCCATAAGGCTTTTTAATCCTGCTAATTTTACCTAACATTATATTTTTAGTTTTTTCCACATCAACAAAAATTCTTAGTGAAAAAAAATTTAATGTAGTGGGGGGAAAAGTGTTCCTTAACCTTCATAGGGTCCCTAGCTAGGTCTGGAAATTAGACTGACAAAGACTGATCAACAGGAGGAAAGCATACACGTTTACTCAATATGTTTTACATGATACGAGAGCCTTCACAGAGAAATGAAGACCCAAGGAAACAGGCCCGAGTATTTTATTTTAGACAGTCAAGGAGGAGCGTGATAGGGTGAAGGGTATGAGGTAATTATAGCAAATGGGAAACAGCAAGGCCGTGTGTTAGGATTCTTCTTGGCATCCCTTTTTCTTTGGAGACAAATGGATCCTTCCTGCTGGGTATAGGGCAGGCACCTCTCACTGGAGGGTTTTATGATCTGTTTCAGGGAAGAAGGGCAAGGTGGGCAGGTGGGCAGGGTGACCTTCCTGCTTCTGCCATTTCCCCAAACTCCTTCCTCTTAAAATATCCACTCTGCAAGGTGCCATATTTTGGGGTAGCATGTCTTGAACCCCATCACATTCAACAGTTATTTACCGAATGGCTGTTATGTGCCAGGTTTTATTTTAGACACAGGGATACTGCAGTGACCAGACCAGTCAAAATCTTTACTCTCACGGAGTTTACATTCCAGGGGGGTAAGTTAATAAACAAACTAGCACATAAGGATCATCACAGGATAAGTGCTGTGACGAAAAGAAACAGAATAGGTTTATATGGTCGCTTTGTTTTTGAGTAAAGTTATGCTAGTTTGCCTTCCGTATAGGAGTGTGTGTCTATCTCGTTTTGTCATCAGTGAGTATAATCATTTAAAAATTTTGGTAATTTTATAGGTGAATAGTGATAGTTCTTTGTAATTTGCATGTCTTTGATTACTCAGGAAGTTGAGCATTTTTACAGAGCTATGTGCATTTCCTCTTCATTGAGTTTTCTGTGAATGTTCTATTGAGGGCCTAGTGTTTTCTCTATTTTGAATAATCCCTTTACATTACTAGTTTGATTACTAATTTGATGATATACACGTTATATATAATGGATAAGCAGACACTCTTTTTTTATTTTTCCTTTTTTTTTCTGGCCGTGCTGCATGGCTTGCGGGATCTTAGTTCCCCGACCAGGGATCGAGCCCAGGCCCTGGCAGTGAGAGTGCCGAGTCCTAACCACTGGACGGCCAGGGAATTCCCAGATAAGCAGATACTCTTAAATAGCGGTATAATGACTGTAAGGAGAAAGCAAAGACAGGACACCTAGAATTCCCTTCTTCTCTTCCTGCTTCTCTCCCCCTTCCTTCTAAGAAGAAGTGATGAGAGAAGAAAAAAGTGTAGTTTAGGTGGAAAGAAGTGAAGAAAGAAAGAAAGAAAGAAGGAAGGAAGGAAGGAAAGAAAGAAAGAGTAGGTGGGTGGGTGGGTGAGGAGATGAAGAAGGTGATGTAACTAGGAAGGAGAAGGAGGGAGGAAGGAAAACATGGAGAGGATGAAAGAACCGAAGACAGTCAGGGACTCTGCACGATTCCCTTGGACAATTATATTTTTTTCTTTTCTGCCTCTACTAATCTAGCAAATCCCTAAGAGAAGATGACTGTGTTCTTTAAAACACTTCGAAATCATTGGAAAAAAACTACAGCTGGGATCTGCCTGATGACATGGGGAGGCCACTGGCTCTATGGAAAACACTGGTAAATATCTGACAGCCCCCATACCCCCCACCTTCACATGCAACAACAAAACAGTTCAAAAGGGCCTACAGTTAAAATCTTGTTTAGCTGTGCTTGTCTCTGTAAAACAATGTGTTGTAAAAGGAAAGCAAATGTTAAAACCTCAAAGACAAAGGCTTCTTGTTGTACCCAGTTCTGAAAGATGGAAACTGTATAGAGCTATTAACACTTGTACTTCAGTGGACACAGATTACTGCAGCGAGATCAAAACGGGGAGAAATTGAGGGCCGCCTAGAGAGAAACAAGGGACTTCCCTAGTAATAGTAGAGGGTTGGAACTCACACGTGTCCTTGGGTGGTCCTTCCGTTTTCCACTACGGTCTCTCGATCTCTAATAGTGCCCATTGCTAGACACTGAGTCTGCTACCTGCAACCCCTGTGATTTTCCTCATCTAACCCATTAACAACAACAAAACTAATGAACCCATTAGTTCATTTAAATGAAACAGACTTTCAGACCTTTTGTTTGAATAAGGAATTCCAGGCAGTCTTGGGTTTTATTAGCCTTGCAGGTCTGTGGGGAGAAGAAGGTGCCAGAGGTCCTCTTCTGGATTCACATGGTAATAAGATTTAAATAAACAGCTTTTATATAAAAGTTATACAGATTACTAAGAGAGCCGATCAAATTGCAGTCTTTTGGGGATTCAGGGCTACGTCTTAAATATATAGCAACATTCTCTGACATCCGAGTGTCCCGAATAACTGCTTTGTTAAACAGAAAACTGAACAGGCTTTATAATGGAAGTCTCCACGTTGGAAAGGAGAGTCACACTGGTACTTCTGTGAACGTTCTCAATTCACCACTATCAGAGATAATTTATGATGCTCATGGTGTCTACTTTTTGCAGGTGTGGAGAAGGTGGAACATTCCCCCCTTTTCTTTCTAAGTTTTCTCAAGGCTAAGCACTTGAATTCCATTAGCTAGCGTATAAAGAACAGACCTAAGAATCTTAAAATTTTAATATATAAAAAAGAGAAGGGCAGAGGAAATGTTTTAACAAATTGTGTACGGAGCATATAATGTTTGGCTTTTCCTCCCTTTTCAAACTATTGGGCTGGCCAAAAAGTACGTTCGGGTCTTTCCGTAACATTTTACGGCAAATTTGAGCCGTAACATTTAAGCCCTCGAGGAAAGGCTCCTTATACCTCCTGCCAGGGTAGGAACCAGGATTTCCTATTTAGGAGCACCCAGTCCAGGCCACAGCTGGCTTAAGGTGGGAGAACCTCCCACCTGCTGCGGATTATTGCCATTGCTACTGCTGGGTGAAGATGTGAGGAAATAACCGTGTCCCCTGTTCAGGATGTCTTTAAGGTACCATAATAATTTCTCGCCAGCGTAGTCTTGAGACTTTAAAAAAGGCCCATTAAGTTTGTGGCACGTCGGAGGCCTCATTCTCAGTTGGATCTGAAACAGCTTGAACTAGAAGTGTAGCAGGAGGCTGGAGGCATCATTTGCTCTGTCTCTACCCTTGACATTCAAGGTTACTGCTCAGAATGCAACCCCCCATTGTCCTGCATAGCTTCCTTTTCTCAGACTTCTCTCCGCATGCTCTGGTGCTATTTAGCACCCCTCCCTCCCCCTTTTAAAAAATTGTGGTAAAAAAACAGTAAAAGAAAATTTACCACCTTGACCATTTTTAAGTGTACACTCAGTAGTGTTAAATATATTCATATTGCTGTACAGCAGATCTCTAGAACTTTTTCATCTTGCAAAATGGAAACTTTATCCCCACTGAATACAACTCCCCATTTCCTCCTCCCTCCAGCTCCTGGCAACCACCATTCTATTTTCTGTTTCCGTAAGTTTGACTGCTTTAGATACTTCGTATGAGTGGGATCATGTAGTACTTGTCTTTTGTAACTGGCTTATTTCATTTAGCATAATGTCCTTATGGTTCATTGATGTTGTAGCATATGGCAGGATTTCCTTCTTTTTTTAAGGCTGAATAATATTCCATTGTATGTATATACCACATTTCTTTATCTGTTTATATGTTGATGGACATTTGGGTTGCTTCCACCTCTTGGATATTGAGAATAATGCTACATTGAACTTGGGTGTGCAGATATGGCTGTAACATCCTGTTTTTAATTCTTTTGGGTATATACCCAGAAGTGGGATTGCTAGATCAGATGGTATTTCTATTTTAAAATTTTTGAGGAAACTCCATACTGTTTTCCATAGTGGCTGCACCATTTTGCAATCCCAATTTCTCCACATCCTTATCAACACTTGTTATTTTCTGGGGTTTTTTTTTTTTTTTTTTTGATATTGGCCATCCTAATGGGTGCGATATGGCATTCTGTGGTTTTCGTTTGCGTTTCTCTTAATGATTAGTGATACTGAGCATTTTTTCATATGTTTGCTGGCCATTTGTTTATCTTATTTGGAGAAATGTCTGTTCAAGTTTTTTGTCCATTAAAAAAATCAGGTTATTTGTTGAGTTGTAGGAGTTCTTTAACCTTTTATGAGATACATGATTTGCAAATATTTTCTTCTATTCCATAGATTGACCTTTTTCTCTCTGTTGATTGTCCTTTGATGCACAGAAGTTTTTTTTTTTTTTTGCGATACGTGGGCCTGTCACTGCTGTGGCCTCTCCCGTCGCGGAGCACAGGCTCCGGACGCGCAGGCTCAGTGGCCATGGCTCACGGGCCCAGCCGCTCCACGGCATGTGGGATCTTCCCGGACCGGGGCACAAACCCGTGTCCCCTAAATCGGCAGGCAGACTCTCAACCACTGTGCCACCAGGGAAGCCCCTACACAGAAGTTTTTAAGCTTGATGTAATTCCATTTGTCTGTTTTTGGTTTTGGTGTCACATCTAAGAAATCGTTGCCAAATCCAGTGTCAAAAGGCTTCCCCGCTATGTTTTTTTCCTAGGAGTTTTATAGTTTTAGGTCTTAGGTTTAGGTCTTTAATCCATTTCGAGTTCTTTCCCCAGTGTGTCTCCTAGGTGCCCTTGTCAAACATCATTTGATCATATATGTGAGAATTTATTTCTCGGCTCTCTGTTCTGTTCCACTGATCTATATGTTTATCTTTATGCCAGTATCATACTGTTTTAATTACTGTAGCTTTGTAATATGTTTTGAAATTAGTGATAGGCCTCTAACTTTGTTCTTTTTCAGTATTCTTTTGGCTATTCAGGGCCCTTTGAGATTCCATGTGCATTTTAGAATGGTTTTTCCTATTTTTTCAAAAATGCCACTAGAATTTTGATAGGGATTACATTGAATATGTAGCTCATTTTGCATAGTATGTTTTTTTTTTTCCTGCAGTACGCGGTTCTCTCACTGTTGTGGCCTTTCCCACCATGGAGCACAGGCTCCGGACGCGCAGGCTCAGCGCCTGTGGCTCACAGGCCCAGCCGCTCCGCGGCATGTGGGATCCTCCTGAACTGGGGCATGAACCTGTGTCCCCCGCATCGGCAGGTGGACTCCCAACCACTGCACCACCAGGGAAGCCCAGTATGGACATTTTAACAATATTAAGCCTTCCAATCCATGAACATGGGATGTCTTTCCATTCATTTGTGTCTTCTTTAATTTCTTTCAGCAGTGTTTTATCATTTTTCGTATACAAGTCTTTCACCTCCTTGGTTAAAATATTTATTCCTAAATATTTTATTCTTTTCAGTGCTATTGTAAATGGGATTTAAAAAATTTTTTTCCCCTTTTTCTTGAATTATTTTATTTTTTATACAGCAGGTTCTTATTATTTATTTCATACACATCAGTGTATACATGTCAATCCCAATCTCTCAGTTCATCCCACCACCAGTACCCCTGCCCCTGCTTTCCCCCCTTGGTGTCCATACGTTTGTTCTGTACATCTGTGTCTCTATTTCTGCCTTGCAAACCAGTTCATCTGTACCGTTTTTCTAGATTCCACATATATGCATTAATATACGATACTTGTTTTTCTCATTCTGACTTACTTCACTCTGTATGACAGTCTCTAGGTCCATCCACATCTCTACAAATGACCCAATTTTGTTCCTTTTTATGGCTGAGTAATATTCCATTGTATATATGTACCACATCTTCTTTATCCATTCGCCTGTCGATGGGCATTTAGCTTGCTTCCATGGCCTGGCTATTGTACATAGTGCTGCAGTGAACATTGGGGTGCATGTGTCTTTTTGAATTATGTTTGTCTCTGGGTATATGCCCAGTAGTGGGATTGCTGGGTCATATGGTAGTTCTATTTTTAGTTTTTTAAGGAACCTCCATTCTGTTCTCCATAGTGGCTGTATCAATTTACATTCCCACCAACAGTGCAAGAGAGTTCTCTTTTCTCCACACCCTCTCCAGTTTGTTGTTTGTAGATTTTCTGATGATGCACATTCTAACCGGTGTGAGGTGATACCTCATTGTAGTTTTGGTTTGCATTTCTCTAATAATTAGTGATGTTGAGCAGCTTTTCATGTGCTTCTTGGCCATCTGTCTGTCTTCTTTGGAGAAATGTCTATTTAGAACTTCTGCCCATTTTTTGATTGGGTTGTTTTTTCTTGACATAGAGCTGCATGAACTGTTTGTATATATTGGAGATTAATCCTTTGTCCGTTGATTCGTTTGCAAATATTTTCTCCTATTCTGAGGGTGGTCTTTTCGTCTTGTTTATAGTTTCCTTTGCTGTCCAAAACTTTTAAGTTTCATTAGGTCCCATTTGTTTATTTTTGTTTTTATTTCCATTACTCTAGGAGGTGGATCAAAAAAGATCTTGCTGTGATTTATGTCAAAGAGTGTTCTTCCTATGTTTTCATCTAAGAGTGTTATAGTGTCCAGTCTTATGTTTCGGTCTTTAATCCACTTTGAGTTTATTTTTGTGTATGGTGTTAGGGAGTGTTCTAATTTCATTCTTCTACATGTAGCTGTCCAGTTGTCCCAGCACCATTTATTGAAGAGACTGTCTTTTCTCCGTTTTATATCCTTGCCTCCTTTGTCATAGATTAGTTGACCATAGGTGCGTGGGTTTATCTCTGGGCTTTTTATCCTGTTCCGTAAATGGGATTTTTTTTTTAACTTCCTTTTTGAATTGTTCACTGTTAGTGTATAAAAACACAACGGATTTTTGTGTTTGATTTTGTAAACTTTGCAAACTTTTGCAACTTTGCGGAATTTGTTTATTCTAATAGCTTATTTGTGTGGACTCTTTAGTGTTTTCTACATGTAAGATCACATCATCTGCAAACAATTTTACTTCTTCCTTTCCAATTTGGATGCTTTTTATTTCTTTTTCTTGCCTAATTGCTCTGGCTAAGATTCCCAGTACTATGTTTAATAGAAGTGGCAAGAGCGGGCATCCTTCCCTTGTTCCTGATCTTTTTTTTTTTTTTTTTGCGGTACGCGGACCTCTCACTGTTGTGGCCTCTCCCGTTGCGGAGCACAGGCTCCGGATGCGCAGGCTCAGCGGCCATGGCTCACGGGCCTAGCTGCTCCACGGCATGTGGGATCTTCCCAGACCGGGGCACGAACCCATGTGCCCTGCATTGGCAGGCAGAGTCTCCACCACTGTGCCACCAGGGAAACCCTGTTCCTGATCTTTAAGGAAAAGCTTTCAGTCTTCTCTGTTGAATATGATGTCAGCTGTGGGCTTTTCATATATGTCCTTTGTTATGTTGAGGTAGTTTCCTTCTACTGTCTTTACAAAAAAAAAAATCCCAAACTTTTCACATAACAGTCCTCACATTATTTTTTATAATACTATTTTAGTTTTTTCCCTGCAAAAATCTTACCCTGCAGCTGTCTTGAATAGAAGCTGCCCTCCTCTTCAAATGGGTTGTGGGTGGGGTTGCCATTCTTCTAGCTCCTCAGTACCTATTCCAAACCATTACTCTTTCATCTTCTTATAAAAGTCTTTTCTCCTTTGAGGCTCATAATATCTGGCTATATTATAAAACAGTAAACCACCCAGCTTTCTGGGATCTCATCTACATTAGACTTAGGCTTTGGTGCCTGGCTTATCAATGTCCTTTTCTCTTTAAGAGAAAAGGGCATTGTTATCTTGTTATCTTTCTGAATGCCCTGAGTGTTTATGTGAACATCCCACCTAACCACACCTTGTCTTTCCTTTCCCTGACTTAATCTATTCCTGGGACTTTAATACTTTGCCCTCTTTCAACTCTCCCCATTCTCACTGGTTGAATGCTAAACCTTGTCATCACTTGTCCTTGTTCCACTTTTGAAAATGGAACTTAAGCATCTGACTCTCTCATTTCGGCCTTCTGTTATTCCAGTTTTCTTCCTTTACTCCTCTTTTTCAGTGTTATCAAGACTTCTTGTCCCTTGGGCCCTCCATTTTCTTCCCAATCTATCACTCACCCCTGCCTTCTTCACTTTCTTCCTGTCCTAGATTCCTTGATTCAACACATCACACAATTCATCACAGTTTTTCGCATGTCCTCCCTGGCCTTTTCACTCTCTCATTTCCTCCTCCTATTTTAAGTTAACCTTTTTGAATAGGTTCTCTCTGCTTCCCTACCTCCTACCCATTCTGCATCCTGTGTGGTCTCCTTTTGAGTTAGTCGCACCAGTTTTATTACTCATCCTTTTTGACCGCTCAGCTTTAGACACAGTTGACTCTCCTTGAGACACTTTTTTTTTCCTTGGCTTCTGAATGCCAGGTATCTGTTTTCCCTCCTACTCCTCTGGCCATTCCTTCTCACCTTTTCCTTCTCCCTTCTACTCAGGGGTTACAGCAGTAGTTCTCTAAGACTCTGCCCTAGGCCCTCTGCTCACTTTATACCCTCTCCCTGTATGATCTCATCTGCTCGCAGTGGCTTTATTGTCAGCCGTAGGCAGACAGACCGCAGGTTTGTATTTCCATAGAGCCCTCTTCTGAGCTCCAGACCTATACGTGCATTCGGCTGCTTACTTAACTTGTCTCCTTGGTTGCTTCCTAGGTGCCTCAAACTCAACAGACTAAAAATAAAATCCAAAGCTTTCCTGTCAAACCGGTTCCTTCTCAGTGATTAGTACCACTCACCATCCAGTTTCCCAAACTAAAAATTTGAACGTGATCCTCCATTCGTCCTTCATCCTTATCTCCCATATTCAGGTTATACGTTCTAAGTGATTTTACTTCTTTTGTATCACTTACTTTGTTCGATTTCGGTTGTCCTTCCTCACTGTTGCCGCCTTTGTGCTCACTACCATCATCTCTGGCCTGGATTCTTATTAAATGCTTTCTGACTGTTCTCCTTGTATCTACTCTTGCCTGTTTCTAATCTGTTTTGCACAGCACTGCCAGAGCAGTCTTTTAAAAATGCAAATTGCTATTGCTTTTAGACTCAAATCCCAAATTCTTACCAACTCTACATGACTTGGCCCCATCTGTAGACAGCTGTAGCCCTGCCACACTCCACACTTTGGCATATAGAACTCTCAGGCCTTCCAGAGTGGCATGTCCTTTCTGTTTCAGGGTTCCTTAGAGGGCCTTCATACACGTTCCCTCCTGAAACTCTCTTCCCTTCTCTTCTTCCCCAGCCAACTACCATTTCTCCAGGTCTCAAATGTTACTTCTTCCCTGTCCCCTCCAGTCTTGGTTAGGCAGACTTTCTACCTTTTCTCCATGGTATTATGGACTTCTACATAATACTTATTACTATTATAGTTTTTTGTTCTGTGTGTTTTTTCTCTTATATTATAAGACTCTAAAGGCAGGGGCCCTGTTTGTCTTTCTTCGTGTGGTCCCCAAGACCCAGCACATAGAAGGTACTTGAGACATATTGTATTTATGGAGGAAGGAACAAACAAGAGAATGAAAGTCTCAGAGGGCAAAATCTCAACCCTGTTGACCGGCCACTTGTGAATTCACAAGCCCAGGCTGTTGAATCCTCCTGAAGAAAATGATACACTAAACCCATAGTCAGGTGACTCTTCCATTTTCACAAACTTATTTTGAAATAATCATGAATTTCCTCAGTTTCCTGCTTCACCTTCTCCATATTCATTCTTGGACAACCTTAACTCCTACTTCAAAGACAAAATAAAGAACACTCGGCAGTTACCCCTGCATACACATTCCTCTTCTTTTTGTCTCATTGGATGAGGTTGCCATCCTCCTGCCCAAGGCCAACCCCTCCAACCCTGATCTGCATCCCATTCTTCCTCCTTCATTGGTTATCCTTTTCCTCGCTTATATCTTGAATCTCATCCTTCCTACTTCTTTCCCCCTATTGTCAAACTCTTCCTAGCTTAACGTGTCATCTCAGCTGTGGGTCCCCATTTATTTACTGCTCTCTCTCTTCCATTTATACCATTCTTGAGATCTTGCCTCACACTTGCAGCCTCTACCTCCACTTTAGAGTAAGCTTAGTAAAATCTGGTTTTGTTCCCATGATTTGATTGACCCTGTTCTTGACGAGGTCGTTAATAGCCTCTTAGTTGTTAAATGAAGTGGATACTTTCAGTCCCTATCTGCCACATTTGATTCTCTTTGATCATCTCCTCTTCAGTTACCTTTAGGGTGTCTTTTTGTTCTGCTTGTCCCTTAAAGGTTGGTGTCCCAGGTCCTATCCTCATTCTGTAGACTTCTTAGGTGATCATAACTACACTAGGGTTTTCAGGTGTGGTACTTAAGATTTCAGAGTCATAATGCTTTTTAGTCCATGTCTTGCTTCTCTTGATATCCTATGTGAGTCGTGTCCCTGGAGTTGTACCATGCAGCCAGCCAGCAGAATATTCTTTCTAAAAGAGAACTCTGATCATGTCACTGTTCTACTGACAACCTGTAAGTGACTCTCCATTGCCTGGAAGAAAAAGACCCAACTGCTTAGCTTGGCATAAAAGGCCCTTCATGATCCTGCCTTGTCTTCCTCTCAGCTTTTTTCTGATTCCTTATCATCCTCCCTCCATCACCCTTACACTCAACCTCTATGTTCCAGAAGTCTTTAGAAAAAGACCTGTTTCCTGTTGTCCCTCTCTCTCCCTTTGCTTGTGTTCTTTCCCCAACCTGGAACACTTGCTCTTCTTCACCTGGCCAACAGCTCAAAAATGTCACAAAGCTGTGTTAATGGTGGCATTATTAGAATAAGAGGAAAGGAAAACAACCTGTATTAAATAATTACGCTGTACCTGGTGCTGGGCTAGTTGTTGCCGTGTGCATACATGGTCTCATTTAATCCTCAAAATAGCCCTGTGAGAGAGGTAATGTTATTCCCATATATAAATGAGGAAACTGAGGCTCAGAGAAATTAGTAACTTGTCTAAAGTCATATTTCTGCTTACTGGTGAAACTGGGATTTGGACCCAGGTTAATCATGTTCTAAATCCTATGTACTTTCATTGCTGCTGACAACTTTGAAAAATAAAGCTCACTTTAATATATAAATCCTGCTGTAATTATTAAATGACATTAACTTTTAAATGCCTTTCATATAACTTTATTAGAACTGTTCTATTATGTTCTCGTTTCATTTTTCACTGGATAGAATAAAGCTCCTTTATTAAATAGAACACATTTGTTAGCATTTAGTAGAGACAAGGTGAAAACTGGACACATCTGCCCAGGGACCAGAGCCCTCGTTTCAGAACCTCCCGGGTGCTCTTGGTTGTTCTTTCGTGCTCTCAGCTGTTCTCTGTGGGCCTTTCATATACTGGTCTGACTCCCCTTCTCCTTTTCTCCCCTTTACTCACTGTTCTTTCCCTTTCACTTTGCCTTTCACTTTTCTACCCCCCCTTTTCTTAGCTTCCTTACCTGTTTGCAATTTATAGATGAGTACATTTATTTTTCCTCTATTCTACGAAAGTCTTCAAACATACAGCAAACTCGAAAGAATTTTACAGTAAACACCTGCCTACCTACTACTTGGATTCTAGATTTTACTGTATTTGCTTCATCACTTATCATCTGTCCATCCTCCTCTCAGTCTTACTTTTTGATGCATTTCCAAGTATTAATAATTTGTCGACATCAGTGTACTTCCACCTGAATACTTGACCATGCATATCAGTAATTAGAGCTCAGTATTTGCTTATAGTGTTTTTTCCCTTACTATGAAATTTACATGCAATGAAATATACAAATCTTAAGCCTGCTTTCACTGTGTTTTGTCAGATGCACACAACTGTGTAACCCAGACTCCTAGCAAGATAGAGAGCGCTGCCACCCCTCCAGACGTTTTCCTCATGTCCCTTCGTAGTCAATCCCTGTCCCCCACACCCTGAGGCAACCATTGTTCTGTTTTTTCCCCACCATAGATTCTTTTTTTTTCACTTCTAGAACTTCATATAAATGGAATCATATAACGTAACCTGTATTGTTTTTTGTAAGCCTTCTTTCTCTTAGCATAATGGCTTTGAGATTCATCCATATTGTTTTATTTATCTGTAGTTCATTCCTTTTTTTTTTTTTTGCTGGGTAGTATTCTAGAAGATAAGCATAAAATAATTATAATTTTACACTTATAGAATTTTAAGTTCCTTGTTCTTGATTTCTAACAAGAACATAATAGTGAACATAATATTTTATATTTCTAATTTTAAAAAGCAAGCAAATTATTGTATTATATGTATTTGACTTTCTCTTTCCTTTGAGAGGAAAATAGTGTCTCCTGATACAGGATTCACATGCCAGTAATAACAATTGGCTGTATTTCAGTGTTGATTTTAATAGCGACCATGGTTTGATAGAGTAAATTTCCGTTTGCTTTTAAGGAAACAAGGCTCTTTCTGCGACAGCTTTGGAAGAAATTGCATATGTTATTGTATCTGCCCCAGTTTTGGCTGCCGTGTTTAACTTGTCTTTTGGCACAGGTGTTCTTTATCTGCAGGCATCATTTCATGTTGCTGTATTTATAAGTTTTCTTCTCCTGTGGGAATTCCTCTCCTTTTTTTCTCCCTTCCCCTCAGTTTCAAGGAAGAGAACCTGTGAGATTTTTTTCTCTGCATCATCTCCCCCACGGCAGGTCGCAGCAGTTGACAGGAACAGCAGAGGCTGCTGTCAGGACTCTGGTAAGAGCAACTGAAGAGGAGGAAATGACCCTCTTTGCTGAAAGTAAAGAGAATTTAAGTATTGCTCATTCCTCTTCAACTGCTCTTCCCAAGCTTTCGGGGTTCCCTGGGGGAGATCGAGTTTCAGGTTGTTCAGTTCATCATGTCAGCAGTTACCTGCGATGGTCCTTCTCTCATTTGGAGCCCTTTCAGTAGCAAGGAGCCTGCTAACAGAGAGTGACGTAAGAAAGGAGGCACTTCTAACAGTGTGACCTTGGGCGCTCTAAGCCTCAGGTTCATCTGTAAAGTGGAGATAATACCAGTTCCTCACTGGACCATTGAAGGATTAAGATAACTGGGAAGCTCTTAGCGTAGTGCTTGATCGATACCAGGGTTCAATACACGCTAGTAATTGTGAATTAATTTGATATAATGTTTACTCAGTTACTTTGGGAGTTAAAACGAATTACTGCTGGTAACTGGGCAATGAGTGATTCGAGAGACAGCCAATGGGGAAGGAAGACGAGGATCTGCCAGATGGTGTAATGAGAGCTCAGCCTTTTGTTTATTTCACCTTCCATGGGTAACAAGACAGCTTGGAAAAGTGTAATTTCAAGCGTGACAGAACGTAACCACAGAAGAGGCGGGGCCTAAGTAGCTAAAAGCCGCGAGCCGTGTCGGAACCCTTGTCTGTCTCATTTGAGCTCAGAGTGTTCCTTTCATCACTGGGGGCCTTGTCCTTGCGCACCCTGGCTCTGGCCTCTCTGCTTGTGATTTTGGCCGGTGAGCCCTTCCGCAGCTTCTCGGCTCATCCTCGTGGCTCAGCAGTTGGCCGTAGCTCTGCTCCTGCTTAGTTCTGGCTCCTATTTCTCAGCTTCAGCCTTTGGCTCAGTGCTTCTGGCACCACTTCTGCCACCCGCCTTGGCCTGTGCCCCAGGACTCCCTCCTGTTTATTTCTGTGGAGCGTCTAGCCTCTCAGCCAGAACCCCTGGTTCCTTCTCAGAGAATCTTAAATCCCACAAACACTATACCTCCCTTAACGTGAAACTTGCAAAGCAATTGTGATACTATAGTAAGTCCCCTACATATGAACCTTCAAGTTGCGAACTTTCAAAGATGCGAACAAGCATTCGCACGTTCCGTCACGTAAGTGAGTTCACGAGTCTGGCGTACATTGTCACACGCGTGCATGCTCTACAAGTGGCTGTGTTTTTGTGTACTGTACGGTACTGTGTAGAGTACAGTAGTATAGGATCTTTATTTCAACCCCAGGATGTCCAGAAGGAAGTGTAAAAGCAGTGGTATAGAGCGGATTAGGGTAACTTTGTTCGACTCACGAACAAATTGGACTTAGGAACGTGCTCTCGGAACGGAACTCGTTCATATGTACGGGACTTACTGTATAGCAATGGTCCTGGGCCATGGTCTCTAGGTTTTTATTAATACTGGAGTTTTTTTTTTTTCCCTCTGAACAGAGGAACATTAATCTTGATTACTATATTGTAAGCATTGGTGGGAGCCCACCTTTCAAGTTCTGTGGTCAGACAGTTGCTTAGAAGGAAAACTAAATGGTTATGAGTTGGCCTGAGGGGTGTGTTCAGTGTCATTCAGTTTTATTGAGAACTTAGTGGCAATAATGATGATAATCACTAACACTTAATCAGTGCTTGCCATGTGTCAGTTCTCAGCACTTTACATTTATTAGCTCATTTTATCTTCCTAACAACTTCGTGAGATGGTTGTTAATCTCATACTAGTGTGAGATTAATAGCCCTACAAAGATGAAGAAATTGAGGGACAGCAAGGTTGAGTAATTTGCCCAGGGTCACACGGCTGGTCAGTGTCAGGGCCCCGATTCAAAACCAGGACCTCCTCGTCACCTCTCAGATTGGCTCCTGTGTCTTAGGTAGCATGAGAGATGAACTATAAACTGAGGTTGTCTTAGGCCTCCAGCCCCATAGGGCGTAAGACGGATGATAGAATGTCGTGCTTCTAATCGGGCTTCCTTCTGAGTCAGTTGGGTCTGGGTTCAAGCCTTGCCTTTGTCACTTGCTGATGTGTGACTTTGGGCAGGTTCTTCAAGCTTGCTAAACGTCACTCTTCTTCATCCACACAGTATCTCACAACATTGTTGTGACATTTAAATGAGATCACCGCAGTTCCTGGCACACATTAGAAAGAGCAGCTCCTTTTGTCATGGATGAATAAGGCACTCCGTGCTGTGTCCTGTTTGAGTGGCACAAAGTCAGTGTTAGGGCGCCTAAGGCAAAGAGGGCTACTTAAACATTGTTTTATCATGGAAATTTAAAACATAAAAATTCGAGTAGTGCAACGAATCCCCCTGTATTGTCCCCCAGCTTCAACAGATACCAACATTTTGCTAATCTCATCCCATCTCTCTCCTCTACTTTTTTTTTTTTGGAATATTTTAAAGCAAATCCCAGCTATATCTCATGTCATTTTACCCATAAATACTTTAGTATCTTATCTTTAATAATTAACGAATTTTTAAAAATCACAATACCATTAACATGACCTAACAAAATTAAAAATCCTTTATGTCATCTGATATTCAGTCTGTTTATATTTTGCCTGTCGACCCCAAATTCTCTTTTATGGTTTTGTTCAAGTCAATATCAACACAGTTTCACACATTGCGTTTGATGTCTATTCTTTAGCCTAGTAAACTCTAACCCCCTCCTCCTTTCATAGTATTTACTTGTTTTAGCAACCAGGCATGTCTGCATTTGCCCTTTAGAATTTTTCATCCTCCAGATTTGGCGGTTAACTTATACAGTTCAGTGCTGGGCAGATGTATCGGAATCTGAGCAAAAAGAAAAATCAGTAATACTGAGTCTGCCTTTATTTAAAACTCTGATATTGTGTTCATCATGGGTCTTTTACGTTCATTTTGATTTTTTAAAATACTGTCTTAAAATGTTTCTCTCCATTCCTGTGTCTTCCGGCGCTCCCTTAAATTTTGCACGTGAGGCAAGTGGTTCCTCACTCCCTTCATTCCAGTCTCGGCCATGAGTTAACTTGCTTCTCTGTCTCGCCTGTGTCTTGTCCACCGGTGATTATGTCTGGCTTCTGAAGCTTTGCTATTCAAAGCGTGAGCCGTGGTCCAGCAGCACAGCTCACTCCTGGGAGCTTATTACAAATGCAGAATCCTAGACCCCAACCCAGACCTGCTGAGTCAGAATCTGCATTTTAACTGGATCCCCAGGGGGTCTGCGTGCACAGTAAAGTTGGAGGAGCGCTGCTCTGGAGGTGTGATTCCATTCAGGGTTAGTTTGTTTGGCAAGATTTCTTACTGTGTCACATCAGGAAGTACGTGGTGTCTGGTTGTCTTGCTTTTGAGGATGTTAAGCTTGATCACTGGGTTCAGATGTGATCAGCCTGACCCACCTGTTAGAAAGTTGAGAAGTCGATTCCGAGCGCTCCCTGGGGCAACATGGTGAAGAGGAGGGCAGCTAGATGGATTTGAATGTCGACTTACACTTACCAGTCTGCGACCCTGGACAAGGTGCTTCAGCTCTCTGTCTGTAAAATGGGCATCATGGTGGATGCATCTCATTGGGCTGTCATGCAGATTTTCTTAGAACCGGACCTGGCACAAAGCAAGCTCTCCATCAGAGACAGTGCTGCCTTTCCACTTTTCCTTCCTCATTAGAGAAAGCATCTTAACAAAAATGTCTTGAGTGGGGCCTTGCAGACTGGGTGGGACAGTGTTCTAGGTGACATTCATGATTTGAATGTCACTTCTAGGTGACATTCAGAAGTGCACAGTGTATTTTTGGAGATTGGCGAAGAATTTGACTTCACTGGAGTTGTTTTTTTCAGTAGAGTGTGGGGAAAGCCAGATTGGGAAAGGCTTTGACTCTAGGAAGTTTGTAGTATTTGGTGAGCAGTGAAGACTCAGTGAAGATGCTCAAGGAGAGGAGAATGTTGTGAAGTGGAGTTTAGGACATTGAATCCGTCTCCCTGCGCAGGAGACACGGGAGGGAGAAAAGTTCGAAGACTGGGAGGGCGTTTCAGTGGTTCACGTAGAAGGTAGGAAAGGCCAGAGCCAGAGTGGTGGCATTAGGGGGGGGAAAATAAAAGGGCGGTTATGAAGCAGTGGTAGTGTGAGCAATGCTCGAGCGTGGGCGCTGTGGGCAGACAGACTTCTGTTTGGTCTGGGTTTCGCTGCTTACTGGCCACGTCAAGTTACTTAATTCCCTTAACCTCAGAGCCTCATTTTCCTTATTGGTGAATGGGGACAGTGACGTCTTGTTTAGCAGGTTACCTGTAAGGATTCAATGAGATGGTGCGTGTCATGTGCCTGGCTTAGAGTTGCCACTAGATAAATGCTGACCGTAATTATTACTAGATGATTGGGTGTCTGACTGAAGGAGAGGAGGGTAGGAGAAATCATTTTTTAGCTTCAAGTCTAGGATAGTTGGTGATACAGAAAGAGGAAGGTTGCCAGGGAGAATTGGTTTAAGGAGGCGGTATTACATTCCCTTTTAGATGTGTTGAGTTTGAGACCCTGACAGGATGTGCAGGGGTAAGTGTGTCAGATTTCAGGGGGAAATTATGCAGGAGCCACACTTGACTAGACCTGTGCTGTTTCTTTTGGTACAGATTATGGTTCCAATAATGCCTTGTGCTTTATTTCTCAGGATCTCTGCGGTTTCTGACCAAGCAGATGTTTTATTTTTACTTGGACATCCATTCACATTAGCCTCTGACTTTGCAGTCAGTGGTCTGGGACCCGGCTGGTTCAGCAGCAGAAGGTAGCAAGGCTCTTCCCCCTCATGGCTTTTCCTCATTCCTGATTTTGTTGCAATTTGAAGAAAGCAGTTTGTTTTGAGTTTTAGCGGTTTCAGGTTTCTTCTCTCTCTGTCTCTTTTTCTGAGCACAAGCTGATGCTGAAATTTGGAGTATTAACAGGTGCTATTTAAAGAAGTTCATTTATGGGCAATTAAATAACATGCCTGTCAGCCCAGATATGATAGGGAATAGAGGAAGCTTTTTTTTCCCCCTTTTTTTTAAGTGCAGTGAAGTTTATTTTCCCTTTCCTTTTAACTCTTTGTCATATTATTTAGAAAAGAGATTTCTTCTTTTAAAAAAACTGTTGTTTATTTTGCTTCCTTTCTGTGTTTTCCATATGTTTACTAGTGGGAGGTAGAGCGGGATGGGGTTGGACTGAGATGGAATGGCAGAGGTATATTTAAGTTATATTTTGTTTTGTAGATTTTACATAATTTTTAGGGGTATTTATATCCGTGGTTTTAGCTGCTCCAAGCACTGCAGTGAGAATAATCATAGCTGATGCTAAAATTAACCCTTCCCCAGGTAGTAACTGACATCTCAAATATTGCATGTGCTGGAACTGCAGAAATACTGACAATAGTAGCTACTAGTTTATGTGTCTATAGGTCAGAAGTTATCCAGATCTGTCCTGAATCTTGGAGCTCAAAGTAAATAATCTCTTTCTGCATGTGATTTATACAGAGCACATTGTCGGGTGGGAGGAAGATCGGAAGGGACTCTCCCTTCCTGTGCTTTCTTCCTGAATACCTGTCATAATCTCTGTGTTGTTTGTTTTCTGTCTTTTCTTTTCTTTTTTTTTTTTTTTTTTTTTTGCGGTACGCGGGGCTCTCGGGCCCAGCCTCTCCGTGGCATGTAGGATCCTCCCGGACCGGGGCACGAACCCATGTCCCCTGCATTGGCAGGCGGACTCTCAACCACTGCGCCACCAGGGAAGCCCTGTCTTTTCTTTCTCTATGCAAATAGGTGCAAGGACCTTGTATATAATTGTTACTTAATTGTTACTTTGTTTGTAATTGTATATGCAAATGTATAATGGTTGACAGAACAGAAAGAACTAGTATTTGGGTTGCCTAGTAAAGTTAATGTTAATACAGTATGTGAAGAAAAGTATGTGGCATAGAATGTTTGAGTTGGCATGTAGGCTAAAAATGAATGGATGGAAAAAAGAGCAGAAAGTGGAAGAAGTAAATGAACCATAAGACAATGTCAGAATACTTGTGAGAATTAGGTAGGGGTAGGAGTCATTGAAAAAGTGGCTAGTGGTAGCATCTCAAAGAACGATGCCCTTTAAAGGCAGCCAAAGCCCGCACTTGAGCGTAACCTAGCAGCTAGCTGGAGACGGTCCTCAGACCTCAGCTCCTGCGGATATTAATACGGCAGTGGAGTCGGAACAGAAATTGGTATTTTAGGGAAAGCTGAGGCTCGAATAAGAGGGTGAAAATAGAAAAAATTCATGTTCTAAGAGGAGAAAGAGAGACCATTTAGGCTTCCTACATGTCCATTTCTCTTGGTCAATGGAATGAGGGAATAAGCGGCAGAACCCATTTCCATCTCTCTGGCTGATGGAAAGTTCTACAGAACAGACCCAAATGATTGGTTTATTATGTGAGAGGAGCCCTCAGGGGATGCCATTTTTCATTAAGTCACTTCCTATCCTGAACTGGAGAGAAGTTTTGTGGAGAAAACCCGAGGAATTAGAAGGTACTTGAAATATTTAGAAGTAGTGGCGTGTTCCACTTAAGCACACATGTATAGACTAAAATGGCTGGGAACAGGTGAGATTGGAGGAAGATAGCTTTTGGATTTCTATATTTCAGAGAGAAAGAATAAGCACTGGTTCAGCTAGAGCTTTGTGCAGCTGCTAGCCATTATTATAGACGGGGCCTTCCCGCTGAGGACAGAGATTGAATCTTTGTCTGGCTAATAAGTGTTTTTGAATTAATGCGTAAAGAGTGGGGTCAGATTTAGTTGGGCTTTTTCCTAAGCCTACTTGCAGGAGACAAGGTAATCATTATAGTTATCAGTCGTGAATTGAGGTGACCATAGCAGAGGCACATGCCTGCGTGTGTGATTAAAGAGTAGACGGAGAGTTATTGACTGCTTTTTTTTTTTTTTTTTTTTTTTTTTTGCCGTACGTTGCGGAGCACAGGCTCCGGACGCGCAGACTCAGCGGCCATGGCTCACGCTCCCAGCCGCTCCGCGGCATGTGGGATCTTCCCAGACCGGGGCACGAACCTGCGTCCCGTGCATCGGCAGGCGGACTCTCAACCACTGCGCCACCAGGGAAGCCCTATTGACTGCTTTTTGTGGCATTCGGGGATGCCCGTAGAGAACAGAGCAGAAGCAGAGTGTTGCGAGAAAAAAGGCCGTTGTTGAGAATGAGAAGGCTTAAGTTCTCCTGCTCAGTCTTTGAGTAACTTCTGTCTAACGATGGGCAAATCCCCAGGCCAGAATTTTCTCAGACTAGATCAATTGGGTATTTTTTAGGAGCTCAAAGGAGATGGCACTGTTGAAGGATTCCCTCATTAAGTGAACGTACCAGAATCACGTGGGGTTTAGGGATTGGCACTACATAAGAGGTGTGCGTGTGTGTGGGTGTGGGTGTGGTGTGGTGTGGGTGTGGTGTGGTGTGCGTGTGTGTGTGGGGGTGTGTGTGTGTGGTGTGGTGTGTGTGGTGTGGTGTGGTGTGTGTGGTGTGGTATGGTGTGGTGTGGTGTGTGTGTGGAGTGGTGTGGTGTGGTGTGTTTGTATCTCTTGCCAATGGAAAGTCGTGTCATTTGATTGGTGGGGATCAGCCTGTGTTGGGGGAGGTTGAAAAGCACTGGACTAGATAATTTCTGAGGCCCTGCCCAGCCTTAAACATGTTCATTGTCAGCAAATGGAACTTGGGTTTGGATGCCTTTGATAAAGGCATTTTATTTAGCTTTAAATAAAATACCTTTAAAGCTGTAGAACTTTAACACTTTGACAAAGAAATAAATAAAGATAGTAAAAACAGGGATTGTAGACTTGAAAATTAGTGTAAATGTTCAGGAAGCCATGGTTAAATAGTGGGTAAATTGATATCTCTGGGGTAAATCACACATCTTACGTATTAAATGGGGTGAAACATATTTTGACAAAGGCCTGCTGGGAGGACTGACTTTATTGAGACAAGATACGAAAGGGGTTGCTGTATCAGCTCATTCCTCAGAGAAGCTACTTTCTCTAGATTTTTAATTTCAATGGTGACTTATTCATTCTTGCTAACCATGGATTTGACTGACTCCCTCCCTCCTTCCCTCCCTCCCTCCCTCCCTCCTTCCCTTCTTTCCTTCTTTCCTGTTTTGGCAAATAACAGTCTTGGGAAAATGTTCTTGACTTGCTTTATATTATTATTAAAAATGTTTATCTTTGCATTGTTAAATATACCTAAGTACAGAAATCTATCTGGAAGGATATTCCACTCCTGGATATATATCGAAAAAAACAGAAACACTAATTTGAAAAGGTACAATGCACCCCAGTGTTCATAGCAGTATTATTTACAACTGCTAAGGTATGGAAGCAACCTAAGTGTCCATCAACAGAGGAATGGATAAAGAAGATGTGGTATGTGTGTGTGTATATATACTTACATACATACAGTAGAATACTGCTCAGGCATAACAAAGAATGAAATTTTGCCATTTGTAGCCACATGGATGGACTTGGAGGGCATTATGCTAAGTGAAATAAATCAGATAGAGAAAGACAGATACCGTATGATATCACTTATATGTGGAATCTAAAAAATACAACAAACTAGTGAGTAAAACAAAAAAGAAGCAGACTCACAGATATAGAGAACAAACTAGTGGTTACCAGTGGAGGAGGGACAATATAGGGATGGGGGAAAAAAGGGTTATGGGATTATATGAAATCATGTGTGTGAAACTTTTGAAAATTGTAAAGCACTGTAGAATTTAAAGAATCATTCAAAAAAAAAAACCTTAAAAAAATCATTACTGTTTTCATTGTTCTCTTGGAGTTTCTAATCAGCATACTATCCATTTTCTTCTATCCAAATGAACATTCTTCAGGCCTCAAAGATCAAGCATTCTTGTTTAAGGGGCTGCATTGCTTCCGGCTTTGTCACATGCCTTTCTCTTAGGCAGGGACAGTCAGCATTTTCCCATGAATGACAGAGGCTCACTGCAGCAGCCCTTGGGTGGGGAATTGGAGGTGGCATGGGCTTGAGGAGGAATCTGTAGTTTGAAAGCTTTGCCGTCTTGCACACAAGACAGTCGCTTCTCAAAGGTTCATTTTCATCTTTGCTTCCGTTTCCACTCTATCCCTGCTGACAAGCAGTGGGTACCACCACTGCAATATAATGATTAATTATTCTAGTACACTTTGATTAGTAGAAGTAGTTGTTACAAACATCTACACTTGAAATCTGTTTTGTGTAAAGCAAAAGCTGTGTTTGCGTGCATGAAGGGAAAAGCTGGTGGTGGAAATTGCTGTACAGTTTGCCTCTAGACTATAGCGGGAAGTCTTTTTTGGGAAATAGGATGGACCCATGTGATTTTTCTCTCCGTGTACAGTTGTTATTGAAATAACAACTTATCTTATTTTGCAGTACTAAAGTAATAAATAAAACATTTACGGCTCAGAATAAATTGAGAGCAGCCCACTTCCTGTGGTAGCAGGCATCGTTCATATTCTATTAAAGCCTCAGGCAGGGTGACATCAGCAGATTTTTTCATTTTCTAATCCAGAAGCTTGTAATTTCTTTCTGTCAAAGAACCCGCATTTTAGTACTGAGCAGACCTTCAGGGACTCTTTTTGATATGACTGCATTTTGTAGCACCTCTTTTAAATTGTGTTAAACTTCAGTTCTCTCAGGAGGCAGCATGCTGTCGTGGAAACAGCATGGGCTTGGAATTTATATACAGTACCTTTTTTTTTTCCCCTGTTCACAGGGTCTTCGTTTCACAATCAGATTCTTGACTCATTAGGAATCTGGAATTTCTGACACCAAACTCAGCCACTGGGACAGTCCTTATGGTGCTTCCTGGTGTACCAAAAGGAGTTCTTGACTTAGCCTTTCCAGAGGGTTCTAGTTCCATTACCCTCTCTGGCAAATATACACACGTGCGCGTGCACTCACACACACACACCTCCCTGGGTCTTCTTGATCTAGTAAAGTTCCTGTGACTGTTTGAAGTTTCCCCTCCTCTCCTGTCCTGCCCCACAATGAGCCCTCCTCTTGCCCTTTGGTGGTCATGACACTGAAGAACCATCCCAGCTGATCTCTTGGCTCAAGAATGCCAGATACTCCTACAAAGAATAACCTTCAGTTTATCCTCCAGAACAGAGTCTGCCTGTCTGGGCACAGGGAGTCAGTCTCTTGTGTTGAAACACTTGCCACTTATTTATTAAACAGTTATTTATTGAGTATCTTAGATTACCTACAAGAGTCTGTGCTCTGTGCTGTGGAAGAGAAAAGGGTGAATTATCCATGACTTCAAGACAGTTATAATGAAGGAGGAAAGATAGGACAAGCAGCTTTGTGTGTGGTGAGGTAAGGGTGTGGGTGGTATTGTTTGGCCTCGATTTTTTTTAAAGGGAGAGGGCATAAAATGACCACATCCTTGGAGGGGAAAAGTGCAGTCCACTCTGTCTTTTAGGAACAGCAAGGCATGCAGTTTGCCAAGAGTAGAGGCAACATCGAGAGCATGATGGGAGATAAGGGAGAGGATGCTTAGCCTCTTTCCTTGCTTGTCCACCACATCTTTCCTTTGGCTTTGAGATGAGGTGCAGTCTCCGTTTACTTGGGAGTCATTTGGTGTTCTCTGTGGAGGGTCCCAACGTGCAGGGTATGTCTTCCTGCTTCTGCTTCCACCTCCTCATGGAGATGATCTTATCCCCTCTCACCCCTCTTATTACCATGTGTATCTTTAGTCAAGAGCTCTGTCTGGAATTCCAGATGTTCCAGTTGTCCCCTGGAACCTTCCACCTGCTCTCTCATCACTGCCTCAGATCGACCAGTCCAAAACTAAACTCAGCTTCCTCCCTCCTCTACCTGTCCCTCCTCCTGCCTTCCATCTCTGTGACTTTTACCACCTTCCACTGCCTTCCACTGGAAGAAATGTGGGCCCCATATTTGACCCCTCCCTTCTCATTGGTTCCCACGAACCAGCCCTTAAGTTTACCTCCAAATGTCTGCTGAGTCTATCTTCTCTCCGTCCCCACTACCTCCATCCTGGCTCTAGTCCTCCTCGCTGACCTGCGTTCCTGAAGAATCCTCCCTGGCTCCCTGGATTCGATCTTACCTTTGACGCTTGCCCTCTTGACACTGCAGCCAGAATGATCCTTCTACAATGTAAACCTGACCATATCAGTTCTCTTCTTAAAACCCTTTAATGGCTTCTTATGGCCCTTAGGATGAAATCCCCATTCCTTAAATAGGTTAAGAAAGGCTCTTGGTCTGGCCTGTACCTGGCTCCTCCGTGGCTTCCTGCCTGCAGCTGTCCCGAACTGCTTTCAGTTTCCTACCTTGGTCGTGATCTAGCGCTTGCAGGCTTTTCACATTCTCTTTCCTCTGCCTGCATTCTCCTCCCTATTTTCGCCTGGCTACTTTTTATTTATCTCCCAGATCTCAACTTCACTGTCCTGTAAAAAGTCTTCTCTAATTCCTTCAAGGCGAGGTTAGATGCCCCTATTATATGCCTCTTTCATGGTGCACATAAAAGTCACATCATTTGATGATCGCCAATCGAATTGCCTTTCTTCCCTTCTAAAGTGTAAACTTCATGAGGATGGGGAATGTTGGGCTTATTCACTGGTATGTCCCAGACATCTAGCACAGTGCCTGGCATGTTATCTATCAAGAAACATGTCTTTTACTATATCACTGATATTTACCAAGAGCTATTCTTTGCCAGTGGATCCTAAGCTTCTTCAGGTCAGGACCAAATCTTGTTCATGGTGCTGTACCTGGCACCTTGTGTTAAATAAGTTTGTTTCACCAATCACTTTTGGGAGCTTTATTCTACCTGAACTTATTAAAAAAAATTATATGGTTGTAAATCTTAAGAGTTATATTAGACGAAACTAGGAAGTAATGTGATAAATTTAATAAATGTGCTATAATGTATACATCCAAAGGAGTATTACCCATTCAGTATTGTCTGAAATTAAGAAGAAAGAGCCTTATGGCACTTACTGTAGGGTTAGGTTGGCATGGGTTTGAAACCCAGCTCTCCCGCTTCTCTGAGCCTGGACTTCCTCATCAGTAAGATGAGACTATAATGCCTGCCTTGGCAAGGTTGTTGCAGAGATTAAAGGTTTATGAAAAGAACTGCCATAGTGTCTGGCACACAGTAGTAGTTCTGTGAATTTTAAGTTACTTTCTATTCCACCAATGCAGCCGTTACAGAAAATGTTTTTGAAATTTCTTTTTTGAAATAGTTTTTAGAGCTTTCTGTAGACCATCAGAATATGTCAATAGGAGAAATATTTTTTCCTTTGAGGATACGTTTGATTTTTAGATACAGTTTGGTTCAGAGAGCGTGATCAACATAGTTAATACCACTTTTGATATTTAAAAAATTAAGTGTGATTATAACGAGGATTTCTTTTCAGTGTCTAAATTGGTACATATTCTGGCTTTCTCACAGGTGGCATCGGCAGCACGCACGTTCCATTAGACACGGTAAAATCCAGGGAATTAACGATCAAAAAATCGATTGATATTGAATAGCAGGCTGATCAGGCAGTATTAGTAAGCTCGAGAGAGCTGAGATCTTGAATAATATACTTCATCACAAGTTTAACCATCAAAATTGTACTCTTAGCAAAAAAGAATTGAGGAAAAAAATGATCCAAGGTGCTACCCATATTCTTGTATATGTTTGGGGGTCTTGTGTTTTCAGCTGGGTCCACAGGCATCAGTGTGGCTGGTTCAGTAAGGAAGATGGTATCTACTAATGACCCAGGGGAGCCTGGCGCCCTCGGAGCCCTGTCCCTAGTAGGAAGAGGAGGAAGCTGGCTGGGGGAAATGGACAGGGGTGTAGAGATAGGCACTCAGCTTTTATAGCAGCATATACTTGTACAGGATAATCCACAGGATGTCTTTATAGGAAAAGAGTGGAGGCACAGGTCATTCTGTCTACTAGGAAAAACACTTTGAGGCAGGTGGTTGCAGGAAGACAGTCCTGTGAGGCTGGAAGTGGTGCCCCAGGCAGTATGGAAGCTAGACTGAGGGTTAGCCGAGCCCGGGGGAATCTGGTGACAATGCTCAGCTGACTACAAGGAACCCGGTTTTATTTTATGATCTGGCAGTCACTGAGGGCTCAGTATCTCACCTCGTCATTGTGCAGAAGGGCATGAGCATGAGGGATCAAGTCAACTGTAAAGGGTGACCGACATGTTAATTATTTTAAAATATTTTACTAGTTTGTACCCTGAATTTACCTCATCTTACATGTGTGTATATTTTGTTGATGTTAGAATATTTCCGGGAGCAGTTGATGGAGGGGCATGCGAAGAGAAGAGCAGAACGTGAATATTTGTGACTCTTGGGTGGGGGAGGGGAGGGGAGCTTGTAGGACTCCCTTTGCCATAAGGTAGTAGGGAGCAGTGTCACTCAAGCAGGGGACTGAACCTGGCTGTAAAGGCGCCTTGTGGGGTAGACCTCACAAGGGATCGGTCCCCCTCAAATCTTCGTTGTAAAACCGTAAGTGCTTTTGAGGTACTGGTGTCATTATAATTGTAATGGGACATTGTCATTGCCCTTAGGTTTCAGGTGGGCAGCAGAGATACTTCCCCTTAGGGAAGAGACACCTTCTCATAGAAGCTGACTGCTCTGTGAAATCTAGGGGTCCTCCTCCAGCCTGGCTATGGAAGAAAAATCCATAGCCTTGGACTGCAACCATGGCAGAAAGCAAAAGATTGTTTAATTTTTTTAGTTCAAATTTAAATGTCAAAATTAGATTTGAATTACTATAAAAATGCAAAATTCAAGGTCTTTGATGTTATGAAAAAGGTCTAGACAGAAAATTTAAGTGAAATAACACTTTTCTCCTTTTAATTGTTTCCTATAAATTGTTTATTGGTCATGTTTTCTGGGTATTAGTTTTCTTAACTGTCGTTAACCAGGCTGAAGGCATTATCTTAGCAGTGCCAGCAACATGCATTAGAATTGACTCTTACAAGGAGAAGACTCTGGAACCCAGTAGGCAGTCAGCCATTTAAAGTGCTCTTAAGGTATAAGTGGCACAAACATTTTAGAAAGCTTTATGCTGAATAGATGAACATGTTCTGATAGAATGTTTTCATTTTTGCAAGGCAAAATTTTGCCTCATGCCCAAATTTTCTGTTTATGATATAATTGAGTATCTGACTGTGATATAAAAAATAAGAGATTTAGATCAGCGGTCCCCAACCTTTTTGGCACCAGGGACCAGTTTCGTGGAAGACAGTTTTTCCAGGGACCGGGTGTGCGTAGGGGATGGTTTTGGGGCGATTCAAGCGCATTACATTTACTGTGCACTTTATTTATTATTACATTGTAATATATAATGAAATAATTATACAACTCACCATAATGCAGAATCAGTGGGAGCCCTGAGCTTGTTTTCCTGCAACTAGATGGTCCCATCTGGGGGTGATGGGAGACAGTGACCCCCGACGTGTGTTGCTTATGTCCAGTCTGCTCCGTAAGATGCAGCTTAATTGTCACTTGCCACTCACTGATAGGGTTTTGATATGAGTCTGCAAGCAGTTGACTTATTATGGTCTCTGTGCAGTCAAACCTCTCTGCTAATGATAATCTGTATTTGCAGCCGCTCCCCAGCGCTAGCATCACCGCCTCAGCTCCACCTCAGATCATCAGGCATTAGATTCTCATAGGGAGTGAGCAACCTAGATCCCTCACACGTGCAGTTCACAGTAGGGTTCGAGCTCCTATGAGAATCCAAGGCTGCCGCTGATCTGACAGGAGGCAGAGCTCAGGTGGTAATGCGAGCGATGGGGAGCAGCTGTAAATACAGATGAAGCTCTGCTCGCTCACCCACTGCTCACCTCCTGCTATGTGGCCTGGTTCCTAGCAGGCCACAGACTGGTACCGGTCTGTGGTCCGGGGGTTGGGGACCCCTGATTTAGATAAAACACTAGCAGAAGCAACTACATATTAAATTTATCTCTGGCAAATGACCTGAATAATTTCTACTGGATAAGAAAAATGCAGGGTATGTGCATTCATTTTCTACTGCTGCCCTAACAAATTACCACAAACTTAGTGATCTAACACAGCACAAATTTATTATGTTATGGTTTTGTGGATTAGAGGTCCAACACAAGTCTCACTGGGCTAAAATGACGGTGTTGGCAAGGACAGCGTTCCTCTGGAGGCTCTGGGGTGAACCCATTTCCTTGCTGTCACAGCTTCTGGAGGGTACCCACACTCCTTGACTTACGGCCGCCTTCCATCTTCAAAGCCAGTGAGGTTGCATCTTTCTGACCATCCTTCCATGGTCATATTTGCTGCTGAAGTCTCTCTGCTTTTAAGGACCCTTGTGGTTTGATTGGGCCCACCTGCATGATCCAGGATTCTCTCCCTATCTCCAGATCCTAACTTAGTCACATCTGCAACATCCTTTTTGCCACATAAGATAACATTTTCAGGTTCTGGGATGTGGACATCCTTTTTTTTTTTTTCTTTGGCTGAGCCACGCAGCTTGCAGGATCTTAGTTCCCCAGCCAGGGATTGAATTTAGGCCCATGGCAGTGTAAGCACTGAGTCCTAACCACTGGACTGCCAGGGAATTCTCAGATGTGGACATCTTAGAGGGAGGAGGGATTATCATGCCTCCCATAGTACGGAAACCTAACACCGGGTTTCATTCAGAGAAAGTATTTTTCAAACGTGCCCATGATTTGTTACAGGTCTTAAGAAACTTTGACTTGGGTATTTTACAGGGAAGAGTTATACATATTTCTAAAAATGATGATGATTTGCTTGGATCTGAACCTACTTATTAAAACTAACGTTCATTCTGTTTTGTTTACTTTGATAGTGATAACCTACTAAGGAGAGCAGCCTGTCAAGAAGCTCAGGTAATGCCATTTAATATGAAACAATTAAAACCCGCCTTATCTCCACTGTGCAGAAATCTCAGGCTGTTCCAGGGGGACTTGCACAGTGCCTTGCATCAGCGCAGCTTGGCTATTTTTTCCCCACTATCGGGGTGAATCAGGCTGCCAGCCAACTCTGAATAGAACTGGAGGAGGTTAACAATCTGGTGAGGAGCAGTTCTGACGCCCACCCCTTTAGACTTGTTTACTTCTGGATTAGTCCAGAGAACACAGAACTGGACTGGTTGGCACTCTGGGAATTTGTTCATGTCTGCAGGTGTCCTTGAAGATCTGGCTAAAGCCCGAATCATCCCTAATCCGAATAACCCCCAAGGATATGAGTTCAGAACAGGTGTTACCTCTCAAAGTCAAATCTTCTTAAAACTGTTGATTCATATTTTTAAAGCCTGTCTCTTTAGCACAACTGATTCAGACCCTCTCCCATGATATTGCACTTAAATATTCATCTATCTAGTTGTAGCTGAATTTGTAGTTGTATTGCACTTAAATATTCAATATACAACTACAATACAATTGTAGTTGTATTGCACTGTAGTTGTATTGCACTTAAATATTCATCTATCTAGTTGTAGCCTTTCAGGTTTAAGGCCACAATTTTGTTCTTCCCTCCCCTCCAAACGTGTGCGTTATACATTGCAGATTAATTTGCACGACTGAGTTGCCTTTTTGTTACGTCATTCAGGCATACGATGTCAGAAATACCAAAAAAGAAACATGAAACTAAAAAATGACAAAAGACGTGATGCATTTAGTAGGAGAGGTGGGTGGCAGACCTCATGTTTGTTTTTGAAATGTTTCCGTGGATGACAATGACAATAGATACTATTAATAAATTCCTCTCTTTAGTGATTCCCTAACTGTTCTAAATCCATGTTTCAAGAATTCGATTGCTTTGTTGTTTTTATCTCTTATGGCTCTAAGCTGTTTTGGAAATCAATTCAAATAAACTTTAATATTAAATTTGAGGTGATCTTTACCCCAAGCTAATTTTCCACTAGCAACTGGAAAATCCTCTTGGGAGGGGAAGGCTTTCCCCCTTGAAGGAAGAGTGGTCATGGGGTACTCCCTTTCTTGCGCAAAGTAAATACCTCCACCTCTGTTCTGAACTCCATCTCCTCCTACTTTTCCCACTGTTCTAACTCTCCACTTCCCGACACCCATTTAGCTCCTTCCATCTGAAAAAAGGAAGCGAATTCATCCTTATAGCCCCCTCCCTCTAGTTACTTTTCCTGTCTGTGTCCTTCCCTTTTCAGTCTAAATTCTTGAAAGAATATGATTTTTTTTTTTTGCGGTACGTGGACCTCTCACTGTTGTGGCCTCTCCCATCGCGGAGCGCAGGCTCAGCGGCCATGGCTCACGGGCCCAGCCGCTCCGCGGCCTGTGGGATCTTCCCGGACCGGGGCACGAACCCGTGTCCCCTGCATCGGCAGACTGACTCTCAACCACTGCGCCACCAGGGAAGCCCGATTTTTTTTTTTAATCTCACATGAACTCACCTCATTGTAGTCTCATGTAAACCTGAGACATGAGTTGCAGGTAGATAAGACTTCTAGAGGCTAAAAACCCAGGACCAGGAGGAATAATCTAGAACTGTAGATCTGGAATCTGACAGGTTAATTAAATCATTTCTGGCCAAATTCCAGAAATAGTATGGATAGAAAAAGAACAAATTACGATATTTAGAGATTTGGCAGCAAAATGTTAAGATCTAACTCAATAAGAGTGAAAACAGAGTAGTAATTATAACGTACACAGAAACTTTTTACAAAGAAATAGTATGTCTTTCTGAAGTATTCAGAAATAGAAGTTTATTTTTTTTAAAGCAAGAAATAGACAATGGTGACAAAGGATCTCCAGTGGGCTGTCAGGGAGGTGGTAGAGTTGGGGTCAGTTACTAAATAAAAATCGTGGTGTAACTTCCATTTTTCTCCTATATTTACTTTGTGCTTCTGTACTTAATTCTACCTCCTTGGCCCAGACCTACTTCCCACAATCTAAGACTCGCAATTTTGCCCTCTTCGGGGTTTTCCTATTCTCATTCCTTTTATTGACCACCTTCTCCTCCCGTTACTTCCCATTTTCACTCCTCGCATCTAGTCCTCTGGGTGTCGTAACTCTGCCTCATCATTTATTAGCTCTTTAGAGCTGATAGAGTAGAAGTTTGGAGTTAGATTCATATAAATTCTAGGCTTGTAATTTATTAACACTTTGACTGACTTAATCTTTCTGAATCTTGGCTTTCTCATCTATAAACATGGGAATATTTAATACTTCCTTGGTTTCTAAGAACTAAGAATTAATATGTGTGGAAGTGGCAAATACTAGGTGCTTAGTAAATATTAATCACATTTCTTTTCCTGTACCAGTTGATGCTACTTATCAAGGTTGCAAAGAAAGGAGGCAAATAGAGTATTAGATTTATTTTTTATGTGTATAAAGATACGAAGATTAACTGGTAACATGAAGATTCTTCATGAATAAGCTTTAGTAATAAGTTAAAAGAGAAAAAGGTTATATTCTGAAAACTGAAGACAAATTAAACTTCCCTTGTGACAGACTACAGACTTACTGGTTGTAATAAACCTAGTCATATCTTACAGAGAAAAGAAAAGTTACTTACCTTTAGTAGGTGAATGAAGCAGGGCGTTTTATTACAATATAAAATTCAGCTTATTTTCATTAAATAAAGGTGCACTTTTATTGTTGTTGTTTATGGTGGGGTTGTCAACATGAAATTTGTTTCCCCAGGGTAGACACCGTATCTGCCAGTAGTAAATTCTTTTGGAATGAAAGAATATCTGTGCTCACTAACTGAATAGACGGACATTTACTGAAAACTTCTCTTTGTTCCTTTTTAGGTGTTTGGCAGTCAACTTATTCCTCCCAATGCACAAGTGAAGAAGGCAACAGTCTTTCTCAATCCTGCCGCTTGCAAAGGGTAGTTCAGTCTGTGACTTGTTATAGATTTGGTTTTTCTAAGGGGAAGAGAGTCACAGAATACTAGGCAGCTGGTTGGATTGTGTGGAATTGGAGCTACTAGGTTCAGTACCCTTGTAGCAATAAGATTCAATTGTAATGTAGAAATCACGGTTAATCAGATATAACTGTAAAGCTAACTGATGCCTAGCTAACTGGTCTAATTGAAGTTTAATAATTATTCCAGAATTAACACTCTCAAATCAGTCTTATCTGCTTGGTGGTAGTCCCCTTGGGAACAACTTCTGCTGCTGTGATGTAAATTATGAGTCCATCTCTGTTACAGGATGTTCAGAGATTGCCAAAAGCACTGTGGCCTTGTGAGGTCAGAAACATTCTTTCCCAAAGTGGTGAATGTAGAGTTAGGTCTTGGAGGTCAGTCAAGGGAGAACACTCAGTGTTCCCGACTGACGAAATGGCCCATGGGGCGGGGGCCTACAGACAGGAGTGCCGACTAATATCCTTTGCTGTGTCACAGGAAAGTCTGTAAACGGGTCTGGTTGGCCTCAAGGGGTCATGTGAGGCAACTCTGAGAATTAAGATGTGAAGAATAGTTGGGACCTTGGTTGACAGTCATGTGTCCGTGTTCATTTATTGTAACAAATGTACCACACTGGTGCAGGATATTGAAAGTGAGGGAGGTTTTTTGTGTGTGTGTGTGCGTGTGTGTGTGTGCATGTGTGTAGGGGAGCAGGGGGTATGTGAGAACTCTCTGTATTGTCCACTCATTTTTACTGTGAACCTAACAACTGCTCTAAAAAATAGTCTATTAATTTTTAAAAGTACCGTAAGCAAAATAAAAACTTTTTTTTTTTTACATTGCTAGTTAGGTACAACTCTCATTCAGTTGGAAAGGTAAATAAGACTTTTGGTGGCTTATAGAAGAAATCATTTAAAATTTAAAATTATTTTTTAAAAATAGTAAGAATTAAAGGGTTGAGGGGGAGAAAAAAGTGATACCTTTTATTCTATCTAACGGCCAGAACAATTCTTTTTGTCCTGACTGAGGAAAAATTAATAAGTATGTATTAGATTGGATTCTCTAAGTTCGAAGTCAAATGACATTAAGATAATAAGAACAACAACAAAAAGCATAGTTGGGAGTAGCTTCTGAGTGGCGAGGTTAACATTGGAGAAAAACGCAGGGGCTCTGAAATAAGTTTCTCTAGTCATTTCTTGGGAGGTAGTGTGTGTGGCTTCACTGATGTGAGGGCTAGTCACGCCTTATTTCTTTTGAATTCAGCAGTTTAAGATATTTACCTACAGGTTGTCTAAATCGGCTCCATTACTCTACCTAATGGAATCATATTTGCCCACCTTTATTGGAACCACTTCCCGCCCCCATAAACGTACCAGTCATAAGGCCTCTTGTTCATTCTTGTTTAAAACCAGCGCTGAACAAAAATATCAACAAAGGTTCTAACATAACACAATCAAAATACCCAAGATAACTAGTCACTGGTGGCCTGTGGGAGAAGCTAGCAGGGAACTGGGTGTATCCTCTGTATACTCTGTGATACGGTCGGTGTTGCTTAACTTCTTAAATCCTCAATTTACTCATCTGTAAAGTGTGAAAAGTAATAGCACATGCCTTATAAAAATTACCATGTAATTCTTTAGGATTAAATGAGGTAATGCCTATAAGATATTCAGCATTCTTTCCATTTCATAGTTAGCACCTGATAAAAGAAATATAAGCTGCTGTTCTTGGTATTACTGACCTGTAGGCTGGGTCAGAAGGTTCTCTACTTGGCTCTCCCACCCTGGGATCTCTCCTTTTGCCTCCGTTGTTGTAACTGCTCCAGGTCCTGTTCCTCTAGAGATCTAGTAAGTTAGTAACTTGCTAATTCTCTTGAAATATATGGTAGTTTGTTTAAGCTATAATCAGTCATTTTGAGTTCCTACTTGAGATATTTGCATTTTTAAAAAATGAATAAACTTTTCTTTTAGAGGAGTTTTAGGTTCCGTTTACACTTTTACATGTAAGTGTATTTGCGTTTTTAAAGGTAGGTTCTTGTTGAAAAGTGTAATACCTTTACCTGCAGGCTAGGGTAAGGAAAGTGTTTCTTTTCTAAAGTCATGGTCCCCTTTAACAAGGTGAATCCCTGCAAGCTTCTAGGAAGCAGCCACTTTGGAACTCTCCAGCATCTTTTTTTAAAGCTTTCACTGTACTATTTTTGTCATCTTGACTCTGACCTGACACATAATTTATAATTTATCATGTAGCTATTTCATTATGTAGTACTGGTTTAAAACTACATTAGAGCTTTAGGAAATAACTGTTTTGCATTAATAAGTGATACATTAAGGAGTAATTATTTTGTGTGTGCGTGTGAACCTGCAAATTGCTAGAGGTATAGAAAGTTTTATTTAACTCTGGTGCTATCTCACCCTTAATTATATAATAAATAATACATTTATTACTGGTAACACTTGCTTTTCAATCTTTTATATGGAACATTAGAAGGAAAAAAAATGCCTTCACTTCCACTTTAGAGATTTTCTGTACCTGTGGCATCACAAAGATGTGAATAAAGGCCCAAATGTTCAAATCTTTTTTCTTTCTTTCTTTTTTTTAATTGAAGTATAGTTGATTTACAGTCTTGTGTTAGTTTGAGGTATACAGCAAAATGATTGTTATATATACATACATATATTTTTTTCAGATCCTTTTCCATTGTAGGTTATTATAAGTTATTGAATATAGTTCCCTATGCTATACAGTAAATTCTTATTGTTTATTTTATATATAGTAGTGTGTATCTGTTAATCCCATACTCCTACTTTATCCCTTCCCCCTTTGGTAGCCATAACTGTTTTCTATGTCTGTGAGTCTGTTTCTATTTTTAAATAAATTCATTTGTATTATTTTTTAGATTCCACATATAAGTAATATCATATAATATTTGTCTTTCTCTTTCTGTCTTACTTCACTTAGTATGATAATCTCTAGGTCCATCCATATTGCTGCAAATGACAATATTTCATTCTTTTTATGGCTGAGTAATATTCCTTTATATATAATGTATATAATATATTCTACACACACACACACACACACACACACTTTATCCATTCATCTGTTGATGGACACTTAGGTTGCTTCCATGTCTTGGCTATTGTAAATAGTGCTGCTATGAACACTGGGGTGCATGTATCTTTTCGAATTAGAGTTTTCATATTTTCTGGATATGTGCCCAGGAGTGGGATTGCTGGATCATATGGTACTTCTAGTTTTAGTTTTTTAAGGAACCTCCATACTGTTCTCCATAGTGGCTGTACCAATTTACATTCCTACCAACAGTGTAGGAGGGTTCCTTTTTCTCCACACCCTCTCTAGCATTTATTCTTTGTAGACTTTTTGAGGATGGCCATTCTGACTGGTATGAGGTGATACCTCATTTTACTTCTACAAATCTTATTTGTTTTTTTTAAATTAATTAATTAACTTATTATTTATGGCTGATTGGGTCTTCGTTGCTGCGTGCGGGATTTCTCTAGTTGCGGCGAGCGGGGGCTACTCTTCATTTCAGTGCATGGGCTTCTCATTGCGGTGGCTTCTTGTGTTGTGGAGCATGGGCTTTAGGCGTGCGGGCTTCAGTAGTTGTGGCTTGCGGGCTCTAGAGCGCAGGCTCAGTAGTTGTGGTGCACGGGCTTAGTTGCTCCACAGCATGTGGGATCTTCCCAGACCAGGGCTCGAACCCGTGTCGCCTACATTGGCAGGCGGATTCTTAACCACTGCACCACCAGGGAAGCCCAAATCTTATTTCTTAAACTAACTCAGAGGAGCTTATAGATGTGTTGTAAGTGATTAATACAGCTGATTGAGACTTCACCAGAGTTTTGCTTCGCAGAGATAGATCTAATCCACTTCCACTTGACCCTTTCTTATCAACCCAGAAATGAAAGCAACCCTGCAAGGAGAAATGTTTACAGTATCACCAGCTCACCTTTTATTGTTGGGTTAAGCCCCAGAAATGGTGATCTGGAAAGGAGAAATTTCCATTTAGCCTTTCATGTTCATTCTTACAAGCATTCAGAGCTGTAGAAGAGGGAGGATATGTGTGTTTAATTTGCTTATTACGTGCTCAGGTGTGCCCTTGGTTCAAGGTATTTTTTTGGTTCTTGTAAAAATTTGCTCAAGCTTCTCAGTTTCTATTTTAATTCATAATCAGAAATGTTTTATGTTCTGTGTTCCATTTGATAGCTATTTCTTTTTAGTTTAAAGAATGTTGAAGTTGGTCTGTGCATAACTCTACATGTTCCTCATTCACTACCTTTGTGTCTGTTTCTAGTATAAAATATTCTTAAGAAAGTTGAAGCATGCATCACTGATAAAAAATAATAATCTTTCTGAAAGAGGACTGAGTAAATGTGGATGTAAAAGTTAGATGTTTGGTGTTGATTGTTTTGAAAGTACTAGTTTTTATTTTTGTTTTGTGATGTGATAGTTGAAAATACTTGGGTAAAAGACAAGTCAGCTGATTGGTATGTTTTAACATTTATTCAACTCTGAGACTCTGCAATTGGGGACTTTTTTGCAGCTTCTGTATCCCTTGATTTCTAATACATTCTCAGTCAACCACTGGAATGTAAATAAGTTCCGTGAGGGCTTATTACATTATACCTCAGTTACATGTATTTTTGTCTGCCTTGTCCTGTTGTTTGCCCAGTTCCTAGATGTGTCTAGCACACAGTAGAGGCTCAGTAAGTGCTTGTTGAGTGAATCAGACATTGTTGCCTGAGTGGAGCCGTATCCAGTGTACACACTTCCTCTAGAGGAACTAGATTGTGCACTGTAAGCATCCCACATGGGTGAGAGCTTATTGTATTAGACAAGGGGCAAAATCTTGGAGGCCCCAGAGTGAAAGAGTCCACGTTTATATCCAGAGAAACTCATTACTCTTCACCAGCCTTCCTGTCCTTGAACAAATAGAGGAAACGTGTTCTCTACGCTATTTCTTGTTCTCTTCTAGAGAAGGTGGTTGGGCTTTTTATATTTCCTCTTGAGAACTTGTGTTAAAATATTTGTGTTTTTTTCCTTTGTCTACAGCAAAGCCAGGACTCTATTTGAAAAAAATGCCGCCCCGATTTTACACTTATCTGGCATGGATGTGACTATCGTTAAGGTGAGAACTGCTCTAGAATGTTGATTTTATCCAAGCTACCCCTCCTTATAACATATCCTCTTCTCTTGACTTCTTAGCAAAAATCACTTATCACTTAGAAGATAAGATTAATAAGATAATATTGTTTTTTCCAACCACGGTCAGCTTTTCACTTTCAGAACAAGATTAAATGGGGCCATGAACTTGGCTTCTTTCATCTGACAGATAAGACGTGGAACTATTGTCTCTTGGAAGATGAAAGTTGTTACAGCTGTAAGAATTCTTTTTCTGACTATTAAAAAGAAATTTCAAGTTTGAGTAATTAATTTCTTGGTAGTTCTGCAGACAGGTAAACATTTTCTTTCTGGTGAGGAATTATTTCAGGTGAGGAATTTTAAGTGGTAAAGCTTTAGAATTTTCGAGATTTGGGTAAGAAGAAATGGGGACAAAAATAAATGAGAGGGAATTGTGCTATTTTAGAAGATTCCTCAAGACTCCACTTGCTTGACTTTAAGTGCTATGTGTGTGGTATGTACATAGGTGTGTGTACTTGGTGAAAGTCACTGTTGCCATGTTTGTACATCTATGGTAACCAATTTTTAATATTACACACTCCCATTAAATCATAGAGATTGAACGGTCATTCAGTCCAGTTGACCATGCAATGTTGATGAACTCTCCTCTCCAGCTTGTCCGAGGTGTGGTCTTCTAGTTGTCTGCCTCCAGGGCTGGGAGAGTGGGGAAGAAAACTGACATTTATTTCAGGACCTGTAATGCATATTGCAGACTCTACGTATGAGAGATCTGAGAATGGTTATTTAAGACCGATATTTGTTTGTTCCTGGAGTGTTTGGTTGAACTCACAAGGAGAACCATCTGGGCCTGGAGCTTTCTTTGAAGGGAAATTTTTTTATATATTAACTTTCTTTAATGGCTGTAGAAGTACATCAGGAAGTTCTGTTTCTTCTTGAATTAATTTTAGTAAGGTAAATTTTTTAAAGGAATTTGTGAATTTCATCTAAGTTTTCAAATTAATAGGCATCAAGTTGTTCATAATATCTTCTTTTTAACTTTTAAATTTCTGTGACATCTGAAATACATCATTTTCTCGCTCAGTATTGTTTTATTGTTTATTTGTGCTTTTTTTTTTTTTTGCCTGCCAGTCATGTGAGAGATGCGTCAATTTAATTAATCCTTTTTGCCGAGAACCATTTCTTGGCTTGTTGATCCTTTCATTTATGTTTCTTTCATTAACTTCTGGTCTGTCTTTATTGTTTCCTTCATTCTACTTTCTTTGGCTTTTTTTCTGCTGTTCTTTTTGACATTTTAACTTGGATGTTTATTTCATTAATTTTCACCCTTCTCTCCTGGTGTTTTCTTAGAAAGCTATAAATTTTACTGCTTCAGCTGCATCCTAGGAGTTTTGGTATATAATATTTTCATTATCATTCATTTCTAAATGTTTTCTAATTTTCATGATGATTTTTGTTTGACCTATGAGTTATTTAGCATGTTTTAAAATTTTCAAATCTAAAGTTTTCCCACATCTTTTTGTTAATGGTTTCTGATTTAATTGTGTTATGGTCAAAGAATGTAGTCTATATAATTCCAGTATTTTAAGTTTATTGAGATTTGTTCTATGGCCTAGCATGTGGTTTGTTTTCATAAATGTTTTATGTAGGCCTAAAAAGAATATATATCAGTTATTGGGTACCATGTTCTATATATGTCCATTCAGTCAAGTCTGTTAGTTGTGTGGCTCAAATCTTACATGTCCTTACTGATTTTTTTCTTCTGTTTGAACTATAGATTATTCAGAAAGAAGTGTTAGAAATATCGCACTAGATAGATTTGTCTGTTTCTCTATGTAGTTTTATCCACTTTTGCTTTTTTATATTTTGAGACTGTCAGTAGGTGCATTCACATTTCAAATTATTTCATTTTTCTTGCATGTTGACACTGTCATAGAGTTACTCTCTTTAGCACTAATGCTGTCCTTTACTGTAGTCTATTTTATTTAGTATTGTTAGTACCCATACTAGCTTGCTTTGATTAGTTTTTACCTGGTATAATTTTTACTTATCTTTACTTAAGCCATTTTGTGTCCTTATATTTTAATGCATCATTGGTAAAGGCATGAAAACAGGATATTTTAAAGATCCAATGCTTTTTGTGTGTGTGCCTTTTGACTGGACCATATAATCCATTAACATTTATTGTAATTGTTAATGTATTTAGATTTATTTCTATACCAGTTATCTATTGCTACATAACAAACCGCCTTGACAACAGTTTTTCTGCTTACAATTCTGTTGGTCAACAATCCGTGTTCAGAGCTGTTCTTGTGTTGGTCTCACCTGGGCTCCTCAGTGGCTTGTCTTTTCATGACTTGATAGCTTATTTATTTCCTTTTCTCACTGAATAATATTCCATCATGTAGATGTACAACAGTTTGTTTATCCATTTACCTATTGAAGGACATCTTGATTGCTTCCAGTTTTGCACTTATGAATAAAGCTGCCATCAACATTTGTGTGCATGTTTTTGTGTGGACATAATTTTTCAGCTCATTTGGGTAAATACCTAGGAGTGCAGTGGCTGTGTTACATGGTATGCTTAGCTTTGTAAGAAACTGGCAGACTGCTTTCCACAAGTGGCTGTACCGTTTTGCATTCCCACTAGCAATTAAGGGGATTTTCTGTTGCTCCACATCCTCATCAGTATTTGGTGTTCTCAGTGTTCAGGGTTTTAGCTGTTCTGATAGGTATACAGTAGTTTCTCATTGTCTCAATTTGCAGTTCCCTAATGACATATAACATTAAGCATTTTTTCATTGGTTTATTTTCCATCTGTATATCTTCTTCAGTGAGGTGTCTGTTCAAATCTTTGCTATTTTAATTGAGTTGTTTCTTGTTTGTTCTCTTATTGTTGAGTTTTAGAGTTCTTTGAACACAAGTTCTTTATCAGATATGTGTTTCAAAAATATTTTCTCTTATACTGTCTTTTTTTTTTTTTTTTTTTTTTGCGGTACGCGGGCCTCTCACTGTTGTGGCCTCTCCCGTTGCGGAGCACAGGCTCTGGATGCGCAGGCTCAGCGGCCATGGCTCACGGGCCCAGCCGCTCCGCGTCATGTGGGATCTTCCCAGACCGGGGCACAAACCCGCGTCCCCTGCGTCGGCAGGCGGACTCTCAACCACTGCGCCACCAGGGAAGCCCACTTATACTGTCTTTTAAAGCTGTGTTTGTTTTCGTTCTCTTAACAGTATTTTCACGGAGCAGAAGTTTTTAATTTTAAAGAAGTCCAGCTTATCAGATTTTTCTTTTGTGGCTCTTGCTTTTGGTGATTTATCTAAAAACTCATCAACAAACCCAGGATCACCTACATCCTGTACTGTGTGATTTTCTAGAAGCTTTATAGTTTTTTATTTGACATTTAGGTCTATGATCCATTTTCAGTTAATTTTTGTGAAAGGTATAAGGTTCACGTTTTCTGCATCATCAGGCCACTCTTTATCCTTTCTCTTTGTTGCATTTGGAATTTTCCTCTTAAGATCAGAGCCTCAAATGTGTCATCCCTATTAATGTAATCTTTTAAATTATGGTCTGTTAAATCTGTCAATATCCTTTTGAATTTTGGTTCTTTCATTCATGTACTTATTCATATTTATCAATTCATATTTATCAAGAAGAAAAATCAAGCAGGGTAAGGAGACCAAGAGTAATGGCGGTGTTAGTTTAGTTCAGGAGGCCAAGGAAGGCCAGTCTGGTAAGATGACCTTTGGAAGAGACGTGGGGGAAATGAGTGAGTCATGCTGGTAGGTTGGGGAAAGCATCCAGGCCGAACGTACTGCACGTTCAGAGGCTCTGCAGAGGAGTGTACTTGGGGCTTGAGGAAGAGTGAGAGGCAAATGTAGTTGGAGGAGAATGAGCAAGGGGAGACAGGAGAAAGGATGAGGTTGAAGAAGTTAGGAGGGGCAAGATTGTCAGGTTTGTATCGTTTACGAATTCAGTCAATTACCTTTCCTCTCTGTTGTTGATAAAGTGTTGTGTAGGAAAAGGCTGAATGGAGAGCCCTAAAGAAATGTCACCAGGAATCTACCTACAATTTGATGTCCCTCCGCTGAGCATCTTACTTTGAACGTAGACATTCAATTGGTAATCAGTTCACCCAGTTGTATTCTAGTGTATTGTTCCCACCTATCTCCGCCTTGTCCCCAAGGATATTATCAAATAACTTGCCAGGTGCCTTGCTGAAGACCCAATAGAATGTCTGTCTGGATTTCCTGATCTTCTGATCTAGTAATCTGTCAAAGATGAGGATACTCTGAAATGCCTTGTTCTCGGTGAACCCATGCAGATTCCCAGTGATCACCTATTTCGGGGTGTTCACAAAGCATCGTTTTAATCAGGATCAACATATATTCTCTCTTTTTAAAAAAATATTTATTTATTTTTGGCTGCGTTGGGTCTTCATTGCTGTGTACGGGCTTTCTCTAGTTGAGGCGAGCGGGGGCTACTCTCCGTTGTGGTGCACGGGCTTCTCTTGCTGCGGAGCACGGACTCTAGGCGTGCGGGCTTCAGTAGTTGTGGCATGTGGGCTCAGTAGTTGTGGCGCACGGGCTTAGTTGCTCCACGGCCTGTGGGATCTTCCTGGACCAGGACTCGAACCCGTGTCCCCTGCATTGGCAGGCAGATTCCTAACCACTGTGCCACCAGGGAAGTCCCTATATTCTTTTTTTAAAAAGTGAAATATTTGGATTGATTGAGCTCAGTCACCAGAGGGCAGTGATTTAATCAACCATGGGTATGTAATGAAACCGACACAAAAACTCAGAAGGACAGGGTTTGGAGAGCTTCTGGGCTGGTAAACCTGTGGAGATCTGGGGAGAGGTGGTGCGCCCAGAGAGGGCCTGGAGACTCCACACCGCTCCCCCACACACCTTGTCCCATGTACCTCTTCGTTTGTCTGTTCATCTGAATCCTTTGTAATAAACTGATAAGTGTGAGACAAAAAAAAAAAAAAGAAATATTTACAAATGTATAACTGCAAAGCCAGTCATTTCATTTTTCAGGATAAAAGTAGAACCATTCATCATAAGATTAGATGGTGTTAGTGTAGGACTTTGTTTTTCGTGTGTTGACTGTGACTTAGTGGCCCAGGTGCTTTAGCCCATCTGACATCCAAATCTTTAATTTTTGCCTATTAGTGTCTAGTAAAGTGTCAACAGGAGAGAGTGTTTCCTTATTTCAGTATTAGTTGCATTACATTTGTTAAAATTCAGTGTTTGATTTTAGAGGTGGTGGCTTAGATCATTCATTTAAGTCTACATCTGTATCTGAAATGAGGTATCCTCAGTACAAATGGTGAGGCTTACATACCATTTAGTCACCATTTTGTGACTGCTTTGAGCCATACCTATATTTCTTTATGTACAATCATAGCAAAACCACAGTAACCGTTTATGTAGTACAGTGCCAGTTAAGAACAGTTACCTTGCTAGTCGCTTTTCATACTGCTTTCCAACAGTATTAGGAAGAAGCGCTTTTCCCTTCCTCCAGTACACATGATTTCATTGATAAGGAAATTAAGATCCTGAGAGTTTAAGGCCACTCAGCTAAAAAGTAGCAGAGTTGGGATTTAATCTGGGTCTCCTGGGCTCTCAAATCTGTGCTCTTTTTATTACATCTGTTTCTCCTTATTTGCACATACACTTGACTTTCTGCTTGCAGATGAAAGTCACTGGGTAAATGATGTAATAATAGAACGTGCACTGGACTAGAAATGATTCCTCTGACTAGCTGACTGTGTAACCGAGACAAATCACTAGGTTTGAGTTTTATTTTTAAAGTAAGGAGCCGCCTAGATGGTTTCTGAGGTCCCTTCCAGCTCTAAAAATATAAAACTATAAAAACCATACATAGTTGCTTTGATAGCTGTTTAGTTTCTCATGTATATCAATTATGTAGAATTTAAGAAAAGGTTCAGTGTAAAACTTTAAAGAAAATATCCCATATTTTTAGACCTTTGGGCCTGTGGCTCTAGGATGATAAATTTACCAAAGGCTTCCTTTGTATTGCAGACAGATTATGAGGGCCAAGCCAAGAAGCTCCTGGAACTGCTGGAAAACACAGATGTGATCATTGTTGCCGGAGGAGATGGGACTTTGCAGGAGGTGTGGCCGCTCTTCTCTTTGAAACCATTTTGAAAGGGAGGAAAATAGAAATTAGGTCTTGGAGCAGTGGCGTAAAGTGGTTATAATTTAAGGAAATTATTTCTTTGTAATCCATTCTTTTTAGGATTGTTTCTCTCTGAAACAAGTATAGCATTACATTTTTCTCATGCACTTTTATTTCATTGCTTCGTATAAATTCTATACCCAGCACATAGAAGGGTTTTTGTTTGATCAGATTTAAGTCGGATAAAATGGAATAAAACAGGGTACAAAATGGTGCTGGGTGTGAAACGCTTTTTATATTTTGAAGACTCTTATGAAGTAGCCCTGTTTGTAAGGGAATCACTGTTTCAATTATGGGAAGGTTTCTTATAAAATAAACTTAAATAACAATTACCTTTTTAAAAAATGCATCTGTCCATTCTCACTTCATTTCCATCCCATGTAATGTTATCTCCTAATGGTACATTTAGAGGCAGAGGTCTACATGTTCCGATGTATGCGTTGCTTTTGTTCTGCAATTCCATTTCCTTAATGCTTGCTTTGGTCCAATAAGGACAGTAAGTATATTGCCCTGGAAATGCTCTTCTTTACCAGGGCAATAGACTAGAACCTACGTTATGTATTGGAAACCCCTAAAGGGCCCAGTGCAGGTGCCCCTCCCACTCAGTCACCCCATCCTGTGTACCATAAGTCACATCCATACCTCGTTTCTCATTGTCTTTTGCCTCTATTTTGGTGGTTTCATTGGTGTTCAGGGACCAGGAGCTATAACAGCGGACAGGGCACTGTCCTGTGTTTGAGTTAGCAATCATGTAAGCCTTAGTAAACTTCTTTTAAAAAGCCTGTGCTAATGATCTTTTAATTGTGTTTATGGATTTTTAATGAAGTGTGAAGAATACGGATAGCATGCCAACAAAGTAATGAAGTGGAACTCACGACAGCCCCATTTAATCCCGAAACTCAGTGAGGCGGGAGATGCGGGAGAAGATTGGCTTTTGCCTTGACTTCACAAAATGTTTTTAAGAAAGAAACCAAATTGTGTATCTGGTATAATCTAGTCATCAAAATATGCCCTGGTTAAAAAAAAGAATTGGAGGGAAATATAGCAAAATATAAACAACTGACTAATGATGCCTGGTGGGTTTATGAGGAAGTATTTTTTCTTCAGGTATTTTTCACAGTTTTTATAAGACCATGGGTATTATAGTTTAAAAATAAAAAATAAATTAAGTAAAAATTCAAATTAAAAATGTCTTTTTATAGAGGGAATACAGTCTCCCTTGTCTTCATATTCATCAGTAAGAAACATTTATTGAGAGCAGGCTTCTCTCTGAGTGTAGCAAAGTGCTGTTTTTTTCCCGATATGTGTACTTCATAGTAGGAAACCAGGATCTTTAGTATAATTGATGTGTACATCACATTTATACCCATCTTATAGAACTTAAAACGTAATTTTACTAATATAATGTGGAAGTTTTATAATTATTTTATCTTAGCCTTTATAGTACTATTGTTCCTAGGTGGAGAATAAAATCTAATCTAGCTCTGATCTTACTGGAGAATAGTTGTGCTTTAAGAGCCAATACATCTTTTGACATAGTTTCTAGGAAGAAAACAGGAACAAGTTTGTGGTCCATGAAAATTGAATCCAATTCTTTTATGATAAAGGAAATACAAGTTGTTCATAATAATTTTTTTAAAACATTTGTAGGTTATAACTGGAGTTCTTCGAAGAGCAGATGAGGTGAGCTTTAAAATAAGAATCATTGCATTTTGACTTTTACTTTCCTGTTTTAATCTCTCTTTATTTCTTTCTTTTACCCTTTCTCCCCTTTTTATATTTTAAGATGGGCGCAAGTTGTGCTTCCTCAGACTTTAGAAAATAAAGTACTTCTGCCTATGTCATAGAACACTTTTATTAACTCATGGTGGACTTTTCTGCTTTGGGGATCCAGGGTATCCAATGGCTTTTACCAAGAGTTGTTTAAAATATAAAATTTCCCCATAGAATCTTTTCAAAGGATTCCTTCATTAATAAATTGTGGTATATTCATATATTGGGAGCCATACAACAGTTAAAATGAATGAACTAGGTTTATAAATATCTACGTGGTAAATCTAAAAAATATTCAATAAAAAAAGGCAGGTTGCCAAAGTATTTTATGCATTTCTATAAATTTTTAAAATTCAGAAAACAAAGATATTCTTAATAGATGCCTAAACTATGTAGTAAAATGGTAACAATGTGAATGGAAAGGAATCACACCCACCTCACTATAAAGGCTTCCTCTGGGAAGGGAAAGGGGAGTAGGATGAGAAGGGACTTGAGTTGTATCTGCATCACTTTATTTCTTAAAACTCTGAAGCAAATATGGCAAAATGTAATATTCGTTAAATCTGGGTCTTGGGTACATGGGTATTCGTGAGATTACTTTAAATTATTGTAGAAAAGTGTGATAAAATATTTTATAAGTAACAACAAGAAAGAAGATCCTTCCCAGTCCCTTTAGTAATAGTAGACTGAGCTCAAAATAATCTTTAGGAACCTTACGGTATCTGTTTATTTGTGGCCTTTAATTAAGTCCTCTACTATACCATTCTTCTGCTACTTGACCTTGCTTATTCTCTTAGCCTTGTTTATACTTGAGGTAGTTTATAAGGCACTTTCACCTGTCCTCAGTCACTGTACAAATGTTAGACATTTTTAGTTGAATTCTATCTGCAACTTTGTCAAATAGTGTGGCAACATAATACAGTCCGTCACAATCATGCATTTATCTAATATCTAAGACCCTCATTTTCTTAACCAAATTTCTTTCAACCAGTTGCCATTAGTGAGCACCCAAATATTCCTTCCAAATTTGAAGGTATGTTGTTTTCATGAACTGCCTTGTTCTAGAACCTGCTTCCTCCGTATTACCTGGTTGCTGTTCTAGGGGTGTGGGAAGGAAGGCTGGGAGGCAGGCCCAGGGTCAGTTACTTTGTCATAGTGGACACACCTGTGCCTCTCTGTTCAACCTCATTTTCTGACCATAACAATAAAACTTTGCTCTTGTTTTCTTCCTCGCCAGGCTACCTTCAGTAAGATTCCCATTGGATTTATCCCACTGGGCCAGACCAGTAGTTTGAGTCAGACACTCTTTGCCGAAAGTGGAAACAAAGTCCAGTAGGTTGTCAATGTGGGATGGTAGCATTTGTGGGTAAGCGAGCCTGGGAATGGAGAGTTCACACGTGTGATATAATTTTCTTTTTGAGTTTTGATAGCCTGAAACTTCAGATCATTAAGAGGAAGAGATCAGAGTTCAAGCGTTGGGTTGATTGGGAAGTTTCTCTGTTGGGTTGCGGGACCCTGGTGATCTCATGTTAAGTCCTCAGGTCAGGTATGGAGATGAATACTGATGTCCTTCTGACACTTATGAAGGTAGCTTCGCTGATCCAAGCATACTGTTTGTGTGCTTTTGTGTTGTAAGATTCTCTGGTGAAGACATACTTGCAGTGATCATTTGTTTGCTTTAAGTATGTATGATGACAAATAGCAAGTTCCCTGCGGAGATGGGCCAGCAGCAGCCTTGGCTCCATTACCTTGATAATATAAGTAGCTAAAACAACCAAATATAGTTACGTCCTTTAGGGAATGCCAAAAGTGGAAGGCAGTGTGGATAAAGTAGACAGAGGAAGTAGTGCAACCCTGACATTAAATTAAATTGTTGTGAGTCTAACAGTGTCCTCAGGAGTCAGGCAAGTTGCTATTATTGCTCTTTTCTTTCAAAAGCATTATGTAAACAAAGATTTAGTCTTTCAGGAAGATGGGAATCTTGAATTTGAGTCATGGCTTTGACAATGATTAAAAATATAATCTTGGACAAATCATTTTCAGGCAGGTTCTCATTGTCAGTTGCCTGATCTTTAATGTAAGCTTTGTGATACATTGGGGGAGGTCAATAAGAAATATTTGTTGAATGAATGAATTGAAATCTTCTCAAGACATTTCCTGTTATAACCTTCTAGAATCAATAACAATAATAATACTCAGGTGATTTTCTGTTTTGGATTTTTTTTTTTCTGCTTTGGGATTTTTATTTTAGATTGAGGTATAGTTGACATAAAACATATTAATTTCAGGTGTATAACACGATGATTTGATATTTATATGCCACCACAATAATTATAGTTAACATCTGTCACCATTCAATAGTTACAGAATTGTTTTTCCTTGTGATGAGAACTTTTAAGATATACTCTCTTAAAAACTTTCAGACATGTAATACAGTATTATTAACGTTAGTTGCCATGCTATACGTTCCATCCCCATGACTGACTTATTTTTTTATCTATTTATTTATTTATTTATTTTTGGCTGTGTTGGGTCTTTGTTTCGATGACTGACTTATTTTATAACTTGACTCCCTTCGCCCTTTTTACCAACCTCCCACACCCCACCTCTGACAACCATCAGTCTGTTCTCTGTATCATCTATGAACTTGATTTTTTAAAATTTTAATTTAATTTAATTTATTGTTTGGCTGCATTGGGTCTTCGTTGCTGCATGCAGGCTTTCTCTAGTTGCTGCGACGGGGGGCTACTCTTCCTCACGGTGCACGGACTTCTCGTTACAGTGGCTTTTTGTTGTGGAGCACGGGCTCTAGCGCACAGGCTTCAGTATTTGTGGCGTGTGGGCTTCAGTAGTGTGGCTCGCGAGCTCTAGAGTGCAGGCTTCAGTAGTTGTGGCGCACTGGCTTCAGTAGTTGTGGCTCGCAGGCTCTAGAGCGCAGGCTCAGCAGTTGTGGCGCACGAGCTTAGTCGCTCCGTGGCATATGGGATCTTCTCGGACCAGGGCTCGAACCCGTGTCCCCTGCATTGGCAGGCGGATTCTCAACCACTGTGCCACAAGTGAAGTCCCTTGTTTTGTTTTGTTTTTTTAAAGATGCCACCACATATAAGATATCATACAGTATTTGTCTTTCTCTGTCTGACTTAACTTCACTTAGTATAATACCCTCCAAGTCCATCAGTGTTGTTGCAGATGGCAAAACTTCATTCTTTTTTATTGCTGAATAGTATTCCAGTGTATGTGTGTGCGCACAAATGTATATATGTGTGTGTGTATATATATATATATATATATATGTATCTCACATATATATCACATCTTCTTTATTCATTCATCTGTCAATGGACACTTAGCTTGTTTCCATATCTTAGCTACTGTAAATAATGCTGAATAACAAACATGGGTGCATATATCTTTTGAGTTAGTGTTTTCGCTTTCTTCAGATAAATACCCAGAAGTGGAATTGCTGGATCATATGGTAGTTCCATTTTTAATTCTTTGAGGAACCTCCATACTGTTTTCCATAGTGGCTGCACCAATTTACATTCCCAGCAACAGTGCAGGAGGGTTCCCTTTTCTCCACATCCTCTACAATACTTGTTATTTCTTATCTTTTTGATAATAGCCATTCTAACAGGTGTGAGGTGATGTCTCATTGTGTTTGGATTTGCATTTCCCTGGTTGTTAATGATGCTGGGCATCTTTTCATGTACCTGTTGGACATCCGTATGTCTTCTCTGGAAAAATGTCGATTCCAATTATCTACCCAGTTTTCAAGTGGATTTTTTTTTCTGTTGAGTTGTATGAGATCTTTATATATTTTGTATATTAACCACTTACCAGATATATGACTTGCAGATATTTTCTCCCACTCAATAGGTTGCCTTTTCATTTTATTGATGGTTTTCTTTGCTGCACAGAAGGTTTTTAGTATCGTGTAGCCCCACTTACTTATTTTTACCTTTATTGCTTTTGCTTTTGGTGTTAGATTCAAAAATCATTGCCGGGCTTCCCTGGTGGCGCAGTGGTTGAGAGTCCTCCTGCTGATGCGGGGGACACGGGTTCGTGCCCTGGTCTGGGAGGATCCCACATGCCGCGGAGCAGCTGGGCCCGTGAGCCATGGCTGCTGGGCCTTCGCGTCTGGAGGCCGCAGCAGTGAGAGGCCCGCATACCGCAAAAAAAAAAAAAAAAAAAAAAAAAAATCATTGCCAAGTCTTATGTCAAGAAGCTTACCCTCTGTGTTTTCCTCTAGAAGTTTAATGGTTTCAGGTCTTATTACATTCAATTCCTTAATCCATTTTGAGCTAATCTTTGTGTATGGTGTAAGCTAGTGGTCTAGTTTCATTCTTTTGCATGTGGCTGTCCAGGTCTGCTTTGGGATTTTGAATAGACTGGTTTTGTGGATTTGTTTTTGCTGTTGTAGTTTTAGGAGTCATCTTTTATCTTTTAACTTTTTTTTTTTTAAGATAAAAACCTTGCTCCATATATCAAACACCAGGCATGAGCATAGACATATATCAGGCCTTTATTAAAACGTCTCTCATGCTTCAAGCCTTAGTCTGATGGGGAGGGTTCAGCTCTTTACCAATCATCCTGCAGCCTAATGTGGCATTTCAGTTTGCCATATTTTTTTCCCAGTTTAGAATTTCTGAGGGGCTATAACTATGACAAACAATGAATTAAACATTTTTTCTTATCTGACACAAATCCTATCTGGTTTGGGTCTTGGTTACTTTAGATAGCTAGTCTTTCCCCCTGTCAGTATAGATTATTAGAACTGCTTGCCAGCATTACCAGATATGCCAGTGATGCGGAGGTAGGACATGTCCCTTAGAGAACACCTCACCTATCCAAAAGCCAGTGTCTGTGCAGTGTGGCTGCCCTCAAGGTCTTAAATAGCCTTCAGTTTTTTAGGAGCTGATTTTCCCTGTAGTTAAACTAATGTTGTTGCTGCTTCTATTTATAATTTAAAGATTTATAAGACTTAATTTATAAGCATGCCCCAGGGCTCTTAGATAATTAAGTCAGTCTGCCCTGGGTTCATAATTTTGTAGACCTCTTAACATGGCAGATGCCTGAGGCTACCTAAAAGAACAAGGCTTTGCTTTTTGCATTGCTGTCGAGATTTGTTGTACCATAATTACTACAGAAGAAAAAGGAATTTTGAATTTGGAATGTTGCAGATAAATAATCCTAAAAAATAGCTGTTTCGTGCTACAGTGCTGCTTTATTTAGAGCTTTCAATTATTGCTGGAGAATAATAAATTTAAGGTTGCATTTTAACCATCTTCTGCCAAGGAATTTTGAAAAAAAATTAATAGAAAAAGGCATTTTTCAGTTGGAACATTTTTTAAAGGTCAGCCTCTCAAAAGCACTTCTTAAACCTCTTAATGTGCTAGGTACTACTCAGAGCGAGCACAAAGCTTTAGGATTCTTTCTAATAACTTCCTTTGAAATTAATGTATTCATATCAAATTAATCTAAACTGGTGAACATGTGTCTTGCTTTCTCCTAAATTGAATCTCATTTTCTAAACTGCTACCTACTTCCCAGATAACAACTGTATTGGAGGGAAAATGGGATAAAGATATGTTGATAGAGAAATATGAGAAAGTAAAGTAGGCTGTTTCTTAAGTTTCAACTTGCTTCCTAGGGAACCCAAAATGTAATCCAAGCATTGGAGTTAATGTGTATATTTTGGGGATTTATTATATTTTGCTAAGATAACTCCAGCAAATCCTGTCCTTTAGCTATCCTTCAGATTATTAGAGTAAAAAGGAATATGGTTTTTGAAGTGCTTGACTTTCATTCTCTTACAATGAATGAAAGATGTATTATTATTTATTTATCATATTTTCCAGTGATAAAAGTCAGACACAATGTAGAGACTCAATAAATGTGAGGTAAATAAATGATTGGTGCCTTGCATAAACTTCTCTTTGCCAAAGCCTTCTCTTTGAGTCTGTATCAGAGCCTATCAGATACTAGATTTGTATCAGTAATTATTTTATACACCTTTGTTCTGCTTTCTTGGAATATTTTGAAAGAATTTGTCTTTTTCTTGACCCAGCTATTAGTTCTCTGGGTAGGAGTGTGGTTGTGTGTGTGTGTGTGTGTGTGTGTGTGTTTGTTTGTGTGTGTTGGGGGAAATGTTGCTTATTTTTCACAACATGATCATTTCCTTCTTGTTATCTTTTAGACATATTACAGATGCTACACTTGCCATTGTGAAAGGAGAGACAGTTCCACTTGATGTCTTGCAGATCAAGGTAAGATCTTTTCATCAGAGTTTGAAAAAATTAACAAAGTAATACACACTTTAACAAAAATGTAGTAGTTCAAATAAGATTGTAAGGAAAACAACTGTTCTTCTTCTTACCCTTTCCTATGTGAAGTATAACCCCCCAGAGAAGATAGTTTTACCTGTTTGTTCTAGTTATCACTAATTAGTATGCTCGTGATGCTACTTTTAAAAATCGTGGTACAAAAAAAAAATACCCACAAAACATGAAATTTACGATCAGAACCATTTTTAGGTGTATAATTCAGTTTAAGTATATAATACTACTTTTTGGTTTATCAGTTTTAGATCTTATCTCTTGGCCTCTTATCAGAAGTCCTCTGTATCACCTCTCAGTATAGTTGTATCGTGATTTTTAGTTCCTCTGATTACCTTTGGCCCACAAGTAATTTTTCTGTTTTATATGGTTGTTTTGAGTATTAAAAGAGCTAATAAATATAACGCACTTAGGACAGCACCCGATTTCATCTCACCTGTTTGCATGGTGGCCACCTCTCTATCTCATGCCCTGCCAAAGGCTCTGCCTTTCTCGTGGCCCATCTGTCTTTTGGAGGGCCTTCTCTTTGGAATTCAGGTTACTTGGTTGTCTTGCATTGTCAGCTCTCTGATGGGCTTGAGAATAATTATGATTCTGTAGATTATCAGGCTTTTTCTCATTTTTAGGGTGGGAACAATATTCTTTGTTGCTTCCTACATCCTAGAGAGGAGCAGAACTTCCCATTTTTCTATTGGGTTGTCTAACATTTTCTTACTGATTTGTAGATGAGCTCATGAATTACTCTAGAAAGACATTTGCTCGCTTTGCCCACTGAAGGGGCCTAAAGGCATGACACCCAACAACAACGAGCATATCTGGCATCCAGATTTTGGTCTCTAAGTACCATTCCCTAATAAAACTTCACAGGATTCTGTGAAAAGATGTCCTTCAGAGGCAGGGCAAGAATAAGGCAAAGAACTACTCAAAAACTGATGAAGACAACGCAAAATAGGAGGCAGCCTGATGGTACCCTATTGGCCAATTTTGGGCTGCTTTGAACATCAAAAAGAATAATGCTAGTGGATTATAATACATTAAATAAGAATGATGAATCTATAGTTATGTTACAGAAGAATTGCCAAATTGTAAATGTATAAGATACGACAGAGTTAGAGAATTACCATTGGGCAATCACTCATGAAATCACTAATTCAAACAGGGATCATCAATGGCTGCTACACACATTGGATAAAAGGTCGTTGAGAAACAAATATCCACACAGTCTCAAATGATCGCAAGTTACTTAATAATTGCAAAGGGAAAAAGTACCTTTATAGTAGAGCGATCTAGCCTACACCACCTTAACCAGGTGATCAAACAGCATCACCAATCATGGGACAGATGGACATTATCTGCCTCCGGATGTGATGTATTGAGAAGGGTACAACATCACCTACGTAGTTTTCTGCCCCAAACATTAGTCTTAATCTAACTGACTCTAATAATGAGAAAGCAATCAAATCCAAATTGTAGGACATTCTAAAAACAACCATTGATTTGGCTTCTTCAAAAATGTCAGTGTCGGGCTTCCCTGGTGGCGCAGTGGTTGAGAGTCCGCCTGCCGATGCAGAGGACACGGGTTCGTGCCCCGGTCCGGGAAGATCCCACATGCCGCGGAGCGGCTGGGCCCGTGAGCCATGGCCGCTGAGCCTGTGTGTCCGGAGCCTGTGCTCCGCAACGGGAGAGGCCACAACAGTGAGAGGCCCACGTACTGGAAAAAAAAAAAAAAAAAATGTCAGTGTCACGAAATCTAAAAGAAGATAGTCTGTTCAAGATTAAGGGAAACTGGGCTTCCCTGGTGGCGCAGTGGTTGAGAGTCCGCCTGCCGATGCAGGGGACATGGGTTCGTGCCCCGGTCTGGGAAGATCCCACATGCCGCGGAGCAGCTGGGCCCGTGAGCCATGGCCGCTGAGCCTGCGTGTCCGGAGCCTGTGCTCCGCAACGGGAGAGGCCACAACAGTGAGAGGCCCGCGTGGCGCAAAAAAAAAAAAAAAAAAAAGATTAAGGGAAACTAAAGAAATATCATAATGAAGTCCAGTACGAGATCCTGGACTGGAAAAATGAAAAACAGTGTCAGCCGTAAAAGATATCAGAGATATTTTAATATGGATGATATATTAGATGTTATATGCCAGTGTGAGATTTCTTGAGAGTGACAGTGGTGTTATGGTTATGTCCGTGTATGTCCTTGTTCTTGGGAGATACATGCAGAAATAGTTAGGAGTGAAAGGTCATGAAGCCTGCAATTTATTTGCAAATGATTTAACAATACTACAAACTATACATACAGAGAGAAAGCTAACGTGGGGAAATGTTGGCCTGGTGAAGCTGGGTGAGAGGTAAATATGGTGTTCATTGCACGTATAAAAGGTTTTTTGGTTTGACATCTTACCAATATTAAAATTTTGGAGGGAAGAAGACCCAATAGCCATTCCTGATTCCTGATCAGAATCTTCTCTCTAAAAAGGGTTTAATTCCTAGGGAAAAGATATTCTCGCTTGATGGTAGTTAAGTATCTATTCCTTCTTCATCTAAATTTCTTCTTTTTCCCCCTGGAAAAGGCAGGTTCGTAAGAAGGCTGAGCCATAAAGCCAAATAATCCTATAAACAGCGAATCCTGCATCGAATCCTGCATCCTTTTCTCAGGTTTAGCCTCAGAATGTCCCAGCTGCATTCAGGCTGTCCTCCGCAGGCTATGCACATTTTACATGCATGCAGGTTTCCTAGTATCTGTGGAAGAAGCCTCCGTACTGTGTCATGATTCCAAACTTCAATCCTAAAATGTCGTTCCTAGTTATATGGCATTTGCTATATGCACGTTTACGGTTGATGAACCCGTGAGCTTGCAACCCATTTCCCTTTTATTTTCCTTTGTGCTTTATGCAGTGATATCTGGACTCTCCACCATGACCTTGTTGGTCAGGCTAAAAGCGATTTAAGTTGCAGTTGATTCTTTAGCATCTAATAAAGCTTAATCGTTTTCACAAAATGTGCTGAAAGGAATGTTAACCTGGAGAAGAGACTACAGATCAGCATTATTTTATCGTTGCTGTCAAAGGAGTGAATCAGGGTAGGTCTCTTAATAACGGAGTGATTTACTGCTTCTTATTTATGTGTGAGAAGTAATACATTCTGGAGTAATTAGGATTTAACTGAACATTCTTGACTGTGCTTGCATTTAAATGTCTCTTGTCTCCTTTATCTTTTTCTTTCAAATATAGTGATTCTGTGAATTGATGAAACCAGTGTCAAATTTAACACAGGCTCTGTATATTGGTAACACACCCCAGGAAGCAGAAAACTTTTAAAATCAATTCCTAGAAAACATAGTACGGTAGCCTCTACTGTAGTTTCTGAGGCACCCAGCTAGGCTGAATTTGTCTTCTCTTTTTTCTTTATTTCTGGAAATTGCTTTCAGAATGTGGTGAAAAGCATTGCAGATGAAGCCTAATACCAGGTTCCTCTTCTTTCAAAAAACAAACTGAAACACAATTAAACATATAATGGAAGATTCTCCAAAAAGAAAAGAAATAGTCCTTGTAAGCTATAATAGTGCTTTATGTTTTCATTGTATAGTGTGAGTTCGCTTCTCCTTAGGACTTCTGACTCAGTGAGGGAGGCAAGATGTGTATTAGTATCTTCATTGGACAGATTTTTTAAAAAGGGTTATCTGATCATATGACTAGTTGTGCTGTAGACAGAAGAAGAATAAGGATTTTCTGTCTTACAGTCCATTGCTTTTTCCTTCACTGCTTTGTCTAGGTGGGATCACTCTTGGCCTGTCACATGATTTTTAAAGGGCAGTTTTCCCATGTGGACATCTACAATGCCTGGAAGTTGACTTTAAAGTAACTACTGTAAAGATTTATGGAATTCTTCCTAGTTCTTTCTTTTTGGTCTCTCAGTTCGACTCAGACCCTGCCAACCCAGAACCAAATGAGGAAGATAGGGGAGGTGGTGAGAGTGAGACTCTCCCCCTTTCCCCTGTCTTTCATTCCTGGATTCCTTCTGTTAAAGCCCCAGCTCTGATCATTCTCATACGACGATGCTTAGAGCTGCTCCTGAGCTCCTTCTGCCTTGATTCTTTTTCTTCATCTAGAATCCCTAAAATCCATAGGTCGGGCAGTTGTCTAGTTGACCAGGATCGTTTTCTTGTCACTGTTCCTTAAATTCTGTTGCACCCAGCTCTCCCAGTTGTTTTCCTCTGCAGAGCATGAGGTCATTTCCCCGCAGGGATTTGCTCTGTCCAGGGGAGCCTCTGACTTGGAGCAGCGTATCTCCTTTGCTGCTAAGGTCTGGCTGCATGCCTGTCTTTCTGTACAGTATCTGTTCTTGTTTTCTCATCTCTCTATCTCATAATCTGACTATTGCCCAGAACTTCACTGGCCTAAGACACAGTGGTGCTTTGTCTGTTGGCTTCCACTCTGTTCAGCTGACCTTGCTTATTTTTCCTGTGCTTGTGTGTCCTCCAACTGGGACCAGTGTCTCCACTACTGGCCTCTGCTGAATCCTGAGGGCTCCGTGCCCATCTGCTTTTCTAGACTCTTCACATTCTTCACACTCCTTTCCTACCCCTTGCTGGAACATAGCAACTCAATTCCGTGGAACCTTAAGGTTGCAAGGCTTTTCGGTTAATCTTAACAGAAGAGTCCCAAAATTCTTCCCCCTACATGAAGAAAGGGAAAATGGTTTTAGAGCACCAGTCAGGAAATCTTGAGTACTTAGCTCAGCACTTCTTGCTTCCACTACATGCTTTAGAACAGCATTTCCCTAAGGAATATTACTTATGCAAGACGTCTTCCCAGAGGAGGGCTGAACAGTTAACAACTCAGGAAAGCTGTATATTGTATTTCTTCTTTTGGACATTTATAATGTACATTAACATATTAAAGACTCTAAAAAGAATTGCAGTAAACATAACTTCTTTCAAACCAAATAAGTTTGATATTTCCCAACTTATTTCAACATGGAATCTTCTATCATCATCATCATATCATCATCATCATCAGCTGTAACACTTAACATCTTAAGAAACATTTGGGAAATGTTCCCATTGATACAGCAAACTATTCACATAGTGTTAATTCTCTCCCTTAGGCTAGAGCGCCCTTTCTCCTCGTTTCTTTTCTTTCTCTCTACTTTCTTCCCACCCTCCCCAATCTAGGTGCTTTATTTAGTTTTCCTTTTTGGGGAGGGATTGGGGAAATCACTGTAGTATGCACTTATTACTGTAATATAGTGTCCTTCCTCAAGGGACCTGATTTCTCTCTCTCTTTTTTTCTAATTAGCATGCATCTTCCCTAGTCCAGTACTGTATGATTCAGCCTTGTTCCTTCTCTTTCAATACTATATAGTGCTTAGCTCACTCTTGGGAACCTCCTAGGTAGATCTGAAAAAATGATAATGAATAAATAAAAGAGTGAATCCAGGAATTATACATATATAGATACACATACACATACATATAAATGCTGGATCAAAAAACATAGTTAGATTGCAATAAAAAATTCCTCCCACCCCCTATTCCCTGCCTCTGTCAACCACCAATCTGTTTTCTGTATCATCTATAAGCTTGTTTTCTTTGTTGTTATTTTTTGTTTTTTTAGATTTCACATGTAAGAGAGATCATACAGTATTTGTCTTCCTCTGACTTACTTCACTTAGCACAGTGCCCTCAAGGTCCATCCATGTTGTCCCAAATGGCAAGTTTTCATTCTATTTTATGGCTAAATAATATTCCTGAGTCTCTGTGTGTGTGCATGCCACAGTTTCTTTATCCATTCATCTGTCGATGGACACTTAAGTTGTTTCCGTATCTTGGCTATTGTAGTTAATGCTGCAGTGAACATGGGGGTGCATGTATCTTTTTATTTAAAAAATTTTTTATACAGCAGGTTCTTATTAGTTATCCATTTTATACATATTAGTGTATATATGTCAAAATCAACCTCCCAATTCATCCTACCACCACCCCACCACCACCACTTTCCCCCCTTGGTGTCTATAGGTTGTTCTCTACATCTGGGTCTCTATTTCTGCCCTGCAAACCGGTTCACCTGTACCATTTTTCTAGGTTCCACATATATGCGTTAATATATTTGTTTTTCTCTTTCTGACTTACTTCACTCTGTATGACAGTCTATAGGTCCATCCACGTCTCTACAAATGGCCCAATTTCATTCCTTTTTGGGGCTGAATAATATTCCATTGTATATATGTACCACATCTTTATCCATTCGTCTGTTGATGGACATTTAGGTTGCTTCCATGAGTTGGATATTGTAAATAGTGCTGCAGTGAACATTGGGGTGTATGTGTCTTTTTGAATTATGGTTTTCTCAGAGTATATGTCCAGTAGTGGGATTGCTGGGTCATATGGTAATTCTATTTTTAGTTTTTTAAGGAACCTGCATACTGTTCTCCATAGTGGCTGTATCCATTTACATTCCCACCAACAGTGCAAGAGGGTTCCCTCTTCTCCACAGCCTCTCCAGCATTTGTTGTTTGTAGGTTTTCTGATGATGCCCATTCTAACTGGTGTGAAGTGATACCTCATTGTAGTTTTACGCGCAGGCTTAGCGGCCATGACTCACGGGCCCAGCCGCTCTGCGGCATGTGTGATCTTCCCAGACCGGGGCACGAACCTGTGTCCCCTGCATCGGCAGGCGGACTCTCAACCACTGCGCCACCTGGGAAGCCCCTCATTGTAGTTTTGATTTGCATTTCTCTAATAATTAGTGATGCTGAGCAGCTTTTCTTGTGCTTCTTGGCCATCTGTATGTCTTCTTTGGAGAAATGTCTATTTAGATCTTCTGCCCATCTTTGGATTGGGTTGTTTGTTTTTTTAAATTGAGCTGCATGAACTGTTTATATATTTTGTAGATTAATCCTTTGTCCGTTGATTCTTTGCAAATATTTTCTCCCATTCTGAGGGTTGTCTTTTTGTCTTGTTTGTAGTTTCCTTTGCTGTGCAAAAGCTTTTAAGTTTCATTAGGTCCCATTTGTTTATTTTTGTTTTTATTTCCATTACTCTAGGAGGTGGATCAAAAAAGATCTTGCTGTGATTTATGTCAAAGAGTGTTCTTCCTATGTTTTCCTCTACGAGGTTTATAGTGTTCGGTCTTACATTTAAGTCTCTAATCCATTTTGAGTTTATTTTTGTGTATGGTGTTAAGGAGTGTTCTAATTTCATTCTTTTATATGTAGCTGTCCAGTTTTCCCAGCACCACTTATTGAAGAGACTGTCTTTCCTCCATTGTATATCCTTGCCTCCTTTGTCATCGATTAGTTGACCGTAGGTGTGTGGGTTTATCTCTGGCCTTACTATCCTGTTCCATTGATCTGTATTTCTGTTTTTGTGCCAGTACCATATTGTCTTGATTACTGTAGCTTTGTAGTATAGTCTAAAGTCAGGGAGTCTGATTCCTCCAGTTCCGTTTTTTTCCCTCAAGACTGCTTTGGCTATTTGGGGTCTTTTGTGTCTCCATACAAATTTTAAGATTTTTTGGTCTAGTTCTGTAAAAAATGCCACTGGTAATTTGATAGGGATTGCATTGAATCTGTAGATTGCTTTGGGTAGTATAGTCATTTTCACAATATTGATTCTTCCAATCCAAGAACGTGGTATATCTCTCCATCTGTTTGTGTCATCTTTGATTTCTTTCATCAGTGTCTTATAGTTTTCTGAGTACAGGTCTTTTACCTCCTTAGGCAGGTTTATTCCTAGGTGTTTTATTCTCTTGGTTGCAATGGTGAATGGGAGTGTTTCCTTAATTCCTCTTTCTGATCTTTTGTTGTTAGTGTATAGGAATGCAAGGGATTTCTGTGCGTTAATTTTGTATCCTGCAACTTTACCAAATTCATTGATTAGCTCTAGTAGTTTTCTGGTGACATCTTTAGGATTCTCTATGTATAGTATCATGTCATCTGCAAACAGTGACAGTTTTACTTCTTTTCCAATTTGTATTCCTTTTATTCTTTTTCTTCACTGATTGCCATAGCTAGGACTTCCAAAACTATGATGAATAATAGTGGCTTGTTCCTGATCTTAGAGGGAATGCTTTCAGCTTTTCACCATTGAGAATGATGTCGGCTGTGGGTTTGTTATATATGGCCTTTATTATGTTGAGGTAGGTTCCCTCTATGCCCACTTTCTGGAGAATTTTTATCATAAATGGGTGTTGAATTTTGTCAAAAGCTTTTTCTCCATCTATTGAGATGATCATATGGTTTTTATTCTTCAGTTTGTTAATATGGTGTATCACATTGCTTGATTTGCGTATCTTGAAGAATCCTTGCATCCCTGGGATAAATCCCACTTGATCATGGTGTATGATCCTTTTAATGTGTTGTTGGATTCTGTTTGTAGTAGTTTGTTGAGGACTTTTATATCTATATTCATCAGTGATATTGGTCTGTCAGTTTCTTTTTTTGTAGTATGTTTGTCTAGTTTTGGTATCAGGGTGATGGTGGCCTCATAGAATGAGTTTGGGAGTGTTCCTTCCTCTGCAATTTTTTGGAAGAGTTTGAGAAAGATGGGTGTTAGCTCTTCTCTAAATGTTTGACAGAATTCACCTGTGAAGCCATCTGCTCCTGGACTTTTGTTTGTTGGAAGATTTTTAATCACAGTTTCAATTTCATTACTTGTGATTGGTCTGTTCATATTTTCTATTTCTTCCTGGTTCAGTCTTGGAAGTTTATACCTTTCTAAGAATTTGTGCATTTCTTCCAGGTTGTCCATTTTATATTGGCATAGAGTTTCTTGTAGTAGTCTCTTACGATGCTTTGTATTTCTGCGGTGTCTGTCGCATATATCTTTTGAGTTAACGTTTGTGTTTTCTTTGGATAAATACCTAGAAGTGGAATTGCTGGATCACATGGTAGCTCTATTTTTAATTCTTTGAGGAACTTCCATCCTGTTTTCCATAGTGGCTGCACCAATTTACATTCCCACCAGCATGCCCAAAGTTTCCCTTTTCTCCATATTCTCAACAACGCTTGTTTTTTCTTGTCTTTTTGATGATAGCCATTCTAATAGGTGTGAAGTGTTATCTCATTGTGGTTTTCATTTGCCTTTCTCTGATGATTAATGATGCTGGGCATCAGTATGTCTGTTTCTATGCTTTGCCCATTTTTCAAGTGGATTGCTTTTTGTTTGTTTGTTTTCTATTGAGTTTATGAGTTCTTTATATATTTTGGATATTAACCCCTTATCAGATACATGATTTGCAAACATTTTCTCCCATTCAGTAGGTTGCCTTTTTATTTTGTTGATGGTTTCCTTTGCTGAACAGAAGGTTTTTAGTATGATGTAGCCCCACTTATTTATTTTTGCTTTAGTTGCTTTCGCTTTTGGTGTCAGATTTAAAAATCATTGCCAAGACTTATGTCAGGAAGTTTACCCCATATGTTTTCTTCTAGGAGCTTTATTGTTTTAGATCTTATACTGAAGTCTTTAATCCATTTTGAATTAATCTTTTTATGTGGTGTAAGATAGTGGTCCAGTTTCATTCTTTTGCATGTGACTGTCCAGTTTTCCTAGCATCATTTATTGAAGAGACTGTCCTTTCCCCATTGTGTATTCTTGGTTCCTTTGTCATAAATTAATTTACCATATATGTGTGGGTTTATTTCTGAGCTCTTTGTTCTGTTGATTTATGTGTCTGTTTTTATGACAGTACCATGCAGTTTTAATCACTATAGCTTTGTAATATAGTTTGAAATCAGGGAGTGTGATACCTCCAGCTTTGTTCTTCTTTCTCAGGATTGCTTTGGCTGTTTGGGGTTTCTTTGTGGGTCCATACAAATTTTAGGATTATATGTTCTATGTCTTCGAAAAATGTCTTTGGAATTTTGGTAGGGATTGCAGTGAATCTGTAGATTGCTTTTGGTAGTATGGACATTTGAACATCATTAATTTTTCCAATCCAGGAGCATAGAATATCATCTCATTTTCAATTTCTTTCATTAATGTCTTGTAGTTTTCCATTTCACCTCCTTGGTTAAATTTACTCCTAGATATTTTATTCTTTTTGATGCAATTGTAAATGGGATTGTTTTCTTTATTTCTCTTTCTGATAGTTTGTTATTAGTGTATAGAAATGCCACAGATTATTGTGTATTGATTTTGTATCCTGCAACTTTACTGAATTCATTAGTTCTGTCATGTCATCTGTAAGTCATGATAGTTTTACTTCTTCCTTTCCAATTTGGATGCCTTTCTTTTTCTTACCTAATTGCTCTAACACTTCCAATACTATGTTGAATAAAAGTCGTAAGGGTGGGCATCTTTCTTGTTCAAGATCTTAGAGGAAAGGCTTTTTACTGTTGAGTAGGATGTAAGCTATGGTCTTGTCATATATGGCCTTTTATTATGTTGAGGTATGTTCCCTCTATACCCACTTTGTTGAGAGTTTTTATCATAAATCAGTGTTGAGGTTTATCACATACTTTTTCTGCATCTAGTGAAATGATCATATGATTTTCATCCTTCATTTTGTTGATGTAGCATATCATACTGACTGATTTGAAGATGTTGAACCATCCTTGCATCCGTGGAATAAATCTTACTTGATTTATGGTGTCTCATCCTTTTAATGTATGGTTGAGTTTGGTTTGCTAATATTTTGTTGAGGGTTTTTGCATCTATGTTCATCAGGAATATTGGCCTTTAATTTTGTTTTCTTGTATTGTCCTTGTCTGGTTTTGGTATCAGGGTAATGCTGGCCTCAAAAAATCAGTTTGGAAGAATTCCTTCCTCTTCTGTTTTTTGGAAGAGTATGAAAAGGATTGGTATTAATTCTCCTTTGAATGTTTGGTAAAATCTACCAGTAGAACTGTCTGGTCCTGGACTTTTGTTTGTTGAGAGGTTCCTACTGACTCAGTCTCCTTACTAGTAAGCAGTCTGTTCAGATTTTACCTTATTCTTTAAAATCTATGGTTTGTCGTAAAACTTACATTGTGTTTTCCCTGACCATCCATCTCCTTGGCTCCCTCACTCACTATACAGTTGCACCTGCTCTGTACTTTCATAATACTTGATACACATCTCTGTTCTTTGAACCTACTGCATTGTGTTGTTATTGTCTGTGTCTTTCTAGCCTCTATTATACCTTGAGCTCTTTGAGGACATTTTTTATCACTAGTTCCTAATATATAATATGTATCCGTTAATGATGATTCATGAAAAAAAAAAGAATGAATGAATGATTAGCTTAGTATAGTCAGGATGGCTCAAGCCCTTCTGTCTTCCACGGTATGCACTAGGCACCCAGGAGACTAATACATCCTTGCTGTGCCAGTAGTGGGTTACCTTACCATCACCTCTTTGCTCTGCCATTTCCCTCTAGCTCCTTTTTCTCTTGCTTAAGCAGGTGGAGAGAGCAGAAAAGGAAATCTGCTTCAGCAGATACACAGCCAAGGAATGAGAGGCCAGTGTCTTTCACTGGTAGGCTGGCCCTATTCATGTGTGATTTGCCTAGAAAACCCTCACTTGTTTCAGGGTAGCGGGAACAGGAGTGAAAGTGGGACTGAGCGGGGAAGGACTACCTCTCCTAAGAAGACTTAGACGCTTTCTCTAGGCCAACAACTTACAGTGCCAAGGATTCTCCTCCAGTTCCTAATCTTCTGCTTACACTGGTTCTAATGATGGCATGGTGGAAACCGAGCTGGTTCTGTGCCTGTTTAGCAAATTCTGTGGAGTTGTGTCTGGCATTTGGCAGCTCTCTTTAGAATGTGGGTACCCTTGGGCTTTAGCTGCAATTCTGAGCTACCGGGAAAGTCCCTTTCAGAATCCTGTTGTATATATTTTCATATAGGAAAGCCCATCATGAAGTGTAAACTCTTGAAGGCAGTGGCTCAATTGTGTGTTTTCTATATATTGCTAAATAAACTCACTGATTTATTAGAAGCTTGCTGATTATAATGTGCAGTATTTGGCCATAAAGCACTGGGCTAAATCCAAGTCACTTTTCATCCCGATTTGTTATGACAGATATCTGGCTGTATTTTCAGATATCCAAGTGAGACATTCTGGAGTACATACCAGGACGCTGATCTTCCTTGATAGCTCTTGGCCCTCCAGAGAGAACGCAGGCTTAAATTACCTTTGCCTTGGACAAGTATAAGAGAGAGAAGAAATTCTGGCTGGCCCGACTAATTGGTCCAAGAATCAGCCTAATGATTATTACAGTCTGAAGTATGATACTGTGTTTTCTTGCCCGCGGATTCATGAGGCCTAATACATAAAAGTTAGCTTCATTTTACAGGACAGTTTATTTAAGTGCTTTGAGCACTCACAGAATTAATTTCTTAAGTTTGGAACATTCCTTTTAGAATTTTGGTTTGATGAAACGTAGGCCATGAACGTTTGCTGGTTACTTACCTGTAGAGAGTTCCAAGTTACTGTCGTCATTAATTTAAATTAAATGTGTTTAACTTCCAGGGTGAAAAGGAACAGCCAGTGTTTGCACTGACCGGCCTCCGATGGGGATCCTTCCGAGATGCTGGCGTCTCAGTTAGCAAGTAAAGGGGCACTGTATTAACGTGTGGTGATTTTAAGACACCTTCTTGTTCTGTCCCTGTCTTTGCGGTTTCAATATGTAGTGATCTAGGAGTTAGTGCGGTTGAATTATGTGTGAATAACAGAGGTAGAGGTTTAAGTTCTTACGTGCAGAGAGGCTGCGGAGAGTTCCGGTTTCCTCCACGCTAGCTTGGCGGAAGATCAAGAGGAGCAGCGTGCATCTTTCTTTCTAGACGTCGTATTTGAGCGTGGGTGAGGCCACGCTAGCCCGGAGGGGCACTGGATGGCCTCTCCTCCTGCGGCCTCCTTAGCTGGGTACGAAGTCAGAGGCACCGCTGGGGCCACAGCCTCGTGGAGCTTTCACAACCCTGGTTGGAAGACCCCCCGACGAGAGGTGTTCTTTCTGAAAGCCTAGCAGATCCACAGAGCCCAGGCCACCTCTTTCAGAGGAGGAAGAAAGGCAGATGCCTGGCTATGTTGGGAGATGAAAGAAACAGGCCTGTGGAGGAGGTGATTAGAGGGCCGCTGCTGGCTTTTCATGCGAGCGGGCTTATTTTTGGAGAATTCATCGTGTAGAATAGGCTCCTGGCTCGGAAAGAGGGTGTGTCCTGTTCTGTTGCATGGCGAGGCTGCTTGGGCAGGGCTTCCTGTGGTGGGGCTGAGCAGACGCGGCGTGAGGTTCCCTCCTCGCTGGTGGGCGTTTTAGTTTTTCTTTACCTCTTCTTGAAAACGGGCTTACAATTTTAGTATGGTTTAAATGAATTAGGATTGATCTCACACACAGCTTTTATCAAGAAACCCCTCTTTCACACTGTAGGCATTCCTGCTCATTTTCTTTACAGAAATTTCTAAGTTTTGGGGGTTTTTTTGATGTGGACCATTTTTAACTTTATTGAATTTTTGTTATAATATTGCTCCTGTTTTATGTTTTGTCTTTTTTGGCCGTGTGGCCTGTGGGATCTTAGTTCCCCGACCAGCGATCGAACCCGCACCCCCTGCATTGGAAGGTGAAGTCTTTTAACCATTGGACTGCCAGGGAGGTGCCTACAGAAATGTCTCTCTTTTGTTTCACTGGTTATTCCTGCTAATGAAGTTCCTGACAGTGGACTGTCAAAAGAGAGATATCACTACGTTATATCACACACTGTGTTCTTTAATATTTCACAGCTTTTATTTGCAGGTATGCTGTGGTTATCTTGATTCCACAAGTTACCTTTGTGTCTGATCTGTAATCTCAAATGCCAGCAGTTTATCAAGAGGAATTGCTTGGTTTCCCCTGAGAAAATCTGATGAGAGCAAATTGCTTTCTAAATGTATTGAGCACAAGCATAGGTCAGCCCTTTAGGAATATCACACGCGGGCCCACATTCTGTTTGATTTCTGAGCAGTGAATTTTAAAATTCTGGTTGTTGTTATACCTGGACTAGGACCGCACACTGAGTCGCTCTGTGTGTCATGAGAGAAACAATTGGGATGCGAGAAACCAATTCCTAGAAACCAATTCCCTCGGGAAGAAACCAATTCCCTCGGGAAGACTGCAAGCGCAGTGTCAGAACTTGCTATTGATACAGATGGAGGGAACTGCAGGCAGTGCAGAAATAAACTGCCTTGGATGGGATGTGTTTCTGTCTGGCTAACTGGGAAAAGAAGCAAATCATTGAGTAACCTTTGAAACAAAAGAACAAAAACAAAAAAATTAGTTGGTCCAAGCCCTCATGAATAGCATCGCGGTACTTACCTGGGTAATAGAGTGGTTCTGCGTTGCTCGTTGGATAGCTAAACTCCTTATTTGGGCATTCAAGGCCCAACTTAATCCGTCAGCACCCCTAACTACAGAGTTGTGTATCTTTGCTTTAAATAAAGCTTTTGCCCTGGCTATTACTCTCAGTGTTTCCCGTACTTTTACTACTCCTTCTGCCTAGAATGATCTCCTTCCCTCTTTTATGTAACTAAATCCAACCCATGTTTCTAGGTCTCAGGCCCTTACTTTGTTCTTGTGTCATTCATTATGCAAGTGTGGCTGCTTCAGTGATTTTAGGCCCTTAGTGATTTCTTGTGCCTTCTTGACTCTCCTTACCAATGAATCGTGATCAGTTTATACCATGTCATGTAAATGTTTATTTATTTGTTGTTTTCTATTACTTTGGGGGGCCTTATTTTCTCAAATTAGGAGCCCTCAAAGGCAAGAATTTTATATTGTTTATATTGCTTCGTTTCCTCCGTATACATAGTAAGTGCTAAATAAATACATATTGATCCAAAACAAATGGGGAGCAGTTAAGATGGGTTGGTAGGTGACAGAGATGAGTTTTAAGAGAGAAATCTACTTTATGCCACGTTCCTAATTCCAACTAGGCATCTTTTTCTCTTCAGTAGCTTTTAGGTATTTAGCAAAATGAAGCAGACCCTCTTCATTCCCAGATTTCACATTTGCCATTTTCAAGCTGCATAACATAAGTAATGCGAAATTATGCTGATTTACAGATTTTAATTGTATGTTTGTGTGTGAGAGAGAACACGGTGTGCAGAATGCAGCCATTTAGCTCATGAGTAATACATCAGCACCCCGCAACTGCGTCTCATTGTGGCTTTATCCCTCTCCACTCATTTGGAATGTATACTCAACTGTATTCCATGGTGGAAAGTATATATTACGGTGATACCTGTGAATTTAGAGATTCAAGGAGACTCTGATTATATATCCCTTGTAGATTGCAAGGATCTAGCTGCTGTATAACTAATTATGTACGGTTTGACATGGTATTCAAATGCAGATTAAAAACTTAACTGCAATACTTTTTTAAAATACTAAACCACAGTCTCCAAGCCTCCAGAGCAGACACTCATGGTAAAGGTGTAATTCTAATGCATTATCCGTCATGAATGGTATCTAGCACATTGACAGTTCTTTTAATATTCTAATTACATTTTTATCTTGGTCTTTCTCAGGTACTGGTATCTTGGGCCTCTGAAGACCAAAGTAGCCCACTTTTTCAGCACTCTTAAGGTAAATACAGTTTACAGTGTAGAAGCTTGACTTCTGGTATTTTGTTGTTCCTCTGTGATGTGTGTATTTGGAACCCTTAAAAATTTCTTGCTGCAGATGTATATAGCGTGCTCCAGCACTGAAATGGGGCATATTTACTTATATACAAATGCAGAAAGCATTCCTGTTGTGATTCCTCTCATCTACCAACTTACCCTCTCCATTACCAAGCCCAGATTTCATTTCATTTTATATTTTACTTCCCTTTGTCTATTCATTTACTCACTCTTACCAGACAAACCTTGAACACAATGACCTGTATCTCATTAACTATTTGCAAGTGTGTCTATATTAGCATCTGGAAATGAACTGAAGTTGTGTATCTAATCATACAGGCTTGTGTATAACATAGGAGGTTTCAAACTATGCTTCGTGCTTCCAACTGTGCTTTTTCAAACTAGCCAGACGTGGGTAGTGGTTGCTGTATTGGACAGCACAGGTATAGAGACAGTTGCCATCATCAGAGAAAGTTCTATCAGGCCATGCTGCTGTAGACTATACAGTGAAAAATACTGGCATAGAGAACAGCTCAACAATGCATATTAATGAAAATGCTAATAGGAAAGTCACACTTAATCTGTGAACTATATACTGTGTTCCGCTTTTACGCAAATCAAGGTAGTATATTTGCAATTCGACCAATCTGAAAATTGGCAGATGAAGTTTGAATGTAGTGAAAAGTTTGGTTTTAATGTTAACATTCAGAGTATCGAGTGTTTTTCGAATTACAAAAGTAATATATGTCCATTGCAAAATGTTTGGAAAACATAGCTCCCTTTACCTTCTAAATAAATTCCAGATGGATAACAAAACCATTAAAGTACTAGGGGTGACCAATCTACATGATTATTAAAATGAACTTGAGGGGCACCAAGGACTTTCTATACCTAAGGCAAATTGTGTGAGTAAAATGCATGACTGCTGTTGATTGAGGGGATAATTACATTGGTGGAGTAGGGATTGCATTCAGGAAGAAATAGAGTAACTACATATTTAAGTTGTAGAATCTGGGAGCATGTAAACTGTTTCCATCATTTCTTCAGCAAACAATTACTGCATACCTGTTGTGTGGCAAGCCCTGCTATATATTTGGAATGCAAAGTCAAATAAGACAGGTTTCCTGCCCTCAAGAAGTATTCAAGTGCTGGGGGTGAGGTCCAGGTATTCAAGTGCTGGGGGTGAGGTCCAGGTATTCAAGTGCTGGGGGTGAGGTCCAGGTATTCAAGTGCTGGGGGTGAGGTCCAGGTAAATCAGCAGTTTGGCAAGTGCTAAGAGAGAAATATGGAGAGAATAAGATGGAAGCAGAGAGGAGGGGCCTTTACCCCTGACTGAAGGTTGGTAAAGTTAGCCCAGGGAAGGTGACACTTTTGCCAGATTTTGAAATACATACAGGACTAGATAAATGGCATTCCAAGTGGAGCGGTGAGGATGTGTGAAGTCACAGTGGTGTAACACGGTCTTTAATTATGGCCAATGCAGTAGCATGGCGGGAAGGGGACTTTGAGGGTCAGGTCAGGACCACTTTTGGCAGGTTTTGATGTGGGATCTGACATTTATCACTAAAGCACTAGAGGGTTATTGAGTCTTAAGCAGGGGAGTGGCAAGAGCAGATTTTCCCTCTAGAAAAATTGTTTGGCAACAGTGTGGGCAGGAGATTGGACACGGGTAGTTTAAGGCAAAGGCATCAGGTAGAAGATTGTTAACGTAATCCAGTTGAAAGGAGATAAGGTGGTAACAGTGAATATTGACCACAGAGGGTGGATTAAAGAGGTACAGCCCTCAAAAGTTGGAAGGAGCTTGTAGTAGTCCCAGATTTCTGGTTTGAGGGACTGGAGTTTAGTAACTAGATTTTTCCCTTAATGCTGATAATATTAGAGTAGAATGAAGTTTGTGAAGAAAGATGAAATTTTCAGTTTGGCACACACTGAGTTTAACATACTGTGGTGCAGACAGGTGGCGATACAGTCGTGACTTCGGTCTGGAATTCAGAGAGATCTGAGCTAAAGAAATAGATGTAAATGTCATAAGTGTATGAGTGGCATTGAGCTATGGATTTGATAAAGTTACTGTCGAGAATAGATGGTCAGGAATAGCCTTCATTTAAAGAGGCAGAGACGGTGCCTGGGAACCGCCAAGAGAGACTCCAGGAGGAAGTACCGACATAGAAGCCGATGGAGGAGAGAATTTCAAGAAGAGAGTGAGATTTCAAGAAGCAACGGCAGAGTCTAAATAGAGGCAGGCAAGTGAGTGCCCTCTGAAGGTTCAGTAGCCTGTGGGTGGAAGAGCTGAAGCCGCACTGAAGAAAGTTCAGGGGTAAATGGGAGCAAAAAGTAGAGGCAGTAGAGCCACTCCCTCAAGGATCTCGACTCTGAAAAGAAGGACATAAAAAGACAAAAGCTAGTGAAAAATATGGGGCCACTGGAGTGTTCTGTTTTTTTTAATTGGAGAGATATCTGTGTCTTTATTTCCTGAAGCAGAAGTGAAAAAGAATGGGAGGAGAAGAGAGAAAGGACACAAAAAGCATGACTGACTCAGCTAGTTCCATGAGCACATGGAAGGGAGTGGGATCCAGAGTCCTGGACTAGCCTTGGACGGGGGAGGGATGCCTTTTTCCTTGAGACAGGAGAGAAATAAAGGAGAGGTACAGATGAAAACATATTTATAAAGAGGTAAGGCGGTTCTCACTGATGTCTTGATATTCTCACTGAAGTGCAGGAAGCAAGTGATCTTTTGAAAGTGAGGTGGTGGTGGTGGTGATGGTGATGGTGGTGATGGTGGTGGTGGTGGTGGTGGTGGTGGTGGTGGTGGTGGTGGTGGTGGTGGTGGTGATGATGGTGATGGTGGTGGTGGTGGTGGTGATGATGGTGATGGTGGTGGTGGTGATGATGGTGATGGTGGTGGTGGTGGTGGTGGTGGTGGTGATGGTGGTGATGGTGGTGATGGTGATGGTGGTGGTGGTGGTGATGGTGATGGTGGTGGTGGTGATGGTGATGGTAGTACGGGGAGTTTTGAAGCAAGATGAAAATAGGTTTAGAAGGATTATCAAGTGGCGTAGACAACCTTAGACCAAGAATTTGTTGACGTGGATATGCTCGTTTGGGTGATTGTTTTCCCTGTGTCAGTACTCAGCAGGAGTGTTTTATTTCCCCTTCTAATAATATTGAGCCACGATGTAGAAGTACAGACACCTAGTGACAGATTGATTAAGAATAGGGGCTTTTCAGGGCAAACATTATGGAAGAAAGAAGACACGAGGGCCAAAAGCAATGGGAAAAGAGAGTGCTGTAAAGTAACCCACTGTTCATCTGGTTGGCCTGAGGACAAATGGCGTGGTCAGGGGCTGGGATTCTCAGTGCGACTGAGAGCTTGGTGTGGTTAGGGTCTCCACGGGCCCCCACATCACACCCCTCTCTTCCTCCTCTGACTAACCAAATGCAGGAACAAAGCATATGGAAATCAACATGCCAGCTTTATAAATGTCAGCAGGAGTGAAGGACACAGCTTGGATACGCGGTCACAATCTGATTTCCTAACACTCCAGATTGAATTTATCCACTTAAAACATCTCCTTCGGGGCAGAGACTGCTAAGTAAGCTCACTGCGTGAGGAAGCAGTGGATGCCTGAGTCCGCAGGACGGCCACTTCCAGAGTGAGAAGAGAAGGGGTTGGGTCTTTCTGGACTTGGGAAGGAGTAAGAGGTGGAGTGAGAGGAGTTGGAACTGTTACTCTTTTGTAATTCACCCCATGGAAACTGGAGAACAAGGGAGCAGTTCACCCTAAGAGCCACTGGGCACAGAAGGATATGGGCAGTGATTAGACGGTAGGGTACCAGGGCTTCAGATTTCTACGATGGAGTGGCTCCGGGTACCGCTAAGGACCGGGACGTGGCCGTACAAATCGGTGGCTGTGGTGGGTTAGAGGTGACGTCAAGGGCTGAGAGGCTAGGGTGTTGTTTTCATCATCCCTGGGGACACTGATGGGACCCAGCATGGCACTGGACTCGGTGCCAGGAAGAAGACAAATCTAGAGTTGAGAGTGATGGCCTTTGAAGCAGGAATGAGAGGCCTTGGGCTGGATTTCGAGGCTGGACTAAACCAGCCTGGTCTCTGAGTGGAATATGATGACAGAAGCGAAGAAGGTATGTGATACAACTGGATTTCACGTTTGTGTCACCATCTCTAAGTCAAAGTATCGGATGACTCTGTGCGTGTTCATACTGAGGTTTTCTTGGACAAGTGTAAGCAGTGGTTGGTTGCTGGTCCACTTTGATCTCCTCTCTGCTCTGTGTCAGGAGAGCAATGGAGGCCGCAGTCACTGGGTTCCTATAGGCCTTCAATAGGAAAAGAAAGCTTGAGGATTCCACACTCCAAATTAGAGATAATTTCATCCCATGAGAGGAGATTACTAGTTAGCAGATATGGGTGGAATACTATCCTTTGTAGAGAGAAACCCCAAGAGTTTGGAATTGTGCTGCACGATAAAGGTTTTTGTCTCTTTACGTTGAAAGGAGTGGCCTCAGACTCATCAAGCCTCTCTCTCATACACGGGACCTGCGGAGCGACCTCCCAGTGGAGCAGAAGAGACCCCTCCACGGCCCTCTTTGTACAGGAGAATATTACGAAGGCTCGCATCCTACTGGGTACAGCCGCAGGACGGTGAGCAGCGTGGGGACTGACGATTGGAAAGCCCTGGTCAGCTCAGGCCTGCCTGAAGCAGACCCCACCTCAGTGTTTGACTCTCCTAGAGCAGGGGAAGCCTTTCCAGCATCACTGAACTCAGCCCTCTGTGTGCACAGCTGCAGGCCCCAAACGGCAGCAGCAGTGTCCCATGAATGGGAACAGCCTGTGTCAGTTGTGACTCTCAGTGACTCCCTCTTTCTGTCACCAACCTTTATGTTATTGTGGCTACTTTTATAGGGATGTCTCAGGCATAGAGATTCCATTTTGAGCCTGGCCCTTTAACCTGTGTATCAAAAGTATGAGATAAAGAAAACTAAGCAGGGTGGGGGGGGGCGGTCAGCAGATGGGCTCGGGAGGCCATCTGAGCCACTGGTAGCTGGCCGTGGTGGTGGTGCTGAGATGTTCATGGGAGACACTGACCTGTATCGAATGCATTCACACAGCCCCCCAAGAGGTGAGCCCAGAGGTCTGGAAAGAAGTGCAGCTGTCCACCCTTGAACTGTCCATCACGACCCGGAACAGTCAGCTTGACCTGGCAGTAAGTGTGCCTTTTTTTTTTTTTTTTTTTTTAAGTAGAAAAGCATTTGGGAAAAAGTGACAAAGGCTACATGCTCTTCCACTAACTTTTTTATTTTTACCCTGTGGGGATAGAGAGGGAAGGATCAGGGCAGGAGGATGTGGGGTGCCTTTGAGGAATAAGCAGTGAGAAGAAACAGCGAGTGAAGTGCCTAAAAGCTTAAGGGGCTCTGATCGAGCATCTGTCGCCAAGCCTTCTGCCTGAGAGAACTGAGGGCAAAAGGCCTTTAGAGATGAGTTAGCCTAATCCCATCCGCCACAGGAATAAAACTGTGTGGAACTTTCACTTGAGTAAATAGCCATTATTTTTGTGACTATATTAAATATGTAGATTTAGGCCTCTAGGAGAGAAAACCATATATACATCTACATTTATATAGATGTATATATGTATACACACAAACATCTCTATTTTACATATTGAGTCCAATCTGTTGACATGCACTGACCAGTATGGTAGCCACTAGTCACAGGTAGCTGCTTAAATTTAAATTAATACAAATAAAATTTAAAACTTATTACTTGTGCCACATGACAAGCGCTCAATAACCATATGTAGCTAGTAGCGACCATATTGAAAGGCACAAATATAAAACACTTCCATAGTGCAAAAAGCTCTCCTGGATAGTACTGATACAGATAATACGCTAAAAAGTTTTTCAACTAAAGCAGAGGTTAGCAAACTGGTCTGCCACCTGTTTTACTATAGACTGCAAGCTGAGAATTGATTTTACGTTTTTAAATGGTTAGAGTAAAGTCAAAAGAAGGATTATATTTTGTGACAGGTAAAAGTATACGAAATTCAAGTTTCAACATCCACAAGTAAAGTTTTATTGGAACATAGCCGTATTCATCCATACCCATGTTGTCTGTGGCCACTCATGCGGCAGCGGCAGAGCTGAGTTGTTGTGACAGAGACTGAATGGCCCCAAAGCCTAAAACACTTACTATCTGGCCATTCACAGTAAGGGTTTACTGACCCCTGGTCTAGAGAAAACTTTAGTAGTTTATGTTAATGAGAATGCCAGTAGGAAAGCTATCCTTAACCATGGACTAATATTATGTTCAGCTTTTATGTGAATCAAAGTAGTATGTTCACAACTAACCTGGTCAGTCTGAAAACTGGCACATGGAGTTGAACATATGAATGTAGTAAGATGAATGAGGGGGACAAGTGTAGTGAGAAGTTTGATTTCAATATTAATATTCAGAGTATTGGATTGCTTTTTAATTATAAAGGTAATGCATGTCCATTGTATAACATTTGGATCACATAGCTCTTTTCACCTTCTGAATTGATTCTGGTTGGATTAAAAGGTTAAATGTAAGAAAATAAAACTATTAAACGCTAGAGGTCTTCCCTGGTGGCGCAGTGGTTGAGAGCCCGCCTGCCGATGCAGGGGACATGGGTTTGTGCCCCGGTCCGGGAAGATCCCACGTGCCACGGAGCGGCTGGGCCCGTGAGCCATGGCCGCTGAGCCTGTGCGTCTGGAGCCTGTGCTCCGCAACAGGAGAGGCCACAACAGTGAGAGGCCCGCATACCGCATTAAAAAACAAAACAAAACCCTAGAGTGAAATCTTAAGTGATATCAATATAAACTTGGGAGGACAAGGCCTTTCCAAGACTGGCATCTAACCAGAAATCATATTGATGCATTTACTTCTAATAAAAAAGAAACTATAAACAAAAATTTTAATGACACTCATTTTTAGATTTCCTTTAAAAGTTATCAACCTTTAAAAAAATTTGTTTTAATGACAAATTGGGAAAAATATTAGGATGTGATATACCAGGAGTTAATAGCTTTCCTTTATGCTTAACTGTTAGGATAATCGATAAGAAGTGGGCAAAGGACTAATATAAACAACAGGCAGGCAGCATAATTAGAAATTCACAAAGGAAATAAATAAACATGAAAACAATCGCTTATATTTACTACATGATAAGCACTGTCCTAAGAATTTTACACAGTGTCAGCTCATGTAATCCTCATAACTACACTATCAGGTAGATATAACTTCTATCTGAAGTTCATAGGTAAAGAAACAGAAAAAGTGCTCAGTATCAAAGAAATACAAATTAAAATATTAAATATTGAATTGCCATAGATTAAAAAGCCTGCTAGTGTTCACTGTTGGTGTGGACAGGGAAACGGGCTGTCAGGTTTTCCTGAGGGAAAGAGAAATCGGAACACTTTTTCTCCAAGGCATTTTGGCAGTATATATTAAGCATCTGAAATGTAAGCATACCCTTGGCCCTATTAAGCATATTTCTAGGAATTTATCCTTCAGAAATAATCAGATGATACATAATGTAGAGAGTCTGAAAATGTTGGTGAAAGTGAATGTATTAAGGTTAAAAAAATACTCTGTTAAAAAGAGGAATCTTAAAAAGAAAGATAAGATTTCTAATGATACATTTCCTTTATACTCAATCTCTGATGATATGTACTTCCAGTGTTTTGTTCATGTTCTTTAACCTTGTTCTTCGCTCTGATGACTGAATACCAATGAATGGATTGAGTTCAGTGAGTATGTATGTGATCGTGGCTCGAGATTAGCCCCATTCAGAGTGCCGAGAGCTTTTTATCTTTGTGACAATTATAAAAATATATGATCCTGTGCTGCTTATCACTAGCAGCAGCAGCACATTCATTTTTTTTCTATCCTCTTTGTAAAAATAAAAGCAAATGCAATAAAATATTCAAAGACAGTGAAGCTGCCATGTAATAGCTCAAAATGTTCATTTATCATTAAAAAAAAGTCCATTCAGAGTCTGAAAGAGGCCTGAGGGGTGTGGAATGCTTGAAAATTAGGATCTCTTGTAGAGCTATGTTCACTGTATTTATAATAGCAAAATATGTGAAACAAACTAATCAGGCCACTGATGAGAAATACATTTTGGTACATGTATTTAAAATGTTCTCTATTTATTGACATGGGAAGATGTTCATTGTATCTTTTTAAATGAAAAACCAGGTTAACGTGATTTGCAGCAAATGATTTCATATTTATTTAAAAAAGAGGTACTCCCACCTATAATTGAGTTTTGTGAATGATGGAGGTAAGGCTCCAGTTTTATGTTCTTTCTATATAGAAAGCCAGTTGTCCAAGCACCATTTATTGAAATGTCCTTCCCCCCCACACCCCACTGATCTGCAGTAAACCTCTGTCATACGTCAAGTATCTGTATACATGGAGATGTTTCTAGTCTATTCTTTTGCTCTATTTTTCTATATTTGTACTAATACTATGTTTCTCTTAATTATTATAGTTTTATAGTAAGTCCTTCTATGTTTTTCTTCTTAAAGAGTCTCTTGGCTGTTCTTGGCTCTCCGACTTCTATAAATCCTTTAGAATGTTTATTAAGTTCCACATAAAAATCTGTTATAATATTGCTCAGCATTACATTGAACCTGTAGATCAATCTGTGGAGAAACGACATTTCTACAATATTGACTCTTCTATCATATGCATACGGCGTATCTTCATTTATTTAGGTTTTTAATGTCTTTCAATGAAGTTTTATAGTTTTCTCTATAAGATTTTGTCTTGCTGGGTAGATTCCTAGTTATCTTAATTTTTGATACTGTTGTAAACAGTATCTCTTAAATTGTTATTTTTTTAACTATCTGATTTAGTTGATGGACATGTAATGATTTTTTATATTGATGCTGCATCAGCAACCTAACAATTATTATGTTAAGTTTATGGATTCCTTTAGATCTTCTATAGATTAGTGCAGTTGATATGATTTTTTCCTTTCAAATACTTAACCTTCTTCTAATCTTTTGTCTTATTGCATAGGCTAGGGCCTCAGTACAGTGTTGAACAGAAGCAGTGATGGCAGGCGTCCCTGTCTCATTCCTGATTGAGAGAGATAGGCTTCACTGCTTCATTCTTGAGTTTGATGGGGTTTTTTTGTAGATACCCTTTATCAGATTAAGGAAGTCCCCTTCCACTCCTATCCTAGTTTGCTCAGAGTTTTTATCATGAGTGGATCTTTAATTTTATCAAGTACCTTTCCAGCCACTACTGAGATAAGGCTTTTTCTCGCTGAACCTGTCATTGTAGCATAACACATTGATTTTCGCACTTGCACTCTCAACAAAAGTCAAATCCTTGACTTGCATGTATATCTACTTAGCCCCTTCCATGTCTAAGATACATTTCAGTCTTGGCATGTCCAAAACTGAGCTACTGGTCTTCCCTTCCACCCCCGAAACCTGCCTTCTCCTCCGTCTTCCTGCAGCGCAGTCGATTGTAATTCCACCCTTTTCATTCTTCAGGCCAAACATCTGGCTCCTCTTTCTCGTGGCATCAGATCTCAGAGGAAGTCCTGGCGGCTTCACCTTCTAAATACTGCCAGCGCATCTCAGTGTCCGCTGCCAGCTGATCCAAGCCACCATCGTCTTTCAGCCCGATTATTACAATATGTTCCTAAGGGGTCTCCCCGCCCTTGCCCCTTTTCTTCTCCTTTAAACACAGTAGCCAGAGAGACCCTAATTTAAAAAAAGCCAAATCATGTTTCTCTGCTTAGAACCTTCCAGTGGCTCCGCACTTCACTCAGCCTAACGGCCAACTTCCTCGTAGGGGTGCACAAGGCCCTACTGCTGCAGTGCCTGAACCCTCTGATTCCATCTCCTCTCATCCCCTTTTCTCACTCTGCTCCAGCCATACTGGCCTCCTCGCTGTTCTTTCCCACGTCAGGCCCGCTCCCACCTAAGGCCCCTGCCCTGGCAGTGCCCTTTGTGGGGCCTGCGCGTCCCTAGACGGGTGGTTCTCAAAGTGTGGGCCTTGGGTCTGCAGCAGTAGCATCGCTTGGGACCTTGTTAGAAATGAAGATTCTTGGGACTCGCTCTAGATCTACTGAACCATAAGCTCTGACCTGTGTTTTAACAGGCCCTCCAGGTGACGTTTGCTGGAGTTTGCCCTGGATTTCCACAATGCCCTCACCTCCTTCAGGTGTCTGCTCAGAGGTTACCTTGCCAGTGAGGCCTACCTGGACCCCTCTTTAAAAACGCCACCAATCGTGCTCGCTTTGGTAGCACATATACTGAAAATGCCACCAATACCACCTTTTATCTCATTTTTATAATATACTGTAATACTTCTAATATACTCTATAATTTGCCGTTTATGCTAATAGACATACACAGTCCACAATTTACTATTTTTATACGGATATACTCTAACATACTTCTAATATACATGAAGTTTATTATTTTATCATGGTTGTGTTTTGTTTATCCCTTCCACACTCTCTGGTAGAATGTAAGTTCTTTGTAGGCAGAAATTGTTTTTTTCATTCATTGACACAACCCTAGCACTTAGAAGAGTTCATGGTACATAGGTGACAATAAGTCATTTAACAAAAGGTGACCCTGGAGCAGAGTCATTCCTCTATGTTTTGTAATTCCTCGTTGAGATGTGAAGTTGTACTTTGATAGTGCCCTTTAATCTCAGGCACAGGCTGTCAGCTCTCAGAGGCCTGGGGGTGATCCTGGGGCTACAGATTTTGAAGCTGTCCAAAAATAAACAAACCTCTATTTGAAGCAGACACAGAAGTGCTGGGATTGATTTACAGAGGGCCAGGTTTGTACTGCTAGCCACCAACTGGTGGTAAATTGTGGGGAGACGGGGGGAGGGTGGGGAGTGGCACAGGAACCAAGTCTGTTTTTATAGCCACTTCCTTGTAGCTCAATTCTTCTAGAACATTCTGTGGTTGGGAATGTAGTTTTAAAAACATTGCCATGGCATAAAAGGATTGCTGCTCTTCAACTCTGGTCACATACCAAGTTTGCATGTAGAGCATTTAAAAAAAACACAGATACTTGGGGGCTCTCCACATCAAGAAGCTGATCCAGCCAGTGCGGCATGATGACGACGTACAGTGAGGGTGGAGACTTGCTGGGAGAGAGGGGCTGAAAGCTTGGCCTGCCAGGGAGGGGACCCTAGAGACTGTAACAGCTACGATTATTAGTGAGTGACAGAACCTGACAACCCTCCAAGCCTGAGTGTTTCCCTAGCTTATGTATGTAGTAAAAAAACAAGCAAGCAATAGAGATGGATTTTATGGTATGTAAATACCACTTCAATAAAGGTCTTAATGTAAAAATAGAGGACTGAGGATAATATTCAGGATAAAGTCATTGAAAGTAAAGTCCCCTCCGTAATACGCAGCTCCAACCGCGACCCTCTAAGGTTTATGGGCAACAGGCTGCATGAGCCAAAATTTAGAGCATTAATTTTCGTTTTCTAACCTTTTTAGAGCAAAGAAGACTTTATGAACATCTGCATGGAACCCAACACGGTCAGCAAAGGAGACTTCATAACTATAGGGTAAGTGGACGGGGGTTTGTAGGCTGTGAGGCTTTAAGTAGTTTGTGTTCTCACACTCACCAATCTGAGTGCCCATGCGCTCCAAGACAGAGATCCAACCGAGGACTTGTCTGCTTTGCGAACCACAGCATCCCCTTGTCATTTGAGGTGGCATGTGTAGTGCACCTCTCCTACTTGGCCTCCCCCATTCATTTCGGGAAGATCAGAGTATGGGGGAGCCGTCTTTGTCTTTCGACTGAAACGACAGGATTCAGGGTAGTGTGGTATCATGCCCAGAATTTTGGCTTCAGGGTCAGAACTACTGGGTACAAATCTTGATTTTGCCACTCACTGGCCTTATGACTTGGACAAACCCTTTACCTTCTCTGAATCCTCTTCCCTGTGTATAGAATGGTGTGGTAGAATCACCTCCATCAGGATTGTTCTTGAGTCTCATACAAGGGACTGTGTGGGAAAACTCTTTTTCAGTGTGAAGCACTTCACAGCATCCGTTAGCATTCATGTCAGCCCACCTTGCCCTCCTCCCAGGGCATTGATGGAAAGGTGTTGAGTACCTTGGACATTTTCCAGGCTTTTTTCCCTTTTCCACTACAAAATACCCTTCCAGGTCCTGTTTGATTTATTAAGCCCTACCTCTGCCAGAATTTTATTGGTTAAGGATGCTCTCAACCCTCTGCCAGCCTTCAAAGCATCTGAGGAGGCTGTGTGTTACCATGCCAACTGGGAATCTTCTCAGCTTTTTATGAGCTCTGTCTCAGAGCTCCCTCTGGCGCCCATCTAAGGATTAGACATTTCTGCTGCCGCGGCCGGGTCTCCATGGCTACTTCATTCTCTGCACCAGCACCGGCAGTACAATGTCTTTCATCAGTTTGTGTTATTCTTGCCTTTGGTACCAATTCTTCAGTTGCTGAATAGCTGCTTCTGCAGCCTTTGATTTACTTAACTGTAGTATAAGGAAGAAGGGAAAAGTCTTTCTTCTCCTAGGAAGGGTCCACAAACCACACAGTGTCTTAACTGAAAGTCTGGCCAGTGGGACCAGCTATATTTGAATCTCCTTCATAATACTGACATCCAAAAATAGGAAGAAAAACCGGTGATACTGCTTAAATTAGACGAAGTCATTATGTTCTGCGTTGTTGCTGTCGTCATCTTCAGCAGCAGAAATAACATGGTTTCCTTTTGGTCTCTACAGGAAGTGAAATCAAGTAATGTCCGTTTCCTCTGGGTATCTGATAAGAACATTGTAAAGCTGCTTTAGAAAATGGACGAAGTTTCATAGATGAAAGAATTACTCTTGTTAATTAATGATAAAGAATGGACTGAGATTAGCTTTTACCCCTTTTCCACTGATGCTAACTGGCTGAAGGGTATATACACGAGGGGGAGCGTGTGTGTGTGTGTGTGTGTGTGTGTGTGTGCGCGCGCACGCGTGCGCGGACAGGCTGATAATCCTACTCTAAAGCCATGTAGTCAAAGTAAAGATGCACTGTGCTAAGTAGACTGTTTATATCAATACGGAGAATCATTCTAGAACTACTAAGACTGGTTGTTCATATAAATAGTTTAAATTAGAATAAAAAATTTTCTCCTTTAAGTAACAGACTCACAAGAAGTACCAAATATCAAAAGTTTAGTACTTTTTTCTAAAGAATTTCATTTCATTCCAATTTTTAAATTTGAGTTTTTTAAATAGCCCAAGAATTAGGTATACATGGAACTTTTTAAAAATAAAAAACAATTCAGAGAAAAATCAGTCTTAACTTCAAGCACAGTTCTCTGCAGTAAATAAACCTGCTCAAACTAGAATGGATCTCAACACTAAGCAAGAATCACTGGGGGAAAAGTTATTCACAGAACCCCATGGGTCAAGAGATCATGAGTCCATCTATTTCATATCATCAAAAGACAGGCAGAACTTGCTATGTTCTTGCAGTTGAATGCAGCTGCCAGCACTGGTTTCCAAGCTTGCTTTTTCCTGTACCAACAGAAGTAAAAAGGTGAGAGACCCCAAGGTGCGTGCTGACGGCACCGAGTGTCTTCAGGCCAGCCGCTGCACTTTGCTTCTTCCTGAGGTGAGCGGGGGTGAGCTGTCCCAGAGCTTGTGGTTCTTTCCCGGTCTGTCTTCCTTCCTGTTTTCTTCCCCCTCCTTCCTATAAACAGACCCTTTTTTAGGTACCTTATACGTGCTGAGCACTGTGCCAGGCTCTGGGCTACATTAAGGGAGACCTGAAAAGATGACGGAAGCCCCTTCTGAGTCACGGGTTTAGAGTTGGACTCCTGAAGACTTCCGGTGTTGTCAAGCCAAGGTTCTGTAAAGTGACCCTTAGGTCTCCCGAGCTTTTATTTTTCTGAATGTAAATTATGCAGATAGCTACTATACCCACAAAGTTCTCCAGTTAGCAAATGTTAGTAGTGGATTATGGCTTCACTTTTTTTTTTAATTTATTTAGTTTATTTATTTATTTTTGGCTGCGTTGGGTCTTTGTTGCTGTGCGTGGGCTTTCTCTAGTTGCTGTGAGTGGGGGCTACTCTTCGTTGTGGTGCACGGGCTTCTCACTGCAGTGGCTTCTCTTGTTGTGGAGCATGGGCTCTAGGCGCAGGGGCTTCAGTAGCTGTGGCACGTAGGCTCAGTAGTTGTGGCTCGTGGGTTCTAGAGCGCAGGTTCAGTAGCTGTGGCACACGGTCTTAGTTGCTCTGTGGCATGTGGGATCTTCCCAGACCAGGGCTTGAACCCATCCCCTGCATTGGCAGGCAGATTCTTAACCACTGCGCCACCACGGAAGTCCTAGCTTCACACTTTTAAAAAAGGATCTGGAAGCAGTTTTCAGGATGGCAGTGAATTTTTCTGTACCGGGAAATGCCAAGCTTAGTAGAATAACCTATAAGTGGAAAAACACTTACTACAGGTGGCCTCTGAAGACCTGTGGCTCTTAAACTAAGGTGTTCAAAAAGGTAGGTGTCCCCACAGTGGCTGGCACCATAGTTTCAACACAGCAAATGTTGAATTAAATGCATGAGTTACAGAAGGGTTTTACAGAATCTGTAATATTAATGTTGCTATACCTTAGGTATAAAGCTAAGCGAGTCCTAAAGAACCATGAGAATCATCAAGTGGCTGTAATGGCTTTCCTCCGAGAATTGGCTGTGTTTCTCGCTTTTCATTTGAGAAAGATTAGGGCTGAGGACATACACGTATGTTCTATGACTTCCTTAAAGACGTGACAGGACCCTGTCTTACAGTAAGCATTTGAAAATGATAACCTTGTTTCACAAATCCCAGAATACTCTGGGAGGAGACAGAGGCCACTGAAACCTTTTTCGTGGTGGTAGAATAGGGCTATTTCCAGAACCAGCCCCGTGTCTGACACAGGCACCGAAATACTCTTTTCAAAGAACATTAGAGCCTCAGAGAGGAGGACCTTTTCCCTAACAACCTGCTCCGGTGCTCTAGTGATGACGAATTCCAGCCAGCGTGGGCGTGAGCTGTTGTGAATAGTCTCTTCTCCACAGGGAACAGGCGGCTCCTTCAGCATCGACAGCGAGGAATACGAGGCGATGCCCGTGCAGGTGAAACTGCTCCCCAGGAAACTACAGTTCTTCTGTGACCCTCGGAAGAGGGAGCAGCTGCTGCAAAGCACGGCCCAGTGAGCGGGGTGCAAGTGGGCGCCCGAGACTGCACTTTAGGCTACCCTGGGACCAAAAGGCAACCAAGGCCTCCCCGTCCCTGCAGCGCTGTCAGAGGATCCCAAGGGCCCGTTCATGGCAAGTACCCTCCACCCTCCTCTCTAGTGCTTCCCAGCTTTGTAGCCAGCTTCCCAGCAGCGCATGCTTTGACTCTGCTGTGACAGCCCGTCCCTTCCACATACTGCTTTTCCTCAGGCTAGTTCCAGGAAATCCCCACCCTCAGTGGATGGAGAAGGGCTAGGCCTTGTTCGCTCCCCTGAGTGGGAAGCAGGGTCCTGGGCTGAGTGGCTCGTCCTCTCCTGGTGGGCTCTGTGGCTGCCCTGGGAAGTCTAGGGAAGCACCTGCCCTCTGCGGCCTCGTCCCGTTCCCCAGGCTCCTCCACGGGTGCTGCTACTCTGTGAGCTCCAATTCTTAGCGTCTTTCAGTTCTCTCCTTAATCAAAAACATACCTGAGGTGTTTCCCTCTTCAGCCATGGCTGAAATACTGTAAAATACGTTTTTTCCCTTGAAGTAGTGCTTCTTAAATGTTGGTTTGCATGAGAACCACCTGGGGTGCATGTTGAAAACTGACTCACTTGGGGCCCAACCCAAATCTAATAACTCAGTCTGGGGCTGGAGCCCAGGAATCTGCATTTTTAAAAAGGTGTCCACCTTCCCCAGGTGGTTCTACTACAAGAGGTGTCCCCCAAACTGAACAGGACACAGTCTTGTAAAGCAGCGGTCCACACACTACTCTGCTTAGGTATTTCCTAAAAGTATTCTGAAAAATCATGTATCCCCTCAGTTTTAAGTTGACAGCTAAAATTTTTCATGGAAGTTAGTTGCCAAAGTATGTACTTTCTGGTGTCATGTAAATATTGATATTTTAAAATAAAACTGTTACATCACTGTCTTAAACATATTCAGTGTAATTGAAATACGTAACAATTTAACAGTCATCCTCCATTTACAAAAATAAGTTTTTTGTCATTGAAAATGTCGATTATCCTTGTATGGTTATCTCCAAACCACTTTCAGCAAATACTATCATAATGTAATGTTTTTATGCTTGAAATTTTCTTTCCATTGGACCTGTCTTCTTGCCACCAAAAAATGTAAGTGGAAGTAACTTTTTTTTAGTTCTTCAAGTGTTAACTCAGTACAGAATAAATGTTATAAATTATTGAAATACAATTGATGAATATTATAAATTTTTGATAATTAAAAAATCAACATTTTATTAGAATGCTCTTTATCCTAGAGTTCATTTATCAAAAAGCAGTTTTTCTGTGTTGTTTATTCAAGTTTTTTTAAAATTTTTGTATTGGAGGTTAGTTTCAGGTGTACAGCAAAGTGATTCAGTTATACGTATACATGTATCTATTCTTTTTCAGATTCTTTTCCCATTAGTTTATTACAGAGTACTGAGTAGAGCTCCCTGTGCTATACAAGCAGGTCCTTGTTGGTTATCTATTTTAAATATAGCAGTGTGTACATGTCAATCCCAAACTCCCAATCTTTCCCCGTCTTTCCCCCTAGTAACCATAAGTTCCTTCTCTAAGTCTGTCTCTGTTTTGTAAATAAGTTCATTTGTATCATTTTTTTTTAGATTCTGCATATAAGCGCTATCACATGATATGTCTTTCTCTGACTTATATCATTTAGTATGATAATCTCCAGGTCCACCCATGTTTCTGCAAATGGCATTATTTCATTCATTCCATTGTACATATGCACCACATTTTCTTTATGCATTCCTCTGTTGATGGACATTTAGGTTGCTTCCGTGTCTTGGCTATTGTAAACAGCACTGCAGTGAACACTGGGGTGCATGTATCCTTTCAAACCATGTTTTTCTCCAGATAATATGCCCAGGAGTGGGATTGCTGGATCATATGGTAGCTCTGTTTTTAGTTTTTTTGATGAACCTCCATACTGTTCTCCATAGTGGCTGCACCAGTTTACGTTCCCACGAACAGTGCAAGAGGGTTCCCTTTTCTCCACACCCTCTCCAGCATTTATTGTTTGTAGACTTTTTGATGATGGCCATTCTGACTGGTGTGAGGTGATACCTCATTGTAGGTTTGATTTGCATTTCTCTAATAATTAGTGATGTTAAGCATCTTTTCATGTGTCTGTATGTCTTCTTTGGAGAAATGTCTATTTAGGTCTTCTGCCCATTTTTGGATTGGGTTGTTTTTTTTGATATTGAGTCGCATGAGCTGTTTGGAGATTAATCCCTTATCAGTCACATCGTTTGCAGAGATTTTCTCCCACTCTGTGGGTTGTCTTTTCATTTTGTTTATGTCTCTCCTTCCTATTTTGTTCTCTTGTGATTTCATGACAGACTTTTAGTGTTTGGATTCCTTTTTCCTTTCTGTGTGTGTATCTATTGTAGATTTTTGGTTTGCAGTTACCATGAGGTTTTGATAAAACAATCTTGTTTATATATCTGACTGCTATAAGTTGGTCTTTTAATTTCAAATGTATTTCCAATATCCTGCATTTGTGCTGTCTTCTTAGAGTTGCTGGTTTTGATATATTTGTGTGCAGATGATTTCCTCCCTTTTCTGTATGTTTGCCTTTACTGGTGAGCTTTTCCATTCATAATTGTCTTGTTTCTAGTTGTGGCCTTTTCTTTTCTGCCTAGAGGAGTTCCTTTAGCATTTGTTGCAAAGCTGATTTGGTGGTGCTGAATTCTCTTAGCTTTTGCTCGTCTGTAAAGCTTTTGATTTCTCCATCAAATATGAATGAGAGCCTTGTGGGGTAGAGTATTCTTGGTTGTAGGTTCTTCCCTTTCATCACTTTAAGTATATCGTGCCACTCCCTTCTGGCCTACAGAGTTTCTGCTGAGAAACCAGCTGATAACCTTATGGGAATTCCCTTGTACATTATATGTTGCTTTTCCCTTGTTGCTTTTAATACTTTGTCTTCAATTTTTGCCAATTTGATTACTATGTGTCTCAGCATATTCCTCCTTGGGTTTATCCTGCCTGGGACTCTGTGCTTCCTGGACTTGGGTGACTGTTTCCTTTCCCATACTAGGGAAGTTTTCAGCTATTATCTCTTCAAATATTTTCTCAGGTTCTCTCTCTCTGCTCCTTCTGGGATCCTTATAATGCAAATGTTGGTGTGTTTAATGTTGTCCTAGAGGTCTCCTGGATTCTCCTCATTTCTTTTCATTCTTTTCTCTTTGTTTTGTTCCATGGCAGTGATTTCCACCATTCTGTCTTCCAGTTCACTTATTTGTTCTTCTGCCTCATTTATTCTGCTATTGATTCCTTCTAGTGTATTTTTCATTTCAGTTATTGTATTGTTCATCTCTATTTGTTCTTTTAATCTTTTAGCTCTTTGTTAAACATTTCTTGTACCTTCTTGATCTGTGCCTCCATTCTTTTCTGAGATCTTGGGTCATCTTTACTATCATTACTACGAATTCTTCAGGTGAACTGCCTATCTCTTAGTTGTTTTTCTGGCGTTTTATCTTGTTCCTTCATCTGGGACATATTCCTCTGCCATCTCATTTTGTCTAACTTTGTGACTGCGGTTTCCATTCTGCAGGCTGCAGAGTTGTAGTTCTTCCTTGTGCGGTCTGCCGCCTGGTGGCTGAGGCTGTCTAAGAGGCTTGTGCAGGCTTCCTCGTGGGAGGGACTGGTGCCTGCCCACTTGTGGGTGGACCTGGGTCTTGTCCCTCTGGTGGGCAAGGCCAGTGTCAGGGGTTGTGTTTATCGGGCAGCTGTGTTCTCAGCAGGACTTTAAGTAGCCTACCTGTTGATGGGTGGGGCTGTGTTCCCCACCCTGTTGGTTGTTTGGCCTGAGGCGTCCTAGCACTGGCTGTTGGGTGGGGCGAGGTCTTGGTGAGAAAATGGTGGCCTCCAAGAGGGCTCATATCAATGAATACTCTCCAGAACGACTGCTGCCAGTGTCCTTGTCCCCACAGTGAGCCACAGCCGCCTCCCACCTCTGCAGGAGACCCTCCAATACTAGCAGGTAAGTTACAAGGTCTCTGCTTTTTCCCTGGATCGTGGTGCACACGAGACCCTGTGTGCGCCCTTCCAAGAGTGGAGTTTCTGTTTCCTCCAGTCCTGTGGAATTCCTGCAATCAAACCTCATGGGCCTTCAAAGCCAGCTTCTCTGGGCACTCCTCCTCCTGTTGCCAGACCCCCAGGCTGGGGAGCCTGACATGGGGCTCAGAACTTTCACTCCTGTGGGAGAACTTCTGTGGTATAATTATCTTCCAGTTTGTGGGTTGCCCACCTGGCATGTACGGGGTTTGATTTTATCACGATTGCACCCCTCCTACAATCTCATTGTGGCTGCTTCTTTGTCTTTGGATATAGGGTATCTTTTCTGGTAGGTTCCAGTGTTTTTTTTTGGTCAACGGTTGTTCAGCAGTTAGTTGTGATTCTGTTTCCATAAGAAGAGGTGAGCTCACGTCATTCTATTCCACCATTCTGTCTTCTCCCAAAAGCACATGTTATTTACAGCTAAGGTGAAACAAGGCTTAACCTTATAGATGTAAATACATAAGTAAGCAGATGGGATAGAAAAAATTCTGTTATCACGACAATGTCATGCAGTTCTCTTGAGTCGCATATCAAAAATCACAGTGACCTATCAACAGCTTGATTAGATCCCCCTTTAGTTTGCTGAAGACCGAGAACCAGAAACTTACCCACCTTGCTAAGGATTCAGTAGTTAGGCATGATAATCACCTTGGCGCCCCTGAGGTTTTTATATTCCAGAGGGCAGTGCACCACAGTAAGCTGGATGAGACGTAAGGTTTTCTTTTTGTAAAGAGGAAGGAAAATTGCACAAGGGGGAAGAGGGAAAGGAGAACTGGCTGGCTCACCCTCGGGTAGATCAGTTTTAGGGCAGTGCATGTGCCGGCACCCACGAACCCCTTGGAGAGTGAAGATCAATGCTTGAAGGATTATAAAGCAGCTATGAAAAGACCATAACTGAAAAGCCCATAAAATAATGCTTACCTGTTTACCTCTGTGTTCTTCAGAGTGGTGTTAAAAGCTGTGCTTTTGCAAAAACAACAAAAAGCAGGCAGGTCCAAGCATGCAGTCTAAGGAGCAGCTGCTCCATACTGCCCGTGGAGGGGAGAGGGGGTGCTGTGGTGCAGGAAAATATGGTCTACGTAAGCCAAGAGAGGAGGGGGGAGGGGGTGCTGTGGTGTAGGAAAATATGGTCTACATGAGCCGAGAGAATCCGGCATACATTGGTTCTATAAGAGAGTGCAACAGACCAGCACAGAATCTTGGCTACCAGCATGTATGTGTTTTAGTGATTCTAATTTTTCCATAGAAATAATGGAACATATGATTGGGGAAGGAGATTTAATTCAGATGAGTTTTTATTCATTTTTAAACGTAAGTATGTCCTAGTTCAAATTTTGTTTTCTTGATTCAGACTATTTACTGAGAACATGGTTGCCTTACCATCTATTGCCTTCTTTCTGTTGTCCTTCCATATAAGGGCCACGTACAGGATGTTTCAGCAGCTATGAGAGACCCTCGTCAGCTAGACCTGGAATGCTGAGGGGTGTGAGGAGAAGCTGAGTCCCCCCTTCTTGTTTAGTACAAACCTTTTGTCAGACTAATTTCACTCAAAAACCAAGAGTATTTCTATTAAAAACAGAGCAGATATTTTATATTAAATATAGTTCAGTATAAAGCCTTTTGCTTAACCCCACGGCCAATTCGTATGCTTGGGTGTAATTACTATGTGCCAGTGCTTTACACGTGCGACTGCTTAGCTGTCTGTGTTCCCACAACCCTAGGAAATAGGTAATACGTGGTCATGTCACTTGGAAGGTAGGAACCTGGCTTGGAACACAGAGCTAACAATGTTAGGAACTGAGTCTCTACTGCCTTAAAATAACTCACTCCCCAGAAGGGTAAAAATAAAGTGTGTGTGTGTGTGTGTGTGTGTGTGTGTGTGAGTATATGATGTTTGTTTTAAAGTAAACTTAAGTAGAAGGAAGATGTGAAACAAAAAAGCTTTGGTCTCTGTGGGGTCCTTCTCCAGAAGTTGTCTGATACGATGGAGGGTGCACAGTCCTGGCTTTTCTGATGGAACGGGGACGGTTATTTCCAACTTCGGTTTCCATTACCTGGAGAATGTGTATCCAGACCGTGGCCTCAAGGAGGACAGGCACCAGCTCTGGTTTCTTCCATCATCACCGTAAGCGAGGTCAGTGCTGCGCGCCACGGATTCTGCTCGTGCCCTGGGCTGTTGCTGCTTCCTACCACAAGCCGTATTTCTTGGACCAAGTGAAGGACTGCAGCACACATGTTCATGTTAAAATGTGAATTTTAATTGTAAAAACTGTCTTCTGTAAATATAGTTATATCAACCTCTCTGCATACAACTTGGTTCAGATATATACACATATGATATACACAGATGTTATTTGTACCACAGAACAAAATCAATTCAAGAAACATTTACTCTTCGGGATGAACCCCAGCTTCCTTTAGGCCTTTAAAATGATCACCATTGAAGAGAGAGAACACCACACCCAGATGCAGTATATTCAGGGTGAGATCTATGAACTGTCTTACTAATTTCATACTATGAGGTAAACACTTGAAACAAAAACAGATTCCGTTTCTCTTATTGCTGTAACTCTTGCACTGGGGTAGTAATCAAAGTAGGGGTTTGACGTTTAAGGCGACAGGGAGACTATGCTGATCCTACCTTGGCAAAAACAGAACTGTTCCCAAGGCTTACAACTGTTTCTTTTTCAAAAAAGGTTTCTCTCTCAGACCTACAAAAAATTTAGCCAACAAGCTTGGGATAAACAAAGGAGGTTGGTTTGTTCTTCGTCTACTCTGTACCCCTGAAGCCTCCTACCCCGTCTGTTCAGAAGCACAGAATCTGCAGCTTTCCTCACGGGTCTTGGAGGGCTAGACCGAAACTCATTTCCTGATGCTGCCTTCAAGATGTTCTGAGACTTTTATCTTTGCTTGATTTGGCCAAAGGAAGGAGTTTTCACTCCAGTGTCAATGGTACATGTTAACAACCAGTGAACTCAGTGACCCGTGCGTGGATTTGTCATTTCGTGGATCATCTCCAGCTAGTTCGTAACACCCTGCACCCCACCCCTGCATCCCCCAGCGGTCCTCAGAAAGCAGAGTACATGGACCATGAGTCTAAAGAGGCATTCCACAGCCAACAGAGGTCATGCATACCTAGCCTTCCATGGTAGTTAAATAAATGTTCTGAATTTAGATCCTATTACCTCTAGAAGCCCACTACGCTGAGCTTCTAGAATAAATGCTAAAGAGATGAAAGCAGGGCTTTACTTCTCCGTCATCATTTCTCTAGCTCTGGAGAATTCTTACTTCCCTTCTAAATGTGCAGGTTCACCAAGTGGCCCCTGTGTTCCAGCTCCACAAATGAGTCGAAGTGCCAGTTATAAAAGTACCCCTGCCTCTCACCTGCCTCCAGCATGATCACATTCACCCCCTCTCATACAAGAATCTTACTTAAGGTTGGTGAATGTGTGTCATCCTCCATCGGACTGTCAACTTTATCTCCTCAAGAGGCTGTGTTAGATTTCACAGGACAGTCCTTATTCACCCACCCAAACATTTAAATAACAAAACTCTTATGGGGTCTCAGCTGCTTCCAAATTGCAATACTGCCCGTTTCTTCTAGGATTATAGTTTTGAAATTTCCTTCCAACATCTGCATACTCAATTCATCACATAGTAATATCGATATAAAAATAAACTTCCATTTCTTATAAGAAAAACATGAACTAAATTCACAGTTAGCCTTTTTCCACAGCACTCCACCCCAGTAGCTCCGGGGAACAGAGGTATACTGGTAATACAAATGGAATATTAAAAATCCATGACTTGGGAGTAAAAGGAGCCCTGAACTCCTCTTCCCCTACCTGAATCACAAAAGGGCTTTCCTGAAATGAGAGGGGACGGACTGGCCTGCTGGAGTGAGCCCCAGGTCTGCAGGATCCTCACTGCAGGGCACTAAGTACAGCAGGAATGCAGGGAAAAGACCCGAGGACTGGCCCTTTCGCAGAGTCTAAGCCCACCAGCCAGGAACCTAACGGGGAGATGAAAGCCCGTGTGAGACACGCCAGTCCCCATACTAACCTTGCCTGTTGGAGAACTGTCATCACACCAAAGCAAGTTCACTGTCTTATTCTATTCAGCAGCGCCCTCCCCCTCCTCTACCTCTGCAAGTATGATCCGTCCTGGGAGTGGAGGAAGCACCTCAGCTCATTCCCTGGGCTCTGCAGTTTCATTTAAAACAAAACAAAACAAAACAAACAGTCCCTGAGGTCCCCGCCTCTTCCTGGAGGGTTGCTGTACTGCCGTTAAAAGGTTAACTCTTCACTGCCCTTTACAAAAGGTTCCCCAAAGGCCTCGGTTTAAAGGTGAATAATCTTACCTTTTTATTGCGTTTGAAGGGCTTTCAGTGTATCAAGACAAATAGCAAGTTCATCCTCAGAACCACCAGAATGAAAAACAGTGATTCAGCCATGATTGCACTTATCTTTACCTTCTAGCTAAAATACAGGAGTTACACTGATAAATGAACCTTCACACGTGGCACTGAGAATTATCTGCACCCTGTGCTATACTTAAATTTCCCATCTTGATTTTCACGTGGGACAAAACAAGGTAAGTTATAAATGCAAATTCCTATGCTAAATTATTTCTATCGCTATATCAATGAAGTTAGCGTCCCTCCTTCAGCCAAATGGAAGACATGATGCCAGGATGAAGGATGGCTCCGGGAGACAGATGCCTGCTGACCCACAGCAATCCTAACTCACCGGGGGCTGTACAGGCACTTCCGCTAGCAGGGATCTACACCAGGCCTACAGAGTGCTTCAGGCTTAGTAAAAGCCAAAGCTAATTCTAAACTATTATTTGGCCCATACTTTTTGGTCTGGTGAAAGATAAGTCCTACCATTTCTGACTCCTGAAGAGTCCTCATCCAGAGGACAACTGGACATTGTCCCAAAGGCTGAATGGTACCATCTGCCCAGCCTGCATAAGTGAAAAGTCCATTTCACCAGAACTCTGTCGTACCTTACAGACATCAACAAACCCCAAGCCTGGGTTCTAGGTCCCACAAGGACTCTCGCCACCGAGAGTTTCTTCTAACTTGACTCAGGGGTGACCTGGCAGCCCCCGTGTCTCAGGTCAGCAGTGTTTCCAAGTTAGGACGTGGCTCGCAGCTTGGCGTTAGATCAGGCTTAAAGTCCCCCAGCAGGACCACGCCAGCTGGTACAGTGGGGAGGGAGGGAGGTGGTCCAAGGGTCTAGAGGGACAGGAGGCCCCCGACCTGCTCCAGAAGGCCACAGTAGCAACAGTAAGCCCTGTCCCTTCTGGGGACAGGGAAAGGGACATTCTCCAAAGCTTCCAAACAAAAGCAGGGGGTTCTCAGAAAATATTTCCACAGTGACACACAAGCAGGTCTGTGTGGCTTCGAGCTTCTGCCGTCCCTGTGCAGGGAGTCTTGCCTGGTACCTCACCTACGAACTCCCCTTTCAGGGACCTGGCAGCAAGCGACGCTGTGGGTGCTGCCCACCTGAGAGAGCCTTCAAACGGTGACCTGTGACCTCGGAAGCAAGAGGTGCCACATCTGCATTCCCGGGGGAAGACAGGCAGTGACGAGGGTAACCACAGGGCAACGGCGCGCTGGCCGGCCCAGCAGAGGGCGCTGCACTAGACTCCTGGCCCCCCCGCAGGAAGCTGGCAATGCAGGGAAGAACCAATGCTTGGGTTTCCTCTTCAAGGTCGGCCGAGCCCAGGGTGCGTATGACCTCAGAGTGGCACTGCCTCATGGGTGCACCCCTCCCAGGACCACCCCCAGCCCAGACCTCTGCGTGAGCATCGGGGGGACACACAGAGATGCCAGATGGACAGCTGCCTAGGACGGCAGGGAGCTAAAAGGAGCACAGAAGCCTGGGCCCACCATTCAAAGGGAGATACAGGAATCTCATCTTCATCCTACTACCTTTACATCAGCACGTCTGAACTTGGAGTTACAATACCACAAAAACAAAAGCGTTCTCACGCAGAAGGCCTCTGGAGCAGAAGTGCTTAAATAGAGTATTCTCCCAGCAAATTCCCCAGCTGCACAGAAAGAGGGTCTGCCTGTGTCCTCCACGAGAATCTGACCTTCCCTTTTACGCCCGCCCCTACTTCTGACCACCCACCCCCAACAGAGAAAGCCCTGAGCCTTCGGATACCACTAAAAGTATATAAAAGTAACCGTAACTTGACCCAAGTTAGAAAGGCCACTTCTTCTCCAGTCACTCTTCCAGGAAAAAGGCAGTGAAGCTTCAGCTTCTAAACACAGATTCTTTTTTTCGTTTGTAAACATATGTATTACTGAAATGAAGGCTAAAGCCACAGGGGAGACAAACGTACAGTTTACAATTCAATGCCCGACGTGATTTATGTACTTACAGAAAAGATGCCACCTCGATTAATCAATGTCTGTGCATTCCCACATGCGGATTTCTTTAGTCTTCAATTCCATGTCAAGGGGCTACAGTGAAAATATTCTTAAATAAAGCAATAAGCCCTATAAAGCTAGTCTTCAGATAAGACATGGGACCCATCTATTTGGAAGTCATCTCTGTGGACATTTGCCTGGCTGGAACTTGGTCCCAGACATGGATATACGGATGGCTACTCCAATAACAGAGCCAGGCAGGAATGGCGAAGGGCAAGAAGTTATTTGTCACCAACAACCCAGGATCCCAAGTCAAAATCCTAAACAGACCCCAAAAGACCTAAACGCTGCTCCAGGAGCTCGCTTCTCTGGCTAACAGACTGTGGCTGTCTCACCTAAGCTGGCATCCACCGAACGCCCCAGCCAAAGAGAACAGGCAGGGCCGACAGGAGCTGTCCCGGGGCAGAACACTCCGGAGCAAAGCAGAGGAGCTCACTCTCAGGGTTCCCAACTACTTTCCTGGGTGGAGGGACTGCCACGTTTGCTCTCTAACAAACCTGTACCTCTCTGGTCCCAATTACTCAGCTCGACAAATGTCGTCTCTGCTAAAGAGAAGTTTGTTTATGAGGGCTCCAAACTGGTACACACTCTTGTTAACATCGGCCCGAAGGAATCTGCCGGTCCGTCCCCAAGAGGAGGGGATTCAGAGAAAAAGGACTATTACGTGGAGTGGCCACCATTAACTTAACTCAGAGAAAGGTTTCAAGGCTTCATTCTACAATTTTAGCTCTCAGGTGACTGAGAAGCAACCTCTCCCTGTCATCTGTCCTTAGAGAAGCTCACACTGGGTGACAGAAATATCCTTTGTCCCTCTTTGAAGTCTCTTACCTACGTGAACAGAGAAAACACAGATTTACTCTAATAAACAGGAAAAGGGATTTGATCCCAAGACTAGACTCCCAGAACTGATTAAAATAACCTTGAAAGGCCACCTGGTCTAGCTTCTGCTTCAGGCAGGTGGACATCCAACGCCACACTGGATGGACAGCTGTCTTATTCTTGATATGTCAAGCGACAAGGACCAGACAGACTTTCTCAACAGTCCAGCCCCACGTTTCCAGAGCTCAGCCCGCGCCTGGTGATACGCGGCCTTCGCCCCATCTCCTCAAGTCCCTCAACAAGGCAATGAGAGAATCTGCTTTGATAACTCCTAAGACCAAACCGGCGGCAGCTCTGAAGGCGGTAGCTTTCAACGACCTACAAAACCAAGGTGCTCTCACCTTACCTCTTGGGAGGGAGGAAGGGAGGGAAGGCGATGCAAAAGTTACATTTGTTGGAAGTATAAACAGTATTCCTTTGTGTCAACTTAATTAAAAATCAGGCCATCTGGGGCCTGGGTGAACTCATCCTTCCTATGGGCAACAGGGGTTGTCAATGACCAACATGACATCGATGCCGTAGGCCTCCAGCAGGTCCATGAGAAAGCTTCGGTCTCCTTGGGGGTCTAGACCCATGCCCCGGGCATGCTCAGCCGTCAGAGTTTTGTCTTGACTGGCAGACACCTCCAGTAAAGTCTGAAATATCCGATTGTTTTGCTCTAGGAAAAACCTGCATTCACAAGACAAGACGTGGGAAAGGGAGGGCAGAAAAGACACGAAAGCTCACCAAGTAAGCCGCACGTGGGGAACCAAAACTACACTGCTTTGCTTGATATACTTTTAAATAGTTTCAAATCTCAGACTGTCTTTTAAAAGAAGAAAACAGGATAGAAGTTAAACGGTTATTCAAGTGCCGCTAAGGTCAGCAAAAAACTGGCGTTAACCGTGGTACGACGAGCAAAATCTCTAAGCAACTGATGGTCTGACTGCCAACAATTTCTTTTCCGGTTGAGAGGGAGGTCACTAGGGGTTTAAACACAGCTGCAGGGAGAGGCCCCGTAAACTTGGTTCCCCTCTTTCTGCTTAGTCATAAAGTGAAGAGAAGGACAGAAAACAAAACCAAAAAAACTGATAATGCAGTTCTGAGGTCAAGACTTAATGTGAGAAAGTGAAATTCACCTTCAAAGCCCTGGCTGGGTAAGTAGAGCCCGCAGCAGGAGGTGAGCCTTCCTAGAGGCAGAGAAGGGCTCTGAATTGGCTCTCCAGGCCCTGAGGCACCCACACAGAAAAGGTGGAGCTCAGGGGCGCTGCGGCGGGCACGGGGCAACCTGAAGCCAGCCCTGCTGGAGCGGGCAGTGAAGGCGGAAGGGGAGTCAGCCTGGAGGTACCGGTATCGCCACAGCTCACCACCATCTGTACGCAGCTGTGTGCTTTCAAATGCTTTTTTTGTTTTAATTATGCACAGAGCATGATTTGAATGTCACGAACTTAACAGTACTGTATGAATATATGAACTGTAGTCAGAAAAGGCATTAACTGTCTGGACTTTTCAGCTGTGTTCCACAGAGCAAGGTGCCTAGTGCCCAAAGCAGCTCCGGGCGCTCTGGAATGTCTGATTCAATAGACCGTGTCAAGCCTTGATGAGTCTGCTGCTTCTCTGCTCAGTTCCCAGATACTTTTACAGCTAAACAGCATGTATGCATTAGAAAGTACACTTTATTAGAATCAAAGTACTGCACCTTTGTTGAATTATCAAAGCCAATATCAAAGCCAGAAACAGTTCTAACTCAAGTGCTATTCCCCACCCCCATCCCGGGAGGCGGGGTAGGAAGACCAAGCCGGAAGCTGGGAAGATTGTTTCTGGTTCAATTACAATTCTGTTCTTATCACTGAGCACTATTTCACACAGCTGCTTATGAATGGGATCAGTGCTATGAGGTATAAAGGCCATGGCTCCCACCCTGACCACCAACAGCTCTGAAGGAAAGAAATGTCCTTCGATTCAAGAGTTAAGTTTCTGATTAGCCCATAATACTCAGTACAAGGAACTGCTCCATTCAAAGGAAGCAATGGAATGAGAAGTCCCTGCATCTCGAGGGACACACAGAGCTCCTACGCAGCAGACATCTGGATGTAGATGCCCAACAGGAAGACAGCTGCGGGGACTCCCATTTTCCCTTAAAAACCTTCCCCTGCTGCTTTAACTTTTCTGGGTCCCCCTAACAGCATTTTGGGGCTCAGGTTGACTCTGTGTGGAGCCCAGCTCTAAGTGCCCTTGGTGGCAATAAAGGGCATCCTTGGGCTGCAGCAGGTAACACGGGAGGGATCCAGGCTAAAGCCGTTAGTGCTAAGAGACCCACGGGGAGGCCCACGACCGCCGCCTGGGCCGACTTACAGCACAAAGAGGTCCTCTTCACAGGGGTTATAATCTCCTTCTACCTCCTGGGAATACAACAGCATCTGCCTGTCGGGGAGGAGACGCCCGTCAGCCTCTGGCGCAGCTACGAGGACCCCAGCGATGGGCTAGGTCACCAGCCAGGCATCTGCACGGGCCACCGCCTCTCAGGAAGGAGGCTGATCCAGAGCGACACACGCACCCTGGCCCCCGTCCAAAGGCAGGGAGAGCAGCAAAGATAAACGGGGCTTGGAGTCCAGGGCTGGTTCTGCCCGTGTGTCATCCCACTCAAGTGACCACCTTTCCTAACTGTCATAAAATAGGGATGAGGTGATGAGACCATTTATTTCGCCACTGATACTAACACGCTCCCTCGGGCCTCACAGATTCCAGAGGCCGCCAGAAAGGAGTCTCCCCACACATGCCTGCTGCCCATCGGTATGTGCTGGGAGCTTCCTCAACCCCGGCTCCCGGCAGAGGGGCAGAAAGGTGCCCAGAGGGAAGGGGCGGCAGGCGGGCTTGACGGGAGCCCCCACCCCACCCCCCACCCCCCGCCGCAGCCCCGGGCTCTGAGCTACCTCTGCTCGCTGAGCCGCCGGTACTTCTCCCGGTCGGCACTGTTGATCTTCAGCAGCGGCTGCAGGTGCTCGTGGTGCGTCTTCACATTCTGGTTGTCCACGTAGACGTCGTACAGCTCCCGCTTCTCCTCAAAAATCTTCTCGGTGGTGCCTGCGGGAGCTGGGCTTCAGGCGGCAGGACCCCGGAGGACGGCCCTACAGGGAACCAGCCCGACGCTGCCGGGAAAAGGAGGGCCCCGGGCGACCCCGCCAGGGATGTGCGGGCAGGATGGGGCGGGCCCCGTACTCACAGGCCACGTAGGACACCTCTACCTCCAGGCTCTCGATGTCGGCCACGTTCACGTAGAAGAAAGGCTTGGACTCGGGAACGGTGCCCCCGATGCCGGGCAGGGAGACGTTGGCTAGGCAGCAGCAGCAGTACACTGCGGGGAGACGGCGGAGGTGAGGCCGCCCGGGCCCCTCCGGCCCCTCCCTCCCAGCCTGCGGCCACCTTCTCGGAGCTGTCAGCTCCACCAAGGCGCTCAAACCCAACGGACACGTTTCAGTCTGCGTCTCACGAGGCCCTGCTTAGCATTTGGCGCTGGTGACCCTCTCCCTTCTCAGAACTCTTACCCACCGCGACCCCCGCATCTCCTGGTCCCCTCCCCTCTTCTGACTGCACGCCAACACCCCCTCTGCCTTCCGCCTTCGCTGGCTCACCTCCCAGGCCTGCACCTTACACGCTGGCACGTCCCTCCTCACTCACATTCTCCCCAAATGACGGCACCCACCCCCCGCTATCAGCTCGGCCTCTGTGCCACCCCCAGGTCTGTCTCTGTGGCCCAACCTGTCCCCCAAGGTCCTAACCCAACTGTAGCAGTGCCTAGAGTACCGCTCGAGAAGGCCTCAGAGCAGCACACACTCGTCACGTCCAAGGTGACTCTGTCACACTGCCCCCCACCTGCTCCTCCTTGGTCCCCCCCCGGTGGCCTCACCGTCCTCAGCATCCTGGATCCTGCCTCCGTTACGTCACATACATCAGAACCTTACAACCCAGACGCCAGGCTTTGCCAGGTTTCTCTCTAAAACATATCAAGCATCCATCCTCTCCGCTTTAACCCAGACCCTTCTCCCTCACCAGACCACTGACGTGTTACCCAATCCGTCTTCCGTACCGCCAGAGTCCACATTCTACAATACTAATCCAACCGTGTCACTCCCAGGCTTAAAACCCCTGAAGCCCTGATATGGCTCAATCCCTTCTGGCCTTGGTCAACACTGGAAAGACTGGGGCAGTTTCTGTTGCAGAGAACTAGGGAAGAGTCCCTGACTTTGGCTTCTAGTTACCTCTATAGCACACGACGCCCACTGGAGGGGGAGAAAATATCAAGATGCGCTTTCGAAGTAAGGCAAATTTCCAAAGGATGAGTATCTGTTCCCCAAAGAACTTAATAAACTGAGACATGCAGCCAGCTGGGTGTGTGATCTGAAAAAATTAAAAGGGGGTGGGAGGGGAATAGCTTGTTAGAAATATTGCAAAAAATATTGAATACAGGTGTATGCTAACCATCCCTTCCCCTGCCAACAACGACAACAAAAAAAACAAGGTACCACCAAACAGATTCAATAAGGGACGGTTACTTCCACGTAAAATGGTATTTTTCACGTTCAAAGTCTTATCTTTAAACTAGAGGTCCATCATTCGACAGCTCCCCTGATACACCGAAGTGTGAGTTTAGGGATCTTATAAACTACTTCAACCGGGGGAAGCGGTGCAGAGGAAGCGAAGCTGGGCGTAACTTCTGAGAGTCTCTCCGAGGTGACGGACACCTCAGTGAGAACGTTCAGCTCCCAACACGACTGAGCACCGGAAGGAAGAAAAGGATGCGCTGACAGTGCCGGGTGAGACCCCAAGCGTACAGGGACCCGGCTCCCGTGCGAGGTGACGTGTGGGCACAGATGACAGGTTACCCCACGGGGCTCCCTGACACAAGCCCCCGCACCTAAGCCCACCTCCGCCTCCTCTCAGTGCTGGATGCGAGGACCCTCAACCCTGAGGGTCGCCTCCCGGGACCCTGCCGCCAAGGCACATCCCGGCGTCAGGAGCTCGAGCTCTGACCCAGGGAAAGCTGGGGGCCTGTCCTGCTCTGCCCTCTACTCACAGGGAAGCCTCGGGAAAGCCAGCCAACATTTCGGGCTCTCTTTCCTCATCTGTAAAATCGGGAGACCATCCTTCATCTGGCTAGAAGGACCGTTTGAGAAAAACCATGTAGAACCCTTAGCACGTGGGAAAAGCCACATGCAGCAGCCACAACTGTCGCCGACGAGACATGAGGCTTCAAGCCAGGTGCTCTGTGAGCCTTCTGGAAGGTCACTTTCATGCTAAAGCGTCATAAGGGACACTGCTCTTCACCCGTTCGGGACGCAGGTGAGAGCACTTCTGGAGGCAGGTGCCACCGGCACCAAGGCCGCGCGCTGGCTGTGACACCTGCTAGCCCCCTGGGGCACCCGCCACCTGAGCCCCGGGGTGGCCGCAGCGCTCCGCCAGGCCCCCTCCTCCGGACCACCCGGGAGAGGGCTTCCCTACCCAAGGCATCGCCCCGCACCACAGCCACCCCCCGCCCCGTGCCTGCGGAAGGGCTGTCCCCCGAGGGGCCCCGCCTGCCCTCTGCCACTCCTTTGCCACCACGTCCCAGCTCTCCGGGAGGAGGGGCAGCGCGCGACCACGGCTGCTCCCTGCGTCCAGTCGCACGCTCTCGTGAAATAGCGCATCCTCTGCTTCCCTCCCTTCTCCTGACTCTTCGCTCAGCCCCTGCCGGCCTCCACCCGCCAACCAGACAGAACAGAGCCAAAGGCCCTCAGGTTCTTCTCAGCGCCCACTCTGCTTATCTTCACGCCCTAAACGTGTGCCTCTCCTGCACGAAGGTCTGGCAGGGTTTTGTCCAAACGTGTCCTGGGCCCTAGAATCCTAGAGTAAACCAGCAGTCCTCAGTTCTGCCTGTACTTATTTATTCATTCATTCATGGACACGTGTACCTTCTGGCAAGAAGCACTTCCCACGTGCTCGCTTTGTGCCCTGAGCTAAGCAGTCTGGCTCCCACAATGAACAGGAGGCCAGGCCCTGCCCTGGCACAGGGTATAGGCTGGCGGCAGAGGCGGGTGCACAAGCCCTTAAAGGCCAGGCTGATGCGAGCCGCGACGGGGGGGGGGGGGGACTGCAGGAGGGCGTGCGGAGGCTGCCCCTCCTGGGCCCGGCGAGGGGCCCTCCTCACTTTGGAGAGAGGCGGCCCCGCAGACGGCGCCTCGACCCGTCTCCGGCCCAGCTGCACGGCGCCACCCACATTTCTCCTGCTTTTGCTCCAAGCCGTTTCCCTCCTCGTGGCCTTGCAGCTGCTTCTCTTGACTGGCCCAGTTCCCACCTGTCTTCCCTCTGCCCTTTCATGCCAGGTACACTCTCCGCTTCCTGTTCTTTCACCATTGCTGGCAAGCCCCTCGGGGTTCATGCTTCATCCCTCACCTTTCACCTGCAGCCCCCTAGGAAATGCATCTGCTCCTGCGGCTCACTCCCCCCATTTCTGTCTCTCTCCCACTTTCCCATTTCCCTGGGGGAACATTTACCAGCCACCGTTGGGCCTCAGAGAGACTGCGATCCTGCCTTCCTCTCACTTTCCAGGTTTTTTTTTTTTTTCCCTCTGTAACAGTCTTAAATCTGACCTCTACTTTATAAGCTTATTTAAAATTTTTCTTTATGTATGTGTTCACTTTGTAAAAAACTCACCGAACTATATACTTAAAATGTCTTAACACGTCACAGGTGCACAGTGCCAGCGGTCTGAGCGCCAGCTGTGCAGCGCCCCTCCTCCAGCTCCTGTGGTTTTGATAACGTCACTTTTCCCTCTTTGTTACTCCAGCCCCGGGAGCATGTGGCAGGCAGCCTCCAAACCCCCAGGGACGTCCCCACCTATTGGTGTTTATGGCCTTATGCAACCCCCTCTTCCTCTTGAGGAACTTGCTTTTAACCACGAGAATACGGCAACATTGCAGGGCTGTGACTTTCCACGGTTAGGTACAAAGGATTATGACTTCCATCTCGCCAACAGTCTTTTTCACTTGTTGGCTTTGATGAAGCAAGCCATCATGTTGCGGAGAGACCCACTGGGGGCAACAAACAGTCCGCAAGGCGCTCAGTCCAACAGCCCTCAAGGAACTCAATCCTCCCAACAACCACGTGAGCTCAGAAGTGGCTATTTCCCCAGTCAAGCCTTCAGATAAGACCCCAACCTTGACTGCAATCTCATGAGAGACCATGAAGAGGGGACCCAGCTAAGCCACGCCTGGATCCCTGACTCACAGAAACAAATATGTACTGTTTTAAGCCATTAATTTGGGGGCAATCTGTGATGCAGCAACGGATAACTAATATAGGGTGGTGCCGCTGTCTGTATCTCTAGTGTTTAGGTTATCTTGTTACCTTTCTGTGCTTTTGGTTTTCCAATTCCTGTATTACCAATTCCCTGTATTGAATTAGTTCGAAATATCTGACATAGTTTGTGTTTTCCTAACAAGACCCTAACTGGTACTTATTCAGGTTCAAATTCCATGGTCTAGTATTTAAGATTCTCTACAATCTGATTCCAACCTATTTTTCCAATCCTTTCTCTCCTGGCCGGCTGACATTGAAATTCAATCCCAGTCAAACCATTCTGCTCACATCCCACGAACTTGCCCTGGGCTTTCTCACGCCCACGACCTCACAAAGGCAGTGGGGTGGGCTAAGGAGTGAGCGGTGGCCTTGGCATCAGGCCTGTGTTTACATCCTGGCTCTATCTCCTACTAGCTATAAGGCCTTAACCAAGTCACTAAACCTTTATAAACCTCAACTGGTTTATCTGTAAAACATGGATTTTTAAAAAAAAAATCCACTTTAAAGAGTGCTGCAGCAGGTACTGATAAATAGCTAGCAGAATGTCTAACTCACAGAAGGTGCTGACAAAGTGACGGACCGTGGTCCCCACTGTCGCTCATGCCTTCCCTCAGTCTGGAATTAGCTCCCCTCACTTTCCCCCAGACAAATACTTCAAGGACCAACTCCTCTTGCAAGATGCCTTCCCAGAGTTCTCTAGAACTCATGGCATAATTTCTCTACCAGGGAGCCTGAACTTTCCACTGAAGTATCTTGTGACCACCTGTAGGAGGCGGGAGATGGGAAGGGGGAAGTGCAGGATGGAGGAGGGGGGATGGGGGAAAAAGAAGGAGGAGGGGTGATCTTTGTACCCTCCCAACGCCTAACACTTGGCTGGGTGTGTCGTTAATGGTAAATAAACACATTCTAGTATTTACAAAGTACTTCAGGAAGAAAATACACAATAAAGGAATACCGAAACTACTGTAACTAAGAAATAGCTTAACTGCGCAAACGCTTCATCTTTAGTTCAAATATCTGCATTTAAACTACCTGAGGCAATCGCTAGAACCAGGAGTCCACCACCGCTGGCCTATCAGTACGGCTCTGCACCATGACAGAAGTATTAGAAAGCATGTTAGTTTAAGATAACTTGCTTTATGTTTTAAAAGCATCAAATGCTTAGGTTACAATCCTATTCTATCAAAAGCAGACTTTGGGCATCAGCCCAAGACACAATTTCCTTATTCATGAAAACAATAATCAACAACTGCTGTCCCCAGACCTAAGTCCGGGGCTGACCTACCTTCATCTCGGGGTACATGTACCGGTGGATGGAAGGCAGCCAGTAGACAGGGGGCAGGCTGCCACCTCTCCCCGGACTGTCATGGAGCACCCCCTTCTTGTCCTCGTAGAATGCAGCCAGACGAGAGTAATGTCCCGGTGTCTCCAGCTGGTGTCTGCACGACACACACGCACAGTGAGAATGGCTCTTCCCACAGACCTGCCACTCACTCCCTGGCCCCAGGGGAAGTACTACTTTGGTGGGGGTGGGGAGGGCAAAGGCCTGGACAAACTAAAAGACCCCCTTCTTGAGGCCGCCTAGAACGCCTCCTTTGGTGTTACAGAAGCTCCTTATGAAAAACTCTAACATAGGCTCTGAAGCTCCCCAACAGTGCTGTGGACGCAATCTCCTCCTCCTGGGAAAGAGGAGGAATTAACAGTCTGTAACTAATGTCTATTGTTCTCGAGCAAAGGATGCTTCCCAGAGAAGGGGTAACTTGGAAGACCACAAATTCCCTGCTTGAAAGCTGCTCTTTGTTGAGAAAGCATGCTCGTGTTCTTGCTTTGCTGATACAAAAGAATAAGACGGAAGAGTACCCCTCAATGTCTCAAATAACGGAAAACAATTACTGGATGTCACGAAGGGCTTATAATTTTTGCACCAAGTAATAAAGTAATAAAAAGCTCAGAATCTCTTTTATTCCCCAACCTAGTCTGCTCGGGTGGCAGAGACTCGGCTGTGTGTAGTTCTGTCAACTAACCCCCAAATCAAGAAAGCAACACTGAGGCCTTGGAGCATCTGGGCAATGGAGAATCCAATCCTGTCTTCAGGTCAAGCACAGGAGGACCGTGGGTACCATATTGGCACTATGATTACTGACAGCACAATGGGCTGAATTTTAAATGAGGCCATAATCCAGTATCACTGGTGTCTTTATGAAAAGGGGAAATTTCGACGCGCACGCGCACACACACACACACATACACACACACACACACAAGAACACCATGTGAAAATGAAGGCAGAGATCAGAGTGGCGCATCTACAAGCCAGGGAAGAGCAAAGACTGCAGAAGGTAGGAGAGAGGCAATGAATAGATTCTCGGAGCCCTGGGGAGAAGCCAAGCCTGCTGACACCTTGATTTTAGACTTCTAGCCTCCAGAACTGTAAGATAATACATTTCTGTTGTTCTCAGTCACCTAGTTTTTGGTACTTTGTTAGAGCAGCGTTAGGAAACTAATACAGGGAGAAATAAAAGGCACTAAAACCTTTTTAGTCCATTTAAATTTCTTTAGAACCCTATAATTTCTATTCTCTTACACTGAAAAAGAATCAAAATATAGCTTTACTGAGAAGGGGAGGCATCGCCAATGACGGTTGGCCCTGGTACAATGATGGCTGAAAGGCAATGATGCCTCCAACCTGTCACTGCCGGCTTCCTCCAAACACTGACACAAACTCAGATTCAAGATTTGCACAATCCAACCGGTACCCAGCTGCTCGCCAAACATCTCTGCTCCAGGGGGACGTACAGCTCCTCATGTCAAGGCCACGGCTGCCACTTCTTCCCTGTGAGATCTCGGTCAAGCTACCGAACTTTTCAAAATCTGCTTTTTTTCCCCTCCTTAAAAACACAGATACTAGTAACACCGCGATATCATTTTGAGGTGTAAATGGAGTTAAGCAGAAAATGGGCCTCATATATTTCAGCCCCTCACAAAACACTAGGTTCCTTCCTCCCTAGCACGTGGGGCAGAGTCTAGCCAGGTGCACAGGGAGGGTTTGGAAACAGTGGGTAAATGGGGAAGATTCAGGCCAAGCCCTGGAAGAGAACTTAGGGCAAATTTACATTTTTTTAAATAATTAATTAATTTATTTTTGGCTGCATTGGGTCTTCGTTGCTGTGCACGAGCTTTCTCTAGTTGCGTTGAGCAGGGGCTACTCTTCCTTGCGTTGCGCGGGCTTCTCATTGCGGTGGCCTCTCTTGTTGCGGAGCACAGGCTCTAGGCACGCGGGCTTCAGCAGTTGTGGCGCATGGGCTCAGTAGTTGTGGCTCGCGGGCTCTAGAGCACAGGCTCAGTAGTTGTGGCACAGGGGCTTAGTTGCTCTGCAGCATGTGGGATCTTCCCAGACCAGGGCTCGAACCCATGTCCCCTGCATTGGCAGGCAGATTCTTAACCACTACGCCACCAGGGAAGTCCCAAATTTACATTTTTAAAAAGAAAAAAAAAATCATCAAGTACACCCAAAAAAAGATTACAAAAATAAACTCTCCTCTGAGTGAAAGCTCTCTAATTTGGGGGCTCCTATACATTTTGTTTTAAGCTTTGCAAAAGGAGGCAGTCGTGTGATGTAATAACAAATGACCTTGGGGGTATGCGTGCTTATAATCATTTCTTTCACTCTTACAAACGTTCACACGCTAGATGGGAAATCCATGGGGGCTAAGCTGTGTTTGACAATTCTGATGGCCGACTTCAGACACCTTTCAGGGATGTGTCAAAGGGATGAAAGCTTGATTACTACAAAATAACAGATAGACAATTAAGTTCAAAGCTGTTTTCATTAGGACCTAATTTCCTTAAAAAGAACTGTGGGAAGCATTTTATTGTATTTCTAATACTATGTTTTGGCTACTATTTTCTAGGTTCCTTGTTGATTTGCTTCTGAATTAACTGTCTTACCTGTTTGACTACATTAAACTCTATACTTGAACCAAGATTCGAAAGAACAGCTCACTATTAAGTTAGGGTCTCTTACACAAAAAGCTAGTTTCAGGATCCTGTCCTCTGACAGCCTATACCACTGGCTGATGGGACAGAACAAGGCAATCATATGGAATACAGAACGCGAACACAGACATAAATATAAATTGGTAGTTCCCGGATAAATGTTAAGCAACCGTTTTAGGAAAGCCTCAAATTTTAAACACGATATAGATTTTGCAATAAACAAGACTGATTATCAAAGTGTAACATCAAGATAAACCCAAAGGTACTGAAACAAGGCTGAGAGTGTTGGAAGATAAGCTGGGCTTCAAAGATGATTCAGGAGGAGGCCTTCCTGGTGATCTTACCTACACAGATACATGGATTAAGGAACACAGCCCAAGTATCTATGGAAAGTGCCCAAGAGACATGACAATGTAGAAATGAGAGAGTAACCGGCACAATGTGCGCTACTGACCTGAAGCCACGGGCTCTGGGCCAGATCAAGGATTCCCCTGAAGGACCAGAGACACTGGGGTGTTACGTAAGCCCGCAGCCCCTTCACTGATACAACATAAGCTATGTGTCCATGCTGATGCCCACCGCAACTAACCCTCCCTTCCCCACCACACCAGGCAATAATGCACCCAATGTAAGTATCAGAGATGCCCCTGTACAGCAATTACACTTCATCACTCCTGTGTACTCATTACTGCTCTGCACCAGTCTGTCTTCTGGCCTTGCAAGTACAGAACAGGCATTCCCACTTGCTGCTGGTGCAGGTACAACATGGTACCACCTTTCTGAAGGGTCACTTGAAATCTGTATCCAATTGTACCCTGTATATACCCTGAAACCCAATGATTCCATTTCTAGGAACGAGGCCTAAAGATCTGTATATGGATATGAACAATCATTTACCCGTAAGGATACTCATGTTCACGGTGGTGAAAAATAAGAAACCGCTTAAAAGCCCAATAACAGTGAAACAACCGAATAACCTGTAATCCGTCTGTATACTGAGACGCTATGGAACCAGCACAATGACGACGAGGACTATCATTATTCACGATCAGTGAAACGTTAACGTACCTTTTGGTTAGAAAATTTAGATACTGAACGACCTCAACATTCTTTTTTTTTTTTAAATTAATGTGTATGCACACATTTATACCTGGTAAAAAGACCAGAAGGATATAAATGTTAACAGCAGATATGTCTGGCTAGTGGGATTACGTTCTTTTTTTTGCGGTACGCGGGCCCCTCACTGTTGTGGCCTCTCCCGTTGCGGAGCACAGGCTCCGGACGCGCAGGCTCAGTGGCCATGGCTCACGGGCCCAGCCGCTCCGCGGCATGTGGGATCTTCCCAGACTGGGGCACGAACCCGCGTCCCCTGCATCGGCAGGCGGACTCTCAACCACTGCGCCACCAGGGAAGCCCAACGTTCTTTTCTTCCCGTTAGCCTTTGTCCATTTTTCAGTCTTCTGCAATAACTCTATGTTAATTTTATATTTAGTCTTTTTAAACTTTTCAATACGGAAAATTTCAAACATAAAGTAGAAAGAAGAGAATAATAGACCCCATTATCCACCACTTAGTTTCAACAATATTTTATCAATATGGTTACATCTATACCCTCTCCACCTGCCCACCCACCACTCTTTTTCCTGAAATGTTGTAAAGCAAATCCCTTATAACATTTTACCCATAAGTATGTCAGCATACATCTCTAACTAATAAAGTCTATTTAAAAAATAACATAACCACCACGGCATTATCTTGCCTAACAAAATAATGGGTCTTAATCCAAACTAATACCCAGTCCACCTTCAAATTATACCAACTGTCCCTGAAATGTTCTTTTACAGTAGGTTGTTTGAACATGATCTAAGCAAGGTCAAAAATGTGGTTTAAAATTAATCCTTTAAAATTATATAGTAGTTCTCCAATATCTTCTGATTAATAAGAAATAGTCATAGAAAACACTCTCTAACTAGTGAGATATCAAAGCCAAGAGTTATGGATGAAATACTAACAAATAACGTTAGGATATCATAAGTAAGAATAAATATAAAACATGGATTCAGTGTTTTCAAAAATCAAGTCTAGTTAATTTACATAAAAGTCATTGCTGCCGTCAAGTGTCACCCCTGCCTAGACCTGGGCTTACAGCACTGTGCTTCTTCCTTTTCCCCGTACCTTCTCATGCAAGTCCTTCTCTCATGTTATCCTGAGCCCTCTTTAATCACCAAACTGCAGAACCATCCTAGCTATGACTCAAAATCTAGAAGCCATAGGAATATCATCGAACTCAAGGAAGAAGAACATCTGCATGACAAAAAGTAATGTTAAACGACAAAGTGGAAAAAATATCACAAAGAACAAATCTCCATATTACACACAGAACTCCTAGAAATTAATAAGAAAAAAACAACGATCAAAAAATAATGTAGCAGGGCTTCCCTGGGGGCGCAGTGGTTGGGAGTCCGCCTGCCGATGCAGGGGACACGGGTTCGTGCCCCGGTCCGGGAAGATCCCACATGCCGCGGAGCGGCTGGGCCCGTGAGCCATGGCCACTGAGCCTGCGCGTCCGGAGCCTGTGCTCCGCAACGGGAGAGGCCACAACAGTGAGGGGCCCGCGTACCGCAAAATAATAATAATAATGTAGCAAAGGCTCGGAACAGTTCACAGAAGAGGAAATATATGTGACTCAAACATGTATGAAGGTGCTCGTCCTCACTCCTAAGAAAACTGTGAATTAAAATTATACTCACGTACCATGTTTTACCAATCAGAATGCCAAAAATCCACAAGTTGTACTTTTGTGTGGACAATGCTGTGAGGAAACAGCATTCTCTTGCATTACTGCTGGGCATGTAAAATGGTACAATCTCTATGTAAAGCAATTTGACAATATCTATTAAAATTACAAACACATATGCTCTTTGAATCACCAATTTCATTTCTAGAAATTTAATGTACACATGTACTACTCATGTGTGAAATTATACTTGCTCATAGGTATTCAGTGCAGCCTCATAACAGCAAAAGACTGGAAACAACCGAATGTCTATCAGTAAGCAACCTGACAAAGCAAGCATGGTTCCTCTACGCAGGGCACGCAATACAACTGTGAGAAACAATGAAGCAGCTCTCCATGTACTAATATGAGAAGATCTAGATATACTGCTGAATGAAAAAGGCAAGGTGCAAACAACATGTATAACATGCCACCTTTTGTACGAAAAGAGGGAAAATAAGAATATACATTTGTATTTGTATATAGACAAACTCTGGAAAGACACATGGGAAATCAGCAGGGATTACTGGGATTACTGGATGGATATGGGAACTGGGTGAAGGCTTCGTTTCATGCCAGTGGTTGAGGCTGCCACTCTCTTCTTCCCTTAGTAACAGAACCTTCCAAAATTTAGCTGGTCACGTGGCCACCCAGTTAAGGACCCCATTTCCTAGACTGTCTTGCTGCTAGAGGTGTGGCTAGAAACTAAGCATAACTCAATGAAACGTGGGCAGGAGCGATGTGTCTGATTTCTGGGATTCCTGTAGGTTTCCCCTTCCTGCATGACCTAGTAATGGTGAATCAACTTTTACCATGTGGGTGAGGACAATACTCTAGCAGATGGCAGGACACAAAACAGAAAGACTTGGGTCCCAGAAATGACCCAGTGGGACAAAGCCATCTACCACACTGGACCACTTCCCTTCCTCTGGGATTGTCATCCTAGAAAAGCTGTACTTCTACCTTGTTTGAGTCACTGTATTTTGGGTTTCTTTGTTATAGCAACTTAGCCTGGATTTGAGCTAAAGCAGAAAATGATATTTAGGAATGATTTACCATAGTATCAAAAACCACATTGTAGCATTGGCTTAGTAGCTAGAAAGGGAAGATCGCTAAAAAAAACAAACAAACAAAAACTTTGCTAGAACTTCAATAACTTGGAAAACAGGCCTTGTATCATCTGAACTTGTAACTTTAAGGGAAGCAGTGAGAAACAGAGCACTGATAGCTCCTTGATGTTTTTAGTTTTTAGTAGTTTTCATCTTACTACTACAACAGCAAGATGAAAATATGCAAGACTTGGTCAGTTTGCAAGCAGAAATGGTGGGATATACAGCAGCATAAGGGTGTACATTCTGAGTTCTGCAATATAAATTAATTGAGGCTTGAAATATTTGGGACCCCACGGGACTGAAAAAAACAATTCCTCTGTACCCCAAAAGCAGGAGATAACCTAGAGAAATGGAAATAAAAACAAAAATAGACAAATGGGACCTAATGAAACTTAAAAGCTTTTACACAGCAAAGGAAACTATAAACAAGACAAAAAGACAACCCTCAGAATGGGAGAAAATATTTGCAAATGAAGCAACTGACAAAGGATTAATCTCCAAAATATACAAGCAGCTCATGTAGCTCAATATCAAAAAAAAACAAACGCCCCAATCCAAAAACGGGCAGAAGACCTAAATAGACATTTCTCCAAAGAAGATATACAGATTACCAACAAACACATGAAAAGATGCTCAACATCACTAATTATTAGAGAAATACAAATCAAATCCACAATGAGGTATCACCTCACACCAGTCAGAATGGCCATCATCAAAAAATATACAAACAATAAATGCTGGAGAGGGTGTGGAGAAAAGGGAACCCTCTTGCGCTGTTGGTGGGAATGTAAATTGGTACAGCCACTATGGAGAACAGTATGGAGGTTCCTTAAAAGACCCAGCAATCCCACTACTGGGCATAAACCCTGAGAAAACCATAATTCAAAACGAGTCATGTACCACAATGTTCACTGCAGCACTATTTACAATAGCCAGGACATGGAAGCAACCTAAGTGTCCATGGACAGATGAATGGATAAAGAAGATGTGGCACATATATACAATGGAATATTACTCAGTCATAAAAAGAAACGAAATTGAGTTATTTGTAGTGAGGTGGATGGACCTAGAGTCTGTCATACAGAGTGAAGTCAGAAAGAGAAAAACAAATACCATATGCTAACACATATGTACGGAATCTAAAAAAAAAAACAGGTTCTGAAGAACCTAGCGGCAGGACGGGAATAAAGACGCAGATGTAGAGAATGGACCTGAGGACATGGGGAGGCGGAAGGGTAAGCTGGGACAAAGTGAGAGAGTGACATGGACATATATACACTACCAAATGGAAAATAGATAGCTAGTGGGAAGCAGCCGCATAGCACAGAGAGATCAGCTCGGTGCTTTGTGACCACCTAGAGGGGTGGGATAGGGAGGGTGGGAGGGAGACGCAAGAGGGAGGAGATATGGGGATATATGTATACGTATAGCTGATTCACTTTGTTATACAGCAGACAGTAACACAACATTGTGAAACAATTATACTCCAATAAAGATGTTAAAAAAAAAAAAAGAAAAAGAAAAAAAAATGCAGGAGATTAAGAATTTCTCTCAAAGCCTCTAAGAAACTCTCCCAGACATGGGAGTCTGCCCATTTATACAGCCCAGATTTAGGCTTCAGTCTCAAGGTAGTTGCCACTAAAACCAGGGAAAGATAGACAGGCCAAGAACAGTGATCAGTAACTAGGCCACCATCTACTGACTTAAAAACTAAGACCCAGAGGAGATCTTTGGCAGTGGATATTTTTACGTGGAATTGAGTGGAAGCAAACAGAACAAGAAGCCTATTCGGTTTCTGAGGGATCTGTACTGTCACATTCTTGTCTACGGCCATGCCACTCTGAAATCGCCAGATCTCATCTGTATTGTCATGTTCTTGGCCTATATAAGCCGCTGACTTCTCAACCCTTAAAGAAATCACTAGACCCCCAAATCCACACCAGCAGGAAACATGTTCCAAAGCCATGCAGCTTTCTCCCATGTTCACCAATGCCTGTTTCAAAAGTGGTTATGGGACAAAACGGATAAAGAACGCTCAGAAGGCAAAGCCAGGAGCCATGGAGGAACATGGACAAGGGGATTCTAGTGAGCAGGACCAAGGTGCAGCCAGGAGCATGCTGCTCTGTGAGGACAAGGGGTCTCTGCCGTCCCTACTCAGCAAATTTCATTATGATGATGGACTAACGACCCCTCATATTATTTCTGATTCTTCTTTTCCAAATGGGAGCTTGCACTGTGGTTCCTTCTCTACTTCTGTATTGCATTTAGGAAGTGGGAATGGAGGACGTGACTGTTCTTTCATAGCTTTCCAGGATAAGAGAACCATGTCCTGATTGCCTCAAATCACACAGAAACCCTGGATTTTAGACTAGAAACATTAACCACATGAGACTCTATGATGTCTCGGGGTGGGAGGAATGTCCTCTATGTCTGGGAAGAAGAGTACACACGGATACCTAGGTCGCCAGGGGGGGCAAACTGAAGCAGAGGCTGCTAAAATTTCCTCCAAATCCATTCTTCTCTTCTTCCTGTTTGCAACAGGAGTCCCCGAATTTTAACCGGTCACAAGGTCACCCAACTAGAGACTACCTTTCCCAGTGTCCTGTGCTGTCAGGTGTGTCTTTGTGATGGAGGACTTGACAATGGGATATGAGAAGTGATGTATGCAACTTCCGGGTCCTTCATTCCTCCCTACGGGCTGGAATGCAGACATAATAGTGGTGAGCAGCTTCCAACAGGTGAGAACACCTTAGAACACAAAATCCCTCTTAGGCTACGGCAGAATAATAAGAGAAGCAGCGTGGGCCCTGAATTGTGGGGACAGGAGGCTGCTCACCCTGACCACCCTGCTACTTCTAGAACATTACATGGGGCAGAATCTTCTGTCTTATTTGAGCCAGTGTATTTTGGGGCCTCCGTTATCACCATTTAGCCAGGACTCTAATATAATACCTCCTTATAACTTTTGGCTTTTGAACGATGAGAATGTATTGCCTCCTTGGGAAATTAATTTTTCAAAAGCAGTAATAATTTTTTTAAAGTGTCAAGATCCCAATAAAAATGTTTTTTATTTTAAATTCAATGTTACTTCTGAGACACAAAACTGAGGAAATGTTTCAAATACAGAAAAATATGTATCACAGCTCCAAAATGTAGAGGAGCAGTTAAAACAATTAGAAGCATGCTAACTGCTTAACCATAGGGAATAATCGAGTAAACTAATGGGACAGCTCTAGCACTACAGAGCTATTAAAATAATCATCAACGGTTTCCCTGGTGGCGCAGTGGTTGAGAGTCCGCCTGCCGATGCAGGGGACACGGGTTCATGCCCCGGTCCGGGAGGATCCCACATGCCGCGGAGCGGCTGGGCCCGTGAGCCATGGCCGCTGAGCCTGCGCGTCCAGAGCCTGTGCTCCGCAAGGGGAGGGGCCACAACAGTGAGAGGCCCGTGTATCACAAAAGAAGAAAAAAAAAATCATCAAAATGAAAAATATGGAGGACAATGGGGAGAAAACATACACATAACTCGTGTTCCTGAAGAAGAAGGGAAAATGCAGAGGAAAAGTTTAGTATTTTATTGTAGAAAAAAAGGTTCCTGAAATTAAAAATAAATGTCATATCTATAGATAAAAAGGGACAAACTACCCAGAAAAAAACTGTTCAGAAACATCACAGATAAAGAATCTATAGGGATCTAGACAAAAGAGACTTCTCTGAAACAACCAATATCAGAATACTGCTGTGCAATATTTATAGCATCCTGAGGAAGAAAGAAAAGATTTTAGGATCTTATACCCAGCCAAGAGTAAAGGTAAAAGACCAATACTATCAAGCATGCAAGATTTCAGAGAAGGCAGCACCCATGATCCTTTCATGAAAAAAAAAAGAAACAGAAGATGCTTGATGGCAAAATCTAACCAACCAAGAAATAAATCACGAGCTCTGGAACGTAGCAAGCCACAGTTAAGCCTTGGATGTGGTCGTAAACATGTAACTGAGACTTAAGAATCATGGGAATTGTGATTACAGAACTAAACGTAATAAATCTCACAGTATATGAAAGTTGAGAAGTAAAGTCGGGGAGGGGTTCTGGGAAGAAGTATAAGATACCTGACTGTCTACAACTAAAAAAACACAACCTAAAAGCACCAATGATACCTATACAAAGATTTGTGCACTTTATTATATATACATTATTTCTCAATAAGAATGACACTGTATCTTCATGTTTTGCAGTCTTTTTTCTTAACTCTGGAAGAACATTCTAAGAAATAACATATCTTACTGTGAAAAAAAATTAAAGTTTGACAATTCCTTCAGTTTCACTTTTTTTCTGATATTTACAAATAAATTAAATATATTTCAAACTAGCCTATTTGATAAAATTAAATCTTCATAAAATATTAATCCTATTTTTGTAAAATTATGTCTATTTTAGAATGGCATTCGCTGAATACTGACAATGGATATCTCACTGGGTGTCAAGATTTGGAAGAATTGTTAAAATTCATTTGTACGTTCACATGAATTTTTCAATAATAAACATTTTTTTCCCACAATTTCATATTCTTTCAAAGATGATGATCAAGATAGATTATATCAAAAATTAAAATAATAACTTTTAAACGCATATGACATAAAAGTATGTATGTCGTATGGTGCCAAGTATGTATATATTGAAGTACACACACGGGACTTCCCTGGTGGCACAGTGGTTAAGATTCCACACTCCCAATGCAGGGGGCCTGGGTTCGATCCCAGGCCAGGGAACTAGATCCCACATGCATGCCACAACTAAGAGTTCACATGCCACAACTAAGGAGCCCGCCTGCCACAACTAAGACCTGACACAACCAAATAAATAAATAAATATTTAAAAATAAATAAATAAAGTACACACACATGCATACCAGAGGAGAGGCAAATGTGCTAAAATTTTAACAGTGCTTCAGGGCTTAGGGGTAGATTTTCCCTTCAAAATATGAAATAAAATTAGGTTACTCACAGGATGAAAAAAATATGAAGTAATTAATAGTTCTGCAGCTTCTGTTAAAAATTCCCTTCCTATTACCCCCAATGATAATAATTACCTCCAATAATAAATGATTAGGCTTAAAAAAAAAAGTTGAGAGTCTACTTGCCTGGGGCAAGGAGATAATTATTGTGGTTTAAGGTAAAGCAAAGATCACATCAATGTCAACAAATTAATTCAACAAAATTGATGACAGGGCTTCCCTGGTGGCGCAGTGGTTGAGAGTCCGCCTGCCGATGCAGGGGACACGGGTTCGTGCCCCGGTCCGGGAAGATCCCACGTGCCGCGGAGCGGCTGGGCCCGTGAGCCATGGCCGCTGAGCCTGCGCGTCCGGAGCCTGTGCTCCGCAATGGGAGAGGCCACAACAATGATAGGCAAAAAAAAAAAAAAAAAAAAAAAATTGATGACAATATTAATATAAGCTGAAAGCGAAATCTACCCCAACTTTCATTCGAGGATGAAGAATCATTTATGCAGGACGCTGGTTGAAACACGAAGACCACCACCCGAGGTGTGAGACACAGCCATGGATGTTCTTGGTGAGGAATCTGCTGTTCTGATGGACAGCCTTTACCGCTGAGGGCTCATCACAGCACACCACCTGGCAGAGCCCTGCTGCCTCTGCCCTCCCTGCACCCCACCCCGTATGTAAGCCACATACCGAACTTGGTTCTCCAGGAAGTGCATGTACCGGTACAGCAGGGTGTAGGATGGAGAGAGGATGCCCACGGATTTCATCCGGGCGCCACGCTCCAGCTCGCTTTCCACAGGCATGTTGGCGAAGCAGGCCAGGCCAAAGAAGGGCCCCTTTCGGAAATAGCTAAAATAGACCCAATGTGTAGCGTGGCTCGAAATCAGAGAGAGAAATTTCATTTTACTCTGTGTTTTGCCTTTGAGATGCAGTCGCGAACAAAAGACATAACTGCGTCCAGGGCTCTACGTGAGAAAACTCAGCCTGAGAAAAACCTTTTTTAGAACCTCAGCGGGACGATCAGCCCAAGCCCCTCAACCTCACAGATGGGACAACCAAGGCTCAAAGAAACTGTGGAACCCGCCAAGGGTCATCCCGCCGCAGCCAGGACTTGATCTCTGCAAAGCCTGCTACTCAGTCGCCCACGACCATGGGTACAGCCTTTCTCCTCCTGCATAAAAACTGACCTGATGGGGGGACCTCTGTTTTATTAGCATAAACTGTGTTGATTCTCTCCTCGCTTCCTGAGTCTCTGATATTTTAAATAGAACATTTGACCAGAGCTTTCACTTTGTTTCCTTCCCGTTTCTCACACTTATGTCTGTCATGGTTTCAGCCCAATGAGAAGATGAAAGCTATTCCATCGCCCTGACATTCTCTCAATTTGCTCCTCACGAGAACCTTAATCACACAGGACTACAGACTGGCCTTACTTAAAGCTGGAATTGCAAGTTTTAGCACGTACGTGCCTTAAGTTAACCCAAATGTGACCGAAACTCTATTCCTTTATTAAAGCCAAACCCCAAGCAAGGCCCAATCATTTCTTAGGAAAGGAGAGAGAACCTCTAGGGCAGGAGTTCTTAACATTTTTGGATCATGAAACTCATCGAGAACCTCAAGCTTGGGAACCTCTTGCTAGAAAACTGATATAAAAACACAAACCAGTATATATTTTCAGGGTATTTACACACACTTCCTGAAAATGCCCCGAGGAGAGCCCTTATTCTCTGGGGGAAAGCACAGAGCGAGAGGAAATGGTACAGAGAAGACTTGCAATCGGCAGTACTTACATGAAATCAGACTGAATTTTATGGGACCCACTGGCCATAGACTTGAACTCAACGCCTTCAAGGTCAATATCTTGAGGCAAGCACCATTCCACCATGTTTCCTGTGGGGAAGAAGGGAGGATACAAGTTTAAAAGAGACAAAATCATTCAAAGGGCTTAGTGCAGGGCTAAGTGCACATGGCTTCGGAGTAAATGTACTACTGACTTGACCACCAGCATGCTCCGGTGGCTCATCCCTCCATCGCCTACATGCCAGCAGAGTCCCTGAGGCATCCCGAGGGCCAGGAGATGGGTGTTGAAGGCACCTCCAATCTCTGCCTTCAAATGAACACAGTTCTTCCTAGCGAGGCTGCTGGCTTTGGTTCTCCCATTCTGCTTGGCCACCTCCAAATCTCCTTCCTTTTGCAGCCTCACTTCTAAGCGCATGTTTTGACCCTCCACCCCCATTTCCTCATCTTGTACTCTCTCCTTAACCCCTCGAGATCCTGCTTCCATCTTGCCTTTTTATGGCCACTAATAACTCTGACAAACCCCCACACTCTTTTTAATTTTTAAATTAATTTTTAATTTAATTTTCATTGATCTCTTTGTGGCATTTGATAATTCCTCAAAAATATCTCCCCTTTTTCCCTTGACTCCCGTGACAGAATACTATTTTGGTTCTTTTCCTTCTTCTCTGATCAAACGTAGCTCTGCTTCCTTCCCTAAATCTTTCTCCTCTCTCCTCAAAATGAGGCTCTTCTCCAAGGTCCAGACACCAGTTCTTTGCCTGCAGAATTTAAGAGCTCATTCACTTATCCCTAATTACTGCGTTTCTACTGAGCTAGATGCTGGAGCTACAAAGTCAAATAAGACACAGTCCCTGACCTCAAACAGACTAGATTCCAGGGACAGATACGGAGATAAACAAGGAGACCAGCGATTACAGTTCTGGAGGCTGAGGGTGGTGGTATGTGGTAAATTCGATGACAGAGGATAACGTGGGATTTTAGAACGTAGCAATCACAAGCAGCCATAAGATTGAGGGAATCAGAGAAGTTCACAAGAGCAGTGTTTCCTCGAGGATTGAGAGGATGCTACAGGACATGCCCTACTGTTTTCTTGCATATTCAAAAATTTTCCAAATAAAAATACTAAGATACTTGTAAGATTTCACTTTAGAACAAACTTCTCATCAACACCTCAAACCCTAATTGCCCAAGCATTAGAAACATCATTAATAATCCCAGACAACCAATGCTTTCAGATAATTGTTCGGGGCATCAGAGGTACCGCATATCAAGTCTACCCGGACACGACCCAGTCTCTGAATGGGGTGGGCATCACGGGGGATCAGCCTATCCCATATTCAGCAGCCTAAGGCACTTTCAAGTAGTTTATTTTCAAAAGAGGACTCTTAAACTCAAACAACTAATCAATGGGCTAAAAGAGAAAGCATGAAAAAAGGAATTAAGATTTCACACAACAGAGAGGCCAGAACAATGTTGTATCTGTCAGGGTTAAAGACGAGCAAAAGCATGCTGCACGCCGAAAGAGGGGCGAACGTGGGGAGAAAGGTAAGGTTTCGCACACCGACTTCCCCCACGTTCCTGTCTTTCCACTAGCATCCCTGTCTACGGTCTCCTCGGTCCAGTGGCTCTCACCCTGTGTTGTGCAACAGGACACCCAGGAAGCTTACAAGGGGGCTGACCCTCCCCCCAAATCTACACCGTCACGGTCTGTGCCACACGGGCACTTCAGCTGATGAGCCCCCTGTGCACACGGTCCTAACCCTTCATGATGGCAACAGATGGCTCGCCTAGGAGAGGGACAGCCTGCCACGGACCCTCTGGCAGACTCTGTCCTCTCGCTTACCTGCTCTTCTAGTATCTGCTGCCTTGTTCCCCGCCCCCATGCCACTCCATGCAGGGTTCAACTTGCTCTTAGCTCCTTTCCTCTGACCCAGCCTGTCCATGACTACTCAATGACTTGTTAAAACTTTAACGTACCTAAACTTTGTGCTGAGGGATAAGTTCACAAAAGCGCACAGATCATAGCTCTGCAGTACAATGAGTTCTCCCAGCATGAACATACCTGTGTGAGCAGAGCCCAGACCAAGCAGCAGGACATGAATAGCAAAACAGAAGCCGCTCTTCTGCCCCGTCCGAGTCATCACCCCTCTCTCCAGGCTGACTATTATCCGGACTCTGAACACGATAAATTAGCTTTGCTGTCTTTGAAATTTATAGAAATGCAATCATAGTTTGTATTCGTTTGCGTCTGTCTTCTTTGGCTCCATTTTTTTTTTTGCAAGATTCATCCATGTTGATGCATGTAGCAATTATTTCTTCATTTACTACTTCCATCCTATGCATGTAACACAGCTTACTTACCTATGTGACTGTTGGTGCACATATAGCTTACTTCTTATTTGAAGCTATCACAAACAGCACTGCTGTGAACAATTCCATACCTGTCCTCTGGTGACTACACGTGCGGTAGCTTTGTAACGCATGACCCGGCTGGGCTGATTCACATTTCTCAGAATTCCCACTTGCGTCTGAGACTGGGGAGGCGAAGTGAAGCAGTAGCCATGTTGTGTTTATGTCAGAAGGCCAGTGTGAGGGCATCAGGTAACTCATGGGCGTTGCTGCTTATCTTGCAGGCTCATCACACTTGGGGGGTGGCTGCCAGGCCTGCGGTCGATGGATCCACCTTCCCTGGATCCCCTGTCAGCTTCTCGGACTCCCACCCCAGGCGTGTGCTTAGTTCCATAATGAAAGGCATCAGCTTCATCAGGTCAGGGCACCACGTCATTAGAACAGGAGGCAGTGACACGCTGACCTGGGTTCCCACCCACCCTCATGAGTTCCAGCTTGTTCTCCTTCTTCTCAACTTTACTCTCTGCTTCCTAACTGTCCGCTCAAGAGACTTCAAGCTCCACCAACAGACACAAGGCAACAGCCTTACACAGACTTTCTAACCAGCTCCCACAATTGCACAAGATCAAATCCCTGCAATAAATCCCTTTATTTGTCTCCCAGTGGTTCTGTTTCTTTGATTAAACCTTTACTTTGACTGACACAATATGCACACATTTCTGTTGACTACATCCCTAGGAGTGGAACGGCTGTAAAAATGTTTGCATCACTGCAAACTAAGGAAACTTTAATGATCCCCAAAGCAGTGTTTCCCAAAGCTTAGGTGACCAGGGCTTCTGCAAAACACAAAATTTGTAAAAAGGGATTTTGGCCAAACAATCTTTGTTTAGGTTAAACAAAGACAGACAAGTTCCTTTACTGCAGAACTTCTCAGAGCCTCTGATGTTTCTCCACATTACGAATCTCTGTGAGATCAAGACCATGCTAAATGTTTCCAAAATTATTTGGCCAATAGACCTATTTTTAAGGAGCATCTTAAGGACCAAATTTTATAGAAGGCTTTTTTTTTTTTTTTTTAAAGAAATAGCAGTATATTAGGGGCTGCAAGTTGACCCTTAGTACATACCACTCCTCCTTTCTTATAGGGACTAGGACCTCCTATTCTTAGCCTGGCATATGGCCTTCCAAATGATGACTATGTTTCTCTGTACCTTCTTGCAAATAGGTATGGCTACACAAGTAAATTCTGGCCAGTGGGATATAGGCAGAAGTGAGGTGTGTCTTTCCAAAATGTGCCTTAAAGGGAAGGCGTATGTAGTCCCTTCTTCCATCCTGCTGCCTGGCATATGGATGCGGTGACAAGCCGTCTTGAATCATACAGGTGAGGGCACCAGCCCACATATCAAGGAGGGGATGATGGCGCGAGAGCCAACTTGAGTCTAGGTCCTTGGATGACCCCATGGGTATGAACCGGCATTCCAGCCCTGGACCGGCTATCTCCTGACTGTTAAGTGAAAACTAAACTCTTATCTTGATTAAGTCACTGCTAATTTGGGTCTCTGGTATTCATGGCCAAACATACGTCTTCTTACTTAATACAGCTGATCTGAAGAATAAAGCCCCCAATTCCTCAGCCTGGTCCTCAAAGCTTCTCTCTTATTCCTCTGTGCCTGGCCAATCCTCATTGTATAGGAACTGAAAGAATCAGACGAAGTGAATGACACCCTGTTAGTTACATCCTTCACTTCTAGATGGATGCAAACCCCTCTAGGTCGGGAAGAAAGGTCCATCAGGGTCAGGCTGGTGAATCACAGCATGGAGCATGGACTCCAGAACACCACTCAGGGAACAGTTCTTTATCCCACAGGAAGAACATTTCTGCTGACACACTCGTTGAATTAAAGGAAAGTAGATAAAGCTACTATGGCCCTCATCCCAGCCTAATACAATCATTGTCTTAGATGTCTGTCTCCCCAGGAGACTGGACTTCTTAAAGGTAGGAACTCTGATTGTTTATCTTTACATTCCAACATAGCACAGTGCTTAGCACAAGACAGGATGGACATTAAAAACAAAAACAAAGCAAAAACCCAGCTTTATAGAGGATATGCATGTTTTTAAAAAGCTAGTAGTAATGATATTGTGGTTATGTAGAAAAATGTCCTTCTTCTTACGAGGTTTATACTCAAGTATTTAGGAGTGAAGTCACGTCTGCATTTACTTTCTTTTTTTTTAAATTAACTTATTTTATTTACTATTTTTTATTTTGGGTTGCATTGGGTCTTTGTTGCTGTGCGCAGGCTTTCTCTAGTTGCGGTGAGCGGGGGCTACTCTTCGTTGTGGTGCGCGAGCTTCTCATTGTGGTGGCTTCTCTTGTTGCGGAGCACGGGCTCTAGGAGCACAGGCTTCAGTAGTTGTGGCACGCGGGCTCTAGAGCGCAGGCTCAGTAGTTGTGGTGCATGGGCTTAGTTGCTCCGCGGCATGTGGGATCTTCCCAGACCAGGGCTCGAACCCATGTCCCCTGCATTGGCAGGCGGGTCCTTAACCACTGCGCCACCAGGGAAGCCCTGCATTTACTTTCAAATGGCTGAGGAAAAAAGTTTTTATCTGTATTCAGTCAATTCTAGTACAATGCTTGTTGAATTTGTGCCAACACAATTGATATATTAAGAACAATGTGCACATAGGGAATTTCCCATTTGCTAATGCTATGGATTCAATGCAATCTCAATAAAAATCTCAATAAGCTATTTGTGGATATTGACAAGTTAATTCTAAAGTTTACATGGAAAGGCAAAAGGCCGAAGTTAGCCAATACAATACTGAAGAGAACTAATACTGCCTGATTCTAAGACTCACTATAAAGTAAACAAGACAGTATGGTACTGGCACAAGATTAGACAAATAGATCAATGGAACAGACTAGAGAGCCCAGTAACAGACCCACGCAAATACAGTCAACTGATCTTTGCCAAAGGAGCTAAGGTAATACAATGGGAAAAAGATAGTCTTTTCAACAGCGGTGTTAGAACAACTGGATATCCATACGGAAAAAAATGAATCTAGGCACAGACCTTACACTTTGCACAAAAATTAACTCAATATGAATAGTATACCGAAATGTAAAATGCAAAATTATAAAACTTCTAGAAGATAACACAGGAGAAAATCTAGGTGACTTTGAGTTTAGCAACGAGTTTTTAGATACAACACCAAAAGAATCATCCATGAAGAAAAAATTGGTAAGTTATACTTCATTAAAATTAAAAACTTCTGACCTGTGAAAGACACCATTAAGAGAATAAAAAGACAAGCTAATGATGGGGCAAAATATTTGCAAAAATATATCCGATAAAGGCTTATATCCAAAATAAGAACTCTTAAAACTCAACATTAAGAAAACAACTCGGGCTTCCCTGCTGGCACAGTGGTTGAGAGTCCGCCTGCCGATGCAGGGGACGCGGGTTCGTGCCCCAGTCCGGGAAGATCCCACATGCCACGGAGCGGCTGGGCCCGTGAGCCATGGCCGCTGGGCCTGCGCGTCAGGAGCCTGTGCTCCGCAAAGGGAGAGGCCACAGCAGTGAGAGGCCCGCGTACCGCAAAAAAAAAAAAAAAATGAAAACAACTCAATTTAAAAAATGGACAAAAGATCTGAACAGATATCTCACCAAAGAAGACACACAGACGGTAAACGTGCATAGGAAAACATGCTCAATATCACATATCATCAAGGAATTGTCAATTAAAACAACAAGATCCTACTACACACCTATCAGAATGGTCAAAATCCAAAACGCTGAAAACACCAAATGCTGACAAGGATGTGGAGCAACAGGAAGCCTCACCCACTGCTTGCGGGAGTGCGAAACGGTGCAGCCGCTTTGGAGGACAGTTGGGCAGCTGCTTACAAAACGAAACACATTCCTGCCACGTGATCCAGCAATCATGCTCCTTTGTATATTTATCCAATGAGCTGAAAACTTAGGTCCACACAAAAGCCTGCACGTTAATGTTTATAGCAGCTTTGTTAATATAACTGCCAAAAACTGGAAGCAACCAAGATGTCCTTCAAAAAGGTGAATGGATTAAAAAAACCTGTGGGATATCCATATAACAAACTACTATCCAGCAATAAAAAGAAATGAGCCACCAAGCCACGAAAAATCATGGAGGAAACTTAAATGCATGTTGCTAAGTGAAAGAAGCCAGTCTAAAAAAGCTATATTCTGCAAAATCCCAACGATGTGACATTTTGGAAAGGAAAAACTACAGATAGTAGAAAAGGTCAGGCGGTAAGCAGGGATGAACAAGCAGAGCACAGAGGATTTTTAGGGCAGTAAAACTATTCTGCATGATACTGTTATGGTGGACACCTAACATCATGCATTTTCAAAACCCAGAGAACGTACAACACAAAGAGTGAACCCTTATGTAAACTATGAACTTCAGATAACAATAATGTATAAATACTGGTTCATCAATTACAACAAATATACCACGCTAATGCACGATGTCAATAATAGAGGTAACGGGGGGGCCAGGCGGGCAGGTAGGGGAAGAGGGTACATGGAAACTCTGTACTTTCTGCTCAGTTTTCCTGTAAACCTAAAATTGTTAAAAATAAAATAAAATTTATTAATTAAGAGAGGTAATAAATTAATTAACCTAGGTTAATTATCCTAGGGGTAGTAATGATATTGTGGCTATGTAGGAAAACGGCCTTATTCTTAGGAGATTTAAACTGAAGTATTTAGAAATGCAATGTCATGATGTCTGAAAGTTACTTTCAAATAGTTCAGAAAAAAAAAGTATATTTATACATCCTCAGCTCTGCTATAATGCTGGCCGAATTTGTTCCAAAGCAATCGATATGTTAACAATTCATAGGGAATTTCATGTTTGCTGATATGTGGTTTTGAGCTCAAGGTTCAAAATGTGAACACAGAAAACTGCACCCAGCTGTAGCACTACACAAAACGCATCCCCACACGACACTCAAACGTCTGCCTGCTACCTCGGTTCACCATGTGTGTTCTGAGCCACACTTATCTCCTCTAGTGTTACAACTTTCCATCCAATTTCACAAAGCCCTCTTCCTCTGCTTCATTATAATTCACAAGCTCAACCCTTCCAACACCCACCTTCGTATGCAAACTGCAGGTCTTTTTTAAGGTAGAGTGCCGTATTTTGAGTATTGATGCATTTCTTAATTATTTAACATATGTACAACCATCCTACCACTTTTATTATGTTCCTATCTTTCTTTAATGTGTCACTGACAAAGTTTTTGAGTGTTGTGCCCCTCACCCCATCTTCCCCACAAGCCCTGTGATTTTTACTGCATGATTTGCTTAGCACAGTGGTTTTTAGGAATGCGTATTTCACATTATTGTGGAACTGACTTTAGATAAAGCAAATATGGCAAAATGTCAACAAATGCGGAGTGACACATATATCTCAACAAATGCAGAGTGACACATATATCTAAGTCAGGGATATACAGATTTTCACTGTACTATTCTTTCAACTTTTCTGAGGTTTAAAAAATTTCAACATATGAGAGGGAGACAAGATGGCAGAATAGAAGGACTTGAGCTTACCTCCTCTCACGAAAACACCAAAATCACAACTAACTGCTGAACAACCATCAACAAAGAAGACTGGAAACTACCGAAAATGTATTCTACATCCAAAGACAAAGAAGCCACAACGAGACAGTAGGAGGGGTGTTTTCATGATATAATCAAAACCCATACCCACCAGGTGGGTGACCCACAAATTGGAAAATAATTGTATCACAGAGGTCCTCCCACAGGAGTGAGACTTCTGAGTTCCATGTCAGGTTCCCCAGCCTGGGGGTCTGGCATTGGGAGGAGGAGCTCCCAGAGCATTTGGCTTTGAAGGCCAGCAGGGCTTGAGTGCAGGAGCTAAACAGGACTAGGGGAAACAGAGACTCCACTCTTGGAGTGTGCACACAAGGTTTCATGTGCACTGGGACCCAGGGCAGAGCAGTGACTCCACAGGAGCCTGGGCTAGACCTACCTGTGGGTCGTGGAGGATCTCCTGGGGATGCAGGGGTCGGCTGTGGCTCACTGTGGGGGCAAGGACACTGGTGGAAGAGGCCCCAGGGAATATTCATTGGCATGAGCTCTCCCAGAAGTCGCCATTTTGGTACCAAGACCTGGCCCCACCCAACAGCATACAGGTTGCCTAAAGTCATCCTGAGTGCACAGCCACCTCTAAACACACCCCTCGACACGGCCCTGCCCACCAGAGAGACAAGACCCAGCTCCATCCACCAGTGGGCAGGCACCAGTGCCTCCCACCAGGGAGCCTGCACAAGCCCCTGAACCAACCTCACCTAACGGGAGTAGACACCAGAAGCAAGAGGAACTACACACCTGCAGCCTGAGAAACGGAGACCACAAACACAGAAAGTTAGACAAAATGAGATGGCAGAGGAATATGTTCCAGATGAAGGAACAAGATAAAACCCCAGAAGAACAACTAAGTGAAGTGGAGATAGGCAATCTGCCTGAAAAAGAATTCAGAGTAATGATAGTAAAGATGATCCAAGATCTTGGAAAAAAGAATGGAGGCACTGACCAAGAAGATACAAGCAATGTTTAACAAAGAGCTAAAAGATTTAAAGAACAAACAGAGATGAACAATACAATAACTGAAATGAGAAATACACTAGACAGAATCAAGAGCAGAATAAATGAGGCAGAAGAACGAATAAGTGAGCTGGAAGAAAGAATGGTGGAAATCACTGCCATGGAACAGAATAAAGATAAAAGAATGAAAAGAAATGAGGACAATCTAAGAGACCTCTAGGACAGTGTTCATCACACCAACATTTGCATTATAGGGGTCCCAGAAGAAGACAGAAAGAAAGGGTCTGAGAAAATATTTGAGGAGATAATAGCCGAAAATTTCCCTAACATGGGAAAGGAAACACTCAAGTCCAGGAAGCGCAGAGGAGGCTAAACACGTGGAGGCTAAACCATATGCTACAACAAACCAATGGATCAATGAAGAAATCAAAGAGGAAATTAAAAAATACCTCGGGACAAATGAAAATGAAAGCATGAAGATATAGAACCTACGGGAGGCAGCAAAAGCAGCTCTAAGAGGGAAGTTTACAGCCATGCCATCTTACCTCAGAGAAAGGGAACCCCCATACGATTATCAGCTGATTTTTCAGCAGAAACTGCAGGCCGGAAGGGAGTGGCCTGATATATTTAAAGTGTGAAAAGGAAAAACCTACAACCAAGTATACTCTACCCAGCAAGGCTCTTGTTCAGATTCGACAGAGAAATCAAAAGCTTTACAGACAAGCAGAAGCTCAGAGAATTCAGCACCACCAAATCAGCTTTACAAAAAATGCTCAACGAACTTCTCTAGGCAGAAAAGAAAAAGCCACAACTAGAAATAAGAAAATTACAAATGGGAAAGCTCATGAAATAAGAAAAAAGAAAATTACAAATGGTAAAGGCAAACATACAGTAAAGATAAGAAATTATCCACAAATATGGTATCAAAACCAGCAATTGTGAAAAGAGGTGAGTACAAATGCAGGATATTCGAAATGCATTTGAAATTAAGAGACCAGAGACTTAAAACAATCTTGGATATATATATATATATTTATATTTATTTATATGCATATTTATATATATATATAGACTGCTATATCAAAACCTCATGGTAACCACAAACCAAAAATCTATAATATATACACACACACAAAAAAGAAAAATCAATCCAAAAACAACTCTAACGATAGTCATCAAATCACAAGAGAAGAGATCAAAAGAGGAAGGGAAGAAAAAAAGACCTACAAAAACAAATCCTAAACAATTAACAAAATGGCAGGACTTCCCTGGTGGTCCAGTGGTTAAGAATCCACCTTCCAATACAGGGGATGTGAGTTCGATCCCTGGTAGGGGAACTAAGATCCCTCATGCCACAGGGCAACTAAGCCCATGCACTCTAGAGCCTGTGCGCCACAACTAGAGAGCTCATGTGTTGCGACTACTGAGCCCATGCACTCTGGAGCCCGCGCGCCACAACTACTGACCCGCACACTCTGGAGCCCGCATGCCACAACTACAGAGCCTGCGCGCTGCAACTACTGAGCCCGCGCACCACAACTAGAGAGAAGCCTGCATGCTGCAACGAAGAACCCACATGCTGCAACAAAAGATCCCACGTGCCACAACGAAGATCCCACGTGCCGCAACTAAGACCCAAGACAGCCAAATAAACAATTAACAAAACAGCAATAAGAACATACATATTGATAATTACCTTAAACGTAAATAGATTAAATGCTCCAACCAAAAGACATTGATTAGCTGAGTGGATACAAAAACAAGACCTGTATATATGCTGTCTACAAGAGACCCACTTCAGATCTAGGGACACATACAGACTGAAAGTGAGGGGATGGAAAAAGGTATTCTATGCGAATGGAAATCAAAAGAAAGCTGGAGTAGCAATACTTTTATCAGACAAAGTAGACTTTAAAATAAAAATTGTTACAAGAGACAAAGAAGGACACTACATAATGATCAAGGGATCAATCCAAGGAGAAGACATAACAATCATAAATATATATGCACCCAACATGGGAGCTCCTTATATATTAAGGCGAATGCTAACAGCCATACAAGGAGAAACTGACAGTAAAACAATAATAGTGGGGGACTTTAACACTCCACTTACATCAATGGACAGATCACCCAGACAGAAAATCAATAAGGAAACACAGGCCTTAAATGACACATTAGACCAGATGGACTTAATTTATATGTATAGGACATTCCATCCAAAAGCAGCAGAATATACATTCTTCTCAAGTGCACATGAAACATTCTCCAGGACAGATCAGATGCTGGGCCACAAAGCAAACCTCTATAATTAAAGAAAACTGAAATCATACCAAGCATCTTCTCCAACCACGATGCTATGAGATTAGAAATCAGGGCTTCCCTGGTGGCGCAGCGGTTGAGAGTCCGCCTGCCGACGCAGGGGACACGGGTTTGTGCCCTGGTCCGGGAAGATCCCACATGCCGCGGAGCGGCTAGGCCCATGAACCATGGCCGCTGAGCCTGCGCGTCCGGAGCCTGTGCTCCGCAACGGGAGAGGCCACAACAGTGAGAGGCCCGCGTACCGCAAAAAAAAAAAAAAAAGAAATCAACTACAAGAAAAAATTGCAAAAACACATACACATGGAGGCTAAACAATATGCTACAACAAACCAATGCATCAATGAAGAAATCAAAGAGGAAATTAAAAAATATCTAGGGACAAATGAAAATGAAAGCATGAAGATATAAAACCTATGGGAGGCAGCAAAAGCAGTTCTAAGAGGGAAGTTTACAGCAATGCAATCTTACCTCAGGAAACAAGAAAAATCTCAAACAACCTAAATTTGCACCTAAAGCAACTAGAGAAAGAAGAACAAACAAAACCCAAAGTTAGAAGAAGGAAAAAAATCATAAAGATCAGAGCAGAAATAAATGAAACAAAGAAAATAGAAAAGATCAATGAACCGAAGAGCTGGTTCTTTGAAAAGATAAACAAAATTGATAAACCTTTAGCCAGACTCATCAAGAAAAAAAGGGAAGGGGCTCAAATCAATAAAATGAGAAATGAAAAAGAAGTTACAACTGACACCACAGAAACAGAGTCATAAGAGACTACTACAAGCAACTATATGCCAATAAAATGGAAAATCTGGAAGAAATGAACAAATTTTTAGAAAGGTACAGTCTTCCAAGACCAAACCAGGAAGAAATAGAAAATATGAACAGACCAATCAGCAAGTACTGAAATTGAAACTGTGATTTAAAAAATTCCAACAAACAAAAGTCCAAGACCAGATGGCTTCACAGGTGAATTCTTCTATCAGACATTTAGAGAAGAGTTAACACCTATCCTTCTGAAACTCTTCCAAAAAACTGCAGAGGAAGGAACACTCCTAAACTCATTCTATGGGGCCACCATCACCCTGGTACCAGAAGAAGACAATGATAACACAAAAAAAGAAAATTACAGGCCAACATCACTGATGAACATAGATGCAAAAATCCTCAACAAACTACTAGCAAACCGAATCCAACAATACATTAAAAGGATCATACACAATGATCAAGTGGGATTTTTCCCAGGGGTGCAAGGATTTTTCAGTATCTGCAAATCAATCAGTAGATACACCCTGTTAACAAATTGAAGAATAAAAACTATATGATCATCTCAATAGATGCAGGAAAAGCTTTGGACAAAATTCAACACCCATTTATGATAAAAACTCTGCAGAAAAAGTAGGCACAGAGGGAACCTACCTCAACATAATAAAGGCCATATATGACGAACCCACAGCTAACATCATACTCAACAGTGAAAAGCTGAAAGCATTTCCTCTAAGATCAAGAACAAGATAAGGATGTCCACTCTCACCACTTTTATGCAACATAGTTTTGGAAATCCTAGCCATGGCAAACAGAGAAGAAAAAGAAATAAAAGGAATCCAAACTGGAAAAGAAGTAAAACTGACACTGTTTGCAGATGATATGATACTATACATAGAAAATCCTAAAGATGCTACCAGAAAACTACTAGAGCTCATCAATGAATTTGGTAAGGTTGCAGGATACAAAATTAATACACAGAAACCTCTTGCATTTCTATACACTAACAGCGAAAAATCAGAAAGAGAAATTAAGGAAATAATCCTACTTACCATCGCATCAAAAAAATAAAATACCTAGGAATAAACCTATCTAAGGAGGCAAAAGCCCTGTACTCTGAAAACTATGAGATGCTGATGAAAGAAATTAAAGATGACACAAACAGATGCAAAGATATACCATGTTCTTGGATTGGAAGACTCAATATTGGCAAAATGCCTATACTAACCAAGGCAATCTACAGATTCAATGCAATCCCTATCAAATTACCAATGGCATTTTTCACAGAACTAGAACAAAAGAATTTTCAATTTGTATGGAAATATAAAAGACCCCAAATAGCCAAAGCAATCTTGAGAAAGAAAAACAGAGCTGAAGGAATCAGGCACCCTAACTTCAAACTATACTACAAAGCTACACTAATCAAAACAGTATGGTACTGGCACAAAACAGAAATATAGATCAATGGAACAGGATAGAAAGCCCAGAAATAAACCCATGCACCTATGGTCAATTAATTTAGGACAAAGGAGGCAAGAATATACAGTGGAGAAAAGACAGTCTGTGCTGGGAAAACTGGACAGCTACATGTAAAAGAATGAAATTAGAACATTCTCTAACATCATACACAAAAATAAACTCAAAATGGATTAAATACCTAAATATTTTTAAGACCAGATACTGTAAATCTCTTAGAGGAAAACATAGGCAGAATACTCTTGACATAAACTGCAGCAATATCTTTTTGGATCCACCTAATGAAAATAAAAACAAAAATAAACAAATGGGACCTAATGAAACTTAAAAGCTTTTTCACAGCAAAGGAAACCATAAACCAAATGAAAAGACAACCCATAGAAGGGGAAAACATATTTGCAAACAAAGTGACTGACAAGGGATTAATCTCCAAAATGTACAAACAGCTCATACAGTTCAATATCAAAAAAGCAAACAGCCCAATCAAAAAGTGGGCAGAAGATCTTAATAGGCATTTCTCCAAAGAAGACATACAGATGGCAATAGGCACATGAAAAGATGCTCAACATCGCTAATCATTAGAGAAATGCAAATCAAATCTGCAATGAGATATCACCTCACACCGGTCAGAATGGCCAACATCAAAAAGTCTACAAACAATAAATGCTAGACAGGGTGTGGAGAAAAGGCAACCCTCCTACACTGTTGGTAGGAAGGTAAATTGGTACAACCACTATGGAGAACCATCTGGAGGTTCCTTAAAAAACTACCATATGATCCAGCAATCCCACTCCTGGGCATATATCTGGAGGAAACCATAATTCAAAAAGATACATGCACCCCAATGTTCACTGCAGCACTATTTATGATAGCCAAGACATGGAAGCAACCTAAATGTCCACTGACAGATGAATGGATAAAGAAGATATGGTACATATCAATATATGCAGTGGAATATTATTCAGTCATAAAAAAGAATGAAATAATGCCATTTGCAGCAACACGGATGGACCTAGAGATTATCATACTAAGTGAATTAAGTCAAAAAGGGAAAGACACATACCATATCACTTATATGTAGAATCTAAAATATGACACAAATGAACTTATCTACAAAACAGAAACAGATTCACAAGCTTTGAAAACAAATTTATGGTACCAGAGGGGGAAGGTGCGGGGGGGGGGGGAATAAATCAGGAGTTTGGGATTACTACTATATATAAAATAGACAATCAGGCTTCCCTGGTGGCGCAGTGGTTGAGAGTCCGCCTGCTGATGCAGGGGACACGGGTTCGTGCCCCAGAGCGGCTAGGCCCATGAGCCATGGCCGCTGAGCCTGTGCGTCCGGAGCCTGTGCTCCGCAACGGGAGAGGCCACAACAGTGAGAGGCCCGCGTTCCACAAAATAAATAAATAAATAAATAAATAAATAAATAAATAAATAAATAGACAATCAACAAGGATCTACTGTACAGCACAGTAAATTCTACTCAATATTCTGTAATAACATGGGAAAAGAATCTGAAAAGTAATGGATATATGTATAACAGAATCACTTTGCTGTACACTTGAAACTAACAACACTGGAAATCAACTATATCCCAATATAAAAAAAAAATTAAATTAAAAAATTTCAACATATGAACTAAGAAACATAACTGAAATAACAGAGATTTGCAAAAAACCATAAGCTAAGCAGAAAGGACTTTGCAAAAGCAAAAAATAATTGAGACAATGTGTTATATTTAAGGGGATGAAACAGCATGATGGCTAAAGGTCATCCTTTAACAGAAATAGTACACTAGTCTCAAAAATTAGAAACCCGTTTATATATGAAACTTGTAAGAGGCTTAAAGGAAAGTGATTTGGCAGAAATAACAATCCTTGTCGTGAGCTATTTAGGGCCAGGAAAACCTCACAGAATGCTGCCTACCTCAGGCTCAGCCTTCACACTCAAAGACATTTTGGTTTTCCAAATTTCCTCACCACACTTTAGGAACCCAGCCAGGGAGGTGGGGCCTGGCAAGATTGAACAGAAGGGCTCATCCCAGGGGTAGGCAATCAAAGAGAGGAGTCAACACTGACAAGTGCCTTATTTCCTGACTTGCTCTCCTTCCATCTCCATGTCCCCCCTTGCCTTGGGCCCATCACAGGTACCCACAGGCCCTGCCTAGCCTCTAGAAGGGATGGACATGACCGCACGAGGAACAAACGTGGCAATCGGCTTTGTGTACATTCAGTCAGTCATTCAGTCAATATTGGTGGAACATAACTTGGCAGCCCAGTGCCAGATTCTGGGCTCAGGCAAAGGAACTTGGGCTAACAGATTACTGAGTTGGCGGCTCAGGTACCCAGGGAAGCCACAGGGCAATGCTGAGCCTGGCTGTAGATGCAGAGATGGTCTGAACCTCGTGGCCCTGTGTGCCAGGGCCTCCCAGAGCTGATGTTTCACAAGCTCCAACGCTAGGTGAGATGTACTCTGTCCTATCTACATACAGGGCTGCCTCTGCCTTCTATTTCTGTTGAAATGTGAAATGACCACACCCCCAAGCATATTTGGATTTCATCAACCACCATCTCTCCAGGGAGAATAGTATTAGCTGCTACTGCTACTGCCTGTTAAGAAAGCTGATCTCAGAATATTTAAAATGGAGAAGGCAATGATCTTGAACCAAAATAATCTGTCTAGTGGGAAATACGTGGCTTTCCTTCCTCCTTTTCTCCCTCCGTGTTGGGCGGTTCCCAATCAAGAATTTCCTCCTGAGCCCTTGATTTCATAAGCAGTGGCTGCCTCAGCTCAAGGTCCTGTTACGGCTCCTCTGACCTCAAGAGTGGAGCTCTGTACCAGCTCTCGCCTCTCCAACATGTGCGCTGATTTTTACTCTTTCCATCAGCTCTGCCCATTGGCATACCCACAAGCCCTGAATAAAGGCAAGAATCCAGGTGTACTTGTGGTCCCCACTTTTGCAGGAGGCCCCCAAATCCCAGAGATGGAAGAAACCTCAGAAGCTTATATGGTTCAGACTCTAACGCCAGAAAAGTCGACAACTCTGGGTCTTAAATAGTTTTGAATTGTCTTACCACCACCTAGGATGAGAGTATATCCAAAGCAAAGGAAGAAAGAATCCGTATAAAGAAACCTGAGGCAGGAAGAAATTAATCCTGGTGATTTCAAGTCAGCCATATGCCAACCCATGGCTGAATTCCAATGCATTAATTTTACATGGAAGAAACTTTCCATTTCACGGGCCCCATATCGTTTTGCGCCAGGCAGTGGTGTGGTGCGATGTGGGAAGAAGCACAGGAATTCTGCCCGTCTCTGCTCTGTGACTTAATATGACCTAACTGCCCTGTGCCTCTGTTTTTCTTGTCATTACAGAGCAGACTGTTGAAAGGATTAGCTAGCTCCTGGTCCATGGTGGGCACTCAGTAAGTGGTGGTTGTTTTGATTCCCACTCCTACTCTAGTTTCCATCCACTTTCAAGAGGAGAAACAGAAGTCCCTGCAGATGGTGATCAATTGACTTCTCCCTGAAAACCACAAGCAGGTGAATCACCAACAGCCTGAGAAAGAGTTTGCCAATGTGGGAATTACTGAAATTCACCACAGTTGTGTTCCACTGACATCTGATAGAAACTACAGAGAAAGGACGCGGCAGAGTTAATCATTCGAACCGGCCTTCTCTTGGCCTCTTTGAGCTGGTCATTCGTAGGACTGCTCTTTGAGACTCAAAATGGCGCTCCAAATTTTCCATTCTCATTCTGCTTTGTCACTTTCCCACCAGTGGCTGGAGCCATTTAGTATTGCATGAGTCAGATGACCTGGGCAGCCCTCCAAGTTATGCCTCAGATGCTACACCTGGCCCTGTCTCGCTGTGCCTCCACATTGCCATTGTTTAAAAGAAAATGCCTGTATTCTGCTGACTATACGCAGAATGTATGGGGGTTAAAATTAGCGTATGTGAGTGATTTTAAATACTACGCTCATTTAACGGGAACACAGAAGCATTTTGATGCACTAAGTAGGGGCTTAGCTGTAATTTAGGCACTGGCTAGAGGTTGAGGGAGGAACAGGTAATTCATCCCTAATCAGGAAGAACAAAGGAAAAAGAGATATCTTACCAACCTCAGCAGGTTTTCCTCTGCTCAGCCATTCCAACACAAACACGCACAGCATAGGAATTTCCCCCAGACACTCACCAAATAACTCGGGGGAAAATGCAGCTGTTGAAAGTGAATCTCTTATAAAGAAACAGTCCAGAGAGGCTGATTCACAGGTGTCATACACTGCAGATCCAGAGCTCTAGCTACCTCAGGCCCACACACAAGCCCTCAGTCACATGGTGAGACAGCTATGTCACCTTCATAGAGGGGATGGGGGAAGCAGGCTGATTTCCAAGTGCGACAGTGACTTTTCCCTTAATTAAGCGGACAAAAGAACGAAAATTTTACCAGAGACCCAAGGAAGAGAATCAAAATTAAAACCCAAAGCTCTAAATAATGGGTTGGACACAATGAAAAAGCAGGATTCTGGCTGCCAACCTCTCCCACTTGGCTCCCATAGTCGGCATCTGGGCCTGGTTTCAATAGCAGCTTTGTAGCCCACATGGCCAGCACCACCACCATCCCAGGGACTCCCTGCTCCAGATAAAGACTGAGTGTGTCAGGGAGTGAGTGAGAGAGAGACAGGGGAAGGAGAGTGTGTGTGAGAGAGCGAGAGCCTCTGCCTCACTTGACCCTGAAGCCCCTACAGACCTCACAACATCGGTAGATCCAACAACCATCATTTTCAAACCGTGACTCTGATGAAAATAACATTCTTTATGGCCCCAGCCTCTTCTCTGATTCTTTCTACAGATGCCCAACCCAAAATTAGTAACCAAAAATACAGGAGAATTACTCTTATTCCCATTCACCGGTCTGAGGATCACTGGGCACATCCCTGCCCAAGAGTGTGTGAGTGTGTGCGTAACCAGAATCCACTCACACCTCTCTCAGCACCCAGACCACGCACACCCTGACAGATGAACCACGGCTGTGGATTCTCTCCTCCCCCATCCCCTCTTGTACTCTCGCAGGCACATGTGCCAACAGTTCCCTATACCAGGTGGGAAGATGAATGAAATACCCATGGCCTGGGCAGCAGGTGACTGGAGAGGTTTCGGGAGAAGGGAGGAGCTCCTGGGGAACACTGAGGACACAGCTGGGAGACACATGGGGAGCAGACAGGCAAGCGCAGAAACTAGACAGTTTCTCCCATGGAAGAACTTCTGTGATATGTTCTGATTTGGGTAAAGAAGCCAGTATTCACTTTACTACTTTGGGTATCACGGGCTAAGGAAGGCAAAAGCCTTGGTGGACCAAGATTAAATAATAACACATAGCAGACCTGCCTCCGTAGCAGAATGAGGAAGACACTGAACTATTAAAACTGGGAGACGTAAGTCTGGCCCCAGTGACATCTCCCGCTCACTGGGCATCCAAGGGCCTCCATCTCCCCTCTCCAGACCGCGATTTCCTCAACCTTCACCCAAGGGACACTCCACGGGCTCTCTGAGGCCCTTGTCCTAGCGTCGACCTTTGCAGCCCTGGGAACCCCAGTAGCATTCATTCATTCCATCTTCTACTCTTAGAATTATACTGCACCATATAACTTTTACTTGCTGTAGGTACTATCACAATTTTTTACAGGAAGTAAAGTGCCAATTGGGACTGAGAAGATGACAAGAGAGTTATGGGCAGGAAACAGCAGCTTTCCAAAAAAAACAAAACCATCAACCAAAGTTAAAAACACACTCTCTCCCCTCCCCCACTCCTTCTCAGCCTCTTCCCTCTCTGCACCCAGTAGGATAAAAAGTTAGGGGCCAGAGTTTAAGGCAGTGCTATATTCTAGAAAGACAACCAGACTCAGAGTCAAGTATTTATTGGCTAGTTAATATTTCCAAGTTACTTAATCATCCTTGGTTATAAACGATCATCAAATTACAATGGAGATGAGAATTAGATGAAAAACCATTATAGGGGACTTCCCTGGTGGCGCAGTGGTTGGGAATCCACCTGCCAATGCAGGGGACACGGGTTCGAGCCCTGGTCCGGGAAGATCCCACATGCCACGGAGCAACTGGGCCCGTGCACCACAACTGCTGAGCCTGCGCTCTAGAGCCTGCGAGCTACAAGTGCTGAGCCCGCATGCCACAATACTGAGGCCCGCGTGCCTAGGGCCTGTGCTCTGCAACAAAGAGAGGCCAACACAACGAGAAGCCCGCGCACCGCATCCAAGAGTATCCCCCTGCTCGCCGCAACTAGAGAAAGCCTGTGTGCAGCAACGAAAACCCAACGCAGCCAAAAATAAATAAATACAAATTAAAAAAAGAAAAACCATTACAGTAAAACGCCTGCACAAAGCAAGTGTCCAAGTATCAGTTAAATTCCTTCTTTCCACAATAACCTTAATCTGAAAACCATTACTAATACATACTTGTGCGTGTGTGCACATCACACGTACACACAAATACTCCATATACACATACCCACAAAATCATGCTCACCAGCTGTGACTGACAAGGCAGGGGGAGGGTTCCAATTCTGTGGTGCTTTTCAATGTTATTAACTCCATCTGTGGTTAGTGTAGGATTTTTTTTTTTTTCTTCTCCTCTTCCCCTCTCTAGGCTCTACCGCCAGAGCGACCACTGCTAAATCAGACCCTGTTAGCGCTTTCTCTCCATTTCTTCTAGTTACTCTTAAACACTTTCCAGAATGAATCTCATGCTCACATCTATTTACTGTATGTAGGTGATGGGGTAGGGCATAAGGAATATTATTAGTTACAAAGTAGTATCTGTTTTTGTCTAGCAATAAAGGTTACTCTGGTCAAAAAAAGAACAGGTTTTCTGTCTGGGAGTCCCAACCGTACGTGAGCCAACCAGCCTATGTGATGAGCATTAAAAAAAAGAAAAATAGAAAATGCCAGTATGCACTACATGTAAAAGGGGTTAATACCATTTCATGAAACTTCTGTTTCAGTTACGTATGTGAGCACACTGATTGGTATGTAAAATGAATTTCATATGGTGGGTCACAGTCAAAAATGTTTGAAACCCACTGGGATGGGGGCCAAGGAATAGGCAGGAGTCAGAAAGGCCTAGTCTCCCCACAGCTGTTCCTACTTCTTCCTGGGTCTTGCTGGTTTATAATCCTCCCTGGATTGTATCTTCTGCCATCCCAAGACCCTCACCCTTTTTCCTCCCACTCCAGCGCACAGTATCAAGTTTTTCAGAATGCCTTCCATACCTCATCCTTGCCAGACCAGGAAAGGAACTCCGGAAAGAAACTGTTCTGTTTTTTTTTCCCCTAATAGACACTCCACATTCCAGCAACCTCAGTGGAGTTAGGATAGAAAGACACACCTGCGCTTTTTTAAACCCTAGAACCAAGACTACAGCTCTCATCCCTCCAATCCTGAGAGCAGGGTCCTTCCCCGACCACCTAAGGCTCTCGGAGGGAGGTATTTACTCATTCACTTTTGAACCCCATGAATTCTCTCACCAGTAAAATGCACACTTCCTTACTGGATGGTCAGGGTAAAGCCTACCTGAGGAGGCTTCTCTTTTCATCGGTCTCCAGCTTAATCCCTCAGTGCCACCCCTTAATGCTCCAAGCATCAATTCCTCAAAATAATACCGTCAGAGGGAGTGAACTTGGCCGCTCACAAAGTTACCGTGCAGGGAGGGATGGGGAGCAAGGGCGGGAAGCAGAGAACACGGAAGCTGAGGACGCTCAGTTTCGGACGGAATTCACCTGGGGGGCGTTCCTCCTCTTCAAGGGAGAAACCTTTTAACCGAGCCCGAAACAAAAACAAAAGCCAGCGTGCCTGTGGCCACAAACGAGATCCTCTGTCACCGGAGAAGCGCAAACACGACTGTGGGGACGGGCGCGCGGGCTGGGGATCCGCTGAGAGGCAGCGGGACGCAACGGAGACGGGGTCAGAGGGGCAGGGAACAAAGCCCCACGCCCCGACCTCCCGGGGGCACCCGGCTCGCCCAAGGCAGCCAGGTCGGCGCGGAGGGGGTTGCACGTGTGCGGGTGCGCGCGCAGCGAGCCCCTCCCCCGCCGCCCCCGAAACCCAGTGAGCGGCGACCCTCTCCCCGCCCGCGGTCTCGGAGCGGCTCTCACCGGAGCGGGGGTCGAAGGTGACCACGAACACGGCCACCACCTGGTCCTCCTCCACGTCGCCCAGCTCCAGACGCCCGGGCTGCAGCAGCACCTGGGAGGGACCCAGCTCCTCGGGCTCCCGCCTCCTCGGCGGCTCCGCGGCCGCCCGGCCGCCCCCGCCGCCGCCCCAGCCCCGGACTCCAGCCTGCTGGTCCGGGGCCAGCGGCGGGGAGACGGCGGGGCCCTCGGCCCAACGCAGCAGCGGCGCCGCGTCTCCCCGCTCCACCATGGCGAGGTGAGGCGAGGCGCGGCGCGGCGGCGAGGAGGAGCCGCGGGCGGCGAGGGGCGGGCGCAGGGGCGGGCTGCGGGAACTCCTCTCGCCGGAGGGCGGGCGGCCGGCCGGCCGGGCCTCCGCGCTCACGCCGCGCCTCCGCAGCCCCAGGCCCTCACCTGCCCCGGCCGCCCCGCCCCGCCCCGCCCCGCGCCGCGCCCGCCGCCCTCCCACCCAGCTAGGTGGAGTTGCGATCCTGCCCGAGAACGCGTTCTCCCTACGGGCTTCGCTGAACTGCGTGCCTGGTTTGAGACTTCACGGATGTATCTGCGCGCCCGGGGATAGGAAGAGTGCGGTGACATGGGCGCGCAGCCACTTGGAGCTGTCTACCTGCGCCTTCTCACCTAGGATTCCGTGGGATGACTGTACCACCGTGAACTGTTATACGCCAGCATGATTTTGAAAGTCCCTGGCCATATGGACCGTGACAGATAGGTGTTACATAACCCTGGATGTGTGTTCAGAGCTTCCGCCGTGCCGAGAGTGAAGCAGAAGCGGGGAGCCCCGGCTGCCCGCGTTGTTTGCGCTGGGGACGTGGCCTGATCCGCTGAAGCTTTGGTGTCCGGCCTGGAGTAGTGTGTGTAGCACCCAGTCGGTGTGCCCTTGAATGAGCTGGATAGTGCCTGGCCCTGGCCTTCCTGGACCCTGCTTGGGGCTCCCCATCCGTTTCAGTGACTTAGTCTCTACAGAGAGTGGTGGACGACGGTCACTTACTTGCCCTTGAGGGGTGGGGGAGAGGTTGATAAATATAGCCAAGGTGAAAGCAGTCTCCATTCTTCAGGGTAAAATGCTGCATAGATTCTTTTATTGTTGTGTCATAGATTTTTGTCTGGAAGCAGCAGCCTTGGGCAGTCATTGATGATCTCCTTGGGAAGGGGGGTTAAATCATCATTGCGTGTCTGGTACACAGATATCACTCTTCATAAACACCCCCCGGGTAACGCTTAGTGTCCTTCTGAGGGCAGGCAAACCCCAGGCCTTCCTGAACCTTGGAGGAATTGGGTGTCTGAACAAGTCTCTCTCCTCAGTTCATTCTTTCTCATTATTTTAGTGGCTATTCCTATTTGTTTTTCCCACCTCCTCTGATTACTTAACCACCAGATTTACCCCAAGGGGTGAGGCATTCAAAATGTTACTTCTAAATATAAAATGGGGAACTCTTAAAAAATCCTTAATCCATTTCCAAAGCCATCAGCTTTAGTCTGACTTTCCTTTTTTTTCCAAGGGACTTCCTTTTCCTGATCTTTTGTGTGAGCTTCCCCCCAGCCCCGAATTCCCTAGTTTAATACCCTCAAGCTGTATATATATATGAAGAAATAAACTCATAATCTCCATCCCAAACGATTTTCTGTATAAACAGAAGACCAAAATGTCCAAACCCTAAACCTAGTGCCTTTTCCAATCTTCATTTAAGCGTGTGTTCTAGCTCACCAGCAAGCAGGTCAATCTTCAGACCCTAGTGCCTTGCATAACGGGTGCTCAACAAATATTTGTCAACTAAGCAAATGAATGAAAGTAGAGACTTAAACCTCTGCACAACCGGCCCCCTCCTGCCAGGCTTAACCTAGTATCTTGCACATAGTGGGTGTTCAAAAATGTTAATGACGCTGTTGACACTCTGCTTGACATACATTCACAGACTGAGAGAGGCCCTGTACCTGACCATCAGATTCATCATCTCTATGTCTACTGAATTTCATGAGATGATAGGAAGGGAATTAATTGAACTTAGCTATTAGAATAGATCTGGTGGGAAACTAGTGTTAAGGGCAATAAGAAATGAAGGTCGGTCACATTCAGAGACCCTCGGGTAATGTTAACTTTTTTAACGAGTTTCCCTAGAATCCCATATGTCTAAATTTTAAAATAAAATTATTTCACTTTTACAAATAATATATCTACATTATGTAAAACATATAAAATATATCTATACTATATAAATATCTCTACAATAAAAATACAATGTACATAAAATACATTATATAAAAGTACTTTTGATCTATCATCTCACTGCTGAATTGGCCCCTGCGAAGATTTTGCTTATCCTATCTCATCAGTTCTAGGACGCAAAATTTCTCACTTGTTAGGATTGCTATGGCGACATATAACTGCTGCCAGCCCCACTGAGGTCTGGGTCTCACAAGGGAGATTTGTGTTTGCTTTTGTCAGCCATCTGGAGGTACCACCAACCAGAGACTCTTCTGAGTTAAATTCTCTGCTGGAGGTTCTTTGGACCACGCTGGTAGTGTGAATTCAAAATACAAGCTAGTGCGAGCCCTGCCTTTTAATTCCTAGGTGAGATTTTTTTCTTCTCTGCACCCAATGACAAAGTTGAGACAAGAAGTCTTCCTTGCCTGGCCCTCTCTGTGTGGGAGGTTTACTTGGCAAAGTTGTGTAGGGGGTATCATATTAGACTCCCCATCATGGGCATTTTTTATTCTTAGTGGCATGTAAAAATAATGGTATAATAATGGTATATCTTAAAATAAATGATAGATTTAGTTGTTTTTCTTTTCTGTGTTTACATGTTGAAATCATACTGTATATCAATTTTGTATTCTTTTTTCCCCCTTAATTTCAGACTGTGAACAGTTCGCCGTTTTATTAGAAAGTTTTATATGCATCATTTTAATTCTTTCTCTTGTATGTGTGTTTGAAAATGTATTTACTTAACCATTCTCATTGTTAGACAATCAAGCTCTTCCCTTTTTTGTTGTGCCTAAATTTCACTCTGAACTAACACTAGGTTCCTATTCTATGCCATGTCCAGCTGTGAAGAAAACAGACATCCCTTTGCATCAAGCTTATAGCCCAACAGGGGAGGCAGCTATCAGGTAAAAAATGAAATCTAGAATGAGGGGGTGACAGGCAGGGCAAGTACAATCAGCTCTTCAGGCTGCTGACATGACAGATTGCCAGAGGTGGCCGTACTGGATTAAGGTGTATCCATGTTTTGATTGTACTGCCAAATTGTTGATTCCCAAGTGTACAAGGGCATCGGTCTCATTTCCCTCTTGTCCCAATTAGATAGTGCCATTTAAAATCTTTTTTTTTTTTGGCCAATTGTCAGATGACCGTGGCATTTTGTTTTAAGTTAACGTTTTGTCACTGGATCTAATCATGGTTTCGAAATATATGTTGGTGATTTGTGGTTCCTCTTCAGAACACTGTCTGAAGACACGGTCTGAAGAATTTTTATCAATTTGCATGAGTTCTTTATGCAGTAAGAATATTAATCTTTTGTCATAATTTTTGTTAATATTACTTCCAATTTACTGTATGGTTTCAATGCTGCTTAATTGCTTTATGAAATATAGAAGTTCTAAATTTTATGTCATCAAGCTTATCAATTCTTTTTGTGATTTCTCACGTTGCTTTGACATTTATAAAGTTGTTCCCCTCCCAGAAATTTGATCAACCTTCACTTTTATTTTCTTGTAGTTATTTATGATTGATTTTCCACATTTGATCTCTTCATCTATTCATTGTTTATACTGATATGTGATAGGAAGTGAGACTAAAATATTTAATATTACTGATATTTACTAAGCTATATATTCTTCACCACTGACCTGCCTATTCGACATACAATTTAAAGTTCTATTTCTAGGAGAGGTAGTCTTCTCTGTTCACTCTTTTTAAAAAATCTTCAGCTATTTCTTTGACAATGATTTTTCCATGTGAAATTTAAAATCATTTTAGCCAGTTTCAAAAAAATGTGATCTTTGTTCATTTGAAACTGCACGAGAATTACAGTTGACCCCTAAGCAACACAGGTTTGAAGGGCACGAGTCCACTTACGCATGGGTTGTCAGTAGTAGACACTACAGTGCTACACCATCTGTGGTTGGTTGAAAGCGCAGATGGGGACCCACGGATGCAGGGGAGTCTCAGATACAGAGGGCCGACTGTAAGTTACATGCGGATTTTTGACAATGCTGAAGGTCGAGCCCCGACCCTTGCACTGTTCAAGGGTCATCTGTACATATTTACTGGAGAAGGGTCAACATCTTTATATAACTAAGCCATTTTATTTGGCCAGGTAGTCTTCCATCCATGTGAGGAACAGGTTGCTCTGCCTCCATGATCAGTCTGCATAATTAGTGGACCAGGGCAAATACCAGTGGTCCAGACAGGAGTCCAGATTGCGGGACAAGCTGAGGTGTAACGGGGTGAAATTTAGAACGTGAATGGAGGAGACACATTTACTTTATACATTAGCCACACAACTGTAATGTCAGCCCCATCTACACTGAATTGCATGCAGGACGTATAATGAGTAGCAATCTCCTTCTCCCCCAGTCCCCCATACCCACACACTCTTCTGAGAGACTAATATTTTAAGTTTCTGTCTTTAGAGTTTCTGCTGGTCACCTCCTGTGGAAGAGCTTTAATTCCTAATCACGCTTCAAAAAAATCATTAAAACCTCGCCTTGCTTAGTTTTATGAAGGCAAAACTTCAGTGTGGGGATCTTGTAATTGGGTCAGAAGTGTGAAGAAATGACTGAGAATGTTTGACCAATTCCTTGGGACTTCTTGAGTCCCACCCCTCAGAGCAGAGACAGAGAATGAGTCAAGATTGAGGTACAGTAGGTCCAGCTCTGAGAATGTCTTCTCCATCCCTACTAATTTCTTCCCATTAAAGCAGTGAGTGTGTGTGTGTGTGTGTGTGTGTGCGTGAGTGTTGTGTATGTTGTGTGTGTGTGAGAGAGAGAGAGACAGAGGAGACAGAGATCTCGCCTCTGTGGCTGCAGGGCTGGCTTTGGACTCAGTCACATAGGCAACTACTACCTGCTCTAATTTTAGAGAACCTGGGAATGGTCAAATGCCACTTAAATTCTCCTAACTGTGGCCCATAGAGAAAAGATCAGACTAATGAATCTATATCATTTTAAACTATCTGCTCCTTAAAGTGTGGGCCGTACATCAGCCATCTCTAAATTATTGGGATATGAGGTTAGAACTCTGTACCTGTTCTAAGAAGAATACTGTCTTGTGAGTGGACAAGTAGTATATCTCTGTTATAACAGCTATTTTGATGACTATCCTCTAGTTCTAGCAAATGGAAAACTCTGGCAAGAGAAGCAATTCATTAGAATCTGATTACTCATTACATAGATATAGTAGATTTCAAATAAATAGATTAATCTAAGGATTTTTACTAACGGCACCAAAGTATTCATGGGTGAAAGGACATGTTATCAGTGATCTGCTCTAAAATACTCCAGCACCCACCCCCAAGGAAGCTGCAGATGTAAACGAAACAAGACTGTAAAACTGCCCCCAATTTTTGAAGCTAGGTTATTGGTACATCAGGACTCATTATACTATATTTCCTCTACTTCTGCTGTGTTTGAACATTTCCACAAGAAAAAGCAAAACAACAAGAAGAAAAGTATTCATGATAGACTCATAAGCTTTAAGATGACTTCCAGGCTTTATCTTACCCGGCCCACAGTCTTTCCTTGGAATTCTGTTCTGCTGGGAATGCTACTCATTAGACATAGATGTGCAAGGACTTCAAAAGAAGAAATGTGGTGGCCAAATATAAGGACCGCTACTGAATATTGTTAATGATTGTCGTAATTATCACTAGACTGACTGCGACTGACAGCCGCTGCTTCTGTGCACTCTCTCTTGGTGTGGGAAGGAGATCAAGAGAAGGTCCCCTTCATGGTTCCTGGCTTTGCTGACCACCCTTGTCATGGGAAGAGAGCTGCTAGGAGTCAGGAGCACCTGCGACCCTTGATGGGAGGGGTCCAGGCCCAGCACGTGCTCACCGTCACTGCTGCTGATGGATCTGTCCAGGGAGCTGAACAGTACACGTCGGTGATGAACATGTTCTGCTTTTTTCTAAGGTATTGCAAACATTGCAAGATAAGGGCAAGGAAGACAATGGGGTTGAAGTAGGAGGGACCCGAGAGGTACCACTGCCTACTCGTCCCTTTCCTCAGTGAGCTCGAGATTATTCCTCCATATGTTGGTGAGGTCCATGGGCCCTTGTCTGAGAGCACTGATGCTGCACTGTTGCCTCTACAGGGCACGTTCTGGGGATACAAGTCAACTTCTCTCCTCCACCACCTTGGAGTTCCCTCAAGTGTGTCTCTGGTCTTCAGATTCTAGGCCCAACAGTCCAAAGCCCAGAGAGTTGCTTTCTGCTTAAGCCTGCTTCAAGTCTTCACTTCCTGTCCTGGAATCTGCCAGCTTCCCATTAAGCCTGGCAGTAAAAATGTCCAATTCTCATCAGGGAAACCAGACCTCCCAATGGTTCCCAGTGGGGCAGTCCCATCAAATACATCATAATCCAGCATCGGTATTTTTTCAGAGTCTGGAATGAATCAGTCTTAATTCAGTCTTCAGTAAATAATGTGGTAGAGCTTCACTTTGGCTTGTTCAAGCATTTTTTACATTTCTCCCTCCTAACTAAGGAGGCAATCAGGCTAGCATGTCCCTCCTCGGAGCAACAGACCCTCAAATATCTCATTTTCCACGGCCTTAGCTTTACTTTTGCAAAGGAACAGTCTACCTCGAAGGTGAATACAAGTTTCTACCTCCTGTGAATCCGATTTGAATTAGCTGGATTTCCCTGCTTCTGTCCTTCCCATCAGTGTCTCAGAGGCCTCAGAACTGAGGTTTGGTCAGAGCGGAGCTCTGAGTCTAGGAGCTTTCTCATCACTCAGCAGTGTCTGCAGAAGGAGAGTTTCCCCCAAGCATACGGTTTGGGGAACCCAGCCCTAAGATGCAAAGCTGACCTCCTCCTTGTACCTCTTACTCCTGGGAACATTACCTTCCTGCTGTGCAGAAATCCCTATAACAATGTGAACAACATTCCACCTTCAAAAAAGTCAAATACTGAGTATTTTAAACAAAATGAGATATGTTAATTTTACTTTCCCAAGTCCATTCAAAAGTAGTTTATGGAACACCCACATGTGTTCCACATTAAGGGAAAAATCCTCCCTCCTTTTCCTCTTACTGCCACAGGCTATTTGGGTTCCCCTTTTGACACCTCATCTCAACTATGATGCTAAGCTTTGTGCCTGGGATGGATGCCTGTGGTATTAACATGCACTGGAGCAAAGACGGGATCTTTCACAATGTGAAGAGGCTAAGGACAGAGAAAACAGTAAAGCATGACACCAGAAATAGTGGGGCTGCATGCCAGAGGCCAGATGTGCACCTCCAGGGATTCCCTTGGGCCATCAAGGTCAGCAACTGCCCAATTCTCATTGTTCTATTTTCCAAATCGGGAATATTCTTTTCGTACTTGTTATTATACCTTTCTTATTCTGAAGCCTTAGCCGCAATCATCTGCTGAGTGATAATATATGGATGGTGAATGGTACAAGTTATATACCATTGGTCATCACGGTGGCATAGTTGCCTCCCTAGGCAAACAGTGCAGTCATAAGTAAAGGGAATTGAGAATTCTAGCAAGGCAGAGAGGAAAGGCAGGGGTGATGATAAAAACCAGCCTGGCCTACTGGATAACACCCAATACACCAGCCCCTGTGCCCTGGCTGCAGGCCCGTGATACAGTCAGAGGGTTTCAGGTTGGTCCCATCCTGCCTGAGAGCAGAGCAAGCCTCTAGCTGGCCTGGAGAGGTGACTAGCCACAGCCTTGAGAGGGGAAAACTGATCAGCACCAAGGCTGTAGTGAAGGAATTATATCCCATGGCCCGCTGGTTTGTAAACAAGAAACTCACTCCGAAGCCCGGAATCTCAGTTAATAGGAACTTCTTTACCGGCCTCCCCTCCCTGTGGATGACTCTATTTTCCTTGGCCCCTGTGGGATGCCAAGTGTCTGACAAAGGTGAGCAGTGAGCTACCCTGTTGAGTGATTTGGAAAGTTTGCGTGGCCAGAGGGACTGGGGAAGGACAAAGGAATGATTGGGTGGTGTGCGCATCTACAAAAAGCTGGGGCATGAGAAGGCGTTTATCTGCAGAAACACTTTCACAATCACCCCCACCCCAGTTACTCTCCACTTGGATTAACCTTCTCATGAGTTCAGGTGGGAAATGGGAAAGGAGAGAGAAAAAAGAAAGGAGCGGAGGGATTGGTGAAGAGAGAGAAGGTGGAAGATGGGTGACAGGCAGTGAGTAACCAAAGACGATCGTGAGAAAGGACATTGAATTTGTTTCAGTCAAGACCAAACTCACCCTCAGCACCTCTCTGTGGGTCCACGTTTGTTGTGTAAATAATTCCTCATGTCCAGTCCCTCCAGAGTCTCCCCTGAGGGCACCGGGGGCTCATGTACGTCATTTTCCTTTTTCATGTAGTGCCTTTCACATGGTTTCTCCTACAAAGTGATATTGGTGGCCTTTTTTTTTTCTTCAAAGAGCTGTTTTTTTTTTCCCTCTCCATAGGGGCCTTTCTGAGAAAGAAATTGAATAATGTATGTTAAAGATATCTAAACAGTAAGAAAACATATTTTACACAATAAGGTGTCTGGGGCCCAAGTAATTGCTTTTTTCAAGTGATACATATATCTGCTTCTCTGTTTGCTGACCTTTCTACCTTTCTTTTTTTCAGTGTGAAAATGTGTCCGGTTCCCTAAAAGCTTTAACTGCTAATACCTGGGGGTGGGCGGAGGGTGTGGAGGTGCCTGAATTAGGACAGGTGTATCTAGCAGAGATCTCAGGTGTGTCTCTATTAGGGAGATGAACTCCCACCAAGATATGTTAGCGGTTGTTTAAGGATCATTATGATATCCAGGTGATACTGAATTCTAAGGAACTACTGCTAGCCACTGGGTAGGTGGGAAGTGGGGGAGAGGAGAGGGTGATATTTCTAAATGGTAGGTGTAAAAGAGTGAAAATAATTTCTTTCCAATAATGAGCTCATTCCCAGTTGGCGAATATGTATTTTTAAAGCCGTGCTAAATTAAAGAATCCAACTGTTTCCCTAGTAGTTTGTTGCACATGGGTTCAGGGAGACTGTGGGATATCCAGAAGCGTTCTATACATAATTGGATTTAATTGCTCAAAGAGTTACTGGAGCCTTCTTTAATCAGAATGGAAATAAGGAGAAGCTGAGATCACACAGATACGTGGTACTTAAGTGAGTAAACCAAGGGTGTGTCTCCATGTAGCTGTTAGTTGGCAGAAGGAAAGCGGGGCTAGAGTTAGGGAACTTGCCAGGTTACTTTTTCTCCTCCTTATTTCTGCAGCTCTGTAGTGTTTCCTGCTGAGAGGTCTCCTTGCCTAGGTTGTAAAGGTCTTTGGCTGAGATGGGTGACAACGATGAGGACAAAGAACTGAAGCAGAAATTAAACTTTTCCTCTTGTGAGGAAGAGCATGAGAACGAAGGGCAAAAGGAAACACAAGAGAGCAAGGAGCCCCAGAGCCAAACCCCAGAGAAGCCTGGAGCTCAGGATTCAGGATCTGTTCAGGCGGCAGAGCTTACACCTGTCAGGACTCCCCTTAGTGACGTACGTGACCTCAACACATTTCAGGAAAAAGGCCAAGCGAGTCCAGGTCAGGGTCTGAGAACTCCAGTGTCACACTCTCTCACACGTCCTGAAACCCCAGCCCCGCCAGACAAGGGCAAGCCGCCACGCTGCGAGAGCCCCTTCACTCCCAAAGTAAGTCCATCGCTGGGGAGGAGGGAGCCAGGCCGCTGAGGTCTGTGTTCCTTCGGCGGACGGAGAACGAGGGCCCAGTCCTATGTATGTGTGACAGACCTGTTTCACAGGCTGTATCTATCTTCAGTTACGTATTTCCTGGTGAAAATGAAGAAGAGTTTAAAGTTACCAGAAAACAGAATTAAGTGTCTTGCCAGCTGTCTTCTTAAAACCATTGGTGTAGGCCACAGATAAATCTTGGGTGGGGAAAAGGTCCTAGTGAAAGGATATTGGAACTGGAAAAAATACTGAGATGTACAGCCTGACCTGTACTCTACCTGTGAGAAAACCAAGGTCTCAGGAGAGAAAGTGGCCTGTAGCTCAGGCAACGGCAGAGAAAGGACTGAGAAACATGATCTTTGGGGCTTGGTCTACTGTTCTTGCCATTACGCCAACCGGCTCTATTCTTCTGTGATTATTTACTAATATTTCCTAATATAAGAATGTTCACATTCACTATTTAACGTATTTTTTATCTCTTTGATGCTGCTCTTTCCAGAAAGAAGTCCTCTCCCTTCCTTGGTCTAGTGAGGTACAGGCTCTTATATGTGAACACAGAGGTAACTTGTTGATACTCCTTTATAAGCTGAGGATGGCAACTAGGTAAAGGTCCCAAGTAAGCAGGTTCCTTTATCCTTGCTGTGATTGAGCTCCTATTATATCATTCATGTTATTAAAGCCGGGACTGGGGCAGGGTTACCTCTAATAGACTGGTGCCGCGGTGTGTGAGCCTTAGGCCTGGAATCAGCTCTGCTTCCCGCGGCCTCGACTTGAGGTGTTTAAATCATCGTAATAACATCTGTGCTACTGATGGCAGCACAGTCACTGTCAGCAGGTCTCTTTTGTACCTGCTGAGTATGGGTACCACAACTACCAGGAAATACTAAGCTTCTTGTTTGAATGGTAGACAAACTACTTGAATACGCTCGTGCGTCTGCCTGTGGGTTTTTCAATGGTCCCAGTAACCAGTCAATTAACCATTTATTTTCTGAGAACCCACTGTGGGCTGGGAGCGCGAGGCAGTCTCTGGCAGGGGAGATGTGCCTACGGATACTATGTGAGAGGTGATTCAAGAGTGGTCAGAGTTCTCTGGGTGGACTGCTTCTCAGTGGGTAGTCAGGAAAGAAATGAAGGTGAAGGAAGCATATGAAGGGCAATGAAAGTTGGTATGGTTTTAATACATGGAAATTATGGGGAGAGTGGGCTAGGAGCATGTAGTTCAGAGCAAGCGTAAGCAGGAGGAGACATGGCACGGTATGTGTATTTCATCCACTCATTGAAAACTTAATTGAACACCTTGATATGCTAGCAGACCTTCTGCTGGCAAACCCTTCACTACCTCAGAAAGTGCCTATAGAATGAATAAAGGTAAATAACAACAGTAAATAAAGTTCAGATGAGGTATGCTAGAGGACTTGTAGAGCATGATGAGAAAGAGTGGGGAATTAAGTTTCGAGATATCCAGGACACCTTTCCAGAGAAAGTAATGTTTGAGAGCAGTCTTACAGGATGATTCGCAGTTTGCTAGGAAAAGAAGGGAGTGAGAGCTCGAGGCTGAGATAAAAGCATCTACCAAGCTATGGAGGGGAAAGATCACGCTACACCTGGAAAACCGCTTGTTATTCAGAGTGGCAGGGGTCTGGCAGTGAGGCCAGAGTAGGTAGGTAGCAGCTACACCGAGATTTTATCCTGAAAGTGTTGAGAGAGCCATTAAAAGGTTTTGGTCAGAGGCAGTTTTGAAAAATCATGACCTTCATGTGAGGGATGGAATGGAGTGGGAGAGACCATGGGGGCAGGGCAGTATTCATAATAGATCTACTGAGAAAAAAGAAGGGCCTGAACTTGGATAGTGGTAGACAGTGATGAGTTGAGAGATGCTTAGGAATGGCTAACTGACTTGATGGAGGGGTTGAGGGAAAAGCAGGGACCTAGGGTGTTGTGAGGCTTCCTGCTTGTTTGACAGAGTAGATGGTACCTTGAATCAAGGTAGGTGACCTTAGAGGATGTACAGGTTTGGAGAAAGAGATGTGGTGTAAATCGTTGGATAAGTGGTTCTGCAATGCAGGAAAACCACCTAAGTTGGAGATCTGTATTTGGATATCATCAGCATTTAGGAAGTTGTTGAAGCCATGGGTGTGTATAAGTTTACACAGTCTGTGTGCCAGAGTAAGAAGAGGAGTGGTCCAAGCTAGGGACCCTAGAGATGCCAAGATTTGAGGGACAGAAAGAAAACAACATTTGGGAGGGAAACTCGAAATGCAACTGGGAAAGTACACACTTTACAAAAAATATAGTTTGGATCAAGGTCAGAGGAGAGAGGCCAGGGGGATGATAATTCGTAATGTTGTGCTAAAGACAGGGATGCAGAGGAAAGGAGGATTGGCTTAGTTCAGCCTTGCTCAGGGGATAGGACCAGAAATCATGGGAAACGACTTCGGGTCCCCATAAGGACTTCCTAGCACAATTATCTAGAGATAGCAGAGCTTCCTTAGGAGGTATAGTAAGGTCCCTGTGGCTAAATGCATTCAACGCTCTTTGATGACCACTTGGTAGAAAAACACTGTACCAGGGATTCAAGCATCAGGGAACTAATTGTACCAACTGGGCCTTTAAAGCCTTTCCCAGTCCCTGTGATGTTGTGTCTTGGTGGGAGGTTGCCTCCCTCTCCTCTCACCATCTTCAGAAGTCAAGGAGCTATTCCCCAAATTTCCTTTCTGTTAATTGTCTGTAGTAAGAGCTGTTACTTATACAGAAGTAGCTACACTCTCTGCACCACGTTTATACTCTCAACCTGGTCATCTTTCCAGAAATTTTCAGTCTACTTTACTTCTAGGCAGAACTCACTTTCATACATCTTGTTGCAAGCTGTGTTCTTTTAGATTTCAAAAGGATTACTCATAATTCTATCATTTTGGCAATAAAATGCATATTAACATAATATCATTTGCTATATTGTAAGTGGAGTTCACAAAATCTATCAGCCCTCATATTTCCAGACTAGGAATTCTGATAGTCTTCCTTGATAGGAATACTTTTCCTTACTTTTATCTGAAAAGTTTCTAGGCCTTTTTGTTGTCCTTGAACTGTAGCAACTGGAACTATGTGAAACATACCAGGTGTGGATGCCCCACTGTTTCATATGTGACAGATGCATTTTATTTTCCATATGATAATCACCATCACAAGAAAACTGTTTCAGAAAATGATTTACTATAATTCTAACTTCATTTCCTGAATCACATTGACAACTGAGAAATATCATATAGTATAGTTTTATTTCTTTTGAACCAATACTCAACCCTTACAATAAACTTATGGGAAAATTGTTTGTCATTGATGGCTTTGTCTGATAATATCCCCAGGGCTGTTGACCCTCTGAACTCTAAGACATATGTAAAACCCTTGGCAAAACTCTTGACTGTGTCAATTTTTCTTCACTTAAAGAAATGCTAGGCTGCTATGTGTACTCTATAGCTTCCTTCATTTCTGCTTCTATCAATCATTTAATGAGTATTTCTGCTTCTATCATTAATCTAATAATGAGTATTCATTAGTAAGTTTAATAGCCATTCTTTGTAGCCTCACATTCTTCAATTACATTTTTATATACTGAATCATATTGTAATCTAGCTTCTGCTTCTACACTCGAAAGTCGTGTGCAGAGAATATCAAAACAGAATTCTTTTCCAAAGAGCCTCACAGTACAATGATGACACTATGAGGTTACATCATGGCCCCTGTGTCTACTACTGTCCTCTTGAGGATCTATTACCAGCTATTCCTCTGGCCCCTGGCACTTAGGTCATAATAGCATTCTGCCGTCTCATCAGAATTCGTTGTCTTTGATTTCTCCCCTCTGTCGTTTGATTTAGTTCTGGTTAGGTTTTAGGCCAATGTTCTCTTACTGTACCCCACTTGGAGTGGTAAGCCCTGCACATTTTCCTATTGACTGGTATGCTAGCTGTAGCCGCTGCAAAGCCTTGCATCTTAAGGGCTTAGAGTATTACTTTTCAGTCTCCTTACCCCACTTCCTGGAACTTTTCTCAATTTGTGCTACATTTTTAGTGGACTTGGAAACTTCTTTTTCAATGTTTAGATAGTCTATGAAATCTTTACCTTACAAAGTGATTATTTCTGAAACATCAATGAACTGCTGATGAATGGACTGTGCATTCCTTAAGAGCCAGAATTCACCTCTGGTCCCTTCAGCACCTAACCCAGCATCTGCTACTTAGTAGGTACCAAACAAATATTGGGATGAATAATTGAGGGGAAATTAACTATACAGTCTGAGAACATAAGCACCAGGTCTTCTAGAGTCATTTTCATTTATCTAAGCTGAAAGGTCATCTTTAAAAAGCTGGAGGTAGGACTAGAATTGGTGGTCTCATAGCTGACTATCAGAATCGCCCAGGGGAAGAGGGTGGAGCTTAACAGAAGTACAGATTGCTGTGCTGATCCCAGGAATCAAAATATCTAGAGGTAGACTGGGAATCTGTATTTTTCATAAGAGAGCCAGTTACAATGTTTGCAGTGAACCAGATACCCTCTAAGGGGTATCTTTCAGCAATAACTTTCTTTGGTTCAAATATTAATTAACTAACTGATACAGAACCATTTTTTAAAAATTACCTCCATTCTGATTTGCCTTTTATCATCCTCATTCAGGGCCAGGTGAGCCAGTCGGGGATCTCTTCAACAGGGAAGCTCCCCTCTCGAAGCTCTAAGCATCTGAAGCTCACACCTGGTCCCTTCACCGATGCGATGACCTCACTGGCTCTGGTCAATATTAATCCCTTCACTCCGGAGTCCTATAGGAAACAATTCCTTAAATCCAATGGCAAGCGGAAAACCCGAGGCGACCTGTAAGTGTCCTGTTGCTATGACTTTTGAGAACTGATCTTACTATTGCCAAGTGGAAGGGGGAGTGTTAAACATTAGGAATAAACAAGAAGTCTGTCTGAATGAGTCGACATCGTGTTTATATATTCCCTCCTTTCTAAATGTCAGCGCTGGCTTTAACCTTCTTTGTCACAGAAATCTCTTTGTGTTCAGAGATTCTGAAGTGCACCGTAAAATGCCTTCTCTTTGAAAGAACAGGGCAGAGTAAGCAATAGATCTGTCTTATATTAGGAAGTTGAATGGGCTACGGAACTGCACTCAAGGGCTCCCCTCTGGTTACTACGAGTCCAGCAGCTGGGGAAGGTGTACTGCTCGTTCCAGAGAGTATATTGCTGTTTTGAGTTTAGTGGTGTGACTGGCGATGAGAGCTACAGAGCAAGGATTTGCACTTCTCTGCAGGTGATGGAAGGCTGGCTGAAGAGAAAAAGAGAGTGCTGCTTTTGGAGGTGCTAATAAATGGAAAGCCAGCTGCACTGTTCCACAAAGGCCACTGAATGGTAGAAATCACCTAAATAAGGAGAGTGCAGATTACTCAGGGACATTTCTTTACTGTATCCTCAATGCTGCTTTTTTATAGACTGGAAGCACCTCTAAAACAGGCCAGTCATTTATGCTTAGATGTACTCAGCAGAATAAACACACAGCTAACAATCTAAAAGCCTGTAGAACAGTTAATGTGCTGTGTTCTTTCGGAATGCATGACTACATGTTAATCAGCCTTGTAGCCAGAATAGGTTTTTCTCAATACTATTTCCTGGATCTTAAGTAAACGGGACTTCAGCACAAGCACACTGGTCTATTCTTGTTACTAGTCCACTGCTTTTAGCTCTTTAGGATCTTTGTAAACCTTCAGAGTGAATGGCTTCACCTCTCACTGAAGCTAGCAGGAAAAGACTGCTGATTTGAATTCCTGGCCCTGAAAGTGATGACATTTTAGCACAATAACTTAGTGATGCTGAGAGGGTATTTTCCCCTCTTCTTCACTGTGGCGTTGTTATTTTATAAAGTATTAGAATGTAGTATTAAATGTAAGTCACAAGTGTCCTGCATCACCTAATTTGCACGTGTGTAATGTCCTCCACTTGCCCCTTCTACCCTGTACTCGTTCAGAAGAAGAGCCTAGCTGGCTGATCTAGAAACTGAAATTTTGCTTAAAGATCCAGGATGCATCTGCTCGTGCCAAAGAGGGTGTCCGTCAGAGACTTCAGCTTAATGAAAAGTAATTGAAAACATCTTAGCCAGGATTAGAGCACATTCTGCTATACTTACAGTTGGCTTGTGACCCTAAGACAGGCCTGGTTCTAAGGGAGGCGGGTGTTGCAGGGGAAACGTATACTGGTGGTGAAGACCCCTTAGAGTTTCAGGTATGTTCTGCGCACTCTCTTGATCCGCATCTCAGCATACCTTGTTCCATTTGCCTAAAACCCTGTTCTCTTCTCTTAGCTGGTTCCTACTCATTCTTGGAATCTTACCTTACATGTCCTCTTTTTTGGGAAAGGCTTTTACTCTTCAAATAATGAATTGGGTGCTGTCTATGGTATCCCTCGATATCTTGTTTTTATCCTGTCCTAAGTTCTTGTATTGAAAATTTCTGTTTATCCCTGTGCCCAAATATAGATTGAAGAGGGGAAGTAATTGTCGTATTTACTTGTAGAGCCCCCAAACCTAGCATAGTACTAGGCTCAATAAGTGCTAATCATACTCTGATATCACTTTTTTTTTTCCAAGTGAGGAAGCTGGTCCAGGAGAAGGCAAGGTAGAACAAGGGCTGCCTGCCAAGGTGAGCACAGTTCTTTGGTCCAGCCGTCATAACACAGTCATTTCATCCTAATGTCTCCTTCTTTCTCCCTCCCTCCCTCCTTTCTCCCTTCTCTCCTCTCCAACCCTCCACATACCTTGTAGTAAATATGTTTTGCAGCTAAATTTATCTGGGCTCTTATCAGGGTCTATATTCTTAGCTAGTTGTTACCTTAGCAGACAGTGTCTAACAAATCTATTGCTGAACCATTACCTTGGAGTATTCTTCAAGGCTACTGCTACTGTCTTTGATCTGGGGAAAAATTATATACGCCAGAAGAAGTGAAGGGAAAATCAAGATATTTAAGGTCCAAAAATGAATAAGACAAAACAGAGAAAAAGGGCATAAAGCCAGAGGTCTAGACGTAAAATTTACCTCTTAAATGTGTCAGTATCCATTGATTTTTATAATGTTGATCTAGTATCCCTCATTTGATAATATAAACTAAGAAAATAATGCTGTAAATATTAATACCAGAGATGTTTGTTGCAGCCTTAACTGTAATAGCAAAAAAAAAAAAAAAAAAGGGGAGTACTGAATGTCCAATAATAGAAGAATGGCCAAGTAAATTATAGTTTAAAGTCAGTGGAATATTAAATTACCATTAAGGTGCTTGAACATAGGCATGTTTTCATGATATTATAATGTTCAGTGCATGTAAGTGGGAGGGGGAGGGTCGGGGAGGGGGAGGGGGAGGGAGTGATATGGATGGTAAGGTGGTACTTGGTGTCTGAGATGAGGCTGGTAAGGTAGCAGGTAAGCACTACCAGCGCCTTCAGGCCTCTGATCAGAAGTGTGGGTTCCTAACTGATTCACTTTGTTATAAAGCAGAAACTAGCACACCATTGTAAAGCAATTATACTCCAATAAAGGTGTTAAAAATAAATAAATAAATAAAATAGTAAAAAAAAAAAAAGTGTGGGTACCTCATGGGAAACAATTAGGTTTGTCTGATTCTACAGCATCATTTTGCAAAAGCAATCTTCCTATTAGAGGAGATGGAGAGAGGGCTGGTAGCTGTAGCAAATCCAGACTTGGAGGAAACAGAGCTTGAGACTGGCTAAGGGCAAGGGAAATTATAGATCTTGTTGATGAGGACTGGTTGGGACTGCATGTTGAAAATGAAGAGCTAGTAAGAGTCAAGATATTTTAAACACTTAAAGTTGGATGGCAGAAATTCTTGCTAAGGAGGATATTGGGGAAAAGATGAGTTCACAGAGACGAATCAGCTTGGACTGAGATTCATATAAATCTCTGCATATTTTTGTCATCATAACCACCATTTACTGAGAATTTTATATATATATATATTTGTAACATATATAATTCCCATGTGATGTTTGACAGGACCCTGATGCATAGCTGCTATGATCCTCATCTTACAAATGAGAAAACTGATAAAGGGGTTCAGTGATTGCTCGAGTTATTTACTAGCAGAGCAATGAGTGATGTCGCTAGTTGGCCAGTAGCGGGAGTGGTTGCTATATCTGAGCACACATTCTGAAATAATCAATTTGACAATTTTGTTCTCCAGACTAAGATTTTTTTGGGAAGCAAACTGAACACAGTATGTTTATTCAACTTGAGATGAAACAGCAGCAGCCAGACTGTGAGACAAGTAAACAAGAGTCAAAGAGAGGTGTTCTCTTTGTTTAACATCCTCCTCCAAGAGCCCACCCGCTCCTTCAGCTCAGGACAGTAGCTCTGGCTGTGAGTGAGGTGTCCCCTCTAGGCACATATAGGGAAGAAGAGTATGGCCAGACAGAGGAAATAATACAGAAAAAGATGTAATAATATAGCAAAGAGAAATGCCAGTACAGAGTTGTATGACAGGTTATAAAGAACACAGAGAAGGTAGTCAGCAATTGTGGCAGGGTTGCAGAGGCGTTTGCTACCAAGAATATTGATGGATTTGCCTCAAAAGGCTTTTTGAAAACTTAGAGAAATTTAGGAATAATATGCCTTAATTTTATTCTCACAATATGTTAGGGAGAATTATTTTTTTTACTGAAATATTTCAGAGATGTGTTCTACGAGAAACCAACATGGCTTCCCGCTATGAAAAAGAATTCTTGGAGGTGGAAAAAATCGGGGTTGGGGAATTTGGTACTGTCTACAAGTGCATTAAGAGGCTGGATGGATGTGTTTATGCAATAAAACGCTCCACGAAACCTTTGGTAGGATCATCAGATGAGTGAGTACCTTTTAAATGTACTAGAAATACACACTTGGATTTGTCAAAGCATTTTGAATCAGGGCACTGACGTCATTTGCTACATTTCTTTAATCACCTCCCCCACCCCCGACCCACTGAAAGTTGTCTCACATTCATAACCTTTCTGAATTTTCAAGATCAGAGATAAGTTATTTCCTGAAATATACCATGAGCATTTGGGATCATGTTGTGTTTTTGTTTTGTTTTTTTGTAGTTCTTGTGGCTTTTACTACTGATCTTACTGTTTTTTTTTTTTAACAAATAGATTTATGGAATGATCTTCTGGTGCCTGTTTAGTTCATCAGAAATATTACCAAGTTATTATTAACTCACTGGTTATCTCTACTTTGCATTAATAATAAATTCAATAGTCAAGTTTCAAAGTTTCCTTCCTTGTAAGCAAGGAAAAACTAACAAAAATTTAAATTTCATTCCCAGAACTAAGTGTTCAAGAGTTCTTCCTTTCCACAAGGAAAACAAATATTTTCAGATTCAGCCACTGCTTTTTATGAACTCTGGGGAATATAATACTAAAATGCTGAATCTGACATCAGTCTTTGGAATTCTTCATTTGAATAATGAAATTGATCAAGTACTATAGTTTGCTTTTTGTGTGTTGGATTTCCTATTGCATAATGAATATCTGCTCCCAAGACTGCCCCTGTGACTACATCATACTGGCTGAGTTTAATATTGACTATAACGATCGTTTAGCCTTCATAGGGAAGGTAGAGGTCCCATCACAATATCCACCATCAAGTCCATTTCTTCCTAAGCCCATCAGGGTTTTTACATTGTGATATAGTGAAAATAAGAATCAAAGCAGCTCTGGGCTTCCCTGGTGGCGCAGTGGTTAAGAATCCGCCTGCCAATGCAGGGACACGGGTTCGAGCCCTGGCCTGGGAAGATCCCACATGCCGTGGAGCAACTAAGCCCGTGCACCACAAGTACTGAGCCTGAGCTCTAGAGCCCACAAGCCATAACTACTGAGCCCACGTGCCACAACTACTGAAGCCTGTGCGCCTAGAGCCCGTGCTCTGCAACAAGAGAAGCCACGACAATGAGAAGCCCGCTCACTGCAACAAAGAGTAGCCCCCGCTCACCACAACTAAAGAAAGCCCGTGCACAGCAGTGAAGACCCAATGCAGCCATAAATAAATAAATAAATAAATTTATTTATTTATTTAAAAAAAAAAAGAATCAAAGCAGGTCTGCTGCTGAGGTAATAACCACCTAAGATTCCTCTCTACATATGTCATGTTCAATCAAAAAACCATGGACTTTGGTCCAGGACAACCAAGGTTTTGGTCTTAGATCTACTATCACCAGCTTGACTTTGGGTCAGTCACTTAACTTTCTAAAGCCTTAATCCTTGCCACTATATCATACTGAGGCATTACAAACATTAAATGTGATAAAATAGTAAGCAAGCAGTGAACACTCAGTAAATGTTCTGCCGTTGTTAGTAATGCCTCAGAGCTTGTCTTTTAAAAGCCTTTGTATGTCTATTATCTTGATTCTGTTTTCTCAGTGCTTTTCCGTCTCTTAGGAATTTGGCTATGCATGAAGTTTATGCTCACGCGGTGCTTGGGCATCACCCCCATGTGGTACGTTACTACTCTGCATGGGCAGAAGATGACCACATGGTCATTCAGAATGAATACTGCAATGGTAAGTACGTGGTCTCATATCTATGGAGAGGGAGATGAACTTTTAAGTCTTCAGAAAAAAATCTCTGCCTCCTTCTTGTAGCTTATGGCAGGTATATTAGAGTCATACCTAAAAGTCTGTACTACTGTTTTGTTTGGAAACAGACAGCTGGAGAAAATGAGTTGAGCTGCAAAGGAATTTCAGGCTTATGCTGTTATGTGTTTCTTTCAAAGCTGATGCACAGCTAATACACAGAAGCTATCACATCCTTCACACTTTAGTTAATACTTAAAGAGAAAACTTTCACCCTGGTGGTTTGAATGGTAAATCATCCTTTTACCATTTACTAGGTATTCTAAAAGATGTAAGCCATAGTCCCTACGATTTTGGGGAAGGGGTGGTAAACTTATATAGCCAACTTCTGGTTAACTTTGAAGTGGATTCCTGTGTTTGGGGATTGTTCATGTTTCTTGCTGCTTCTGACCTTTGAGCTTTAAGTATTCTCAGAAGAGTAAGGGCATGGGGTGGGGTGCTGGGACTGAAACTTAGTGACCTCAGATATATTCTCCTAGATCCTTCAGGACCATATATACACCGTAACCAGTAAAATCTTTTTTTTTCCTGGGCTACTTAAATTATAAAGAGTGGTCCTTTGGATTAACATATTTCTAATCCATGATTAATATTTCTAATCTATGATTAAGGGGTGACGTAACAGTAGTTGTGTATTGTTATTCTCAGAAATACATTTTCATCAAAATGTTCGGTGGTAAAGTAGAAAAGTGCTACCAGTTGAATAGAAGCTTGCCATCATTTTAGGATGCATCCATATTTTACAATCCATATTTTAGCCACAGTAATATTGGATAACGGCATCCCCCCCACAACATGTACACCCACCCTGTGCTTCTTTAATAGTACAGTCTGTCTTTGGGTAAGTTTGATGACCCCTGGATAGCCCTGAGTATGTATGTCCAGCCTGGCTTTTGAGGGCAGTGATCACTGATAAAGCTTCATCACCGTATACATGATTGATTTTATAAGTAGGTAAGTAAATAACATTATGAGTTGCTAAAAACATAGAAAATGGTATAGAAGACATATCCTATAAAATAATGATTTGGCATTTCCCTTATTGTTTCCTTAGAGCCTGATTTTCTCATAGCCTTACCTGTGAACTTCATGAGTTTTCTTCCTTAATAAGCTCACCCCAAATCCCTTTTTCTAATAGTTTCTTTGGGATTAAAAAATGGACCCTTTCATTATACTTGTGATTGAGAGGTTGAGACTTTCTTATCATCTTCTCTTCTTAATTTCCTCTTATCATAACCTGAGATTCCCTATTCTTTTTCTCTCTTTCCTCTCTCTATAAAGAAGATTGATTTTATTTCCATGACATTTAGCTACTAACAAAGAGAATATCAAATTAAAAAATTAATAAAGGGAAACACAACTAATTTTAACCTGCAGGCAATGTAAATTTTAACTGGGGCAATGTAAAAGTTTCAAATTTTCAAAAAGAATAAGATGAAGTGATCTATTACAAATCATCTTCTAATTCTTTTCAACATTTCAATACCTTCTATAGGCTCGACCCTGTATTAAGCTCTAGGGTGAGAAATACTGTAGAGTGAGATAAGGTAAGTAAGTCCTTATCTTCAAGGAGCTTTATTCCATCTCCTCTGTTAAAATGAATACAAAAGAGACAATCTGATGCAAAGCCATATGGTACAACTGTGGATACAAAGCGTTCAGAGAGGATGAATGTGAACAAGAGGCAGTGTGGTGGGATGGGCCTGGGCTTTAAAGCAGACCTAGGTTCAAAATCCAGCTCTGTCACATAGTAGTTGTAGGATCACTGGGCTGTCATTTAATCTCAATGAGTAAAGAGACAGTAATATTTACCTAAGGGAGTAGTTTGAAAATTAGCAGCAATATATGTCAAATGCTAGCACAATATCAAGTCCCAATACATAGTAAGAACTTGATAATACTTGTCATTAGCATATCCGGAGAAAGTCTCATAAAGGAGGTAAGACTTGAATGAGACCTTGCAGAAGGATTACTAGAGTTTAGGCAAGGAGAAGGAAAACCACCCAGTTAGGGGAACAGCAGGCAGGCTAAGAGCACCGTGCTGGGAAGGGTCTGGCCTAGCAGATGGTAAGGAGACTAACAGGCCTGAGGTGACCCTACAGGAGGAAATAAGATCAGCAAGGTAAAGGGTGGGAAGACTGCAGTGAGCCGTGAAAGCCAGGCAGTGAGTCTGACTAGATGGGATAGATTATGGGGAATCATTGTTTGTTCATCATGGAGGTTCACCAGCTTCACTCAACGCTTGCCAATTAAAATGGGACTGTGATTTAGCAAAATGTAATTCACATACATTGAACCTTTCATATGTGAACTGATCATGGAAAATAAAGCATGCCCTTATACCTTGTTTGTAGTTAAGGATAATCCATGTTGAGACTTTGCCTGATGGCTCTAAGTGAAGGATAATAAGCCCAAAGTATGTGTAAAGTAGCGGAGCAGTCGGTGCCTCATTCTTTCCACTCCCTCCCCACTGCATCCTCTCCCTCTTTCTCACCTCTTCATCCTTATGCCCTGTTTCCCCATGCCCACCCTTACCCCTCACCCCTAGCCTCTCATAGCAGTCTGGCTGGAACATGTACTCTTATGGTGTTAACTCTGATTATAAGTTAGATGATTTTGATAACTTAGATTTTAGCTATTAGAGGCTAACAGTCATCTGATTTCCCCTCCTGTCCCTCCTGAACCCTGAACTAATCAAAAGTTCCCTGCTTCTCTGACACCCTAGCCAAGATCCCCTACAAGCCACCTCTGGGCCAGCCTCAGAAATCTGAAGGTTTTCCGGTAGCAGGCTGATTCTGCAACAACCAGGATTCTAACCGATTCAGGACTGGATGATTAATCTCTCCCTAAAGGCAGTATTTTCTTTTGACGTCTCTGTCACGGAAGTTTTACAGGACATGTTCCCCTAGAATGGTGGTTCTCATACTTGCTCAAGTGACGTGACATTCAGAAGTCTGTGTCTTCTGTGGAACACCATGAATACTGGTTATATTTTTCCACCAAATAAGGAACAACTTTACCAGCAGAAAAATATGCTTTGTGTTGTTGGTGGCAACCTAAAATCAAGATTGTGAGAATACAAATGTATGAACACAATATCCTGTTGAGTCGTTGGCCTGCTTTTTGCATTTCATTGTTGGAAGGCATTTGCTATTTATTTGTTTCGGTATCTGTTAGGCCTCACGAGCAGACAGGAAAACATGGATATGTTTTTCTTAAGTTTTTTTTTTTTTTCCCTGCCAAGTAGGGTGAGTATCTTTATTTTATCTAAAGGAAGGAATTCAGCAACTCATCTCATAAAGGTGGTTTGAAAAGAGCTGCCAGGAGCTGGCTGTTTCCTCCTAGGGCACCATGCTGGCAGGAGCCAACTCCAGGGGGGTACCTTGGGTTACAGAGCTAAGGCTCCAGTGCAGCTGGGTGAGATTAGGAGGGATTAAGTTTTCAGTTCATTCAGTGTTGCTATGTCTATAAACACATACTTCCTTGTTAATACTATTTAGTAAAGAACAGTTAACTATGCTCTTCCATAAGAGTGTGTGGACAACCAGCTTTAGCTCTAGCAAAATGAGGATATTCTAATACAGTCGTATAAACGAGTACTTTCCAGTAACTTCTACTCTTCTAATTACCTCTTGGCTATCTTTAATATTACCTATAGAGATTCTAAGTAACTAAAAGTGCTGCTAGTACTGGTCTAGTTACCCTTACTAAATATCTGCAGCTCTTCAGGGGATTAGAAATACCTCTGCTTATAATCTAAAGGAACATATTAAGTGGATCCTAAGTAACCTAGGATGCTTCTTTCTTTCCCTACCTTTCATAGGGTCCTTGACTCAGCCTTTCTTTTCCCTCTGTTGCCAGAATAGACATTCAGTTCAGAAAATACTTATTACATGCCAGACCTTGGCACAGTGAAGATGAATGAACCGTGGACCCTGTCCTAAAGGAACACCGGGGCTAGTGGGGACCCGGCGGCTTTGTCGCAGCTCATAACCTTATCCGCAAACTTAGTATTGAGGTGACTGCACTTTTAACAAGCACAACGCACTCTTTCTTTACTTATTCTTCCTTTCTAATTAATGTCTCTGACATTCCATAAATTCTTTTCTCAGAAGACTCCCAGGGGGGAAAAAATAACCTTTACTTTAGCCCTTTTTGTGTTTCTGAAAGGGGCTGAATTCTCCTTTCTGAACTTACTTTAACATGGCAGCTCAAGCTTTAAATTCAGTTTCACATAGATACTTTAAAATATTGATTTCCTTAAAAGTACAGTTACCATCTCAGATCCTCCTGTTCTGATATATACTTGGAGGGTGGAGCTGTGGGCTTTCTGACAGGGGGTCCCAGGAGTCTCTAATTCGACTGAAGAGGCTGCCAACAAATGCTAATTAATGAAACAAAGGGTTCAGAAGCATTCTAATAACTTAGGATAGGAGCATCTAAGATCAGGTAGTCAGATGAGCCGGGGCCTTATCTTTTTATTGATAACAATGATAAATAGTTGATATACAAACACGGTGGCTCAAATAGGGTTTAGGTGTATATGGAGGTTTTATATTTTCCTTGGGTCAGCAATCATTACATGTTCTTATTTCATGATATATATATATATATATATATTTTTTTTTTTTGCGGTGTGTGGGCCTCTCACCATTGTGGCCTCTCCCCTTGCGGAGCACAGGCTCTGGACGCGCAGGCTCAGCGGCCATGGCTCACGGGCCCAGCTGCTCTGCAGCATGTGGGATCTTCCTGGACTGGGGCATGAACCTGTGTCCCCTGCATCGGCAGGCGGACTCTCAACCACTGCGCCACCAGGGAAGCCCTCATGATATATATTTTAATGGAATGAAACTTGAAGCCAATTACATTAAAATTACTAATGGCCTATGATTACTAACTTGATACCAACATGGAATTATTCCTCAACACCATAGTAGCTACATGACTAGGCCTGATTGGCCTTCTGGTTAATAACTAGGTAAAGCTTTTAAAATGTTAGTTGGGGCATACTCAAAGCAATAGGGCCACATATTGGATACCTAGGATATGGCATTTTCTTTTCCTCTTTAAAGGCCTTTAATTCCTCTTTCCAATATGTCTATGGTATAGACAGGGATCAGATCTTATGTTTCAGACTGACACTGAAGCAGTTTATACTTGCTGGACTGCGTTCACTCATGAGGAATTTATTGAATACGTACTATGCTTTCATTTATAAGATTCATACCTTTTCTCTCATTTTGCGGGGCTACTCTCTGTTTTTCTTTCCCAGGTGGGAGCTTGCAAGCTGCTATATCTGAAAACGCAAAGTCTGGCAATCATTTCCAAGAGTGCAAACTCAAAGACATCCTTCTACAGATTTCCCTTGGGCTTAAGTACATCCACAACTCTGGCATGGCACACCTGGACATCAAACCTAGTCAGTACAGCTCTCCTCTGGCCGTATTTAGTTCTTTCCCCACTGTTGTCAGAATCTGTGCCTGCGTGTCTATCAAGTGTCAAAGATGCTGTTTGCTGGCAGAATCCCTTTCATCAGTTCCCCTTTCCCCCTCCCCTGCCCAAATTTCAGTTAAAGAGTTTTAACCATTTCCCCCCGGGCCTAGAGGACAGAGAGTAAAGACTCCCAGATAGTGAAGCAAAAGTATGAAAATAAGTGTTTAATTTACCGCATAGATAAGTGACAGCATATTGGCTGCATCCTGACTTTTTACAGCTAGTGCTCTACTCTTTCTAACTCAGCCCTGATCGAAGTGAGCAGAAATGAATGGTTTAGGCACTCATTAATGTGAAATGCGAGGAAATGTTGTTACTATTTTGTGGTTTTGATTATTTCTTTGTTTTGAGGCCACCAGCCTCTTCAGAGGATGGAGTATGTTTGAGGTTTAAGTTTCACTGAAATAGGTATTATCAATCACTCAGCTGTTCAGAAGTAGTGTGAGAGATTCCATGGAAGAAAAGAAACCTTGGTAGTCTTGTTACATTCACACAGAAAAGGAGGGTGACTGAAATGTTATTTACAGAAAAGAATCTCGGGTGAAAAAGTTTAGGATTCATTACTTAACGACAATTCTGTATTTTTTCAGGTAACATCTTCATATGTCATAAGATGCAAAGTGACTCTCCAGTAGTCCCAGAAGAGATTGAAAATGAAGCTGATTGGTTTCTCTCTGCCAATGTGATGTATAAAATTGGTGAGTCTGTCTTGTAACCTGATTGGTATACTATTATCCTATAAAATTTATGCTGATGACTCTACTCCATTTATTCCAGTTTTAAGAAAGACATGCTTTTAAAGAACTCTATTTCTTTTTTTCTTTTTTTAGGTGACTTGGGTCATGTGACATCAATAAGCAAGCCCAAAGTGGAAGAGGGAGATAGTCGCTTCCTGGCTAATGAGATTTTGCAAGAGGTATAGATTAGGGAAATGGAGGGTATTTTATAATCCATTGAACATTTTGAGTTTCAAATGAATGTTGACAGTGCAGGAAATGAAAAGTATATATTTATAATTTAAATTTATATTATCCTTTTTCTATCCAGAATGGAGACCAAAGATAGGAGAGAAACTTTTGCAAAAAAAGCGTGGGGAAAGCTGGCTCAAACATGGATTAATCAAAATTTTTACTGTTTTTCGTGAAGGTCCTTTCTACTTCTTAGAATTCTTAAATTTACGGATTTCCTAGTAGAAAGGAAGCTGTTATTGGTTGAACCCATCTTTATCATGCTACTATCCTTTTGATAGCACCTCCAGCTTTGGTCATTGGAATGACCTTCAGTTATTGCTCACCTTCTAAGATGTCTGTGAGTCTGGCCTAGGAAGGATATAACTTTCTACAGGATACAAATCAGGGGGGAAAAAGAGGAGTCTTTCCTATGTGTGATCAGACAATCTATGCTTCAAGCCTCTTTGAGCCTGAGAGAGCAAAATGGCGCTGAGATTCTGCCTCAGACTCTTTGGGGCAGGGCAGTGCTAATCAAGTGGATTTGTGCCCTGAGATAGACCACTATCTTCCCTAGAGATAGACCACTAACCACAGCAGATATAACCTTGCCCACTGCGTCTGTTTAAGTTCATGTGCATTCAAATGAATCTCTCTTACCAGTTGTGTTTTAGTCTAGACTCCCTTCACTTGGCGAACTAACCGGCCTTCCTGTCTTCTGTTTTGAAGAATTATCAGCACCTTCCTAAAGCAGACATATTTGCCTTGGGATTGACCATTGCAGTGGCTGCGGGAGCAGAGTCATTACCTACCAATGGGGCTGCGTGGCATCACATCCGTGAGGGGAATCTTCCAGACATTCCTCAGGAGCTCTCCAAAGAATTTCACCAACTACTCAAGGTGGTGTCTCTAATGAAATGAAGAGAGGATGGAAATGTCTGTTTTTTAAAAAATGTAATGGCAAGTAGGTGGGAAAAGGGAAATGATGGTGCCATTGACAGCAGGGAAGCATGACTAGGAAGCCCAGAAAAACAGGACAGACTGAAAGGTTCTCTAGGAAACTTAGAGCATATCATGAAAACCTTTTGTTATAGTTTAAAACTCCTATTGTATTTTTCATTTACCCTTCCTAATAACCCCGTGAGGTGGGCAGATGAGGAAACCAAGACTCAGAGCAGTTCCTTGACTTGTATTTCACTTTCGATAATTGATTAATTCCAGAATCAAACCTGCTCTTAGGCTCCTATGTCAGGGTTTTAACTACCGTCAATGGTAACAGTGATGTTACTCAAAAAACTGAATTTTGCTTGTATAGAGGAAATAGAAGTTACTTTATTGATGGATAACTGACAATCCCACCAGTTATTTGAGCAGAAGAAAGGCATAATGTTAATTTAGGAATCTATGTGTTCCTTGTCCTTAATGATACCTGAGTATGTGAAGGGACAAGGAAAAGAAGGTATTATGTTGAAACAAAGAGAGGTACAAGAATACCTACACTGTCAAGAAGCTAGAATTATACTAGAAAAGCAATGTATATGTAAGACTTACTTCATAGCTTAAGGAACAGGATTGGTTAGAATCCCTAAAATAGCCTTAGAAATATCTGCTCTCTTGGAGATTAAATTTGAGTTTCACAGTTTACCTGAACACTTCAAATTTAGTTCCAAACTTGTCCTTCCTCACTTCTGCTTTCCTGAAAGAAGGCAAACCTTTCCTCACAGTGGTCTTCTGTTCATAGCCTAATCACCTGTTTCTATGTGTAAATTGCTCTTAGATTTAGTTGATTCTGAGTACCTCACTGCTGTCCCTGTGCTAGGTAATACGCATATGTGAATTCATTTAATTCTCACAATAGCCCAGAAGGTGAATATCGCTATCCTAAATATAGGAAAGGGAGACTGAGTTTCAGCAAAGGTACGTGATTTGCTCAAGGCTTCATAATAAGTGGTGGAGCTGGCTCTGAACGTTGCTCCCCAAATGGAAGGGTCAGTGTTTTCTTCATTATTCAACACTACTAATTTCCATATATTAGGTATTTTCAACTGTATTCCAGTCATTTTAGGCTATACACATCCTCTACCTGAAGATAAATGCTGTAGGAATACTGTCATGGTGGGATATCCTTAATTAATTTTAAGTGAAAAATGAGCACGTTATGGTAGAAAGTGAGCTGAACTAGCAGTTGAGTAACCCAAGTTTTAGTCTTGGGCCTGTCAATAACTGAGACAAGCCACTTTCTATCTCAGGACCTCAGTTTCTTCCTGCTTAAAATTAAGGCAATTAAGCTGGTTCATCATTCATCCAGCTCTAAAATATGCTACTTAAGGACAACTCAAAGGTATGGATGGCTCATGCTACCAGATAAGGATGATATTCCTCTCCCAGGTGGAGCTAAGTTTTCATTTATTTCTTCCCTTTGCACAAAGGAGAAGCGAGTTTCACAAAATCCACCAGCAGAAGCTGGGTTGGAGTTGGCTTGGGGGGGAGATTTTTCTCAACAGTGAAGGTTCTATTTCCTCCTCTTTGGTCCTACCTCATCAGAACATGATCCACCCCGATCCAGCAGAGAGACCTTCTGCAGCAGCTCTGGCCAAAAGTCGAGTTCTCTGTCCCTCCCTGGGGAAAACAGAAGAGCTTCAGCAACAGTTGAACTTGGAAAAGTTCAAGACAGCCACACTGGAAAGGTAGATTTTGGATGCTGGAGTTGAGAAAGAATCTATTGATGTACTACTCACAGTGACATGACTGGTCTGATGTGTCTTCTCTATGGATTCGAGTGGAATCCAACAGTATGACACAGGGGCCCCTGCCCACAAAGAGGCTAGTAGCATGGGGCCCTTTGTAACAAGGGGCTGGATGCTCCATGACTAAACGGCTTGAGAGAGAAAATTCCAGTCAGTGCAAATGAATACAAGGAAATACAACTGGTAAAGAAAAATTAGCAGGATTCTGAGTGACCAGAGTTTTAAAGTAACTGGTGGATGATCACCCGATATAAGATAACCATAGTTAAAGAGGGAAGATATCTATTAGAGATCCATTCAATCTTGGGGGCAGGCAGATATTCTGTCTTGGCAAATGTTTAGAGAAAGAGGTATTTTTCCAAGCCAAAGGAAGCAGTCCTATTACTTGCGCATGTAAGCTTGTATTCATGCATGCATTTACTTATTAACCTATTCCTTCATTTAACAAATTAATTAATTAGATAGGGGGGGCTTGGTATTATAAAGGTCAGGAAGTGATGTTTGAGCACGGTTCTGAAGGCATTTTAAAGTAATTATTACATACTGTGAACTGTTGAAAATATAAAAGCAGACGAGAAATGGTCCTTGTCTAGAATAAACTTAGAGGTCCAGTTTCTTTTGGCTGCACAACCCATCTTAAAATGATTAGTCTGAAAAGTCCCCCAAATGATTTCGTGGCAATGAGTTGTGGAAGCTCTAACTGAGCCTTTAGTCAGGTAATCCTTCCTAATAAGCAACTCAATAATTTTTTGCTTTTTGAAATTGTCTAGACCAGGGGTTGGCATACTTTTCTGTAAGAACAAGATAGTATTTCACCCTTTGTGGGCCATATGATCTTAGCTGCAACGACTCAACTCTATTGGAGTGATGTGAAAGTGGCCATAGACCATATACAAATGAATGGGAATGGCTGAGTTCCAGTAAGACTTTATTTACAGAAACAGATGGCAGGCCAGATTTGACCCATGGGCTGCGCTTCGCGGACCCCTGGAGCTTTCATATATAGCCTCTAGAGTTGTTCTCTTATTTTTCTTTAATTTTAAAGACCATTTATGCCCCAATCAGTAGAATTCAGTAAGCCAAGCCTGCTGTGTGTTGAGGCATGTGTGAAGTAGCCATTTTTTAAGATAATCACAAGAGCTAATTTTCTATTCCGTGTATAATTCAGTCTTGTTTCTATAAATACTGAAATAAAAAGAAAAATCTCTATCAGTTTTTTTTTCACTTTTTAGAAAATTTTTATTTTAATTTTTTTTAAACATCTTTATTGGAGTGTAATTACTTTACGATGGTGTGTTAGTTTCTGCTTTATAACAAAGTGAATCAGCTATACACATACATATATCCCCATATCTCCTCCCTCTTGCGTCTCCCTCCCTCCCACCCTCCCTATCCCACCCCTTTAGGTGGTCACAAAGCACCGAGCTGATCTCCCTGTGCTATGTGGCTGCTTCCCACTAGCTATCTATTTTACATTTGGTAGTGTATGTATGTCCATGACACATCTATATCAGTTTTGATCATAAATATTATCTCTAATTTAGGACTAAGTAACGTACATTTTTCCTCTTTAACTCCAGGGAACTGAAAGAAGCCCAGCAGGCCCAGTCCCCCAAGGAATGCCACAGTGTCCCTGGGGTCTCTGGGACCCCCACGGGATCAAGAAGCACCAAACGCCTGGTGGGAGGAAAGAGTGCCAAGTCTTCAAGCTTCACCTGGGGGCAGTCTTCCCCATAAGAACTCCTTTCACACCAACTCACCTTTTATCCCCCAAATAGATACCGACTGTGTCAACCTTTCTCTTGTAAAGGGAGAAACTAACGGACTTGGGTGCCCAAAGATTTCAAAAGCCACTCCTAATTTAGCATTTCCAGCCAAGATCCTACAGCTATCAAGACTTCCTAGCAGCAATGGTCGTAGGTATTATCATTGGTAGCCATTTCTCTTCTCTCTTGCTACATTCCTAACACCACCTGCCAACAGTTCGTTCACTTCTCAGATTTGTTGGTGCGCAACGGGAAAGCATGGACCTCCGAACTGAAAGCAGCCCTTTGTGCAGCCTGTGGGCTATGAGGCTGCCTACCTACCTATCAAGGATCCCAGGGACTCTCCGGGCAAACAGAAAGGAATTCAATTTGGTTTTGAGTTGAGGTAACAGCTTACAAGAAAATGTGCCTGGATTTCAACCTTTCCCAGGTTAGATGAATTTATTCCTCAAGGAATTTTCAGCCACTTTGAGCAAGTAGTTTTCCTAGTGCATTCTCTGAATGGAGCCAACCCCTTTCTCTGATGTTGTATTTATTAAGTTAATGACTTCACCACCATATGAAGTGGGTAGAAATAAGACTACCTAACTTCACATTTCTGAGCTGGCTATGAACTTGTGGAACAAAGCCACTGGGTAGAGGGTTCAAGGGAAATTTGATGTGGTTTGTTGTCCCTCAATCTATTTGCTTTGAGCCTCTTGTAACTGTTATAACTGGTTTTGATTCTCTGGTTGTCACCAATTTCTCCTTGATTTTAACAGACGTTGGCTTTGCTTCCTGTGATTTAACTTATTTTATCCAAATCCTTTACTCTGTATATATATTTTTAAAGGACTAGAATGTTTGTAAATAAAGGTTTTTATCTTGTCCAAAGCCAAATATGAGTAAAGCACTCATCTTTATAAATATGCAACTAACAAAGAATACGAAATTTATGTTGGAAACCATGAGTAGATAGGAGAGAGAATCCAATAGGCTGGTACTAACAGGTCTTGGCTTTAAGGTCCAGCTTCACGGCCCTAAAAGCTAATAATGGCCAAGCTATGATACAAAATAATGTTGGTCGTAAAGGCATTTGAGAACTCCTAGTTGTGTCATATTGATGACGTTAGCCTCTTCATGGCTCGTAGGCTTTTTGGCTGCCTTGTTTTCTTCTTTTCCCTTAATTTTTAAAAGCAAATTAAGAAGTTTTTAAAATTGAATGAATCGGGCTCCCCTGGTAGCGCAGTGGTTGGGAGTCCGCCTGACGATGCAGGGGACACGGGTTTGTGCCCCAGTCCGGGAGGATCCCACATGCTGCGGAGCGGCTGGGCCCATGAGCCACGGCCGCTGGGCCTGTGCTCCGCAACGGGAGAGGCCACAACGGTGAGAGGCCCGCGTACCGCAAAACAAACAAACAAACAAATTGAATAAATCATTGAACAAACCATCACATCATTCTTCTGTTTTGGAGTAGCAATTTCTTCCATGCAATTAAGTGGGGTATAGTGCTCTGTATTGCCCATTGACATTTAAAAAAATGAGTCTTTATTCAGGTTTTTTTTTCCCCTGTACTCTTATGTATTTTTTTTTAATTTTAATTTTTTTATATTGGAGTATAGTTGATTATTCAGGTTTTAAAACTGAGTTAATTTATCTCTTGGCTCCCTGACACCAGCCATGTCCCTTGTGGTACAGTGCTACAAGGTCAACCACACTTTACGATTTATAAGCAGGTATGTTATTAAGAGTATGCAATGTATAGCCCACAGTTCTGTGGTTACACTTTTCTTCTCAGGCATTGACAACTACTATTAGGGCCTATGACCCCTTCTCTACTACGTTCCTCAAAGATTGTTCTAGCACCTGAATGGACCCGATGCCAGACTGTTGGTTTCTCTCCATTTCTCTCTGCTGGGCTCCACAGTAGCAGGAAGTCACCAAAAGAGCAGGCAGCTGCACAGACACTGAGTGTGAGAGGGACTGGATCCTCAATGGGTTCGGAATTTAATCCCTTCCATTTCAGTTGGAAGTTGACCCCTGGCTTCAGTGAGAAACTCCATCCTCAGTCATGAAGTTCTGTTTCTTAAACATGAACACTGACGTTAAGGCGCCAACAGACAATCTTGAGTTAAAGAAATCTTATAAAGAAATACTACTGTGCTTTACTAAGCTCTAACACATCTACCAATTTATAGAAGCTATTTATCTAAAGCTGTAGAAAGATGAACACTGAAAGTTAAATGTCAACATTTCAGCCTGAACAGTTAGGTATCTTAAAAATCTCTGTATGAACCATACTGTCAATCTTGAATTGCATAAAAACTGTCAGGCTGAGTTTTTAAAAAAATTTAACAAAATGCAAATCAAAACTACAAGGAGGTATCACCTCACACCAGTTAGAATGGGCATCATCAGAAAATCTACAAATAACAAATGCTGGAGAGGGTGTGGAGAAAAGGGAACTCTCTTGCACTGTTGGTGGGAATGGAAGTTGATACAGCTACTATGGAGAACAGTATGGAGGTTCCTTAAAAAACTAAAAATAGAACTATCATACGAACCAGCAATCCCACTACTGGGCATATACCCAGAGAAAAGCATAATTCAAAAAGACACATGCACCACAATGTTCATTGCAGCACTATTTACAATAGCCAGGTCATGGAAGCAACCTAAATGCCCATCGACAGATGAATGGATAAAGAAGGTATGGTACATATATACAACGGAATATTACTCAGCCACAAAAAGGAACGAAATTGGGTCATTTGTAGAGATGTAGATGGATCTAGAGACTGTCATACAGAGTGAAGTAAGTCAGAAAGAGAAAAACAAATATCGTATGTTAATGCATATATGTGGAACCTAGAAGAATGGTACAGATGAACTGGTTTGCAGGGCAGAAATAGACAGAGATGTAGAGAACAAACATGGACACCAAAGGGGGAAAATGGTGGGGATGGTGGTGGTGGTGGGATGAATTGGGAGATTGGGATTGACATGTATACACTGATGTGTATAAAATGGATAACTAATAAGAACCTGCTGTATAAAAAAATAAATAAAATAAAATTCAAAAAAAATTTACCAAAAAAATAGCCATAGTAACTATGGAGTATTGCTAAAATTGCTTTTGAATCAATGTAAAACGTGATAGTAATCAGTTTAAGTAATAAGTGCTGTAATTTTCCAATAGTTATGAGGCTTGAGGAAAAACTGATTTAAAAGCAAAGTGAAAACTTGATTAAAATATCTAAAAAATGTTCTTGTACAGCACTGAAATTGTCCAAAGCTTCCTATCTGTGAGAAAGCATTGCCAACCCTGGTCTCTACCACTTGATGCCTATAGCTGAGACTTTTTTTAATTTAGGGGGGAAAAAAAGGCAAGGCCAGTGCTCGCTTTGGCAGCACATATACTAAAATTGGAGCAGTACAGAGAAGATTAGCATGGCCCCTGTGCAAGGATGACACGCAAATTCGTGAAGCGTTCCATATTTTTAGCAAATATGCTTTCACAGCATACCATGTATATATGTAAAGATAAGTATTTCATTCTTACTGTTCACTTTTCACTGACAAAGGAAAAAAAGTGAAAACTACAGAAACTGTGGTAGATGCTGTTCTGGTCCTAGTTGTACCCACCTTTGGCCAGTCACATAGCTACTCAAGAAACCTTCCCAACAGAGTACAACAGGATGAGAATCTGAAATCACTTCCGATATCCCCTACTAGATATTGACTGTTATATCAAGTAGTAAGTGCTAAAACATTTAATTGACAATGAGTATAACTGTGGATGACTTCTGATTTTGTTTTTAATTCTATGGATTGTGTTTAAACAATTCCAATGTATGTTCCTGATTTTGAGATACTAAGTGGTATTGCACAGTTGTCACTTCATCGAATGTGGACAACAGTTCCATGAAGTTTATAATGCACACCCTTGTATAGCTGCAGGTGCTAGAATTAAAATTGATCTGTTATCATAAGGAAAAAAAAAGGCAAGGCCAAAGATAACTTTGTGGACTTGGGCATATAGACATGTCTCTTTCTCAGCTAGCTTTGTAAAGGATGAAAGCCCTGAATTATTCCACTGTTGCCAGGGGTAATTGTAACTGATTAAAGCCATGATGCTTTCACCACTTCTCAGCATTGGGAAGGTACTTTCTGGGTCTGTGGATGAACTACAGAAAGTTTATGATTATGTTAGAGTGTGTGCAGGTATATGCACACCATGAAGAGGTTTCAGGAATTCCTCACCAAAATGCAAATTGTAGATTCTTGTAAAAGTGGTATGTTTAATTAAAAAATACATTTCAGCTACTCTTCTAGATTCTTTTTCTTTTTTTAATTTTCTAATTTCAGGCCTATTTGAGTATCCTTCTAGGTTCTTTTTCTCTGTTCTGGCCTGTGGCCTGTTCTTGTTTAAAGCATAATTGCCAACTGGATATTCACAACAAGGTCCCTATTCTCTAAGAGCTCACAATCAATGGGGAAGAGGAGGCACCTTCATGGGCATTTAAATTCTAATTCAAGATAGACTGAGTGTGTAAAGAAAGTGAAATGGGAGAACAAAGGAAAGACGATTTGAGTAGAGAATTTTGAAAGTATGTGGAAAGGACATTTCTGATGCTGAAGAGTAAAGCAATGCTGAAGTATTTGTCATATTGTGAAGGAGGATCTATTTGATGACAGAAGAAAATGTTTTAACTCTTGTATAATTAATGTATCATTAATGTATAAATGACATTATACATCTTAATATGTTTTTCTTTGTCAAAGAAAACAGCACTTGCAACTTTCTCCAGCCAACAGTCTAAGGAGAACGTGTATTGGTAACTCCTGTCTGAGAGAGAATTCAGATTAGCCCAGATTCTCCACTGAGATGTTATTCATAAGGTTATAAAAGTTTGCCAGAGGTGTGTCTATTTTCAATTTGCGTGGTGCTTTCTGCTTACCCCAAAGTGTTTGTGAACAGAAAGAAAGAGGGAGAGATCTGTGGCCTAATGAAGATAGAACTTTTAGGGCCAAGTGACTGGATATGGATGAACAGATGTAGGTGATCAGTGAGATGTGTCAGAGATGATTCCAAACTTCAAGTCTGGGAGAATCTTGGTACCATTAAAACAAACAAGGAGCTTAGAAGGGGGAAACTGGCTTTGAAGGAAAGGGTGAATTTGGTTTTTCACTTGACTCCACAGCTCAAGTGGAAATAGGACTTTTAAACAGGAAATCATCAGAGGGTATGTTACAGTAGTAACACAGTGGAGTGTGGGATGATTAATGCCTGTGCAAGACCTGAAGGCAGCATAACATCGTATGTTTCCAGGACTAAACATCTTGAAGGTGGAAGTAAAACAGAGGTAAGCGTCAATAAATATACCAAGTAGTAAGTCGTACTCTTAAGAGTGAGTTAGGGTATGTGTTGGAAACCACATGAAGTAGTTCGTGTTTTTTCCTTTTAGGGCAAGAATGGGCCATTGAAAGGTTTTAAGTAGGGTCCTGAGGAGGAGATTTGCTTATTAGAATGATGTGGAGGGTACCTTTTCTAGAAGCTGGACAGTGCCAGGACCAGGTGATGGACAGGCCTGGGGAGGCTCCCTCTGGCCTGTATTCTGCAGTCTATGGGCCTCTAATCCCCTTTTCTTTACCAAGGCCAGGATTAGGGGGAACAAGACAAAATTTAAGGGGGGGCCAACAAACCCAGCATTCAAGATTAATGCTACTTTAATGCAATAATTTTAAGATATTAAAATTAATGAAAAATCCACAATTAACAAAATATCAGAATTCTAAATAAAGGCAAGTTCAGTAAGCTGAAGTTAATGCCACTTCCTCAGGAAAAATGATCAGGCACGGCAACTCTTGCAATTGGAAATAAAGTAAGCAAAGAAGTAGATTTTGAAAATACTATCAGTCAGTTTACTTCTATTAAAGCCAGGAAGGTAAAATTATGTTTTTGGTAAAAGCAAAATATTTAAACTTAAAGCAACGTTGTTAGTTTTAATACACCTAATTTTCAGATGTTCAATATTTCTTCAAGTACTTTAATGTTCTTGGAAAGTTTTTTTTAAATACATAAAAACTTGTATATAGGGGCACACGTTTTTCCTGGTGCCTTAGGATCCTATCTGGCTCAGATACTGTATTTAATAAAATTTTTCATATTTTATTCACGAATTTTTTGCCTTAATTCTGACTTTTGAAAACATTGCATTACTATTTATTTTGATTCCCATTTTTTTGGTGACCCTTAAATTTTGCGCTTTCGGCTCTTTCTCTACTTTTTCCGTTTTTTGTTTGTTTGTTTTTGTTGTTGTTGTTTTGTTTTTTTCTTCTTGCTTTTGGAGGCCTGAACCTTTCTAGTTTTTTCCAGAGGCGCAGCTAGCCTTTGTTTGGTCCACCCTGACGAGTCCCGGGCCGGGAACCTCTTCAAATAGTAATTTCATTTCGCTACAAACTTGCAAATAGGTTACCTGAACCACTTGGCGGCGTTGACTCATTCGCTTCCGCCCAGAAGGAAGCTCTCGGAACTACCGCGTTAAGCCGGCGTGCTTCCCGCGGCGCCGGCCGGCCTCATTTCTACGACGCAGCAGCGGGATTTCCGTTCCTCCTTCTTCTCGCGAGTCTTGCGTCCCAGCAGCAACCGGAAATGAGTTCCTGCCTGGAAGCTGTCGGAGCCTGAGCTTCAGGTGAGGGAGGGAGAAGGGGCGGAAGGCTTTGCATAGGTCCTGGAGGCGGTACTGTGTCGGTGTGTGGACCTTGTCTTCTCCCTCGCGCAGAGGACTCCGTGGTTTCGTCGCCCCTCTCAATTCCTTTACGTTGTTGGTTGGGAGCGTCATCTTGGAGAAGGGGCGCCCGCACATCTCGGCGGTGAGGCGGCGAAGCCCAGGGATCTCCTTGGTCTTTGGTGACGGGGCTGGAGGCGGTAGTTTTTACGGCCACACGTTTCAGATTGAAGCCCCGTGCTAACATTTTAATATTTATTGAGCCCTTACTATGTCTTAGGAACTTTTAGGGGTATTGGGTGTAACAGTGAATAAGTCCGACAGAAGTCCCTGCCCGAAGGGAACTTGCATTTTAATAACATTTGAGAAGACAGTGGAACGGAAATGGGGATAGAATCAGGATTTTTTGGTGTGGGTTGGAGGAGGAGGAAGTTAAGGGGGATCAGAGAGGCATGAAAGTGCGAGAGGGGCTTTCTGGGAGCAGAAGGGAGTCCTTCCCGTCCCCTGTGCAGGGCTGTTGATGCGATACGGTCTAAAGGTGGGTTGCGTAAAAGTCGTGGCTGCAGTTAGGCACTTAGACTCAGTGAATTCATATTCTTGCTGTAGGACTTAATTGATCTCTTTTTTCTTCAGGAAAAGATTAAAGGTTAGATTGTAAGAAAAGGAAATAGAAGCCATGTTTCGAAGACCTGTAGTGCAGGTAATCACTTCTTCGTATTAGTGTTGGGATGTGTTACTATAAGCCATAGTGATCAAATTTCTTTAGGCTTTTGCCTGCAGAGGCAAAAGTCCTTTGAGCCCACACACCCTGGTGTACTTATTTGACATGAGGGCTGGGGACAGATTTTACTTGGGTAAATAATGTTCACTAAAGCAAAACGAAACTTCTCTAGTGTGTTCACATGTATAATGGGAATAATTACTTTTAAAAACACGTGCTACTTGCACGTAGATCAGTTAGAGAGCGTTGAAGGTCGTTGTTGATCTGCAGACTATGAGAACCGTTGTTCCAGCTTTTTTAAATTATTATATTTTTAATAAGACAGGTGGTTTCTTTTCTGACCACGTGCCTCATGTGTTGTCAGCTGCCCCCCACCCCGCCCTGCCTCCTTGTGCTGAGGAGAGCAGGTGAGGTCTCAGCATCACCACACGTTTACCAGGTCCAGGATTGCTTCTCATGTCACCCAGTCAGACTCCTCCCCTGATCTCCTCAGTCAGCCTCGCCAGCCTTGAGCCAGCCTAGACCGCGTTTTGCTTGCTTAAGCTCATCTGGGCACCAAGTGCTATAGATTCTCCTTTAGAACCCCTCTCGCACTCATCTTGTGAAGATAAGGAAGAAGCAATTCCTCTGTGAAACCTGTTCCTATTTCCCCCGCTCTGCTGTAGAGTTGGCCCTATATTCTTGGATCCGTACTAACTTACACGGACTTTTGAAACGTATACTTTTTCATGTGTTGAAATGTGGAGCATGGAAAAGCTATTCCTGTCTTAATACACGATTCTACAGTGTTGCGGTATCTTTAAAGCTGTGTATAAAAGAGTAAAATGTTTAATTTAAAAAAGTATCCCAGTTAAATTAATTCTTTCCCCATTTCTGCTCCTCCGGTAGGTCTTGAGTTTTGTGTGCCCCCAATGAGGCAGACTGTTGTCCCATGAAACTTAGGAGCTCTGGCTCATGTGAGCACTCAGATGAGCACCTTTCTGGAATCATGACACAGGTAGCAGTTAGCAGTCTGATCTTTAATATGTTGTAACTCACATTTTTATTTTCGTACCCACTCTCTGCTCCCAAACATAGCGCCAAGATTCCATAGCCAGAAGTACCACCCCTGGAGTGGGTATTGTTTTAATTGGTCGCTTATTAACAGTGCCACCACTTGACACATGTTTCTCTGATGTAATGGTTAGGTCTCTGAACCCAGTGATGTTCCCAGTGATGTGTCCTCATATCTTTGCAGTAGCCCTTACACAGAATGTCCTTAAAGACATTAAAAGACATTAAAGAGGCAGCAGAGGGCAGTGGGAAAAGCAGCAGCCTTGGGGTCAGACGGCCCTGGGATCTCGGCGTGACTTGCCACTTACTTCCTGTAGGATTTTAGGCAAGTTACTCTGTCTCTTTGAACTTCATTTTTTTCTTCTATAAAGTGGTGGTAATTTTACATAGTTTATAGATTTAGTCTGAGGAATAATTGATGAGAGGTAAAGCAGTTAGCGGGTACTCAGCAATGATAGCTGTTGTTATCGAGTGCTGCTGTTACATGGCAGTGATTCCCTTTGTCTGACAGACCGATTTGGGCAGGCATATCTTTGCACTTTATCAAAGAGTCATGTTTGTTTATCTTAGACTTTATTTTTGGTCTGTCAAAAGCATGACTTTTTCCAACATGTGTTTATTTACCTTTTGTGTACAAACACAGAGGCACCGTAATCAGGAAGATTGCCACCAAAGAAGCGGGAGAGGACTGTAAATGAACTCTCTTGGGTATACTGTGTAGTACCTCCTGTGTGCCTGTGGGCTTCTGCAGTAGGCTTAAGTGTTTGCATAGTCCTCCTGGCTCTGTGTGATGGGCACACCTCTTGTCTTGGGTGGATGTGTGCCATAGGAGCTGCTGACTAGATGGTGACCACGTGTGACTGGGTCTTCTGTTGGTATTTGCCTTTCCCCCCGGATTAAAGCTGTTTTACTTATTTGTTCCACTTTAGGTCCTTCATCAGTTTGTGAGACATGAGTCTGAAATAGCTGGCAGTTTGGTTCTCGAAAGATGTAAGTAGCAGCTGATTTCCAAGTTTAAAGCGTGTTATTTATAGCAGTATGCTAATATTCTCAGTGTTGCACAAGAGGTGTATTCGTTGGGTTATAATCTATTAATCGTCACGCTCTTGACTCACATTTGCCTCTCAGATCTTGGCCTTGCCCCATCAGGCTGCAGGGCTCCTGTAAATTGGGCCCTTCTTCCTTTACCAGTCAGTTTTTACTCACTCTTGTCACTTTCCTGCCAAAGAATTTCCTTGAGTCCTATTTGGTTATCTAAGTCTTCCAAGGGTATGTGGTATTTGGCTGAAGAAGTGAATGTTTGTGAAAGCTGTTGTTTCACAGAAATAGTCCCTTGTGTTTATAAAGATATTCAGATTTGTTCTTTTAACTCTACAGACAGTTTAAAGAAGTTTCTTTAGGTATTTAAAAGAAGAATTTAGATAAAGAGCTTAACGTTTGTTTTGTGGGGCTACTTCCTCTGAATATTTTCTCCTTTCTTGCCAATCCTTTTTCCCTCCCAACCTCTGTCTATTTTCCCCTTCAACTTACTTTCAAACCTTCTAGAACTTGGGTTTTGCTTAATGCCAAGACTGAAGTTGGAGTAGTGTTTGTAGCTGTTCCTCCCTAGACATTTCTCTCAGTCTCGTTTTATCTACACATTGCCTTTCAGCTCTGAATCGTGTGCAGTTACTTGGTCGAGTAGGTCAGGACCCTGTCATGAGACAGGTAGAAGGAAAAAACCCAGTCACAATATTTTCTCTAGCAACAAATGAGATGTGGCGATCAGGGGAAAATGAAACACACCAAATAGGTGAGTACAAAAGCCCGGGCTCTTAATTTTATCAGCAGTAAATAGGTATTATTTATTGTGAATTACCTAATTAGATACTTTTAGAAAGGACCTTCTCTAATTCTGTTCTGCTCTTTTAGAAATCGTGGATTGGTTTTGCTGGGACATGTTGTCCTTTGGCACTTGTCTTTTGCATTTGTAACCACATTCCCTATTGTGATTTAGGTGATGTCAGTCAAAAGACAACGTGGCACAGAATTTCAGTATTTCGACCAGGCCTGAGAGATGTGGCATATCAGTATGTGAAAAAGGGGTAAGTTGAGGAAGGAAGGATCTTACAGATTGAATGGTTTAAAACAGGGATCCCCAACCTCCAGGCCACGGACCGGTCCTGGTCCACGGCCTGTTAGGCCCTGGGCCGCACAGCGGGAGGTGAGCGGTGGGCGAGCAGCGAAGCTTCACCTGCCGCTGCCCATGGCCCACGTTACCGCCCGAGCCACCCCCCCCACCCCCCCCTCCACCCCCGTCCAGGGAAAAATTGTCTCCACGAAACCGGTCCCTGGTGCCAGAAAGGTTGGGGACCACTGGTTTAAGAAACTGGTAACGTGTTCTTATGGACTGCGTAGCTCCTTTATTTATGTAGTACCACTAATTACTCTGTGTTAACCCAAGAGGTATTCGTGCAATGCTTAATACTATAAACATAGCGCATTGCCATGTGTGACTAATTTAAAGGTTTTAACATGGTTTAGCCTTTTAAGAACTTATACTTTAGGGCAAAGAGGATGTGTACTTAAATGGAGCTGATGAGGTAAGAGAGAAGGCAAAGGGTACTGAGTACCATGTGAGCAAGTGTCTCCATGGCCAGCGATCCTGAAGGCAGATGTCTTGCCTCTTGGCATCACACGATGGCCTAACAGAGGGTCTGGAATGTCGGAAGCCTGACCCAGTGAGGTATTATGGTAATATTCACAGCAGTTATTTCATATTTGATAATTTTATGTAAACTTAGTAGTTCCCTTTTGGAATGCTTGGATTGATTATGTATAAAAAGTATCTTTTCCAAACCCACAGAAGGACAAGAGGATGTGTTTAACAGCAGTTGTAGTCATAGTATGTTTAGAAATGTACTTGTTTTATAGAAATGAAACATTTCATGTAAAATAATTTCAGCAGTAACTAAAATTTCTATTTTTTAAAATAAGTGCATACCTTTTCTTCATATATACCTCCGTTGTCATGTCTGTATGATATGTGCATATATACACATATAAACACAGGAAATTTCAAGGAAAATGTCTATATGCAATTTCACCTACTGATTGATGAATCTGTGTGACTGCTCCCTTTGGCACCCAGTCATTTTACCAGTCTTGTCTATGTTCTGTATTGTACATTTTTGGTGGTGTTAGACTCTGAAAATTGGTGTCATTATGGCCATTTTCTACTCTTTGAAATCAGAGTTACAGTTGTCTTCTAGTTCAGCCTTCTAGAGAGTGCAGCATAGTCTTAGTAATTAACTCTGAGTGAAATACTAAAGCTGAAAATTTTGCATTTTAGTAATCTAAGTCTTTTGAGAGTAAGTTTATGAACCTTAATATAGAAAGGAACTAACTAAAAAATAAATGAAAAAATCTACAAATCTGTTAGAGAATCCAAAATCAGCGGTGACAGAAAATAACACATTGGAAATTAACCATAGAGATTTAAAGGATGCCACTAGGTTGCTCTTCATGGTCTTAAGGTTGCTTTTTTTTTTTTTTTTTAAATTTTGACTTAAAATTTTGAACAGTTTTTTTTGTTTTGTTTTGTTTTAACTTTCATAAGGACCACAGTTAGCTCAAGGATGAAAACATTGTCTTTTTTCCTAGGTGTGGCAAGTCTGTGCACATTCTGTTCCACTACTTTTTCTTTTTGGCTGTACCACGTGGCTTGTGGGATCTCAGTTCCCTGACCAGGGATTGAACCTGGGCCCTGGCAGTGAAAGCCTGGAATCCTAGAGCTAGCATTCCTTAGGAATCCACTAGGCCACAAGGGAACTCTCTGTTTCAGTACTCTTAATTCTGAATTATGAGAAGTGGGAGCAAAAATGAGGTTCTGTATGATTATCTGTTTCATCCTTAATGTATACTTACCCTCTCTAACCTGACTCTCTCCTGTAAAGTACATTAGAATCTCCAGACTAAAAACTGTAAATTTTATTCATATCAGGTCTCGAATTTATGTGGAAGGGAAAGTAGACTATGGTGAATATATGGATAAAAATAATGTGAGACGACAAGCAACAACAATTATAGCTGGTAAGGCTCTTGTGATAATAGCTATTCTGTTTTGGTTTTTTTTTCTCCTTTCCGTTTTTGAAAGCTTGGCTATGTTGTAACTTTACCTGAGGCTGTTAGTACTGATGCCAATGAGATTGTAAGGCCTTCACCAGGAGAATTCCAAGTGAGGTTTGTGGGCTTGCTCCAGGTTTCTACATTTATCTCTTCCTTTAGAAAATTATCTCTGTACTCACAGTTTTAGTTCACAAGTAACTTATCAGTTGAACTGTCTATGCCAGTACTTACTATTTGGACTTAGAAAACCTTTAGTGTTTTTGAAGGACATGGCCTAAACAGGGAAAAGCATGTGTCGAGACAGAGTTATACTAAAGTGAGTGGCGTTAGACATTTGTGCAGATTTGTTCAGAACCTGTTTGGTACTTAACATGATGATTTTGTTTTAAATTCCTTTTGTTCTCATTAAACAAAATACAAAACAACATAGAAAAGATGGACACATGGAAGCTTCAGGAGGTTAAGAAGGTATGCTCTAGAACAGAGTTTTAAACTTTTCTGAAAATTCTACAAGAATTTTGAAAATAATATACCCCTTTGGACATGTTTAAGTTGACATTAAATTTTTTTAATATAAAATTATGTTACTCTTAAAGGTATTAATGGATCTAAATATTATAGCTATTTGGTATCCATCATCATTAAAAAAGATACAAACTCCTCAACATTTGGAAATTTTACATTATTCCCTTTTCTCTGAACTTGTTTTTCAATTTCATTTTCTCCTCAGAAGTGTACCTTAATATATTGTATAGTCAAGACTCTTGTCATTCATTCAATTAACTGTAACAAAAGTACATGCATAAATAGAAATTTAAAAATATTAAAAAAAATTCTGCAACAGTAGAACTCTAAATGTTAGGTTTCTCCTTGAATTGGGTTATCATTACAGTTGTTTTTAGAACATAATTGACCAAAACAACTTTAGTATATATGTATACAAACTAAAATTTTATTGAAAATGTATCTTAATGAGATAAATGATGCATTTTTTGCCTTTTGGATAAATTGCTAAAAAAGTATTCATTCTGTTTTCTTGTTTTTTATCAATATAAAAACTGAGAAACCTTGTTTTGATAAATAAGTAGATGGGAATAAAAGAACTTTTATTATAGTATTATCTCAATATTTATGAACTTCTGAGGTATGCCCAAATTAGATATCATTTAAAAATTAATTTTTTTATTATGGAAAATGTCAAACATACACAAAAGGAGAGAGAATAGTAAGAAACGAAAACTCCCATCATGCAGCTTTAACAGTTATCAACAGATGGCCAATATTATTTCATCTATGACCCAGCCCCCTTTTCCCCCACCTGGATTATTTTGAGGGAATCTCAGACATTATATCATCCATAAATATTTCAGTAGGTATCTCTGAAAGATAGATTCCTTTTTAAAACATAACTATAGTGCTATTATCACACCTAATATTAAGAAATTATTGTTAAATTTTTTTTACCAGATGTCATAGTATTGAAATTTCTTTGACTGCTTCATAAATACCAGTCCATACATCATATTACATGGTTTATATGTATTTAAGTGTCTCTTATTTTCTTTTTATAAACAACAGAAATGAATTTTCGCACAATTCTGGAGGCGAAAAGTCTGACAACTTAAGTCTCCTAATTGACAGATTTTTCTCTTATCTTTCTCTTTTCACTTGCTCCAGAGTTTGTCTTAACTACTGTGCCATATGGATAAATTATAATTTGTTGTAAATAATAATCGTATATTTTCTTACTGGTTTCTTTGAAAGTATACTGACCTTGATAACTTAGATGAGGTTTTTTCTGACTGGTTTGCTTTCATAATTCTTGAGTGTTGTGACAGTAAATTACTTCCTGCCTGCCCTGTTCCTCCTTGGGTCAAGCCTCCAGACATATCTACCTATTCAAAAATTTTTTTCTAGACCTGTATATGGTATAGAACTACCCCTGTGATTTCAGCAGTGGAAGATGAAGCTTTCTCATAAAATAATTGACAGTTTAAAATCTATTGATCATGTATTTATGAAGCATTCAACACTTTCATATTCCACTGTAAACTGTAAACCTATTGTGAGGGCAGATTTTGAATTGTTATAAACCAGGCCAAACAGAAGCATTTCAAATTATCAGCCTTTTTTTTTTTTCTTGTCACCAGTATTCACTAGCATGAATGCTTAAGCAGTTAACATAGGTTTATGGCTAATAGTAAAATTGAACAGGTCTTTAGTGACATTAGAATGGAAGAGAATAGAGTTTTAATTTGGCTTATCTGTTTTATAGGCCATATTTTTTTCTCCTTTGGATCAATGTAGCTTAAAAATAACCACCAGCAGGTGGCACGCTTGTCTTTTTTACACAGTGATGTCAATTCTGATAATCTCTTATACTAACCATTCTGTTCCAAAACATTCTAGTTTTAGAAGACTACAGTCGTCAACAAATATTCAATTACTATATAACAACCGTTTTTGAATAATTCTGAAGTTTTAAGAATGTAGATCTTTCGGTGTTATACGGGAGATACTACTTCTTTTCCTTTGCTTGTCCTAAACTAACTCTTTCTGCACAATATTTTAAGAGCAATGTCTGATGTTTTTGGATAAAAATGTTCTCTGAAATACTGATAGTAAAAATTTTCTCAAGAGTGAATATATAAAACTCATTCTGTTTTAAAATTTAAAAATAAAATGTGTTCTGTATAAGTGTTCAGACTTAAAAAACATAAATAAGTCTGTCTGTGCGCTGGGGCCATTTGTTGAACCCTGTCCTTCCTCCATCCCTCCAGCCTGTGGACTGTGTTGCCGGGATCCTTTTCTCTGTGAGGATGTGCTCCCCGGTTTAATGGCATCTGTCTGAGCACTGCAAGCATCAGAATTTGTGACTAGCTCTTCTGTAGAAAGTTATCACTGAGAAGACCTTAGCTATCTTCAGGGAAGATGAGAAGTATCCCACCTTTTCTCACAAGGTCTGAGCTGTTGATAAACGGTTGAAGCCCAGCTTTTAGCTCCATTATGCCTATTGTATATACCTCTCAAGGACATAGCAAGCAATATAGCAAGAACATAATATTTTGAGAATTTGTCTAAAGTCTTTTCAGTGAATAGCACTAAAATATGTATGTGGTAGAGGGGAATGATTAAATGAGATGGAGGAAGCATTCTGAAAATAACATTTATGCTTTGGCTTCTTTACAGATAACATCATATTTCTGAGTGACCAGACAAAAGAGAAGGCATAGAATGGACGATTCTTCTTTGGCCATTGTTTGGTACAGTCTCGTTTCCAAATCTTGATAGTCTTTATAGTTTCTGAAGACAAGAATTAAAATACTCTATGTAAAATGAGTGATAATATTTTTCCTGACTGCTGTTCTCCTTCCCCTTTTCGTGTCATGAACCTTGGTAGCTCCTGTATGTTATGGTATTCACTAGTTTCTTATTCTTTAAGAGACAGTTTCTATGTATAAGTATACAAGATAGTGAACTGTTAGGGTCATCCGTGTTATGGCAGAGGGATAACTGTCCTTTCGGAAGCCCCCCCCTTTTTGTGCACACTTCTATTATAGTATTGATTTAGCTACTCAGTGTTTATTGAGCATTGCTGTACATCATACATGTATCCCATGGTTGTAAATACTGATTTCCTTATCTGTTTGGTTTATAGACTAGAAGGCAAGAACTGTATCTTCTTTATGTACCTGCGTCTTAACCATTGCTTGGCACAGAATAGGCAATAAATGTTGACACATGAATGATCCCAACGGGATATTAAGCTTTAGCCTAAATTGTAGGGGCTTGCTGAACAGTGGTTAATATCTAATCTAAATAGCTTCAAGATGAACCTACATTATTCACGTCTTCTGTTTTTGGACAATTTCACTAGTAGCATTTGTGAAACAGAGTTTACTAGCAGTAAAGACCTAAAGTATAACTAGGGATGAAGTAGTCCATCTCCAGGTGATGACATAGGCTCTGGTTTCACTATTTTCTATCTTTCTAAACCCCATTCTCTGTCCTTTTAGTCTCATACAGACTCTCAGGGGAGTCCCTGCCTCTCTAGGTTAGCGCCCCAGGTATAACATTTTCCTCTTATTTTTCTACATGGTCTCTTGTTGTACATACTGTGTACAATTGTGTATGCACAGTTACCTTTATTATAAGATTCTGACAGAATACTAGTAATTTACTAGTAAAGATTACATAAAACAAACTCAGTTTTTTAATGCATCTTTTACTTCTACATGTCCTCTCCCCTCTGCCTGAGAGAGTGTGGTGCTAACTGTAGCTTAGACCCTGCTGGACTTTAACAGGTTCAGAATTCACATGCTATTTTATGGACACTTGACTTTTTGTTTTAAGGTATTTTCTGCACACATCAGCAGCATTTTGTACTCACAGCTTGTTTAAGGAAAAATGGAGTTCCTTAGCTTTATCCTTTCTTTCGCCCAGGAACAGTAGAAAATTAATTACTGTTTCCTCATATCAGCTATCTTTATTTATTTTTAAATTTTAATTTTTTTTTTTCAACCATCTTTTTCTTTTTTTCCTGTACCTGGGACCATTAGTCAGCACATTAAGTCTGCTCTCTTGAGTTCCCACATTAAAACTGGTGACGTAGTCCTCACTCCTTTACGCCACATTCCTTAAGCAAAATTGTAAAGTAGATAAAATTTGTCTTTTGGGCAACTTTTAATTTTTTTCCTCAGCAAAGGTACTTTTATGCTCCTTCAAAGTTGTGAGAAGTTAATGCGGATTAGTATTCCTGTTTAAACTGAGTGATGAATCTGTGCTTTGGGAAAGTGACATGGTGAACAAAACTGCTTAATTACCAACCCCAAGCGATTCTGAGTCCAGGGTGCAGGGGCAGAAGAAGAGTGTGTCCTCCAGGATCCCCGCGAGCCGAGGGGCTCTTCTGCAGACTCCCACTGGAGATTGCTTGAGAGGCTCTGAGGCTGGGCAGCAGGGCTTTCAGAGTCAGGTGTTCAGTGCAGAGGCCTCAGCGTGCGTGTGATACTGCAGACCTGGGGTCCACAACCAGGCAGGCTGTGGGAGCATAAACTCTGCCCTCCCCCCGCAGGCAGCCCCGTCTCCTGAGAAACTTTCTACTGTTCCGAGCCTAGTCTCAGAGTAGACCTGTGGAATCTGATAGCAGTAACAGACCGTAGGGGTCTTCTAGTCCAAGTTTTGTGTCCTGCATTTCCTTTTTTCATGTTCTTATGGTGTCAGGGAATGTACCTGCAGAAAACTGCCCTGTGACTTTGATTTTGGGATTCTGGGTTAGGTAGAAAGATGAGTATGATACATGGAAGTGTGGGAGCAAAAGTATCAAACAGCATGTGTGGTGTTACTCCCATATTTGAAAAAAAGTAATTGATATAAATATATACTTAGAAGAGTCTGGAAGGAGAAAAATCAAAATGCTCTGATGATCTCTGAGAAGATTATGTATGATTTTCCTTATTTTTTACAATTTTGTAATTTTTTTTTTTTTTTTTTTTAGCATTGAGTATGTATTACCTTTATAAGAAGAAGTAAATAAAGCTCTTTACATTTTTGGGGAAAAAAATCTTTCCATTATTTCCAAGCCAGGCTTGCTCTCCTCATTCATGTTAAGCTAGTACCACTTCATGTGCTAGAGGTGAACAAGATATTCTTTCATGCATTTTTTTCCCGCATTATCTGTATCATAACATCTCATGCTTAAACACTTCATTTCTTTTTTTTTTTTCTTGTATTCTCTTAATAAACGTACACAACCCAGAATGGCTGACTTTAAAGACCAGCCCAGATAAGATCCACTATTTGCTGCGAGGTGCAGTTCTCAGAGTCATCCATTTCTTGAAAATCGGACAGATTGATCAGTCCAAAGACATCTGAAAACACCAAAGACATGGTTCTGTGGCTGTTTTGGGGATTACTTGTCATTGCCAACTGCGTTTCAGTCTAACCTTTGCAGCTCATTTAGGGGAAATTAGTGGTAGTTTCTCATTGTTCCCGAAAGATATCGTGTACTTCTTGAAGGCAGTGTTGTCTTTTACTCAGACTACCCTTTTGCCTTTGTCCAGCTCGGCCGAGCACAGTGACAGTTTAGTACTTTGTAAATGTGTGTTGTTCAGTTGAACTGTTTAGAGAGTGAGACTTTTGGTAGGCACCAACAGCATTGAAGTCCCCTCTCAAAACTACTATACTTGGCCCCTGTGCTAGTCCCACAGTCTGTGATAGGATGATGTGTAGCTTTTTCGGCTGTCAGAGTCATGCATCCACAATACTGAAATTTTTCTTTTTCTCTCTTTACCCTTCATCCATTAGCTCTCTGCCATGCTTTGGACCTTAGGGTCCTATTTGTCCAAATAAGTGTACATCTTGACTTTTTTTAGTTTTTCTGCTGTACCAGTCATTTGGGAAAATGGTGGTCTGTCATAATAGTTCACTTAAGGCTGTGCAGTCAGAAAGCCTGCATTTGAATTTTTCCTTTACTCAAGAGCAGCTGGGTGAACTCTGGTGTGTTTCTTAACTTTCCATGCCTTTGATTTTTGTTGTTTTGTTTTCCTGTGAATAAAACAGGGATAATAGTAGTTGTACTTTTATAGGCCTACTGTGAAGAACACAGTAAGTAATACATGTAACTTACTTAGCACATAGTGACTGAATCAAGTGCTCAATACATGCTGGCTATTGTTACTGCTGTTGCAGTTATTTTAAACAAGGTGTATCTCTCAGTCACCATGCCCATCTCACCAAGTCTCAGGAGATACTTAGGAGAGCATTTTAATTTCAGTTTATTGTACTCGACCTTTTTTTGTTGAGTTATTAATGTCCGTGGATTACTGAGCACGTAATCCACTTTGGTCATTTTTTTTCTTTGGTTTGTTGTTAATCTTCTATGGCTGTTTACTATTAACCTGGGCATCTTTTTTACACTCAGAGGCCACGTGGGCACCTGCTATATGCCACGCAGCCGTACAGCGTGGATGTAGCGGTGAATATAACAGGACTCCTGCACTGAAGGGACTCGCAATGTAGGGTGGTGCGGGTTGAATGGGGGAGGTAAAAGCAGGAGTTGTGTAGGCAAGTGTGATACGATGGGAGAGACACTCTAGTCACGGTAGAAACAGAGTCCAGCGGGGCGCAGAAGAGAATAGTTAGGTTAGTTTTCAACAGAGGAAACGGCACGAACGAAGGTCCAGAAACTTAAAAGTATACAAAGCATTCGAAGATAAAACACAAAAGGTATTTGAGGCTAGATTGTAAAGGGTGTTGAAAGCTTGCAGAGGACTTTGGCAATGGGGACCCATAGAAGGTTTTAAAACAGCGACATCTTATCAGAATTGTGCTTTAGAAAGAACTGTGAAGATAGTTGAAGGGTTAGAAGGAGCAAAGCCTGGCGGTAGTTAGGAAGCTACTGAATAAGCCTGGAAAGGTTGGTAAAGTGGGGATGAGAGGTGACACGAGGGATGTTTAGGATTCACATCGACTCATTCGTCGCGTACCAACTATGTGCCAGATCCTGTGCTAGGCTCTGGGTTGGAGACAACCGAGGACGCATAGCTCCTGTCCAGCACCTAGTGGTGACAGAACAGGTGTTGGTGGTAAGAGAAAAGGCAATCAGAAGATAATTTTTTTTTCTAAATTTTAATACTTTTACTTAACCCAGTGTATACAAAATATTCCAACATGTCAATATCATACACTCCCCTCCCATCCGTCCTCAGTCTTGGCGTCCGGTGTGTGTTACACTTACTCCTGGTCACGCTGTCCGGCCGCAATTTAGAGCTCTGTGGCCTCTAGTGACCCCCCTGCTGGACTGCGTGGGTCTACCCGGGTGCCTGAAAGCATCCCAGAGGCCACTTCGGGGGACTCCAGAAGATACTTTTGAAACTTCTGCTTGGGCAGCTGTGTAGATGATGACGTCTTATTAGAGACTAAGGAACATGGATGTGGCAGCAGATTTGAGAAGAGCGAAGATATTGAGTTTAATTTTGAAAATAGTTTAACTGTAGACTTTCTAGCTTATATTTGGGAGGGTGAAGGTTAACGAGTCTGGCGCTCAGAAGAGATGCTGAGGCAAGAGTGACTTTATTTTTCTTCTGCCAGACACATTGTAAGCAGATTTTTGTGAGATAACTTTCAGATGATGCCAGGATTCCAGCTTCCTGTTGTGGAAAACCATATTGTGGGAAGGATTTCCAGTTGCCTACCTGTTTTACGATGTACATGGGATTTGTTCTAATCAGGAATGGTATGATGACAGACACAGAGACAACTGCCTTTGAACGAAGAGTTTATTACTTAACAGTTCTCAAGAGGAGGGCGTGCAACACACCATGCCAGCACCACACGGAGAGGTACCAGGGTAGGTCAGGAGGCAGAAGGAGCAAGGGAAAAGCGTGGGTCAGAGCTTTTATTGTTGTTTTCATGGGGAAAGAATGGGTGAGACAGGATAGGAGCGCTGAGCAAGTTTAGGATTGGACAGTTTGAATACATTTCAGCAGGCAGTGGGTAATAGGGGTGGTCCCTAGTTGTCAGGTACCTTGCCCTGGGGTGATTTCAGGCAGAGGAGTAGTGTCCTGGACTTCAGGAGCCTGATGAAAGGCCAATGAGGGCTATGAACTCAGGGTTGCTTGGTGTGCATATCAAAGGCATGCTCGTGGGCAAGTCCTTTACTATTTCTGGGAATCAGCTATCGTTTGGGGGTGGAGTGGGGAAAGTCCCTCCCAGGGTCTGCCAGGCCCCAAGATGTCAAAGCATCGTAAAATACAGAAAATTAGAAACGTCATTAAAAAACAAAAACCAAAAAACGTTAATATGATACCCAATATCTATTACTCCTTCTACATTTACAGAACCCATATTTTATTGGGGATGACAGTGTGAACAGCTAAAATATTGTATTTCTATTCTCCTTTGCAGTTAAGGATTGCTAAGGGGCTATAAGCAGAACTTATTTGATGGTGTTTCCAGGGAAGTTCCTTCAGTGAACTAACTCTGTTGGGAGGCTCATCCTGTGTGCTTCTCTAAACCCTCATTTGACTTTTTCTTGTCTGAAATGTGGACTCTGTGGCTGAATCTCCACTAGTGGTCTTGGAGCATGATACTATCTTCAGGATGGAAGACAGAAGAAGTTGGGATCCGTGATGACCATGGAACCACCATACCAGTCCTGGACAGTCTACTTCTGGACTTCTTTTGGAGACACAAATAAATCTCTACCTTGTTTAAGCCACTGATTTGTGCTTTGCAGTTAAACCTAATCCTTACGAATTTACACATTCTTACCTTTATCTCCATATACGTGATCAACTCATTACTCTTGCCTTTCTCTTGGGCGCCTTCCACTGTAAGTAGAAGAAAAATCTCACCTCTGCTCCCACAGTCCTTCGGGCTTTTAACTTATGTCTCATTCTAAATTTGAGGAGGGGATTGGAACAAAGACACACAAAACCTTAGCAATTAGCCTTAAAAAGCATGAATATGAGCACACACTCATCAAATAAATATTAATTTTGCTTGAAGTCCCTAATGAGGACCCTGAGTTAACAGCCCCCTGTTAAATAAAGGAACACTTAAGAACAGAAGTACTGCCCTTATGCTTCTCCTGGCAGTATAGCAGACTAGATAATCTGGAGTGAGGAGATTTCCCACAGGAAAATAACCGGATCCTAAGTATAACATAGTTCTTATTTGCATCATTGGATGTCTTAGTTGGGGCTGCTATAACAAAATACCATAGGCTAGGAGATGTAAACAAGAGGCATTTATTTTCTCACTATTCTGGAGGCTGGAAGCCCCAAGATCAGGGTACCAGCATGGTTTCTTGTGAGGCCTGTGTTCCTGGCTTATAGGTGACCACCATCTCACTGTGTGCTCACATGACTTCTTATTTGTGAGTGTTGGCAGAGAGAGAGAATGAGAGCTCTCTGGTATCTCTTTGGAGGAACTAATCTGTTGTATCAGGGCACAGTTAGGAAGGGAAAGAAAAAGTTTTAAGACAGGAAAGGAAGAAAGTTACAAGGCTGTGATTACATAGAAGATACAAAAGAATCTATGGATGAGTAATTAAGTGTTGCTGGAAATAAGATCAGTATACCAAAGTCAATCGCAAACAACAGCAGAGAAAATGTAGTTTTAAAAAGATGCCGTATACAAGAGCATCAGAAGATGAAAGATGTCTCCAGGTGTGTGGTTCCTATGGAGGACATAAAACTTACTGAAATACATTAAAAGAAGACTTAAACACATTGGTACACCATTTTTATTTATTGGAAGCATCACAATGTAAAGATGTCAACCTTCCCCAAGTTGATGTTTACAGATCAAAAATTCCCAGAAGTGTTTTGGGGCAACTGGACAAGTTGATTCTAAAGATGTATTGTTGAGCAGAGATCTAAGACCAGGCAGCATGTTCCTGAAGAGGAAGAGTGAGATGGGGGGCTTGCTCTGCCAGTTGGCAAGACAGTTTTCCTTTTTGAAAGTAACGTTACAGTGATAAGTATACTATGGATACAGGAATAAACAAATAGAACAGTGGTGTAGAATAGAGAACCCACAAACAGACCATGCATATATGGAAAGTATATATGATGAAAGGGGCATTCTCGATCGCTGGGTAAAGTATAAATTATTCAATAAATGATGCTAGGAAAATTTGTCATCCATAAATCAATAGAAAAAAGTGAAATTGGATCTCTACCTTACACCTTATGCAAAAGTCAATTCTTGGTTATTTAAAGAGTAAAAGGAAAAACGAAAATTTTGGAAGAGATGAATTCCCTGGCGGTCTAGTGGTTAGGACTCGGTGTTTCCACTGCTGGGGGCCTGGGTTTGATCCCTGGTCAGGGAACTAGGATCCTGCAAGTCGTGTGGGGTGGCCTAAATAAATAAACAATAGGAGGTAAAAATTAAGAGGGAACTTTCCCCCTTCTTTAGAAAAAAATTTTTTGGGAAGAAAATATAGGACAATGGCTTTATAATTTGGGGGTGTGGAGTTTTGTTTTTTTTTAAATAACTTGAATTTAGAAAAGAGTGATAAATTTAACTGTTAAAAATAACCTTTTTTTAAACCAAAAATCACCATAAAGAGAGCAAAATGACAAGTCACAAACTGGCAGAGAAGATATTTGAAATAATATAACTGAAATACAATCTGGAACATATAAAGACCTACAAAGCAAAAAGAATATGATCTAGAATATATGAAAACCTATGGAGAAATAAGAAAATGACAGCTTAGTACAAAAATGGTCAAAGACACAGGCATTTCACAGAGAAGGAAATATAATCCATTAATATATTAAACTGTGGTCAACCTCATTAATCCAGGAAATGAAAACCAGAAACTGCAATGAACTTTCAAGACCTCCATGCTAGCGAATTTCAACACATTTGAAAGAACAAAGTGTGAAGGAGGATGTTGTCGACCAATGGAAACTAGTGGGGGGAGTGTGAATTGGCACCTCTTCTTGAGGGAGATTAACTTGCCTTGTTTGAGAAATCATTTTGATATTGTTGAAATTTCACCTAGTTATTCAACCTTTAAGGTATACTCTATAGGAAACTCTTACCCGTGTGGCCCAAGAAACAGGTCCAAAGGTGTTCATAGCAATAATGTACCTAACAGTACAAAACTGCAAACAACCCCAAGGTTCATCCACAGAGAATGGATAAATAAATGCTCACACAGTAGATTATCATAGAGCTGGGTAAATGAATTACAGTTATCCTGTAACAGGAATAGCTTTTATAAACAGAATGTTCCTCTGCTTGCAGAGGGTATTTGTTATAGCATGTTATTTTTATAAATGTTAAAATCAAGTATACAGTATTTTAATGGGTAGATACCTATATGATAGAACTATTCGAAAAGGAATGATAAATACAGAATTCAAGAAGAGTTACCATAGGAAGCTGAGGGATGGAACAAGGGGTAGGACAGAGAAGAAGCACTCGTGTGCCATGGTACCACTGGTGATGTTTTACTTAAGTTGGGTGGTGGGATTATGGGTACTTATTTTGTTTGCTTTATAATTTACCTATATGTTACATGTATTTTTATATGTATTAAATATTACATTAAAAGAATAGCAGTTTTCATAAAAATATCCTAAGTATGGGTAATGTGTAGGGCAGTGACCCAATTAATAGATAACGTTTAAAAAACACTCCTGCATTTTACATTTTTATAGTCACTGTCTTAATCACTGTAACAATTCTGTGATAGGTACTATTATTATGCCTATTTCACAGATGAGCAAATTTAAGTTTAGGAAGATTAGCTTGCCTAAGGTCACATAGCTAATGAGCAGTGACACTCAGATTCAAATCTAGGCCTGATTCCAGAACCCAGGTCCTTAAAGCATTCATTCATATTGACTATCTGGTACCTCCTCTTTATTTCCAACCTGAGGATCAGAAAGATCAAGACACTTGCCTAATGTCACATAATTAGCTTAAAGCATTTCTATGGGAAGGATGCAAGAAACCTAGGTTACTATCTTCTGGGATTTTTTCCATTTTACCATAGTAGCAGATCCCTAATTGATAAAATGTGTTATATAGATAAATGAGGAGTAATGTTAAAGGAAGAGAATGGGACCCAGAGGGTTCTCAATAAAACACCTGTTGGTTTGAGGTGCAGCCCATGGTTTGAGAGTTTATAGGGACCATTAAGAACCAGAGCAGATGATGCAGTGTGATCTAGAAGAGAGGGGATCTAAGATCTTGTCTCTGACATAACATTACTGCTCAAGTCCCCATTTTTTTCTTGTATTTATTGAGGTGTCATCAATAGGTGATCTTTGAGGTCTTTAGTTAAGGCAATGGATTCTGAAGCCAGAGTGCCTGGGTCAGAATCCTCGCTGTACTGATTACTAGCTCTATGAGAATCTCTGAGCCTTAGTTTCCTCCTCCTTAAAAATGGGGACAATAATAGAACTCACCTCATGCATTGAAAATTAAGTGACTTACTCTAGCTACCTTAAAGCAGTGCATAGCCTGTAATTAAGTATTATGTATGTTTATTATTTTCTTGCTTGGATAGTCTGTGGGTATGTTGGTGGATAAATCATCATCTATTTCGGTAGTGCATGGAATTCCCATTTCTTTACCTTGCCTGCCAGGTGAACTCCCATTTATTTTAAAAAACATATGTCAAATGTTATCTCCTCTTTCAAGCCTGTGACTATTCCAGGCAGAATTTGGTCCCTTCTCTGTGCAAACATGTATATTTTGTATCTATCTCTTAGAGCATTGGTCACATCGTTATGTAATTTTTTTGTAGATATGTCTCTCTTGCTTTCTAGTCCATGATTTCCTGTACCTGGTACACTTCCTGTCACATAGTAGATGCTCAAGAAATGTTAGATGAATGAGTGGCAGTACAGAAATAACATTTAATTTCTAGTTCATTTATTTTCCATTATTTTTCCTGAAATCCAACGATATTAGAAAATGAATCTAAAACTTGAGATAAAAGCAAAAATAAAACTTCTGGAAAATTTATTTATTCCATATATATTTATTGAGGTTCTACTGTGTTCCAAGGACTGAGCTTAGGGCCAGATGGTATTCAGTGAGTAAAACACCAAAAGGGTGCATTATTAACAAATTACTCGGAGCAACAGGCACCTAACCATAATTGTCCCGGACAAACTGGGAAATTTGAACACTTCTTATAGGAAATTTATACTGCAAAGATGAAAGTCATCCAAAAATAACCCTAGGAGTTCAATCTAGGTTGCCTGGACAACAGGTTATCTGGAAAAAGATAACCTGTTTATCTTTCTTTCACTTCTGTGGAGCACTTATGTGTTTCACATAAGCTCAATTCCCACAGAATTGATGACTTTCTCCTTCTAACACTGGGAACTAGAACATCTAAGGTCCCCAGGTGTTGGTCAGGTGGCCTTCCTAGACAGCTCCTGTAATAGCTGGCTTCCCAAATCCAGATTTTCTGGCATTAGGCAGACTGTTTATTTTCCTACTGACAAAATTGCTTTCACACTTTTGTTACAAGAAGTGAGACCAATAGAGAGGATGAGGTATCTCCATTGGCATACAGATGTATACTGCTAACCTAACAGTGCCCAGGTCCCTCTGTGCAGTCATAGGAGGGTGAGGAGGAGCCATGCTTCCATTTCTGTTGTGGATATAGAAGTTTTCTCTTACTCCAGTAAAACCTGTTCCTTAACGCAGACCATGTGATATTATAAAATTTATCTTGAATTCTGTTGCATGCAGAAGGAAATTTAGAAGAGATTCTCAGTATACAGTATACTATGAGGAGTTTATATTTTGTGCAGTTGCACTGGGAAGCCAGTGAAGTGTTTTAAGTAGTGGAGTGGAATGATCTAATTTACACTTTAACAGGATCATTCTTGTGGCTGTATGGAGAATGTATTATGGGAGAAAAGATTAGAAGTAGAGAAATGGGTTAGGAGGCCATTGAGCAGTTCATATGAGAGATCATGGTAGCTTGGACCACGGTGGAGGCAATGGAAATGGAAAATCGTCCATGTTAGCCACATACAGAATGGATTTATGCATATATAGTTTGAGGGTGGGCCTTTAGGATCCTGATAAGATGCTCACTTAGACTTATTACTGGCCATTGTGCATTCTCCAGGTCAGGACTTTAAGGGACTTGGAAGGCTGTATACTACTTATCATTTTATATATATTGCTGATCTCTCTGCTGTGTACACTCAGCTCTACTGACTTCCTTCTGTGTTCTTCAGATTACTGAACTTTGATTGGTATAAATGGATATTATCTATGATTTGTCTTGATGTCAGTCCGAGTGTACTCCTGACGTTTATCAACACAATTGTCATGCAGATTAGTATCAGAAGCGGGAATGATGCAAAGACCTGGACCATGATGTCTAAGTCCTTGTGGAGAAAGTGTCAAGAATAATGAAGGAGTGGAAGATGATCTCAGAATGCCTTGTTAGTCTGCTGATCTGTGTTTTGAAGTGTATTCTCTCAGCTCACTCTCTTCAGGGTCTCCCAACTGAAAAATCTCAGCTACGGTCAGGAGGTCCCCTCCTCACAGGTCTCTCTCTCTCTCTCTCTCTCTCTCTCTCTCTCTCTCTCTCTCTCTCTCTCTCAGTGGTATCATGGTATGGTGCCCCACTTTTCCTAGCCCCGAGGTACTGCACTATCTGTTTATGGCTTCCCTGTACTCTGTCCATCATTTTGTAAATAATCCCTTTTTAAAACTCTTCTAGAATTACCCAGTTTATGCAAATTATTTTCTGCCAAGGCCTTCACTTATATACTTACTTTGGTCTTTTACTCATGGACATATATACACTACTAAATGTAAAATAGATAGCTAGTGGGAAGCAGCCGCATAGCACAGGGAGATCAGCTCAGTGCTTTGTGACCACCTAGAGGGGTGGGATAGGGAGGGTGGGAGGGAGGGAGACGCAAGAGGGAGGAGATATGGAAACATGTATATGTATAACTGATTCACTTTGTTATGGGGCAGAAACTAACACACCATTGTAAAGCAATTATACTCCAATAAAGATGTTAAAAAAAAAAAAAGAATGAAGGAAAGCAGGTTCATGATCTCTAAGTAGTTTTTCTAGATGTCTGCAGCCTGGGGTGCCACAATATCACAGCTCTAGTATTGATCCCTCCAACAAACTGCAGGCTTAATAGAGTTGGACTTGGCGTATATGTGGTTATTTGGTTGACCATGGCCAACATACATTTTGGAATCAGCCATTACTAATGCTATGGTATTAGTTATAGTATGATGGTTTTAGTATTTATGTTAAGAGGTGAGAATGGTCATAACTATGGGCTCATAATTCATATCACTGGTACCTGATGGAATAATAGCAGTGATAATGATGATATTCAACAAAAGTCATTTGGGAAATTGAACTCTGGTCACCAGCTAATGTGGTGTACATGGAAACACACTGTCCTGGGAGAGAATCAAAACATGAGAAAGAAAAATGACAGTTAACCCTAAATTGCTCAATAGCAACTTAAGAAGGGTACAAGTTCTAATTTTGGAAGGGGTAAAAATAATAGGGGTAGTAAAAAAGTATGATTGAACTGAAATGGTAAGTGAAATGCATTCTGATATGTTGTATATTCTAAACTTTTTCATCATGGATAATTCTAATACATGGGTAGAGGAATCTTATTAGTGTATTTCTTCTTATGAGGGGAGGTAAAAGGTGTTATAATGACAAAAATCTGCATCTATAGATCTGAGGCCCTGAGAAAAAAACTGAACAGGATCGGTGGTAGGTTGCAGGATCAGCCCTACAACTGGTCTAAGGTTCTGTTACAAGACTCCCAGGGACAGCTGGGAACTGGCCTTATTCTAATTCTGTAGCACAGAGTTAAGGAAGCATTTGGACCAGGTTGTCAAGTTAGCCTGAGAAAGCTGAGGGTAATTAAGGAGGACTGTGTTTATGCCTGAGTGTCTCTACGATGCTCTGTAACCGTACCGTACACCACATAATGCCAAGACTGATGAGGTTCACTAGCTCGGGTGAGTGGCTCCTTGGCATGTATCCCTCAGTCTGTTACTAGATAGTGTTGCTGAACTCTCTGTTTTGTATCTTGATGGCATGGATTTCTTTCTTTACCCTTCAGATCAGTGTTTTCAAACAGTAGTTGTAACAACTCGTTGGTAGGTTGTAAAATCAAGTTTGTGATATACAAGCAGCATTGAAAGAAATAGAATAGGATAGAAAATATCAGAATGCCACACATGTAGAAAGGGAAGTATGGTTTTGTGAAACCTTTGTGTTCCAGTATTATATACATATATTGGGTTGGCCAAAAATTTCGTTTGGGTTTTTCATGACATCTTATGAAAAACCTGAACGAACTTTTTGGCCAATCCAATATTTAGATTGTGACATGTATATATATATACATACATATATATGTTTTATATATATGTAAGACAATATAAAAAGTATTACTATTGGTTATAGTCAAAATCTGTAAGGCAGTGTTTTGGTTGACGGAGTGTCTGTGTGTGTTTTCTGTCAGCCTGAACTATTACTGACATATCAATACAGTGGTCGTCCCTCTGAAAAAATCCATACTTTGAGTAGCTCATATGATACTTCATTATTGTTATCACTAAATATTCAGGTAGTTAAGAATTTCCGATGCTATGGCTCACTAGGGAAGAGCTTGTAGCCCCTTCATGTAAGGCATACTCTAAGAGGCACACTTTTTAATTCTAATCCAGGACCATTGACACTGAACCTTTTCTATTTTATGAATGTAAACCTCCCTCCAGGGTGACTGTAATAGTGCCTTATAGTGGAATTCTGATATTTCGCCCTTTTGTATATGTCCCTGAGTCCTCCCTCCTGAAGAGTAAGACTTCTCACTCTTCTGAGTGATTCTGTGCGACCCTTCTGGTGACACACCTTTCCATTCTGGGTGGCTCAGAACCCTTCTGCCTTTGAAACTGAGTCCAAATCCTGCATCTTCTTTGTGACTCAGATCTCTTCTTTCTCTTTGTGACACTGGACACTACTCTATTTGCATTTTGGCAAAGAGCTTCTGAGTTTAGATCATAGATGGAATATGACAGTCCATGTTGTCTCTGAAGAGGACCTGAAAGAGCAGAGAGGGTTTGCTAAATTGTGCTCCACAACAGACTAAATTGGGCAGAGACAAGAGACAGGTACAGAGAAGCAGCAGGTAGAGATGATTAACAGATTTCAAGTTAGCAAGAGAGTGTTCATCCACAGAAAGAAGGAAGATCAGGTCTGCCTAATAGCTGACATGCTGGGACTCACCGAGTGCGGGTTTCTGGTTCTGACTGCCACTCAGTTCATTCTGGGAATGCCGGGGAATAGTTTCATGGGTTGGTCAATGGTAGCAGCTGGTTCAAGAACAAGAGAACCTCTTTGTCTGACTTCATCATCACTAACCGGGGTCTCTCCAGGATTGTTCTGCTGTGGATTCTCTTTTTTTTTTTTTGCGGTCCGCGGGCCTCTCACTGTTGTGACCTCCCCCGCTGCGGAGCACAGGCTCCGGACGCGCAGACTCAGCGGCCATGGCTCACGGGCCCAGCCGCTCCGCGGCATGTGGGATCTTCCCGGACTGCGGCACGAACCCGTGTCCCCTGCATCGGCAGGTGGACTCTCAACCACTGCGCCACCAGGGAAGCCCTCTGCTGTGGATTCTCTTGATTGATGGTGTTCTCTTCCAAACTCCACGATGAATAATTTGCAATCATGCAGACTAGTGATATTTTCTGGACATTTACAAACCATCTGAGCATTTGGCTTGCCACCTGTCTCAGTGTCTTCTAATGCCTGAAAGTCGCCAGTTTCTCCCATCCTACGTTCCTCTGGCTCAAGTGGAGAGTTTCCAGGTTGGTTGTATGGATGCTGTTGGTACCCTGCTCTTATCATGTAGCAGTGCCGTCTCTCTGATCCATGAATTTAAGATCTAGTCTGTTCTCAGTGGAATTGATGGAACAGGGAATGTGACTGAACCCTTTAGAAAGAAAAGAAATGAATATAAGCTGATCCATTTTCTTGGCACTCTGTGGGACCTCCCTCCCTTAATTGTATCTCTAGCTTCCTACTTTCTGCTCATCCTCTCTCTGGGGAGGCGTATGCGGCAGATGCAGCAAAACTTTACCGGCTCCAGATATCCAAGTACTGAGGCCCAAAAGAGGGCCATCAAAATCATCCTTTCCTTCCTCTTTCTCTTCCTACTTTACTTTCTTTTCTTTGCAATTTTGACATCCAGTTATTTCTACCAGCAACTGAGGTGATTATGATGACTGGAGAAGTAATTACAATGTTATATCCTGCTGGCCGCTCATATATTCTCATTCTGGGAAATAATAAGCTGAAGCAGATGTTCATGGAGACGCTTTGGTGTGAGCCTGGTCATCTGAAGCCTGGATCCAAGGAACCTGTTTTTCCATAGAGCATCTGCGGGCACAGGAGGGAGCCTAGGAGTCCTTAGACCTGGCTCAGGATTACAGGGCTCTTCCTTACCCTCCCTTGGCACCACTTCTGTCACATCAGTAGGAGAGACACTACTGCTTCATTCTGTCCCACTCGGGACACTTCTCGTGGCCTCTCCTTGTATGGTTGTTTTGGAGAGGATAGTCTTTGGAAAGTGTCAGTGTGGTAAAACACTCACTATATAGACATGGAGTTGTATTTTAATAACTATCAGCTCAACATAATGAGCTGATTATTAACTTTAACTTAAAGTTTATACTGATAGCAATGTAGTGATCTACAGGGGTGAGAGTAAAAGCATTGCAGTCCCACAGACTTGGATTTGAATTCTGGTTCTGTCCATTTTCCAAGACTTTTTGGCCTTAGGTGAGTTACTTTAATTACCTCTCTTCCCCCTTTTAAAAATGCGGACTGTGATACTGACCTCACGGGGTTTTAGAGATTCATGAGACAATGTGTGCCATCGTTTCAGCTCAGTGTATCGTGTCAGCATGCAGTAGGTGAAGCTGTTAGCGTAACAGACCGTGAATTGTGTGGTAACAGCAATTCCCACAAGAGATCAGTTTCCACAAATCCACTGTGTAATGACAAGCAGTGGAATGAAAATCAAGACCCTTGGATACTAGGTTCTAATCCAGTCTGGTGGTTAAGTCATTTTATTTCAATTTCAGTCGTCCTTTGCATTCCTTTATCATTTTGCTAAAGTAGATTTTCAAGTCATTTTTAAGTTTTTAGACTGGGCAAAAATCCCAACAGTTTTTTGGTTTGTTTAATTAACCAAGATGCATATCTGCTTTTAAAATTTCAGAGTTTTATAAAAAAAAAATATAAGCAGTTTTTATAAGTATAATCACTTTTATTTTAATAAAATTATGTAGGTATTGATTTCCTTCCTGTCACTGAACAGTGCTGACAAGTCAATGAGAATATTGTTGCTTGAGATCTCAAACTTGTAAACATATTTAGGACACATGGCAATTCTGCATCTGGATTTCTATCACTAATGGGGCTCTCAGGTATAAAGTTTTGGGGCTAAGAATGTGTACCAGACGGCCTGTGTTCAAATCCTGACCCTGCCCTTACAAACTGGGTGACCTTGGGGAAGTTTCTTAACCTCTCTCTATTTCACTTTCCTCATTTGTAAAATGGGAATAGTAACAGTATTTTCTTGATAGGTTGTTGGAAGGAATGAGTGAGTTAACACATGAAAACTGCTTAGAGTCCCACATGGAGTAAATAATCAATAAATACTGCTATTATTACTATTGTTGTTATTTTATGAAGGGGTTACATTCTGACATAGCATGAAAGATTACCACATTACTTGGCATTTTGTCATATGTAACCAAAAATGAATTCTTGAGTTGTTCTGATTTATATATTCATTTTCAAAATTATAGACATTTTCAAAATGTCTTTTGGTCTGTATTGTTTGCTTTCAAATTGATACATACCTCTCGGGGCTGCTAGGAGAATTCCTAATCCTGACATAACTTAAAATTCTCTTTCAAAAAGGTATCTGTTGAAACTTATAAGAATGATTTAATATTCATTCATAATTCACTAAAAAAGAAGGATTCTGAAACGAGTACTTCTGTAATTAATAAAAATATCTGCTGCTTTTCAGCACAGGGAAGTTTAACGGTGGAATAACCATGCTGTCTCAGTTGGTGTCTGCTTTGTTCACCCTAAAGCCTGCTCTGGGATTCATCCTCACCCACTCTGAACACTCGTTCCTACTTCCTGTCACTTTGACAGCTTCTCTACCTAGCCCTGACTTTCTGGTTCTTTAGCCCTTACCTGAGTTCCTGATTCTGCCTTCTGCTTTGGGTGTGGGGATTTTCTTCTCTTTTAATTGAACATAACATTTTACTAGAGATTTTGGCTTGGTTGTTGTTTGTTTCCTGGTGCCTTTGGCTAACTTCTGAAGGACTCCTCCTCTGACTGAGGAATTTCTCCTGAGGCTCCATTAAATCCTACCCTGATCTAGCAGATTCAGATGTGGTGCAGTAAACTTGCTCAAGTTACCACTACTGTTCATTCCACTGGAGCCTGGAATATGGATGGAAAATGTAGAATTTCCTGATAAGGGAGCCTGTTGTGGTAGTCCAGTTGGCTGAGTGCAGAGTTTCCTTCCCTGGGAGTAAATGAAATCAGATTCATAGGTGTGGCATTCCCAACCCCTCTCCTGTTTCCACTTTCAGAGAAATTTGGAGGTGACACATGGAAAAGCTCAGACTTTGTTATGCAACTTCATCAATATGTGGACTTCCCTTAATCCAGGTCTGGGGTGGGAGTGGGGATATGGGTCTGAGTAGTGGGTGGGTTGCCGAGGAAAGGAGTCTTGCTGCTGGAGGCACACTGAAGGGAAGTGTAGCTGTTTTGGGGAGGATATGGTCTTCTGAATCTATCAGGGAAAATACTTAATTTGCCAGCTCCTCACCAAGTCCCAGGCCATGGGGAAGAACTACCTAATGCCTCACTCCCATTTCTGAGAAACCCTGGAAGCGGCCATTTTGTTTGTTTGGTTTTGCTTTCAATAAATTAACTTTAGTTGCTAAATCCTTTAAGACTCTTAAATCTAGTTGTTTCACGCACAAAGGACCAGAGCATGGCTTGGTTCCCACACTGTGACCAGGGTCAAAGTATGGGAATGAGAATTGTCCCCGCATTTGGAGTCCAGTTGCATGCTGGAGCTTGTTCCTAAGCCGTGTCTGTGCCAAGTGCATCTGTTCTTCGGTGTACTGCGTGGGGCTTTAGCACAGGAATCAACAGCAACTTATGACAGTACCTCCTGAAACCTTCCAAGTTTCCACCAGGGCCCCCTATGTTCCATGTCTCGTGGAACTACTCGTTTTTGATACTCTCTGACCTCTTAGGCCAAGTTCATAGCTCCTCACAGTTAATGAGATTGAACCATCGTTTGGTCCCAGGAGGATTATGAATGGAAAACAAACAAACAAAACCAAACCTCCGCCCCCAAATTACATTCCAACATTTCTTAAACAGTTTCAGAGCTTACCAATGCTCTTTACCTTATACCAATACAATATCCCTGATATTTCCCAGCTGTTGACGAACAGGGCTATCTAGAGGATCTGCAAGTTGTGTTTGTGATTTTCTTGATTTGGGATAAGTGGAAAGGAAGGTCAATGTTATTTGTTCATAATCTGTGAGAAGTTCTGTTTTAAGAAAGCAAAAGTGACCTTATAAACTCCAACAAGTGCTGCTGCTGCTTGTATATTATTTTCTGGTATTTCTACGTTTTGCTGGACTAGAAAAATGTATAATGTAGTGGCTAAGAATGTTAGTTCTGGAATCACACATTTGGGTTCAAATCCTGACCCCACCACTTGTTAGATGCATGATCTTTGGCAAGTTACTAAACCTCCTTGGACTTCACAGTTTCCTTTGCTATAAAATAGGCATCCTTCATGGGATTGGTGTGAGGATTAAATGTATAGAAAGTGTTTTAGCAACTAAAGCATAGTAAATGCATAACAAATACTAGCTATTAGTAACCTACCAAGGGTTGAGCTGGAAGTATGTACCTCTTGGAGTCCTACTCTTATGACACTGAATCCATGAAGTTTATTGTTGCTGGTGGTATAAGGGGACATGATATAAGGGAAAGCCTATTTTCAGCCCCCAGGGGATGGTGGAAAGGAGAAGAGGGAGAAAGAAAAGGGATTGCAGGTAGTGTAGGTGAGAGTCCTGGTTTTCCTCCTCTTTGAAGACTGGCTGCAAGCTCCCTGTTTGCAGTCAGTAGGAGCAAAGCGCAGGCACAGACTCAGCCTTGAATGCTGGCAGGAGAGAAGCATGGCATGGGGAGGATGTCTCAGAGGTTTTTATTTTTAAATCTGTAGAAGATGAACATTTTTCTGAAGCTATTCTTTGCATTATCCCATTGGATTAAACTCTTCCCTCAACCACAGGTGGAGACTCAGGAGGAAAACTCTAATACTTTTAGACAAAATTAGGAACATTATTTTTTCTCGACATATCTTAGTTTGCAGAGTGAGTGAATTTTGTTGCCCACACTATAATTAAATTGTCCTTGTAACTTGGTGGAGCTCGCCCAATGACCAGAGTGATATTTCCAGGTTAACCCTGAAAAATATATTATCAGATGTTCATGAGTAGACTTTCTTGACATGTTCCGTCTAGGCTGGGTATCTGTCTGTTGCCAAATAGGGCACTCACAGCCACAGAGAGGGATGATTGCTGAAGCTTTCTTGGTTGCTCAGGTTTGTACCTTACTGCTCAGCTGGCAGATCTCTTTGAGAAAGGGATGGGTTCTGGCTACCTGTCAGACGCTGCTGTGATATTTCAGGAATAAATAAATTCCTTACTCCGTTTTGATTCTGGATTATCCTGATCTAGTTCATTCATTCATACCACAGACATTTATTTAACACTCTCTCTGCACCAAACACTGTACTAGATCAGTTCTTATTCTCAACAACATTGCATCCAGTGGGTAATAAAGACACAGAAATGAGTATTCCATGTCTACATCATTGAAACAGATGCTTCAGATATGATAAAGCAATCCTCTTATCACCAGAGGGTTCTGGCACAGGTGATCTTTTGCTGAGATCCACACTTCCTGCAGGTTGCTGTCAGCCAGTGGTGGAGACTGTGGAGTACTAAGGTAGGTCTGTTCTACTGAGACATGAGACTCTTCCAACAGGCAGTTTTGGCCCAAGGACTCTCCATCAGCTTGGGTGAACCTTTTTTGGAACTGTGTTGCAGTCTAGGGCTCTTCCTATCCAATTCTTCCTTCTCCCTCCCTTTTTATAGGTGTCAGACCTACATTGCTGTCTGAATACTCTATTCACCTTCCTTTGCTCCCTGCCACCTAAAATCTCTTGAATGCCTAATCCTATTTCAGCCTATGCTTCTTGTCTTTTTAAAAGATATGTTAAGTGTTATGTTTTCTCAAGTGCACTAGAATTTTGGAAATCATCCCAGATTCTTCCTTCTTCTTCAGCTTTAATATTCATTTGGTCACTAGATCCCTTTGGTTGTACTCTAAAAATTTTTCTCTCAAATGCCCCCCAGTCTCTTTTTCTGCTCTTTTCAACCCATCAGAGTGACTGCAGCAGGGTTCTAACTAGTTTCCTGTTTCAATTTACATCCCCTTCCAGCAAAGCATTTCCACATTACTGGGATGTGGGCTTCATACAGTGAACATACAATCATGGTGCTCCTCTCTTAAAATCCTGCAGTGACTCTCCATTGCTTTGGATAAAGTCCAAATGCCTTAGCTTGGAATGAGAAGCCATTCATCACTTGGCCGCTATTTTCCTATCTGGTTTCATCTTCCAATTCCTTACTTTTTCAAAAGAACCTTGAACTACTTTAGTTCCCAAATATCCATACTCTTCTAGCTGCTACTCTCTTGCATAAGCTGCTTTCTTTGCCTAGAATTCCCTTTCTCACTTACCAGCTTTGTTAAATCCTCTTATCCTTAAAGTCCTGTCTCCTCCAGGAAACTTTCTCTGGCTTTCTCAGATAAAGTTAAGGACTTATTCTGTGTGTTTTCCTAAAATGTTAGATCAAATTTCTGTAATGATTATTTATGTCCAAAATCTGTACCTATGGCGTAGATACTTCATGATCTGTCTCTTATTTATCTTTCCAGTTTTATCTGTTACCACTTCTTCCTCTCCTTGCATCCCCCCATTCTTCTGTTTTCTGAATTTACCACACTCTTTGTCACCTCTGAGTCTTCAGGTAGAGTTCTCCCCCTGTTCTAATATCCTTCTCCCTCCCACTGTAGCCTTTTGCTTGGATAACCCCTTTGCATCCTCAAGAGTTAATTTATATGTCTCCTTAATGAAGGCTTTCGTGAATGTCCAAGGTTGTGTTAAATGCCCTTCCTGAACACTCCCACTGTACCCTTTGTTTTTCCTTATTATAGCACCTAATACACTGATCTAATAGTCTATATTTGTCTCTCCCACTATTCTGTGTGTTCTTTGAAGGCAGGTTGTGCTGTGGGTGATTCTTCTTTGTTTCCCCAGCACCTAACGTATAAGGGACTGGCTGATAATAACAATTTATTGAATGAATGAACCAATGAGGGGCGGCCTAGTGTACTGGAAAGAGCTCAGTCTCAGAAAGACGTTCCAACTTAACCACTGATTTTTTGTGACGCTTGGCAGTCACTTATTCTCTTTGATCTTAGTTTTCCTCACCTGTATGTGGAAATAACCAGATCTCCCTCCTAGAAATGTTTTGAAGATTAGCTGAGATTTGTGATGCCTGGTACACTGCTGGGAACATAATAAGCACTCAAAAAAGTCCAAGAAATAAAAGTTTTCTTCTTTCTTCCTCCTAAGCAATAGTGGTACTCTTTTGAAAACAATTCAAAGTTTGTAATTCCTATTGATCCGTGACTGATCTCATTATTTAAAGCCTTCATCAAATAAACTAAGTCACCCTTTTGCTTTGACTGTTTGCCCTAAAACTTTCCCTACAGATCTGCCAGGTAGTGGAGTTTGGACTCACAGCTGCAGCACACCCACAAGTGAGCCTTCTTGGCTTCCAGTAAGTAGTCAGACTTACAAGACTGTCTTAGGCCACTCTGGCACCAGTGTACTCAGATGGGTATAGTTCAAGGATCCAGTTCACTAGCAGGGAAGTGTCAGACTTTCTTCTTTTGCAGAGTCCTTGCTGCCAGTTATACAGTTCAGGTGCAAGGAGAAGAGATCCACATTTGGGTAAGGGTGGAAGCTTCCCTAAAATAAAAGCCTCATGTCCCAAAGGATCCAATTTCTCTTGTAATAATTTCATAGACATAGCTCTCAGGGTTGAGCCAAAGGATACACACCTAAGAGTCATCCATCACACTCAAGGAAGCAGGAGGTCTCCGTAAGATATTTATATTTAACTGAAGGTCAAATTCTCATGCAGGGGGAGAAAGGATTTTGTTAACACTTTTTCCATAGCGACCCTTTTAGAAGTAACTTCAGATGGAGCCAGCTTACTCGTTCTCGCTAGCCAACATGATCACATCTTAATTATAGTACCTCCTGCTACCGAGAACCCAACAGCTTGGTATATCAACCTCTGAATTGGGTCTGTTACTGCCCAACACTGGGTTTCCCCCTCTTTTTTGGAACATTTAACACTTTTTCTTTTAATTGAGGTATAGTTGATTTACAATGTTATGTTAGTTACTGGTGTATAGCAAAGTGATTCAGATACATACATATATATATCCATATATCAACATATATATATATATCCATATGTCAGCATACATATGTGGGTGTATATATATTCTCTTTCAGGTTTTTTTCCATTGTAGTTTATTGCAAGGTATTGAATATAGTTCCCTGTGCTATACAGTAGGTCCTTGTTGTTTATTTTATACATAGTAGTGTATATCTGATAATCCCAAACTCCTAATTTATCCCTCCCCTATCTTTCCCCTTTGGTAACCATAAGTTTGTTTCCTATGTCTGTGAGTCTGTTTCTGTTTTGTAAGTTCATTTGTATCGGTTTTTAGATTTCACATGTAAGTGATATCATATGATATTTATCTTTCTCTGTCTGACATTTCACTTAGTATGATAATCTCTAGTTTCATCCTTGTTGCTGCAAAGGGCATTATTTCATTCTTTTTTTTATGGCTGAGTATTATTCCATTGTATATGTGTACACCACGTCGTCTTTATCCATTTACCTGTTGATGGATGTTTAGGTTGCTTCCATGTCTTGGCTATTGTAAATAGTGCTGCTATGAACATTGGGGTACATGTATGTTTTTGAATTAGAGTTTTCTCCAGATATATGCCCAGGAGTGAGATTGCTGGATCATCTGGTAGCTCTATTTTTAGTTGTTTAAGGAACCTCCAGACTTTTTTCATAGTGGCAGCACAACTTACATTCCCATGAACAGTGTACAAGGGGTCCCTTTTCTCCACACCCTATCTAGCATTTGTTATTTGTAGACTTTTTGATGATGTCTGTTCTGACAGGTGTGAGGTGATACCTCATTGTAGTTTTGATTTGCAGTCCTCTGATAATTGGCGATTTTGAGCATTTTCTCATGTGCCTATTAGCCATCTGTATGTCTTCTTTAGAGAGATGTCTATTTAGATCTTCTGCCCATTTTTTTATTGGGTTGTTTGTTTTTTTGATATTGAGCTGTATGAGCTGTTTGTATATTTTGGAAATTAAGCCTTTGTCAGTCGCATTGTTTGCAAATATTTTCTCCCAGTCTGTAGGGTCTTTTCATTTTGTTTATGTTTCCCTTTGTTGTGCAAAAGCTTATATGTTTGAAAAGTTCCATTTGTTTATTTTTGCTTTTATTTCTATTGATTTGGGAGACTGACCTAAGAAAACATTGCTATAATTTATGTCAGATAATGTTTTGCCTATGTTCTCTTCTAGGAGTTTTATGACATCATGTCTTATTTTTAAGTCTTTAAGCCCTTTTGAGTTTGTGTGTGTGTGTGTGTGTGTGTGTGTGTGTGTGTGTGTATGGTGTGAGGGAGTGTTTCACTGATTTACATGCAGCTGTCCAGCTTTCCCAACACCACTTACTGAAGAGACTGTCTTTTCTCCATTGTATATATTCTTGCCTCCTTTGTCGAAGCTTATTGACCATAGGTGTGTGGGTTTATTTCTGGACTCTCTGTTCTGTTCCATTGATCCATATGTCTGTTTTTGTGCCAGTACTATGATGGTTTGATTACCATAGCTTTGTAATATTGTCTAAAGTTTGGGAGGGTTATGCCTCCAGCTTTGTTCTTTTTTCTCAGGATTGCTTTGGCAATTCTGGGTGTTTTGTGTTTCCATATAAATTTTAGTATTATTTGTTCTAGTTCTATGAAAAATGTCTTGGGTAATTTGATAGTGATTGCATTAAATCTGTAGATTGCTTTGGGTAGTATGGCCACTTAAGCATATTAATTCTTCCAATCCAAGAGCCTGGGATATCTTTCCATTTCTTTGAATCACCTTCAGTTTCCTTTATCAGTGTTTTATAGTTCTCAGCGTATGTCTTTCATCTCCTTGGTCAGGTTTATTCCTAAGTATTTTTTTGATGTGATTTTAAAAGGGATTTTTTTTTACTTTCCCTTTCTGATATTTCATTATTGGTGTAAAGAAATGCAGCCAATTTCTGTATATTAATCTTGTATCCTGCTCTCTTGCTGAATTTGTTTATCAATTCTAATAGTTTTTGTGTGGAGTCCTTAGGGTTTTCTATATGTAGTATCATGTCATCTACATATAATGACAATTTTACCTCTTCCCTTCCAATTTGGGTACCTTTTATTTCTTTTTCTTGTCTGATTACTGTGGCTAGGACTTCCAGTACTATGTTGAACAGAAGTGGTGAGACTAGGCATCCTTTTCTTTTCCAGATTTTAGTGGGAAGGCTTTCAGCTTTTCACCTTTGAGTATTATGTTGGTTATGTATTTGCTATAAATAGCTTTTATTATGTAGAGATAAGTTCCCTCTATACCCACTTTGGTAAGAGTTTTTATCATGAATGGATGTTGAATTTTATCAAATGCTTTTTCTGTGTCTATTGAGATGGTCATGTGGTTTTTGTCTTTTCTTTTGTTGATGTGGTATATCACAATAATTGATTTGTGTATGTTGAACCATCCTTGTGACCCTGGGATGAATCCAACTTCATCATGTTTTTATGTGGTGTTGGATTCGGTTTGCTAATATTTTGTTGAGAACTTTTTCATCTATATTCATCAAAGATATTAACGTGTAATTTTCTTTTATGGCAGTGTCTTTGTCTGGTTTTGGTATCAGGGTGATGGTGGCTTCATAGAATGACTTTGGGAGTGTTCCCTCCTCTTCAGTTTTTTGGAAGAGTTTGAGAAGGATTGGCATAAGTTCTTCTTTGTAAGTTTTTTAGAATTCCCCAGTGAAGCCATCTGGTCTTGGACTTTTGTTTGCTGGGAGATTTTTTTTTTTTTATTACAGATTTCTATTTCACTTCTAGTGATCGGTCTGTTCAAATTATCTATTTCTTCTTAATTCAGTTTTGGTGGGCTCTGTGTTTCTAGAAGCTTGTCCATTTCTTCTAGGTTGTCCAATTTGTTGGCATATAATTAATTGTTCATAGTATTCTCTTACGGTTTTTTTGTATTTCTGCAGTGTCAGTTATTCTTCCTCTTTCATTTCTTATTTTGTTTATTTGAGTCCTCTGTCTTTTCTTCTTGGAAAGCCTGCCCAGAGCTTTGTCAGTTTTGCTTATCCTTTCAAAAAATAAGCTCTTGGTTTAATTGTTTCTTTTCCTATTTTTAAAAATCTGTATTTTATTTATTTCCTCTCTGATCTTTATTATTATTCCTTCTGCTGACTTTAGGTTTTGTTTGTTCTTCTTTTTCTAATTCTTTTAGGTGGTAGTTTAGGTTATTTGAGATTTTTTTCTTGTTTTTTGAGAAAGGCCTGTATTGCTGTGAACTTCCCTCTTAGGACTGCTGTTGCTGCATCCCATAGATTTTATATGGTTGTATTTTCATTGTTATTTGTCTCAGGTATTTTTTTTTTAACATCTTTATTGGAGTATAATTGCTTTACAATGGTGTGTTAGTTTCTGCTTTATAACAAAGTGAATCAGCTATACATATACATATATCCCCATATCTCCTCCCTCTTGCGTCTCCCTCCCACCCTCCCTATCCCACCCCTCTAGGTGGTCACAAAGCACTGAGCTGATCTCCCTGTGCTATGCGGCTGCTTCCCACTAACTATTTTATGTTTGGTAGTGTATATATGTCCATGCCACTCTCACTTTGTCCCAGCTTACCCTTCCCCCTCCCCGTATCCTCAAGTCCATTCTCTAGTAGGTCTGCATCTTTATTCCTGTCTTGCCCCTAGGTTCTTCATGACCTTTTTTTTAGATTCCATATATATGTGTTAGCATACAGTATTTGTTTTTCTCTTTCTGACTTACTTCACTCTGTATGACAAACTCTAGGTCCATCCACCTCACTACAAATAACTCAATTTCGTTTCTTTTTATGGCTGAGTAATATTCCATTGTATATATGTGCCACATCTTCTTTATCCATTCATCTGTCGATGGACACGTAGGTTGCTTCCATGTCCTGGCTATTGTAAATAGAGTTGCAATGAACATTGTGGTACATGACTCTTTTTGAATTATGGTTTTCTCAGGGTATATGCCCAGTAGTGGGATTGCTGCGTTGTATGGTAGTTCTATTTTTAGTTTTTTTTTTTACATCTTTATTGGAGTATAACTGCTTTACTATGGTGTATTAGTTTCTACTTTATAACAAAGTGAATCAGTTATACATATACATATGTTCCCATATCTCTTCCCTCTTGCATCTCCCTCCCTACCACCCTCCCTATCCCACCCCTCTAGGTGGTCACAAAGCACCGAGCTGATCTCCCTGTGCTATGTGGCTGCTTCCCACTAGCTAGCTGTTTTATGTTTGGTAGTGTATATATGTCCATGCCACTCTCTCACTTTGTCACAGCTTACCCTTCCCCCTCCCCATATCCTCAAGTCCATTCTCTAGTAGGTCTGTGTCTTTTTTCCCATCTTACCCCTATGTTCTTCATGACTTACTTCACTCTGTATGATAGACTCTAGGTCCGTCCACCTCACTACAAATAACTCAATTTCATTTCTTTTTATAGCTGAGTAATATTCCCTTGTATATATGTGCCACATCTTCTTTATCCATTCATCTGATGATGGACACTTAGGTTGCTTCCATCTCCTGGCTATTGTAAATGGAGCTGCAATGAACATTTTGGTACATGACTCTTTTTGAATTATGGTTTTCTCAGGGTATATGCCCAGTAGTGGGATTGCTAGGTCATATGGTAGTTCTATTTGTAGTTTTTTAAGGAACCTCCATACTGTTCTCCATAGTGTCTGTACCAATTCACATTCCCACCAGCAGTGCAAGAGTGTTCCCTTTTCTCCACACCCTCTCCAGCATTTATTGTTTCTAGATTTTTTGATTCTGACCGGTGTGAGATGATATCTCATTGTAGTTTTGATTTGCATTTCTCTAATGATTAATGATGTTGAGCATTCTTTCATATGTTTGTTGACAATCTGTATATCTTCTTTGGAGAAATGTCTATTTAGGTCTTCTGCCCATTTTTGGATTGCGTTGTTTGTTTTTTTGATATTGAGCTGCATGAGCTGCTTGTAAATTGTGGAGATTAATCCTTTATCAGTTGCTTCATTTGCAAATATTTTCTCCCATTCTGAGGGTTGTCTTTTGGTCTTGTTTCTGGTTCCCTTTGCTGTGCAAAAGCTTTTAAGTTTCATTAGGTCCCATTTGTTTATTTTTGTTTTTATTTTCATTTCTCTAGGAGGTGGGGCAAAAGGGATTTTGCTGTGATTTATGTCATAGAGTGTTCTGCCTATGTTTTCCTCTAAGAGTTTTATACTAAGTCCAGCTTATTCTCAAGGGAAGGGGCATTAAGCCATGCTTCCTAGAGGGTCTCCCAAATCTTGTCTACTTATTTCTCGTCCCAAATTTTCATACTTACGGAAGCAGAGAAAATAGCTCCTGCTTTCTTATCTGCCAAGTCCCCTCACTACCATTTACTTTTTCTACCCCAGCAATGCTGCTGCTGCTTATACTCTTATCGTGATCCTTGCTGCATGCAGGCCATGGAGGGTGGAGTTTGGCACTTCATCCTCCCTGCAAATACCTGAATCCAGTACCCAAGAGGTGGTGCTGACCCAGTGAGCGAGAACTCCACCTCTTCATAAAGTGGTGGGGAAGAAGCTGGAAAGACGATGAACATGTGTATATTTATAGCTTTTGTTCCTATTACAATTAATAACAATTAATAACATGCTTAATTTTCTCAATTTCTGAATTTTTAGACACATGCTGTACATTAAGAGAAGAATTAATTTGCTCAGGTTAGCAGTTGCTACAGAAGAGTTGCCTTCTAGATGCCATCTAGTGGCAATGTAGGCACAATTTGGGGTGGCATTGGAAAAGTCTATGTCCAGGAATACAAAATGTTTGAGTCCCTGAGATATGTCAGATGTAGAATAGGAGATGGAGCTGTACTTGGTCTGGCAACTTGTGGGGGGAAGGCATTTTTTTGGATGAAAGTGGCAGACCTTAGTCTTTGAAACCAAAGTCCCTTAGCTGCTGCTTCCTCCTTCATGTGGCTTCTATGCCTTGGCTAGCCTCTCTGCCATCATCTCCAGCTCTTCCCCCTCTGAGCCCACCACTGGCTCATCCCTGAGACACTGATGGCTACCCGTCCCTCTGTTCTGTCATAATGGTCACGAGGAATCAGACCTGTTGAAGGTGTCCACGACATGGGAGAAAGATCTAGTCAGCCCTTACTCTAGAGAATTGCCAACAGTAAAATTAACTTCCTGTAAAATTGTCAAGTTAATTAAATTTTTGTTCTCAATTCTTCTTCTCATTTCTTCTTTAATTTTGAAATAAAATGAGAGAGTAACATGCAAAATAGAATAGAAACCAGAGCTATTGCTCTCTAAGCAATGCAAAGTGCTTATTTTAATAAACTCCAGAAGTCAAAACTGAGTTCTCATGTTTTGCATGGAAAGGATCACATTTTTCTAAATTATTGCAGGTAATCCAGTTATCTTTGCCAGTAGAGACTGTGTATCCCCTGATGAGATGAAGTAGAAAATAGGTATAATTTTGAAATAATGTGTGTTAAGAAAAAGATGAACCTGTGCATTAATTGCTAGATATTTTTTAGACAAACATTATTCTTATTAGAATTAACTAATTATCTCAGTTCTCTACGTGGTTTAGCCTTTCTTAACACCACTTGTAAAGCAGCCTGTCAAGAAACCATCTTTATATTTCTAGTGATTTTTTTTTCTTTGAGCCAAGACCAGGCTTTCTGGATACACGTCAGTTGGCTGCCATGCTTTGCATGAAGTTCCACTGCCCAGGACCTCAAGTGCGGCAGGGTGGGAGAGAAGGGCAGTTTTGTTTGCCATCCAAAAGTCACTGTAGAAGCCTTGGAGAGGTTCTTGCCTCATCCAAATTTTCTGGCCAGTGGCAGTTATGGCTTTCCCCTCTGCCTCTCCACAGCTGCAGGCAGAGTTCTCAGGCTCCAGGCCCTCAGCTGGGTGGGGTGGTGCACAATGTGTGCACCCTGGAAGCAGGGCCTGCTCCCTGCTGTGTTCCTGTGCCTCCTCCACTGCCTGGCACATGATAAGCGCTCTGTACATCTTACCTAATGAATAGAAATCCGGTCCCACAAGCTATTATATTACTAGTAGAACAGCTGAGGTCCAGAGAGGGTGCTGGCTTGATTGCAGCTTCATAGAGTGCCCAAGGCAGCGCGGGCACCTGGCACAGAACCTTTTTACTACACCCGTGCTGCCTTCCTAAGAAGCCTGGCCTTTCTCCTTCTTTCCAATCTAATTCCACTTTCTTCTCATTTCCTCATAGTTATTTCTAGCCTGTTTTGAACACTGTACTGGTTTTCTATTTTTTGTGAAGACAAATTTAGCAGCTTAAAACAACATCTATTTATTATGTCACAGTTTCTGTGGATCAAGACTCCTGGCACAGCCTAAGTGGGTCCTCTGTGCAGCATCTCACAGGCTGCAGTTAAGATGTTGGCTGGGCTGTGTTCCTTCTGGGGCTGTGTTCCTTCTGGAGCTGTGTTCTTTCTGGAGCTTGCCAAGCTTACTGGTTGTTGGCAGGATTCAGTTCTTTGCATTTGTAGGACGAAGTCCTGTTTTCTTGCTGGCTGTCAGGTGGTGGGATTTGGGGGTGGGGTGGGGTCAATCTAAGCATCTAGAGGCTTCCCACAGTTTCTCACCATGTGACTCTCTCACAACATGGCAGCTGGATTTTTTAAAGCCAGCAGGAGGGCCCAGTTCCTCCTCCAAGACATTAGCTGATTAAATCAGGCCAACATGGGATAGTCTACTTTTTGATTAACTCAAACTTGACTGATTAGGAACCTTAATTACATCTGCAAAAGCCCTTCATCTTTGCCATGTAATATAACCTAATCACAGGAGTGACATCCCATGTTATTCACAGTCCCACCCCTGCTCAAGGATTATTCAGGGTATGTACACCAAAGGGTGGGAACCTTGGGCGCCATCTTAGAATTCAGCCTCCCATAAACACATTTGCATTTGGCTGGTCCCAAGGAAGGTGGAATCTGAACAGTAAATGAAGCACTTTTCCTATATTTCTTGATTACTCTGCTAGTCTTTTTTCACTTCTTTGAGCTCATCTCCTTCCTCTAAGACCTTGATGTGACATATATGTTAAGTCAAGTGTGTGTGGATAATTGATCATAAAGGGCAGATGATCTCAAAGATCCTGATTAACAGTAATGGCTCCTTTACCTGACCTCCTATATTTTTTATTATTTGGCACTTAAAATATGTTTTGGTTCTCTGATTGTTTTCTTTCCCCAAACTTCCCCTACTTCTCTCTTTAATAATGAAATATATTTTTAATTTCTGACTTTATTTGGCTTTCACGCCTATATGTTCAAAGTTCTTTTTATGAAAATAAATTTTCCTTTTTGTAAGAATGAGCTCACATCTGGCACTGTATGGAACCTAAGACTGTTTTGGTCTTTCTTATTGAGACATCTTATTATATTATGTGTTGGTATCTAGATGTTAGCCCATGACCCTTGAGAAGGAGAGTTGATGTTTCTGATATGTTTCAAATCTCTAGTCTCAGGGTTTGTTCAGGGTTCATTCATGTGGATGCAAATATAGAGGGGTTTATAACTTCTAAACTCTCTGTTCCTGGTCACAGCTGTTCAGTCTGTGCTTGAGGACAGGTTACAGAAGGGTAAGACCAAATCCAGATTTTGTGATATGAAAATTTACTGTGAGTGTTGTATCCTCTTCAGGGAGTCTGCAGTTTAGCCAGGAGCCGTACGCATTCATCGACACTGAAGCAGAGCACCTCCTGAGACGGCAGTGGGAGACTTGCCCAGCCATGCTGACTGCTGTCCTAGGACTGTTAATGCTGGTAGCAGTGGCTGAATTTCTCATTGGCCTGGTTGGAAATGGAGTCCTCGTGGCCTGGAGTTTTGGAGAATGGCTCAGAAAATTCAAGGGGTCCTCATATAACCTCATTGTCCTGGGCCTGGCTGTCTGTTGATTTCTTCTGCAGTGGTTGATTATGGTGGACTTAAGTCTGTTTCCACTTTTCCAGAGCAGCCATTGGCTTCGCTATCTCAATGTCTTCTGGGTCTTAGTAAGCCAGACCAGCCTGTGGTTTGCCACTTTTCTCAGTGTCTTCTACTGCAGGAAGATCATGACCTTTGAACACCCTGTCTACTTGTGGCTGAAGCAGAGGGCCTGTTGTCTGAGTCACTGGTGCCTTCTGGTGTACTTCATGATCAGTTTGTTACTTATAGTTCAGGGTAGCTTAGAGTTCTCCAATCTTTCCCAAGGAAACAGCAGCATTTTATACCCCCCTTCAAACTGGCACTGTCTGTATATATTATGGCTCAATACAGGAAGTATAATGCCCTTCATGGTGTTGCTTATTTCCTCTGGGATGCAGATTGTCTCTTTGTGTAGACACCGCAGGAAGATGAATGTCCATACAGTCGGCAGGAGAGATGCTCAGGCCAAGGCTCACATCACTGTCCTGAAGTCCTTGGGCTGTTTCCTTATACTTTACATAGTTTACATCCTGGCCAGCCCCTTCTCCATCACCTCCAGGCCTTTTCCTGCTGATCTTACCGCTCTCTTCATCTCTGAGACACTCATGGCTGCCTACGCTTCTCTTCATTCTGTCATATTGATCATGGGGAATCCCAGGATGAAGCAGACTTGTCAGAGAATCCTGTGGAAGACAGTGTACACTTGGAGAGAAAGGAGTGGTAAGGAGACTGTTTTGAGACACTTTTTTGATAGCTCTCCAAAAGGGGGCTGACTTTTACATATTTAAAATTTTTCCTTCTTTTTAAAAAATTTTTTTATTTTATATTAGAGTATAGTTGATTAACAATGTTGTGTTAGTTTCAGGTGTACAGCAGAGTGATTCAGTTATACATAGACGTGTATCTTTTTCAAATTCTTTTCCCATTTAGATTATCACAGAGTATTGAGCAGAGTTCCCTGTGCTGTACAGTAGGTCCTTATTGGTTATCTATTTTAAATACAGCAGTGTGTACATATCAATCCCAAACTCCCAATCTGTCCCTCCCCCACCCCCAGTAACCGTAAGTTTGTTCTCTATGTCTGTGAGTCTGTTTCTGTTTCATAAATAAGTTTGTTTGTATCATTTTTTCTTTTAGATTCCACATATAAGCGGTATCATATGATATTTGTCTTTCTCTGTCTGACTTATTTCACTTAGTATGATACTCTCCAGGTCCATCCATGTTGCTGCTAATGGTATTATTTCATTCTTTTTTTAAAAAAAATTTTTATTGGAGTATAGTTGATTTACAATGTTATGCTAGTTTCAGGTGTACAGCAAAGTGAATCAGTTATAGATATACATATATCCACTCATGTAGGGTATTACAGAGTATTGGGTAGATTTCTCTGTGCTATACAGTAGGTTCTTACTAGTTATCTATTTTATATATAGTAGTGTGTGTATTTCATTCTTTTTAATGGCTCAGTAAAAGTTTTCCTTCTTTAACGCTCTATCAATAAATGGGCAATAGAAAATGCAGAATAAAAATCAATACTGTTTCTCTTTTCACAATGCAAAGTACATTATTTTAATGTATGATAGAAATCAAGGCTAGGGCCTTATGTTTGGTAAATGAAGTGTTATGTTCTGTTTATATATAGAAAATAATTCATTTCTTTTAAAATTACATACATAAGTTGTGTTTTTCCTATTATATTAAATAGAGATTAGGAACAATTAATATAGTGATCCTTAATTTTTGTGAAATTTCATCTATCTGTTAATGTTAGTCATTTTAGATAAGCTTAAAAAAAAGTACCAAATAAGTTTCCCATTTCTCTACTGTAGTTGGTCTCGCTATCTAACTGAAAAACAAAACAAAATATATTTCTATTTCTGGGAGTTTCTTTGAGCCCTAGACTTGCCTTTCAGGATAAAAGTCAGTTGGCTGCCACAATTGGTATTAAGTTCTGAGCCCAGGACCTAGGGTGGGGCAAGATGGGAGTGAGGGGCACTTGCTTCTGCTCCCCGAAAGAACATTGCTCCCTGGAGAGGTCAAGCCTTATTTTCTTTGGTCATTTGACCATCCTGACTGTCCACTCTGGCCTCTCCACAGCCTAAAGTCAGAGTTTTAGCATGTTGGGTCTTTGAGTTGGATGGAGATCATCTAGAACATCAAATCCATGGAACTGTGTCTGTTTTTGTTTCTTCTTAAGTTCTTGGTGCCTAGAATATTACCTGACCCATAATAAACAATAAATGTTTTGTAAATGATTGATTAGCTGTGTTAACTAGTCTTTTAACTCCTTTTATATATTATAGAGAAATTGAGGCCCAGAGAGGGCAATGCCCTGCCCAGAGTTTCGTAGAGAACCAGAACTAAGTTTTCTGACTCCTGGTCCAAGGCTCTTTCCTTTATATCACACTACTTTGCTAAAGAGTTAGCTTTGCCTTTCCCTCCTTTGAATCTTGTCCGTTTTTGTATATACTTTCTCAGCCTTCTTTTTAGGCTTATTTGAACACATTTCCTTTGGTTCAGTTCTAAAGGATCTGTAATCCAAAGGACAATACTTGATATACTTAAAATTTTTTTTCATTTCTACTTTCATTAACATGTTCTAACACATGTCTTTTCCTTATCCAAAGCTGTGAACTGAGGTATGTGCTAGCCATATGTGGATGTTAGTCATAGTTCAAGGGAGGGATAGCTCCACTGATGTCACTGTGAGCTGTGTGAGGTCAAGCACCATCTTTGTCTTCTGGAAATGATAATATTCATCCTTTGCAAGGATGGAGATGCTTCTCTAGGGTTATATTTTTAGTAGTAGAATGAATTTTCCACTATGCCATGCCTATTTTTCTACAGCTGTCTGTTGTGACCAGCTGTCATAATGATAATAACCTAACATTTGTATTGGGCTTTACACTTTATCAGGTATTCTTATATGTAGTCTATTATCTCATTTGATTTTAATAGCAACTGTATGCAGGTAGTAATTCTATCCCCATTCTATAGATGACAAAACTCAGGCTGGAGTGATGATTTGCTTAACATCATCAGCTAGTAAACAGTCAGATAAAACAGTCCCAAATGTTTGGACTCCAAGTCTTGTGATTTTACCAGTAACCCTTAAGTTCCTCTTGTTCATACTTGTAAGACTTCATGCCGGGCTTAGCCTGTGGAATGCTCAAGTTTGAGAGTATTTTTAAACAGGTGAAATAAGCAACTAATCTTTCATGTTTGGTGATGCCTGGGAGTCAAGATCCAAAATCATGACAGACTGAAGTATCTATGACTTGCTTTTCTTAGGGACAAAACACTTGCGTTTTCCCAGTCATCTTTTGGGGTTGGATTTCCTTCCTTTTCCGTGCGTGATTTAGCCCATGATGGATGTGAGGCTACTTTGTGTTTTATCCAAGAAAACAAATCTGGAGGCAAATCTGTGCTCTTGAATTGAATCTTCTATAATTAAATCTTTTATAGTTTGCATTCTCCGAGCTGCAGCTGGATCCATGTTCATGTGCATAAGTGTGTATGTATGTGTGTAGGTCTTACTACTTCCCTTTCTGTTATGTGGTATGATCTCTGATGGTGCAGCCTAGAGGGGGACTAGAAAAAGATGTAAACAATACAGAAAGGTAGAAAATGTGCAGCAGCATTTCCCATTCCACTCCCTGTTATTAGTCCCACTGCCCAGATGTGGTCACATTTTACCATTTGTCTTAGTTCTTCTGGTGTTTATTGTCACATCTCTAAATAATATTTCGCCTTTCTTACTTGGTTTATCAACTGTGAAACTGTAACTTTTGAATCCCATTCATCAAAGTTTGGGAATCATCTCACTTAACCCCAGATTTATTCCCCTCTTCTATATTTGATTAGTTTTATTTACTTGTCATTCTTCTGGTTACTAATTTTGTAACTTCAAGTAATATGTTTTTCACTTTACTTTTTGAACCATAACTTATGACAGTGTCTACAGAATCTGACTATGTAGAAGGAAGAAATTAGTGCTTTAACTCTCATGTACTTTTCCCACATCCCAACTCACGTGTCCAACTTGAAATGACTTAAGGAGGAAATTAATTTATTGGAAGGAAATTTGCTATCTCTTAGAATCAATGGGAAGTCTGGAGAGTCAACATCAGAATGGGAACCAAGAGGGTTTAAACAACTGAGAACACAACCAAGTCCCTCTAGAGAGACTGATGCTGGCAGCAACACTCACATTTCAACTGTCAGCATTATGTCCTAGACAGTGCCACTGCCTCTGTGAATGTGTCCCTTTGCGTCATAGTACATAAGCCCTGGCTAAGAGCTTCTGGTTGGCTGATTCTAGGTCACACACCTGCCCTAGATGATAGGTCCTGTGGTGAAAAAAAGTCTGATTTCCCTTTGGCTTCTAAAATATGTATTTTTAAATTAGATGAAATAATGTACTCAACAATGAGGTTAAGTAGCAGAATCGATACAGCAGACGGTCGATTAATGAACTGGAAGGTTAGCTCAAATAACTCTCTCAGAAGGTTATCAGGAAGCAATAAAAGGATGGAAATAGGAGAAACAGGCAAAAAATTAAGCATATAGATTGAAGACAAAAGAAACTACTGTGGACAATTTTCTCTCAATTAAAGAGAAAACGTTAGCAATATATAAGCATTTTAAGAGCAAAGCTGAAAACTTTGCTGAGGGGCTTTCCTTTAGTGGGAGCTAGTGGAGTGACTTCAAGAACTTCTACATTTTATGTTAAATACAGTTATCATAGGAGCCAGCAATTCCTCTCATAGGTATATAGCCAAGAGAAATGAAAATATATGTCCACACAAAAATTTACCAATGACTCTTCATGGCAACACTGTTCATAATAGTCAAGAAGTGGAAACAACCCAAATGTCCATCATCCGATGAATGGATAAACAAAATGTGGTGTGTGTGTGTGTACATGCACACACATATTATGATGGAATATTATTCAGCCATAAGAAGGAAAGAGGTACTGATACATGCTATAACACAGATAGACCTTGAAGCATTATGCTAACTGAAGGAGCCTGTCACAAAGACTGCATATTATATGATTCCCTTTCTATGAAAGGTCCAGAATAGGCAAATCTATAGAACCAGAAAGTTGATTAGTGGTTTCCAGGTGCTGGGGAATAGAGGTATTGGGTAGTGACTACTTATGGGTATAGGTTTCTATCAGGGTCATGAAAATGTTCTAAAATTAGATGGTGGTAATAATTGCTTAAGTCTGTGACTATATGAAAAACCACTGAATTATACATTTAAAGACACATTGAAGAAATTAAAGATGTAAGTATTGGAAAAGAAGAAATAAAACTCATTATTTTAATATATGATTGTCTACATAGAAAATCCCAATAATCTAAACAATTTTAGGAAATAAGTTAATTTAGAAATGTAGCTATATATAAGGTCAATACCCAAACGTTAGTGTGTTTCTATATAGCAGTATGAAACCAGTAAACCTGGGTTTTCAGAAAACCATTTTTCGCAGCCTCTAGTGTGCTGTAAAATTCTGGGAAAGCTTTAGTTAGTACAAGCTTCATGGTGAAAGTCAGTTTCAGGTTCTCAATCTTGGCTGCATATGAGAATCACTTTGGCAGATTAAAAAGTATCCCAAGTGCCCAGGTCTTGCCCAAGAGCAATTACATCAGAATCTCTGAGATAGGACCCAGGCATTATGTCTTTTAAAGTTCCTCATGTGATTCAGATGTGCAAAAAAGGTTAAGAAAAATAGAGTATTAATCTCATTGAAGTTTTCTTAGCATAGTATCACTGAGATGAACTTACCTTGAAAATAAGGTAAAAGATAACTTTAAAAAACAGGTATCAACATTTCAGGCTTTTTTTCTTTTAATAAGGTTTTATAATTCAGCACTGGATAATTCTGAGGAACTAGTAGAAGAGTTGGAGGAACATCTGATGACAGCGGCCTTCACTTCAAGGCCCCTAGCTTTGCAAACTGGCTTTGGGTTTTCCCAGTATCCCCACAGGAGCAGTAGCCAATCCACATCCTTACCCCTAGATCCATGTCCTGGATGTTCCCTGGATGGATCCCTTACCCTCTTCCCTTCTTTTGTCCATTCATCGTCATCGCCTTCTGGGTACATTCAGGCTCAGGAGCCACATTTTGTCACACTTTATTATTACAACTTGTCATAAACACATTCCTCATCCTCACTTTCTCACCCCTGATCGTGGCATTTTCACTGTTCTCTGTTTATCATGATATCTCTAGGAGAGCAGACACCACCTTTCCCAAACACCTTTCAACTCTATTTTCTGCATTCCCGAGGAGAATTCTTAGAACCTGCTCAAGTTTTGGGGATCCTTGTCAAATGAATCTCAATATGTACTCTCTTTGAAATGTTACCCCAGTGCTCCCAATTCCACTTTAGTTTTCTTTCACAGTACTTATCTGACATACATTTTAAAATTTAACTACCTGTACCTTTAAACTAGAATGTATACTCCTTGAGGACAAGAATCTTTTTCTTTGGTTTTCTTTGTGTCTTCAGTGTTTAGAATAGTAGATATTGTTGAACGAATAGCTATGGGCACAAAAATGGAGCCATAACATATATACTATTTCATAACCTGAGTCTTATGCTTATAATTTTTATGACAATACATATTCTTTTACAACACCATTTTAAATGATCACACATATTATTGTATATGGTTGTACTGCCTTTTTAGAAATAAGCGATACTCTGTGGCCCCCACCCCACCAGTTTTTGCTCTCTACAGTGCTGCAGCAAACATCCTTGTAAAACTCTAAAGGTAGAAGGCGGAATATGCATAATTCGAAGGTTTATCATATGCATTGCCAAATTTTTGTAGAAAATGAATATGTACTTCCACCAGAAGTGGGATCCTAATTTTAAATAGGGTAGTCAGACAAGACTTCACTAAGAAAATATTTAAACAAAGATTTTAGGAAGTGAGGCAGGTAGCCATGCAGGAACCTGGGGAAAGTGTAAAAGTTTGAGGTAAGAAAGTGTCTAATGTGTTCAAGGAGGAGCGAGGAGTCCACTGTGGCTGGAGTAGAGGGTGTAGTGGGCACTGAGGTCAAAGGGGCCATGGAGCCCATGCTTTTAGGGACTTCATAGACCATTGTTCGAATTTTATCTTCTATTCTGAGTGAGATGGGGAACGATTGGAGGGTTTTTAGCAGAGGCAAGTGACAAAACTTGACTTAGGTTTTAAAAGACCGCTTTGGTAGTTGTACTGAGAATAAGTTCAATTTAGTAAGGCAAAAGTAGAAGAATAAAATGGGTTGGGGGATACTGCGCTGCTCCAGGTTTACCAGGGTGGTTGCAGCGGAGACAGGGAGATGTGGTAAGATTGTCGAAGTGTTTTGAAGATAGACCCGGCAGGATTTACCTGTAGATTAGATATAAGATATGAGAGACGGGAGGAATCAAAAGTGACTCCAAAATTTTTGGCCTGAGAAAATTGCAGGGTCATCAGCTTGTCATCAGTTCATATGGGGAAGATCGTGGGTGAGGCTGGTTGACTTGTGGGTAAGACTTGGAGCTCAGTTCTGAACATGTTAAGTTTGAGATATATATTAGATATCAAAGTAGACTATATGAGTAAAATACATGAGACTGGACAGCAAGGGAAAAGTCCAAACTGGAGATATATATTTGGGAGCTGTTAGATTATATATCATATTTAAAATCTTAAGACTAGCATAGATCAGTAAGGAAGTGGATGATATGGATAAGAGAAGAGGGCCAAGACTAAAACTTGGGGAACTCTGATGCTAAGAGGTTGGAGAAATGTGGTGGAATCAATAGAGGAGACTGAAAAGAAGTAGCCAGTGAGATAGATGGAAAAAAGATGACAGACATCCTGGAGGCCAAGTAAAGAAAATGTTTCCAGGAAGAGGGAATGACTAACATTTTCAACTGATGCTGATAATGTCAAGTAAAATGAGAGCTGAGAATTGACCTGTGGATTTAGAAATATACAAGTCATTGGTGACTTTAGAAAGAGTAGTTTTAGAGGGAGTGCTCTGCAAAAGCCAGACTTGAGTTGGATCAAGAGACTGGGATGGAGAGGAATTGGTGAAAATAGACAACCTTTTCAAGAAGTTTTGCTATAAATTGTAGGAGAGAATAGCAGCCGTGGCAGGGGACATGAGATCTAAATACAATTTTTTAATGAGAGATATAACAACATAGTTCTGTGTTGATGGGACTGATGGGAGGGGGGAGAGAGAGAGAGAGAGAGAGACAAAGAGACAGAGATAGAGACAGAGAGACTGAGAGACCAAGAAACCAAAAGAGAAATAGTACCAGAGTGATTTTCTTGACTAGAAGAGAGGGGATGGGATCTAGTGAATAAGTGGGGCCTTCGCTTTAGATACAAGCTGTTAAAATTTGCACAAAATCATCAGGAAAGCCTATGTCAAGAGCAGAGTCATTTATTAATAATCGTTCCAGCTAGGGAAAACTTTATTAAGAACAGAACATCAGTGATGTCCACAGAAGGGGAGTTACAGAAGGTTTTTTAAGGGCTAGCTCTTATGATTATAAATCGGGTGATCTTTACTGGGTGAGCTTTTGGAAATGGGCAATGAATAGGGATTGGTCACTTTTAATTGGCTTTGGAGCACAGAGTGCATTCAGTGTTTCTTTTTCCATCTGGATTCTGAAACTTTTGTGGTCCTTTCTTTCCAGATAGGTTGTGGTTTGTTCTTGCTTGTTTTGCAGAATTGATAATTTTCTGACAGGTGGGACTATGGATTTCATTTTCATTTCTCAGACTTCCTTTTGGTCATCCTCTGGCTGAGGCTATAGGACAGATGATTTTGAGTGGTGATCCAGATCTACACTGCTGTTTGAGTTATCTTTTGTCATATTGGCAGTAATTGTGATTTAAACAAGTCCTAATCTTTCTTGTTGCTTCTATTGCATAATTGTTCTTTGCATCATTTGAGGAGACAGCAGCCGCATGGCAGCATTTAAGGGAGTTTTCACACATTTGAACATAGCACAGTTTGCAGTCTACTTCTAAGAGTGATTGATACGATTTGTTTATGCCTAAGTCATAGGCAATGGGAGTAGAGGAAATACTTTGCCTGGAATATTGTTGCCTTTGTATTCAACACTTGAAGGCTTGACTTCAACTCAAGGAATTTTTTTTTAAATGGATCTAAGTTTGTTAAGCTTGTGCCTTGACCAGGTTGCTACCTTAAAAGGAAAGAGGGCATCGGGCTTTTTTTAAAATGTTTTCCTCTGACATTCTTTTTAACCTGATCTACACTTCACAGGGTCAGGAAGCAATGCCAAGTGGCAAGACAGTATTAGAAATTCTATTTTGGGAGTGGGATGAGGTTGGTGGGAAGTATCAAGGAGGCTTGGATGCCATTCTAATAAGTTTAGATATTCTCAGGGCAATCAGGAACCATTGAAGGTTTTTAAATCCCATTATAAAAAGCAGTTCTTTTAGGGGCTGTGGATTTAAAAGTTGTATTCGTTTTCTATGGCTGCTGTAACAAATTACCATGAACACCTTAAATCAATAAAATATATTACCTTAAATCAATACAAATTTATTATCTTACAGTACTAGTAGTAGGTCAGAAATTTGACAGATTTCACTGGGTTAAAATCAAGTTGTCAAGGAGTGTAGGACTAAGGTCCCCATTTCTTTGCTACTTGGTGGCTGAGGGTCATTTCCAGTTTCTAGAGACCGCTCATGTTCCTTGCCTTGTAGCTCCCTTTTTCCATCTTCAAAGCCTGCAGTGGGGGGTAGGTCCGTCTCATGCTTTGAATCTCTTCTGTTGTCACGTCTCTCTGGCCAAATCTTCTGCCTTCCTCTTCCACTTTTAAGGGCCCATGTGATTACATTGGTCCCACCCAGATAATCCAGGATAATCTCAACGTCCATAAGCATAATCACATCTGCAAAGCTGCATTTTCCATGTAAAGTAACATATTCATGGGTTCTGAAGATTAGGGTGTGGACATTTTTGGGGGGCATTATTCTGCCTGACACAGACGTCATTAAAGTATAGATTGTATTTTAAACCTTGGGAATAGAAAGTATTACTCAAGGATAGTGTGGGGTTGTTTCCTGAATCTTCATCTGCTGGGACATTACTTTAACCTTCCTTGTCCTATATGACCAAATCTCTTGGGTATCCTGAATTCCTCTATCACTTCCAGATCTGGGATACCTGGAGAGATGTTTTACCAAGTTCTCAACCAGAGGACTGGTACCTGCTTTCTTGACCTTGTTAATCCCATGGTCTGAGGCCAAACCCAATTTCTGCCCTTCTTTCACCTCCTCTCAGCTACCTCTACCTCTTAAGCTCTGTTGCTGCCCTGATACTGTGTTCTCCTTGGATCTAAATGACTTCTTCATCTTGCTCTGGAGCTGCCAGGCCTCCCTTTGGACTTGACTTGTGATTGTTGTCACTGTCCTGACATTTCTTTTCAACCTCCTACCCATCCACTAGCTCTCTCCCTTCAGCCTGCTGCATTTTTGGGAGAGTTTATTTCAGTACCCAAGATCTGAGACACAATTGAGAGCTTCAAGCCCTTTGAATGTTAAGAGAGGTAGCAGGAAAACAGAAGCCAGCGTCTGTTGTGATGCTATGGACTTGCCTATAATTTCGAGGCTAAGAGCACAGGGCTGAAAATCTGACATTTTGGGGTTCCATTTCAGGTTCTGATATTTACCAGCTATAATAATGTTAAGTAATCTATATTAGTCTCAATTTTCTTATTTGTAAAGTAGGAATAAACGATAACCTCAAAGGCTTGTTATAAGCATTAAATGAGATAATGGATATAACCCAGTACAGTGTAGAAAGTGCTTATTTCATGTTTTGTTCTTGGTTCTTCAGATCATTATGGGATGTGGACAGAGACACAAATAAGAAAACATAGGATACTGGTGTGATACATCCAAATATTTCTATTTGGATGTTTTATTTTGAATTTGGGGAAAGTTGCGGTTAGTATTGTCAATGGCAGAGCCACTGGGATGCAGAGGGAGTAGTATGGTCTTATTTGTCTTTAGTGACGTTCTCAATCCAGGTGATATATTTCTGAACATTGGTGTAGATGCCCACATCCCCTTCCCTGAAGTGTCCGACCTCGATCCCCTGTAGCTTGCCTTTGCAGATGACAGTAGCAACGGCCACCTCCTACAAGGGATCATGCAGAGAGAGGGAGAGAGACAGACATGGTCAGATCTTCTCCCTATAGGAGCCCTCTCGTCCGCAATGTGGATGCGCCCTGTCTAGAGGTAGCATGCTGCATCAGGAAAAGAGCAATGAGTTGGGAGACTGGAAGCTTGAGTCATTTATCTAGCTTTGTCGTAACTAATCTTGTGTGACATTGAGAAAGTCAGAGAAAAACCTTGCTAGAACTCACATGTAAAATGAGTCAAACTCCATTTGTTTGAACTGGTGAAGCCAGTTTCAATTTGTGAAAAGTTTCAGTTAATTTTTTAAAAGCAATGCCCCTTTCATAGTTGCATCTATGAGAATAAAAACCTAGCAAAGTGTTATTAACTCTAGGTACTGCGTGATGCCCCTTTAATGAATACAGACATCTCTAAGGAGGGCCCTTTACTGAAGGTAATGGGGGGCTTTGCTGCAGCCTTATCAAATTTTCAAAAAATTATGAAGCTGTGGGCTTTCAATTTTTTAAATATCACGATTAAATAGTTAACTGGACATATATAATACAAGTAAGTGAAAGTTGAATAGAGAGAAAAGATTACCCCAAAAATTCGACTGAGCACTTTCACAAATTTAACGCATATGGAGTTTCTGTGGCTTTTTCCTTGTTCGGTTTTCTGGCAGTCTGCATCAGACATCATGGGGGCCTCCAGGTTCTGCCTTAAATCAGGGTGTCTGCCTGAGGGAAGACAGGAATAAAAGAAACCTTCCTGTTCACAATTTTTTTTTTCACAATTGTTATTTAGTGCTCCAATTACCACCTTCTATTTCAACTGGTGTTTTGTGTGTGTCTGAAGAAAATAATGAGACAAAGGGAAGACATGATTTTGTGCATGGTTAGGAGAGTTAAACTTGAGGATTTTGAAATAGCCTTTATGTCCCTTTAAAAAGCAGAGTTTTCTTTCTTCTCTGTGTCTGTTCTTGGAGGCATAAGAGGTGACCTGACTCAAGTTCTCAGGTGTCCTCCACATGTTAAGTGAGCCAGTATGGGAGAGGGGAGCACAGACTCTTTAACGTGAATTGTACCTCTGACGATCAGGAATGGCGTGGCCTCTGTGCAGAGCCAGGTGGCCTGGTGGCCCCCTCTGCCAAAGCTCTGAAGAAGCAGTGGAGCATTAGTCACCCTGGGAAGGGAGGAGCTTTGGACTTCTGGGAGGGTCTCTTTTTGTCAGACCACTCATATAGTATCTCCCTTTGGTCTCCATCCATTCTCCTCCCTGCTCAGCTATACAGACATGGGTGCTCCTCTTCAGGGATAACTGATGACCCTGGTTTTCTGTGGGAGGTGCACTCACCACTGTTGTCTTGGCTCCAGTCCAAGCCTGAAAGCATACAGATGGTGCCTGGCTTGACGGTGCTGGTGGCGAGGGGAATGGGCTGGACTTTATGGTTGAGGATGGCGGGCTTAGCCAGCCTAATGAGCATGAGGTCATCCTGGGGGGAACTATGACTGTAGTTCCAGTAGCGGACAATCTGGATAGGGTCAATTATCTGCTCTGTCCCATCTCTGATTCTGATCCTGAGATTTCCCAGCATCACTTTCAGGTTTCTGGAGGGATAAATGGTTGGAAGTAATCATCATCATCATCGTCATCATCATCTAAGCTGATGTTGAATGTTATAGTGTGCCAGATACTTTGCCAAGGGCTGTATCTGGATTCTGGATTACGTCATTTACCACTCACAACAAATCTGTGAGGTGGATTCTATTTTGAATCCCCATTTTACAGATGAAGTAACGAACGGAGGCACATAAGAGTATTCACCCATGTCACACAGTTGAGTGGTGGAGCCTTTAACCACTATGTTTTTTTATGTAGTGTCCTTAATGTAGTGGAGAAGAAAAGGATGCATGGCATAGAAATACTATTTTCCCTCCTTTCCAGCTCCAGCCTATCAGATTGGGTTATTTCCATTCTGGTGGAGGTAAGAGAATGAGGTGACTTGAGTGTTGGGTATCTCCTGTTTGCTTCATCAGATCTACTCACAACTCTTTCATCCTGCTCTGTACTTTGGAAGGTGATATATGTGGATTAAGTCAGTGGGCTTTCTGGTCCTCTAGCGTTTGATTGGTATTTGGCCAATAAGAAGCACCAGAAAGTAAGGGGAGGGAGAAGGGAGAGGTTGGAGTATTTATCCTCCCATCTTTCTTCCTGTAAGGTTGCCACAGGGTGTGGCTGTTGGCTGTCTCTTGACCAATGGTTACAGCCCCTATCAGGCAGTCCCTGTGCACAGCGCTCTCTCTCTCTGTCTCTCTCTGTCTCTCTCTCTCTTTCTTTCCCCCTCTCCCCTTGTAAACATTCTCTCCCCCGCTGCTTTAGGTCTAGGGGTAGTAACTGCACCTTTCTAATACTAAACGCGGGGGGACTGAACTATTCCCTGTGTTTTCCCTATAATGAGACCATATCTTTGTCATTAGTTCTTTTTATGAACTCTCCTCAACTTAATCAAATTTGAGTGTACCATCAGTTACCTGCTGGTCCCTTAACTGACAAAACACATTCCTATTGCCAGTAGAAAACTTTAAAAACCGAAGGGAGACTGAGGAGGCATAGTACGTAGAACGGGGCTCCTCAAGAGCAGCACTGCTGACGTCTAGGGCTGGGTACTGCTCTGCGGTGGGGCTGCTCTGTGCGCGGTAAGGTGTTTAGCCGTATCCCTGCCCTGGCCTCTGTTTGCTGGGTAGGCGTCCTTAGCACAGCCTCCCCCGATTCCTCATCCCATTGTGACAGCCAGAGATGTCTGCCTTTGCCAAATGTAAATACCCTGGAGGGGAAGCTGCCTGTACTTGAGAACCACCGACGCAGAATGAGTAGTAGCTGTTGTAGTGGGTAAGGATGCCCAGCACTCACGGTAGGTAGCAGTGAGCAGGCGCCAGCACCCAGCTGCTTTTGATGAGGACACCCACACAGGGGTTGAAGTGAGACTTGAGGTATACCAAATAGGGGGCATGGTCTTCTTTCTGCACGGATGATTGAGCGGGGAAAATTGTCCCTGAGAAGCATATATAAGATGTTCTTAGAACGAATAAGACAATCAACAACTTCCTAGTTGAATAGAAATATGGATGATTTTAAAGAAGTAATCAGTTGGCCAGGAAATGTGAAAATGTTTGACATTTTTTTCGAATCAAAATGTAAATCAAAATGACATAGTGTTTCATCTAATATTTATACTAATCATTTTTGTTTAATATTGGTAATATTCAGTATAAGAAAGTACAATGAGAGAGACTCTCATTTAGTGCTTATAGGAATGGGAATTTATTCTATTTTCTTGAAAAGTGATTTAGAAATGGGCATCAAAAATTGTAAATGGTTCGTCACCTTTGACCTAATATTTCCAAAGCCAAGAATTCTTGATTCTAAAGAAATAATCAGATGTAGACAAAGATTATTAATAAATGTGCTCATTTTAACACTATTTATAGTAGCTAAATGGTTGAAATATGAGTGTCCAGTGCAGTAATGTTGGACATTGAAATACAAAAGTATATGAACAAATGGAACGTCATATATATTAAAATTGTATTTGTAAAGAATATTAAACAGCAAAGGAAATATTGATAACCTTTAAGTTAAAAAATAAAAATGTACATTAATCCAGTAATCTAATTGTCTAAAAACAAGTAAAGAAACAAAAATAAACCATTAAAAATAAATAAAGCCTGGGAGTAAATTCAGACAATGCATTAGCATGTGTTGACTGAGGTGGGATTATGAATGATGTTTATTTTTTCTGCTTTTTAATATTTCCAAATTTTCTAGTATGAACATGCAGTGCTTTTATAAATGAATTATGTTATTTAAAAAAAAACTAGAGGGCTTCCCTGGTGGCACAGTGGTTGAGAGTCCGCCTGCTGAAGCAGGGGACGCGGGTTCGTGCCCCGGTCTGGGAAGATCCCACATGCCACGGAGCGGCTGGGCCCGTGAGCCATGACCGCTGAGCCTATGCGTCCGGAGCCTGTGCTCCACAACGGGAGAGGCCACAACAGTGAGAGGCCCGCGTACAGCAAAAAAACAAAACAAAACAAACAAACAAACAAACAAAAACTAGAGAATAAAGAGGAGGAAGGCTGCTTCTATTATCAGAAATATTGTCCTTGTCTCAGCTGCCCTTGGTTCTTATGTTAATCCTCCCCAAGCCCAGTCTTGTACCTCACCACCCCCTTCTCTGTGTGGTCACACAGTTAGAAACCCCAAGGAAAAAAGGGTGGAGTATTATTAAGGACAAGAGACATTGACCTCTTGTTCTAAGTGCTTTACATGGATTTATTTAATCTTCACAATGACTCTATAGTGTAGGTAGTAATATCCCCATTTTGACTGTAGAAACTAAAGCACAGATAGATTAATTAACTTGTCCAAGCTCACACAGCTGATTTGTGATGCAACCTAGGCAAATCAGGGTGTGGTGGGAAAGGCCTCACCAGCAAATTCTGCCATCAGAAGAACTTCATGGTAGTCAGGAAGTGTAGGACATAGGGCCCTAGCATTTGATCTTTTGCTCCCATGTTCTCCATTCCCTGCATTCTGAGTCTCTAAGCTTTTGAAAAAGGGCGCATATCAGATGTCAAAATGAGTACTCTGTCCTTGTGACTACACTAGGCTTGCCCACTGTGTGATGAAGCCCACATTTTGGAATAACCAGGGTGGAACACTCACTGTTGAGCATTCTCTGAGGCAGGTGTACACCATAACCTACCCCATAGCTTAGCACTGGGGGCTCAGCCTGTCCCGAGAGCCTTTGGAGTCTGAGAGGGGAGACCCCTAATTATGCTTCTGACAGTTTTTCTTGACTCTTCTTTTGCACCTTCCACACATCCTGCCTCTGCCTCACTCCATCCTATATTAACCCGTGCCTTATAGGACAGAGTAGAAAGTCATGGATACATACCAGCAAGGACACTCAAACAGAAGATAAATTTCATAGCCGTCTAAATCTTTCCTTGTGAGGTGCGGTAGACCAGCAGAAAATGGAGTTCTCAGCTCAGTATTTTCCTCAGGAACACCTAGGAGAGTCAGTGGGTATGGTTAGGCATGGGGGCACGCAGTGGGATTGAAAAGCAGCTCTGGGCATAGACAGGAAGGAGGAAGAGGGCTCCAGATAGGCAGATGGAGGCCCTTCTGCTCCAGGGAAGGTGGGGGACTGTGCCTCTATTGGGGTCTCTTAGGGAAGGACAAGGAAGCCTAGTTCCTAGACTTCTGCATCCAGGTCCCTCTATTTGCTGTCCCTAAAAGCCCATCTGCCTAAAAGTAGTTAAACTGTCTGTGGGAAAGGGAGCTCCAGGCTTAGGACTTATCTCCCCATGGAGTTTTTCAGGCCAGGGCTGTGGGGGACAGGATTCTCCACCTTAGTTCATGAAGACAGTGTGCTCAGGTTTGCTCTGAACTCCCTAACAGTTACTTATCCTTTCCTTCAGCCCCTCCCATCTTTATTACACTAACTTCATCTTTCCCAGTGGTCACTATTACATCACTCAGCCATCATCACCAGCTTGGTCTGGCTGTTGCGATCAGCACCTTTGAGCTATGGAAATGTGGAAATGGAAAGCATTCATTGAGTGGTTGTTTTGACAGTTGGAGAATGACTTACATTCTAGATTACATTAGATCTAGGATCTACTGAATGGCTGGTGACAATTCAGAAGGCAGTACCTCTACGTGTTTTTTACCTAATGAAAAGATTTCTCAGCCAATAACAGACTGCCACCGTCATCCCTGGCTAGTTGGGAACACAAAGAGCAGGGATGCTAATAGTTAACATTCACTGACCACTTACTGCATCCCAGGCACTGAGCTAAGTTCTTTACAGACATTGTTAGTGGTGATTTTATATCAGGTTAGTCTGAGATGTAAAATTAATTATGCTTTGTATCATTCTAGCCCCTGAAAGTTTCCTAAACTCATAATCTCATTTCAGTATCACAGCAACCCTGGAAAGATGAGACAGGGGTGGGGCTGGTATCATTTTTTCTTTTTTCCTGACCTGTAGGTGACAGACCCAAAACAGAGAATTTAAATGATTTTCTCAAATCACACATGGCTGGAAAGACTAGAAGTACAATCTACATCTTACTACTGGATACCCACCACTTTTCAACCACATCCTCCAGGCTTCAGCTCATTAACCAGCATTCATGGATCTGGGAAAGCTATACAGTCCCTCACACAAATTCCCTGAAGTGTGGAATGAGAAACTAACATGACACGTACTTTCTTGAACCTCACAATGAACACAGAGCTACATTGGGAGTAGGGCTGGTTTATGAAATATATTTGAGGTTCCTAAACAGGATGGAGTTATGGAAGGTTTTCTGTGGTGGGAGTGGGATTAGTTAAAACAGGTAAAAATTTGGGAAAGAGATATACTTTACTTTCAGGTTGTTTTCCTAGATCTTTTGGAAAGATTCTGGACCATGAAGGGAGTTTGAGGCTTGTTCGAGGATGTGAGGACTAAGAACAGAAAAGCAGATTTTCTGGAGGCCTTGGCACTGGGGACGCTGCTACCTGTTGATGAGCTTCACATTGGTATCTCTAGCCCAGAGCTCTGGTCCCACATATACAACTGCCTCCTGGAAGCCATTGTTTGTGTCTCCTCTCAGCTCCTGAAATTGAGCATGTCAAAAGTAAACTCCTTACTCCTCCAGCCTTTCAAATTCATTCTGCTACTTGTTTTCCTTATTTTAGAAGACAATTCTACCTTCCACTTTAAAAAATTTTTTCTGACCACTCAATCCCAAAGTCCATCCTACTTCCCAAAGTCTCTTAAAGCCATCCATATCTTTCCATTCTCACTGCTCTCACCCCAGTCCAGGCCATAATCTTGTCTCACTTGAACTAATGCATGTGCCTCTCTACTGTTGCTCAACTTGCCATTCTTTTACTCAGATTTTGTTTCTAAGGATCAATACTGGAAGGAGAAGCCTCTAAATTACAGACTTGTAGAATCCTCATCCCCAGTTCTCTCACCTGCACTTTCTCCTGCTGTTCAGAATCCCCAAGCAGGATATACCTTCTATCCCTGCTTTGTGCCTGTTAGTTTCCACTACAACCTGATCCTCAGGACAAGATTCAGGCATCAACATGAAGTGTATCCTATTAACCTTGCTGATGATAACTGGTGAGTGACTGAAGGTATCTCATGCTTGATTGGGGCTGTACTAGGAGATGAGGCTGTGGAGCTTTGTTGGAGAGGGAGAGCTGATGGATTAGGAACAGGAAAGTTTGGGAAATAGGTAATATACTAGTCATTTTCTGTACAGGCTCAGTCATTTGTAGAACCTAACTAAAACTTTTTTTTTAATTTAATTTTTATTTTTGGCTGCATTGGGTCTTTGTTGCTATGCGCGGGCTTTCTCTAGTGGTGAGTGGAGGCTACTCTTTGTTGTGGTGTGTGGGCTTCTCATTGCGGTGGCTTCTCTTGTTGGGGAGCACATGCTCTAGGCATGCGGGCTTCAGTAGTTGTGGCATGCGGGCTCAGTAGCTGTGGCTCGTGGGCTCTAGAGCTCAGGCTCAGTAATGTGGCGCACGGGCTTAGTTGCTCCACTGCATGTGGGATCTTCCTGGACCAGGGCTCGAACCTGTGTCCCCTGCATTGGCAGGTGGATTCCTGCGCTGCTGCGCCACCAGGGAAGTCCTAAAACTTTTATTATGGGCTTAAAACCTCATCTGAATGTCTGATAAATTTTCAGTAAGCTTCTCTCCATAATTAATAGACCTTGCTGGAATTTTGGTAGGAATTTCATTAAACCTATCGATCAGTCTGGGGACAATTGCTGCCTTTACTATGTTTAGTTTCCCAGTCCATGAACACAGCATGTTATTTGTTTTCTTTAGTTCTTTGATTTCTTTCTTCAACATTTAAAATTTTTCAGCATAAAGATTCTGTACATATTTTGTTAACTATATGCCTAATTATTTCATTTTCTTTGGAGTGATTGTGAATCATATTGCATTTTTAATTTTAGGTTTCATATGTTCATTGTTAGTATATAGAAGTGTGACTGATTTTTATGTGTTGATTTTGTATTCCCTGACCTTGCTGAACTCATGTATTCTAGGAATTTTTTGTAGATTCCTTGGGATTTTCTATGTAGACAATCATGTCGCCTACAGGAAGGGACAATTATATTTCTTCCTTTGCAACTGGATTTAATTTTCTGATATTTGTTAAGGATTTTTGTATCTTCTTGATGACAGACATTCTAACAGGTGTGAGATGATATCTCATTGTGGTTTTGATTTGCATTTCCCAATGATTAGTGATGTTGAGTATCTTTTCATGTACCTGTTGGCCATTTAGATGTCTTCTTTGGGAAAAAAAGTCTATTTAATTCCTCTGCTCATTTTTAAATTGTTTTTGTTGTTGTTGTTTTTGAGTTGTATGAGTCCTTTATATGTTTTGAATATTAACCCTTTATCTCTTTATATAGTCTGCAAATATTTTCTCCCATTCTGTAGGTTACAATTTCATTTTGTTGATTGTTTCTTTTGCTGTACAGAAGCTTTTTAGTTTGATGTAGCCTCACTTGTTGATTTTTGCTTTTGTTGCTTGTGCTGTTAGTGTCATGTCAAAAAAGTCGTTGCCAAGACCCATGTCAAGGAGTTTCCTCTCTATGTTTCCTTCGAGGAGTTTTATGGTATCCCATTTACAATAGCATCAAAAACAATAAAATACTTAGGAATAAATTTAACCAAGGAAGTGAAAGATCTGTACAATGAAAACTATAAGACTTTGAAGAAAGAAATTAAAGGAGACATAAACAAATTGAGATATCCCATGTTCATGGGTTGGAACAATGAATATTGTTAAAATTTCCATACTACCCAAAACCATCTATAGATTTAATGCAATCCCTATCAAAATTCCAATGGCTTTTTTTTACAGAAATAGAAAAGAAATCGTAAAATTTGTATGGAATCACAAAAGACCTCAAATAGCTAAAGCAATCCTGAGAACAAAGCCAGAAGCATCACACTTCCTGATTTCAAACTATACTACAAAGCTATAGTAATTAAAACATTGTGGTATTGGTGTAAAAATATAAACATAGAACAATGAAACAGAATAGTGAGCCTGGAAATAATCCCCTGTATGTACAGTCAGTTGACACTTGACAAGAGAGCCAAGGACACTCAATGAAGAAAGGATAGTTTCTTCAACAAATGGTATTGGGAAAACTGGATAACCACATGCAAAAAAATGAAATGGGAATGCTATCTTACACCACTCACAAAAATTAACTCAGAATGAATTAAATACTTAAACCATGGGATTCCTAGAAGAAAACATAGGGAAGAAGCTCCTAATTGATTTTCAAATGTTGAACCAGTCTTGCATACCTAGCAGAAATCCCACTTGGTCGTAGTGTATGTATAATGTTTTTTATACATTGTTGGATTTGATTTGCTAATGTTTTGTTGAGGATTTTTGCATCTATGATCATGAGGGATTTTTTTGTAGTTTTCTTGTAATGACTTTGTTTTTGTTATTAGGATAATGCTGGCCTAATAGAATGATTTAGGAAATATTCCCTCTGCTTCTATCTTCTGAAAGAGATTGCAGAGAATTGGTATAATTCCTTACTTAAATGTTTGGTAGAATTCATGACTGAGCTCATCTGGGCCCAGTGTTTTCTGTTTTGGAAGGTTATTGTTTAATCGATGTCTCTAATAGATATAAGTGTATTTTTGTCTATTTCTTCTTGTTTGAGTTTTGGCAGATTATGTTTTTCACAGAATTCATCTAGGTTTTCATGTTTGCAGGCATAGAGTTGTTTATAGTATTCCTTTATGGTCCTTTTACTGTCCATGGGGTTGGTAGTGATATCTCCTCTTTCACTTCTAATATTAGTAATTTGTGTCCTCTCTCTTTTATTCTTGGTTATATTGGCTAAGGCTTATTGATTTTTCTGATCTTTTCAAAGAACCAGTTTTTGGTTTTGTTGATTTTCTCTATTTCTTATTTTCATTTTCTTTGATTTCTGCTCTAATTATTATAATATTGTAATATCTTTTCTTCTGCTTATTTTGGATTTAATTTGCTCTACTTTTTCTAGCTTCCTAAGGTGGAAACATATTATTGACTTTAGATCTTTTTTTTCTTTTCTAATATATACCTCCAATGCTAAAAATTTCCTTCTCAGCACTGTTTTTCCTGCATCCACAAATTTGGTAAATTGTGTTTTAATTTTAATTTAGTTAAAATATTTTTAAATTCCTTTTGAGATTTCTTTGACCCATGTGTTATTTGTAAGTAAGTTGTTTAATGCCCATGTATTTTGGGATTTTCTAGCTATCTTTCCGTTACTCATTTTTAATTTAATTGTAGTGTGGCCTGAGAGCAGACACTGTATGTTTCCTATTCTTTTAAATTTATTATGTGTCTTGTATGACACAGAATGTGGTCTATCTTGATGAATTTTTCATGTGAGCTTGAAAAATATATATATTCTGCTGTTTTTGCATAAAGTATTATGTAATTTTTTTTACTATATCCAGTTGATTGAAGGTGCTGTTGAGTTCAACTATGTCCTGATTGATTTTCTGCCTTCAGGAACCATCCATTTCTTTCTTTTTTTTTAATTTGGGGTATAGTTGTTTTACAATGTTGTGTTAGTTTCTACTGTACAGCGCAGTGGAGTTCCCTGTGCTATACAGCATGTTCTCATTAGTTATCTATTTTATACATATCAGTGTATATATGTCAATCCCAACCTCCCAATTCATCCCACCCCCCCACCTTGGTGTCCATATGTTTGTTCTCTACGTCTGTGTCTCTATTTCTGCCTTGCAAACTGGTTCATCTATATACCATTTTTCTAGATTCCACATATATGCATTAATATACAATATTTGTTTTTTCTTTCTGACTTACTTCACTCTGTATCAGTCTCGAGGTCTATCCATGTCTCCTCAAATGACCCAATTTCGTTCCTTTTTATGGCTGAGTCATGTTCCATTGTATATATGTACCACATCTTCTTTATCCATTTGTCTGTTGATGAGGAACCGTCCATTTCTGATAGAGGGGTGTTGAAGTCTCCAGCTATGATAGTGGATTCAACTATTTCTCCTTTCAGTTCTATCAGTTTTTACCTCATATAATTTGAGGCTCTCTCATTGGGCACATGCACATTGAGAGTGGTCATGTCTTCTTGGATAATTGACACCTTTATCATAATATAATGCCCCTCTTTATCTCTGGTAACTTTCCTTGCTTTGAAGTCTGCTCTGTCTCAAATCAGTATAGCTATTCCTGCTTTCTTTTGATTAGTCTTAGTATGATATATCTTTATCCATCCATTTAATTTTAATCTATATGCATCTTTATATTTAAAGTGGGTTTCTTGTAGACAACATATAGTTGAGTCTTATATTTTAATCCATTCTGACAATCTCCATCTTTTAATTGGTGCATTTAGACCATTGACATTCAAAAGTGATTATTGATATAGTTGGATTAATATCTACCATATTTGTTACTGTTTCTTATTAACAATAATAAGAATGTTTGTTTTTGTCTTCCACTCTTTTTCTGCCTTTCGTGATTTTAACTGAGCATTTTATATGATTCCAGTTTCTCTCCTTTCTTAGCATATCAGTTATACTTCTCTTCTTTATACTTTCCTGTTTTTATATGGTTGCCCCAGAGCTTGCAATATACATTTGCAACTAATCCTAGTCCACTTTCAGATAGCATTATGCCGGTTCACAGGTCGTGTGGAGTACCTTATAATAACAAAGTAATCCTAGTTCCTCCCTCCTGTCCCTTATATCATTGCTGTCATTTCACATATATATGTGTATATGTAAGCATACATAATTGAATACATAGTTGCTACTATTATTTTAAGCAAGCTGTTATCTATTATGATATAATAGATATTAATTACTATTAAAAATAGGAAAAAGTTTTTTACCTTTGCTTATTTCATCTTTAATGCTCTTCCTTTCTTTATGTAGATCTGAGTTTGTGTTGTGTATTATTTTCCTTATCTTAAAGATTTTATTTTAACATTTCTTTCAAGGTAGGTCTACTGGCAACAAATTCCCTTAATTTTTGTTTGTCGACAAAGTATGTCTCCTTCACTTTTGAAGGATAATTTCACAGGGTACAGAATTCTAGGTTGGTGTTTATTTTCTCGCAATACTTCAAATATTTTTCTCCACTTTCTTCTTGTTTGCATGACTTCTGAGAAGTTGGATATAATTCTTCTTTTTTTTGTTCCTCCATAGGTAAGGTGTTTTTTCCCTCTGGCTTCTTTCAGGATTCTTTCTTTATCTTTGATTTTCTGTAGTTTGAAAGTGATATGTCTAAGTGTAGTTTCTTGGTACTTATCCTGCTTGGTGTTCTCTGAGCTTCCTGGATCTGTGATTTGATATGTCATTAATTTGGAGGAAATTCTCAGTTATTATTATTACAGATATTCCTCTGTTCCCTTCTCTCTGTTCCTTCTGGTATTCTCGTTATGCATATGTCACACATCTTATAGTTGTCTCACAGTTTGGGGATATTCTGTTCTGTCTTTTTCAGTCTTTGTTCTCTTTTTTCAGCTTTGGAAGTTTCTATTGATACATGTGGAAGCTCAAAGATTCTTTCCTCAGCCATGTCCAGTCTACTAATAAACCTATCAAAGGCATATTTCTGTTAGTGTTTTTTACTTTTAACATTTCTTTTTGGTTCTTTCTTGAGATTTCCAATTTTCTACTTATATTCCCCTTCTGTGATTGCATGCTGCCTCCTTTATCCATTAGAGCCTTTAGTAAACACCTCCTCCTAGTTACAGGAAAGGGAAAAGGTGGTCTAAAGCCTGCTTCCACTGGGATTGGGGATAGAAGATGAGCTGCCTGCTCAGCCCTGGTGAAGCCATGGTGTGTGGGCATTTTTTCCTTTGTTGTTTGGTTAGAGTAGGGTGGGTATTGTCCATAAGACGTCCTGTTAGACCACCCTTTTCCCTTTCCTGTAACTAGGAGCAGCAGGTTTTTACTTGGAGGTCATTTTGGGGGTTTTTTTGTTTGTTTTTTTGTCTTTGTCTGTTGGAGGTTCTGGGTTGTGGGCTGCTCCTGTGCCCTGTCCTGGATCTTTGGAGATATAAATAAAAGGTAAACGCAGGGAAGTTACTGCCTTGTTGTTCCTTAAGTTCCCAGTTTTCTAGGCAGTACACTTCCTTCTTGTCAACTTTGAGCCTATGTTTGTTTGTTGTGTTTGTCGTGCAGGGTTCTTTTAGTTGTAAAAGGGAGGAGCTGGGAGGAATGGGGCTACTCTATCTTGGATCAACTGTAAGTTGAGCTTTCATGTTTTGGAGGGTAGAAGATGAGAGACCAGTGAAGTACCGTAAGAGTCAGGAGGGAATAAAAATGTGATTTTATACAAGTCAGGGGAGTCTGTTTCTAAGAGGAGGGTGTAGTTAATGTGTTCTATGAGAAATTAAGAGAGTTAAAGCTACAGATACAGTGAAGGCATATAGGTGCATTAAAATGGAGTTAAGATTTGGCCATTTGAAGTATGGCTCAAGGGTGTTAGGACAAGGGAGTTCCAAAGAATAAGAGCATAGTTGAAATGATAAATAAAGGAATCTAACTTGGGTAGAGAAGGAAGTAAAAACAGGCAGGGTCTGATAAGAAATGGAGGGGGGAAAAGAGTCAATGTATATAAGTTTATAATGAGTTCTTAGAATCAGTGACTTTATAAAGCTCTGTTAAGAGTGACACAGTACCTTGGGTCACAGGGCATCAGGGCTTTGGTGGAAAAAAACGTGGACACATTTAGAGTATATGACCAATATTTAGTTGGGGGGCTCAGCCAGGTACATAACTCAGTCTTAATTAGTAGAAGATCTGTTCTTCACCTTTCCTTGGAAGTCCCAGTGGCTTCAAGGGACCCTGGATATCTTGTTGCTAGAGATAAGTTGGATCTAGTGGTAGTGCAGACTTAGAAGCTAGTGAGAGATGGTCTGGAATCAGGGGTAGATGATGGGAGTTAAATAAGAGTTAGATTTATGTACTGGAAGAGCTTAGAGTAAGAAGGAATGAGAACACTACCTATGCCAGTGGTTCTCAGCCTTTTTGAGCATGAGAACCCCTTTTAGTCTTAAAATATTGTGAGTCTTTTTTTTTAGATGTTGGGGGTAGGAATTTTATTATTTTTTTTATTTATTTATTTTGGCTGTGTTAGGTCTTCGTTTCTGTGCGAGGGTTTTCTCTAGTTGTGGCAAGCCGGGTCCACTCTTCATCGAGGTGCGCAAGCCTCTCACTGTCGCGGCCTCTCTTGTTGCGGAGCACAGGCTCCAGACGCACAGGCTCAGTAGTTGTGGCTCACGGGCCCAGTTGCTCCGCGGCATGTGGGATCTTCCCAGACCAGGGCTCGAACCCTTGTCCCCTGCATTCTCAACCACTGTGCCACCAGGGAAGCCCTTGAGTCTTTTTATGATGTTATTAAAAACTTATATAATAACAAAAAGGTGAATTAACTATACATGCTAAAGCAATTTGTATTTTATTATCAAAATAGTATTTAACTGGATTTCCTGTCCACTCTACTTTTGAAATAGGTCTCATATCCATCTACTTATCTGACCTTCTCCATCTTCATTGCTGCCACAGTAACACAAGCCACATCACTTTTTGCTAGGTCTACTTCAATAAACCTGTTTCTACTCTTGCCTTTTTTAACCCTGTGTCTAATCGGAAGCAAGTGATGTTTTAAAAATATAATAGGATCATATCACTCCCATACATCAAATTCTTCAAAATTTTCTATTACACTTAGAATAAAATACAAATTCCTGACTATGGCTTTGAAGCCCTGCTTGATGAGGTCCCTGCCTCCTCTCCAGGCTCACCTTAGGCCAATATTTTCCTTGCTCTCTAGGCTTCAGTCTCACTGGTTCTTTTCAGATTCCTGAGCACTCCTAGTTCGTCCCCATTTTTGAGCCTTTGCACATGCATTTCCTCTCTTGGGAAACTCTTTACCCTAACCTTCCCATGGCTGTTTTTAGTCATCTTTTATGTCTCAGATTAACTGTCACTTTCCCAGCAAGTACTTCTTTGCCAACCAAAGTAAATTAGATTTTTCATTTACTGCCCTTATTATTCTTTCTCATAAAACACTGTTACTGTCTCATCACAATTTGTTTTTTTTATTGTCTCTTCACAATTTGCTTATTGTCTACCTCCCTCACTTCATGAAGACAAAGTCTACTTTTGTCTTGGATACCCCTTTATATTTAACATCCAATATATCAATATTTCCTGGTACATATAAGTATTCAGTAAATTAAAAAAGCAAATGCATGCATATATAGATTTGGAAAAAAGTACATGCATATATGTGCATAATATTAACTTTTAGTCTTCTGATGATGCTTGCTTCACATATGAATCCATAAAACCATTGCATTAATTTCATAGCCTTCCAGGGGACCCCTGCACACAAAGTGAGTTCTAATCTCATTAATTCATTTGTATAATATATATGTATTGAGTTTCTACCATGCGCTAGACATTGTGCTAAGTGCTGGGGATATTGTACAAGTCATTGTTCCTCTACTGTGTCACGTGTATAGATGGAAAACCAATAGACCCAGAAATATAAATTGACATAGCAAGAGAAGCCCCGATTAGAACATAGATTTTTAAAAAATTAATAGTTTTATATTTTCCTCTGTTCTTTCCTAAACTGGAGAAAGCAAGATTTGATCTAACTTGTTGAACCCACTAACCAGTAATTTTTTTAAAGTGAGATTTATTTTGCTTTATGCATCAGGGAGAACACACTCCAGAGAACCTCAGAAGTGTCCCAGTTAAGGGGGAGTTGGAAGGGGTGTCTTACAGGGTTTGAGCTTGTGCTGGATAATTCTGAAGATGGAGTTACAGAAATGGGGTCAGTTCAGAATTAGATGCAGTTGAGAAGAGGGAACATCCTAATCCTAATTGGGGTCCCCCAACCCTAACTGGGTACCTCAAAAGTTTTATTTAGGAGCTAGGAGGATTATATTAGGGCTAGAGCTATCACTGGTAAAGAAACAGCAGTAAGGCCAAGAAGGGAGGTGTCAGTCAATATCTGACGTTTAGTTATTTGGTGGGTTATGGAGAGGCTTTGTCTATGTCTTTTTTCTGAGCATTATTTTGCACTTTATCAACATAAAAATGTTCTTGAAACTGCCTTAGTAAGAAATAACATTTATTGAATACATTATATGCCAAACATTCCTCCAAGCTACTTACATATATTAACACATTTAATCTTCACAATCGCCTTAGGCGAGAAGTTCATTTATGATTTCAGTGTACAAATAAGGAAATCAAGATATAGAGATTTACATAATTTGTTCAAGTTCACGCTAGTAGTAAAGATAGAGCTAGAATTTGAATCCAGGTACCTATTTCCAGAGAATAAGTACTATTTTATATTTAAGTGCCCATCAGTACAAAGTATCTCTCCCTATGTTTTCATGCCAGAATTAAAGTTTTTATTTTTTATTTAATTAATGAATTTATTGCTGTTGGAGTCATGATGACTAGTCTCAGAGCATCCCTACAATTCACTAGTAGGAAAAGTCAGGGAGCTGTAGGAAAGGCTGCATTGCTGTGACTATGGATAGAACCAAGAAGCCTTGAGCCTTTGGGAGATTGGAAATGAGCTAAGCTATTCTGGAAAGCTGCAGACAGGGTGAGGGGAAGCAGGGAGGCCATGTCGAGGAGAAGTACATACATGGGATTTAGGATCAAATAGACTGAAATCAGAATCCTTGAACCAACCATCATTCACTAGTTGTATGGCTTTAAGTAAGTCTCCTAATGTTAAGCTTTTACTCTGTAAAATAATATAAAATGTATCCACCCCAGGGTTTTTTTTTATTTTTCCTGTGAAAATTAAAAAACATTTTAAAAGTACCTAAAGTGCTTAGTACAGTGTTTGTGCAGTATGGAACTCTAGTACCACATGGTAGACTAAGTGATTAATGTGGTAAATATTGATATTATTGGACACTGGTGTCTTGAAATCTCCATAACCACACCAAGTTTCCATTAATCAGCTGGGTTGTATCCCTGATTCTCCCCTCTCTGTGTTTCAGGTGTTATCTCATTTGTAATTGAAGACACTGAAGACCTAAGTCATCTTTTCTATTTATTATACCTGAAATCCAGTTACCAGTCCTATATGGGGACTCTGATTGCTTCTCAGTGGGTGATGACGGCAGCACACTGCTTCTTACCGTAAGTGATGGGGAGCAATCTACTCTGTTAAGGCTTCAAGGCTGGGGCTCAACGCTCCTTGTGGAAATTCTAAAAAACTTGTGCTGGTCAGGAAATCATAATGATTTGATGGTGAGGGGGAGCTCAGCTACTTGGATAAAACTTAACTACACGTTCTTATGTTTAACGTGTCTGGAAAGGAAAAAGTTTTATGTTATAAAATAATATCTTACATACATATAAAAATAGACCTGCAAATTGTTCTTAATGTTTTTAAGATTCATCTAAAACTGTTAGATGTGACGGTATTTTATTTTTCATTGCTGTATTATATTTCAGTGTGAATTCACACTGGTTCTTTTCTTGACAGACATTTGAGTTATTTCTAGTTTTCTGCTATTTTGAACAGTGTTACTGTAAATGTACTTGTACCACGTACCTTAGAAAGTATTCTTGTGTATATATCTGTGATACATATTCTCTGTGTGTGTGTGTGTGTGTATTGGTATATTCACATATCGGTTTATATCTGTAAGTACACCTCTTGGTATATAACTAGAGCATATAATTAGGAGTGGAATTGCTGGGTCATAAGAGCATGCAAATGTTCACTTTTACACACCCTCCAGCAATTTATGAGTTCTTCCAACACTGGGTATTGTCAAGCTTTTTAATTTTTTTGCTGATTAGGTGTCAAATATCTTATTATCATTTTAATTTTATTACCTTTACTAGTAGTGATGATTAACATCCTCCGCCCCCATCCTCCTCTTCCTTCTCCTTCTGACAATAATGTTTCTTTTGGGAACAACTCTTTTATGTCTTTTGAAAATTTTGTGTATTAAATTTTTAAAATATTGCTTCATAGGACTTCTATAAATGCTCTAGATATTACTTGTTTGTCAGTTATATATGTTGAAAATATCTTCCACTCTGTGGCTTGATCTTCTCTTTATGGTGTATTTTGATGAATAAGAGCTCTTAACTTCAAGATAATTCACTTTAAAACTTGAATTATCCGTCTTTGTGGTTATTGAGCATTGTGCCAAGTTGAAAATATCTTTTATGACCACAAGATCAGAAAGATATTCCTTTATATTTACTTCTGAAGATTTTAAAGCTTTGATTTTCATATTTAAATTTTCATATAATTTAGATTTGATTTTTGTGAATGATGTGAAGTAGCGATCCAATTTCATTTTTTAAAGATAGTAAGCTAAATATCCAAATATCATTTGTCAATGGTCCCTTCTTTCCCCACTGATCTGCAACACCTGTTCTGTCATCTATCAAAGTTCCATCTGTATATGGGTCTGTTTCTGGGCTCTTGTTGCTGTTCCATTGGTTTATTTATTATAGACCACAATGCCTTAATAGTTATGACTTTATCATAATTTGTGATGTGTGATATGGTTGGCCAGCCATCTTATTCTTCATCAGGAATGCTTAGAAATTCTTTTACATAAATTTAAAAATCAACTTGTCAAGTTCTATGAAAAACTCTACTGGGATTTATTTGGAATTGCTTTGACTTTTTATATCAGTTGCAAAGTATTGATATTTTCTGATATTGATTGTTCCTGGCCATGGAGCTGAGATAGCTCTCTATTTATGTTTCCCTTCGATGCATTTCAAGAGTTTTATATTATTTGCATTCATGTCTTGTACATATCTTATTAAGTTTATTCCTAAAGTGCTTTATATTTTTCTATCATTTTAACTGACGTACTTGCATAAAATTATATTTTCTGTTTATTGGTGATGATGGAAATGCAATTGGTATTCATAAGTTGATTTAATAGTTTGTTGCTTTGCTATATTCTCTTACTATTTCTAGTAATTTATGTATATGTTCTTGTGGGTTTTCTATCCATCATCTTTGATATGCGCCATTTTCACTATTGTTTAAATTCTAAATAATTTTGGAAATTTCCACATGATTATAAACAGCTCATAGAACTCAATACCGAAAAAACAAACAACCCAATCAAAAAATGGGCAGAAGACCTGAACAGACGTTTTCCCAAAGAAGACATATAGGTGGCTAACAGGCACATGAAAAGATAGTCAGTATTAGTATTAGAGAAGTGCAAATCAAAACCACAATGAGATATCACCTCACACCGGTCAGAATGGCTATCATCAAAAAATGTACAAATAACAAATGTTGGAGAGGATGTGGAGAAAAGGGAGCTCTTATACACTGTTGGTGCAGCCAGTGTGGAAAACATGGAGTCCCTCAAAAAGCTAAAAATAAAACTATCATATGATCCAGCAATTCTACTCCTGGGTATATATCCAGAAAAAAATGAAAACACTAATTTAAAAAGATACATGTACCCCAGTGTTCATAGCAGCATTATTTACAATAGCCAAGATATGGAAGCAACCCAAGTGCCCATCAACAGATGAATGGATAAAGAAGATGCGGTACATATATACAATGGGATATTACTCAGCCATAAAAAAATGAAGTTCTGCCATTTGCAGCAACATGGATGGACCTAGAGAATACTATGCTTAGTGAAATAAATCAGAGAAAGACAAATACTATGTGATGTCACTTATATGTGGCATCTGAAAAATAACACAAATGAATGTATATGCAAAACAGAAACAGACTCACAGATATACTAAGCAAACTAGTGGTTACCAGAGGGGAGACAGAAGGGGGGAGGGGAAAATTAAGGGTATGGGATTAACAGATACAGACTACTGTGTTTGAAATGAATAAGCAACAAGGATATATTGTTGTATATCAATTGTTCTATACAATTGTTGTCTATTGTATAGAATAGGGAATTATAGCCAGTATCTTTTTTTTTTAAAGAATTAAAAAAAATTTTTTTATACAGCAGGTTCTTACTAGTTATCTATTTTATACATATTAGTGTATACATGCCAATCCCAATCTCCCAGTTCATCTCACCACCACCCCCAGCCCCCCACCGCTTTGCCCCCTTGGTGTCCATATGTTTGTTCTCTACATCTGTGTCTCTAGTTCTGCCTTGCAAACCGGCTCATCTGTACCATTTTTCTAGGTTCCACATATATGCGTTAATATACGATATTTGTTTTTCTCTTTCTGACTTAACTTCACTCTGTATGACAGTCTCTAGGTCCATCCACATATCTACAAATGACCCAATTTCATGCCTTTTTATGGCTGAGTAATATTCCATTGTATATATGTACCACATCTTCTTTATCCATTCATCTGTCAATGGGCATTTAGGTTGCTTCCATGACCTGGCTATTGTAAATAGTGCTGCAATGAACATTGGGGTGCATGTGTCTTTTTGAATTATGGTTTTCTCTGGGTATATGCCCAGTAGTGGGACACCAAGAGGGGAAAGTGGGGTGTAGGTGGTGGTGGTAGGATGAATTGGGAGATTGGGACTGACATATATACACTAATATGTATAAAATAGATAACTAATAAAAACTTGCTGTATAAAAAAAATAAATAAAATTAGCCTTATCTTGCCCTGCCCCCCCCCCCAAAAACATAACATGGTTGTAATAAACACTGCTGTTGTGGGCTTCCCTGGTGGCGTAGTGGTTGAGAGTCCGCCTGCCGATGCAGGGGACACGGGTTCGTGCCCCGGTCCGGGAAGATCCCACATGCCGCGGAGCGGCTAGGCCCGTGAGCCATGGCCGCTGAGCCTGCGCGTCCGGAGCCTGTGCTCTGCGGCGGGAGACGCCACAACAGTGAGAAGCCTGCGTACCGCAAAAAAAAAAAAAAAAAAAAAATCTGTGGGACTGAAAAGAAAATCAGCTGTTGGCTCAGCCCCAAAGGTGGCTGCACAATATACGTAACAGACAGACGTCACCGTGAGGCTGCTAGGGCACTGTGACACGTGTTAACGTGACATGTTGAACTCTCTGACTCAGGTCAGTCAAGATGTGCATGTGTTTTCTGTGAATATTTTTACTCATTCACATCCATATTTTCTTCCGCTCTCTTATGTGGTAGGAATTGCACCTTTAGATTGGGTCATATGGTAGACACCTCTTATCCAACTGCTGCCTCCAAATCACATTTCCTTCCTCATTTATTTTCCCCACTGGCTTCTGAGGCTGGAGAAAATTTTACTTGCTGCAATTGCAGTAAAATCTTTTGACATGAGGCCTCTTTTTCTGAACATTTGGATGAATTAGTTTCTGTGTACATGAAGGAAAATATCTCGCTCAGTAAAATCCTATTACCTTTAATGTAGTTCTTCCCAGAGCTTATCATTGGGTTGGACTAGAGCTGTATTTTCAAATTTTAGCAACTATAACAAGCACTGCTGAGTACTTCAGCTCAGATTACCCAACTAATACTCTAGTGGCAAAAGCTTTATGTGGGGTTCTAACCGTCAGACACTGGTCCGTTCTAGCTACGTCTCCAATATCACTGATGAACACAGATGAAAAAATCCTGAACAAAATACTAGCAAACAGAATCCAACAACACATTAAAAGGATCATACATCATGATCAGGTGGGATTTATCCCAGGGATGCAAGGATTCTTCAATATATGCAAATCAAGCAATGTGATACACCATATTAACAAACTGAAGAATAAAAGCCATATGATCATCTCAATAGATGCAGAAAAAGCTTTTGACAAAATTCAACACCCATTTATGATAAAAACTCTCCAGAAAATGGGCATAGAGGGAACCTACCTCAACATAATAAAGGCCACATATGACAAACCCACAGCAAGCATCATACTCAATGGTGAAAAACTGAAAGCATTTCCACTAAGATCAGGAGCAAGACAAGGATGTCCATTCTTGCCATTCTTATTCAACATAGTTTTGGAAGTCCTAGCCACAGCAATCAGAGAAGAAAAAGAAATAAAAGGAATACAAATTCAAATAGAAGAAATAAAACTGTCACTGTTTGCAGATGACATGATACTATACATAGAGAATCCTAAAGATGCCACCAGAAAACTACTAGAACTAATCAATGAATTTGGTAAGGTTGCAGGATACAAAATTAATGCACAGAAATCTCTTGCATTCCTATACACCAACAATGAAAAATCAGAAAGAGAGATTAAGGAAACACTCCCATTTGCCGTTGCAACAAAAAAAATAAAATACCTAGGAATAAACCTGCCTAAGGAGGGGAAAGACTTGTACTCAGAAAACTATAAAACACTGATGAAAGATATCAAAGATGACGTAAAGAGATGGAGAAATATACCATATTCTCGAATTGGAAGAATCAATATTGTGAAAATGACTATACTACCCAAAACAATCTACAGATTCAATGCAATCCCTATCAAACTACCAATGGCATTCTTCACAAATTAGAACAAAAAATTTTACAATTCGTAGGGAAACACAAAAGACCCCAAATAGCCAAAGCAATCTTGAGAAAGAAAAACGGAGCTGGAAGAATGAGGCTCCCTAACTTCAAACTATACCACAAAGCTACGGTAATCAAGACAGTATGGTACTGGCACAAAAACAGAAATATAGATCAATGGTACAGGATAGAAAGCCCAGAGATTAACCCACGCACATATGGGCACCTAATTTATGACAAAGGAGGCAAGAATATACAATGGAGAAAAAACAGCCTCTTCAATAAGTGGTGCTGGGAAAACTGGACAGCTACATGTGAAAGAATGAAATTAGAACACTCCTTAACACCATACACAAAAATAAACTCAAAATGGATTAAAGACTTAAATGTAAGGCCAGACACTATAAAACTCTTAGAGGAAAACATAGGAAAAACACTCTTTGACATAAACCATAGCAAGATCTTTTTTGACCCACCTCCTAGAGTAATGGAAATAAAAACAAAAATAAACAATGGGACTTAATTAAACTTAAAAGCCTCTGCACAGCAAAGGAAACCATAAACAAGACAAAAAGACAACCCTCAGAATGGGAGAAAACATTTGCAAATGAAACAACAGACAAAGGATTAATCTCCAAAACATACAAACAGCTCATGGAGTTCAATATCAAAAAATCAAACAATCCAGTTAAAAAATGGACAGAAGACCTAAATAGACATTTCACCAAGGAAAACATACGGATGGCCCAGAGGCACATGAAAAGATGCTCAATATCACTAATTATTAGAGAAATGCAAATCAAAACTACAATGAGGTATCACCTCACACCAGTCAGAATGACCATTATCAAAAAATCTAGAAACGATAAATGCTGGAAAGGGTGTGGTAAAAAGGGAACCCTCCCGCACTGTTGGTGGGAATGTAAATTGATATAGCCACTATGGAAAACAGTATGGAGGTTCCTTAAAAAACTGAAAATAGAACTACCATATGACCCAGCAATCCCATTACTGGGCATATACCCTGAGAAAACCATAATTCAAAAAGAGACATGTACCACAATGTTCATTGCAGCATTATTTACAATATCCAGGACATGGAACCAACCTAAATGTCCATTGACAGATGAATGGATAAAGAAGCTTTGGCACATATATACAGTGGAGTTTTACTGAGCCATAAAAAGAAACAAAATTATTTGTAGTGAGGTGGATGGACCTGTAGTCTGTCATACAGAGTGAAGTAAGTCAAAAAGAAAAACAAATACTATGTGTTAACGCATATATATGGAATCTAAATAGCCCAGAGATGGAAACAACCTAAGTGTCCATCATCGGATGAATGGATAAAGAAGATGTGGCACATATATACAATGGAATATTACTCAGCCATAAAAAGAGATGAAATTGAGCTATTTGTAATGAGGTAGATAGACCTAGAGTCTGTCATACAGAGTGAAGTAAGTCAGAAAGAGAGAGACAAATACCGTATGCTAACACATATATATGGAATTAAAAAAAAAATGTCATGAAAAACCTAGGGGTGTAACAGGAACAAAGACACAGACTTACTAGAGAATGGACTTGAGGCTATGGGGAGGGGGAAGGGTAAATGGTGACAAAGCGATAAAGAGGCATGGACATATATACACTACCAAACGTAAGGTAGATAGCTAGTGGGAAGCAGCCGCATAGCACAGGGAGATCAGCTCGGTGCTTTGTGACCGCCTGGAGGGGTGGGATAGGGAGGGTGGGAGGGAGGGAGACGCAAGCGGGAAGAGATATGGGAATATGTGTATATATATAACTGATTCATTTTGTTGTGAAGCTGAAACTAACATACCATTGTAAAGCAATTATACTCCAATAAAGAAGTTAAAAAAAAAAATGGTACTGAGGAACCTAGTTGTAGGGCAGGAATAAAGATGTAGACATAGAGAGTGGACTTGAGGACACAGGGTGGGAGGGGGAAGCTGGGGCGAAGTGAGAGTAGCATTGACATATATACACTAATGAACGTAAAATAGTTAGTTAGTGGGAATCAGCAGGATAGCACAGGGAGGTCAACTCGGTGCTTTGCGATGACCTAGAGGGATGGGTTAGGGAGGATGGGAGGGAGGCTCAAGAGGGAGGGGATATGGGAACATATGTATGCATATGGCTGATTCACTTTGTTGTACAACAGAAACTAACACAGTATTGTGAAGCAATTATACTCCAATAAAGATCTATTAAAAGATAAAAATAAGCTACAAGGATATATTGTACAACATGGGGAATATAATCAATATTTTATAATAACTAAATGAAGTATAACCTTTAAAAATTGTGAATCACTGTATTGTACACGTATAATTTATATATAAAATTATACATCAACTACATGTCAATAAAAAACTGGAAAAAAATAAAATAAAAAATAGCAAAAAAAAAGACTATGACAGGAGTCAGACAGACAGGACAAGTGTCCCTGAAGTCCTTGGCATGGGGGCAGAGCCAGCAATCTGTACAGAGGGGATGGACACAGACTCACCTGCTCTCTCCCTGGAAGACTCGGCTGGTCTGCAGGTGGCGATCTTCCCAGTGGCCTTAGCTTGCTGTGGTGGTGGAGGCTCTTCCAATGAGAATATGCTCCTTCTGTTCAGGCAGTATCCTTCTTTCCTTCCTCTAACAGTCTCTGTCTTGTCAGCGTCTCTGAGCAAACACTTCTTCCTGATAAGTGTTCTTGGCAAAGGGAGCGGGTTGGGCAAGGAGGGGAAAGGAGTCTGTAGCCTCTGAAAGAGGAAGGTTCCCCCTAGAGGGATTCTAATACAGGGGAACGATTTTAGAAGAATTTAGAAAACAGAATACCTTAACACAGACTTACCCTTTCTCTGTGTCTGAATCTTCTTGAAATAGAGTGGAAAGAAAATATAGTAAAATGTTAACAAATAAGAGTCTGGGTGAAGAGTATCTGTAAATTATTTATTTGTACTTTCCTTACAACATTTCTGCAAGTCTGAAATTGTCAAAATAAAAATTTTAAGAAAAGAAATTCATCTGAAGTCACTACTATTAGTGAGCAGGTCCTCGTGTGTCCCATTGGCCCCATCACTGTCACACACTCTGCTCAGTCCCCTTTATGATAGGCTCCTCCTCTCTGGCCCCAACCGCTCACCTTCCAGACCATATGCTACGTGAAGGTGGTGACTATTCAGTATTTCTTGAGCATGGCACTCCACTGGATACAGGGAGTGGGGTGAGGGTGAACAATACTGAAGTCTTACTATCAAGGAATCTTTATTGCGTATCACATGTAAAGTTTTCCTTTTATTATACTTTCCTTACTGTGAAGGCTACATGTGCTCATTACAAAAAATGGTTAGAAAACACTGGCAAGGAAAACTGAGAAAATAAAAACATTCATATTACTTTACACATATAGCTATAGTTATTGTTAACTTTTCTGGATGTGTACACTTTCTAGATGAGTAAGTATGTAAGAAGATAGGTAGGTAGATAGATAGATAGATAGATAGATACTGGGTCATTTAGAAAATTGGGATGATATTGTATATATTATTTTGTAATATAGGTTCTATAGGTTAAGCTAACACTATATTATAGATATCCCTTCAAGTCAAAATATAGATTTTGATGATATATTATTATTACATATACATATATATGATTTATTCAACATTTGGACAATTGTGATTCTTCTAGTAAAGAGTAGTGGGTAAGAACAAAGGTTTTAAGTTAGTCTTGTGTTTGATTCCTGGCTCTGCCATTTACTAGCTGGATGTCTTTGACTAAGTTACTTCATCTCTTTAAGCTTCCATTTCTTCGTCTCTAAATAGGAGTAATTATAGTAAAACTTCATAAAGGTTTGTTATGGAAATTAGCAAGAAAATGCTTACAAGTTTATTAGCATGCTACCTGGTACCTTGACTATAAATTCTTAGTATTCTAGCTCTTTTTCTGGCACAGCAAATGTACACTGAACACCCAAGCACAAGCATCTTTGTACACACCCTAAATAATTTTCTTAAGCTAAGTGCTCAGAAACGTAAGTGTTGGATCATGGACGTGCATATTTTGAGGGCTTTGATATTAATGCTGCCTTTTATTTTACTTGGATAATCCTCCAAGTTTTTTTCTTTTTTAAATCTTATCAAACTTCATTTCCTCTGGTCACAGTTTAATTACTTGCAGACCCTGGGTTGCTGTCCAGAAGGACTCCACATATTTATTGGATACCAGTTACGCTCACTCCATCACTCTGTTGGACACAATAGGGTTCAGAGACTTGGTTGTTATTATTGAGGAACTTTTCGAATAGTAGAGAAACTTTCTGATTAAACCTTACCAATAAAATAAATACACTTGGATAGCAGATGAATTTTCTACTTCAACAAAAAAGTAAAACAAATCCTTCAAATACGATCAAAAAGGGAGAAAATGTAATAGTACAAAGGGATGATTGTAGAGGATCTGGGGAGGTGTTGTGACTAATGCACTGTGGGAAACTTCTGCCTCTTATAAGCAAGTCTAAAGAAAGATCCAAATTCTTATTCAAGGCTTTTGGAGTCCAATGATTTCTTTAAACTTGATAATATCAGAAAACTTGCTACAGAAAGTCAGCAGTCTGCAGTGGCAATCAGAAATGCCACTGTGGGATTTCTGGAGCTGAAGTCAGTGGCATTCAGAGTCCATCTTTGTTGCTTTGGAAAAATCATCAGAAAGGACATTCTAGTCACACAATTGTAAAGAAAATACCCCTAATTTTTTCCGGGAAAAGAGACAAGAGCACTGTAATTCTCAACCAGGTGTTGTAGACTGAGATATAAGATTCTCTGCTTAGAGAGTCAAATTGGACATCTACTTCTCTAGACTAAGCCCTAAAAATAAAGAACATCTTTCTCAAAGAGAAAAACTGAGTTCAATGGGTATAGACTTTCGGTTTTACGAAATGGATAGAGCCATGGAGATGGATGGTAGTGATGATTGTGCAACACGAATGTAGTTAATACTGCTGAATTGTATATTTAAAGATGGTTAAGATGGTAAATTTTATGTTACACAATTCTAAAAAATGAAAAACACAATTCTAAAAAATGAAAAACATAGCAAAGCTGAGATTTGACTTTGATAGTCGTCAAGTAATATGAAAATGCTAAGTTTTTAGGAAGTGTATTATGTAGTGTTATAATTGTCCTACTGAGACAGTGGAGTCTGCTGTAAACTGTAATTACCAGAGAGTTAAGGGAGATGACGATCATGCCCACAGTTGTTCTTGGAAAAAATTTGTAGGGGACACCTAGTATATGGTTAAACAAGGCTTCTAGGTGTACTCCGGGTGTGTTGTGGGGAAAACAGCTTGTGTGTGTGTGTGTGTGTGTGTGTGTGTGTGTGTGTGTGTGTGTGTGTGAATTGAAATGGATAGTCAAGAACTCTTCTGAGGAAGAGCAAAAATAGGGACAATGTAGTTTTCCTTATGCCATCTTCCAGCATCCACTGTTGAAACTGACAGAGTCCGGCACCAAACAGATGGACTGCCTATTTTCAGAGTCACCTCCCTATGGTGACAATGGCAGCAACAACACCAGCTCGGTGGGCTGGTGAGACTTTGTGGCAGTAGGAACTGTGATTGACCTGTTTGGTTGATTAGTCGCCATGTGTATACTTGCAGGGAGATGTCTGAGAATGGAAACCTAGAAGAAGAACCGACATCCTGTGATTCATTGATCGGAGTTTTGGAGTGATACGAATATGAATACTTACAAAAAAGTTGTTATTTTGTACCTCAAGCACAGGAAGACTAATGCTGTCTCTTGAGCTTTATTATTAGGCATATATACATCTAAATGTATATATTACAGGAATTCTTTCAAGACAGTTCATGAGAAAACTAGAAATTGAAAGAGACCTGATGTTTCCTTTTATCCCCAAAGTCAGAATTCCTGAAAGGATGGTCAGTTTTCACTGCCTCTTCTGTCTTCTACTTACTCCTTACTCCCTCCAGTCTGAATTCCACCACAACCACATCCCCAAGTAATGACTCCTACTCAGTAGATTAAATGAACGCCATTTGGTCTTTATATTGCCTGATCTTGCAACAGGGGCCCATATCATGCTATGTTATATACTCTTTTTCTTGGCCTCCATGATTCTACATTTTCCTGGTTTTCCTTCTTTCTCTCTGCCCTCTCCTTTATTTACTTCTCCTCTGCCTATTCCTCAAATTCTATACTTTTCCCTCTTCTCCTAGTCTCATGATTTCAATCACCAAGTTCATGAAGATGATTCCCAAGTCTTTACCTGAGCCCCAATCTCTACTGAGCTTCAGATCGGTGTATCTTCTGACTAGTTTCACTTTTCACTGAGATGCTCCACAGACCGCGCAGTGTCGACATGCCCCCGAGTGTGTTAATTACCATCCTCTGCTAAAAACATGTTCATCCTCTTAAGTTCCCTATCTCTGAATGGGAAGACCATCTATTTAGTTGCCCAAATCATGCAATGAAGGTATTATCCTTGGCTTCTCTCTCTCTCCTTCTTCCCATTCAATCAAACTCCAAGTCATGATGATTCTGTCTCCTCAGAGCTTATCAAACCTGTCTTCTCCTCCACTTTCTCACTGCTACCCTGTATCCAGTCACCATCTGCTGTCTCCTGGACCTCCTCAACAGTCTCTAAAGAAACCACTCTGCCATAATCTGGCTTTAACAGTTTTCCACTCTTCAGTCAGAATGATCTTTCTAAAATGCAGACTTGATCATATCATTCCCTTGATGAAATATTTTAGTAACTTTCCATTGCTCTTAGGATCAGTTTTGGGCTCCTTAACATGGTCTATGGGTCTTTGCATGTTCAGTTTTTCAGCAGATGTTGTTGAGTGCTTACCATGTGCCAGAGACTCTGCTAGGCACTTGGAATATAGGTTCTGGTTTTTCAGTACATCTTATGACACTACATCTGCCAGCCCCCTAGCACTGTCTGCTGGCAACATTAAACTTTTGGTTCTTCATACACTCTCTTTTGGATTCAAGTCTTCACTTATTCACCTGACACATATTTATTGAGCATGTAGTATGTACAAAGCACTAATAGAACCGCCTCCCCTTTCCCAAGCACATATATATTCCTGTATACTCTCTCTTTTTTTTTTTTTTTTTGATGGGGACCATTTTTTTTAAAGTCTTTATTGAATTTGTTACAATATTGCTTCTGTTTTATGTTTTGGTTTTTTGGCCATGACGCATGTGGGATCCTATCTCCCTGACCAGGGATCGAACCTGCACCCCCTGCATTGGAAGGTGAAGTCTCCACCACCAGACTGCCAGGCAAGTCCTATATTCCTGTATACTCTCTTTAACTAGATAATTCTGACTCATCCTTTGGGTCTCAGGTTAAATGTTAACTTTTTTCAGGAAAATTTTCCTGCCATTTCTCCTTCCCTGCCCCAGTTGGCTCTAGGTGCCCCTTATCTATGGTCTCATGATATGGTCTCATATTTTATCCTTGAGGGGAAAGTGCTCTTGTTTGCTTTCCCTCCTAGATTCTATGAAATCATGGAAGCAGGGCTGAGTCTGTCTTCATCACTGCTGTAACTGCAGCTCATCCATAGTGCTTAGAGCACTGCAGCATGACATTAGGCTTCTAGGTTTGTTGGATTTTTGCAATTTATGTATTTGTAGGGTCCGCAGAATATTCCTAATCAGTTAAAAATTTGTGTTGTAGTCTTCATGTTAATTACACATTTACTATTGTAGTTTTCAATAAGGAAACTTTAAGTGCTAGACCATTTCTGAAGATATTAATTCCCGATTAGAAAGCTTCATATCTTAAATAACCACCCTGGAGTATGAATTATGACTCTAGTACTTCAGATGGTAGCTAACCGCCCCCTTTGTGATAGAGTTAATTTATATTCACATACATATCACCACTACTGTGTTATTTTAATGTGCATTACCACTCAGACAAGGTGACAATCCAGAATGCACAGAATAAGCCTGCTTTGGGAGTAACTAGAAGGACCCCCTAGGAGAACTCTATGATATATACCCTAATCTGAAGAGTTAGGGCCTGGAGGTGAGATGTGGCTGTGGAGCTTGGCGAGGGGATGCTTTAGAGCCTGTGGGAAGGCTGTCAGGTTCTAGCGCAGGGATCCTAGGGAGATGCTCACACTTGGCTTTCACACTGTGCAGTGGCTCATTGAATAAATTAGAAGTCCTTCTGCTGAGGACAGTCATTCAATTGGGTAGGGAGGACATGACTTCATTTCTGTCAAGCTGCCACAGCACCAGGCAGAAGAAACACTATGTTCAGTGATCAGACTTTCTGCTCAGCTTGTCTGTAGCCTGGCAAAACAGAACCAGAGAAAATAAAATACTTCCCCCATCTTCCTTCATCAAATCTTACAATATTTAACGCTTCCAACATCTGTCAGGTCCCATCACAACTTCAAATGTGGGGTAAAAGACTCACTAACCTCCTACTTCAAAGTTTAATATATAGAAAAAAATATCAATGGATATGTGAGAATATGATAACTTAAAATAAGATGAGCATTATAAAAAAAAGATCCAATGCCTGTCTGTGAAATAAAGTCATTATAAGTCATAGGAAATGTTAGAAAACATCTCACTTATGTTTTCATTCAGAGTTTAGAGAACACTGATTTTATAAAAAGAATATGACCTAATATAATGAAATTAAAAAACAAATGCTTCAAGATTTAATTATTGATTAAAAAAAAATCAGTGGAGGGAAGAGGTCTGAATAGCAGATTAGATGCTCCAGAAAAAAATGAGAATATTTGAAGATATTACTAAAATATTAATTCAGAATTCATAGAAAAAAGGAAAAAAGAAATGTGATTAGAGGAGAGAGAAAGAGATGTGATGTCAGATCTAGCAGGTCATTTACATATGCTGTGGTTTGCAGAAGAGAAAACACGAAAACTTAATAAACAGCAGTAATAACCAAAGAAATTGTGGAAGAAAATGTAATTGAAAAGGCTGAAAGTCAGGCAAAATCAATGAAATTAGATTCAAACCTGCATAATTCTGGTGATTTGTTTTAATTTAAAAAAGTAGGTAAAATATATTCCAGAGGCTTCTAGGTGGAAAAACCTAAGAAGGAGGTAAAACACTATTCTTCGGATTTTTGTTTAAAAATTCTAAATCCCAGAAGACCATAAATTGATATCTAAAGTTCTGATGGAGAAACATTGTGATCTAGGAACTAATAAGTCAAGTGCAATACAGAGTTTGACTTGTAATTGCTCATGGGCTGTGGCTGTTCGACCTCCACCCAGCCCCCACTCTCTCCATACTGGGAGCTCTCAGAGCCTCTTTGTGGTCTCCAGACTATAGGCCTAACAGACAGGAAGCTTAGTAAGATGAAAGAGTCTACCCTTCTCTCTAGTTTGGAAACTCAGCAACTTTCAGGAGGATTCTGCAGGGCTATGTGCACCAGTAGATAATAGTCCCGCATTACATTCTGAGTTATTCAGCCTAAATAGCACCTTCTTAGGAGTTTATCTCATGGTTCTTTGTCTCAGTTCCTCATTTCTTTTCTGCTCAAACAGAAAAATACTCTCTCATATCCCGTTAGGGAGAGGCTGCAAATTGGTAGCAGAGGTTACAAACTGGTGGCCCACAGATTGCAGCTATATTCTGTTTGATCTGTTAAACAGAAAGAAATTTGAATTAACATTTTGAAGCTTTGGAGATTTCAATAGCTATCCAGGTATCTATAAGATCTGACACTGCTGAAAACACATTCCTTCTGGGCAGTAGTTTGTTGGAGCAGGGGCCAGGGCTCCCTCCGTCTGCCTCCTATCTCACCATCTCACTGGAAGGAATCCAATTACTGTACAAGCTATTATCATGTTTACATAGCTATTTTTTTTTCCTGGAGTAGAGCAAGAGTTGTTTAAAGTCTATTGAAAGAGGGAAAACAAAAAGTAGAATGAAGAGTCTATATGCTTTCAGAAAAATGGGAGAGAACATCTTTCTTTGCAAAAAGTAAACAATATTTTATGTATTGAAAATGCAAAATGTGTCTTCACCAAAAAATAAAACTTAAATACAGTTATGAAACAAATTAAAGAACAGCTGCTCTATAGAAAAGACATATGATGAAAACTCAATTAACTGAAAGAAAGAACTAGATTTTCCACGATTAATTTCTGAATGAAAATAGAACGTTTCCCAAATGCTTTTGTGGAAAAGAGGCCATAAAATCCTTTACAGCCAATGAATTTCTTAAAGATTGTCTACGAAGTGAAGGAGAAATTATATGACTTCAACAGAATCAAGCATTCATGAATATATTATAGCCAGAAGTACTGTTGCTTAGAATATTGCCTGAGCACTTGCTGGAGAGGAATTAATCTGTGGTGTTTTATAATTGCAGCAGATGAAAGCAAGGGTATAAATAATCATTACAAGTAGCTAGCTATATTTACTTGTGATATTGATTGAAAAGGTTATGCAACCAATGCATTTATTAAAATGGTACCCATGATATCTACAACTTCAAGAAATGATCTATATCTGTGTACTAAGAAAAGCTTTGATATTTTACTATAGAAAGTTCAAATTAGTAAGCGTGACTAGGGGGAAATTCTGTGATGGTAGGTGTTAAAGTCAGACTTATTACTGAAGTTAAACAACTGTGGCAACATTTCGCAATGGCAAAGAACTGAAACCTGCTCATTGCATCATTCGTCAAGAAACCCACTGTGCTAAAATATTCATGGATGTGGTAATTAAAGCCGTGTACCAGACACACTTGAAAGGTCTGGAACTACAGAAAAAACAGGGCTTTGTGTGAATAGGATTCACCACACGATAGTCTGTTGTACTCCATGCATCTACTAAGCAACATTAGAAATTAACAAAGGAACATATACACTGAGATTTAAAATATACCATATTTCACTGACTCTGAGAAACACATTTTTTTTCTCATGACATCTCTGGATTTAGGATATATCATAGTTACTGATAAGAAAGCATTGTTTAATTGACAGCTTTGAATTTTTCTTCTTTAGTAGTGTGTAAAATAAGGATGTATCTTAACAATTGATACTATTTTAGATTCTATGAAATATGATGGTAAGAAAGTACCATAAATTTAAGCCATTAAAGTTTTAAACTTTGATAAACTAGATAAATCACTACACAAATATAACTTATCAAAATGGACTCATGAGAAGAAAACTTGAAGCGTCTTTGCTAACAGATGGCCTTAAGATTTTGGAAATTGTAAAGCAAAACTGAAAAATGTTTTTTAAACGTGGCAATTTCTGTGTTAATGATTTCTGTGAAATCATTTTTGAGGAACACTATTCCTTGGCTTCTTGAATTGGCCAGATACACAATTATAAAGGTAAGACCTACAGATTTTGTGGTGATGGCTGGTGTAAACAGCGAATTAACTCCAGTGGAGGTACATTAAGCCACAAATTTCATCGTTTTGTTTGGTGATGGATATTGTGTGTAATTCTGCCAAAGTTAAACCTCAGAGATCTTTCCCCCTCCTTCTGAGTGAAGAAATACACCTTTCCTTTATACGTTTTTATAGTAATGTGGCTTATAAACCAGTGGTTTACAAACTCAAATGCCTATAGGTACTTGACAATGAATATACTGAATGAAGTTAACCAAGCATAAGACAAACACTTGCCAGAACTATATGAAACTTTTTATTTTTACTCAACTGAACACATAACACAAATGTATGATATTGGAGACAATATTTTAAATTCATTGAAAAAATACAAATTGAAAGTTAGAAACATTTAATTGTTACATGTCTTTGATTTGGAACTAAAAACTTATTTTCTTTTGTGGATTGCCATTTCAGGTTAATATTGTGCATTGAGATGTAAAGTACAGAATTTATCCTTGAATCCTGTTAACTAGGAGCCATATTTAACTGCATTCTGCTTCATAAATGGAAAATAGTTCTTTTTAAGTGTAGGTTCTTCTAAATATGAATAGAACATTTGCCCAGTAATTTTGAAATTGGAGAACATATATTGAAAATTAAGTTTTATAGGCTCAGAAATTTATTTCATGTCATCTGTTTCATTTCTGAAAACTAATTTTGGCACAGAAAGTGAACTAGATTATTTAGTGCTAAGTAAATTTTCCCAAATCAGACTTTTTGTAGGACAGAGTGAATTTAATTATACAGCGGTGTGCCTCCAGGTAAATGCCCCAGCAACAACATATTCAAAGTACTTAGATGACGTGTAATGTCAAGTCTCTGATGCAGTATTTTAAAAACTATATCATGTAATATTTCAGATGTACAAAAAAGGATAAAGAATAATATAATAAACACCCATCTCCTAATCCAAGAAATGAAACATTACAGTCTAACTGAAACCCTTTGTACTACTCACCAGTCACATCCCCCTCTTCCCTTCATGGGTTATGTATTCTCATTGTATCATGAATCTTTTGGTTGCAAGTGAAAAATTCAATTCAAACTAATTTAGGCAAAAGTGGTATGTGTTGGCTCATGGCATATAATAAAGGGTTGTACAATGAAACCAAAGCAGGCAAAGGATATAGCTGAACCTCTGGAACATCAAGAACCAAATAAAACTAGGTCTTGCCATATCTACCTCTTGTCTCTGCTCGTTTCCTCTTGTGATAGGAAATATGGCAGGAAGCATAGCCAGGAGAAGCTGCTGTATTTCATGTCTTACAAATTTTTCTTGGATCGAGTTAGAAAAATCCCAAAGGTAGACATTGGTGGGACTAGAAAAGACCCAGCAAATATAGTCAGGGGCAGGATCATGGTAAACATCCTAACTGGGGCATGAGGAGCAGTTACCGCTAGGTGGATGTGGTTGTTCTCAGAAGAAAGAGGTGCTGGGAAGGCACACACACACACACACACACACACACACACACACACACACACACACACACACACACACACACGCTCATGCACGCGCACACGCATCTGGCCTATTCCAATGATTCTCATTACTTCTTGCCCACTTACTGCTGCCAGAAATTTATGGCCTCCAACCTTACCAACATTTTCCCTCTACCTTTATAACCCAATTAAAAATTTATATTTTCCAGACTAGCTGCTCTTGTGATGACCATATGTCTGTTTCTAGTTCTGTCCTCGAATCTGAATTTTAGCTTCATTTCCAAGGCTCTACTGGTGTTTTCCAGCTAGGTGACATGATGTCAGTCCAGTTGCAATAAGTTCCAAACCACATTTACCATTTTCCACAAACTCAATCCAACTTCCTTCTTCAACTTCTTTATTTTTGTTAGTCATTATATTAATATGACTTTCACCTCCAAAACTTTCACCTCCCAAAACTTTCACCTCCTCCCCTTCAAATCAATATTAGAAAACACTATCAGACAAAACTTTATAAAATCACTGCTATGATCATGTCTCTTCCCTATTTAAGGTTTTGTTATGACCATTAACATGAAGACTCAGCTCTTGAGCTTGGCTCTACAATCTGACCTTGACCTACCTGTACAGAATATACTATGCTTATTCTCACTTCTACCCCTTTGTTTATGTCATTTCACTTAAATTGTGATCTGAACTCTGGTCACACATTTTGTTTATGCCAAAAATTTTGACACTGAATTACATACAGCCTCTTGTCACCACTTAAATGTTCCCTATATGATGGTGTGTATTCCCCCAAGTAAATGGAAGATTCTACACTAAACAGAATATGTTTTATTATTTTTTACATCACCCTTAGATCTTAACATTGAAATTTCTAAGTTTATTCAATTGCAGCTCCCCTGCTATTCTGCATCTCTCCTTCTCTACCTTTTGCAAGATATTTCTTGCAAAATGCGTGAGGATAATAAAGTTCAAGGGAGAAACACGTTGATAAATTTTTTATTAAGAACACTTTAAGTATGGCGAATATGCCTTGCAGGTCCTTTTTCCTAGGAGAAGAGAGTAGCTCATTTCTGAACATGGTGCTTAGTGGTGGTCTAGGATCATAGGGGTGTGTGAGACTACTTTTGGGAAAGGTCTGACACTCCACTTATTAAATTAGGAGTTTGAGATTAACATATACACACTACTATATATAAAATAGATAACCAGCAAGCATCTACTGTATAGCACAGGGAACCATACTCAATATTCTGTAATAACCTATAAGGGAAAATAATCTGAAAAAGAATATATATATAATTGAATATAATATATATATTCAATTATATATATATCACTTTGAATCACTTTGCTGTACACTGAAACTAACACAACATTGTAAATCAACTATATTTAATTAAAAAATTTTAGAAAGAGAAAAAAAATTTTGTTGTTTGAGAGAGCAAAGAAGAAAAAAGTTTCTTGAGGGCAGTATCCAGAGGAGTCGTATGGAGAAATATGGCTCATAATTTCTCTAATGAAAAATATCAACTCATAGACTGAACAGAATCAGCAAACTCCAGACAGATTTTATAAAAAGAAACTCACACCTAGGCACGTAATGTCAAATTTCTGTAAACTAAATTAAGCATCTTAAAAACAGCTATAGGAAACTAGCACATGTCTGTTAATTCACTGCCCTGAGCCCTCAGCCATTCTCATAGTACCTGAATCAAAAAAAGAAAGCTACCGAGAGATCAAGTGGAATAAAAGCATCAGAAAAGACCTTCGGGGGGCAAATTATGGCTTTACACTCAGCATCAACAGAGCGGTCTATCCTATATAAAAAAGGAATATTGAAAAGCTTCTACACAGCAAAGGAAACAATCAACACAAAAGGCAACCTACCAACCGGGAGAAAATATTTCCAAACTATATATCTCATAAGGGGTTACAATCCTAAACGTTTAAGGAACACACACAACTCAATAGCAAAAAAACAATTCAGTTAAAAAATGGGCAAAGGACTTGAATAGACATTGTTCCAAAGAAGACACACAAGTGTCCAAAAAGTATATGAACAGGTGCTCAAGATCACTAATCATTAGGAAAATTCAAGTCAAAACCACAATGAGATATCACAGCACACCTGTTAGAATGGCTATTATCAAAACAAGAGATAACAAATGCTAATGAAGATGTGGAGAAAAAGATCCTTTGCACACTGTTGATGGGAATGCAAATTGGTGTAGCCACTATGGAAAACAGTATGGAGGTTCCTTGAAAAGTTAAAAATAGGACTACCATATGATCCAGCAATCCTGCTTCTGGGTATATATTCCGAAGGAAATGAAATCAGTATCTCAGAGAGAGGTGGTCATTTCTATGGTCATTGCAGCATTATTCACAACAACCATGATGTGGAAACAACCTAAGATGAATGCATAAGGAAGATGGATGTGTGTATACACACACACACACACACATATATATAATATGGAATATTATTCAGCTGTGAGAAAGAAGGCAAATCTTGCCATTTGCCATTTGCAACAACATAGATGAACCTAAGGGACATTATATTACTAAATAAAATAAGCCAGACAGAGAAAAACAAGTACTATATGATCTCACTTATTTTGAAATCTAAAATCATCAAATTCATAGAAACAGAGAGTAGAATAGAGGTTGCCAGGGGATGGGGCATGGGGGAAATGAGGATATGTTGGTCAAAAGGTACAGATTCTCAGTTATAAGATGAATAAGTTCTTGGGATCTAATGTATAGCATGGTGACTATATTTAGCAATACTATATTGTATACTTTAAAGTTGTTATGAGAATAAAGATTTAGTGTTCTCACTGTAACTATAACAACAACAACAAAATGGTAATTATGTGAGTAAAGAATATGTTAACTAATCTTATTGTAGTAAACATTTTGCAATATATATGTGAAATCAAATCATTACATTGTACACTGTAAACTTACAGACATTATACATTAATTATATCTCAATAAAACTGGGGGGAAATGCAATGTATTGAAATATGTGGGGATGTGGCAAAATGTGTTTAGCAGGAAACTTAAAGCTTAAAGCTTTAAATGTTTATATTAGAACAGAAAAAAAGACTTAAAATCAATGATCTAATTCTCTAACTTAAGAAGCTAAATCAGGAAGAGAAATTAAACCTAAAAAGTAGAGGAAGGAAATAATAAAAAAAATAGGTAGAAGAAAATAAAAGAAATAGAGGAAATAAATGAAACCAAAAGGTGATTTCTTGGAATTATCAATAAATTGATAAATCTCTACCTAGAGTGATGAATTAAAAAGAGATAACAAAAGTTATCTAAATTGGGAATGAAAGAGGGAATAGCAAAGCAGATACTATAGACATTAAGATGATAATAAAGGGATATGATCAAATTTATGGCAATACATTTACAAACTTAGATGAAAGAGACAAATTCCTTTAAAAGCACAACTTACAAAAATAGACACAAGAAGTAATAGACAATCTTATTAATACTGTATCTATTAAGTAAATTGTAATTATTATAATTAAAAAACGCTTCCTGAATAGGAAATTTCAGGCCCAAATGACTTCTCTGGTGAATGCTATCAAATATTTAAGGAAGGAATAATACCAATTTTACAAAATCCTAAAGAAAATAAAGACAGAGGAAACATTTCTCAATTTATGTTATGAGGCCAGAATAACCTTGATACCAAACTTAACAAAGATATTTAAAAGAAAAAAAGAAAACTAGAAGTTAGTATTTCTCATGAAACTAGATGCAAAGATTCTTTTTTTCTTTTTTAAATTTACAAAAGCAGAGAAAATTTTTATTTATGTTTGAGGTCTGTAGTGCTTTTGGTATTGAATATTAAGAGCAGTAGCAGTTAAAACAATAACAATGAAGCAAAGTCAAGCAGGAAAATGGAGACTTCAGTACCCTTCTCCATGCCTCTCCAAGACATATGGAACTTTTGCCAAATAGAAGCCAGAAAGCCATTTCTGGGTTAAAAAGAAACTACTGCAAAGCTTTATGAGGTGCAGGGTTAGGACAATATTCTAGGTCTCTAGTTAGTACTGTATTTTTCACATTTCAGACCTATACACAAAGAATATAGTATTTTCAGAGACAGAAGTGAATATAATTTGGACCGTTATACCCTCAGTGAAGTGTAGAACCTCTAGACCAACAGGTGCGTTTCATTTCAAAAATAGTATTATAGTTTTTCTCTAGGAAAAAAAGAGACTATTACTCAGTTGAAATATAGTAATCAATTTCAACTTTTCCAGGAATATATTTCCCCACACAAAGAGAAATGACCCAACAGGAAAGCAGGAAAATTTAGGAAAAATAATGTGATAAATGACAACTAAATACTAGAAATTTAACTAAATGTTTTACACAGGAACCAGATCTTCAGACCAAAGTCTGAGTGAAATAGTAAGGTCAGAGAAATATTCTTCCAGTCATCATTTGAAGATAAAACTAGATCTAGGGAAATCCATTCATACAAATTCTAATACCAGACTTAAGTAGACCTCGCTTTTAAAAGAACGAGGAAGTGGAAAACAAAACAAAGGAATACAAAATTAAATAAATAAATAAAAAGTACCCCAGAGGAACTATTAAAATATTCTTTAACATCAAGCAAACAGCTACTGAGGCACTCATAACTTCTCTTCAGAAGTCACTGATGTAATATATCATGTCAACACAACAGAGGATACAGTAATATTTAACTCAATCGTTGCTGAAAGGATGTTAAAAATAATTCTTATTCTTTACAAAATATTTTAGAAAACTAGAAATATCAGTGATTCTTTTTAAGTTCAAGGTGGCACATGAGAAATTTGATAAAATATCTCCCTTCTACACAAAACCCATTAAAATGATATATGCATATTTTTTAAGTGAACAAATTCTTAGCCACACTCAAGTAAGAGAAAGTTTCATGAACCAGAATTGGAGAAGCATTTCTAAAAGAGTAAAACAAACTCAAAACCACCACAGAGTCTGCTGCTTTACTATCGTGAAGCGGGAACTAGGGCTGTGTTTCTTGGAAACAAATTCTGATATGTCTCTGCCCAGCAGACAAATCTAAAACTAAGTCATCTTCAGGGTTAGTATCTACACAGTTGTGAAGCCACTGCACTAGGAGAAATTCCTGCCACAGAGTGTGGAAAGAATTCCTGTACAAACAGCTAAGAATGACAAAACTGCTAAGTTAACACCAATGTCTTTACAGAAACACAGATAAACTCAGCCACCAAAGGAACATATAACCTAGGAATTAAAGGTCATAATGCAGCCTAAAAAGGATTTTAAAGTAATATTTAATATTCTCAAAGAGCCAAAGGAGGTAACTTCTTCCAAAAACTAGCTTCAAAGAGTTAGAACCAAACATTATGATAAAGAACAGGTGCTTATGAAGAAGAACAAAATAAAAATTCTATTAATTAAAAAAATGTATTTTAATTAAAAAAAACCAAAGGGATTAAAAAATGTGCTAGAAAACAGAGCTGAGAAACTTCCCTGAACATGTCCCAAAATACTGAAAATATTAAAGAAAAGTCAAAGACAAGAATAGGTCCAGAACCTAAATATTCAGCTAAAAGAAGTTACAGAAGGAAAAAAGAGAGAGAATAGAGGGGAGATAATATTAAAGAAATATGACCAAGAATTTTCCTAAAGTGAAGAAAACATGACTCCTAAGATTAAAGGTTTCTCTGGCTACCAAGCAAGATTGAAAAACAAACAGAAGAACAAACACCCATAACTAGAAACAATAAAATGAAACTTAAGAAAATAATGGAAAGAAATTCACTTCTGAGGAGAAACTTTACATAGAAAAGAAAAATAAACTGCAAAGGGATGAGAAATAGAATAACATTAGTAATACTGTTTTTGAGAAGACAAAGTAACAATATCTTCATGTAATTAAGGTAAAATAAACTTGAATGTAGAATTCTATACTCAGCTAGCCTATTTTAGCTGGGCAAACAATTTTAGACATAGAGGATTCATAAAGTTTATAACCCACAGATTCTCTTTGAAAGGGCAAGTAACAAATATAGTCTACCAAGAATAAAAGTTGTTAATAGTACATACTAAGATAGATGCAAAGATTCTTAACAATATGTTAGCAAGTCAAATAGAGCAACATATAAAAATAATACATTATGACTAATTGGGACTTATCCCAGGAATGCAAGACTGATTTAACATGCAAAATTTTTTCAATATAAATCACTGTGTTAACAAAATAGAGGAGAGAAACCATTCCCTCGTTTCAATAAATTCAACCTCCATTGATAAAAATTCTTAGCATACTAGCAATAAAAATGGCCTTTCTTAATCTGATAAAGGAGATCTATAAGAGATCTACAGCTGATATTATACTCAATGATGAAATAATGTTTTCTTTGTAAGATCAGGAAAGAGGCAGAATGTATACTCACATTACTTCTAATCAAGATTGTACTGATGGTTCCAGCCAGTGAAATTAGTTAAATAAAGGCCATAAAGATTGAGAAGGGAGATATAAGTTCTCTTATTTGCTGATGGCATGATTGTTTCAGTATGAAATTTCAAAGAACCTACAAAAAACTATTGGCACTATTAAATTCATTTAGGAAAGTGACAAGATACATGGTTAATGTACAAAAATTTTATAAACTAGCAGCAAATAATTGAAATATGAAAATTTAAATACCCCATTTAACATTACTGTATGTAACATTATAAAATATTAAATACCTAGGGATAATTTAATCAAAAGACATGCAAGACCTCTACACTAAAAACTATAAAATATTGCTGAGAGAAATTATAGACAAATAAATGAAGAGCTATATCCTGTTCATAGATTGTTAGACTAAATATTTTTTTCCATTGTAGTTTATTACAAGATATTGAATATAGTTCTCTGTGCTATACTATAGTAGGGCCTTGTTGTTTATCTATTTTATATGTAGTAGTTTGTATTTGCTAATCCCAGACTCCTAATTTATCCCTCCCTGCCCCCTTTCCCCTTTGGTAACCATAAGTTTGTTTTCTATGTCTGTGAGTCTGTTCTGCTTTGTAAATAAGTTCATTTGTATCATTTTTTAAGATTCCACATATAAGTGATATCATATGATATTTGTCTTACCTTTCTGACTTACTTCACTTAGTATGATAATCTCTAGGTCAGTCCATGTTGCTGGAAATGGATTCTTTCTTATGACTGAGTAATATTCCATTGTATTATATATATACCACATCTTATTTATCCATTCGTCTGTCAGTGGACATTTAGGTTGCTTCCATGTCTTGGCTATTGTAAATAGTGCTGCTGTGAACATTGGGGTTCGTGTATCTTTTTGAATTAGAGTTTTCATCTTTTCTGGATATATGTCTGGGAGTGGGATTGCTGGATCATATGGTAACTCTATTTTTAGTTTTTTACAGGCTGAATATTTTATATATATATATATATATATTTTAAGAATATACACACAAATGCTGCAGATCAATAAAATTCTACAAAGAAATAATAAAAAGACAACTGAATATTAAAAAAAGGGGCAAACAAGTCAAATAGTAGCTTTATAATAGAAGGTGTTCAAATGGCCATGGACCACATGAAAAGGTGCTCCATATTACTAGTTGTCAGGGAAATGCAAATTAAAACCACAACGAGATCGAGATACCATTCACCTCCACTAGAATGGCCCAGATTAAAAAAGACTGACAATACCAAATGTGGTGAAAATGTAGAACAACTCTCCTACACTGTTGATGGGAGCATGAAATGCTAGAATCGCTCTGGAAAACTCTAGCAGTTTCTTGTAAAGCTAAATGTACATCAACTTTATGACACAGTAATTCCACTCCTAATGGCCTGGGCATCGAGATTTTAAAAGCTCCCCGGGCAATTTTAATGTGAAGCCAAGAGTAGGGAGACCACTGTCTTTGAGGAAAACCTAGGACAACTTTGGTGTCCACCAAGGAAAGGAAACCAGATGAAGGCACAAATTTTGCAGCCATTGGAGGTGGCAAAAAGGGTAATTTGGGAAAACTGAGAGGAGGGAGTGGAGTTATCCAGAACAGGTCCTGGGAGGAGGAAGCAGTACTCGGCAGCACCCACAGCTGGCAGAACCAGGCTGGGCTGGTTTGAAGCCCATAAAGATCTATGTCTGGTATACCTTTCTCTCTGCTGAGCCATTTAGGATGTGATTTGAGGAAAGCCTTCCCGGCTAGATTCCTGGCAGGCAGGCAGAGAATGCCGGTCTCCACAAATAGGCCTTTTAGCGAGGCTATTTTGGTAGGTTCCCCAACTAGACTGACCGGTGCTTGGCACCAGGCAAAGCACTGTCCTCATGAGCAAGTGGAGTAGAGCCAGGAGACACACACAGGCACCCACTGAGCAAGTATCTACCCGTCTTTTTCTCCCACTCTAAAGCAGGTGAATGTACATTTCTGAATCAGTGCATTTTCAGGCAAAATGACCCATCCTCTGGTTCCTGTAGGCGTTTTCATGTAGTACCTCTTGAAGCTGAAGTGATGACACCTTTTTCTTCCAAGTTTGTCTTTTCATATCTGTGTTTCCATGAATATTGTGGAGCTTGAGGAGGATAATATAATTGCCATAGTAGTGAATATGTTTAAATATTATATGCTAGCACCTATTTTTTTTTTTAATATTTATTTATTTGGCTGTGCCAGATCTTAGTTGCGGCTTGCGGGATCTAGTTCCCTGACCAGGGATCGAATCCAGGGCCCCTGCTTTGGGAGCGCGGAGTCTTAACCACTGGACCACCGGGGAAGTCCCACTAGCACTCATGTTAAGAAATAGCAGTCATGTGAAAAACCAACCATGCTATCTTGGGATTTAGATATCATTTCGTAAGAGGTGATTTCTCATGGTTTGGCTCATATCAAGCACTAGTAAGCTATAGTATACAAAGAATTTACACTGAGCACTTCACTTCTCCATTTTGTTCATTTTATCAAGACACACCTAGACAACCAATGCCATTATACTTGCCTAGGCCATGTGTAGAGCTTTAATTATTTTATTCTACTGTGGGTGGGATCATGGATGAAAAGTAGAGAGACTTGGAGTTATACTTTAGAAAAGAAATTGGAATCGGTTTCTGAAGGCTTTATGAACAATCAGAGGCATAGTTATGAAGAGCCCGTTTCGTGTCCACTCTCAACATAGATCTGGCATCCTGGGATCTGCCTTGCGGTCCGCCCTTACCTTTAGGCTGCTCTGAGCCCGGAGCAGAATGGTCTCCACGGCTCTCTTCAGCTTGGCATTGCCTGAGATCAGGATGACTGTGTGCCCCGAGGGGCAGGCTGCCGGTATCCCTGCACAGACCATGACCCCGATCTTGTTGTGCCACAGCATCAGCAAAGGCACCGAGATGAAGCCAGCGCAGAAGGATACCATATACAGGTAGAAGAAAGAGACGAGACCCGAGTGCTTTGATGTGGGCCTCCAGGCTGGGGTCCCGAGAGTCTCTGGTTTTGGCCCTCCTTGTCCTCATGTGCCTCCCCAGGGAGACAATCAGCACCCCAGAAGAAACCAGAAAAAGCAAGAAAGAAGGGGTGGACCCCAGGCTGCAGAAGAGGAAGGAATGATAGAAATTGAGTTTTCTCAGTTTCTCAATTGAGTATTGTTATTCATGAGTAGCATGGTTGCAACTGAGAAGTGAGATCTATTGAAAAAGTCCCACAAATAGAGAACAGTGCAGACACAGGAGGAAAAAGTAGCACCCAGGAGCATCTGGGGGATCTTCCTGGAGATCCAGCTTGCCAAGCGGAGGAGGAAGGTGTGAAAGAAATGGACAGTCCTGGAGCAGTAGAGGAGACTAAGGCAAGTGGTGAGCCAGAGGCCAGCTTGATTTACGAGCATCCAGAGCATGAGGATGGTCTGGTAGCAGAGGCCCAGCGGGTCTTTTATCCACTGGAAGTGGGTAAGCTGGATGGCATCCAGAAAGAGCAGCCCGTGCAGGAAAAGCCAGGTGAGGCTGAGATTCAGCAGGACAAGATCACAATTGCTCAGTGGCCACCTCCTCACCACGACCCAAAAATTCATCAAGAAAATGAAGGCATTGACCAGGATCCCTACTGCAAACTCCAGGACTGAAAAGAACAGAAATGCATTCCTGACTTCATAGGGCACAGTTACAGTGGCAGTCAGAGTCACCATGATGTCTCTTCTTACTTGGCTAATCTAAGACTCAAACACCGCCCTGCAGAGAAGGGTAAGTGTACATTCTGAGCCACGACCTTTCCTTTACAAGACATCCAGCTCTTGCTCTAGAGCTATCCCAGAGTGAGTGCATAAAACGTTCTGACAGTAAACTTAGAGGGATATTGTTGCTTTAGAATATCTCTTGGATACACACAAAGGCTCATCATAAGAGTAGAAGAGTGATGGTTCTACCTCTTGGGTGATGCAGAAGCTTTGAATAAACCCAAGTGTTTCTGTAACAACAGCCTTCCCAGAGGACCATGGCCTGGCATGAGGGATGCAAATAAGACAAGGTCTTGATTTCCCAAGCCCAGTTTTGCATGCCCATCTGGACCCACATGAGTGGAGAGGAGAGCAGGATTTGCTTATGGGTTTTAAGGAAACTGGCAGCAGACAAAGCATATATTCTCTGTGAACTAGGCTTTGAGATGGTGCCTCTCTCCATTTGCATGCCTTCTATCACCCCTGAGGGTGACTGATCATAGACTATGTTTTTAATATGGACAAGTGCATGGTTCCTCCCCTGTATGACTAGTATGACTGCCATTGCCAAAGATTTCATTCAACCATCATTATTATGCCAGATACTGTGCTTGGCAAGAGGAGTATTAACATGAACAAGGCCAGCATCTTGCTATGAAGGGGTAGGGGGTGAGTATCTGGCCTGGATCATTGCCGAAGCCTTACAACTGCTCTGTCTGCTTCCCACCCTCCCTCCCATACCCCACTTTCTACAAAGCAGCAATAGCGATCCTGTTAACATATAACTAAGATCATGTCATTGCTCTGTTCAAACCTTTCAGGGCCCCCCATCTCCTTCACCGTATCAGCCAAGTTTTCACAGTGGCCTAGAGGGTCCTGTGTACATAATCAGAGCCTCTGTCCCTTCTCAGATGTCCTCCTCTGAAGGGCGCTCTGTGTTCAGAGTGTGGGCTCTAGAGCCAGGCTCTTTCAGGTCAAGGCCTGGCTCTGCTGCTTCCTCTCTGTGAGAACTTGGCAAGTTATTGAACCCTCTTCGCTCATCTCATATGAAATAGAGATGACGAACAAAATAATGGCTACCTCAGAGGGTTGGGAGGATGACCCGAATTGACACATGTAACATGACTGGGATTATGCTTGGCACATGACGTCCAATCAATAAATGCTAGTTATAGAACTATCATATGATCCAGCAGTTCCTCTTCTGGGTATATATCCAAAGGGAATGCAAAAGGATCTCAAAGATATGTCCTCATTGCCATGTTCGTTGCAGCATTATTCACAATAGCCAAGATACGGCAACAACCCAAGGGTCCGTTAATGGATGAATGGATACGGTGGAATATTATTCAGGCATGAGAAAAAGGGAGTCCTGTGATTTGCGACAACATGGATGGACCATGAGGACATTGTGCGAAGTGAAATAAGCCGGACAGAGAAAGACAAATAGTGCGTGGTATCACTTCTACTGTATGTGGAATACGAGAAAAAGAGTCAAACATAGAAACAAAGAGTAAAACAGTGATTGCCAATGGTTGGGAGGTGGGAGAAATAAGGAGAGGTTGGTAAAAGGGTACAAATAAAGTCTGAGGATCCAGTGTATAACATACAATGTATAACATTGAATTGTATTAATAAAATTTGCTTAGAGAGTAAAACTTAAATGTTCTCACCAAATATATATAGGTTTCACATGTAAGTGAAAACATACAATATTTGTTGTTCTCTGACTTATTTCGCTAAGCAGAATACTCTCCAGGTCCATCTATGTTGTTGCAAATTGCAAAATTTCATTCTTTTTTTATGTCTGAGTAGTATTTCACACACACACTCTCTCTCTATATATATATATATACACACACACACACATCACATCTTCTTTATCCATTCATGTGTTGATGGGCACTTAGGTTGCTTTCATATCTTGGCTATTGTAAGAAAGTATGTACATTTCTGAGAACAAAGTGAGCTTCCTGTTTGAACATCACTGAGCTGAGATTCCTCAGTCCCTGCAACCTCACTCTCCCTCACCTACTTAATTATCTAGATGCAAAGCAAAGGGGTGGAGGGGGAGAGACAGCAGGGAAGTCCCATGAGGCCTTGAGAAAGGAAGCCAAGACAACAGGAATTGTGAAGAAATGGCAGTTTATACGTGAAAGCGTGTATTCCTCAGGGAGAGAGATCATTTTAATTTAGATGGGAAAGTAAGGTAAACGACTTGAGATAAGAGAGGTAACTGAAAGAAACAATTTAATGTTAACGGGACAGACAGCTGACAGGAAACAGATGACTGGGATGGTGTTGTTCTGAAGTAGGGCCATGGTGACGATGGAGGATATTGCCCCCAGGAAGGTGCCAGGGTAGGAAGAAGCCCTGTGCTCTGATGGGTGAGACGAGGCCAGTGCTGCCTTGTAGCAGGTGAGACTGGAGGGGCTGGGCTCCTGACCAAGACTGTTTCTTTCACTTCTGTGAGAATTATAATATAAAGTGATCCATGATTGGCTTCTTCTCGTCTGGCACCTGCCCCCATTCCTACCTAGGGACTGGCTTCAGTTCTTACCCTGTGGTTAGACAGTTATGGAGGTGATCTTGGGTGGCCTTGGCCTGCAGTGGCTTGAAGCAAGGTCTCAGTTCCCTGACCAGAGATTGAAGTCAGGCCACAGCAGTGAGAGCGCTGAATCCTAGCCACTAGACCATGAGGGCCGGTGGCCAGTGAGAAGTCCCTGGCTTGTCTGCTTTGTAGAAATAAATTTCAGCAAAGAAATGGAAAGTAGTGAAACAAGTAAAGTGTTTATTAGGAGGAAAAAAGTACCTGTGAATAGGCGCACACGGGCTGGCTCAGAGAGAGAGTCGCGCCTCCGTGGTGGTTTGAATCACTTATGTGGGCATTTCTTCTGGGTTTCCTCTGGCCAATCATCTCGCTTTGCCTGGCTCTGAGTCCGTATTTGGTTTAACTCCGGGTCCTCCCCTGTGTGCCTGTGCATCTCTTAGCCAAGATGGATTCCAGCACAGAGGCCTATGGGAAGGTTGACACCACCTATTATGGGGTGGCGCCCCCTCCCTTTTTGGCCCCCGAGGAGCCTTTCTGCTCCTGTGTAGTTGGGTAAGTCTCCTTGACCTCAAGAATTGAAATACGTGGTCTCTTTATCTTTTATCTGGGTGGCACTCAGGTCCTCCCTGCTCCTGCCATTATATTTATCTTGGACTATCTGTCCACAGGGGACAGACTCCAGCTGCTCAGCCTGGGGCCTGTCTATCTCCTGCCTCAGAGGGTTGTCTGAGACCAGTGGGAAAGAACAGGTAAGTTGCTCTTAGGAAGCGTGGCACCTGCGGATGAGTCTTGTGTCTCCGAACTCCCCAGATAATCGAACTGAAGAGTCATGTAATCCCTCCCATTTTCCCAAGTCAAAGCCAGCTTGGGATCCAGAATCTTCCTATCATTACTCAACAGCTGCCACGAGGTGGCACCAGGCCACTGTGAGACCTGGAATTCCTGGCCTGCTCTCCGTGCAGGCTCACCCCAGTCATTGATTTACTCCTGCAATAATGTGACGCGTATGTCACAGAAGGGAAATTTTAGACACCATTTATCATGCTATGGCAGGCTGAATGTCCTTTAATCTCAGAGTTGCTGTGTGAAGAGTGTAGTGATACTTCCATTTTACTGATGACAAAATGGAGTCTCAGGAAGGTTAGTTAGATATCTTGGCCAAGGTTACTAAGTGAGGAGTTAGGATGTTGATGCTTTTAGATGGCATGTAGCCAAGAGTCCCGGGAATTCCCAAATCCAGCTCTGCCAATCACTCCGATTACATGAGAGGAGCAGCAGGGAAATGGGGTGTAGGGCGTGTGTTACTTTATCGAAAGCTAGACCAGCGTCTGAAAGCTCCCAAGGTGGAACTCTGGTACAACTTGGTTTGGAGCATGCAGCAGACCTAGGCAGAATCCACGCATCCAACTTGCCATTCTGTTCATGGTAGTTATTGCTAATTGCCTGCAGACTATTAGTTCTCTCCTTTTCATTGCCAACAGAACCCCTGTGTTATTGGGTATGTCAATATTAACTAAAAATAAACTGCATTTCCCATCTTTCCTTCAGATAAGAGTAGCCAATGAGACACAAGAAGAAGACATTGGGTGGGATTTTTTAGAAAGCCCTTGTCTCCTTTTCTTCTTTCTGTGCCTGAACTAAGATGTTACGGTTGGAGCTCCAACCATGAGCGAAAAGCCAAGAGAATCTCAATCCTAAATTTCTGAGTTTGTGAAACCACACCAGTGACTACTGTGCTCCAGAGAGAGCAGAGAAAGTGAGAAAGGTAATATCTTTCTGTCTTTAAGTCACAATGCTTGGGCCACTGTGACTGGAAGCTGAACGCAATGACTAACTGATAACTTGCCTGTGAGAAGGGCTCTGAGTCCATTTGCCCATCTGGGGATGTGAAGCAAGGAAGTGGACAGAGGGAAAGGCAGCCTGCCCTGTGTCTAGGTTCGTTTGTCACGAAGAGGCAGAAAACAGGAAGCGCAAGAGAGGAAACAAAAGGAAGGACGTCTCTGCTTCCTGCATTTAAAGCATATCCTGTCCATTTTGAACTGTCAGAGGGAGGAGGGCAGAGAGGTCACGCCAGGGGAGATGAGGGTAAAGATGGTCTCACACAGCTCTTATTTCTGTTTCTCTACCTTTCAGTTTTGCTCTTGCAACTAACCGATCCTGCTGCAGATTCTCTGCGTTCCATTCAGAAGGAGAATCTGGGTTGTCTGGTGCTCACACGGCGGGCGGTGTCTGGAGATGCCAGTCTGGCTGTCTTGGGTTAGTGCCCAGCCCAGGTCCAGTCAGCACAGGTGCCAGCACGGAGTCTTGTGATTAGGGACATACCTGGGTCACTTTCCCCAGCAGGGACCTGTGGGTAGGGATTGCTTTAGAAGGTGCTCAGGCCCCTTTCTGAGCTTTATTTTGTCCACTAATATGAATTATGGAAGAGGAGGTTTTAAGTAAAAGCTGATAGAGCTGTGAGACGCTGGATGACATCAGCCCTGTTCTGTTTCTCTGTAATGGCGAAAGGAAGAGAGCACGGAGCAGCAGGGACACTTCGAGGGTCACCGTCTAGCAGAGACAGGGGAGATGGTGTGACACGGAGATTCCCAGAGAGCAGATGGCGAGGGAGTGTGTGGGGGAGGGAGGCCAAGCCAGAGAAGAGGGCAACAACGACAGCCAGAGCCTGTGTGTGGCTGTGAGACATTATTGGCGCCTTTAAGACATTCCCTATGGCTTTCTTTTCACAGTTTCCCCTGGGGTGGGGACGTGGGGGAAGCAAGCTCACAGGAAAATTTCTGTAAATTCAGTGTTTTATGTTGAAAAAAATTATGCATGCCATTACTTTATACTGCCATATTTTTCATAATTCCAAATATTGATTCAAATTGCCTATTCCTCTCCAAGGACTTTGACTAAAGTTGATTTTCCAAGAAGATGTGTTATGTACCTCTCAGTGTGTCACCACATACCCCTAGATTACATGTATTCCTGAACTAAAAGGCACAATTCTATAGGGAGGCCATATAATTCAGAGGGACTTTGTGGGGATTTGAAGGTCCTACAATTGCAAGTGGTTGTAGAAGTCAGCAAAGTGTTGCCAATATGTTGCTTGTAGGTTGGACTGGAGTGGTTAGAAATTTCTGTTGAAAGTATTTACACTGGACAGAGGGAGACAATGAGAGCCTGCCATAGCAGGGCCATCAGAGACTATTTGGTTGCCAGGTATAGAAACTCACAGTACATGGCTGCAGGAAGGGATGATGTTGATGGTGATGGTGGTGATGGTGGTGGTGATGGTGATGGTGGTGATGGTGGTGGTGATGGTGATGATGGTGGTAGTGATGGTGGCGGTGGTAATGGTGGTGATGATGGTGGTGATGGTGGCGGTGGTGATGGTGATAATGGTGGTGGTGGTGGTGGTGGTGGTAATGGTGGTGGTGGTGGTGGTGGTGATGGTGGTGGTGGTGATGGTGGTGGTGGTGGTGATGGTGGTGGTGATGGTGGTGGTGGTGATGGTGATAATGGTGGTGTTGATGGTGATAGTGGTGATGGTGATGGTGGTGGTGGTGATGATGGTGGTGATGATGGTGGTTAGTAGTAGAAGCAGTGGTGGTAGTAATTGTAGAAGTAGTGTTTTGGTGAAGAAGCAGGAGAATCACCTGAAATTCTGTTGTGTATTGGTCTTAACAGAAATAGGAAAAATACTGGTAGCTAGTCTCTTTACTTTTTCTTCTTTGGGTTTGAATAATCTCTTACTCCTGCTTCTTTCCATATGTCTATCCTGTTCTCCTTTGGGGAAACAGGTATTTTCAGTAAAACCTTAATTTCTGCCTCTCAGTAACATGACATGATCCCACAGCCTGAATATGATTCAGACTCTGTGTCTCAAATCCTAATTTCCGGGAGAGAGAATCCAATTGGACCAGGTTGGATCAGCTGTCCAGTGCTGGTCCAGTCAGCTGTAACTGGTGAGTTAGGACTGTATTGGGGTCCCTTACAGGATTGGGCCGGTTCCCTGGACGTGGGGTAGGGGAGCCACGGAGGAAATGGTAGAAATCTCTAGGACAAGCTTTGGACTTAAGTATCCATCTGTGAGGGGAGGATGGTAGCATTTGACAATGGATGGGATCTGAGCTTTCCTCTTTGGGATACGTGGTGGAGAGTGAACTTTGAATCTGTTGAATGAATGAACAAGTATTTAGTCTGAAAAAGCAATTTCTGGATTTACCGACTTCAGACTCTGGGAACGCTGGATTACTAGATTGAAACTAAGTTAGCACTAGTTCGACTTGGCCAGTATTTGAGTGACCTTTAGCAAGTCATTTTTCTTAGTTTGTTTCCTCATTATACATGGGGATTAAAAATTCCTGCTCTATTTCTTTGTGTGATCAGAGAGATAATACAGATTAAAGTGCTCTGAAAACTGCAATGTATTATACAAATATAAAGTTTTATTACTAACAGGTGAATACTAAGTAATATATTATTCCTAATAACTCTCTCCTTGGACTCACACCGGTGTTTGCACATATTCCTGTCTGTGGGGGTGAGGTAGGAAAGGATGAAAGGTCGTGTAAAACTGCTGAATAATAGGTATTTCACAAGAGAAGGAAATGTTGTAATGCCCATTATAAGTCTCTTTTATTTTCACCTTTCTTTGAACATTTCTGGGCAGGGAAATCACTCTCACTCTAAGCAACTTCTCCATTGCCAGATAGCGTCTGATGTGAAGAGCTTATTTTGGGAATGAAAGAAGGAACTCGGTTGCGATAAAAAGAAAGAGGTACAATTTATACAGTTTTGTAGGCTGTGGAGGCTGTGAGAGATGCTTTGTAACAAGAAGGTGTGGAGATGGCATGTGCTTGGGAGTGGGGTGGGGTGGGGAGAGATGGGGGAAGAAGGAATGTTAAGGAGCCATGGAGAACAAAGTCATGGGCTGGGCTGCTTTTCCCCCTCAGCCTGTGGTTCCCCGTGGGAGGCACTGATGCTCCGCACTTGTCTGTCGGTGGTCCATGGATGCAAGAGAACACCTCCTCCGGCCCAGGCTAGTGAGGCTCTTTCTGGGGGTGGATGAACTGAAGGAGGAGTTGTTAACAGAATTTAAGCTAATGCGACTGCTTGCTGGGTTTTATTTGACTTTATTTTCAGAAAAGACAAGTTAGGGAGGGACTGGGAAACGGACACTGGATATCAGGGACTTATTATCTCAGCTTAGGCACAAAATAATATATGTCACACATATTCTCACCCCTAATGTACAGAGAGGGCAATTGAGCTTCAGAGCATTGAAATGACTGCCCAAGGTCTGTGGAAAGTAAGCAGAGAATCCAATATTCAGACCCCAGCTAGTTTGTTTCCAAACCCCATGCTCTTTCTATGACACCATGCAGGGGACTACTAAACCACCAGCTGAAGACTTAACATGGAAACAGTGTCCAAGAGATGATTTAACTTGATTTCAATGTTACATCTACCTGTTTCAGATTTTAATAAGCTTATTTAGGAATACTTTCAGGATTATCTAACCCACCCACAGTCCATTGCTGGTAAAATCCAGACCGATGAGTATCTTTTCATAAGGATTTTATTCCAAGAAGGGAGAATCCATTGCCATGTTCGATGCTAGGAGGATGGAGAACACACACTGGGGCTCAGCTGTCCCTTCTCCACTCAGGAGGTCAGAATAGGCTCCTCACGTGGGTCTGGCTTTGGGGAGACTCTGAGGGAACTCAGCCAGCAGGGACTTGATGAGAGGCTAGCTTTCCCCTGAGCACTTTGGGGTATGTTCACCCATAAGACAGAACACTATTCTTGAATGTACTATTACTTCAGTAGTTCAGAAAAGAGGAAACGTCAATGTGAATTGAGTGTTTGGAGAAAATTTCATGACCAAGTGGATTTTAAACTTGGCTTTGCAATAGGAGAGGGGTTTTCACAGAAAACAGGACAAGAGGATGTAGACACAGCCCTGGTGGAGGGCTGCCCTCAGGCAAAAATGCAGAAGCAGCCATGAGCCAAGTTGACTGGTGCATAATGAAAAACACTGGAGTAGTGGAGTCAAAATGACAGTGAGGGCCTTAAAGAGAGAAAAGTGTGATTTATCGTGAGAAGTAGACCATGGCTATTTTAGAAGAGAAGCCTGAATAAAGTTTTGTTTTGGGAAAGTTGCACAGGGAGAGACGGGTGTTCTTGCCCAGGATTGACTGTGATCCACTGACTCTTTGGTCTTCAGGGAATGCCCATGGAGGATCTCAGGGTAGCAGAGTTCCATACTTTTGGGCCACTCCAGTGGACATGCAGCTTGTACAGCTCTCAGTGTTCCCTATGGATACGTCTTGTTCTGTTTGGAGGTGTGGGAAGAAGTAATATTCTGAGTAAAGACTCACAGAGACAGATAATCGCACGTTGAGTCCTAGGCAGAGAAACCCTAGGCTCAGAAATCTATTTCATGTTTATGACAGCCTGTGATGGGTCCCTGTTGCTGGTGGAAGTCTTCTTGTTAACAGAATCTCGGTGATGCGGCGACTCTAGGGTACTTTTCCAATAATGTTCCTGACTTTCCCACAACTGTCTTCCCTCGTCTTTCTGCTGCAGTTTCTGAAGCAGGTCCCATTCTTTCTTACCTCTGTGCCTTGCTTATGCTGATCCCTTAGCCCCCAAAATCTTAACGTCTCTCCTGCTTTCCCACCCCCATCTATCTTGGCCTTTAATTTCTTTCTTTCCTGTCCCTCCCAAATGGGAGTGTTCTTTTTCCAATGACATTTGGCAGTGCTGCCTTGTCTTTTGTAGCGTAGCCATTTGACTTCTTACATGCTCTGGGCTGTGGGGTTACGGAGGCAGCACTCACGTTTGTGTTCCAGCGTAGGCTCGACCAGACTGCCGGCGCTTGCATTCTGGTTTCACCTCTTGTTAGTTACACAGCTTTCGGGCAGTCGCTCTTTGTGCCTCAGGGTTCTCAGCTGTAAAACTGGGGTGATAACAGTCACTGCCTCATAGTGTAATTATGAGGAGAAATTGAAATCATGCCTGTGACTCATTTAACATAATGCATGGGCCATATCAGTGTTCCATAAATATTGCTGTCATTGCTATTCTGATAGATGCTTGTTTATAGCACACGTATAATAACTAAACATTGAATTGACTTGTGTTTAGGAAGTGGTTATCATATTTTCAGGGGTTGGAAGGAGGGAGGAGGCCCCCGAGCTCCTGCGTGATCCAGACATGGGGCCACAGGGTCTGGGGAAGGGGCTTGGCTGGAGAGTTCTGAGGAGGAGGCTTTGTCCTCACATTACTAGTTCTCATAGTTGCATGGCCCCCATGGCTCCCAGACAGACATGTTTTCCTGACCTCCTCAGGCTCAAGTAAGGCTGTGTCACCAGGGTCACAAACCACTCTCAGCATCACAGTTCTGTACATTGGTCTGTCCTGAATCATCTCTTTTTTAAATCCAGTGGCTACACTTTTCAAAAGCTCTAGTCAGGCAACATCATAGAGTCAGTGAGTAGTACAGGGCCTTGAGCAAAGTATATAGCTGCCAAAATTTTTTCTTTTTTAAATGTTAACACTCACGTACTACAGTCCGTTATTAGACTAATGCAAACCTCACAAAATTGCTAGATCCGAGGCTCCCCGTCTGTAAAATGAGGGGACTGTACGTGGTAATCTTTGAAATTCGTTCGGGCTAATACTAAACGGTCTGCGTGGGCTCTGATGCAGAGTGGACAAGTATCCGCATGGCAGTTCAGACCCTTGCAGCTGTCAGGCCGTTGTGAATACTGATGAGATAATGTCGGCAAAAGGCGTCAGTACCCAACAGGCCTCCGTACACCTTAGTTTTCCTTTTCTTCCTCTTTTAGTTCAAAATTCTTTGTCATTGTGATGCCAAACAAATGCAGTATATCAGACCTGGTCTGCAGGTCTTACTGGTTCCCAACATTTCTTTTTTTTCTTTTAATGTTTTGTTTTATATGGAGTACAGTTGGTTAACAATGTTGTGTTAGTTTCAGGTGTACAACAAAGTGATTCAGTTATGTATATACATGTACCTATTCTTTTTCAAATTCTTTCCCCAATTAGGTTGTTACAGAATATTGAGCAGGGTTCCCTGTGCTATACAGTAGGTCCTTGTTGGTTATCCATTTTAAATATAGCAGTGTGTACATGTCAATCGCAAACTCCCTTTTTATTTATTTATTTAATTTTTTATTGGAGTATAATTGCTTTACAATGTTGTGTTAGTTTCTGCTGTACAATGAAGTGAATCAGCTCTATGTATACCTATGTCTCCTCCCTCTTGGACCTCCCTCCCACTGCCCGCCCCCCCAGTCCCACCCATCTAGGTCATCACAGAGCACTGAGCTGAGCTTCCTTCTCTGTTGGTCGATGAAATGAGAAAAATAAGGACAAGAAAGTGAACTTTTCAAAAAGATAAATTCATTCCATTTTAATAGTCTGTGTCCACAATGAAATAATGATAATAGATCATTATTTATTTAGTTATTTGTTTAGTTTTTCTCAGTGATACACAGGTTATAAATTTAGGTCCCTTGGCCTAAGTTTTTCTTGAATTTTCACTGATCCATAAAAGCAAATGACCAGGAATAACAGTAGTTGAGCAGAGCTTTCAAAATGATCCGTGGTAAAAAATCAGGTTTTTGTAAAAACAAAAATTTCCATTATGTCACAGACTGAGACTTTTGTAAATTTAAAATAAAAATAAATTACTAGAAAAAGAAAATTGAAAAACATATATATACACAAACACAAACTCCAGTTTTTAATTATTAGGGTCAATGGACATAAGTTACCATGACAAGTGGCAATAGAAGCTTCTAAATATTTATCCTCAGTTTTGGTATTTATTTCCTTGGGACTGGCAATAATGGGTTCATGGATTACTGACATCACTTGGAGTGGCACCCAGGCAAGGACACTGCCCTACTTTGAGGGAGGGTCTGCCTAGCAATAGACTGGAGTTCTTAACCTGGGGTTTGTGCATTTAATTCAGAGAGCAGGTGAACTTGGAAGGGGAAAGTGTTTATGTTTTTTTCTTTGCTGAAATACTGACATTTAATATGTCTTTCAAAATATAAAGTTAGGCCACAAATCACAGTAGTGTGAGCAGTACCTAAGACTTTTATTCCAAGAGAGGTCACGGATACTTTTATATGTTGAAGATAATCTCTAAATACTGTTTACACTATTTTGAAACTGCAGTAGCTATTAGACCAGCTGCTAGATTTGTTAGTTAATACAACATACATTACTACAATTTAAAAAGTATTGTAGTAACTGTAATTCAACGAAATTGGTTTCTTTTGTATGCTTATTTTGTATTTTGTCTCATGCATTTAAAAATGTAATTCTAAGGGCTTCCCTGGTGGCGCAGTGGTTGAGAGTCCGCCTGCCGATGCAGGGGACACGGGTTCGTGCCCCGGTCCGGGAAGATCCCACATTCCGTGGAGCGGCTGCACCCCTGAGCCATGGCTGCTGAGCCTGCGCGTCTGGAGCCTGTGCTCTGCAACGGGAGAGGCCACAACAGTGAGAGGCCCGCGTACCGAAAAAAAAAAAAAAATATATATATATATATATATATATATATATATATATATATAATTCTAAAAAAAGTGTAATTCCAAGAGAGATACCCTAGGAGGTACCGGATGGCCAAAGGGTCTCTTTAACACAAAAAAGCTTAAGGGTACCCCTCCTAGAGGCAGGAAAAGAAGAAACTATTTTGAAAACATTTTCAGTTATTTCCTTCAAACACAGATCAGTGGATGAGATTAGGGGTCATTGGGAGAGATGGGGCTCTTCTGGGGTACCAGGATCATTTTTTTTTTGCTCTTTATCATCTACACTTTGTGTCAGTCTTGTTCTGCTACCAGGCACAGGGAGCGTCCTCACTGCAGCAGAGACATTCAGTGCCCCAGGGGTCAGGGTGGTTACTTCTTGCCCCAAGGTCTTAGGGATGACTGCCTCAGGGAGACCTTGATTGCTAATTAACTAGCAAATCTGATCCTGCAAAAGAGCTGGGCCGTCATTTGCTTTTGAACTCCATTAACATCAGTACAGCAACCAGTTACCAGGGCTGTGGCTGCTTTCTGTGGACTGTGCTCTGCCTTGATTGCCAGCCCATCCTTCAGAGAAAGGGAGCAGCAGCGGGGGTGATGAGGTATGTACCTAAACTGTGTGCTCTCTTACGGCTACAGATGTATGTGTGCAAGTGTGCCTGGACTTGTGCTCATCTCTTTCAGTCAGATGCCCTTGTGAATTGGTTAAACACAGACAAAAAAACCCATGAACAACAAACCACAAAATTACACAAACACATAGTAAATAAAATTCAGCTCTTTTTTTCTTGGGATGTATGTGTGTGTGCATGTCTGTGTGGTGATGAATGATTTAATATTCAGGGTGAGGTAACTGGTAGAAATTCTTTCTGATTCTTGAGATGAGGTGGGGGAAGCGAGGGGAAGGAATTGGGAAGTTAGAGTAGGGCATTTGGGGATGTTCCTCTAAAAGGATGTGGAGCTGTGACTAAGAAGTGGTATTTAGAGAACCCATCACGGTCAGGAAATTGAGAAATCTGTATATTTCTATCCCTGTGAGTTTGGTGCCTTTATTTATTTATTATTTATTTATTTATTTATTTATTTATTTATTTTTGCGGTACGTGGGCCTCTCACTCTTGTGGCCTCTCCCGTTGCGGAGCAGAGGCTCCAGACGTGCAGGCTCAGCGGCCATGGCTCACGGGCCTAGCTGCTCCGTGGCCCGTGGGATCTTCCAGGACCGGGGCACGAACCCATGTCCCCTGCATCGGCAGGCGGACTCTCAACCACTGCGCCATCAGGGAAGCCCTTGGTGCCTTTATTGATCAAGTAAAGAATTATTATGGGGAAGAGTCTAAAAGTGTGTTTGTGTGTGTGTGTGTGTGTGTGTGTGTGTGTGAAGCATTGGGGTGTGTGCACTCTTTGGTGTGTAGTGATTTCCTGTGGGGTCTGGAAGGAGGTTCTGAAGGGAAAGACTCGGCTCTGAATTGGCTCCTGTCAAAATGGAATGAAAGTGCCTAGGGGAAGGGGGAAGGTGATGGATTGTTGCAGGCTCCTCTCTGGTAAAACAAAGTAAGAGAGGGTGGTATCCTCACTAGTTGTTGAGAGTCTAGCTAAACACACGTGGGCATTCCTTTTCTGATGGGCCGTGGAGGTGAGAAGGGAGAGTTACAACTGGAGAAACAGGAGACCATGATCAGTCCCACAGGTCTCACTACAAAAAGCTTCCATGGGTTCCTGATAGAGGGTCTGAATGGCAGCTTTCAGGTGCTAAAGAGACCTCCAGGTCTCCAAACTGTCTATTGCTCTTTGTCACGGTGTGGAGCAGTGTGTATGTGTGGTGGGCAGGTAGGAGGAAGAGGGAGCGATCTTTGGTTTGCTGTGCTGAGAAGGACCAAATGATATGGAGGACCTTCTGTCCTGTACCCCCAACTGAAGATAGCTCATTGCTGTTTCACTCACGCTTCCGCAGATGCCAATGATTTTTATTATCCGGCATCCCTCACAAATGAGAGTTTTGATGGGCTAATAACGTTACTCTATGAACTGCTCCCTGAGCATGGAATACTAAGGACTAGATGGCCCTAGGAGAAGAAATTTTCCATCTAAAAATTTCCAAAACTGCAGAACGTGATGGAGCAGATAAGCCTTTGCACACCCTGCTGCTGGGGTCACCGTAGGTCATAGCTGTCTTCTAGACACAATCCCTTTGGGTTCAGATGGGGAAAATGAGGCCCAAGTTTTTCCAAGGCCACACAGCTAAGTCGGGTCAAGCTGGCTTTTAGACCTTTGCACTTTGGATGTGACCAGACTAGGGAGAAAAAGATCGTTAGCTCCTTTTTTCCTTCCCATTCTCTAAATATCCGGATGACAATGTACGAAGTCAGAAAATTTTGCCCAGGAGTTTTGAGGAATAGCCATGACTTGCTGGCGTCCTCTATGCAAGTTATTCTCAGCCTCTATAAAACTAACCCTCTCTTTTCCATGAGAGCTCTTGCCTTGTGTTATCAAAGGATTTTTGAAAGAAAGGCTTAGAATGCCATGTGGAAATCAGCTAATGGCTATAATTCAGAAAAAAAAGAAAATTGATTATCCAGTTTTTCCTAATGGATTCAGATAGCCATCTCAGTAGTTTGGGCCCCACCTGCTTACCCATCTACTTTGCCTAAATGATTATAACAGTACGAGGAAAATGAACTTTGGCAATTATTCGTATAACCATTTTAATTCAAGGAAAAAATTACCGTTGGAGTCTGCACGACTTATGTACAGTAATAATTTGCAGCTTTTCCGTGAGATTTTCTCTAAGCAGCCTAATTAAAATTGCAACCCTCATTCACGTTCCTCGTTCTCCCCCCACCCAAGCTTTATTTTTCTCCACAGCATATTCATTTATTTTTTTGTCGCTTTTTTCCTACCCATAGGAATATAAGTCCCATGAGGGCAAGAATTTTTACGTTTTTGTTTGTTGTTGCATAACCAGCTCCTGGAAGAGTGCTTGGCACATTGTAGGAGCTTAATAAATATTGATGAGTGAATAAATAAACTGCAAAAAGACAAAGGATTGATAAACATGGGGAACTCGTTCTCCTGGCTCTCAGAGAATTTAAAACAGTCCTGTGGGTTGTAAACTTCAAGTGAATTGACTACTACAACAGATGCTTAGAAAAACCGCTTTGAAACCCCCCAGGGGCTGTGGAGACTGAAATGTTGCAGAATTCTTTCCTTTTCTTTCTGTAAGCTTCCTAACAGGAGGTTGTCTTTGGAAGGACACAGGCATCTCCCATGCATCCTCCATCCTCTTAAATTAAAAACTTTTATCATCACGAATGTGTAGGTTTTCTGTACTTGCATCATATGTGGAAGTGGGCTTTGGATTCAGACTGCCTGGACCTCAGGCAATCTGGAGTCTCTGAGGCTCAGTTAGCTCATTTGTCAAATGGGGATAATACAGTCTTAGCTTAGAGGGTGGTCATGGGGACGAAATGAAATAACGCACCTAAGTGCTTCGCCCAGTGCCACACACGTTCTGAGTACTTGGTTAATGACCCAGGTACTATTTGACGAAAGCACAATCTCACCAAAAGCCTAAGCTGGAGTACACTGCGGGCATTATTACATGGAATACAGAGTAGTGCTTACAAGTTCTGGCTGTGAGGTCCAAAGGGCGGGTATTCAAATTGTGGCTTTACTCATTATCAGCTGTGTGACATTTGGCCCTGCTAAAGCTTAACTTCCTCATCTGAAAGCGAAGATGGTAGCAATAACTCACTGGGGGTTATAACAAAGATTACGTGCAATGGATTATGTAAACCTCTTAGAACGTTACTCAATTACTGGTAGCGATTATTATTAAAAGTGCACAGTTTGTTTGTCATATGAAATAGAATATCCAAAGATTGTTGACAGACTGCCAAGTAACAGTTTTTTAAAATATTTTTTCTTTGATCTTGATTTTTTTCTAAATTGCATTTCAAATTGATATTATAGGTTTCACCACTGAGATCCATATAATTTGGGAAGTAAGGTGAATCAGATGATGCTGATGAGGGTTTTTTTTTTCCTTAAGGTTTAACGAAATGTTTCTCTTCTATAGCTAGAAAGTAATTATCGTTGTTCCATAGAGCCAGTAGCCATATTTGAATATGATGCAAAAGGACTTTTGATAGGAGGCAAACAGATTTTTAAAAATGCAAGTGATATTTTTTCAAAAGTTATATTTACCCATGTATATTAATCATTTATTGCTGCATAACAAATTACCCCAAAATTTCACAGCTTGAAGCAATGAACATTTATTATCTCACAGTTCCTGTGGGTTAGGAATACTGTGAGGTATTATCTCACAGTTCCTGTGGGTTAGGAATACTTTGTATTTCTGGTTCAAGGTCTCTCATGAGGTTGCAGCCAGGATGCTGCCCAGGGCTGCTGTCATGTGAAGGCTTCACTGGGGCTGGAGAATCTGCTTCTGAGATGCCTCACTCACATGGCTGTTGGCAGGAGGTCTCAGTTCCTTGCTGGCTGTTGGCCCTTTCTGTAGGTCTACTTGAGCGTCATTATGGCATGGCAGCTGGCTTCTCCAAGAAGTGATCCAAGATGAAGGAGGAAGGAGGAAGATGTAATGCCTTTTGTGTCCCAGGCTTGGGAATCACACACCATCCGCTCTGCTGTATTCTATTTGTTAGAAGTGAGTTACTAAGTCCAGCCCACTCTCATGGGGTGAGGGATGGGGGGCTTGGCTCCACCTCTTGAAGGGAAGAGTATAGAAGAATTTGTGTATCTTTATTTAAAAAAAACACCATATCATGATTTTGAATAATATTAAGTTTTATTTTATTTCATAATTTACTCCATCCTCTCTCTATAGATATCTACACTATTCGCAATCTTTTGCTGTTATATATCATGTTACAGTGAAGAACCTGTATCTGTACATACATTGCTTTCCACACATGCAAGTGTATTTTTTTTAACATTTTTATTGGAGTATAGTTGCTTTACAGTGGTGCGTTAGTTTCTGCTGTATAACAAAGTGAATCAGTATGTATATATCCCCATATATGTATAGGGATATATGTATCCCCATACATATATCCCTCTTGCGTCTCCCTCCCACCCCTCTAGGTGGACACAAAGCACCGAGCTGATCTCCCTGTGCTATGCAGCTGCTTCTCACTAGCTATCTATTTTACATCTTGTAGTGTATATGTATCCATGCCACTCTCTCACTTCATCACAGCTTACCCTTCACCCTCCCTGTGTCCTCAAGTCCATTCTCTACATCTGCGTCTTTATTCCTGTCCTGCCCCCAGGTTCTTCAGAAGCTTTTTTTTTCTTTTTTTAGATTCCATATATATGTGTTAGCATATGGTATTTGTTTTTCTCTTTCTGACTTACTTCACTCTGTATGGCAGACTCTAGGTCCATCCACCTCACTACAAATAACTCAATTTCGTTTCTTTTTATGGATGAGTAATATTCCATTGTTTATATGTGCCACATCTTCTTTATCCATTCATCTGTCGATGGACACTTAGGTGGCTTCCATGTCCTGGCTATTGTAAATAAAACTGCAATGAACATTGTGGTACATGACTCTTTTTGAATTATGGTTTTCTCAGGGTATATGCCCAGTAGTGGGATTGCTGGGTGGTATGGTAGTTCTAGTTTTAGTTTTTTAAAGAACCTCCATACTGTTCTCTATAGGAGAAGAGTAAGCATTAGCTCTTTTCTAAATGTTTGATAGAATTTACCTGTGAAGCCATCTGGTCCTGAGCTTTTGTATGTTGGAAGATTTTTAATCACAGTTTCAATTTCATTACTTGTGATTGGTCTGTTTATACTTTCTATTTCTTCCTGGTTCCGTCTCGGAAGGTTGTGCTTTTTTAAGAATTTGTCCATTTCTTCCAGGTTGTCATTTTATTGGCATATAGTTGCTTGTACTAATCTCTCATGATCCTTTGTATTTCTGTACTGTCAGTTGTTACTTCTCCTTTTTCATTTCTAATTCTATTTATTTGAGTCTTCTCCCTTTTTTCCTTGATGAGTCTGGCTAATGGTTTATTCATTTTGTTTATCTTCTCAAAGAACCAGCTTTTAGTTTTATTGATCTTTGCTATTGTTTCCTTCATTTCTTTTTCATTTACTTCTGATCCGATCTTTATGATTTCTTTCCTTCTGCTAACTTTGGGGTTTTTTCTGTTCTTCTTTCTCTAATTGTTTTAGGTGTAAGGTTTGTTTGTTTATTTGAGATGTTTCTTGTTTCTTGAGGTAGGATTGTATGGCTATAAACTTCCCTCTTAGAACTACTTTTGCTGCCCATAGGTTTTGGGTGTCGTGTTTTCATTGTCCTTTGTTTCTAGGTATTTTTTGATTTCTTCAATGATCTCTTGGTTATTTAGTACTGTATTGTTTAGCCTCCATGTGTTTGTATTTTTTACGGATTTTTTCCTGTAATTGGTATCTAGTCTTATAGTGATGTGGTCAGAGAAGATACTTGACACGATTTCAATTTTCCTAAATTCTCTAAGGCTTGATTTGTGACCCAAGATATGATCTATCCTAGAGAATGTTCCATGAGCACTTGAGAAGAAAGTGTATTCTGTTGTTTTTGGATGGAATGTCCTATAAATATCAATTAAGCTCATCTTGTTTAATGTATCATTTAAAGCGTGTGTTTCCTTATTTATTCTCATTTTGGATGACCTGTGCATTGGTGAAAGAGGGGTGTTAAAGTCCCCTACTATTATTGTGTTACTGTTGATTTTCCCTCTTAGGGCTGTTAGCATTTACCTTATGTATTGAGGTGCTCCTATGTTGGGTGCATAAATATTTACAATTGTTATATCTTCTTCTTGGATTGATCTCTTGATCATTATTTAGTGTCCTCCTTTGTCTCTTGTAATAGTCTTTATTTTAAAGTCTATTTTGTCTGATACGCGAATTGCTACTCCAGCTTTCTTTTGATTTCCATTTGCATGGAATATTTTTTTCCATCCTCTCACTTTCAGTCTGTATGTGTCCCTCGGTCTGAAGTGGGTGTCTTGTAGACAGTATATATAGGGTCTTGGTTTTGTATCTTTCAGCCAGTATGTCTTTTGGTTGGAGCATTTAATCCATTTACATTTAAGGTAGTTATTGATATGTATGTTCCTAGTACCATTTTCTTAATTGCTTTGGGTTTGTTATTGTAGGTCTTTTCCTTCTCTTGTGTTTCCTGCCTAGAGAAGTTCATTTAGCGTTTGTTGTAAAGCTGGTTTGGTGGTGCTGAATTCTCTTAGCTTTTGCTTGTCTGTAAAGTTTTTAATTTGTGCATCAAATCTGAATGAGATCCTTGTTGGATAGAATAATCTTGGTTGCAGTTTTTTCCCTTTCATCGCTTTAAATATGTCCTGCCCCACCCTTCTGGCTTGCCGAGTTTCTGCTGAAAGATCAGCTGTTAACCTTATGGGAATTCCCTTATATGTTATTTGTTGCTTTTTCCTTGCTGCTTTTAATATTTTTTCTTTGTATTTAATTTTTGGTAGTTTGATTAATATGTGTCTTCGCGTGTTTCTTCTTGGATTTATCCTGTATGGGACTTTTTGCGCTTCCTGGACTTAATTGACTATTTCCTTTCCCACATTAGGGAAGTTTTCAACTATAATCTCTTAAAATATTTTCTCAGTCCCTTTCTTTTTCTCTTCTTCTTCTGGGACCCCTATAATTCGAATGTTAGTGTGTTTAATGTTGTCCCAGAGGTCTCTGAGACTGTTCTCAATTCTTTTCATTCTGTTTTCTTTATTCTGCTCTGTGGTAGCTATTTCCACTATTTTATCTTCCAGGTCATTTATCCGTTCTTCTGCCTCAGTTATTCTGCTATTGATTCCTTCTAGAGTATTTTTCATTTCATTTATTGTGTTGTTCGTCATTGTTTGCTTGCTCTTTAGTTCTTCTAGGTCCTTGTTAAACGTTTCTTTTATTTTCTCCATTCTGTTCTCAAGATTTTGGATCATCTTTACCCTCATTACTCTGAATTCTTTTTCAGGTAGACTGCCTATTTCCTCTTCATTTGTTTGTTCTGATGGATTTTTACCTTGTTCCTTCATCTGCTTTGTATTTCTCTGTCTTCTCATTTTGCTTAACATACTGTGTTTGGGGTCTCCTTTTCGCAGGCTGCAGGTGTAGTTCCCGTTGTTTTTGGTGTCTGCCCCCAGTGGGTAAGGTTGGTTCCGTGAGTTGTGTAGGCTTCCTGGTGGAGGGGACTGGTCCCTGTGTTCTGGTGGATGAGACTGGATCTTGTCTTTCTGGTGGGCAGAACCATGTCCAGTGGTGTGTTTTGGGGTGTTTGTGAACTTATTATGATTTAGGCAGCCTCTCTGCTAATGGGTGGTGTTTTGTTCCTCTGTTGCTAGGTTTTTGGCATGGAGTATCCAGCACTGGAGCTTACTAGTTGTTGAGTGGATCTGGGTCTTAGTGTTGAGACGGAGATCTCTGGGAGAGCTCTCGCTGATTGATATTACATGGGTCCAGGAGGTCTGTTGTGGAACAATGTCTTGAACTTGGTTCTCTCACCTGAGAGGCTCAGGCCTGACACCCGGCCGGAGCACCAAGACCTTGTCAGCCACATGGCTCAGAAGACAAGGGAGAAAAAAAACCAGAAAGAAAGAAAAATTAAATAAATAAAATAAAGTTATTAAAATAAAAAAAATATTATTAAAATAAAAAAGTAATTAAAAAAAAAAGAAAGAAGAGAGCAACCAAACCAATAAACAAATCCACCGATGATAATAAGTGCTAAATCCTATTAAAAAAAAGCAAAAATGGACAGACAGAACCCTAGGACAAGCGGTAAAAGCAAAGCTATTCAGACAAAATCACACAAAGAAGCATACACATACACACTCACAGAAAGAGAAAAAGGAAAAAATATATATATATATTAAAAGAAAAAAGGAAGAGAGCAACCAAATTAATAGACAAATCTACCAATGATAATAAGCTCTAAATGCTAAACTAAGATAGACATAAAACCAGAAACAAATTGCATTCAGAAAGCAAACCCCAAGTCTACAGTTGCTCTCAAAGTCCATCACCTCGATTTTGGGATGTTTCATTGTCTATTCAGGTATTCCACAGATGCAGGATACATCAAGTTGATTGTGGAGATTTAATCCGCTGCTGCTGAGGCTGCTGGGAGAGATTTCCCTTTCTCTTCTTTGTTCACACAGCTCCTGGGGTTCAGCTTTGGATTTGGACCCGCCTCTGCGTGTAGGTCGCCTGAGGGCAACAGTTCTTCTCCCAGACAGGAGGGGGTTAAAGGAGCAGCTGATTAGGGGGCTCTGGCTCACTCAGGCCGGGGGGAGGGAGGGGTACGGAATGCCAAACGAGCTTGCGGCGGCTGAGGCCGGTGTGATGTTGCACCAGCCTGAGGCGCACCGTGTGTTCTCCCGGGTATGTTGTCCCTGGATCACGGGACTCTGGCAGTGGTGGGCTGCACAGGCTCTTGGGAGGGGCGCTGTGGATAGTGACCTGTGCTTGCACACAGGCTTCTTGGTGGCTGCAGCAGTAGCCTTAGCCTTTAATGCCCATCTCTGGTGTCCACGCTGATAGCCACGGCTCATGCCCGTCTCTGGGGCTCGTTTAGGCGGTGCTCTGAATCCCCTCTCCTCGCGCACCCCGAAACAATGGTCTCTTGCCTCTTCGGCAGGTCCAGACTTTTTCCTGGACTCCCTCCCGGCTAGCTGTGGTGCACTAGCCCCCTTCAGGCTGTGTTCATGCAGCCAACCCCGGTCCTCTCCCTGGGATCTGACCTCTGAAGCTGCAAGTCTATTTATGGGCTAAATTGCTATAAATGGACATCCAGATTATGGATGTAAATAACTTGAGTAGCTTTTGCCAAATCTTTATTGAGCATATAGCGTTTACAGTTTGACTGGTAAATGGTGGGTGACTTTCTCTTTATAGCGTGTAACACAGTATGTTAATAACCATTTGGGAAAAATTTAAATATTAGTATGAAGAACAGTCTCCTATTTCACAGCTGTCAGCAACCACCAAAGAGAAGGAGACATGGTCACTTCCATAGGCATTCTGATAACTCTGCTCCTTGCCAGTGAACATGAGATCGCTCTTGATCTCACTAGTTAATTTAATTAAATCAGGCATGGAAGGCTATTAATATTTATGGAGTTTTACATGCAAGATTAGTATTATGGAATCTCTTATAAAGCCTTTGGGAATGTGATGTACTGGGGACAGGACAGGTATGAAAGATTAGAGCTGGGTCATTTACTTTAGAAAAACCAAGGCAATCCTTGTTGTAGAGAAGGGTACAGCCCGATTTCCTTTTGCATGTTAAGAGAGTATTACGGTGACAAATAGAGATTTCTCATCAGTGTATGAAAAAGGTTTCTTCTGCCTGAGGACCATCTGGAGGTTGTGTGAGGACACATTGATTGGGGGGACAGTGAGGCTGCAAGAAAATATCAAACAACTAAATTGAGCTGAGGATTTAAGATTCGCAAGCTGGGGAGTTTTGAATGAAGACTTCAGGGAAGAAGAGAAGGGATGTGCTTTTAGAGTAAAAATAGTGTGATTTACAAGGCAGCCTGGGAGAGGAGCCGTGAGTGGGCTGGTGGAGAATCGGACTTTGAATGGGCAAGATTGCTGCTCATAGCTCCTGCTGCTGCTTCCTAGGTTTCTGCACCTGTGTCTCAGGTACCACGTGAGTCAGCTGACACATGGGGCCGTAAAGCACTTAGCAGATAGGAGTTCATATCAGAACAAGTTCATAAGGACAGCTGCCAGGAACGTGCATCTTCCACTTTACAAAGCACTGAGTAAGGTGGAGTGCCACCCTCACGGAGAGAGGGATTGACACGGTTCTTAGGAGCATGCTGTCTCGTACCCAAGAGTATTTTCTCTATGGTAAGTAATAAATAAGGATATGTAATGCTTTATGATTTAAGATGTTTTTATTTGATTCTCACAATAAGAAGATGATGATAGATAGTAATAGATATTCTTAGTTCCATTTTTACACATCAGAAAACTGAGATTCAAGAGTGTTAAATAAATTCCTTGGCGACCACAGCAAGAAATAGTAGGGCTAAAAAGCAAGCTCAGGTCTTCTCAAGCTGTGCTTAGCATGCTCTCACACTGAGAAAGAGAACTTGGGCACATAATGAAGAAGGAAAATGCCAATGATGTGTTTAGCACAGGGACCTTCTGTGGAAGAGAAGAGTGAAGTAGCAAGCAATTTGCGTGACTCACTCAAACATGACATATCAAAGCTGGTGTGAATTTTGTAGATCTTCTCGTTCAACCTCTTTAATTTGTAAGTGAGAAAACAGAGAACCAGAAAGCTTAAGTAAATTTCTTAAGGTCACCTGGCTAGTTATTTTCAGAATGAGGAATAAAATTAAGGTCTTCTGATTTTCAAGAAAGAGCACATCCCTTCTCTTCTCCTTTCTACCGTACATTGCCTTTACTGGGTAGGAGGAAATAGTGGCATTGGAATTTAAGTCCACTTAAGGCAGGTGCCATTATTATACCCTCTAAAGTGCCTTCATGGTGTACTATAATTAGGAAGTATTCAGGTTATTTTGTAAATATTCAGTCAAGGGATAAAATGTTACTGGTCAGTAAGTATTGATTCTGTAGATTCTGCTTGTAGGTATTTAGGAAGGAAATAAAGAGGAAGAAGCAGGCATAATTCTCACACCCTAAGAGCTTACAATTTGAAAAAGAAAAGAGGTGTTGTAAACCTAAGAAAGTAGACATACCTTTGGGGGAAAAGCCTTAGGAAAACTTATGCTTGGTCACAAATGAGCTGAGGTTAGAGAGGGCGCATTGATATACTGGAGATACTGGAAGAGTTGGGAGGGGTGCTTTAATGGGGTTGAAAACTTTCAAGGAGCCACCCATCCCCCACGACTCCCTCCAAATGTATTTCATTTTTCTTTATTACTGTCTCCTACTTCATTTTTGTCCCTTATTGCGCTGTCCTTAATTTACACCTGCTGTTCCCTCTCCCCCTCATAGGATAATGTCATTCACTGTTATTAAATCCACTGAACTCAAGGTTTCCCACGTGATTCTCAAACAGGAGTGGAGGGGAAGTGAATATCAAAGTGATCTAGGGAACTTTTAAAACCTACATAGAAGTGTTCCAGATGGTAGACTGATCACAGGATTTTACCTTTTTTCCTTTCCAGACTTCCCTTGACATTCTAATAAAGATGTACTAAATGAAGTGAGTCTGTAACAATATGGATGAAGAAAAGCAGACAGAACCATTGTGCTGGGGATTCAGAGCAGAGAACAGCTCAGCTCATAATCAGCCTGGGAAAGGGGGTCTGCAGTGGAGTTGGGGGCAGTTCTGAGCTGGGAGTAGGAGGGTACAGAGAGCAGGACAGGGATGTGGGGCTGTGTTCAGCTGTGGCTGGGCTTAAGAAGGGGCTGTGAAGAGTGTTGTTTTCCAGAAAGTGCATTTACTAGGATATATTCTGGTGAAGAATATAAACTATTCATTTATAAAGAGATGGTTTTCAGCTCTTTCTTTGTATGTTACAACTCACATGAAGGCTATTACTGGTTATGAGCAATCGTTACACAGGTCAGATGGAGAGGGAAGTAGCTGTATATTCTTAAAAAAAATCTCCCTGGAGATATTGATGTACCACTCCTTCACACTTCAGAGATTGATTTAAAGAAAGCTTGACTTGGATCCTTTTGTAAAATGATTAACTGCCCTCTAGCTTATATTACCTTTTAAATCCAAATTTCATTCTTTCTTTCCCTTTCCCTAGTGCCCCTATGATTACCGGTGAGGTTCCTGGGATGAAGGCACACTGTTCCCCATTCCTTCCCCACCTTTCCTCTTGGGAAACAGGAACGAGGACCCTGCAGTGCACGCATGGCCAAAGGATCCTGTGGTGGTGTTTCCACTCAGTCTTGCTCCCCAGTCAGGAAATACTCACTTAGAGCACCTGCCAGGTAGCGTGCACTGAGGCATGGTGGAGTTCTTGCCAGCCCTGTCCACATCACAGAGCACAAGGAAAAGGAAAAAAAAAAAACAATTATTAAGAAAAAGATACAGTGATAACAGACTTAGAGAATGAACTTATGGTTCCTGGGGCGGGGGTGGTGGTGGGATAGATTGGGAGATTGGGATGGACATAAACACACTGCTCTGTTTAAAATAGATAAGCCATAAGGACATACTCTATAGCACAGGTTTGTAATAACCTAAATGGGAAAAGAACTTGAAAAAAGAAAAGATATATGTCTATGTATAACTGAATCACTATGCTGTATACCTGAAACTAACACATTGTCAATCAGCTATACTCCAATATAAAATAAAAATTTAAAAAATGATACAGTGATTTAAAAAAAAGGAAGGTGGCATCACTAGGCTAATTGAAAGGGATCTGGATTTCCCGGGGCGGCAACTGCCGGCAGAAGAATGTCCCTGGACTCCGCCATGGCTCCACTCAGCTGCCCCAGAGCCAAGGGGATCGGTATCTGAGGCTCTCAGGCCGAGAGAGATGACTTGGGGAGGGGTAAGAAACTCGTACTCACTTTCCTCTCGTAGCTTCAAAGTTAGTAGGGAGGACAGATTCTCCTCAGGGTTATAAATCTAGATAGAGTGCTTGGGAGCGAGAGAGGGAGGGTTATTAATCTGAAGTCCTGGAGGAGATGTTGTTTGACCTGATAAGTGGAGAAGGTGCTGTCGGGGAGTGTGTGTTCCGAGAAGCCGGTCCCTGGAGCGCAGACTGGTAGTGGATTTCAGCTCCACCATTTGTCTGTGGTTGCTGACAAGTTTTATACCGTTTTGACCTCTGTTTTCTCGTTTATAAAGTATCTGCCTTTCAGGGTTATACAGATACCTAATCAAGCTTGGAAAATACCTGGCACATAGAAGACCAGAAACTTAGTGATAATGATTATTAAGAGTCAGATGGTAATAGATGACACGCCATTTAGTCTCATAAGCAATGGAAACCATTTTAAACTTGTGAGGCCGCAAAACCAGTGGCCCATTAGTGTAGATAATTCTGCTCCTTCCACTCTCTTCTCTCCTCTTCTTTCTCTTTACACTTTTCAGTATGTCTGATTCTAGATACGGCTAATGTACAATTTTTCATAACTTGAGGAAATACAAGAAGCTAGTTAGGTCAATGAAACTCATTTTAGGAATCATTCCAGTGACACCACTCAACTTGACAATGGATTTGTTTACTTTTCTTTTGACAAGATATTTCTCCCTCCCTCTGGTTTGTGTACTGATTGTGACTGGCTGTAGGTTTCACTCCCTATTGAGCAGTGCATTTCTGCATAAAAGTATGGCTCTACATAGTTTCTCATGCTTTTGGAGAAGTGCTATATCTGTGTCCACATTCTTGTACAAAACGTGAAAGACGGTGTGCCCTCCTCTAAGAGACAGTGAGGTCCTTCTAAAGAAGGACAGTAGCGGGGTCAGAGGAAGGATGTACATGCAGTCATATCTGGGCCATCCAGGGGAAGGATGTGAAGGGAGTGATGGGGGGTTTATTTACTTGCTGCCCATGGAGGGTAGAGCCACAGCTCAGTCCAGAATCAGAATTGATCCAAACAAAGGACCAAGTCCAAGGATGGAAGCACTGGGGAAGATTTCTAGAAAAGATTGCATGTGAGGCATAACCCCCATTTGAGTTTGTGCATGGTGGTCTGTGCCTTCCTGGTCAAAGACTAAGGGAGTCTGCACAGAGGCCCCGGGTGACACTGATGGCCCCAGTGGTCCCTGCTTTAATAGCTGTTCGGTTTTTCTCTCCTCAAGTCCTGTTTCTGTGTTGATCACAATACTCACCCTTAGGAACGTGGTATTTTATTTCTTCGCTCAGACACGTGCTATGTTGCTATGCTCCGTATCTGGACAAATGATATCAATATTCATCCGTCTGAGCAGCTGAGTTGGTCTCTGGGCTCTCTGGGTTTCCCTGTAACCTCCCATAGCCTGGAAAGAGTAAATGTGGATGACTTTGCCTAATCCTTCCTCACGAATAAGAAGATACTTCAAAGCCCAATTTATGGTGGATCTTTGAATATGAAGGATAATGTTTTTAGGTTTTGAACTTCATGAATCTTTACTTCAAAGCCAAATTTTGGCTTAAAGTACTCTAAATTTAGTATCCCAACAAGATGAGCTTCATGTGTTCGATCTCAGTGTTCTATATACTTGAAGAGCACACAGGATTCCTAGCGCATTGCAGAGATACTACAGTTTGTTCGGCAGGGAGCCAACAGCGAACCTATAATAGACGGGGTTCACTGCTTTTGAAACATGATTGCATATCAGAATCATCTGTGGAGGTTTTAAAAAATCGGATATCCAGGCCTTAACCCCAGAGATTCTGATTCAGTAGGAGTGGGGCAGGGGCAAGTGCCGAGTGTCTGATTTAAACTTCTTGACAAAATATTCTAATCCCTAGCTAGGGTTCATAATGAGTCTAACACAGATAAATGTGTAATTTCTGGGTTTTTTTTGAAATTAAAAGTCCTCAAGGACCCCTTGGAGCTCCAGAGGCAGCACTGGTCAAGATGATCCATAAGGTCCCTTCAGTTCTGGAATTCTAGGTTAAATTTCACAGACTCCATCCAGATTATAGTTTCTAAATACTGTTGCCACTAAAAGGAGCCAGGACTCCTTAGAAATGTTTGATTTGAGACGAGGGGCAGGAAATGTACAAAAGGAGCCTAGGTTATCATGTTAAACCAGGAAGCAGGGAAAGTGCCAAAGTGTACCAAGATCTACCTTGAAGAGACTGTCAATGGGTAGAGATGGGACAATATGAGCGTTAATAATAATAACATCAATGGATTAATACAGATGAAATGTATTTAAATCTATGAGTTCATAAAGATATTGGACCAAAAAATCTCATTGATCCCCTTTGGAGGATGCTAGGGAAACTACTCCTTATTACTGCTTATTTTGAAAACCAGTAAATAAAGACTCAAACATTTATCCTGCCTTTCCTATCCTATACAAACTGTAACTTTATGAAACAAATGATAGATGAGGGGAAATTTCTTTCTATAGGAATATTTCATTTAATAAGTGAACAAAGAATGATAAAATTACAGTGTCACTGCATCACAACTCCTAATGAAATAATGGATCGAAGAAATGCTCGCCAATGGCTGTGAACATTTTTGTAAAAAAAGGAGACTGCTAGATTTTATGTGTCTCTTGCTGGAAGATGTTGTACCATCTATGCACCATTCATGCTAAAAAGAAACCAACCTGTATCTGTCAAAACTCTAGATCTAATAATTTATAGGAAATACAAGGATAGAGAAACATGTTGGCATGCATGGAGACGCAATCAACAAAATCCAGATTGTGGGCAGATCTACAGAACAAACCTTACTGGTTAAAAAAGACTTAACAGACACAAATCAATTAGTCATATATAGATCTTACTTGTATCCTAATGGGAGTAGAACAAACAAACTATAAAATGCTTATCAGACAATGAGGGAAATTTTTTTAAAATAGTTCTTTAATTTGATGGTTAAAGAATTATTTTAAAAATGTTTTAAGTGTGATAACAATATTTTGCTTGGCTTTTGTGAAATTTCTTATTTTTTAAAAAATATGCTTAAATATTTTCAGAATAAAAGATATGAAATCTGAGGTTTGCTTCAAAATAACCCAAGGTTAAGGAGACACGTGAATAAGAATAGACATAAGAAAAATAAAAGTTTTTATATTACCTTTAAAAAAAAAAAGACAGAATGAGATTGGCCACTTGATAATTTTTTAATCTAGTTGATGGGTACCTGGGCGTTTATTATGTCATTCATTCCTCTTATGTATACATTTGAGCGTTTCTCAAGTTTAAAAAGTTTGCTAACCATGTGTTAAATAAAACTCAAATCTAAAATTGTTTTCTCTTTCTTTGTAGATGGCAAGAAAGAAGTTGAAAAAGTTCACTACTTTGGAGCTTATGCTCAGTGTTCTTCTGCTTGTGGTGTTTATCATCACTATTCCTCTCTTTGTGCTTTCAGCCAGAGACTCTTTGGAATCAGAAGGTAACAAGGAACTCTGGTGTTCCCCCCTCCATATATTGCTCTTATCAGAGCAAACACCTCAGAAATGGCAGGGAAGTGATGCTTTCATATTCACTGGTGTGAACGTGTGTGTGTGTGTGTGTGTGTGTGTGTGTGTGTGTATTATATGTGTGTGTTGGGGACCACCTGACTCAAACTGTGACAGCACAATAGGTATTCATTGTAGGCCTAACTCTGACACTTTCATTTCCTAATTTAGCACAGCGCAGGATTCCGCAACTGGCACTTGAAATATATTTGCTGAATTTCATTGAATAATTGTAATTTTGTTAACAATAGTAATCAACAATACCCTTATATGAAATGTAGTCAAATAAGTATATAATCAATTAAAGTACCTTCAGCCCAGGTTTGGTTCTTTAAAAAAATAACAGCTACCAGAGTTTTTTTTATTAAAAGTTTATTGAACTGTTTTATTTTAACAGAAGGGCTGGATTGTGCTGAGTTATCCATGATTTCTTATCTGGACTTCAGCTAGGAGCAGCTTCCTAGGTGGGGCACGTGATGAGGGGCTAGTGTGTTGCCAGAGGAAAACCTTTGCCCCCTCCCCCTACCTCATTTTCAGTCACACCACTTCTACTTCTGTGGGAAGTTAGATTAGATAATCTCAAAGGTTGTTCAGTTCTTAAAATTCTATGATCCTGAAGATGAAACTAAAACCCTTATGCGGAAACTGGCACAAATATAAAGTTCTATTACTCCACCACATTTGAATTGGAAACCTTAGTGAAAAGAAAACTTATTAGAAGCCTCATTGTTTTGTCTTAATATTGTTATTAGCTTATTGTAGAGTGCCCTAAAGAAATCTAACTTCCTTATGTTAGAATGCAATAAATGTGCCTTCTTTATTTTACTGACTTTAAAAAAAAAAATTTATTTATTATTTTTGACTGTGTTGGGTCTTCGTTGCTGTGCGCGGGCTTTCTCTAGTTGTGGCGAGCGGGGGCTACTCTTCGTTGTGGTGCGTGGCCTTCTCATTGCGGTGGCTTCTCTTGTTGTGGAGCATGGGCTCTAGGTGTGCAGGCTTCTGTAGTTGTGGCACACGAGCTCAGTAGTTGTGGCTCGTGGGCTCTAGAGCACAGGCTCAATAGTTGTGGTGCACGGGCTTAGTTGTTCCACGGCATGTGGGATCTTCCCGGACCAGGGCTCGAACCTGTGTCCCTGCATTGGCAGGCAGATTCTTAATCACTGCGCCACCAGGGAAGCCCTATCTAACTGATTTTTAAGTCTGAATCCATCAATCAGCTGGCATAGATTCTAGCCGCCAGTTTCTAGTTTGGTGGCCTCCCTTTACATTTTTTGTCCTATGAGATTTTACATTTGTATAAGAATACCATCACTCAGAAGTGTTCCTTGTCAAGGGATTGCCTGTTGACTGAGCAAGGAGAATTGAGGTTACTATGATTAGGGTAACATTCAAGAGAACAACATATACTGCACGTGATCTGTGTGCAAACATTTCGTGAACCAGCTGCCTGGGTGGAAGTACAGGACCAAAGCAGAATGTACAGACATCTCTGTAAAGGGCCATATACTTAGTACTTCAGATTTTGTGGCCCATACGGTCTCTGTCCTAACTACCTAATTCTGCCTATAATAACAAAAGCAGCTAGAGACAATACATAAAAAATCTGGGTGTGGCTGTGTGACAGCAATATTTTATTTACAAATCAGGCTGTGACCTGATTTGGTCCACAGGACATAGTTTACCAACCCCTGGAGTAGAGAAGGTAGATTTAGTTCCCACTTTGGTGAGCTTCCAATCTAATGTTGGAGTCCAACTCCTTGCTCTTGTATGCACTGTCTCATAGGGGAGGGCCTTGCTGGTAGAAGGGGATGGTGCAGGTATATGTAGAGTTAAATACAGTCAGCAAGAACAAAATGAGGCTTTATAAAGTGAATGTGCACATTTCAGGGTCATAGAGTGAAGCCCAATCAGTAGTGGAGTCCATATAATTGGAGGTGTTGAGAACTATGGGGGTATCAAATGCCTGTGGTATTAATTCTGTCATCTTATGTTTGCTTTTGGGATTATCCCAGGTCCTGGGATGACAGTTACTCCAGATCCTGGGAAAAGTACCACTCCTGGTTCTGCCGAGTGCCCAGTGGTAAATGAATTGGAACGGATAAACTGCATCCCTGACCAGTCACCAACAAAGGTTTGACTTACAGACCTTGTTTTCATTTAAGAGTTTATGCCATCAGATGAGGGTTTGTTTTCTTTTTTTTTTTCTGTTTGTAGCCCCCAGAGTTGTTTATTGTTTGCATTGCAATTATTGGTGGCTCAGGAAAAGAAATCCTGTATTCATGCTTATATGACAGCTCAGCCTTGGGAGAGGAAGAACTAGAAAATTTCCTTGTGTTGACAGATTCAGCAAATAAAAGTACATGCTGTCCATTTAGGTTTGAATTTCAGATAAACAATGAATAAATTTTTAGTATAATTATGTCCCGTGTAAGACTTGGGACTTACTTATACTAAAAGTATATTTGTCTTTTATCTGGTAACTCTACTTGGTTACTGGTTCTCTCTGACTCTGTTTCTGACTCTGTTTCTTGGCCTCTGTCTCTCTTTTTTCCTTACACAATTCTAAAAGATTATCTAGGATCTACAATAAAAAGTCATCCATAGGCATAAAACAGTATTTCAAATAAGGATAAAGCTTCAAGGGCCAAGTTTTGAAGGAAGAGGTAATAAATACCAGATTAAAGATAGTGCAGGCAGCTGGGCGTTTACTGTTGGGCAGTGTTTCCTGACCATCACCTGAAGTCCAGCTGAACATATGATTATAAAATGCATTGCACACACCATATCAGTCATGTCTCGTGTTGAGAGTGAAGAAAGACAACATGCAGCCTTCTGAGTGAAGTCCACTGACCTGAAATGGCAGATTTGTATCAGACACAGAAGGGATGCTTGCTGCATGCGATTCTTGGGCATGTGGCACTCTCACATTATCTCTGTAGCCATCCTATTGTTCACGGGCTGGAATAATCTGTGATGTTCTTGAGAGTTACTATTTTGGTTTGTCTAAAGGTCCTAATACCAAAAGACATTTTATTTCTGCATTTATTTTTCTTTCATACTTCTGGAAGCTAGAAGTCCAAAATCAAGGTGTCATTAGGGTTGGTTCCTTTTTTTTTTTGCAGTACGCGGGCCTCTCACTGCTGTGGCCTCTCCCGTTGCGGAGCACAGGCTCCGGACGCACAGGCTCGGCGGCCATGGCTCACGGGCCCAGCCGCTCCGCGGCATGTGGGATCCTCCCGGACCGGGGCACAAACCCGCGTCCTCTGCATCGGCAGGCGGACCCCCAACCACTGCTCCACCAGGGAAGCCCAGGGTTGGTTCCTTTTGAGGGCTCTGAGGAAGAATCTGTTCCATGCCTTTGTCCTAGCTTCTGGTGACGGCCACAATCCTTGGCATTTCTTGGCTTGTAGCTACATTACTCCGTTCTCTGCTTCCATCTTCACAAAGCATTCTCTGTGTGTGTATGTGTTCAAATTTCCCATTTTTATAAAGACACAGATCACATTGGATTAAAGGCCCACCCAACTCCATATGATCACACCTTAGCTAATCACATCTGCAACAATCCTATTTCCAAATAAGATCAAGTTCTGAGGTACTGAGTATTAGGACTTCAACATATCTTTTCTGGGGACACAATTCAGCCCATAACTTGGACAGAGTCACAGAATGTGAACTGTGGAAAGTGAGAATGGTTACACAATTTGAGCCTTTGGTATTGATTGAAATAGCATAGATGCTGAGTCAGAGAGAACCAAGACGGCAAAGAAATAACAGATGAGAAATCAACCATAGTGATAGACTGGGGTTTTGGGGAAGCTGGAAGTTAAGGCAGAAAAAAAGAACTAGAGCCAGATAAATAGCTTGGAGTAGAGAAAATGCCTGGGAACTGTAGTTAGGAGCAGAGTGATTGGACAAAACTAGTCAGGAAGCTCAGAGGCTATGTTGAAGGCAAGAGAGAGCACCAATATGGTAAATAGTCAAGGATCAGGAAATCCCCAGGACAGGACAAAGCAGTGAGAGCACAGAAGGGCATCAGCCTGGACAGCAAGGCTGCCAATGTGGGAAGGAATCCCAGTTAGAGCGGTTCATCAAACCAAGACTATTGCAGCATTCAATCCCCTTCATCTGGCGTCTTACCCTGACTGAATGAATGTAACTTTCTCTTGGATTAATGAAGAGACACGCCTGCTTGGAGTAGGAAGAAATGTGTCTGAACAGAAAAGGTGGATTCAGATTTTGGAAGACCTTGGATTTCGGGTAGAGGAGGTTGGCTTTTTATGTGATACACAGCAGCTAGGAGCAGCCACTTAGGGCTGAACGAAATCACGAAATGGGAAACCAAGAAGAGAGAGAATAAAAGACAGAAATAAAGGAAAAAGAAGATAGAAGAGAAAAAGAAAAAAAAGCGCTTCAGTATGGGGCCAAATGTCATAAAGTTTGGTATTTTAGATGATAGGTTCAATAGGTAGAGGAGATAAGCTAAGTAAATACGTAACTAGAATATAAAACAAAAATTTATAAGATATAAACGAAATACTGTGTGGATCACAAAGCAGAAGAGATTATTATCAAGGAGAAGGTGACAGCCTGGAATTAATGATAAGCAGGATTTTGACAGAGATGAGAGGAATGGAAAGTGAATTCAGGATAGAGGAGACTGCACACAAAGTGACAGAAGAGGAAGTTGTGGGGCACATACATGACATATTGAATGGTCCCATATGGCCAAGATACAGGATGGGTGCCAGATGGCATATAATGTTTAAGACTATATGGTAGTTTGGAGCTTGATGATAGAGGACCATTCATTAATGTGCTGCTTTGCCAATAGGAATGGGAAGTCATGGTCTAGATATGCTGTACCTAAACAGGATGTTTCCAGAAAGTTGATCTGCACCCATTTACTTGCCCCTGTCATAGTGTGCTAGGAAACTACTTGCTCAGAAGCCCACCTGGAAGACTAATGCATCCTCAGTCTGTCCACTTTCCTGCAACAGCCCATCTTGTTGTTGGCTACGTGAACTTCAGATGTCATTATTGCCTCAGTAATGCTTCTTTGCTTTTATAATAAGGCTGTTTAATACTGTGGTATCAAGATTGTAGTTCAGTAAACAACCTTTGCCTTTTTTCTAAATGTTATACCCAAGTGAATTAATCTATGACCTTTGCATTCATTCACTGGCCTGCTCCTCTTTAGTTCAGCCAGAGAGAAATACTCTGGGAGCACTTTCAGTGACCTGGATTTTCATAGAAGGTATTTCTTAGGTATTTTGTTGTGTGTTCTAAGTATCCTGGGTGCCATATGCTAATCTAAAGTATTGTTGAGAGGCTGATTCAATGGATAATGTTGTGTATATGTATATAATGTGTTTGTTGAAGGAAAGTATATGGCTATGTGGAGGAGGGGAGTGGGAAGAAATTATGAATATGACACTAGGCTAGGCAGAATGTTCTACTGCTGAGGCCATCGCTATATCATTTTATCATTCCTCTCCTCTGGGATTAAAGAACTAAGAGTATAAATTTCCCTTCAGATGATTCTTTGTTGTAAATTCCATTGTTTCTTATCCCAGTAAAAGGAGGGAATTCTCTGTCTAAAACAGGACCCATAAAGGCTGTGGAGAGACACTGGACAGTACAGAAAGAACAGGATGGAGGGATACAGGGTTAGAGGAGCCAGCACCTAGGACAGGATGGCTGGCAGGGCTGAATGAGCAAGGTCCACTGTGGTCCCATTCCCTCCAGTGGCAGGAGATGGCTAATTCTGATTCACTCAGGCCAACTCTCACTGCACCTGGGACACTTCCTTTTCACGTGTTTGCATTTGTCCTTGCAACTTTGCTTTCTGTCTTTTATAAATGCTGCAGTTGCTGAGGTCCTGAACTTTTTTTTAATCTTAGATATGCTGCTTCCTAATGACCTAATGATGCACATATTCCAAGGCATGTGTAGTCTTATCAGTAAATTATTCTCAACTCACTCTGATTTGTACACATTTCTTGTTTGTGTTATTCTAGATTCTACTTCTTATTTTTATTATACATGCTGCAAGTATCTTCTGCTGTTATGAGGCTGTGTTCACCTATTTTACGCTGTCTTGATGAACAGATATTTTATATTTTAATGGAGTCAAGCTTATATATTCCTATATTACATCATATCTCAAGGAACAATGCCAGGAAGATTAAAAGCCTAAAGGCAAAAAAGAAAAACTTATGACTTTAAGAAGAAAATAGAAGATCTAATATAATAATAATTAACTTATTTAGTTTAAATTTATTTCTGTAAATTTTCTTGGATTTCTACTTACATAATATTATGTCAGAAAATAATGATAACTTGGCTTCATCCTTTTTAGTTTTACAAATTTTCTTTATTTTCTTGTCTTATTAGTCTTGTAGTGTTAGGACCTCCGATATATATTTAATTATAAAACAACATAGGCATGGTCACCTACTCTTTTTTTCTGATTTTAAAAGGAATGTTTCTAACATTTCAGAGTTAGTGAGATGGATATTATAGGCTTTAGGTATCTACCCATTATCCAACTAAGGAACTTACTTTATATTCCCAGTTTGCTAAGAATTTTATCATGAATAGGTGATTAATTTAAATGATTGTATTGTGTACTTCCTTTAATAAGTTATGAAATATTATACAGTGGATTTTCTAATAGTAAAGAATCCCTGTGTTTCTGGAAGAAACACCACTCGCTTATTATTTATTTAATATGCTGCTGATTTCCATTGTTAAAATAGCGTGCTCTTTTCTTTTAGGTTTTTGCATTTGTATTCGTGAATAAAACTGGATTCTAGTTTTCCTTTTTCTCTCATGTCTGATTTTGATATAAAATACTTCCTTTTTTGTTTCTTCTCCTCTCTCTCTAAATGTTAAGAAGCATTGGGGGTTGGAGGAGAAAGGGACTCCAGTGGAGCAGAGCTTGACTAGGTCATAAGCAGTGTCTTCAGCATCTGATTTCTCACAATCTCTGAGTTCAATCCAGTCCTTCTCTTTGTGTTGGTGCAGGAGCCTGTATGTATCTATTATGTAAAAAGCAAAATATCTTTACTTTTTTGTCTACTTTATCTATCAATTACTGAGGGAGTTCTTTAAAAATATTGCATTATGTACTTACTGTCTTTTTCAATTTTATCTTGTGATTCTTTAAGGTTTTTCTGTAAATATTTTGAGTCTTTATTATCAGGTGTGTATCGGGTTTGAGATGTCATATCTTCCTGGTGAACTGAAGCTTTTGTCATCATGTAGTGACTCTATGTCTCTCTAATAATTAATATTTACTTAAAGTCTATTTGTCAGCTATCACTATAGCTGTCCTAACCCTTGGTAAGAATTCTTCTCACATAGCTGTTTTCCCCTGTTTTAGTGCTTTTGTGAGCTTAAATTTTGGGTGTGCTGCCTGTAAACAGCTTCAGTTGAATTTATTTCTGTAAATGTAATCTGATTATCCTTGTTTTTTAAATTAAGTATTTAAGCCATATGATAATTGACATGAAAAACTTTTTTCTATGGTCTCATTTTGTGTTTTCCATTTGGCCTGTTTTTTATGTACTGCTCCCCATTCACGCCTACCCCCGTATACATGTTTTCTTTCCTTATTTTTTGCATTGAGAATTTTTCCCCTTAGTTTTCCCCTCAATACTGTATTGGAAATTATACACTCTATATTATTTTGGCAGTTTCTCTTAAATTTTATTTCTCATGTTCAACTTAAAAGGACATTTTTTGTCTCAAGTTTGGGTTTAATTATTTTTGGGTGCCTTCAGTCCTATTCATGTTGTCATTTTTTTATAGCTTCTCTCTACAACTCTTTTCTGAGGTTTCACCTACTTTTTACTCCCTTGTCTATTTGCCCTGCTCTCTGCTTCTCCCCACATTGCTCCCCATAACTGCTTAGGTCCGCTGCAGGGCCTGGGATTTCCAGGTGGCCAAGAGGCTGTGCACTTTTCATGCTGCTTTGGCCACTCTTTGATCTTTGCCCTTTCCAGTTCAGTGAAGAAGTTATTAAGCTCTGGGGAGCATGCAGAAACCGTTCTGCTTAACACTCTTTTCGACACCTTTCCCTTTTCAGGTTATACTGAAGTTTCATGTGAGTGGGTTTTGAAAAGAAAAAACAAAAACTGCTGACTAGTTGAGTTCACAGTGAAGCCTGGTTCCATAGCAGTGGAAACCACAGATGGACACTGTTTTTCGATCCTTAATATTGTTTATTATATTAGCATATGATTACCAAAAAATTAGCATATGATTAAATCTAATTGTTCATATATCTAAGCAATTTTTTTTGTCTTACATTTGTAAAGCATTACCATATCCTGCTGAAAATATGTTCAGCAGATACTCAACCCAGACTATAGAGAAAAAGAAATGGATAACAAGAGAGCTAAGTTTTGGTCCTTGTCTTCTCAATAGCTAAGTGACCTTTGGCAGATCACTTCACCACTGCGAACTTTTACCTCTGTGGCCTGAGGTTCTTCATCTGTAAAATAATATAGCAGGGTATGTTAGTTATCTATTGCTGTGTAACAGATTATCCCAAAACTTAATGGCTTAACACAACAAACATTATTTTCTCACAGTTTCTATGGTCAGAAATCTGGCCTTGGTGTATCTGGGTGCTTTTGGCTCATAGGCTTCCAGAAGACTGCAATCAAGGTGTCTTCTGAGACTCAGGGATGATCCTTTTCAAGCTTGTGTATTGTGATTATTAGCAGAATTCAGCTGCTCAAGGATTGTTGGGCTGAGGACCTCAGTTCCTTGCTGGAGACCTCCCTCAGTTCCTCACCATGTGGGTCATTCTGCAGTGCAGCACCTCACTTCTCGCAGAGTGAGAGCTCCAACAGAGCAAGTGAAAGGGAGGGAGCAAGCTAGACAGGAGGCACTCTGTAATCTAATCCTGGAAGCCACAACCCATAATTTTTGCTCTAGTATTTTATTAGTTACACTAAAGAGGAATGGTTTCCTTGTACTTTTTTTATATTTAACCTGATTGCTTCTTCCAAATTAGTTATATGAGAAAGAGATTGTATCCATTTTAGTCTCCATGTGATTCAGTCATTAATTGTAGTAAAAAGCAGGTACCTTTCTTAAATAAGAATCAGAATCTATTTGGGTTTCAAGGAACAATTAGTGCCTTGGGAGGAGTTAAGAGACTATATATACATATATATACACACACACACACATGTATATACTGTGTACATATGTATAATATATATGTATATATGTCACATATACTAAATATACCCATTTGTAATATACACATTTAAAATTCAAAGCAAAATTGCCTTGATTTCAAAGCTTCTGAATAAAGTTAATTGCAAAGTTTTTTTAGAGCCCAAAGCCAATATCAGTGAAGCTCCATTTGTCATTTTGGGTCACTGGTGATATAACTATATAGTAGTTTAGAATATTTAAATAAATTTACCAGGTTTATTGTGATGACAGGTAGAGAATGCATTGTGATCATATATTGTTATATGATAACAACGAGGAAGGATATTGGTCAGAAAAGTGAGTTTTGAGTGCAAGCACCGCATTGACTGGGATACAGCACAATTTCTTTAAGTATCAGGTCCCTTATTTGTAAAACAAGGCTCATGAGACTGCAAGCTCAAATTATATTTATCAATGATAGTGTTCTACCCATAGTGGAGTTACTCTAACTAATCCCTTATTTCAGGCCATGTGTGACCAGCGTGGGTGCTGCTGGAAACCTCAGGGACCCATAAGTGTGCCCTGGTGCTACTATTCTAAGAGTCATGGCTATCAAGTGGAGGGCAACCTTGTGAACACAAGTGCAGGTAAGCCAGACTCAGCCTTGAGGAAGGAGCTCCAGATCCTCTGGGGAGGGAGGTTTGCAAGCATTTATTGTAGGCCAGGCACTGGGCTGTGTCCTCTGCAGGTTGGCTCTGTACACTGCAGAAGAGAGCTGTAGCAGCAGGTGGGGTGTTAACTCTGTACGGCTACCACAGCGTGTGACAGGAGGTGGGCACTGCCCTTGAGCAAGGACTAGAGTCTATTTTGGCATCAAGGAAAAATATCACTCTCTGTCTTGGGAGTTAGGAGACATGTTCTATTCCTGACTGTGTCTTTATGTACCTTTGTAACCTTGTCCAAACATTGTAACTTCTTCGTTCCCCAAGTTTCTGACTTTTAAAGAGAGGGATTTGAACTCAGTAACCTCTGAGACTACTAACAACTCTAATATAGTGTAATTTTAATGATATGGAAACAATTCCCATTTTATCAATGTTTTATGAAAGTTAGCTAGCCAGTGTCAGTGTTCATGGGCTAAACATCCCCCCTTCTTTCTCCCACCTCAAAATGCAGACATAATAATGAACATGCTGGGGATACTTGGGGAGGCTCTTAGCATAAAGGAAGAGGCATGCTCCTCTTCCAGGGCCTCTTGGCCTGATGGGCTTTTCTAATAAGGTCTCGACTCTCACCTGGCTTGTCACATAACTGGGGAGATGGCATCAATACATCCGATCACCTGTGGCGTAACATGAAGATAACTGAGAAGGAATAATGGATGTGAACACCTTGAGGGCTCAGAATATAAAGAGTATATGAGTGATGGATGGGCTGGTATAACGATAGTTTGGCCTTTGAGGGATGTTTCCATTCAGATTTTGGAGAAGAGAGGCATGGTTTTTGAATAAGGTAATGACAATACCTAGCTTCAGAATCTGGCCCAAGACAGTATGTGTGTATGATGAGGTACACATCCGTGTCTCCTCTTCTGATGGGAAGTAAAGGCTTTTCGCCAGCCCCTTTGACATAAAGCTTAATTGTATGTGGCTGTTTGTGAATTTACACAGCCAGCTATGAAAACTCTTTACCCCCTTCACATTAGGATTCACAGCCCAGTTGAAAAGGTTGCCTTCTCCATCTCTTTTTGGAAATGATGTCAACAACGTCCTTCTCACAGCGGAATACCAGACGTCTAACCGTTTCCACTTTAAGGTTGTAGTTTGTTTCTTTTTTGCTATTCTTTTCCATTATAGTTTATTACAAGATACTGAACATAATTTCCTATGCTCTACAGTAGGCCCTTGTTGTTTATCTATTTTATATATGGTAGTTTTTGTCTGCTAATCCCAAACTCCCAATTCATCCCTCCCTACCCCCCTTTCCCCTTTGGCAACCCTAAGTTTGTTTTCTGTGTCTGTGTGTCTTTCAGTTTTGTGAATAGGTTCATTTGTATCATATTTTAGATTCCACATATAAGTGATAGCATATGATATTTGTTTATTTAAAATTTTTTTGGAGAAGTTCTTGTTCCCTACCTGATGACTGCAGTTACTACAAAAGAGAAAAATTTGCTAATGGAGGTGTTTTTCTGTGCTGTCATTATTCTTACTTAGCATGTGTATGTTGAAAGCATTTATCGCCTTCCTTCGGTGTGATAACTTCCTAAATGTATATTATAGAGCTCACAGGTGAGCTTTGGCTTTCATTTATTTTCCCTTTATACCATGTGAAATGATATAGGGAAGGAAAAAAAGAATGATCACAACTTTGAAAATTCTAGAGATAGTTTATGTCTGCAGACTTGTAGTATATATTTCTACCTAAAGACTAACTTATGTCCAAGTGTTAAACATCTGAATTTGGTGACATAATTTCAGACATAATGTCATTTGCTGCACAGGTTCCTGTACCAGGAGCACAGGTGTTGGGAAGCACTGGTGTTGGTAGGCATGTTTCTATTTTAGAAAAACAGAGACATGTTCATTTTGACTGTCTTTCCCTAATCTCTCTGGACAGTTAACTGACCAAAACCAGGACAGATACGAAGTGCCCCATGAACATGTGCAACCCTTCAAAGGAAATGCTGCTGCTTCCTTGACCTATAAAGTTGAGGTCTCCGAACAGCCATTTAGCATCAAAGTGATCAGAACGAGGAACAATCATGTTCTGTAAGTTTTGCAAACCTATCTGGAGACTTAGTATGAAGGTTATGGGGGAGGGAGGTTTGAAGCCTGAAAAAGGATGCATTTCTACAATATTCCTGAAGGTTGTGAGCCCACTGTTGGTGACCAGACTCTCTACCTCCAAATGTACTTTTTTTCTGCCTTCCTTCCTCTTCCTTCCTTCCTCCTCTTCCTCGTCCTCCCCCTCTTTTATTACTAAGCATTTATTGTAGGCCAGGCACTGGGCTGTGTCCTTTTTCTCTTTCTTCCTTCCATTTGGCCATTTTTCCTCCTTATCTTCCCTTTTTTCCCTCCATCCATCCAACACCCATCCAGCAGTAACTCTCTATGGAGCATCTACTATAACGTACGACTCATATTCTGGTCATGTGATAGAGAGTCAAGGGGACAAATCTAAGAAATGTGCCGAATGGTACCTGCCCTCAGCAAATCCTGATCTCTTGATGTCCATGGAAAAATGTCACAGGAGGGCAAATGGGGCCGATTAAACAGGGAGTATTGAGTCTCTGAGATACAAGAACAATTTTCTAAGCAGTTGCATTCCCTCCACTCCACTTGCCCACCCGTCCCTGTGTTTTCCACCCATGTCTAGGTTTGACTCCAGCATCGGGCCCCTGCTGTTTGCTGATCAGTTCCTGCAGCTTTCCATCCGACTGCCTAGTGCTAACGTGTATGGTCTGGGAGAACACGTGCACCAGCAGTACCGGCACGATATGAATTGGAAGACCTGGCCCATATTTGCCAGGGACACAATCCCCAAAGGGGTAACCTTTCAGTACCTTTCAGTATGGGGCCCTTTCCACTGACTATCATAGCCTCTTTCATGAAGGTCACCCCTAGCAGTGCAGTATAACAGTTAAGAGTCAGGTGCTCGGGTGAAGCTATCTGGGTCTGGATTCTGACACTGCTACTCACCAGTTTTGCGGTTCTGGGCAGGTTTCCTCTCTGTGTCTTTAGTTCCCCATCTATGAAATGGGGGTAATATACTTACTTCATAGGGTTGTGATGGGAATTAAATGAATTGATACATGTAGAGTCTCTAGAAGAGTGTCTGCCACATAGAAAATGCTCAATAAATACCAAGTATTTTTCATCACATTTTCGTTTTGAACTAACTAGTTGTGGAGAAAACTAATATTGATTCGGCACAATATGCTGGTTATGGTTACCCTATTTTAGGTTGACCTTTACAAATCACCAACTTACCAGGTTTGTCAGCAAAATAGGATAAAATATCAACTAAAATTCTGTATTAATCATTCTTTGTGTGAAGAATGTTTGGGGCAGTGAAAGAATAGAAGGAGTAGAGTTTCGTTGTTATTATTTTATTTTGTTTTTTCTCTCTTGGTTTTGTTTTGACTGCTAAAACTCAAAGCAGAGGTATTTTCTAGACTCAGCAATACTACATTCAGGTCTTGTTCAGCAACTGTCCCAATTAAGCAGAACTAGTGGCTGGATGAAAGGAAATTAGAGGAATAATTTATTAAGCGAATTTTTAAATATATTATCTCTATTTACCAAAAGGACTCTGAGAAAAATAAGTCTAATTTACTCCATTTAACAGACAAGGAAACTGAGGTTTAGGAAAGCCAAATGAATAGCTCAACGTAAAAAAAAAAAATAGTTCGTAAGGAGCAGAGATAGGATCTAATCCCTGGCCATGCTCCTCGCCATACCATAGGCATATCAGAAAAACAGGAAAGGTGTTGGGTCCGAGCAGCTCATCTGGGATATGGCTGGTGATGCTTGTTTAATAAGGAGCCTTAGATCCTCGCTGCTTGAAGTGTGCAGTATGGGCACCACCGCGTGACAAATTTGGGCTCTCAGCTCCCTCTTCCATCTACTAAATTAGACCCCACACTGAAATGAGGTTCCTTTGTAATTTGTATGCACACCAAATTTTGAGATATGCTGTCCCAGAGCAGTGATTCTCAAACATGATTACACATTGGAATCACCCGGGGAAATTGAACAAACTATCAATGTCTGCTTCTATTCCCAGAGATTCTGTTTTAATTGGGGTGGGATGCGGCCCAGGTTGAGAACTACCGTTCTAAAGTCCAGAAGACCAGCTCAAGTTCTAATGTATGCTGTTGTAAAGACTAGAAGACCAGATATCTTAAGTAGAGTTCCATCTAGTTGCAAATTAGAAAGGTGCCTGATTTATATTAGGGCTCGATGGAGTTTTTGCAGATGAGGTTAGGTCAAGACTCTGAGTCAAGGTCAAGCCTCTTTGAGAGAAGAGCTCTTTTTTTAAAAAAAAAAAATTTATTGGAGTATAGTTGCTTTACACTGTTGCATTAGTTTCAGGTGTGCAGCAAAGTGATTCAGTTATACATATACATATATTCATTCTTTTCTCAGGTAGACTATCACAGAATATTGAGTAGAGTTCTCTGTGCTATTACAGTAGGTCCTTTTTAGTTATCTTTCTTATATAGTTCACCTCAAGCTCCTGATTTATCCCTACCCCCAACGTGTCCCCTTTGGTAACCATAAGTTTGTTTTTGATATCTGTAGAGAAGAGCTTTTTTGAACTACAGTTTCAAACCTCCTGTTCTCCCACATCCTAACATATCGCAAGTTCTCACATTTCTATTAGATAAATGGTCATAGCTGGCTCATTCTATATGAAAATGCTAATTCACTTGATTAACATCAACCAAGTATAGACCTTATATTAAAAATTTGTGTCTTCTTTGACATGAATTCCTTGTCAATTCTTCACATGATTAACATCGATTTCCTAAGCTCTTTCTGGCCATGTGGGGTTTATTTGTAAATTTTTGGTTTTGAATTATCTTTCTGCAGGATGGAACTAACTTGTATGGTGCACAGACATTCTTCCTATGCCTTGAAGATGCTAGTGGATTGTCCTTTGGAGTGTTTCTGATGAACAGCAATGCCATGGGTAAAAGACTAAAGGAATATTCACACACAAGGATGATTTTCAGTCCCTTTCTTATAGCATTATGATAAAGGAATGGCGCCCTTTAGGAATGGCTGAGCCGTAGCTTGGGACCTTGTATGTTCTCTGCTTGTGCCATTCATACTTCATTACCTGTTGACCCATGGAAGCCATGAGTAGAGTTTTCTCTCTTAGCTTACGATTTTCTTGAATCTGGTTGCCTCTGTTGGAGTATTTACTATTATAGTGTTAAAACAGCTAATCCTTTCCTATAATCTATTCTAAGGCAGTTTCTACCAATTTGTTCTTCTCCTTCCTCAGACTTTCATCCAGTACTGGGGTTAATGAAAGCTCTGGTAAGAAACGGGTAATGGCTCTAATAGCAGGTGTAACCAAGGAGCTACAACTGAGCTGTGAATGTTACATCGAGACATCCACGGGTAGCAAGGCAAAGTGGAGTGTGAGGGTCAGGCAGAGTACAATCAGATTGTTTAAGACCAAATGGCGTAATATCATAGGATTCCAGGAAGTAGCTTGCTTCCTTATCTTTGAAGGTTTTAGATCAGATCAATGATTCTCAACTGTTTTTCTGCTTCCACCAGTAACAACCAATCCCAGGGCAATGAATCAATCCCTACAGGGAAAGAGGAGTTCTGTCAGAATCTCCCAGGGTTGATGGTCAGCACAGGATATTGATCCCCACCCTCTTCTCAACTGGGACTTGATGGACTAGATCAGTACTCCTTAAAACGTGACCCATGGAGTGTTCAAAGACTGTTTCAGGTCTACAGTAAGATGAGTATAAAATTAAGAGTAAACATTGCTGTAGCGTCCAAGTGCATGTATGAAACTTTTTCTAATAATTCATTTTCATGTTATTTTACAAAAATATCAGTTTGCAAAGAACTGGAAATTTAAAAAATAAAGATCTGATCCTTTACCACAGATTGTTTGAGAATCACTCTAAGTGATCTAAGATGATTCTAAGATACCTGATAGTCAAAGAACAGACTGAGATAATACAAGGATTGTACAGTTTCAGGTGGCTGAAAGGAACCAGAAAATAATCTGTGTCAGGCTTAGAGGGAAAAGTCACAGAATCCTAGATACTCCGTGTGAGTTGTTCTTATGCCTGAAGAGTACATTTTAGTCGATCTTGAGACCTTTTATCCCTAATGCAACTCAAAGCTATGGGGAGACTTCACCTCTGAAAATTACATGTGGGGCTTAGAGGGATTTTGAATGTGTAGTATTATCTCTGACATCTTTTTAGTTTGGCTCTTGCTTGATGTGAGATCTGCTGAGGCTAGTACCTCCGTGTGTCTCGCCAGGTTATGTTCCTGCAATAATGATGGGATATGGGGTGGGAACAGCATATTCTGTAGTTGTGAATGTCAGAGAAGAAAATTTTTTTCTCTATCCTCTTAGGTTTGGTATTTGGGGGCCTGTGAATCAGTCTAGCAAAAGACAGGTTAGCAAGAGAAGAAACTAGGTTTATTTACGTGTGCAACCTGCATATATGCAAGAGTGCTCAGTGAGTAACTCAAAGGGGTGGTTAGAATTTGGGACTTAGAAACCATACTAATAGAGGAAGAAATGTACCTAGGATGAAACAAATGGCTTCCTAGAAGGGGTGAGAGGGATAAAGGGCATTTAATGGAACAACAAATGACGTTTTGGAAAGATCAGCGAGCCCTTAGGAGAGTAGTGGGGGCTGGGTGTTCTTGTGTGCTGCCAAGTTATTGTCTCAGAGGAGATTAGTTTTGCTCCAGGGCAGGGGGTTTATGACAGCTGAGTCTGTATGGGAGGCTCTGCTTTCAGGTGGATAAGGGATTTCAGAAACTCAAACTCATTCAGCTTACAATCATTTTTATGCCACAGTGGCTTATTCTGGACCCCTTCCTGAAACTGGTTGCTTTTTCATGAAATCCTGACACAGCAATTAAGACACTGCAGTCACCAGTTATGGAAACCTGTCACAGAACAAATGCTTTGGGTTCTCTTGTGCTGTCAGGGTGGACTTTGATTGTCAGAGTTTGTCCCTTTTTACACAAAAACTGAGGCATTAGGATCTCTTCATTAGTGTTCAGATGACTGGTGATCCTCTGGTCTAAAGCTTTGTAATTATTACTCTAGAATAAATTCTAATGTTTATTTGCTTCATTTTTAATCTTTCAAGAGGTTTCCCTCCAGCCCACCCCAGCTGTCACTTACCGCACCACTGGGGGCATTCTCGACTTCTACGTGTTCTTGGGAAACACTCCAGAGCAAGTGGTTCAAGAGTATCAAGAGGTAAACTTATAATGTTATGGTTATGACTGAGGAAGTTGTAAATAAGAGCAAAGAAATGTAAATTTAATATGCAAGTGTGACTCACAAACATATGCTATTATAAGTAGCTATTATAAATGTGCTATTGCAAATTGATCCGAACCTCAATGATTTATTAAAGGGCCCAGCATTCTAATATTAAGGAAATAGTGTGTTGGAAAGTGGGATATGTTTTGTGCCCCCAAACTAATGCGTAGAAAAAGTTTTGTTAAAAATAGAGTATTTGCTAACTTCCATTTCACATCATTCTTTCAGCTCATTGGACGGCCAGCCCTACCCTCATACTGGGCACTTGGGTTTCATCTCAGTCGTTATGACTATGGAACCCTGGGTAACATGAAAGAAGTCATGGAGAGAAACCGTGCCGCACAGCTGCCTTACGTAAGTAAGGCAGCAAAAAATCTTCCAAAAATAAAAGAATTTTCTTGGGGAATAAGAACAACTGTTTATACTGTCTCCTTCTGAGTTTTTTTAAAAAATATACGACAAAAATATTTTAATATATTCAGAATGCTGGACTTTATTGTTGGGCCAACCATTCCTTGAAGGGACTGGTTTTCTTATACTTACTGTATTGATGACATTCTGCACAATGCATTCTTATTTGTATTCTCAAGGCATTACTTTCCTTAGTTTAAGGGAACAAAAGAATACAGTTTATACATGTAATAAAATATTTTTATGATTTAACTGGCTAAATTTGAATGTGTCTAGTATATAATGAGTAGCGAGGTCTTACAAGACATGCAAAGAGAAACACCCAGTAGTCTCTGAAATAATCCTCTTCTCTCCCTTACTCCATTCCCTTGGAGGCAGACGCTTAGGTCTTGGAGCAAGAGTCAATTTCATTCTGGGCTCCACTATTTTCATACAAGTAAAATTAGGAAAGAGCAAATGCCAAAGAAGGCTTGAAGTGGAAGAGAAGCAACAATACAAAATGTGGTGTAGTCAAATGCGGGAGAAGTGGGAGAGACAGTCCCTTCCCTCCTTTATCTTGTGGATGACATAGCATTTAGGTAATGGATATGTTTTGATAGCCTTAGTGATATTTTTTGTAACTGTTGTGGTTTGTTTGTTCGATTGGTTTTCAATGCCGGAGCACCAGGCAACAAGGTAGGGTGATGCAGCTCATCTGATTCCAGGGGTGGGCTCATAAATTGTGGATGTTGTGTATTCTTTCAGGACGTTCAGCATGCTGATATTGATTATATGCATGAGAGGAAGGACTTCACTTATGATCCAGTAAATTTTAAGGGCTTCCCTGAGTTTGTTAAAGAGTTACACAATAACGGACAAAAATTGGTCATCATTGTGGTATGTGCTGTCCTCTTATTCCCCCACATCAGGTCCTTGCTCTTCCTTGTCATTACGCCCCCTCCCCCTCCCTCATGCCTCAATCCCCAGTTTCCTTTCAGTGCTTTTAGCTCAAAGCTAGGTCCCTCATTGTATTTTTCCCCTTCTTAGGATCCAGCCATCTCCAACAACTCTTCCCCAAGTAATCCCTATGGCCCATATGACAGGGGTTCAGATATGAAGATATGGGTGAATGCTTCAGATGGAGTGACTCCACTCATTGGGGAGGTATCTTAATGGGGAAGTGGGGGCTGGTGGAGGGGCTGTGGCAGTGTGTGTGTGTGTGTGTGTGTGTGTGTGTGTGTGTATGTGTCTGTAATTGTTTTGTTTTACATTTTCAGGTGCCTTATATATGCTGGGGATCAACTTGCCCTTGTCCTTTTGTCCTCAAACACCTACCAGTCATCCCAGTTCTTACATTCCCTTCACAGAAAAGTCCCTTTAAACAATAGACTTAGATACTGAATGTCCACCTCCTCACCTCACCCCCCATTCACTTTTTTTTTTAATTTATTCATTTTATTTATTTATGTTTGGCTGCGTTGGGTCTTCTTTGGTATGTGCGGGCTTTCTCTAGTTGCGGTGAGCAGGGGCTACTCTTTGTTGTGGTGCGTGGGCTTCTCGTTGCAGTGACTTCTCTTGTCTCAGAGCATGGGCTCTAGGCGCACGGGCTTCAGTAGTTGTGGCACGCAGGCTCAGTAGTTGTGGCGCACAGGCTTAGTTGCTCCGCGGCATGTGGGATCTTCCTGGACCAGGGCTCGAACCCATGTCCCCTGCATTGGCAGGAGGATTCTTAACCACTGCGCCACAAGGGAAGTACCCCCCATTCACTCTTCAGCTGACTGCAGTCTACTTTCCTTCCCCGTCACTCCACTGATGCTGCTTTGGCACCAGTTACCTCCTAACTGGCAAATCCAATGAAACTATTTCATTCCTCTTCTTACTCAGTTTTTCTATTATTTGGCAAGTTTGACTAGTTCTTTCTCAAACTTATTTGTCCTTGTTTTCCATGAAGGTGTTATCTGCTGGTTCACTTCTAACACCTCTGCTGACCCGAGTGCCTAGTGTCTGAGAAGAAGTGGATAGGAAGAGAATAGAGAAGAGTAATTGATGATTAGAACCCATAACTTGTCATGGGTCAGTTGAAATTATACAGAACTCTCCCTCATTTACCATTCCTAGGATTAGGAGTAGAGAAAGTGTGAGGAAAGGGTGAGGCATAGTTGAAGATTAGCAAAGACTTAACCATTTTTTTGAAATTAGTTTTTTCTCAAGTGACTATTTGACTCCTCCTATTTAGCCTAAATATTTAAAGCACTTTACATTCCTAATTGAAAAGGACCTGTGCCTGGGCACCTCTGTTGCCATGATCGTATTAGGAATTTCTTTGTACTCTGTTTTACTCTGTATTCATTTAACTTCCTTTGATCAATGTTTTTCTTTTCCTCCTGCAGGTCTGGCCTGGAAAAACAGTGTTTCCTGATTACACCAACCCCAAGTGTACTGCTTGGTGGGCAAATGAATGTGAGCTTTTCCACAATCAAGTAGAATTTGATGGAATCTGGATTGTGAGTTCTTAACATTTTGATTACTAGGCGGCTAACATTCAGACTGTGTATCTCTATATCATCGAGTCATGGAGCACAGGGGGAAGAGGAGGAGAGGAAAGCAAGTATGGCAATAATTCTAGGTATTCTCTCTCTTACTATTCAAATAATCTTACCAAAACACGTAGCTTAGACTTCAAAATCAGATTGTTAGAAGTGGAAGAAAGTAAACCGAGATATCTGTTTTTTCCAAGTCTAGCTCTCCTTTTACAAATGAATGAGCTGAAGTAAAAATAGGTCATGTACTCCTTACATTGTCACAAAGTACACAAATTGTTCAATTGCCCCTTCAGGGCTCTTTCACTTGGACGTGTTGGATAAACTGATCAAAGCCAAAGTACTCAAGTGAGCGACAGAACTGTGGCTGCAGAAAGGACAAATGTCTCACATGATGTCAAAAGAAAACAAATGCAAAGCAGCAGGTGTCTGGCACAATTTACAGAGCTCTAGAGTTGAACTTTTTTCTATTTATAAGAGAAAGGTAGAAAATGCAAACAATACAAAGAGCTAAACAGATGAGGAGAGCGAAAGTGATATCAACCAAAGACATCTACCATCAATATTTCAGTATGCATGTTTCCAGAGCCCTCACTTGCACAGCTGTGGGTACATGCCTGTTCTCTCACTCTCTGCATAGGTTTGTATTATATATGTATATGCATTTATATGTGTGTGTATTCATAGCTATATTTGAATATTTAGAGAATATATGAGTTGATATACATGGGACCATATAAATTGAAATATTTTTCACCTAATATTTTTGGAAATTTTTCATTTTCAATGATTATATACATATATCATTTTGAAGGGATTTTAAGAACCTTCTCCACAAAGCCTTCAATGGGTAGAGAAGACAGGACAGGAACATCTATTTCTCTCCTTAACATAAGAACCTCGTTAAAAAAAGAAATATCTAGAATCATTTCTCTGAGTCCTAAACAAAAAGAAAGACACCATCAGTACAACATACGAGGACATGTTACTTTTTCTTAATAGTCTTTGTTCTTTGTCTTCTAGGATATGAATGAAGTCTCCAACTTCGTGGATGGTTCAGTTTCAGGATGTTCCACAAACAATCTAAATTATCCCCCATTCACTCCCAGTAAGTGCTGATTAGTTTGATTAAAATGGCAATGAATATCTGGTATTTTAAATTCATAAGGATATATATGAATAACCTGGCAAGGGATTTTTTACATAAATTGCATAGGGGAAGGAAAATGTGGGTACTATATAAAGAAAACTAGGAAAGAAAATCAAAACACTCTATGCTTTCCTAAATGAGGCGTAAATTCAAAAGGGGCAATCAATCTAGTCCTTCTACCTACATCTGAGCTGTTTCTGTTCCAGAGAAGATATGGTGCAGAAGCCAGAGGTTAGTGGTTAGTTCATTTTCCTCTCAAGTGTGTACCCAAATAGGTTAGGGCTAACCAGAGAGAGACTAGGTAACCAGGTTAGGTCTTCATATGAAGGTCAAGTCTGGTAATGTCAAGAAGAACAGATGTCAGTGAAGAACAGATTTGGACCATAAAATGAAAGGAAGCCAGAACCCATTGGTGGGGTGGGGGGGAAGAGGGGGCCGGGTCAACATCAGAGTCAGTGAGTATGATGCTAGTGAGTTCTGACTGAACTTTGAACAACAGTGTATCCCAGGGTGTGGCCCTGGAATCACAGCATTTATTGTAGTTTGAAGAAATCTAGAGGCTCACAGATAAATTGTATCTTGATTAAGAAAGGAATGAGCTGCTAGAATTATAGCATCTTATGAAAACTTCCAGTCTGATGGAAAAATAGGAAATTAGGGCAGTTGGGTCAGGATCAAATGCTGAGAGATTCAGATGGGAGGCTTCATTCTTTTGGTGATAGAAACTATTTAAGTTTTAGAGGGAAACATAACAGTCAAATGGTTTTAGAAATATTGATCTGGCATTAATGTGTGCTTCTAATATGAATTAGAAGATCAGTAGATCAGAGTTAAATAAGCCATTAAGAAAACAATTGCAATGGTTAAGACAAAGGTAATTTGGATCTGAACCATAGTGGTGCAAGGGGAGCAGAAAAGATTGGATGAATGAAAGAGAGATTGGTCAATCATCCCTTATGACAGCTTGGAGAAAGGGTGAGAAATTAATTTACACTTTCATCTAATATTTTTATTCTTGGACCACTTAATTTAGCTCAGTTTGAAGACTTCAGATCTAACTTCAAGTCTAACTAGATCCACTTACTTCCAAATACTTCCCTCTGGTCACCTGTGCACCCAGGTGGGAGAATGTGTATGGGTCAGCACAATTTTTTTATATATCAGAGAAACTACTGAAAGTATATATCCTTCTGATAGTGAGGAAGCTGTATGATCATTTCCAGGATGGCCACAAAAAATGCCTGCCTAGGGAGCCACAATTTCAGGTGATAGTCGAGAAACAGGGAATATGCATCTCACGCTCTCATTGACTGATCCCTCTTTTGTCGCAGGAATCCTGGATGGGTACCTGTTCTGCAAGAGTCTCTGCATGGATGCAGTACAGCACTGGGGCAAGCAATACGATGTCCACAATCTGTATGGCTACTCCATGGCAATTGCCACAGCAGAGTAAGGCCATTATTGCTATGGACTTAATATATGATCAGATTTACTTAATACATGATCAAATTCTTAGTCTCACTAGATGCCAGTTGCCAGTGTGTTATTTTTAAGAACTCAGCAAGGGAGATTGTTCAAGATGGCGGAGTAGAAGGACGTGTGCTCACTTCCTCTTGCAAGAGCATCAGAATCACAACTAACTGCTGAACAATCATTGACAGGAAGACACTGGAACTCACCCAAAAAGATACCCCACATCCAAAGACAAAGAAGAAACCTCAATGAGACAGTAGGAGGGACGCAATCACAGTAAAATCAAATCCCATAACCGCTGGGTGGGTGACTCACAAACTGGAGAGCATTTATACCACAGAAGTACACCCACCGGAGTGAAGGTTCTGAGCCCCACGTCAAGCTTCCGAAGCTGGGGGTCTGGCAATGCGAGGACGAATTCCCAGAGAATCAGACTTTGCAGGCTAGTGGGATTTGATTGCAGGACTTCGACAGGACTGGGGGGAACAGAGACTCCAGTCTTGCAGGGCACACGCAAAGTAGTGTGTGTATCAGGACCCAGGGGGAAGGAGCAGTGACCCCATAGGAGACTGAACCAGACCCACCTGCTAGTGTTGGAGGGTTTCCTGCAGAGGCGGGGGGCAGCTGTGGCTCACCACAGGGACTAGGACACTGGCAGCAGAAGTTCTGGGAAGTACTCATTGGCTTGAGCCCTCCCAGAGTCCACCATTAGCCCCACCAAAAAGCCTGTAGTCTCCAGTGCAGGGTCACCTCAGGTCAAACAACCAACAAGGAAGGAACTCAGCCCCACCCATCAGCAGACAAGCAGATTAAAGTTTTACTGAGCTCTGTCCACCAGAGCAAAACCCAGCTCGGCCCACCACCAGTCCCTCCCATCAGGAAGCTTGCACAAGCCTCTTAGATAGCCTCATCCACCAGATGGCAAACAGCAGAAGCAAGACGAACTACAATCCTGCAGCCTGTGGAACGAAAACCACGTTCACAGAAAGATAGACAAAATGAAAAGGCAGAGGACCATGTACCAGATGAAGGAGCAAGATAAAAACCCAGAAAAACAACTAAATGAAGTGGAGATAGGGAACCTTCCAGAAAAAGAATTCAGAATAATGATAATGAAGATGATCCAGGACCTTGGAAAAAGAATGGAGGCAAAGATCGAGAAGATGCAAGAAATGTTTAAAAAAGACCTAGAAGAATTAAAGAACAAATAAACAGAGATGAACAATACAATAACTGAAATGAAAAATACACTAGAAGGAATGAATAGCAGAATAACTGAGGCAGAAGAACGGATAAGTGACCTGGAAGGCAGAATGGTGGAAATCACTGCTGCAGAACAGATTAAAGAAAAAAGAATGAAAAGAAATGAAGACAGCCTAAGAGACCTCTGGGACAACATTAAATGCACCAACATTCACATTATAGGGGTCCCAGAAGGAGAAGAGCGAGAGAAAGAACCAGAGAAAATATTTGAAGAGATTATAGTCGAAAACTTCGCTAACATGGGAAAGGAAATAGCCACCCAAGTCCAGGAAGTGCAGAGTCCCAGGCAGGATAAACCCAAGGAGAAACACACTGAGACACATAGTAAGCAAATTGACAAAAATTAAAGACAGAGAAAAATTATTAAAAGCAACAGGGGAAAAACAACATACAAGGGAACTCCCATTAAGGTTAACAGCTGATTTCTCAGCAGAAACTCTACAAGGCAGAAGGGAGTGGCACCATATATTTAAAGTGGTGAAAGAGAAGAACCTACAACCAGGATTACTCTACCTGGCAAGGATCTCATTCAGATTCGATGGAGAAATCAAAAGCTTTACAGACAAGCAAAAGCTAAGATAATTCAGCACCACCAAACCAGGTCTACAACAAATGCTAAAGGAACTTCTCTAAGTGGGAAACAGAAGAGAAGGAAAGGACCTACAAAAACAAACTCAAAACAGTTAAGAAAATGGTAATAGGAAAATACATATCGATAATTACCTTAAATGTAAGTGGATTAAGTGCTCCAACCAAAAGACACAGGCTCCCTGAATGGATACAAAAACAAGACCCATATATATGCTGTCTACAAGAGACCCACTTCAGACCTAGGGACACATAGAGACTGAAAGTGAAGGGATAGAAAAAGATATTCCATGCAAATGGAAATCAGAAGAAAACTGGAGTAGTAATACTCATATCGGATAAAATAGACTTTAAAATAAGAATGTTACAAGAGACAAGGAAGGACACTACATAATGATCAAGGGATCAGTCCAAGAAGAAGATATAACAATTGTAAAAATATATACACCCAACATAGGAGCACCTCAATACAAAAGGCAAATGCTAACAGCTATAAAAGAGGAAATTGACAGTAACACAATAATAGTGGGGGACTTTGACACCTCACTTATAACAATGGACAGATCATCCAGATAGAAAATTAATAAGGAAACACAAGCTTTAAATGATACAACAGACCAGATAGGTTTAATTGATATTTATAGGACAGTCCATCCCAAAACAGCAGATTACCCTTTCTTCTCAAGTGCACATGGAACATTCTCCAGGATAGATCATGTCTGGGGTCATAAATCAAGCCTCAGTAAATTTAAGAAAAATTGAAATCATATCAAGCATCTTTTCCGACCACAACGCTATAAGATTAGAATTAAATTACAGGGGAAAAATGTAAAAAACACAAACACAGGGAGGCTAGACCATATGTTGCTAAATAACCAAGAGATCACTGAAGAAGTCAAAGAGGAAATCAAAAAATGCCTAGAGACAAATGACAATGAAAACACGACAAACCAAAACCTATGGGATGCAGCAAAAGCAGTTCTAAGAGGGAAGTTTAGAGCTATACAAGCATACCTCAAGAAACAAGAAAAATCTCAAATAAACAATCTAACCTTACACATAAAGGAACTAGAGAAAGAAGAGCAAACAAAACCCAAAGTTAGTAGAAGGAAAGAAATCATACATATCAGAGCAGAAACAAATGAAATAGAAACAAAGAAAACAATAACAAAGATCAATAAAACTAAAAGCTGGTTCTTTGAGAAGAAAAACAAAATTGATAAACCATTAGCCAGACTCAACAAGAAAAAGAGGGAAAGGACTCAAATCAATAAAATTAGAAATGCAAAAGGAGAAGTTACAACAGACACTGCAGACATACAAAGCATCCTAAGAGACTACTACAAGCAACTCTATGCCAATCAAATGGACAACCTGGAAGAAATGGACAAATTCTTAGAAAGGTATAACCTTCCAAGACTGAACCAGGAAGAAATAGAAAATATGAACAGACAAATCACAAGTAATGAAATTGAAACTGTGATTAAAAATCTTCCAACAAACAGAAGTCCAGGACCAGATGGCTTCACAGGTGAATTCTATCAAACATTTAGAGAAGAGCTAACACCCATCCTTCTCAAACTCTTCCAAAAAATTGCAGAGGAATGAACACTCCCAAACTCATTCTGTGAGGCCACCATAATCCTGATACCAAAACCAGACAAAGATACTCCAAAAAAAGAAAATTACAGACCAATATCACTGATGAATATAGATGCAAAAATCCTCAACAAAATACTAGCAAACAGAATCCAACAACACATTAAAAAGATCATATACCATGATCAAGTGGGGTTTATTCCAGGAATGCAAGGATTCTTCCATATATGCAAATCAATCAATGTGATACACCATATTAACAAATTGAAGGATGAAAACCATATAATCATCTCAATAGATGCAGAAAAAGCTTTTGACAAAATTCAACACCCATTTATGATAAAAGCTCTCCAGAAAATGGGCCTAGAGGGAACCTACTTCAACATAATAAAGGCCATATATGACAAACCCACAGCCAACATCATTCTCAGTGGTGAAAAACTGAAACCATTTTCTCTAAGATTATGAACAAGACAAGGTTGCCCACTCTCACCACTATTATTCAACAGTTTTGGAAGTTTTAGCCACAGCAATCAGAGAAGAAAAAGAAATAGAAGGAATACAAATTGGAAAAGAAGAAGTAAAATTGTCATTGTTTGCAGATGACAAGGTACTATACATACAGTATCCTAAAGATGCTTTCAGAAAACTACTAGAACTAATCAATGAATTTGATAAAGTAGCAGGATACAAAATTAATGCACAGAAATCTCTTGCATTCCTATACACTAACAACAAAAAATCTGAAAGAGAAATTAAGGGAACCTTTACCATTTACCATTGCAACAAAAAGAATAAAATATCTAGGAATAAACCTACCTATGGAGACAAAAGACCTGTATGCAGAAAACTATAAGACACTGATGAAAGAAATTAAAGACAATACAAACAGATGGAAAGATATACCATGTATTTGGATCGGAAGACTCAACATTGTGAAAATGACTATGCTATCCAAAGCAATCTGCAGATTCAGTGCAATCCCTATCAAACTACCAATGGCATTCTTCACAAAACTAGAACAAAAAATTTCATAATTTGTATGGAAACACAAAAGACCTCGAGTAGTCAATGCAGTATTGAGAAAGAAAAACGGAGCTGGAGGAATCAGGCTCCCTGCCTTCAGACTATACTACAAAGCTACAGTGATGAAGACAGTATGGTACTGGCACAAAAACAGAAATATAGATCAATGGAACAGGATAGAAAGCCCAGAGATAAACCCACAGTCCTATGGTCAACTAATTAATGACAAAGGAGGCAAGGATATACAATGGAGAAAAGACAGCCTCTTCAATAAGTGATGCTGGGAAAACTGGACAGGTACATGTGAAAGAATGAAATTAGAACACTCCCTAACACCATACACAAAAATAAACTCACAATGGATGAAAGACCTAAATGTAAGACGAGACACTGTAAAAATCTTAGAGGGAAACATAGGAAGAACACTCTTTGACATAAATTACCGCAAATTTTTTTCACCCATCTCCCAGAGTAATGGAAATAAAAACAAAAATAACAAATAGGACCTAATGAAACGTAAAAGCTTTTGCACATCAAAGGAAACTATAAACAAGATGATAAGACAGCCCTCAGAATGGGAGAAAATATTTGCAAACGAATCAACGGACAAAGGATTAATCTCCAAAATACATAAACAGCTCATGCAACTCAATATTAAAAAAAGAAACAACCCAATCCAAAAATGGGCAGAAGACCTCAATAGACATTTCTCCAAAGAAGACATACAGATGGCCAAGAGGCACATGAAAAGCTGCTCAACATCTCTAATTATTAGAGAAATACAAATCAATACTACAATGAGGTATCACCTCACACCATTTAGAATGGGCATCATCAGAAAATTTACAAACAACAAATGCTGGAGAGGGTGTGGAGAAAAGGGAACCCTCTTGCACTGTTGGTGGGAATGTAAATTGTTACAGCCACTATGGAGAACAGTATGGAGGTTCCTTAAAAAACTGAAAATAGAATTACCATATGACCCAGCAATCCCACTAGTGAGCCTTTACCCAGAGAAAACCATAATTCAGAAAGACATATGCACCCCAATGTTCTTTGCAGCACTATTTATGATAGCCAGGTCATGGAAGCAACCTAAATGCCCATCAACAGACGAATGGATAGAGAAGATGTGGTGCATATATACAATGGAATATTACTCAGCGATAAAAAAGAACGAAATTGGGTCATTTGTTGAGATGTGGATGGACCTAGAGACTATCATACAGAGTGAAGTAAGTCAGAAAGAGAAAAACAAATATCATATATTAACGCATATGTGTTGAATCTAGAAAAATGGTACAGATGAAGACACAGATATAGAGAACAAACGTATAGGACACCAAGGGGGGAAGGCGGGGTGGTGGTGGTGGGATGAATTGGGAAGTTGGGATGGACATGTATACACTGATGTGTATAAAATAGATAACTAATAAGAACTTGCTATATTAAAAATAAACCAGCAATACAGGAAAAATAATGTAAAAACAAAATTCGGCAAGATAAGTATGGTTGTTATTACTGAATGAATGAAGAAAATCCTGGTCACATTGGGAGGAAGGAATCCAATAAGTATTTGTGTACTGTGTATAATGAAAGAAAGAATGAATAAATGAATGAATGAAAGGTTGGAAGAAAGGGAAGTAATTTGACCAAGGAGAAACAGGTAATAAAATGTAAGAGCAAAATTTGGACTCATTTCTGCATGAGTCCAAGGCCCATGTATTTTCCTCTCTGCCATACTGTTATAGACTGGTGTATGGAGGGTTAAGTAACTTAAAGACTTCATGTGCTTTGGGGTTTTAGGTACTGGCTCAGTATCCTTCTACTGAACTTTGAAATTATGGAGTTAATGATGTACATAAAATGCCTAAAACAAAACAAAACGAAATATAAACATACTCAATGGTACAGTCTGCTCCCAACAGCAACTCTAACTCTACAGGAGAAAACTAGAAGCAAAGAGTGCGGTATTAACTTGAAATCCTCGATATTATCACTCTATCCTCTGGGCTAAGGCACGCTAAGGTCACACATTGACTCCCTAAGTCTCTCTCCCTCTCTAGAGCTGTCAAGACTGTGTTCCCTAACAAGAGAAGCTTCATTTTAACCCGTTCTACCTTTGCGGGGTCTGGCAAGTTTGCAGCCCACTGGTTAGGAGACAACGCAGCCACCTGGAATGACCTTCGATGGTCCATCCCTGGCATGCTCGAGTTCAGCCTTTTTGGTATCCCAATGGTGAGTCCACATCCCAGTCCCCAGAATGCCTCATGCTAGAAGTTTTTCAAATGATAAAGCTCCCCTCTACTGCCCTCCATGGCCCAGGGATTTAAAGTCTGGAGGGTTATGTGCTTCATCCACATCAGTATGACACTGATACCACGACATTCTTTCCTGTACTGCCTTATAAGGATAGAAGGTGCAAACTTGAAGTGGTAGTGTTGGAATATTTTTTTTTTAAGTACAACATACACACAAAAAAGTGCACATGTCCTTAAGGTTACAGTTGGCATCTTTTAGTTAAATTCAGCATATCTGTTTATTGAGCTCTTACTTCGAGCAAGGCATTGAGCTAGGTATGCATGGTGAGGGTGGAGAGAAACATATAGTAACAGAAACACCTTCCTTCCGCACACCCCCAAAGTCTCTCTCTCTCTCTCTCTCTCTCTCTCTACACACACACACACACTCACACACACACACACACACATAATTATGACAAGCTAGGGTAAAAGTGCAAACAGGAACATATCATTTAAATGTTAAAAGAAATCCTGAGAAAGGTACTTAACAACTGTAACAAGATTACAAGGAACAATGGGAGTCCCGGGAGGGAGTAAATAGTAACTTCATGCAAAAGATGGCACTGGAGTTTAACCTTGAAAGTGGGTATGTTTTATCAGACTGATGGGGGGGAGGTCATTGTAAGACTGAGAAATTTTAAGACTGAGACCAGCAAGGGGCAGAATTTGAGTGTCCCTAAGGATTGGAGTGTAGGACTGGAATGAGAAATGATGCTGGAAAGGTGGGTTGGAACCAGGTTTTGAGGCGCTAGTAGGGCAGGCAGCAGGAGACCCTGGGGATTTTTGAATAGATGAATGACCTGATCAGAATTAGGCTTTGGAAAATTAATTCTCCTAGTGCTGTGGTCAAAGTAATAATATCAACGGTATTTCTAGTTGCTATTCACCAAAAAACTATTGTGCATCAAGTGTTTTACTTCCATTATCTCATTTACTAAAACCCTAGAGTGCCCACTTTAACAAAATGAGGAAACCGAGGCACAGAAGGGTTAAGTAATTCATTTGCATTCACCTGGCAGTAAAGAGTGGACATAGGATTTAGCCCAGTTCCATCACACCGAAGTAGCCTTCTCAGGAAGAGGTTAGTACAGCCAAGTACAGCTGGTAGGTCCCTGGTAGAAAGCAAAGCCGAGAAGCAGGGTGTGGTAATGGAAGTGAGGTACACATGCCGTCGCTGTCTGTGTGTCCTTCCAGGTGGGTTCTGACATATGTGGCTTTACATTGGATGCTCCCGAAGAGCTCTGCAGGAGGTGGATGCAGCTGGGAGCATTCTATCCATTTTCCAGGAATCACAATGGCCAAGGCTACAAGGTAAGTCTCCCAGGAGATATGATCAAAATAAACTTGGCATACATTAGGACTGGATCTACCTGCATCCTGTCTGAGAAATCTGTTGAGCCAACTTCCTACGTGGTGCTTCACTTAGGCTAATTGGGACCACCGTTTGCAATTAACCAGGACTCATGATGCACCATTAAAATGCCCTCTGCCGACACAGCCCCTGCTATCTCTACCGTGGCAGTCAAGGAAATGGCGAGTGTGTGAAGGTTTTTAATCAAACCTTTATACACTTTATTTGCATTGCTCATTTTGTAGTGAGAATCAAATGAAGAAATACTTAAAAGTTATTTAAATGGCAGTCTACTGAGAGCACCCATAGAATGAATGAGGGGGGAATGGCCACTTAACTTGATGGAATGATCTCCCTTTGCCCAACCCTACTGCTCAGAGGCAAAGTTTGCAAGGTAGGCCCCAGGTCTTGCAGGAACAAAACTCTTGGTTGTGATGAATGGGGTCTGATATCTCCAAAGGCTTTTCTTATTTGTAACCAGGTGTCAATTGCAACCTCTTGTTTCTTCCCAGGCCCAGGATCCTGCCTCCTTTGGAGCTGACTCTCTGCTGTTGAATTCCTCCAGGCACTACCTTACCATCCGCTATGCTCTATTGCCCTATCTCTACACTCTCTTCTACCGTGCTCACAGCCAGGGGGACACGGTGGCCAGGCCCCTTTTGCATGAGTAAGTTCATCTAGCCCAAAGGAATTTTGTTAATGTAACTGGGTGACATTGACTGTATCATCAAATATAAGAGTGAAGGGACTTCCCTGGTGGTCCAGCGGGTAAGACGCTGCACTCCCAATGAAGGGGGCATGGGTTCAATCCCTGGTTGGGAAACTAGATCCTGCATGCAAGTCAAAACCAAGAATTCTCACTCAACTAAGAGTCTACATGCCGCAGCGAAGATCCCGTGAGCTGCAACTAAGACCGGCAGCATCCTAAATGAATAAACAAATATTTTTTAAAAAATGAGTGGGGCTTCCCTGGTGGCGCAGTGGTTGAGAGTCCGCCTGCCGATGCAGAGGACACGGGTTCGTGCCCCAGTCCGGGAAGATCCCACATGCTGCAGAGCAGCTGGGCCTGTGAGCTATGGCTGCTGGGCCTGCGCGTCCGGAGCCTGTGCTCCGCAACGGGAGAGGCTGCAACAGTGAGAGGCCCACGTACCGCAAAGAAAATGAGTGAAATTAAAACAATCCAAACAGTTACTCAGATATATTTTTTTAACTTGAATAACGAGTTGGTATTTGCAAGGCTATTGCTGCCTATGTACTATTTTAGGTATATTTAAGTATTATAGCCTGTTCCCTTTTGGGGAGAGAACTAGACTAAAAGCTGTGGAATTTGGGGTCTTTGTTCCACCAACTAACTCTATACCTTAGACAAATCATTTAAGTTCCTTCATCCTTAGTTTCTGTAGCCTTCATTTAAAGGATTTGATAGCTTGAACCTGATGGTCGCTTTTGTAATGCACCATGTTCAAGCTCTAGGTCATTTACATACTAATAAGAATAGTATGGAGGATTTTCCTGAATTCAGAATTTTTATTGTCAGCCAATGAGTATCTCTAATTTGACTCTAAAAAAAGAACACTTAAGAGACTTTCCTTAACGCTGGCCACTTAGTATGAACTGATGCCTCTATAATATTAGCCGGCAAATAGTTCTGGGGTTTCCAGGCAATCCTGTTTCGGGGCTGGAATCTCGGGGAAACTGCTGTGAGGCACCGGGGAAATTTAAGCTTGGTGGAGATTTGTAGTAGGAGAGGGTGTGTCCTCGCTTCCTAGCTAATGCTGTGGGACCCTCTGGTGGCTGCAGAGTGAGTAGCTCTGCAGTGGGGTTTGCTTTCTTATGACCGGCACTGGCAGAATAAGGAGCCGGAAGCCTTGTTTAGAAACCCGAGGATTGAAGATGGTGCTGGGAAGTGTACGGAACTGGCTTGAGACGGAGGCTGTGATTTAGGCGAGGACCCTGCCCCAGTTGCTCATGCCTTTGGTAGCATTTCTCAGGGCTTGAACAGTGGGAACAGTAATGCTCTGTGTATATGATGCAAAAAAAAAAAAAAGCATGAAAATAGAGATATTAGGTTGAACTATGTTTGATGCTATGTAGATAAAAGCCTCAACCAGTTTTATTGGTTGGCTTTTAAGTGAATTCATTCTAACAGTTTTGAGCACAGATATTCTGAAAGTCAAAGTGCTTGGATATTGGAGGATATACTTGCTGGTCATCAATGGGGGCATCTTTGAGGTCTATGTTGGTCATATCATAGAAAAAGAAAAAAGTAACCCAGGTCTCGCTTATTAAAAATTAACAAAATAATTTTATAGTCTACGAAAAAGAGACCTTTTCTTGTCAAAATCAAAATACAGTTAATTCCCTTCTGTGTCTGACATTTTAGGCCCTCAGGCATATATTATTATAATATATATTATATATTCATTATTGTGGGTAAGTACTTGCTGTCTCCCAGAATTCTCTATTAAAGGTAGGTATCCTAAAAGAGAAAAGAGTAAAGTTTTTGTCTGCTTTTTTTGGATGATCAGATCTAGTTCCTTTTGGATAGTAGCTGAAGTTTTAAAATGTCTTGCTTGTTTTACTTATTTTTTTAAGGGGGATATGACAAATAGAATTATAGCCTGGAACCTGCCTAGCATAGAGATACTGAAATAGGAACTTCTGTCCAAATTGGGGAAAGAATAGGAGGGTGCAGGGGCTAGGGAAAGTAGATCTGCCTGCAGGAGTGGAGAGACAGGGATTGAATAGGTGTCACGGAATAATTTGGGGAATTTGCCCCAGGCAGGGAGCCTGCAAGTTTTAGACAGGCTTGGGGGAGAGCTGCCAGAAAGCACCGGCCCAAATGTCATTGAACATTTCTCTGGTCATTAGGTTCTACGAGGACAGCAACACTTGGGATGTGCAGGAGCAGTTTTTATGGGGGCCCGGCCTCCTCATCACTCCGGTTCTGGCCGAGGCAAGTGTTCCCGCCGAGACACACTGGTGGTCTCTGGTATTGCTCCTGGTAACTCCAGACTCCTCTCTTCTTGGAACCATTTGTCCTCTTTCTATTCCAAACTCATTTCCAACTTCTGTGGCTGGGGCAGCCTTGAAGACTGTGTGTTGGAGTTTGGGGAAGATGGGTATCTGATGGGTACACATTTTTGTCTCTAGAAGTCTTTTGTCCTTGACCAAGTTTCCAATCAGTATAGAAGCATCTACGGGTGACTCGGTTTAAGAATTGTCCTATGTGTTGTCAGATTCTCATAGCAGATCATGACTTGTTCCAGGATGCAGAGGCAGGAGGGAGCAGTGACCCAGCACTCACTCTAAGGTCAGGGTGATCTGGGTGTGTTTGTTGTCTCTGCCACTTGGTGCCAGTGCCATCTGGGGGAAATTATGTGCCGCTTCCTCAGCTGTAAGAGGAGATAATAATAGTATGTATCACTGGAGACTATTGGGAAGATTAAATGAGGTACGCAGTGTGAAGCTGGAGTTTTTTTTTCATTTTTCAAAATCGCACCCTCCAGCCCCGCCCTCTCAAGCCCAGCTTCACAGCGCTGATGGCTCACGGCACTTCACATCCTTTCCTCCAAGCAGAACTTGCCTCTCAACCAGTGAAGGGAGTCCCAGACTCTCCTGGTTCTTGTTTCATCACTTCTGTGCACCGTCGTGTCCTTCTTCCTGTTTTCCACCTGGCTGCAGTTGACTCTGCTAACTGGTCTGGTTTGTGTCTAGAGAGGCTGTATTAGTTTCCTGTTGCTGCTGTAACAAACTACCACAAATGCAGTGGCTCATAACAACAAAAATCTATTATCTTGCATTTCTGGAGGTCGGAAGCCCAACATGGGTCTCACTGGCCTAAAATCACTATGTTGGTGGGGCCGGTTGCTTCTAGAGGCTCTAAGGGAGAAATCCATTTCCGTGCCTCTTCCACCTTCTAGAGGCTGCCCGCATTCCTTGTTCTGTCTCCCTGCCTCGCTGTCATCACATCTGCTTCTGTGCCTCTAAAGCTGGAATTTTTACCACAACACCTATTTCAATACTATGATTATTATTCCTAATATGGTCCCATCTGGGATTTTTCTTTAAGTGGCAAGGTTATTGCCTCTGTTAGAAGAAAAGCACAAGTTGGTAGAGAAAAGAAAGGCCATTTATGCATTCTCAGTATGTGATTAAGAAGTTTTATCCCCTTCAGAGGCTGGGCCATAAAGGACAATAGTTTGTTTTAATTTCAGGGTGCAGAGAAAGTGACAGCATATGTGCCTGATGCCGTCTGGTATGACTATGAGACTGTAAGTAGCTTTGACTTTTCTTAAACTCTTCAAGCTGCACAGACAAGATACGTCTGGGTAGACAGAAACATCTATCCATGCACTGAGGAATGTTTCTGTCGTGTTTGCAGTGACTTCATAGCAGAGTCAATAAAGTGAGACGAAGTCACTCGACATCAGTCATGATGAAATCTGAAAAAGATACATTCATATACTTTATTCAGCAGCAAGATAAAGATGGAAGTAGAATGTCTCATGGGCAAATATTGGGGCCGATGGACAATTTGAGCCTGGTTATAAGTGAGATTCTTGTTCAGAAAACTATCAGTTTGTATAATGTATGTCAGATAGCCTCAGCGTGATATATGTTCCCCAAGCGCCCAGCTGATCACAAAACCCATTGTTCTTAAATTCTTTTCCTTTTCTTGCTTGATGCCTGACTAGATAGCAATTCAACTAGGTGGGAGAAGGAAAGAGCTGGAGATAACTCCGCGTGTGGTTAAGAGGTAGCGGCGATGTGCTCATGCCACTGTGTTTGATTTGTCTACGTGCGTCAGGGGGGCCGAGTGAAATGGAGGAAGCAAAAAGTGGAGATGGAACTTCCTGGAGACAAAATTGGACTTCACCTTCGAGGAGGCTACATCTTCCCCACACAGCAGCCAGCCACAACCACTGTGGCCAGGTATAGCATGGCTGGGAGTTTCCTTTAAGGGGGAGGCTGACGAACCTAGTTGTTTCTGTTCCCATCTGTTGCCCATGTAGAAGATGCTGAAGCATTACGTGGAATGTGGGGAGGAGGGGCACGTGTGTGTGTGTGTGTGTGTGTGTGTGCGCGCGTGTGCGCGTGTGTGTGTGTGTGTGTGGTCATCAAACTCTGTTCCCTGGATTTCTGTGGGCCTCTTCTGGGGAAGCTGTGATTTAGACTGCATCCAAATGGATTTTGAAAGACCTTAATCCTGTCCTTCCTTAACCCCCCGACTTAACCCCCCCCCGAGGGTGGTGAACCTTCCTAGTTTTCCTAGGAATATGTCAGTTTTAGCCCTGAAAGTCTCATGTTTTTTGAAACATCTCAATTCCGGGCAAACGGGGTCTGTTGATCACTCCACCTGCCTTTATCAGACCATCATTCTACCACGCTATGCACTCGACTCCTCATTCTCATTTCTAGGGAGTGGGATCCACTTTCCACTCCCCTATAATCTCAATTTCCTGTTTCTTTCTTCCCACTGAGCCATTTCTTTCTTGTGATGCAAAACGGGGTTCAAAAATTACTTCCTGTGCACTTCAAATCTCCTTCATGTCCCTCATTCTCCTTGATGATTCTTTGATGCTCAAACTATAGACTCCATCTGTACTAAAGAGGCACACATTCACATCTGTGTCTCTAAATGTATCAGCTAATTTGCTTTTAATAGATGTAGTTTTTTGGAGGTTAGAAGTCTTTTTCTTTTGAACCTTCCTTACTGCCATAATTTTTCAAGTTTAAACTTTTGTGATACTGATGGAAAAAACTTATATATCCAAATACCACCTGGGTTCCTTTTCTCTAACTATTCAGCTTCATGCTGTTCTGCACACTGATACCAAAATTGTCTTTCCAAAGTGAAGATCTCAATTTGTTGCTTCCCAGGTTAAAGTCTAAATTCTATCATTAGTAGGTTGTTCAAGGCCAATCATAATCTGGTTTCGAGTTAACCTGTGTCTCCTGACACCTTACCACACACCTATAGAACAGCCATGCCAAAAATCTTGTTATTCTCTAAACATACTCATCTATTTCCCTGCATCTGGGCTTCAGCACTTCTTACCCTTTTCAGCATTCTTTGCCTGATACATTCTTAATCATATTCCAAATTACACTCTGATTTCATCTGCGAGAAATCTTCCCCAACAATTCCAGCAGAGGGTGTGCTGCCACTTCCAACTTTCTGGTCATTTTTTAATACATTTTTTTCCCTTAATATTGTTAAGTATGTCAGTCATAGTTATTCTATACTTTGTAACTGAAAATTCTATTATCTAAAATCCTTAGTGGAATCTAAATCTATTGTTAGTTGTTTTTGCCAACTTTCTTTCACGTTGGCTTGTTACCTCGTGCATTTAGTAATTTTTTGGTTTTCCAAATGTGGTGATCTCAAGGATCCAAATAGGTCTCACTCCCCCAGGGAGGATTAGCCTGCTCTTTGGTTGCAAGCCAAGACTGCTGTCAACTTGGGTTTCACGTTAGCACCCTTCAGGGACCATGTGTTTAATTTATCTAATAGGGCCAAGTAGTATTGTAGTGGGTGAGTCCTTAAGAGTATGCAGTGTCCTCCAGAATATCTAGGCCACCTACTGCTCCAAGTGTCACTGTGGACTCCTGTAAGGATTTTAACTTTTGTGCCACTCTTTACTTTCTGTTTGGACTATTTGGTGAATATGTTTAATCTTTCTTACCATATTTAAGGTCATCAATGTCGTTCTGGTCTATTTGTTTTTGTATCTCTTAGACTTCCTAGCAATGAAAGCTACTCAGTACATGCGTGTTAAGTGAAAGCAGGTGATTTTGTTGACCCTGGAACCTGGCTGGCACAGGGCACAGTGGAAGGCTGACCTATGAAAGAATATAATAGGGAGTGTGAGGGATGCAACAGGAGTAGGAAATCGGGAGGTGGTCTAGAGGAGGGGCGGAATAAGGGGAGATTTAAATGCAGCTGCTCCTTCTTTCTCCCTCTTTCTCTATGTGCATCTATTTCAGCATCTTTTGAGTAGTGTTTTGTGTTTTATATTCTGAGTTATAAAGCAGATAATTAGAATGTTCTCTTTTTCTCTCTCGAAATGAACTAATAATAAATAATCAAATTAGGAAATTGCCATTATATAGATGGACCTTGTTGTATTTTCTTGCTTTCTGAGTCAACATGGTTCTTAGGCAGGGAACAAATATATCCCCCTGACTGCAGTTAATACTTCTCCTGCATGTATCAGCTGTAAAATGATTAGGCTGAACCAATTATTGTCTCGGATTTCTTTCTCTTCTAATAGTCTGTATTCAAAATAATAATAGCATCAGCAGGTTTTATTGTAGCTATTGCAGTGATTCTGGTGATTAAATTCGTGCCTCCTTCATAGATGTTTATTGCTAATGTTTGGAGTGGTGCTGTCGCCTGTGACATTACCCATTCTAGAAAGTGATGCCCCTGTTGCTTTTGCCTTTGTGCCTGAAGAAAAGCAGAGCCATCTGCTGCTAGTGACCTGTCGCATTTGAAATCTGATAGAATCCTTCACAGCTCATCTAGCAAAATTCTTTGAGTCCCAAGTCTTTGCCTCTCACATAAATCTTGTTTCTCACAGTCGAAGGAACCCTCTTGGTCTTATCATTGCCCTGGATGACAACAAAGAAGCAAAAGGCGAACTTTTCTGGGATGATGGGGAAACGAAAGGTGAGCACAATGTTGCCGTTTCCAAACCTGCATCTTCGAGTTACTCCTGCTGGTCATTCAGCGGTGGGAGAAATCTCACCAGGCCTAGTAACGTTAATCACTCGAGAGGAGAATTTTGATTTCGGTTGTGCTGTTCAGGAATAGTGGTAGTTGGACCACAGGTGGAAGGAAAACACATCTCTACCTCTTAGAATTCTCCCACTGGCCAGCTGCATATATAGACTCTCATTGTATTATCAAAGGGCACCTGAAAGAAATGTTTTCTAGACTGTTTCTGCCATTCAGTGCACACATCTTCCCTCCAAATACTTATGAACAAACGTGGATGATGTGTAAAACCTACCTGTGCTAGTCAGGCAGTGAGAAGACACCTTTCTAGTGCGCCCGAATCTAGCCACGCTTCTTAATCTGTCTCCAATACATTAAAGATTCTTGTGGCTCAAGCTTAGGAAATAGCTTCGCTTGAGGCATATGCCTTGGAAGCACTTGGAAGGGAACCTTTTCAAGGTTAAGGTAGGAAGGAAAAGTGAAAACAGTGTCTTGGCCTTGGACACGCTCTCTCTAATCTTGTCATTCTCAACATGTAGCTTCAAGGAGTGCCAGGATGAAATCTGTCCTTCTGTAGTGGGCAGGCCAGAGTCTCACTTGTTTTAATCTCACTTTCAGATACTGTGGCCAATAAAGTTTACCTCTTATGTGAGTTCTCCGTCACCCAAGTGAGTAGTGTATTTTTATGAATCTTAAGTGTGGGCTTTTGTCTGACCGTTAGCTCATATGTGTTTGTGTATGTGTGTAATTTTATTTGTAGCTTCATTTATGACAATAGGTGACCACATTTCAGTTTATGACTTAACACCTAATAATTGAATCATTCATGTTAGTAAAAAGAGGCAATGATATGGATAAATCAAAGCAGTCTTTTTAAATGAAGTTTTAAAAAATTTCTCTCTCTGTATGTGTGTTTCTCTCTCTCTCCTTTTTCCGCCCCCCTCAGGGGAAAAATAAGTTTGTACTTGAGCACACATTAGTAGAGAGAGCTAAGAGCCATTTGGAGCGGTTTTGAGTATCCGGTCTAGGATGAAGTATTGGAGTGATTTGATAATCTGTATATTTAAGGCAGATCTTTGTACTTAACTGTTTTGCAGAACCGCTTGGATGTGAAGATTTTGCAATCAACCTACACAGACCCCAATAATTTAGCATTTAAAGAGATTAAAATCCTTGGGACCCAGGAACCTACCAATGTTACAGTGAAACACAATGGTGTCAAACTTCAAGTTTCTCCTAATGTCACTTATGAGTCTAACCTCCAGGTAAAACCCCATTTTGTTGAGATAGTTTGTAAAGAATTCTTCATCGCTTATGACGTTCCTTCTTGCCAAGGTTGCATGGGTTTCTTTTTTTTTTTTTTGGCGGTACGCGAGCCTCTCACTGTTGCGGCCTCTCCCGTTGCGGAGCACAGGCTCCGGACGCGCAGGCTCAGCGGCCATGGCTCACAGGCCTAGCCGCTCCGCGGCATGTGGGATCTTCCCAGACCGGGGCACGAACCTGTGTCCCCTGCATTAGCAGGCGGTCTCTCAACCACTGCACCACCAGGGAAGCCCTGCATGGGTTTCTGAAGGACCAGAGCACACTCTGAAGACTGGGGTGGGGAGTCAGAGGGTTAGGACAGAAAAAAAAAAGAGTGGGCCAGAGCTGGGATTAACAAAGGAGCTGCTGAGACATGGGAGGAGGTAAACTGGTCCTTTCATCTTTATTCCCTTATCTGTCCCTCAGTCTTCTGTCCTCTCTGACTCGAACAGAAGAAGAGCGAAGTCAGGAGTGTCGGGAACAGGATTGGAGGAGAACCGGGTCTGAAAGCTGCTGATTGATTGATGCTAGAAGGGTTGAGGTGGGAGGTGGGATTCCCATTCATTAAAATTTCGAGGTGCTTTTTTTTTTTTTTCTCTTACTGTATTGAGCTATATAGATTCTCACTCCAACACATACATTTTTAGGAAATATTTTAAGTCAAAGAATTGGATAAGCTTAGCTAATGGCTACTCACTTGGTTAGGTGATAATAATAAAATAATTTTCCTCACTTTTAATGAGGCCTGAAGTTCCTGGATAGGCTGTAACCAGCTCCTCTGAAATCTTAGTGTTATGAGGAATCCTTTCCCCCAACACCCCCTGCCACAGGTGCTCCAAATGATCTGGGATTGGGAGCTGCTGGGTCAGCGTGGTTTGTGAGGGACCGTCCAAATTTGGAGAAAATAAGTAAATTTAATCTTCTACTATAATGATATATTGGTTGCATTTGACATTTTGTCTTGACAACATACATTGAGGGTGCATACATTATAAAGTTAGAAATGGGACTGGAAGTTTAGGAAGTAGTCAGTTGCTGGCATTGGTTCAGTGGCTCAAGGTTGTCAGGGTTGAGGTCTTTTCCTCTCTTGTGATTAGAAATGGTGGCTTAATTCCAGTCACTCTAGCCTCGTTAGAGAACAAATAAAAATAAACAAAGAAGAAGAAGCTGGAAGGAAAAGGGAAAGGTGAAGGTGAAGGGAAGGGAGGGGCAGGCCCTTAAATCAAGAAAGAAATACTTGGCCAATGGACTTGCACTTACCTATTAATGGCCACAGCTGTGTTACATGGCTTCAAAAAAATAGTTCTTAATCGAGAACTTTAGTGCTCTAAACTGAAATAGTAAGAAGGGAGTTTTACAGAGGGCAGGCAGCTAGCAGTAAGTTCCCCAGATAAGCACCATTTTCCTAGAAAGGGCGTTTGCTTAGATAAAGCAGTCAAGGTGGAAGTATCAGAATAAGCCAGTCTCGGGAGTAAGAATAGCCTTCTGTTAGTCTGTGAGTACCGAATAACTAGAATGGGTAGGATCCACTTTTGGAAGGGGCTCAGTTTGGACAGATTAACTTGTGGTCAGATTTTGGAGGGTTTTAGGTGCCAAAATAAGAAGGATCTGATCTGATTCTCAAAGGGTCTCATATTGATCCTTGAATCAATATGTGCCGTTGTGAGAGCATTGTTCTGGGTTGGGGTTTGAGGTACAGGGAAGAGCAAGATGAATGTAGACTGGGGAGAGACTGGAAGAAGGATGATAATCCTTAGCATGAGATTTTATGCCTCTAGACAAATGAGCACTTTCACTATGGAAATTACTAATTAAAGAGGAGATGACCGTAAGAAAAACACATAGGAAAATATTAAATATTTGAATTAGGGAATGGGACTCAAAGAAAATTTCAAGTCTTGAGGCTCTGGGCTTGGGGAAATGAAGAGGTTGGGATGTTAGAAGTGGAAGGAAGCGTAATGATTTTGCCAACTCACCAATTTTGCAGTTGGTGAAACTGAGACCCGAGGAATTGAAATAGTTTGTCTAAGTTTCCACAGTGGAATGGAGGGGAGAACCCAGGCCGCACATGATTCTTATTTCTGTGTTCTTGCCCCTACTCCAGACCAATGGGGAATGCTGTTTGGGGAATGGAGGACAAAATGATGAGCTCAGTATGGGGTGACACCACGTGCTTGTGTGTGCTGTGCTACAAGGGGGCTGCAGAAGAGAGCCTTCCTGACAAAATAAGGAACAGAAGAGGAGTCGGGGGAGGAAAGAAAGGGGTGATTACAGAAGGTTGTAGTTGACCTGATTCTTTTCAAAATGTTATGTACAAATTCTGATAGAATTGTGCCATTTCCCCTGTGGTTACTGGTTAGAACTCTGCCCTCTCTCTCTTTGTGTAAGCTCCAGTGCTATGTTGCTTAGATTGTTGAGAGTCTGGTCTGATTTCTATTTTCTTTCCTAAAAGAAGTTTCAGACCTTACAAGGTCTTTGTCCTGAGGGTACATTTGCTTGATACTTTCCCATTCTTACAGGTGGCCCTTATCACAGAAATTGATCTTGTCCTGGGAGGAATATACACGGTGGAGTGGGATGTGAAGATAAGGGATGCAGAAAAAATAGACTGTTATCCTGATGAGAATGGTGCTTCTGCAGAAAACTGTACTGCCCGCGGCTGTGTCTGGGAGGTAACCATAGTGACGGTGTTAATGTACATTAAAATCCCAGGATATTGAATATAGTTCCCTGTGCTATAGAGTAGGACCTTGTTGTTTATCCATCTTCTACATAACAGCTTGCATCTGCTAGCCCCAAACTCACAATCCATTCCTCCCCCACCCCCCTCCCCCTTGGCAACCTCAAGTCTGTTCTTTATGTCTGTGAGTCTGTTTCTGTTTTGTAGATAGGTTCGTTTGTGTCATGGTTTAGATTCCACATATAAGTGATATCATATGGTATTTGTCTTTCTCTGTCTGACTTACTTTACTCAGTACGATAATCTGTGGGTCCATCCATGTTGCTGCAGATGGCATTATTTCAGTCTTTTTTATGGCTGCTTAGTATTCCATTGTATATATGTACCACATCTTCTTTATCCATTCATCTGTTGATGGACATTTAGGCTGTTTCTATGTCCTGGCTATTGTGAATAGTGCAGCTATGAACATAGGGGTGCATGTATCTTTTTGAATTGTAGTTTTGTCTGGGTATATGCCCAGGAGTGGGATTGCTGGATCATATATCAACTCTATTTTTAGTTTTTCGAGGAACCTCTATACTGTTTTCCACAGTGGCCACACCAATTTACATTCCCACCAGCAGTGTAGGAGGGTTCCCTTTTCTTCATACCCTCTCCAGCATTTGTTATTTGTAGACTTTTTAATGATGGCCATTCCTAACAGTGTGAGGTAGTACCTCATTGTAACTTTGTAAAATCCTCTACACTTAATCTACAATTTCACAAGCATAGCACCAGCGCCTATATCACTACTTAAAATCCATAGAAAGGACAGACTTCCAAAGTAACCTGAGTTTTTATCTGGATGTGAAGAATAGGTAAGGATGGGAGTGGGACTTTTTTTTACAAATATTTTACATGGAGACCAGGAATGAAAACTGATGTCACTACCAAAGGGTATATAAGAAAATGACTGGGTTTATCTTTATCTCCCTGCAAGTTGCCTTTTCTAGCCCCTTTATATCTGATAATCTTAGAACTCATGCTGAGCTGGATTTGGCTTTACTTTTCAGGTATCCGGTTCTCCTGGAGTCCCTTTTTGCTATTTTGTCAATGATCTATACTCTGTCAGTGACGTTCAGTATGACTTACATGGGGCCACAGCTGTCCTCTCCTTAAAGTCTTCGTATGCCTCCTCTTTGCCCTCCGTACCCGTGAACTCCCTCCGTCTGAATGTGACCTACCATAAGGATAACATGCTGCAGTTTAAGGTATGTGTTTACAGTATACGCGTCAAGTACCTACTTGGCACTTTTCATTTCCATTATTCTTTGCTAGTCAAGGTTACAGAACCCTGAAATCAGTCTGCTCTTCTAAGTTAGCCATGCTACAATATACTAACTAGATCATTATCCTAAGAGTAATTGGAGACCATTGATGGAACAGTGACACCTGTTCTAAATTGCACTTTGAAATGATTGCTGTGTCTACTGTAAGGAAAGTGGTTGGGAGGTCAAGAGTGAAAAAGGAGAGACAAGTTAGGAGGCTACCAGTTAGGAAATCCAGATGAGGAACTGAGCTTAAACGAGGTACAGAAAGGAGATGGAGAAGTGGAGATCTTTGAGAGAGTGAGAAGTAGCATTATGGGATCTGGTGATTAATTACAAGTAGTCTCTGAGGGAGAGAGAAGCATCAAGACGATTACCATGTTTCTAGCTTATGTCTTTATATGGATGGTGGTGACATTAACTGGGATGGGAAAACTGAAAAGGTTTGAGTTTAGGCAAAATAAAATGATGAGTTCAGTTCTGAACACTGAATTTGGGATATATGAAATACCTACAAGAGTGTACTGATCTCTTTCTCTCCCATGATTTAATTACATCTCAGGACAAACGATGGGCTGTTTTTGATATCTTTTTCGCTATTGAATTGTAAGTTTCTCAAGGACAGGAATTTGTCCCTTCATCTCTGTGTTCCTGAAATGTAACACAAAGCTTAGGAGATAGTAAGTTCTCAAAAGTTTATTGAGAGAATAAACGAAAGACTCAGGCCAGTGTGGCATTGCTTGAAATGTTCTTGACAATCTGATATCAACCTGGACAGTGAGCTCTTTCACATCTTCTAATGTAGGGATGATACTCTTTTATCTTTCTATCCTCACTGTAACACTGGCAAGTGGTAAGCGCCTAATGGGTTTGAAATAAAGGAACTTGATCAAGTTTCCAGGTTTAATGCTTTCCTATTCTACCTCCCGATTATATAGCAGCCTCTCCAAAATATTTGCCTCTTTCTTTTAATTCTCTGTGCCTTTGCATTTATATCTCTGCCAGGAAGCACTTGATTTTCATTCTGTGCTTGTTTAATGACTGAAAATCTTTTTAAGACTCAGCCTTTTCCCTCATGAAACTGTCTCAGTCTTCCAGAAACATTGTTAGGCATTTCCTTTCCTGTAACCTCACAATACTTCTGTATAGCTCTACGTTAACATGTATCACTCAGGTAGTGTGGGCACCTCTCTTTCACTTTCCATTAGTATGTGGACTTCTTAAAAGCAATAACTGTGTCTTACTCAGTTTAGTGATCCTTATGTCTAGTACAGTGTCAGGTAAGAATATAGTAGGTACTCAGTGAATCAGTTTAGACCCCATTTTTAACAAGGACATCTATGATTATTTTAATCAAGTAGAGTTCATGGGGTTTTTTTTTTGATTTTTTGTTTTTTTTTTTACATCTTTATTGGAGTGTAATTGCTTTACAATGGTGTGTTAGTTTCTGCTTTATAACAAAGTGAATCAGTTATACATATACATATGTTCCCATATCTCTTCCCTCTTGCATCTCCCTCCCTCCCACCCTCCCTATCCCACCCCTCTAGGTGGTCACAAAGCACCGAGCTGATCGCCCTGTGCTATGCGGCTGCCTCCCACTAGCTATCTATTTTACGTTTGGTAGTGTATATATGTCCATGCCACTCTCTCGCTTTGTCACAGTTTACCCTTCCCCCTCCCCATATCCTCAAGTCCATTCTCTAGTAGCTCTGTGTCTTTATTCCTGTCTTACCCCTAGGTTCTTCATGACATTTTTTTTCCTTAAATTCCATATATATGTGTTAGCATATGGTATTTGTCTTTCTCTTTCTGACTTACTTCACTCTGTATGACAGACTCTAGGTCCATCCACCTCATTACAAATAGCTCAATTTTGTTTCTTTTTATGGCTGAGTAATATTCCATCATGTTTTTTGGGGGGGATTTTTTTTCAGTTCAGAAATGTTTTCAGGTATTCACATACAGTCACAAACCCACACACAAAGTAATAAAGAATATATTCATAAATTCCAGACTGATTTCCCAAGGTAGAACCAATATCAAAGGAATGTGTTTATGTAATACAGGCTTTAAAAATGAGATATGACAGGGGCTTCCCTAGTGGCGCAGTGGTTGAGAGTCTGCCTGCTAATGCAGGGGACATGGGTGCGAGCCCTGGTCTGGGAGGCTCCCACATGCCGCGGGGCAACTGGGCCCGTGAGCCACAACTACTGGGCCTGCGCGTCTGGAGCCTGTGCTCCGCAACAAGAGAGGCTGCGATAGTGAGAGGCCCGCGCACCGCGATGAAGAGTAGCCCCCGCTTGCCACAACTAGAGAAAGCCCTCACACAGAAATGAAGACCCAATACAGCAAAAATAAAATAAATTAATTGATAAACTCCTACCCCCAACATCTTCTTTAAAAAACAAAATGAGATATGACAGACTCAGATCAAAATAGTAAATGTGACGTTGTTCTTTGATTTGTTAATTAAATTTCCAGTATCATGAGCTTAAAGAAGACAAATGTAGTGTTCAGACTCTTTGTCAAAGACATCAAGTTTCTGCTAAGAGTATAGGTTTCAGGACAACTATACTTGCCTAAAATCTGTTTCCTCTGGTCCTAGATTTATGATCCCAACAACAACCGGTATGAAGTTCCAGTCCCTCTCAACATACCCAGGGTTCCATCCAGCACCTCTGAGAGTCGACTCTATGATGTCCTCATTAAGAAGAATCCTTTTGGGATTGAAATTCGCCGGAAGAGCACAGGCACTGTAATGTAAATGGCTCTTAGTCTGACTTGGAATTGATGATTACCTGTATCATTGCCAGGTCCATTGTCCTTGGGGATATCATGCTCAAAGCAACACACTGTCCATTTCCAGATTCATGAACAAGTTCTTTCCTTCTGTTCTTACGAGAAATCTTTAGTGCCCTGGGAATAATTCCTGAGGCAGCTGCATGTACCTAGGGATTCATTCAACAAATGTTTATGGGGTGTCTTCTCCATAGTACGTGGTTATAGAAGATGAGGTCTTTCTTTTTATGACAAAAAATACTAAGGAAATAACAAAAATAATTTAAGTTAAAATATGTAGCGGTTTAGATAGTGACAACTGCTATGCAGGAAAAAGAACAGGGTAATTGATAATTATGGGGAGGTTTGATACTGCTTTGATACTGTGGTCAGAGGTGGTCTCTCCAAGGAGGTGACATTTGAAATAGGACCTGGATGAGCAGAAGCAGCCTCCCCCATGGAGATGGGCGAGGAGTGAGAACACTTCAAGCAAATTGAGTAGTCAGTGCACAGACCAAGAAACAGGAGCAAACTTGCCTTATTAAGGGGAAAAAAGTCCAATGTGGTGGCAGTAGTATCGTAAGTAAGGAGGTGAGTGGGGGGAGATGAGGCTGGGGTCCAGGTGGCTTCAGATCAGGAATGGCCTTGAAGACGTCACAAGATGTTTCAATGAGAATCACTGAAGAATTGCAAACAGGGGTTGACATGATGTGAGATGCTTAAAAAGTAATCATTCTGGATGCTGTGTAGAAAATGGACTATAGTGGGGCAAGGGTGGAAACTAGGCCTGCTGTGAAGTGTTGGCAGCTGAGATGGTGAGACTGATTGGATTTGGCATTCTGGAGGGACCACTAGAAGGAGGCAGTGATAGAGGAAAATAGAAGAAAGAACTGGCTCCTGGGCTTGTATAGCAAGGGAGTCTCTGATTGTTTTAATCGTATAGACTTTATGTTTTGTGTGGGAGGTCAACAGGGAGGTTCTGGGTGGGAGGAGGAAATCAAGAGTTCAATTTCCCTGAGAAGTCAGTTGCTTGAAGCTATTAGAACAGCCCATTTCTTTTGCAAACGTACCCTTTCGTGTTGCAGTTGGGACTCTCAGCTCCTTGGCTTCACCTTCAACGACATGTTCATCCGCATCTCCACGCGCCTCCCCTCCCAGTACCTCTATGGCTTTGGGGAAACTGAGCACACAGCCTTTCGAAGAGACTTGAACTGGAACACGTGGGGAATGTTTTCCCGAGACCAGCCCCCGGGGGTAAGGGCAGAGCATTTGGGACCTGTGTCTGTGCCTCTGTCCACCCACACTGTGCGCTTCATGTTTCATCTTGCCAACACTCAACCTGGCTGGTCACATTCTGCCTTTAGGCAAGTGGGCCAGTTCTCGGCTTTCTTTGTTTCTTATGTGTTTATTTCACAGAGAAGACTAGACACACCTTATCAATCAATTTGTTGAGTTTCTTTCTCAATCTCTGTCTTTTTTCCCCCTTTGTCTTCTAACCTCCTGCCACTTTTCCCCATGACTCTCCCAGTACAAGAAGAATTCCTATGGTGTCCACCCCTACTACATGGCACTGGAGGAGGATGGCAATGCCCACGGGGCCCTGCTGCTGAACAGCAACGCCATGGGTAAGATGATGCTGGCATCTCCCCTTATTTTTGTGAATCAGTCATCCTTGAGGAACTTTAGAATGTGTTTGATCATGTGGCCCCTGAAGTCAAAATTATTATCTTGTGGAGAGTGCTTTTTATTTTTTTTCTTCATTCTCTTTAGCAGTTCTGTTTATTTCAATTCAGTAACGTGTAGTAGTAAGAATTAACTCTTATTTGGCATAAACAACGTAAGAAGGGGTAGCAAAACCAAGCAAGTCCCAAGTATCCTGGAGGTCAGCCAGTGGGAGCCACTAATATAATTTGAATTAGTGATGAAGCTGGGGGTCAGAGCACTCACTCTGGGGGTACGAGGGTGTAAAGAAAATTTGCGTGGTATATTGGAAAGGGGGTGGAAAATCAGGAAGTGGGGTTAGAAAGCATGCTTGTGAAAACTGGTGAAATCTGAATATGGCCTCTACCTGAGTTAATAGTATTATATCAACATCAGTTTCCTGGTTTTGACAATGTACAATGGTTATGTAAGAAGTTATCATTGGGGGAAGCTGGGTGAATTGTCCAAGAGAACTCTTAGTACTATTTTTGCAACTTCTTGTAAGTTTTAAACTATTCTGAAATAAAAATGTTAATAACAATTTTAAAAGAACAGAAAGACAAAACATATAATAAGGTAATAAGTGCATGAAAGGGAAGAAAATCCAGGCACAGATTACCCTGCAGACCTTCACTTAACTTTTTAAATTCTATGTAGGTATAGTACAAAATACCTTCTCTCAGTACTCTACAATAAGGAGGCATAGGAAGAGGGAGAATGTATGAATTTCAGGGGTAATTTCTCACTTGAAGGTTTCCATACTGATTGGTATTTTCCTACATTTCCAGATGTGACATTCCAGCCCTTGCCTGCCGTGACATACCGCACCACAGGAGGAATTCTGGACTTCTGTGTCTTCTTGGGGCCAACGCCAGAGCTGGTCACTCAGCAGTACACTGAGGTAGGAGGGAATTCAACTGGTTACCAAGTATTTATACAGCACATTCTGTAGTTCTTAGATGATAACTAGAATTGTTGGTCTTTCTGGGAGACAGGTAGGCTATAGAATAAGGAACAATAAATACATCCCGATAACCGTTATATTCGTAGCCTCTCAGAGCATTGCAGACTAGCAGAAGTATCAAAAGTAGTGGTGCCACTGGTGGTAGTTGGCAGTGAAAGTGGTAATAGTGGTGATGATGGTGATGGTGGTGGTGGTGATGATGGTGGTGGCAGTGAGGGTGGTGGCAGTGACAGTGGTAGTAGTGGCGATGGAGGTAATGGTGGTGGTGGTGGTGATGGTGGTGGCAGTGGTGGCAGTGAGGGTGGTGATTGTGGTGAGGGTTGTGGTGGTGGTGATGATGGCGATGGTAGTAATGGTGGTGGTGGCAGTGAGGGTGGTGGCAGTGAGAGTGGTAATAGTGGTGATGGTGGTGATGGTGGTGGTGGTGATGATGGCGGTGATGATGGTGGTGGCAGTGAGAGTGGTGGCAGTGAGGGTGGTGATTGTGGTGATGAGGGTTGTGGTCATAGTGGTCCCAACAGTTGCTTTGGCAGCAGCAACAAACACAGACATAAAACTTACTATATGTCACTGATACATTACTTGTTGCATGTCAGAGCACTTTACATATGTTAACTCATTCAGTCTTCACAAAAACACTATGAAACAAATCTATTATTATCCTCAATTTACAAGTGAAGAAACAGATATAGAAGAGGCTATTTCACTTTTGCCCAGAGTCACATAGCCAGCAGAGACTGGATCGCATATGGTTACCCAGACATTTTGGTATGTTGCTTCTGAATTTCGTGTTCTTAACCAGTAAGCTGGTCTGCCACTAGGAATGAGAGCAAAATCAGGTTTTCCAAAACTCCTGGGGAGAGAGCTCAAGTCTGGCAGGAAGCTTCCTCCAAGTTATCTCAGTGGCTCTGCATCCTCTTAGTTTCTCTCTGGATTTGAATTTGTTGATTATCTAACTGGGGACGCTGGAAAAATATTCTTATTACTTTGTGTACAACTTTAACCCAGATTCTTCTTCTTAAGGACTAAATTTTCTGTTTATTTTCTAGTTGATTGGTCGGCCAGTGATGGTTCCTTATTGGTCCTTGGGGTTTCAGCTATGTCGCTATGGATACAAGAACGACGCTGAGATTGGTAGCTTGTATGATGAGATGGTGGCTGCCCAGATCCCCTATGTACGTTGTCAGTCTGTGGGGTACTGGCTCTGGGACCGCATGGCCAACCCTTGTCTCTGTATCTGGATTAGTTTGTCTGATTTTTATCAGGTTCTATAAAATTACAAAGTACTTTCTCATACAGTATCACACTCAGCCTCACCCCTACCCAGTAGTAATATAAGGGGGGGTGTCATTGTCCCCAACTTGAAGAGTCACAGTTATTTGCCAAAGGAAGAGGGCATTGGGTCAGCCCGAGGGCTCTTTCTGCTAGATCATGCTTCCGTTTCTTTCACATGACTTCACAACATGTAGTCAAAAACATTCTTGCTCCCGTAAAAATGTTGCCCAGAGAGTAGTTTTGCTTAATTAAAAGAAATTGACCGGGTTTCCCTGGTGGCGCAGTGGTTGAGAGCTCGCCTGCCGATGCAGGGGATGCGGGTTCGTGCCCCGGTCTGGGAAGATCCCACGTGCCACGGAGCGGCTGGGCCCGTGAGCCATAGCTGCTGAGCCTGTGCGTCCGGAGCCTGTGCTCCACAGTGGGAGAGGCCACAACAGTGAGAGGCCTGCGTACCGGAAAAAAAAAAAAAAAAGAAATTGGCCCAAATTCAGTCAGACCACTGTGTGTGTAGCTACAACCTCAGTTCCAACGCTTTGCTGGCACTGCAGCCCAGTGTTCCCACAGCTTTGAGCTAATTCCTGGTTGAATGTAGGGATCTTGGGACTGGTTTCCAGAGGAAATAATTATGGAAACAAACTCCACCTTCACTTGAAGATGAGAGGGGTCCACTAATCAGAGAATTGGTCCCATAAACCATTTACATACTTAATTTTATTCTGTTGATTTTTCTATTGTTTATGATTGTTCCTACTAACGGAAAGTATAGCATGCAATATTTTATTCTTAATAAGAAAGCTGTGTCTGATAACCCCCAGGATTAGTGATTCCAAAGCAGTTACAGTGGCTTTTGTTTGTTTTGTTTTAATGGGCTTACTATCCACGTTGTATTAGTACCGGGTAGTTTACATTATGTTATTTTTTCTGAGTATGAGCCACTGATACCAGGGGCAGCCTCTGGGGATGGGGTGGTGGCCACAGTCGCTCCTTATAATGGCCCTTCACAAAGCACTTTCATCTGCTGCTTTCATTTATCTCCACAGCCTTGCCAGTTCGGCATTATCATCCTATTTTTTGCAAATTTAGTTTTTTTCTATTTTACGACTCAAAATTTGAAAATTAGGTGAATTTTCCAGAACCTAATACCTAACAAATAACAGAGGTGGGATTTGAAAGAATCAAAAAGATGCCGACTGAAATTCACCATTGGTTAGTGGAGCGTTGTTCTCACGTAGAACCTGGGCTTTTGCAAGTTTCCTTTGTCCTCCTCCAGGATGTGCAGTACGCGGACATCGACTACATGGAGCGGCAGCTGGACTTCACCCTCAGCCCCGAGTTTGAGGGGCTTCCAGCTCTGATTACTCGAATGAAGGCCGACGGGATGCGGGTCATCCTCATTCTGGTGAGTCCCTGTGTGAATGGGCAGAGTCTGTTTGGAAGAGTGAATGGGATTTGGTGCAGAAAGCTTTATACTTGTGTTTTCTTCCATGCTATGAATAGAGGAGTTGAGGTTCAGTAAGAAAAGTGTATTTCCCTGGATTCACAGAAGCTCTACAGCTCAGGTGGAAGCTGATGCCTCCGCTTTTGAAGAGTTCTCCATTTTTCTACCCTGGCTTTGGTTTTCTCACCTGACCTGTGCTTTGATTTCAGGACCCAGCCATTTCTGGCAACGAGACAAAGCCCTATCCCCCTTTCACGCGGGGTGTGGAGGACGATGTCTTCATCAAAGATCCGAATGATGGAAGCATTGTTTGGGGAAAGGTATGCTCTGAGCAATGAGCCACTAATCCCCACACTGTTACTGTGTTTGTACATTTTTTTTTTTCTTTTCTATTTGGACTCTGAGGTCAGAAGTTGTCATTTTCTCCATCAGTCTTTGTCACCACTGTTAAGGAATTTTAAAGGAATGTTTGTGCATTGTGAGACCCACTTTTCTTTAGATCAACCCTACAAGAAAATCAAATTATCACCTCTAGGACATGGTTTATAGTTTCTTAGGAAATGCTAAATAAGAGAGATTATCTAGTGCATTGCTTTTAAACATTTTTCTCTTCACAGGTCTGGCCTGATTTTCCTGATATTGTTATCAACAGTTCTCTAGACTGGGAAAGTCAAGTGGAGGTAAAGGGCCTGTATGGATGTTGGGTGAAATCAGTGTTGCCAGGAAGGTGCAGCCATACTTAGGATACTGGACATCCCCATGGCATGGGCATGGGCGCGAGATGAAACTTACGTAGGGAACATGTCCTGTGTGTCTGTCTGTGTGCCAGTCACTTTACATGCAATATTTTACCCCAGTTGGGAGGTAGATATTATTATACTTTGCATAACTAAGACTCAGAGAGCTTAAATTACTTCTGTCCATGCTTTTAGGTGACAGAGTGGTGATTTCCAATCCAGGGCTTTCAGATTGCAAACATCCATGAAATTTCTGCTGAATGATACCTCGAAGAAACAGTGCCTTTTGCCTGAATTAGTGTATTTATTGTTGTTTTCATTATTGTTGTTTTTGCCTTGCGTATCCCTTTTAAACAGTCTCCCACGCCTGTCTTCAGTGATTGGGTAATTTTCTCTATACCTCTTTTTTTTTCATGGACAGGCTTTTCCATCTTCTCTCTTATAAATCCCCCCATCTTTCCTTGGGTTTCCCAACTTTGATCTTATCTCCCAGTTTCCAGCCATATGTTAAAACTTTCAGTCTTCTGGAAACAGGTTCTTACTTGTAATGGATCTCAGGTGAGGATCCAAGGGAGAGAACCTAGCTTGCTGTAATCTCTGTTGCTTCTCACAGAAGATCACTTGAAGTTTCATGGTCCAGGCAGCCCACAGGGACATAGGAATCTGCCAGAGAAGTTCAGGGTCATGGGCTCCTTGACTTTATTTATTTAGTTTTTACTATTTTCCACCAGCTTAACGGCATATAATTGACAAATAAAATTGTATATATGTAAAGTGTACAATGTGATAATTTGATATACATATATATCATGAAATGATTATGAGAATCAGGTTAAGTAACGCATACATCATTTCACCTAGTTGCCATTTGTGTACTGTGTGGTGAGAATGTTTAAGATCTACTCTCTTAGCAACTTTTAAGTATACGATACAGTATTATTAACGACAATCGCCATGTTGTACGTTAGGCTCCGAAATGTATTCATCTTATAAATGAAGGCTTGCCACCTTTGACCAGCATCTCCTCATTTCCTCCACCCCCTGACACCCGGTAATCACCACTCTACTCTCTGTTTCTATGAGTTCAACTTTTTTTTTTTTTTTTCGGATTCCACATATAAGTGAGATCATACAGAATTTGTCTTTCTCTGTCTGGCTTATTTCACTCAGAATAATGCCTTCTAGGTTTATCCATTTTGTTGCAAATGGCAGGTTTTCCTTCTTTCTCATAGCTGAATAATATTCCATTGTATGTATAGACACCACATGTTCTTTATCCATTCATCTGTGGACAGACACTTAGGTTACTTCAACATCTTGGCTATTGTGAATAAATGCTGCAGTGAACATGGGAGTACAGATATCTCTTCAAGATGCTGATTTTGCTTCCTTCAGGATATATACCCAGAAGTAGAATTGCTGGATCATACAGTAGTTCTATTTTTAATTTTTTGAGGGAATGCCATACTATTGGGTTGACCAAAAAGTTTGTTCTGGTTTTTCCATAACATCTTATGGAAAAACCCTAACGAAGTTTTCGCTAACCCAGTGTTTTCTGTAGTGGCTATACCAATTTATATTCCCCCCAGCAGTGCACAAGGGTTCCCTTTTCTTCACATCCTTGCCAACACTTGTTATCTCTCATCTTTTTCATAAAAGCTGTCCTGACAGATTATGATTGTGGTTTTGATTTGCATTTCCTTGATGATTAGTGTTGCTGAGAACCTTTTCATGTACCTGTTGGCCATTTGTATGCCTGCTTTGGAAATATGTCTGTTCAGGTCCTTTGTCCTTTTTTTTTTTTTTTTTTTGCAGTACGCGGGCCTCTCACTGTTGCGGCCCCTCCCGTTGCGGAGCACAGGCTCCGGACGCGCAGGCTCAGCGGCCATGGATCACGGGCCCAGCTGCTCTGCAGCATGTGGGATCTTCCCGGACCGGGGCATGAACCCATGTCCCCTGCATCGACAGGCGGACTCTCAACCACTGCGCCACCAGGGAAGCCCCTCCTTTGTCCATTTTTAAATCAATATATTTGTGGGTTGTTTTTTGTTTTTTTTGCTATTGAGTTGTATAAGCTTATATACTTCCGATATTAACTCATCAAGTATTTGATTTACAAACATTTTCTCCCATTCTGTAAGTTGCCTTTTCATTTTGTTGATTGTTTCCTTAACTGTGGAGAAGCTTTTTAGTTTGATGTAATCCCACTGGTTTATTTTTGCTTTTGTTGCTTGTGCTTTTGGTGTCAAATCCAAAAAAATCATTGCCAAGACCAATGTCAAGGAGCTTTTTCCTGTGTTTTCTTCTAGGAGTTTTATGGCTTCAGGTTTTCCATTTAAGTCTTTAATTCATTTTGAATTAATTTTTGTGAGCAGTGTAAGATAGGAGTCCAGTTTCATTCTTTTGCATGTGGATATCCATGTTTTTCTTTTTTCTTAGATTCATCCCACCCCCACCCCCCCTGCTGCTTCCCCCCTTGGTGTCCATACGTTTGTTCTCTACATATCCACGTTTTTCTAACACTGTTAACAGAAGACTGTCCTTTTCCCATTTGTGTTCTTGGCACCCTTGTCAAAGATTGATTGACTGCACATGTGTGAGTTTATTTCTGGGCTTTCTGTTCTGTTCCACTGGTCTATGTGTCTGTTTTTATGGCAGTACCATGACTTTTAAATCAGTATGCTGGGGAGAGGGCCACTTCAGCAATCAAGAAGTTGGCTACCACTGTGTGAGCCCTATAGTGCATCGGCCATTAGAGGCAGTACTGCCACCTTGAGGGCATTTGGAAATCTGTGGGACAGTTTTGATTATTGCAAGGGGAGCACCAAGTGACATTTTGTAGGCAGTGACCAGGGATGCCCAATTGCAGGGGATTTTCCACCAAGAATTCTCCTGCCCTAAATGCCAATTGTGCCCCTGATGAGAAATACTTGATTAGGGGGTCGCAATGTTTGTTAGGTAGCACGTAAGATATTCTCAATAGATAGAATGATTTTAACTATTTATATTAATAAGACCCACTTGATGAGATTAGTGGGCCTGAGGCCACTGGATCTGAAGCTTAGATGTTTAATACAGTAAGCCTGGCATGGAGCCTAGGAATTGCATCTTGGTAGCACACAATGGATTGTGGTAAGTAATCCTGGGACCAGACATGCAAGTGGTACATCATGAATTGAGGACTAGGGAAAGTGAGGACAGAAGCAATGAGGCAAAAGTGGAATACAGACAGGAGTGAGGCAGAGCGAGTACCTTGGAGAACAGCAGAACATTTTTAATTTCATGGGTAAGGGTCAGAGCACCTTTTAGTGGGGTTAATAAATCGTAGTCAAGTTTCTCACTTGTATCTCATTTGGGATTCAGTTATCACTTGGACACGGCTGGTATTGACTCTGTTTATTCCAATTCTCCACTTCCCTCCTCTACCCCATGTTTCTAACCCTGCCTGAGCTGGAGCTCTCTGTTTCTGGTGAAAGGTTCTATTTTGTTGGGTCCATGTTTCTACCTCCATTTTCTAACAAAAAGGCAACCTTGGCATGCCTCCCTTTCACGAGATGCTCAGTGGTGTGGCTCACTACCTCAGAAGTTCTCTGTGAGCTGGATCCCTGTACACTAATCCATTTCTGGTTTTTTCTTTGTGTTCTTTTTGGCCTTTTTTCTAGACATTTGGATTCCACTTGCCTTTTGCCTATCATGTTTAGGTTCTGGAGGTGCCCTAGACCAAGTCCTTTTTCTGTTGTTTCCTCCCCACCCACACCTTTGCCACCAGCATTATTTAGCTTTTTAACTCTTGAAATGCACTGATGAACACAGAGGAAGCAATTTACTGAGACATACAAAGGACCATAAAGCTCTATAACAAGCATCATAGCTATATAGAAATTTAAGAATATTTGCTATTGCTAAGTGGTGTGAATTTACAATTATGCTCTAAACATTTATCTTATGTCAGCTACTAAGCTAAGCATGGTTGGGGAATACAAAGGTCAACAATGGCCTTGCTCTCAAAGGGGCTATAGTTCAGGAGTTATACCTTGGGTCCATTTTCCAGGTTAAAATAAAGACAGTTTTTATTATTTGAAGAAGATAAGAGAAAGGGGAGTTGAAACTTCCTCTTTAAGTCCTCCCAGTTTAGTTGACACACAACTGCACTTTTCAAGTGTTTCTGAAACCATAGAAAACCCAGATACATATTAGTTAGATAGTCTTATGTAATAAAATGCAGTCTTACCTCTCACCCTTTTTTCCTACTGGCAATGAGATAGGAAAGGATCAGCTGGATGTTTCTTTACAACCTGTTGACAGTGCATCTGCTGTCTGCCCCTTTCAAGCTGCAGTCTCCCTGGCTCATGCTTTGTCTTTGAGGAGTGTTTAGGAAATCGCAGGACAGAAGTTGAGGGGTGGGTATCTAACGATGGAAAAAGTGAGTTCAGGGTGTTGATGGCTACCATTCATGTTGATACAAAGAGGAAAACAGTCCGTGGATGCTTTCCAAATGATAAGAAGGTGTCTCATTTGTGCTTATTTCTGTTCTTTGAGCTCATTGTATTTCCAATAAGCTAAGAACATTACTTAAGCTCATAACTTTGGATTAACTATCACCACACAGTATAGGCTTTGCATGAGTTAAGCTTTTAGGAAATGCCTGTTTTTTGTCTAATATATTTGTTTGGGACAAATAAATTGTGTTTACTTTTTACAGCAATACCGAGCTTATGTGGCCTTCCCAGACTTTTTCCGTAATTCAACCATCACATGGTGGAAGAGGGAGTTGAGAGAAATGTACACCAATCCACGGGATCCAGAGAAGAGCTTGAAGTTTGATGGCATATGGATTGTAAGTGTGTGTGTTTGTGTCTGTGTACATGGGGATGGGTGTGTTTCTATCTCTGTGTGCCTAAGCATATGTATTACTGACCTTTAATCAAAAGGGGTAATAGTCATCCAAGAAAGACTTTGGACATATCAGACTGCAGTTCCTCCAATCTGGAGTGGACCATTCTGATACTCCTCATACCTTGTACCTTGTCTGAAGTTCTTGCTGTAGAATTCCAAGCTGATTACCAGGAATTCCTTGGAACTGAGCCTGCCTCACACCCTGAGTGAGAATTTTTTTTCAAATCCACCAGCCAGTCATTCTGTAGGGCTTAATTGATCTTTCTCAAGCTGGATTTGATGAATCTCCCTGGGCTGGTATCTGTGGAATTACTGGATGGTGAACAATTATTCTCTGCTTCCTTGTCTCTGAGTTAACAGTATATAATTCTTTTTAAAAGTAAAGTATTCCTGTGTTGGACATTTCTAGGATATGAATGAACCGGCAAACTTCGTGAGTGGGGCAGTCCCTCCAGGCTGCAAGGATGCCTGTCTGAACCACCCTCCCTACATGCCATGTAAGGACCCTTGGCCTCCTCTATTGGCAGTGCCATGGCTGCAGGGAATGAGCTGCAAGAGTCCAGCAGCCAGACATTTATCCTGATGTTCAGGGACATCCTGACTGACACTCTGGTTTTGGGGGGACCAAAGACAAACACACTCCAAGAGCTTTACCCAGTTGGGTGTGGGCAAGTTATTGGCCCCTTTGGGTAAGTTTCTCAAATTTTTTTCAAAAAACAGTTAACTGTGGTGATGTCTCCAAAGGATCCCGCAGCTAGGTGTCTTACTTCTTCAGGCTCATGTTAATCCCTCCACAGGAATTTATTGTGTCACCAGTGGGTGGAAAGTAATGGCCTCACCTTATCATGGAGTCAGTGACTTTGGCGTTGTATTTGTGTTCATATCTTGGCTCCGGAAATTACACTCTCTGCGAGTTGTGTGACCTTTAGCAGATTACTTGCTATTTTCTAATCTCAGTTTTTTAAACTGTTAAAGGAAGATAATGATATCTTCTCCATAGAACTATGATAAGAATGACATAAAATAACATACATGTTAAAAGCCTAGGTTGGAGCCTGTCACTCAGTAAGTGTTTGACAACTGCGTTCTCCCCCATGCCCCTACTTTCTCCCGGGGAACCCTCCGGGGCCCTGGATGTTGAAAACACCTGCGAGTGCCATTGTAGCTCAGAGCCGTGCATGTTTCCATGCCCCTGGGGAGGAGAGGGACCCACGCAGGGGTCAAGTTAGTCTTATGATCCAGAGTCCGATCCCATGAGGAGAGGTCAAGGATAAACAGGATCAGGCAGGGGTGGATTTCACATCACCAGATCTTTCTCCTCAGATTTGGAGTCCAGGGACAGGGGCCTGAGCAGCAAGACCCTGTGCATGGAGAGCCAACAGCTCCTGCCTGACGGCTCCCCAGTGCGGCACTACGACGTGCACAGCCTGTACGGGTGGGCCCAGACCAGACCCACGTACGAGTGAGTCATCAACTGCCTTCTCCAGTCGGGCCAGCCTGCAGGGACAGCCAGGGACTGATGAAGCTACACTGCTCGTCCTTTCATTCCCTCTTCCAAGAGTTAAGAAGACTTTAATTACAGCTCTGTCGCAATTCTCATTTATTAAATACTCATGAGCGTGGAGCCCGACCCTGTGATCCTAGTTAGCAGGACAGATTTAAGTAAGGCGTGGTCCTTATTTAAGTAAGAGACTAATAGTCCTAGTGGAGGAAATACACGTGGAGACAAGACATCATGCAGCGTGGATGATGCTATAATAACTTTACTTATTGTAAGGGAACACAGAGGACTGGATACCTCTTTCCTTTTTTTCAAAAGTGACTCATCTCTATTAGAATTTATTTTTGTCACTCTTGTTGGGTAGCCAACTGGTGTTCTACTTAATTATCACTGTCCCATTTTGTGTGCTCATTCCATACTTAATAAGAAGTATCCTAAGGAAAGCCTTATAAAGGAATTCATCTTCTTCTTTCCCAAATATATAAAACTAAGTATTGAGTAAATAAATAGCAAAATTTAGTGATTACCTATTATTTTTAGGTGATCTGGTGAGTTTATTACATTGTGAAGTTTTTTTTATATGAAACACTATAAAACACAATGTAAAGACACAATGTTTAATATTATCACCATCATATGGAGTCAGTCAGTGAGGAACCTCATGGCTTAGATTTCCATATTCCCTTCTGTGACACAGGAGATATTTTGTCACCATGCCCTAGGCTCAGGAGCTCTGGGAGGAGAAGGTTTGTGGCCTTTCCTCACCTGCTGTGTCCTAAATCACCCCCTTGTTCCCCTCTGAGCAGAGCTGTGCAGGAGGTGACGGGACAGCGAGGGATCGTCATCACTCGCTCCACTTTTCCTTCTTCTGGCCGCTGGGGAGGACACTGGCTGGGTGACAACACGGCCGCGTGGGACCAGCTGAGGAAATCTATCATTGGTGTGTGGGCTGCTGGGAGAGGAGAGGAGTTGGGGTCTTCGATCAAGGCTTCTCCAAGGAGGGAAGAGGAGGCAGGTCATGAGTGCCTTGTCTGACGCAGCTGTGGTTCTCGTTGCAGGCATGATGGAGTTTAGCCTCTTCGGCATATCCTTTGTAAGTGTCCTTTGGATTACTCCTAATCACCAAGCAGATGGTGATATCTTTCAGAAATCATTAACGGGCCCATTTTATTCTACCCTGTTTCAGACAGGAGCAGATATTTGTGGATTCTTTCAAGATGCTGAATATGAAATGTGTGCTCGCTGGATGCAGCTGGGGGCCTTTTACCCCTTCTCGAGGAACCACAACAGCATTGGGGCCAGGGTAGGACATTGAGCTCAGAGCTCAAAAGTTCTGTGTCACCAGGAACACAGACTCCCTTTTTGAACTACAAGTAATGTAGTCTATATTCCCCAAGGACATCTTCAAAACCGTTAAACCCTCATGTTTCTTTTTTTAAATTTGATATACTTATATATTGTGAAATGATTATCACAGTAGGGTCAGTTAACACCTCCATCATGTCACATAATTACCATTTCTTTTTTGTTGTGAGAACATTTAATATCTACGCTCTTAGCAACTTTCAAGTGTATAATACAGTATTGTTAACTATGGACACCATGCTGTACATTATATCGCCAGAAATATTTAATTTATAACAAGAAGTTTTTACTCTTTGACCAACATCTTCCCATTTCTCTCACCTCCCAGCCCCTGATAACTACCATTCCAAGTCCTAAGAGGGAAGTTTATAGAAAAAGGAAAGATATCAAATAAGCAACCTAACTTTACACCCCAAGGAGCTAGCAAAAGAAGAACAAACTAAGCCCAAAGTTAGCAGAAGAATGGAAATAACAAAGATCAGAGCAGAAATAAATAAAATAGAGACCAGAAAATAGATCAATGAAACTAAGAGCTGGTTCTTTGAAAAGATAAACAAAATTGACAACACTTTAGTTAGATTTCTTAAGACAAAAACAGAGGAAGCTCAAATATAAATAAAACTGTAAATGAAAAAGGAGACATTATAACTGATACCACAGAAATATAAAAACTCATAAGAGACTACTATGAACAATTATATACTGACAAATTGGACAACCTGGCTGAAATGGATAAATTTCTAGAAACATGAACCTACGAAGACTGAATTATGAAGAGCTAGAAAATCTGAACAGACCAGTAATGAGTAAGGAGATCAGTACTCAAAAATCTCCCAACAAAGAAGAGCCCAGGACCAGATGGTTTCCCTGGTGAAGTCTGTAAAACATTTTAAAAAGAATTAATGCCAATACTTCTCACCTCCAAAAAATTAAAGGTTTGGGAACACTGCCAAACTAATTTTACAAGAACAGCATTACCCTGATACATAAGCAGATAAGGACACTACAAGAAAAGAAAAAGAGGCCAGTATACTACAAGAAAAGAAAAACAGGCCAATATCCCTGATGAATATAGTTCTAAAAAGTTTTAACAGAATATTAGTACAATGAATTTGACAGCACACTGAAAGAATGATGCATCATGATCAAGTGGGGTTTAACCGTGGGATGCAAGGATGGTTCAATATATGCAAATCATGTGATATACCACATTAATAGAATAAAAGATAAAAGTCATATGATCATCTTAATAGGTGCAGGAAGAAAAAAGACTTGACAAATACAACATCGTTTCATGATTAAAAACTCTCAACAAATTGAGTATAGAAGGAATGTACCTCAACATAATAAAGGCCGTATATGACAAGCTCACAGCTAATATTATACTCAACAGTGAAAAGTTGAAAGCTTTTTCTCTTAAGATCAGGACAAAGACAAGGGTTCCCACTCTCACTACTCCTATTCAACATAGTACTGGAAGTCCTAGTCAGAGCCATCAGATGAGGAAAAAAAAAGCATTCAAATCAGAAGGGAAGAAGTAAAATGGTCTCTGTTTACAGTTTATATGATCTTATATACAGAAAATCCTAAAGATGTCACAAAAAAACTATTAGAAACTAATCAGTGAATTCAGTGAAGTTGCACAATATAAAATCAACATACAGAAATCAATTGCCTTTCTATACACTAACAGTGAAATATCTGAAAAAAGAATAAAGAAAACAATCCCATTCACAATAGCATCAGAACACAATAAAGTACTTAGCAATAAACTTAACCAAGAAGGTGAAAGATCTGTACACTGAAAACTGTAAGACATTGATGAAAGAGACAAGTGGAAAAATATTTTGTGTTCATGGAACAGAAGAATTAACATTGTTAAAATGTCCATACTAAAACCATCTATGAAGTCAGTGTAATTCCAATCAAAATTCTAATGTGATTTTTCACGGAAATAGAAAAAAAATCCTAAAAGTTGTATGGAATTACAGAAGACCACAGACAGCTAAAGCAGTCCTGAGAAAGAACAAAGCTAGAGGCATCAGGCCTCCTGATTTCAAACTATATTACAAAGCTATAATAATCAAAACTACATGGTCTAGTAATCAAAACAGTATGATATTGGCATAAAAAAATAGACTAATAGACCAATGGAACAGAATCAGAGCCCAGAAATAAACCTTTGCATGTACTGTCAACTAATATTTGACAAGAGAGTCAAAAATACTCTGTGGAGAAAACATAGTCTCTTTAATGCATGATGTTGGTAAAACTAGATAATCACAGGCACACTCACAAAAATAACTCAAATCTTACCACACTCACAAAAAATTAACTCAAAATGGATTAAGACCTGAAACCATAAAACTCCTAGAAGAAAACATAGGGAAAAATCTACATGACATTGTTCTTGGCAATTTTTTTTTTGATATGACACCAAAAGCACAAAGAACAGAAGCAAAATTTAAAAAGTAGGACTACATCACACTAAAAAGCTTCTGCATGGAATCAACAAAATGAAAAGACAACCCACAGATTGGGAGAAAATACTTGCAAACTATGTATCTGATAAAGGGTTAATATCTAAAATATATAAGGCACTCATACAACTCAATAGCAAAAAAAAAAAAAAAATCTGATTTAAAAATGGGCAGAGGAACTGAATAGACATTTTTCCAAAGAAGATGTACAAATAGCCAACAAGTACATGAAAAAATCCTCATGTTTCAATGAATCAGTATTCTTTCAGTTTGGGCACTGTACCAAATATATACCCTATCCCCCATTTCTTATGGGGAATTTTTTCAGCTGTCCTGGGAAAGCTTCAGTGACCTCTTTTGGTCTATTAAAAATATTCTTTGAGTATCATCTATAGTCATCGTTGGTTTAGCTTTGTTTGATCTTCATTTGGAATAAATGTTCAGTTATCTCCTTACGTCCCCCAGGTCCCCTAAGTTGAGCCCTGAACACTTTTTTTTCTCCTTAGAGGCAAGACCCTGTGTCCTGGGATTCTACCTTTGTGAATATCTCCAGAAGTGTCCTGCAGACCAGATACACCCTGTTGCCATATCTGTACACCCTGATGCACAGGGCCAACACGGAGGGCAGCACTGTCGTGCGGCCTCTTCTCCATGAGTGAGTGTATAGCGAGGATACCAAAGACTAAGTGATAATTTTATTCTATATGGTGGCAGTTGAAGAAAACAATGCTTCCAAATTAAAGGCATGACTGCCTTTGCCAAAAGCTCTCTAGGCACAGACCGTACGTTATGACTCCTTTTAGCATGGTGTCAGTCACACCTTAGATCTTTGGTAAAAGACTACTGATTTTTTTTGAAAAATTTCAAAATGATATACAGTACAACACAATAATTTCTTTCTAATTTGGGCCTGTAAAGACCTACGTATCCTTTATAGTAGCTCAGGGCATGAATCCAGGGGGATATCTGAGGAATGGAGACCATTCTTGTGTTAAAATGTGCTGTGGTTAAGAAACGTGTGGAGACATTGATAGGTGAGAACGTGTCTAAATCCAACCATTTCTGGGGTTTGAAGAACATGACATGTAGAAAGTGAGCATGTGTCTAATTAAGGTTGACCTAGGGGAAGAATAAAGGATGGCATAGGATGCGGCTGGATTTCCAACTTGGGTCTGAACTTGAGGAGTTTCTTCAAGGCCTCCATCTGGAGTCCTGTAGGGGTCCTAACTGTGGTACCTTGGTTTCCCTCTCCAGGTTTGTGTCAGACCAGGTGACCTGGGATGTAGACAGTCAGTTCCTTCTGGGCCCAGCCTTCCTGGTCAGCCCTGTCCTGGAGCCTGTGAGTATGGAGGCCTCTGACGAATAGAGGATCCCAGCTATGAGGCCGGTGACTAGTCGAAGAGAAGAGGCCTCATCTGATGGGGTCCTGAGATGTGGTTTCTTATTCTACCTCTGTCTCTTCCTCTCCCTCTGAGCTGAAGTTCATTACTTAGGTGTTCTGGTCCTCAGCTCCCTCATCTTTAAAATCAGTATAACGAATTCTGATTCATTGGATAATCAAGAAGGAAAAAACCCTTTGATATATTTGAAGATATAATCATTTCTTCTTTAACTGAAAGAAGGAGTATGAGTCAGGTGGGGACAGTACTATAAGGAAATCCTTGCTATCCTCTATCACCATTAAAACAAAACTTTTCAGAAGGATTGTTTGTAGCAATGTGTATACTTCTGTTGCTGGCTAGCTCTTCCCTTCCTCCAAAAGAGGTCCTCAGGCAGCCCTTTCTTTACTTCATTTATCAATGATTAGGCTTCTGATTAAAGTAACAGTTAACCGGATCTTCTCCAAAACTTACTGCACTAATCATAATTTCTGAAGTATTGGTGCGGTAAACCTACAAATTTTTTTTCTGCTCTAGACCCAGCCTCAGTTTGTCTCTTTAGAGAGGGTATGGGATAAGTCTATAAGTAAATGATGATTTTTTTTCCCCCCTTAAGTCCCGGATCCCAAAGGGTTTTACAGAAGCCACCATTTTTGGTTAGGCAGATCTCCCCAGTTTGAGAAGGGATCAGAGAAGGGAGCCTTTCCCAACACTGGTGACCTCTAGAGAGAAGAGGCCTGTGGGTCCAAGGCCACTACGTTGTTTTGACCCCTTTACTATGCAAATGGTTACTCTGCCCTAGAGAGCTGAGCCTACTGCTCATGCCTTGTTTTTTTTGTTGTTTAATTTTAGAACGCCAGAAATGTCACTGCATATTTCCCTAGAGCCCGCTGGTATGATTACTACACGGTAAGTTTTTCTGATTGTTTCTATACAACCTGGGGAAATGATAGCATGCACAGGCTTTAGAAGCTGACAGACCTCAGGTCAAATTCTGGCTCCGTAACCCACTTGTTGTGTGTCTTGGACATGTCACTTTTAACCTTGTAGCCTCATTTTTCTCACCTCCACGTGGGGAAAGACCGCTTCCCTCACAGAATTGTTCTGAAATGTGTGAAAGCATCTGCTGTAGTGCCTGGCTTTTTGTGGGTGTTCTTTATGTGTTAGTTTTTATCCTTCCTCATACCACCACTATTCACAGTGGTGTAAAATGGCGGACACTGGTAAATGCTTGAAGTTGTGCTGGAAGCTATGGTTTTTGTTTATATTCTCCCTGCTAGACTGGAAGTTCATAAGTATTAGGAGCCTTTTCCCCTCTGTCTTTTTACATAATACCTTCTTTTATAGCATAGATGCCCAAAGAGGAGTTGTTAAATGTACTTTCCTAAGGTAAGCAAGGCCCTAGGCAGTATGTAAAATGTACACAGAGGTATAAGGCCTGACTTTTGTGAGCTGGTGTGATGCAAATGCATTTAGAAATGGGGAAGGAACACAGCCTTCTCTGTCATATGACTTTTCTGGGCTAGTCTGAACCCCAGAGACTAAGTTGGGAAAACAGTCTTTCACAGAAGCTTCAAGCAGTGTTCTTTCTTTTTTTTTTTTTAATTTTTATTGGAGTACAGTTGATTTATAATGTTGTGTTAGTTTCAGGTGTACGGCAAAGTGAGTCAGTTATACATATATGTATATCCACTCTTTTTTAGATTCTTTTCCCATATAGGCCATTACAGAGTATTGAGTAGAGTTCCCTGTGCTATACAGTAGGTCCTTATTAGTTTTCTATTGCATATATAGTAGTGTATTTATGTCAATTCCAATCTTCCAATTTATCGCTCCCCTCCCTTACCCCCTGATAACCAAAAGTTTATTTTCTACATCTGTAACTCTATTTCTGTTTTGTAGATCAGTTAATTTGTAGCCTTTTTTTAGACTCCACATATAAGCGATATCATCTATTTGTCTTTCTCTGTCTGACTTACTTCACTCAGTATGACAATCTCTAGGTCCATCCATGTTGCTGCAAATGGCATTATTTTGTTCTTTTTTATGATGGAGTAACATTCCACTGTATATATGTACCACATCTTCTTTATCCATTCCTCCGTTGATGGACATTTAGGTTGCTTCTGTGTCCTGGCTATTGTGAATAGTGCTGCAGTGAACATTGGGGTTCATTGATCCTTCCGAATTATGGTTTTCTTTTGTGTATGCCTAGGAGTGGGATTCCTGGTCATATGGTAGTTCTATTTTTAGTTTTTTAAGAAACCCCCATACTGTTTTCCATAGTGGCTGTACCAATTACTAGAGAAATGCAAATCAAAACTACAATGAGGTATCACCTCACACCAGTCTGAATGGCCATCATCAAAAAATCTACAAACAATAAATGCTGGAGAGGATGTGGAGAAAAGGGAGCCCTCCTACACTGTTGGTGGGAATGTAAATTGGTACAAGCAGTGTTCTTTTGCAGGGACACAGACAAGTCAGAGTTTGATTTGTTTTTAATAAGTTTATTAATTTAATTCATTTTTGACTGCATTGGGTCTTCATTGCTGCGCACAGGCTTTCCCTAGTTGTGGCGAGTGGGGGCTACTCTTCGTTGCGGTGTGTGGGCTTCGTATTGCGGTGGCTTCTCTTGTTGTGGAGCACGGGCTCTAGGTACACGGGCTTCAGTAGTTGTGGCACGCAGGCTCAGTAGTTGTGGCTCGAGGGCTCTAGAGCACAGGCTCAGTAGTTGTGGCTCACAGGTTTAGTTGCTCCATGGCATGTGGGATCTTCCCGGGCCAGGGATTGAACCTGTGTCCCCTGCATTGGCAGGTGGATTCTTTTCTTTTTTTTTTTTGGTACGCGGGCCTCCCACTGTTGTGGCCTCTCCCGTTGTGGAGCACAGGCTCCGGATGCGCAGGCTCAGCGGCCATAGCTCACGGGCCCAGCCGCTCCGCGGCATGTGGGATCTTCCCGGACCAGGGCACGAACCCGCGTCCCCTGCACCGGCAGGTGGACTCTCAACCACTGTGCCACCTGGGAAGCCCAGCAGGTGGATTCTTAACCACTGGAGCACCAGGGAAGTCCAGAGTTTGATTCTTGAGGAACAATCGTAGGTAGTGTCCTCCTCTCCTGACTTTTCTGAGCAGAGCAAAGCAGCAAACTAGAAATACAGCAAAAGGATAACAGCAGGAGGACAAGAGGCAGAGCGTGCTCTGGGCCCTTTCAGCCAAGCCATTTGTAGTGGGACTGGGTGAAAACCCTGCAAGGACAATGGAAGTTTTGTTCCTTTTCTTCTCTGTCTTATGGAGCCCTGAGTCCTCCCTGACACGCCCTTTTTTCCTGAGCTGGATCTGTCCTCTGGTTGGCAGTAGGTTAAGATTGCACTGTGCTTTCCAGCGAGGGCTTTCTGGGAGGGAGCAGCCAACTTCCTTTAAGTGACTGAAGCCTTTGTCCTGAGTTTGCATGTTGACTGGCTTAGTCACTAACAGGCAGTCACTCTGAGTACACTGAGGCTCCTGGGTGCGGGGCCAGGGCCAGGGTGAAGCAAGTAAGGTGCCTAGGGCACACGGTTAAGGAGGCGCTCCTTTTTAAGGCGGCCCCTGTGTTTGCAGGACGCTGAGAGTAAGTGCCTTCTTAAATGGTGCATCCTAGGCACCTGACACATCTCACTCTCGTCCCAACCTTGCCCAGGTGCAAACCACCTTACTGAGCTCTGGGTGTGGTATATACTGGAAAAGTTTCCCTATGGAGTTCACCATCTAATCTGGAGCTAATATTTGCATGTTATAAACACTAATACATATGTACATAATTATATATACCATATAAAAGAAAGTGAAGTGTGAGGGCTATCAAAGAAGAGAAAAGTTTCCTGGAATTGCTGGTTTTATACATGGCTTTTAAATAGAAAATAGCTTTTTTTTTTTTAACATCTTTATTGGAGTATAATTGCTTTACAATGGTATGTTAGTTTCTGCTTTATAACAAAGTGAATCAGTTATACATATACATATATCCCCATATCACTTCCCTCTTGTGTCTCCCTCCATCCCACCCTCCCTATCCCACCCCTCTAGGTGGTCACAAAGCACTGAGCTGATCTCCCTGTGCTATGTGGCTGCTTCCCACTAGCTATCTTATTTTACATTTGGTAGTGTATATATGTCCATGCCACTCTCTCACTTTGTCCCAGCTTACCCTTCCCCCTCCGCATATCCTCAAGTCCATTCCCTAGTAGGTCTGCGTCTTTATTCCCGTCTTGCCCCTAGGTTCTTCATGACCATTTTTGTTTGTTTGTTTTTTAGATTCCGTATATATGTGTTAGCATACGGTATTTGTTTTTCTTTTTCTGACTTACTTCACTCTGTACGACAGACTCTAGGTCCATCCACCTCACTACAAATAACTCAATTTCGTTTCTTTTTATGGCTGAGTAATATTCCATTGTATATATGTGCCACATCTTCTTTATCCATTCATCTGTTGATGGACACTGAGGTTGCTTCCATGTCCTGGCTATTGTAAATAGAGCTGCAATGAACATTGTGGTACATGACTCTTTTTGAATTATGGTTTCCGCAGGGTACATGCCCAGTAGTGGGATTGCTGGGTCGTATGGTAGTTCTATTTTTAGTTTTTGTTTGTTTGTTTGTTTGTTTTTTTTAGGTACGCGGGCCTCTCACTGTTGTGGCCTCTCCCGTTGCAGAGCACAGGCTCCGGACGCGCAGGCTCAGCGGCCATGGCTCATGGGCCCAGCTGCTCCACGGCACGTGGGATCTTCCCAGACCGGGTCACGAACCCGTGTCCCCTGCATCGGCAGGCGGACTCTCAACCACTGTGCCACCAGGGAAGCCCCTATTTTTAGTCTTTTAAAGAACTTCCATACTGTTCTCCATAGTGGCTGTGTCAATTTAAATTCCCACCAACAGTGCAAGAGTGTTCCCTTTAAATAGAAAATAGCTTTGATTGAGTCTTTCAACTTTTTTTGTTTCTTTTTGAGACAAAACAAAACATAGGAAGCCAAATGTTGATGGAACAAGCCATTTAGAAAAATATAAAATTCTGATGTTTAATTAGAATCAAGTAGTTTCATCAGAGGCTATCTGGCCCACAAAGTGTAAAATATATCCTATCTGACCCTTTAAAGGTGAAATTTGTTAATCCCAATTCTAGAGCATACACAAAGTGTATGAGACCTATTTCACCATCTGGTCATGTGAAAAGGAACAAGTTAAGGAACCTACTGTATAACACAGGGAACTCTGCTTAATACTCTGTAATAACCTAAATGGGAAAAGAATTTGGAAAAGGAATAGATAAATGTATTTGTATAACTGAATCTCTTTGCTGTATACCTGAAACTAACAAAACATTATTAATTAACTATACTCCAATATAAAATAAAAATTAAAAAATCATTCGAGGGCTTCCCTGGTGGCGCAGTGGTTGAGAGTCCACCTGCCGATGCAAGGGACACGGGTTTGTGCCCCGGTCTGGGAAGATCCCACATGCCGTGGAGCGGCTGGGCCCATGAGCCATGACTGCTGAGCCTGCGCGTCCGGAGCCTGTGCTCCGCAACGGGAGAGGCCACAACAGTGAGAGGCCCGTGAACCAAAAAAAAAAAAAAAATCCTTCGATATAAGGAACACTGTGGAATATTAAAATATAGTGTAGAAATTTAGAGGAAGAAGAAATGCAAGTATACTGGTTAAAGGATGGAAGATATCAGAGGAATATGGACTGGAAAGGTACCCTGAAAGACAGATGGGGTGCCAAAAATTAGCAAAGTAAAAATCCCTCCACTGGTAAAAATTCAAATATTGGAAAAGGGAAAATGGAAGGTAAAGTTCACTATTCTGCCTGTCTCCCAGTCCTTGGTCCCCCTTCTAAAGCTAACCCCCATTAACAACCTGTTATATATCTTTGCTGATAAAAATTTGTCCATCTAGTGGATGGACACCGGTCAACATCTAGAAAGCACAGAACAGTGCCCACAGCACAGGGTTATCTGGCCCAGAACGTCCACAGTGCTGAATTCGAGAAGCCTTGCTCTAGGCTGAGAACGTGAGGGAGGACGGTTTCTTAGGAATCGAGGTTTATGGCCTGGGGTGAGAGATGCTTCTCCCTGTCACAGGCAAGATCAAGATGTGAAACATAAAGGAAGATGTAATGAGTTAAAGATAAGGATTTGTGAAGTAAGGCAGTTCACTTTAATTATTTCTGTCAAGTAGGAGTCAAAGGTGTTAGTGAGGGTGCGGTGGGGGGCAGTGGAGGGAGACGGAGGCGGAGATGGGACAAAACAAAGGGAATGTGTCTTTGGGGGAGTGAATCGGGAGCCGAACAGAAAGAAAGAAGGCTCGCTCAGCCTCCTCTAGCAGTGCTTCCTACGCAGAAACAGGATGTGGGGTAAGGGTAGGGTGAGAGGCAGCTGTGATCTCATGGGGTATGTACAGCAGAAGCCCCCAAAGACAAGAGACCCTGACATGATGCCCTGGCAGCAGCTCTCGATCCCGTAGAGCAGCTGGGCGAGCGTGGAAAAGTGTGATAACAGGTCCTGAACAGGCATCAGGTTCCGAGCATGGACAAGATGTCTGGTAAATGCATCATTCGGGCAGATGTGTTCTCTCCATCACCTTCTTCTGGCCCACAGGGTGTGGACATTCAAGCCCGGGGAGAGTGGAAGACCTTGCCAGCGCCTCTTGACCACATTAATCTTCATGTCCGTGGGGGCTACATCCTGCCCTGGCAAGAGCCTGCACAGAACACCCACTTAAGGTGAGGGAGGGCGCTACATTTCTCCCTTCCACGCCAGGCAGCCCAGGTCCTGGTGAAGCCCACCAATCTGTAAACCGCACCCTCGGGCCCCAGAGCACTTTTACTAAACAGTTTTGCTTGCTTGTTTGCTTACTTGTTTGCATTTTAACCTTTTTTTGGATTCTGTACTCTGAACAATTCTTAATTAACAGCTATTTTAGATCTAAGTGGGTGTGCTATTAGGTCTCATTAGTGACATTTGAGGTGGAAGTCAAACAGGAGAGCAACCATGGTTCATGCTAGTTTTAAAAGACTGGATCATAATTGACTCTTTGCTAAGAAAATTACTGCTGAAAAATTGTGTAAGCCATATGGCAACTCAGGCTGAGATCCCTTACATGCGAGATTTTAAAAGTCTAGACCTAATATATAGCCTATGTATTCTAGGCCTATATAATAATTGATAATAGCCGACAGCAAGTGAATGCTTGCTCTGTGCCTAGAACTGTACTAACATGGAGATTTCTATTTGGAGATTATCTATTTTTCCTAACAAAAGGAAAGATAAGCCCTATGGTGTAAGTACTGTTATCATCCCCATTTTTCAGATTAGCAAAGAGAGGCTTCAGGAGGCTAAGTGATTAACTCAGAGTCACACAGTTGGTAAGGAGTTGAGCAGGGACTAAAATCCATGTATGTCTGATGTCAGACTAAAATTCTTGGAGCCCTACCCATTTTATTGCAAAAATTCTGTTGAAAACTGAAGAACTTAGGACATCTGTAAACAGAACTCACTGTACATGTGGACATTAGGTCATGAAAGAAGAAAGATTGAAGCACTAGGCTTTTCCTCACAGTGGAGAAAGGAAGGAAGCCAGTGAGTTTGCTTGTAGCTTTTTGTAGAGATTGTAGATCTCCTATGAGCTTACACAGCCTTAAAGGAAAATTCCCTTTGATTCATTCATTCATTCCTGACATGAAGTCGTAGAGCTTATGGAGACAGAACTAGAACTAGATCCCACGTCTCCGGAATCCCAGTACCCAGTCTTTATATTATGAAGCACTTCCTTTATGTTTTTATGAAGAAGCTGGGTTTGTGGCTGTGGCTTTGTTTTTACCCAAAGTCTCTTTCCTCCGTCACTGCAGCCGTCAGAAATTCACAGGCTTCAAGGTTGCCTTGGATGATGAGGGGACTGCTGAAGGTTGGCTCTTCTGGGATGATGGGCAAAGCATTGGTGAGTAAGGGCCACCTCGGATTCATTCATGTCAATACCATTGGCTAGGTTCCTGGATACCTTATAGGGCTGCTATTTCTTTTTCTGTGTTAAGACAGTCGTGCACTTTTAAATATAGCCATTTGTTACTTTTAAGTGTATAATACATGATCCTTGTGCCTCATGCATATGAAACTTAACTCTGAATCTCTCACCGTTATCCAGCTGTCCTAATCCACTGTGGAAAACAGCAGTATAGGAGCCGTAGGGGGAGTTGCTTTGTAGCCAACTGAGCTATACTTCCATATCTGGTTTATGTTCAAGGGCACATTCCCTAATTACATGTCCCAGTAAGAGAGGCAATGCCTCTATCAGCTGTGCTATTTATTGGGGAGAATCTTCCATTAGGAGTTTACAGGAATTAGTAACCTCTCAGGAGGATGTCTCAAGCACCATTAGTAATTTCTAGGCCCAGAGGTACCCAATGGAACTTTCTGCAGTGATGGAAATGTTCTATATCTGTATTGTCCAATATGCTAGCAAGTAGGCATATGTGACTATTGAGCACTTGAAACATGACAAGTGCATCTGAGCGACTGGAGTTTAAATTTTATTTCATTGTAATTAAGTTAAATTTAAATAGCTATGTTTGGCTAGTGGCTACTATCTCAGACAGCACAGCTCTAGAGGATAACCAATGCCTTCTGACCGAGTGACCAGCAACTTAGAAAGAGGCAAGTGTATGGGGAAGAGTGAGAAAGCCACCGAGGTAGGGTGTGGGGCGGGAGTACCTGTAACAAAGCTCTGGCTAGTCCACCTTTAAGGATATTCTCCCTGGACCTGCGGCATAAATTAAGGATAAAGGACAAAGAAGTCTATTCTCTGGAGATGGCATTTAAAAAATTGCCTAAGACCTCTCAAGATAAACTGACCAATTACACACCAGCCTTGGTGTTTGTGATGTGGTGTGCATGCACGTGTGTGCAGATATGTGCGTCTCTAGCAGAAGGAGTCTGGAAATTCCGAGGTGACTACCAAGATGTTGGGAATCACAGACCACAAGAAAGAGAAGTGGACTAAGTGTGGTGTTAGAAAACTATACTATATGAGGCGACTCTCTTAGACAGAGGCGTCTGTATACACTCACTTCAAACATTTTGTGTAAACTGAGGTTGGAGCCAGAGTCTGACTAAATCTCCCAAAACGGAACTCTGTAAAGAAGAAAAATAAGATAAAAAACCCAAACAAAAATCATCCCTACTTTCTCAACCAAGGTAACCAGGTAAGCAATTAGAATTCTAGAGCATGTTCCAGATCATGCTTACTTTGTCCTTTGTTTGCAGATACCTATGGGAAAGGACTCCACTACCTGGCCCGCTTTTCTGTCAGCCAGGTGAGTGTGACTGGGACTGTGAAGGGAGAAGATAGAGTTCTACTAGCTTACTAAGATGCTGGGAATAATGACATAAATCCACCTAGAATTCCTTCACTCTTCATCTTACTAATTCGCAACTTCCCCATCCTCTAGACTTCAGATAGAGATATAATATGCTCCCCGGAAGTCTTCTGTGATTAAGCCCATTCATATTTCATCAGTAGCTTATTCCAGTTCACCAAGCACAGACGGACAGGCTGTTTCGATGTTTCCTAGCCCTTGTTCCTATGTCACCTTGGAATGGTCAGCATATTTTGTGACTTCCCCACATGTGGAATATAAGGTTCCTGATAGCTGAGATTCTTTGTCTTCTCAGAGTTGGGATGATTCTAGAGACCCTGCCACTGCTTAACCAATGCAGATTTGGATGGTAGTTGGCAATAGGAGACAGAATGCTAAAATCATGGTCTCACTATCCAAGGTCACAAGACGGGGGGGCTCTTAAGTTATCTCACTTCATCGTCTACATTTGTGCCTAAAAAGAGGTTGTGAAAAATTTGAACAAATTTTGCTATTTTCCCCCCTCTGGTTTCTTTTATCTCCAATTGACAGAATACAATGCACAGTCATGTAATTTTCAACAAATACATCAGCGATACAAACCCTTTGAAACTGGGCTACATTGAGATCTGGGGAGTGGGCAGTGTCTCCGTTTCCGGTGTCAGCATCTCTGTGAGCGGCATGGTTATAACACCCACCTTCTCCTACAACTCTACAACACAGGTTTGTGACCAGTGAAAAGTCCAAATGGTATTTCCCAACCCTGAGCTACCTAGGGCAGTTCCTTCCTGCTTCCCTTCCAGATGATACCCTCTCCTGCAAAGCCCTTCCCGAATCCCTCTGTGTTCCGTGTGTCAGAGAGGACAGCACGGAGATGAAGGGAAAATTCAGGGTTTATTATCATTTGGAACTGATGGTCTGGATCCTTACTTGTCATGTACGTCTTCTTGTCTGCAAACCTATGTAAAACTTTGTCTTTGCCTCAGAGATCTACTTCTCAAACAGCTTGAACTACCATATTTTATCAATTATAAGACACCGTCAGTTAAAATTTGCTCCTTTATTTCCCGTGCCACAAAGAAAGAAAAAGTCTTAAAAAAGTATGATTCTATGCTTTCCTATCACTTAAAACTTCTATTTTAAAAATATGGAAAGCTTTACAAAATTTCTTTAACCAAAGATTTTTATCATTTTACTATGATACTGCAGAGGAAAATGTTGGGTGGAGATACATGGACATTGATAAATCTGCATCAAGGTAATTTAGGAGAGGGAAAATCTAACTGTGAAGAAATATTAGAAATATCTTAACCGTTTTATATCATTTAAGTTTTTCTTTTATTATTTAAATTTCTAGGTAAATATTTTAAATTATTTTATTTGATTTATTATTATTTAGAAGAAAAATATGTGGCCCGAATTGGTTAAGATATTTCCTCTGAACTATCAAAGGTGTTGGTGATACATCATTTCATAAAAATTCTTTCCCTGCTGTCTATGCAATTTACTCCAAAGCCACTAAGATCCTTTATACAAGTTTTCATCGTAGCATATTTTTTTGATTTTACTGTCAGCCAAGATACATATTCCTTTCTAAAATGATTCTTAAGTGGTTTACAGTCCATCCATTCGTAACACCAGTAGAAGCAATGAAGTTCACACGTGTACAAACCGTTGTCAGGAGGGCTACTTGTTCACAGTAATTCCAAGCCTGTTGATTGTAAGACACATTCTGATTTCATGAATGTTAAATATGTGAAAAATCTGCACCTTGGATTTAATGCAGTGTTGTGGTTCCAGTACCTAGCCTCATGGTAAATGGGCTCTTCCCTTGTGTGCTTACTTCTTGCTTTTTTCAGAACTTTCTTTTTTCATAATCCTTCCTGATTACAAAGCCTGAAATGAAAGTTTTCCTTCACTTTGTATTTTTTACTTGTTTCCTCATTTTTGTGGTTTTCTTGTCAACCAACTTCCCCAACTCGACCAAGAGCTTATAAAGGATTTTGCCCAATTTTGTTGCTGACAAACAAGCTAACTACTGCACATGCGGTGAAACTTTATGGAAAGTATTTGCCTAGAAAAAAACACTGAAATATCAGACTCTTACTGGGCAATCATCAAGGCGCCATAAGGGAGGAGGAGAAGCAGGCAATAAAAGGAGGGCTCCGAGGACATTTTCTCCAATTTGCGCAGTTGTTTCTCTGCAGTGGTTGTGTATTTCATTATTTAGGGTCTTGTCGTCTTTTCCCTACGTACTGAATGATTTTTGTACTCTAAGGGATTAAGAAATACCCTTCTCACCTGAAAATCTGAGGGCAGTCTGGAAGCTAGGCAACGACTTGTGAAAGTGTGTATGGACCACTGGCTTGTATCTGATTTGCTTGACTGCAGTAAACTTCAATCACCAGATGCCCAATGCTTTTTCTTTGGTTCCCAACAGGTGTTAAACATTGATGTGACCAGCAGAAACCTCAGCTTACACAATTTCACTTCATTGACATGGAGAGCACTCTGAATTTTTAGAGCAAGATCCTAACTACGAATGGCTTTGATACTACTTATACTTCATGCTCATAAAATTATTGTGTGTTGCCAGATCGTGCCCAGTACAGCTAAAATATTTTCTTGGTTTTGTTTTATGTTCTGTCTGTGTTTTAGCCCTGTGCTATAGGCAGTAGGGAGGTGTGGAAAACTGCGGGTTACCTTGATGTCTCTCTGTGATTAGTATGGTACTGATGGCTAAACATACATATACTGAAGACGCACTGGGTCCATGATGAAGCATGTGTGCGTGTATATGTGTGTGTGATTAGGGGATGGGCCCACTCCTGTTAAATATACAAGCTACAGCTTTCCAGGATAGTTCGGATCCTAGAGCTAACTAACTCCTCAAAACAGTATCCAGAAAGAACATCTGCCAGGTAGTTAGTTATAGGGAGATGGGATAATTTGCTGAGAGCATGATATAAGGGGAAGAAAAGGCAAATGTAGGGAAGGTAAGCAGGAGAGATGAGAGAGAACAGATGATGAGGATAAAAGTGACCATGACAAGTAAGAAGATAACATACAAGTATTAGGAATAGCAGCCTCATGGGAAGGAGAAGGGAAGAGCTAGCTCATTTGAAAACAAGAGGAGGGGCTAGGGGAAATCCTTAGCCTGTGGGAATAGGGCTGGGGTGAGATTTAAGCAGGCAAAGTTGAAGGAAGGCATCTGAATGTAAAAAATAACTTATTTTTGCTGTGGTGTGCTTTGAAATATGTAAACCTTATTTCTCTACTCTGTGCCCGATGTATATAACCACAGTTCACACAAATGCATGCAACTCACGTGCCAACTAAAAATAGGCAAGCAGATTTACAAAAGATTTGGAATTTTGTGGTAATTTGACCGTGGGTAATCTCACTTCGGCATTAAAACTTCTTTCTATTCAGCAAAAACCCTTCTGAATTGGTCTTGTTCCCTTCGGCATCAGAGTTCCTGCGGGCTAATCCACCAGGGAAATGATCAGGTTTATGGTTATTCACCCTTTGCCTTATGCCTCTGGCATGGGTTTTTCTTAGGTTTGTGGGAGGCTGTGCTTGTTGTTTTTCTAATCATCATAGAAGTTACTATACTTGGTAACATAACTCTGGCAAAAACAGAATTTGCAGCACTGTTGGTTAAAACACTAGGTGGTTAGATTTTGGGATAAAGAAATTATATACTAATGTTCAACAGGGATATTTACTTTTAGTATTACTTGAAAATGAGTGTATTAGAGATGAATGTGTTTGCTTTCCTACGTCTTTTTCTGTCTTTCCCTTTTTTAATTGAAGTATAGTTGATTTACAATTTTGTGTTAGTTTCAGGTATACAGCGAAGTGATTCAGTTTTATATATATATGTGTACATATATAACTTTTTCAGATTACTTTCCATTATAGGTTATTATAAGATATTGAATATTGTTTCCTGCGTTATACAGTAAATCCTTGTTGATTATCTATTTTATATATAGTAGTGTGTATCTGTTAATCCCATACTCCTAATTTATACCCCCTCCCTTTCTCCTTCCTTCCTTCCTTCCTTCCTTTCTCTCTTTCTTTCTTATACCAGGAAGCCAGATTCTACTTGTTTACTCATGTGTCAGTGCCTCCATAAGGCTACATAAAAATAATATAGGTAAATTAGCTTAGTATTCTAATTATCAAAATAAGAGGCTTTTGGATGAGAGCTTGCACTAACTAGGCAACTAGTGAAACATGGAAAAACAACCACAGGAATCCTTTGATCAAAAAGATGGGAAAGGGCTTCCCTGGTGGCGCAGTGGTTGAGAGTCCGCCTGCCGATGCAGGGGACACGGGTTCGTGCCCCGGTTCGGAAGATTCCTCATACCGCGGAGCGGCTAGGCCTGTGAGCAATGGCCACTGAGCCTGCGCGTCCGGAGCCTGTGCTCCGCAACGGGAGAGGCCACAACAGTGAGAGGCCCGCGTACCGCAAAAAAAAAAAAAAAAAAAGATGGGAAACTTGTCAGCTATCCTTTGATAAACCCAGGAAGGCTACCAGTAGGAAAGAATTATTTACTTGATATATGAGAAATATTTTATGTTATCATCAAGGACATATTGCTAGAAGTTGGCTCTGGTTGCTACAAAATGCTCAAGGAGAAGATTTCTTACTAGAGAATCCTGATTGCCAAGTCTCTGAGTGAAGCATGAAAGGCTTTACAACATTTGTAGCGTCAAGGGCCCTATTGACAGTCTAATGGCATCTATGGAACCCCTCCTAAGAATGATGTTCTTAAATGCATAAAGTAAAATGCATACTATTGTAAAGGAATCCTATTATATTGAAATACAGTTATGCAAATATTAAAAAAATATAATACATGAGGTGTTTTTAAAAATTATCACATTAAATAACAAGATCTAGCAAGTGGATCTCATGTCATAACGTCAGTGTGATGAGCAGCATAAACAATATTTTGAGATATCTACAATTTTTTTTACACTTTATTTTTTTAATCGACTTATAGTTGATTTACAATGTTCTGCCAATAGCTAACTTCACTGTTCCTTCTTACTAATGAAAAATGGGAAGATACTGGCTCACAGGCTTGTCTCTTCCCTTCAAAATGTCTCTGTTACTTTTTCATTGGTCAACACAAGCATGTGACCTAATATCTTCCAGCTGCTGGTTAGCAAGAAGGGATGGTGAAGCTAGCTGTTTTCTGCACTATAGGAAACAGATTATAGCTGGGATTGTCAGTTAGCATTTAATGTGAATGATGTCACAAGTGCACACAGGGTGTGGGGAGTTAAGAGTAAACTGTCACACAAAGAATAGAAAGATTTGTGTAACAATAAATCTCCTTTCTTGATCTTTTGCCAACATATTGTCCCAATTTGAAATGAGATCCAGGTGCATTTTCCCTTTTTACAAAGGCTCTCTTGTACTAAAGCAAAAGATACGGTGTCTATGTCATTCTAGGAGTTTATAGAGGCAGAAACAAAGCTTCTGTGCGTGCTTGTGTGTGTGTGTGTGTGTGTGTGTGTGTATGTGTGTGTATGTGTGTGTGTAAGTTCATGCACGTTATTTTATATGGGAAACATCATATTTTCTGCCAGTGAAATTAATCCAAGGGTACACTATAGCTTGCAGACTGGAGGTTCTCTGCTCAGAGTGGTCAAAAAGTCTTGCTTGGAAAAGCTGACATTTTTCTAAATTGACTTTTTTTTCTAGGTAACTGTGTGCCTTTGTTGCTCCATTTGAAAAGTTGCTCCATTTTCATACTCTTTTTGTATAGATCTTATGCTTGTTTCTTTTTTTAAAATTAACATTTTTATTTTGAAATAAGTGTGGAGAAAAGTTGCAAACATAGTATAAAAACTTCATTATATTCTTCACCCAGATTTCCCAAATATTATCCATAAACTATAAATTATTTACCATATTTCCTCTCGCTCACACACGTGCACACGTGCGTATAATTTGAGAGTTTGTAGACACAATGTCTCAACATCACAAAATGCTTCAGTGTGTATTTCCTAAAACACAAGGACATATTCTTACATAACCACAATATAATCAGCCAAGTCAGGAAGTTAGCGTTCATACAATGCCGCCATCTAATGCACACACGTTAGTCAGATTTCACCAATCATCCCAATAATGTTCTTTACAAAAACCACTAAACAACAACAATGACAACAGCAACAGGTAGTAATTTGGATGAGGAGCACATGGTGCATTCATTTTAACTGGATTTTTGGGGGGTTTTTTTGTTTGGTTTTTTTTCTGTACGCGGGCCTCTCACTGTCGTGGCCTCTCCCGTTGCGGAGCACAGGCTCCGGACGCGCAGGCTCAGCGGCGATGGCTCCTGGGCCCAGCCGCTCCGCGGCATGTGGGATCTTCCTGGACCAGGCCACGAACCCACGTCCCCTGCATCGGCAGGCGGACTCTCAACCACTGCGCCACCAGGGAAGCCCTGGATTTTTGTTTTTAAGTTTACTGTGGAACTATACCTCAGCCCCTCATTTTCCTTCTTGATTTTGACATTTTCACAATTACAAGTCAGATCTTTGTAGAATATTCCTCATTTTGGGTTTGTCTAATATTTCCTCATGGTTATACCGAGGTTGTACATTTCTTGGACAGATATTACGTAGAACTGATGTTATGTGTTTCCTGGTATGCCTGTCAGGAGGCACATGATGTCTGTCCATGATTGGTGATGCTAATTGGTTTACTTCCTTGAGGTGGTGTCTGCCAGGTCTATCGTAAAATTACTATTTCCTCTCATCATAATTAATAAATATATAATGAGGAGATACTTTGAGGCTATGTAGCTATTGGGTTACTCTCCTATTTTGTCACCCATTGATGATTCTTGTCTGATTCAATTTATTACTATACATTTATTAAATGGTGATTTTCTAACTTCACATTTTTTTCTCTATATTCATTACTTGACATTAAAAGGGCTCTTCTTTCTTTGCTATTTATTTTTTGAGTGATGCTTGGTAAATAGCTTCTTCCCTGAGCCCCCCCAGATGCACCCCTTCTCTGAGATCCCCACACATCCTCACAATCCAGCAACTAAAAGTCTAACTCTTGGAAATCAGGGGGCTTCCAGGGCTCCTCTTCACTGGCGTTCACTTGGACTGGTCGGTGCCTGTGCCGTGGCTTCAATATGTGAAACCAGAATGGGATTCCTGCCCATCCAGGAAATAGACTAGTTAAGGGCAGTTGAACTTCTGGTTCAGTGGTCCTCAATCTCGGATGCATATTGGAAACACCTGGAGAGTTTAATCATTCACTAATGCCTGGTTGCTGCTCCCATCACCCAGGTGACTCTGATATGCTGTCAAGGTTGGGTGTCACTGCTGTGGTGGAGCAGTGGAGTCGGGGAGCTTTCTTGTTCGTCTCAGCTAAGTATAGCAGGAATTTAAACGTGGTGAGAATTCTAGCAAACAGGAATAAGAAACTAAGTTATCAGGCCATGAAGGAGAGGGAGACAGAGAGACAGGGGAAGGAGGAAGAAGCAGAAGGAGTTGGAGAAGAAAAATAGAAGAGACGGGAAGAGAGGAGAGAGGGAGGGAGAGAAATGGGGCAAAGTATAAACAATGGATAAAGCTCATTTTAGGGCCTATGGGAATTCTTGCGACTTTCCTATAAATTTGAAATTGTAACAAAATATTCTTATTCCTCAGGAAAGGCCAGATCCTTGTAAACATTAGCCTGTGGGTCCTCTTGTCATCACAGAAAAAAGTAATGAGGGAATACATCCCTTATTTGCTCTCCACATTTAAGATGGAGTTTTGAGTAGAGGAGGTGAGATGCAAAAAGAGTTACACTCTCAGAGTCACTCAGAGCTGACCTGAACTTAGAGACCACTGAGGGAAGAGGAATGACAGAGACCCATCTGCCAGAAGGTTCTAGGAGGAAGTTGGGGTCATCCCTTTCCACCTCAACTCTGAGCCCTTCTTTTTGTAGTGTATCATTAGGCTTTCTGGAAACTGCAGTCACAAAACACATAAACTGGAAAAACACTTGAGGTCATCTAATTCACGCTCCTACCCTGTGTAGGAATGTTCTCAAAACATTTCCCTGTCTAATATATATGCATAATATCAATATAAATGCATCCCTTTTAAATATAGGAACAAATCATTCTCCATAGGTTGATATAAATATAGTTCCTCTCGGGAGGCAGTCAGCAGCGGGGGAAATGATCCATGGCACTGGGAAAGACTCAGAGGTGGATGCTGTGAACCCAAGGAGAAAATGGCCAGCCAGGGGCTGATAGAAGCTTCACCTCAGCTCCACAAGGGCGGGGGGGGGGGGGTGCTTGTCCATTTCCTGTTCATTTAGGTGGCTTCTGTTCTGACCTAATGTCAAGCTCACAGAGGATGCTCAGTGAATACGTGCATGGCGACTAAATGCTGAGATCAAGAGATGGAGAGGAAAACAAAATGAAAGAAGGAAGGCTTAATAAGAACCAGAAATTGAAGTGGGTACAGAGGAGAGGAACTGCACAGGGCCATGAGCTATACAAATGGAGCATTAGAAGATCCTGGCTGCAGAACCTTGGAGTAGCTGCCCAGCTGACTTGAACTTGTCAAGACAGACCCGAGAATAAGGCTGTAGCACAGACCGAGGTTTGTCATCAGAAACCCGGCCAGGAGGTTCTTCTGTTTTTGTCTTTTTGTTTTTACCGAAAAGATCGAGGTCGAAAGAATTTGCCTGGGGGGCTTGGAGTAACACAGATTGGAACAGAAATGTCAGACTTATTTGTTAATTGGGCAAACCAGAGAGAAAAGGTCTCTTTAGATTGTTTTAAGTTTCTATCTAGATTCATTTTTATCTGTGTGTTTCTTCACGCTGTAGAATGTAATTTGTGCACTTCAGACTACCGTCAAAGGGCCTCAACCGTGTTTTAAGATTACGACCTAAAGGAGAGCCTTCATTTCACTTGAATGTTGACAGCAGAGAAGCCCAGCAGTGAACCCAGACGATCCCTCTGGCTTCGGGTAAGCTCGGCCCCTCAAGCAGTGGCGAGGAGTTTACGGAGGCTAGATCCCTGATCTCCAGGGAGTTAGGATCCCTCTAAATACCTCGGAATGTTCAGGGTAGGGGTCCCTTCCAGAAGGTAGGAACCGTGAGCAAGGCGGTTCATGCACTAGCATGCCCTTGACCTGTTCTCAGAGCCCAAGTCAGCCTCCCTGGCCAGTTAGGCTCTTGACACCTGGTGATCTGAATGTTGAGAACGTGATACTTGTTGAGTAAATAAAGATCATCTGACAGTGGAGGCACAGGTGAGGCAAGCAAGGCCTGCATTAGATGTTGCCCAAGCCTGGGTAGCCAGGCCCTCCAGTGCCCTCTGGATGCCTTATCCTGAGCCATTCAAGAGACCTCCCAGCTGTCTCTCCTGGACCGGAGGCTCAAAGGAAAGAGATGGCGACAGGAATCGAGGTGAATTCTATTTAACTTGGTGTCTTGAGCTTTGTTCCTTGTAAACAGAGCACCTTCCTTTACTGCAAATCACACATGTGGCTTGCTGTCTCTGCCTCACAGGGAGGGTTGGACAAAAATGTCAGAAGGAAAGAGAAACCGGAGCCCCTCCAAGGCCAGCATGGGCTGAGGAGGGGTTACAGGGCTCCCGCCTCTGCATTCAAGCCCCCTCCTCCCCACGCGGCATCCCCTCAGTCAAGCTGGGGCACTGGACTGCTCAGAGACCCATCACCTCACCCAGCCTTGAATCTAGATTTTGTTAGAAAACGTGTGGTCCCACCAATGCTTCTAAAGCTTTAAAGGATGGGTTGCCGAGCTTGTCACGGGAAAGGCTTTAGGGACCCTGTGTCACGCCCAAGCCTGCAGGTTCATGGCCGAAGTCATGGGAAGGGCACAGGTGGAGGACTTTGGGGGCCAAAGCAGAGGGAGTTTCTGTGTTTGGTGATAAGGGGAGGCCTGAGCAGGGAGGGGCCTGAGTATGTGGCATGAGGAAACGGTATCAGGCTCCAGCCCGCAGGGTGGCTAGGAGCCAAGACACGGCCCCCTGCCCAAACAAGAGGGCAGTCAGGGGGAGGCGCCTTGGTGTGGCAGTGCTGGAGCCCGAGAGGGTCATGGGGGCAGCCCTGAAGCCTACAGGGGTTCTGTCCTGGGGCTCCACTTTGCCTCTGGAGGACTCTAAGCAAGGACCCCGGGGAGCAGGGATGATTTCCGGAATCCAGCCTGTTGTGTTTTCCACTAGCTCCTGCAGGAGAAGGGAGAAAATGGGTGAAGGTGGAAGCATCCCCACCTCCTTTCCTCTCCTAAGACCTTACTTGGTCATCCCCAGGACTTGCAGCCTCACAGGCTAGCTGGGAGACTACCATCCACACCCACAGCAGCATCAGCGCTCTTTCTGCTCCCTCAGCTTCTCCTTCTTTGACCCAGCGTTCCTGCCATTGGCATTCATACCCCTCATTCTTCTCTTTTCCCGCCTCGTCCAGTACCCTCCCACTCCCCTCCATCCCTAACCCTGGGAGGGTGGTGTCTCCTGGGACACTTACGTCAATGGTCTTTATTATCACCATCTGCTGGGCCTCCTCGCAGGCCTTCTCAGCCTTTTTAATGTTCTCCGGAGTCCACTCCACATTGTTCATGGCCATCATGCCCTCCATGGAACTGTCATGGGCAGGAAGAACAGACACTAGTTTAGGGTTGACTGAAAGCTTTGACAAAATGTGTATAAAATAGCCTCACTTTTCTTAGCATCAGTTCCATGTTGGCATAAACCATAAGGAATGTCTTACAACTCAATGGCACAACTGTGAGCTTGGCAGCAGAAATATCATCAGAGCTCAGAGAAGAGGATTTTTAAAAGTGAAAAAGAGAAAGTTCTGGACTTCCCTGGTGGCGCAGTGGTTGAGAGTCCACCTGCCGGTGCAGGGGACGCGGCTTTGTGCCCCGGTCCGGGAGGATCCCACGTGCCGCGGAGCCGCTGGGCCTGTGAGCCATGGCCACTGGGCCTGCGCGTCCGGAGCCTGTGCTCCGCAACGGGAGAGGCCACAACAGTGAGAGGCCCGCGTACCGCAAAAAAAAAAAAAAAAAGAGAGAGAGAAAGTTCTGACTCTTAAAAGAAGTGTTTCTTAATCTGGGGACCATGAAGTCCAAGAAGGTTGATAGGGTGACTTCAGGGAAACTATAAATGTCCTGAAATTATATGTGAAATAGGATGTGTCTGCAAAGATGTGCATTTTTCTTGGAAAGGAGTTTCAGCGCTTTCATCAGAGGCTCAGGGAGGCCCCTTAGTCCCAAGTAATTAAGGGTCACTACTTGAAAGTAAACAGTCTTTGAATCAGGTAGTGCATGAGAAAAAGGCAGACAAATACTTTGTACACAAGTGATCTGACTTCTAGAGGTCACTCTTAAGGGTCTTATCTTTCAGGATGACTCACTCTGATGCCTCCTCCCCCAGCACATGGGCCACGTAGATGATGTCAGCGTACCCCATGCAGCTGGAAATGTTGTTTCGGATATAGTAGAAGAGAAAGATGAGGCACATCTCATTAACGGTGCTGGGACCCCCCTGGAGAAGCAGAGAGAGAGAGAGAGATGGAGAGACAGAGATACACAGGCATGCAGAGAGAGAGGAACAAGGTAGGCAGAAACTAGATTAGGTGATCATTCTACCAATGAGACTGTTTTCCTTTTCCCTTAACCTTGAGCCAGCTCACTAATTGTTATTTACTACTTCTCACCACATTTGCTTTCTCCTCCTGTGTTTCTAATTGGTGGACAATTATTGATATTATTTCCAAAGAAATGTCCCACGTATCTTCCCCATCCTCTACATTTCCATTGCTATTGCCCTGGTTTGAGAAAAGATGGTTGAAAAGATGAGATAAGATACCGAGTTTCCCAAAAAAGCCACTCCCTTTGAGCTTCCCTGGAATTCCCCATCTCTACATGTCAAAAGCAGGACCCACTCAAATATGTCACATGTTCAGGTCACTGTAATAGGACCTGATGATTTTTTTCCCCTGTGAATTCCCCTAGTGCGTTTTCCGCATTCTTCTCTTACGGTGTATTTTACTTTCTAACTTGTGTTGTAATCATTTGTATGGCTGTATTTTCTTCCTTGGAAGCATGCAATCCATTTTGAATCCTACAGACACTGAGACATTCCTGACACACAAAATATGGGTTCCTTGTGACCATAATAATAATAGCTAACTCTGACAATCTACTAAAAGTCGGGCAATGATCTAGATGTTTTAGGCGTGTTAATCAACTCTCCCCTAAATCTTATGAGATAGATAGTGTTAATTCTTTTGAGAATTAGGAAACTGAGACACAAGGAATCTGAATAATTTGTCTAAGGTTATAAAGTTATTAATGATCATGTTGACATTCAGACCCAGGCGATCAGGCCCAGAGTCCACGCTCTTAGACACTATCACATGCTTTCCTTTCATAATCTTAGTGGGTCGTTGACAGAGAAAACGGGAATCCTTGTACCCATCTTACAGTCATGGGGATGTGAGAGCATGAAGCCCCATATGCCTGGGTAATACCATTGGAGAAAGAAAGGGGCTTCAGCTGGAATAATCTGAGTCACGTTATGGCCAAGGCCAGGGATGGGGCTCTATTCTGAGGCTACTGTCATTGACCACGATGGGGAGAGAGGTACTTACAAAAGTCAAGGAGTCGTGGTCCAGTGTCTGATAGTGACACCCTACCAACAATTCATCTCCCTGTGCAGAGCGAAACAAAGGCTCAAAGTAAGACACAAAGGGACTGGTACAGTCCTCTTGGCTAACAGTAGTGAGTGCTGACCCTGCCTTCCCCCAATGCCAGCCATGCCTCCCCCCAGGCTCCCACTGGCTTGATGGCCACTCAAGAAGGTAAATCTCAAGTCTCCTGCAGATTCAAGTCATAGGTATCATCTTTCCAGATGGTTTGGCGTTGTGTTCCAGTTCTGGAGGGGGACAAGGGGAGGGGACAGGAATAAGGAGAGGATGAATCAGGGAGGGGGTCTATCAACAAAGAAGCAGCGTGTGCCGTCATTCTGTGGGCACAGATTGCCCGTAAAATGAAAAAGCTCCCTCCACTGTCATATTCCTGTCGTCACTACTCTAGGGATAGTTCTAGCTTCTCCTACTCCCAACTGAGCATAACGTCATGCCGCAGAATAAATAATTATTGCTAACATTTATTTCCAAATACAGAAGGGAGAGCTTCCAATCCGTGTCTTCCTTACCTGTATTGCACGGCCTGCAGAGTGCGGCCAGCCAAGTGGGTGTGGAGCAGGTAGCCGCAGACCTGGATGTCAGGCACCGGGGCCCCGTTCATCTGTGGCAGGGAGGAGACCACCTGGCTTGTGGTGGAGAACTCTCGTCTGGCCCCGCTCCTCGGTTTCCTCCTTTCACATCTGACACCTTCGTCTTATGACTGAGACACACCCCTTTAGTCCCTACTGGACCTCGTGGCCCCTCTTCCTGCCCCGCAGCCCTGCCTCCTGGCTCCCCCGCCCCATTCAGGTGAGCGATTTTCCTGAGCACCAGGCAGTGGTCATTCTCCAAATCTGGGGCTCAAGCTGTGCCTTGTGGGTCACAGCAGATTTGCGATGGGGAACCGGGAAGCTCAGGGGAGGAGGGGTGCCTCCCAGCTTCACCTCGTCAAACTGCTCCGCCTCACACAGCCCATAGGACGCGAAGGACTCGGCACCCGGGGGTACGAAGTGGATGGGCAAAGTGCAGAAGCCCAGCTGCAGGCCACCCATGTCACATTTGCGTAGCTGCGCCGTGCAGTACACTCGGATCCCCGAGGAGCCGTACACACCTGGTGCAGGAAGGCCCAGTCACAGGGTGCAGGAGACCGTGTCGCACGGTGGGGAGGAAGAGGCCCTGGGAAAGTGGGGGGGGCGGGGGGGCGCTGCCAGCAGAAGACGCAGGCGTGCATCCTGCACCCCTTCCCGACACCTAGAGGGCTCAGCCAGCCGCACCGCCGCTCTCCCGTAAATGCTCTAGGCGCTCACCAGGAAGACTGTGCAAACTGCTGTAGTGAATCTCCAGTCGGACCCACTGGGGGTCCAAAGCCATCCCAGTAGAGATACCCACGTCACCTGGAAACTGGTAACTCTGTTGGATGGAGGGTGATTTGGCGGCAAGAATGGCTGGGAAGTAGGTGCAGGGACCCGGGCCTGCCCTTGTCTTTTGGCCCTCGTCCCAGCCCTCCCGTTTCCCCACCTTCCATCAATCCAACAATCCCAGTTGCCCAACCACACGTGTCCCCTTAGCGGCTGATTTCTCTCATCACACGACTCACTGTGTCCCCGACAGCCCAGCCCACGATGACCTGTGAGCAGAGGGAGGAGGCGGGGTCGGCCCCGTAGCAGTCGCTGATGCCCTTGGGCAGAGCACTGGTGTTGCCGCAGGCGGTACACCAGGATGTGGTGCACCGTCGTCTCCTTGTGATGGACCAACTTGGGCTCAAACTGGGCGGGGGATGCAGGACAGAGTGTGGTCAAGATCTTCTGGGCCATGTTCTTATCCCCCCTATTCCTTTCCCCCAAATAAAACTATGCCCGTCCCCACTTCTCTCTCTTTCTCTTCTGTTTCCTCTGTTTTTTTTTTCCTTCCCCAACCTATCATTTCCCCTGCACTCAGTCTGACTCCTCACTCAGCCCTCACCCTTTTAAAATCCCTTCCTGATAGCACAACACACTTGATCCAGCCGGGAACATCCCAAGACTTTCTACTTTCCCTTAACAACCTCGTCAGTTCTCTATATTTGAGCATGTGATCATGCCTTGTTGGATTCAGTCTCTAAAGAAAACAATGGCTCCCACACATTTGCCACTCATTGTAAGGTCACACTTTTATTTATTCGATCAAAATTGAAATCACTCAAATGTGAAGTCAGATGACCGACTTGAGTTTCCTCTAGCCAGACTTTCCCGACTTGACAGCCTTTGGCCACGTCTCCCCAGCCTGCACCTCCTCCTGGGCTAAGAGAACACAATTCTGGGCCCAGGACAGGACTTATACTTTGTTCTTTGCAAACACTTATTAACCAATGACCATCATCAAAATCGCTGCTGCACTGTGGGGCGTGAATAAACAGTGCTGGGAGCTGTAGTTCTGGGCTCGGGAAATCATGAAACTGCCACCTCCACCAAACCTGGCCTGGCCCCCGTGTTCTCCTGACCACCTCCCTCCTTCATCCTCCCAGCAGTTTTCTGAACACCATCTCTTCAGAGTCAGCCATGCCCACTGCCTGTCTCAACCACCTTGACAATGTCCTGAAGTCTGTCATGGTACCTTGTAGATATGGTGCTTCTTGCTAACGATGGAGAGAGGGAGGAAGGTGCAGGCGTACGTGGTGTCATCCTCTGGGATGAAGAACTGGAGAAGGACACACAGAGGCTGAGCAGGTGGTAGGGAGTCTCCTGGAGAAGCAGGGGAAGGGACAGGTCGGGGAAGAGCGGCCACTTGAGAGCCAGTTTGACCATCCTCAGGGGACCAAGGGGAGTCAGAGGAACCTCAGTTCCAGGAACGTACTGAATATTGGGTGCAAGAGGAAGGTCTGGATTGAGACGAAGGTGGGCAGTGGCTGGAGGCGGCTGGGTGGGGAGGAGGGGCCTTACATCAGTGATCTCCAAGTCATGGATGATGGTGTCCTCGGGGACATCGAGATCATCGGGGTGGACAATTTGTAGATGGACTCGCAAAAGTACGCTCCCGATCCAGCTTCAGAGTGTCATCTGGGCCATAGGTGGCAAGCACCCTCACAGTGTCACTCTGGGGGCATCGAGGTACTGCAGCCCACGAGCAGCACTTTGCACACACCCACACCCAACCACTGACACAAGCCACTTGCTCACATCGACACAGTGGAACTTACTGGGACAGAGTGAAGGGACAAACTAGGTGATTAAATAGTTAATACCACAAGGGGATTGTAAGTAGAGAAAAAAGTATGACGGACCCCTGTAAGTTAATGATCACTCAAGAAAGCAGGTTTACTTAACCACAAAACCAAGCAGGCTTGCTTATCAACAAAACCATGCAACAGAAGCGTGAGACATGCCCCCAAACAATAAAACAATGGTGACATGAGACCCATATCCTTCCCAGTGAGCTCAGTAAGTTAATGACCCCTAGGACATGCTCTCTGCACACATAAAAAACAATAATTTATGGAAAGGTGACATGTCAAAGTGAAAGACCCTCACTGTACTGAGACCTGAAATAATTTTTCCGTAGTACCACGACAGTCCTGGCTTGATCATGTTGGGACAAGAAAACTCCCCTGCCCAACCTGGAGGCAGAGCTGATGATGGAAGCTTGTGTCTACTCAAGAATGAGGAAGAAGTTGGTCTTCTCCCCCTCCCCAGTTTTCCTTTGATTGTAAAACTGTAGACCACTAAGTTCTCTGGGGCGGCACCCTCTCACCCACCTGATATAAGCCTCACAAGCTTCCTATTCTAATAACTCACTTCTTATCTATCACTTTGCGTCTCCCTGGATTCTTTCTGCACTGAGACATAAAGAACCAGAGCTCCTTGGAGCCCCCCAAAATGCCACCTAGTGGTTTCAGAAAGGAGAACACTTCAGACTGGGGATCAGAACTAGTCAGGTTCCAGTTCTGCCTAGAGGCTGACTTGCTGGAGATGTTGAGTAAGTCACACCCCCTCTCATGTCCCCTCTCTGAGCCTGTGTCCACATCTGGTTCATGACACTGAAGTTCAAGGAGATCAGACAAGGTTCTTCAGGAGGGGACACTAGGGAGGGTGGCATGGGGCTGAGTCAGTGGGAGGCCACCTGTAGAGGGCTGGTGGAATCAGAGGTGGCAGGATTGGGGCCGTGCCTGGGAAGGCTGAGAGAGACGAGGGCCCTGGAACCAAGACTGGCTGCCTGACAGGCATGGCCATTCCAGGTTGGGGGTGACTTCACCTCCTAGAAGGAAGGCTGCTTGTGAGCAAATGCTCCTCTCTCCTCCCTCTTTTACCGTGATGTCTTGGTCTTGAGGGTCACAGGAGCAGAAGGGCCTGGAGAAGCACATGGTGGTATAGATGGTGTCTTCTGTCAGTGCCTGCAGCTCTGCGTCCTGGCTCCCTCCTCCAGAGCGTCTTCATCCACCAGGTGCTGATTCTAGGGTCCAGGAAAGGTGAAAGGGTAAGAACCAAGAGCCCTACGTGGTCACGGGTTCAGAGTAGTCTGGGTCCATTTAGCCCCAATAAAGTACCAAATTAGCAGAACCCAGCTCCGTATTATAATTTGCTCCTAGGACAGAGCATGGCATCAAGGGGGGATTCGTGGGGAAGAGGGATGGACAGTGATGGAGTTTAACCACTTGACCTTGCTTTGCTTCTCCCATTTCAAATCTCATCTCCATAAATCCTAATATTCCTGTATCCCCAAGTCTTAAAAGCTCACTTATTCTCTGAACTGTCTACGCTATTCCTCTTCTCATGGGGCTCTTAACATGGGCACTTCGCCATATAAATGAAGTTCAGATTGAGTGAGACTGGGAGACAGGTGAGCTGCGTCTTCATCTGTAAAATGGGGGAAGAAACCTCATGGTGATGCTGTGAGGTTTAATGTGCAAAGAATTTGGACCAATGGCTGCTTAACCAAAAATGAGTAACAATTTTAAGCTATTATTGTTGCAGGTGCTGATGTTGTTAGATTATTTTATGTTGTGGTCTATTTGACTGATCCTAAAGGTAACTGAAGATGAGGACTGTGTACCAAACAGCTTTGACTCTTCCCCCAGTGACCTGCACCGAGACTGTGGTCCAGGACTCTCTCTCTTTCAGTCCAATGGCTCCATTCCCTTGGCAACTTAGAGACATGCAGTCTGGAAGACCTAGATTCAAACTCTCCAATGGACCATTTCTGTAGGGAGAGGTCAGCCATCAGTTGGTGCTCTGGGCCTGGATGTGTTTGGAAAATGTGGATCCTTCCTGGACTCAGAGCCACCCTCCACCCAGCAAGAGACCCTCACGGGAGGGAGTCACCCTCACACTCACCGAGAAATAGACATTGCCGTCCGGCAAGACTCCTCCAACAACCAGATTGCTTCCCACCATGGTGTAGCTATTTGTGATACCCAAGCCCACCCAGCCAGCTGTCTGGACCTGGAGCTCAAAAGTGACGATCTCAGCCTCAAGGTCAAAGTCCCAGTGCAGGAAAGTAACATTAGAAGGATCTAGGAACATGGAATAACGCAGACGTGATGTGAGGCCCAGGTGGTTGCCTTGAGAGGAGGTCGGCAGGGCCGTAAGTAGGAGAAGCCGAAAGAGAAGGGCACAGGCCATGGCTCCTGGGGTCTGAAGCATCTCTCCTTAGATGGACACTCAAGAAGTATGGACTTATATGTACCTCTGCCTGTGCTAGGTACCGTGCCACGGGGGAGGGACAGACTGGGGCTCTTTTGATCTCATTATCTCTGGGTTCAGAGTGGTACCACTTACACAACTTGGAGGCGTAAGGTGCCCAGAGAAGGTTGCCCTTGCCCTGGAGTAGGGACCTGGCGTGAAATTCTTGGGAATGAATCACTCAGTCTCCTCCCTCCTGACCCAATACCAGTGTCCTACCCATGGGGACCCTGCAGAATCAAGGTTTTATTTCTCCCTGCCTCTCCCTCTATTTCTCTCTCCGTCCTTCCATTCTCTCCGTTTCTGCCCCCACCATCCCTGTATCCTTGGATGTTCTTACTGAGTGCTCTGGCCTCTGGCACATGTCCCTCACCCCAACTTCTTACGGGCATTTTCTATTTTGTCTCTATATAGAAGTGATGCACAGACAGGGAGTGGGACTCCAAGTGGCCCTGCCTTCCAGCCTCCCTACAGTGCAGGAGGAGAGGAGGTGTTGGGAGATGCGGAGGGGAAGGCTATGGTCTCCATCTCCTGGAGGAGTCTTTACTACTAATCCCTGGAAGGACATGTAGAGGTGAAGGAGCCATAATCAGCTTTCCAGATGGGCACGTCTGGGGCAGCTGCAAGTTTCTGCACGTCGCTGGGGAGGAGCAAAGAGGCGGAGGAGGGGAAGTAGAGGGAGAAAAGGGGGAATAAATGTGAATTTGCCTTTGGGATACTCTGCATGTTGCCCTTCCTCCCACAGATTGCCATTTGGAGAAGTCACCTTCGGGGACCCTCCACTGGAGTCTTGGCCAACTTCCCCGCTGGCAAGCTCTTTGGTACGAGGCAAACAGAAGAAACGCAGAGGAATATTAAAATATCAGAACACCAGAGTGAAAAGGAACTTTAGATCCACTTGATTTTCCAAACATTCCAGTCCACTTAATTTTTTGATGAGGAAATGGGAACATCAGGGAGTAACATGTGTAGTGCCCAAACCCCCATCCGTCGGCGGCAGAGCTAACTGCGAGGCCATAGGGGCCCTGCCCCCAGGATGGTGCTCTTTGCACTATTTCCTTAGGTCACAGACACCCATAAGACACGCAGCCCCCTGGAGGCGTCTGTACCTGGCTTGTCCTGGTGGAGGGAGCTGGTGTCATTTGCTGGCTGCTCCTTAGGGAGGGGACCAAAGTCTCTAATCCTAGAGTTCTTTCTTCCAGTGTGAGTGACAGAGCTGATAATCATTTGACCCTCAGTGTTCTTCCTCCATCAGACAATGGTGAGGATCTGAAAAATTAACAAGGATACATGCCTCAAGGGCCTCCTCCATCACAGAATCCGGACCACACACCTCCACACAGGAATCCAGCTTGAGTGAGGGCACCTCTGTTTACGCCTCCATTCAGGCCACGCATGTTCTTCTCATTACCTATGGAGCCCATCAAAGCTGGTAAGGACCCAGCTGAGGTTGTTTGCAGCTGCTGTGAGTAGTAACTGAGTAGTAACTGGGGCGCAGTGGGGAGAAGACACCGTTCCCAAGAGGGCAAGCATACCACCCACCTCTGAGCAGGCAGAGAAGGTAGGGAGCAAAGCAGCCACCTGGAAGGAATAGGCTTGCTTTGGCCCAGGACGGGAGCCTGGCCAAGGCCAGAGGATGGAGCCTGGGGAGTCACTGACCTTGAGGAACCGGAGCCCGGGGAGGAGATAACAGGGGTGTCAGAGACACTGTGATCCCAATCGCACTTGGGGATGAAGACAAATGGAGAATGGGGCCGGGAGATAGGACTGCCAGCCCTGTAAACCAAGATGGGTCCAGGATCCGGTTTCCTGCAATCCGCTCACCGGCCAGAGTGCTGACCACCACAACCCCAGTTATGGTTTTCTCCCCTCTTTAGTCATCCTTTAGCCCCCTTTCCTTTAGTCATCCAAATCCCAGAGTTGACTTTCTCAGAAGCAAACCTCAGGATTAAGTGCGTGAGGCTGGTGAGGACACACTATCTCGGCGTGTCCTTTGGTCTGGTATTCAAGAGGTGTGATTTGGGCAGTGCTTCACAGAGCTCATCTCTCTCCCTCTCTGGAGTGACGGATGTGGCTGGGAATAGGTAAGGGGCCCAAAGACAAGAGTGACTCAGCACATGAGATCAGAGCAGAGGTTACCCGAGGGGAAGGGGACACGGGGGTGGGTGAAGGGGGTCAACTGCACGGTGATGGATGGTAACCATACTTGTGGTGGAGATCACTTTGCAGTGTGTACAGGTGTTGAATTATAATGCTGTACACCTGAAACTTACGTACAAAAAAATCAGATTCCCGCCTCCCCCCCAAAAAAGGGAATCAGCACGTTACTTAGAATGCAGTGCAATTGACATTTTGTGCACATTTAGATTATGAAATTTGAAAGTGTGATATAGAAAATATTAATGAAGTTACACACGGAATCGTACATAATGAAAATCCGTATTTTTAAAAAAATCAGGAACCACACGGTTTCAAAGCTTGCGAGCCCAGTGAATTGTAAACTGTATTATGCCATCACCAGATGCCCACTACACACGTGTTCTCAAGCTAAGCAATAACTAGTCCCCAAATGAGAGGACTCGACAGGACCTTTTGTTAATCCACAGTTCACGCTGACGTCACTTGGTAATTGGGCTGTCTATCTGTGTTTGCAAATTGGCTTTACCAAAGGAGAAATAAACATGTTATATCTTTATGATGAAATCATTTTGCAACTCGGTGCCAGCCGTCTGCTCTAGACTAAGTTAAGCTCATCTTCCTTAATGTTTATATTCCGAAGCGATGGTTGCAGGTCCTTGAGAAAGACATTCCTGGGTCTTAATGCTGGCAAGAGGTGATTTAGCTTTTAAGAGTGTATGCATTTCAAAGAGACAGAGAAAGAACTTACAAGTTTTCTACAGTAAATGCTCTAAGAAAATGGAGGGGAGGAAAGTCTCTCCCCTTATTTTCAACAGGAGAACTGAGCCTCTTCCATTTGGTTTGTATTTGCTTTTACAGAGGAAAACACAGGTCACTGGAGATGAGTGTCCATTGCCGACCGCCCAACACTGACCTGCAGCAGCCTCTATGCCTATGAGAAGATGTCTTTGTTCAATCTGCAAGTGTGGCTTCATTGCAATGAGTTATTTTAATTCCTTGCAAAAACGTGAGGCACGGATTCAGCATGGAATCTCTGCGAAGCAGCTAAGAGGGTGCAGGGCCAGGCACCTTCACTAAGGCCCCCAGTGAGCCCGGGGAGTGTGTACGAGTGAGTGCGTGTTGGCGTGCCGAAACAGGAAACTCCAGTTTGAGGTTTGAGCCTCAGTGAGAAGATAAGATCTTGAGTTTCCTGGAAAAGCCGCTCCCTTTTGAGTGTCGGGCCCAGAGAGTCTCAGACACCAGTCGCCACCTTACAGGCCAAGATGAGCTCTCCTGCCTAGGCTGTCCCTGTCCCGCGGTCCCCGTCCCACTGCCCTGCCGGAGAGGCCCAGGAATGGCCCTGTTTCCCATCCTGTGGGGCTGGGTTCTCATGGGTGCAGTGAGTACAGGTCAGAGGCCAGGCAGAGACAGCCAGTCGGTGGCTTGAGGGAGGGAAAAAGGGACTGGGTCACTGGGACCCCTGTGGGTACAGAAGGTTTTGCTCCCTGATCCCAGATCTGCGTATCTCCTCGCCCTGTGAGAGTGCCCGTCCTGTTCCCAGCAGCCTCCTCTCCGCCTTACTCATAGGACCCCCTCTTCAGGCTTCGGCTCTAACTAGTTATTTCTGGCAGTGACCTTTAGCTACCTTTACTACCCCCAGGACCTTTAGCCTGGCCTGCTTGTGTGTTTCAGATGCCGACACAAGCTTCGTGGAGCAAAGCCCCAGGTGGGTCCTGGTACCTCGCGGACAGGCTGAAACACTGCGCTGCATCCTGAGGAATTCCCAGTACCCCTGGATGAGCTGGTACCAACAGGATCTCCAGGGGCAGCTACAGTTGCTGGCCGAACTGCGGAGTTCTGGGGATGAGAAGGTCATATCCCTTCCTGGAGCAGATTACCGAGCCACGCGGGTCGGTGAAACAGAGCTGAGGCTACACGTGGCCAATGTGACCCAGGGCAGAACCCTATTCTGCACCTGCAGTAAAGACACAGTGAGACATCCTTCTTGGGCAAATGAATAAAAACCACCCCTGGTTCCCAACCACAGACCCAATGTCCTCCTCTGCCCTGACGGTCCCCCAGCCTGCTTCCTCCCCACCCAGAGACTCCCTTCTGGCCTCTTTACTACAAGCAGACCTCCCCTGCCACTTTCCCACTGCGCTTCAGAGACACTCAGCCAAATGAGCACAGCAATCGACCCGTGGGCTCTGCAGGGCTGGGGGCAGCCTTGACTCTGCCACTTGGGGCTTTGGGGAGGACCTCATCTCACTGAAACTTAGTTTCTGTGTCTGCAAAGTACAGACAGTAACTCTACCCAACTCAGAAGGTTGCTGCTAGGATTAACAACGCAATTCAGGTGAAGCCTTTAGGAAAATACAGAGGCACGTAGGAAGCACTTAATCACTGTTAGCTATTTTCTCCACAGTATGCGTGTATAAAAGGCATATTGCGGGCTTCCCTGGTGGTGCAGTGGTTGAGAGTCCGCCTGCCGATGCAGGGGACACGGGTTCGTGCCCCGGTCCGGGAAGATCCCACATGCCGCAGAGCAGCTGGGCCCGTGAGCCATGGCCGCTGAGCCTGCGCGTCCGGAGCCTGTGCTCCGCAACGGGAGAGGCCACAACAGTGAGAGGCCCGCGTACCACAAAAAAAAAAAAAAGCATATTGCATTTCAATACCAGTATCAGTGCCCAGAGGGGTGCTGAAAAGAAACCCAGAGAAATTCTGGGAGCTCAGAAAAGGAGTAGAGTGAATATCTCAACGTATGACCCCCCACTCACACCCCTGGAATAAATAAGCACACGTTTTTTCCAATTAGATCCACATTTCTCGGCACTCAGCACTGCCTAAATTTCTCACAGCTCAAGCTCAAGTCGATCTTTCTAAAATTAAGATCCACAGAGAGGGCCTGACCTAGAAAGGACCAGCGTCTGGGTTCCATAGTGGAGGACTTACCAAATATTGACCTAAAAGCCGTGGCTCAGAACTGGGTCTGCAGCCTGAGGAAGGGCACACATGGAGTGAGGGCAGAACAAGGAGACTCAGCCCCAGGCAAATGGCCGGGAACCAGCGGGAGAGGCGTTATGAGAGAGAACCCCATCCTGAGACCCCTGCAGAGATGGGAGACCGGACCGCAGCTAATCCACTCTGCTTCCAGCTCAGCTAATCCACTCTGCTTCCAGCTCGGAGCTTCTCCATCCTAGACGGTGTGGACCACGTGAGCAGGTAACTGGGGTGCAGGGTGGGAGTGAGTTAATAAGGAGGCATTTCAAAGGCAGCCCCGTCTCTGATGGCGGGGTCGGGGGGCGTGTGGTTTGCGGTGCAGAGCTGGAAGCACTTGCTCTTTCCTCAGTGCTTGTGGGCAGTGAGAAGTTTTTTCCATCAGGGAGCGCCATCTGCCCACGGATCTCCACGACCTGCACCAAGGGCATGACAGCAGCCATAGGTGTTGGTCTTCTCTCAGCCCCTTTCAGGTGTGGTGGTGAACACCTGCCCAGCTCTAGAGGACAAGGACAGGGATGAAGAGGAGGTCGAGAGCCTGGCCCAGAGCCCTGGGGGCATCTGGAGACCTGTGTTCTCTCATTTCTCCAGGAAGGGTACCTCTGTTTGAGAATATCACTGGGAGGTCCGCCGTCAGAGGCCATCGAGAGGCGGTTTAATACAGAGGAAATGGTAGGGCAGGGAGGCCCTGGGCCACCGGCTCTTAAAGGAAAGCTGGGGCCCTCTGCTGGCAGTTCTTAAAACAACTACAGCCAAGCATCTGGCTGGAGTGATGGAAAGGACCATTGCTCCGATGGGTTCCCTTCAGCCTCAATCCCTGAGAGCTCTCTGGCGACTTCCTGGATGCAATTCTGCTCTCTCAGACCCTGAGCTATGCCTTAATACTATTGCCTGTATCCTTGATTCCATGGTGATGAAACTAGCCGTCGCAGAATGGCAGATGGTAGGGGTTCAAACGATGCTTTTTGACTGAATGGATAATGTTATTCCCTGGTTACTCAGATAGGAAATATTGATCAATGTCCTGTGAGTCTCCCGTCTTCAGGTTGATAAGTGATTTGTCCGTTTCTTTGCAAAGTATATTTAATTTCATTTTCTCCTTCAATACTTTAAAATGCTCTATTAGGCAAGTACATACCACCATTTTTTTAAAATAGGGAAATGGATGCTCAAGAGTTTGTATGACTTGCCTGATGTCACATAGCTAATAGTAGTAGAACCAGGTCTCAACAAACAGGAATTCTGTTTCTACGTCTAGGACTCTCAACACCTCTCTCTGCATAATGAATACATCACTACTGGGATGGGGGAGATGTTACCTGGCCGGCATCTTTGCCCCCCTCCGGAAAGCCGATGCACATAACATGGCTAGTGATGTGGGAATTCCCTGGTGGTCCAGTGGTTAGGACTCGGTGCTCTCACTGCTGGGGCACAGGGTTCAAACCCTGGTTGGGGGCAATAAAAAACATTGCTGTGATGCCATCGGGAGAGGCTGTTTGGCAAACATGGTCAGAGAACGCAGGGAAGTCTACACACCACGTGGAGTAGGTCAGGTGAGTGGCCCAAGAAGAAGAGTGAGGAAAGGGCCAAGCTAGTCACCCTGGATGCAGGATCAGACTGGAATAGACAGAATTGCACTGATTAAATCTAATCACTTGGAGGGAAAAGCAGTGTATTTTCTGTTCGTGTAAACCAGCTTCTGCCCCGTAGTTGTCTTCACGGTTTGGATCAGTCTGAAGATCGTGGAATTGAAGGACTGGCACGTGAATACAGTCACCAACGACAGCTGTCTACTTGTTCTCCTTTGTCTCAGTCACTCTCTCAATCAATCAATCAATGTATAAAAATGCCTGCTCAGTTGTCAGTATTTTACTAGGTAGGGTGTGACTTTCAAGAAATACGAGGCATGCTTCCTCTTTACTTCCTCCAAATTTTACCCCTCTTATTTCCTTCCTTATTCTTTCATTTAGAAGGTCCTCAGAGAGCAGAAAGCATGAGCTCAAAATTTCGCTTGTAGTTCCGAGCGGCAAAGAAAGGAGTTATATATCTTTGTGTAACATCTTGGTTGTAATTCAGACTCCTGAGCCCCAAGCAGACACACAGCTAGTATTTAAGACCCATATGCCATCGTTTCAGGGCCCCTGAGTAGGGGAGGAAAAGGGGGTCTAATGTGAAGGTAGGGGGGATTAAATACAGGTGGGCTTGGGGAGAGGGGAGTTGATAATGAGTTAATAATTGTTAGGGTTTCAGGATCCACGCAAGGGTCCCTTGAGCTTAGGCATACACACAGAGTGCCCTGGTGGGAGCTTGTTGATGATAAACTGGGGTGAACTGGATAAACTGGGTTTGGGATGAATCCTGACATGTTTGGACATGAAAATAGTTTTCATTCTTTTTTTTTAAGATTTTTTTTGATGTGGACCATTGTTTTAAAGTCTTTATTGAATTCGTTACAATATTGCTTCTGCTTTATGTTTTGGTTTTTTTGGCGGCGAGGCATGTGGGATCTTAGCTCCCTGACCAGGGATCAAACCCGTACCCTCTGCATTGGAAGGCGAAGTCTTTACCACTGGACCACCAGGGAAGTCCCAGCAAATAAGTTGAATTCTAATTGAAGAAAGAAGCACAGGTGTAAAGAAATGGTGACGGATTCCCAGTCATCCCTTGGTAAAGGCTTCAGTGGAATTATGAGCTCTTGAGTGCCTACCATGTGCAAAGTATTATGCTATGTGCCTTACATAAGTTATTTATTCCCAACAATCCAGAAAAGTATTATGGGTCCCATTTGAGAGATAAACACACTAAGGCAAGAGAGGTTAAATTACTTAATTACCTGCCCAAGGACACACAGCTAGTAGCTGTTGAAGCTCGGATTAAATACCAGCTTGGATCCCAAATCCACACTCTCTCCACTACACTAACCCTAGGTCACTCTTTGGGGGAATCTATAAATTAAATGAACTTGCAGTGGTGGGGCAGATGGTAGAAGTCAAAGAGGGGGGATGGGGTTGACAATAACAGGAGGGATTCAGCTAAGCTAACGCCAAAGCATACTGAAGTGAGGGTAGAAGGGCAACCAGGCAGGCTGTCAGGGCCAGGTGGCCGGTAGAGGCGTGGCAGGCCAGGGAAACTTAAGTGTATGGCAGGCACTTAGCAGCAGGACGCTCTGACAGCAAGAAGCTGGCCTCTTATGGGTTTCTAGCACCACCTGGGGAGAGTAAGGCAGAGTCCAAGCTTATAGGAGCCAGAGAATCAGACAAGGTTGTCAAGTCAAAGACAGCATTAATGCAACTGGGATACAAAGGGTGACTTTACTGCAGGAACAGAACAGAAGCCCAGTCATTGGAATTGGGCCTGTTAAGGTAGAAAAATGTAATAGCAAGTTTGGGTTGGTGATGAGTCACTTGAATAAGGAGGATGTTTAAACTCCTTTCACAAAGGACAGCATTGGACCCCGGTCTTGGGCTGCTGTTGTAGATGGAGCTCTATGGATTACAGATGTGCCAATTAAATTGATCAGGGTAGGGGTTTGGGGCTTCAGAGAGGCAGGGACGAGCCAGTATAGACTGGGGGAAAGACAAGGGGAAGACATTTGTCTCTATGGCATATTGGTTTAATTTTGGTCAGAGTAGCTGCCAGAAAGCCCAAAGTAAGATAATCAAGCTCCCTGGTGCTGTGTGAGTTTTCAAAGGGCCTGGGAGTGATGGCCTTGGGGTTTCTTGTTAGTGTCCAACCCTGGCCCAGCTTCTCAAAGCCCCATCTTTAGCTTCCGCTGGGCAATTTGATTCTATTCCAATTGTTTGAGCCAATGACTTTAAACCAGGGCTTTTTTTTTTTTTCCACCCTGGTTCCCTATTGAACAGAGCTCACTTTACGGTTTCTCAGATCCTCCCATCCTTGAAGTAAATACACAAAGGAAGAAATTCTAAATTAAGTTCTAAGACGTCTTGAAAGTCTCATCAGTGCAGTAGCTGGTGTTCATTTCTGTGCACAAGAACAAGCTCCAGCCTAACCTTCACCTAGTTTTTGTGAGACCCTATCCATTCACATTTCACTTTGGGGATCTTTTCAGCCTTGAGAATGGTGGTTTGGGGCGTATCACCAATCCTGACGTATTGTTAGCATTTGAGGAGGCTATAAGGAGGGACACCCCTATTTTCTTTACATAAATTCTGAACAAATTGAGAGAGATAAAGGAGTAGGGCAGATGGAGAGGGAAATTCCTAGCAATGTTACTTATGGAGCTGATAGAGAATGGGGCTTAGATATAGGACAACAGGATGCCCAGTGCTGCAACTTAAAATGAGGAAGACTCATCCCGCCCTTCAGGATACTGAGGGGTAGCCTCCGTCCTATTTTCTGTTAAAAACACAAAATGCAAATGAACAGAGAAGCCTTGAAGAAGAACGTTGTAGGTGTCACATTTTCTCCTCCTTCAGTGTCATTTATCTCCTGCTAAAGAACCTTTTACATTTTCATGTAACTTGCTAAAGGAACATAGACAACATCAAGTTATTAATTTCACCTGCTTCTCTAACTCAAAATGGAAATGAATGATATTACATGATGATGTTTTGGGGCCTTGAAGAGGATTCTCTCCAGGGTTCTCCATAAAAACGGGATCCCCGGGAATGAAACTGACAGGAATTTCAAGTTCTTATTTGATTTACATAATCAAAAAACCAACCAAAAAACCACACCAACAGATCTGATAACAGTGGACCGATGTGAGTCAATGGGCGAAAGTATCGCAGCCTCCTCTCTCGCTCACAGACCTGTTAGTTATATTAACTGTTTTGACGCCCCTTGCGGGAAGGGAGCTGGAGAATGGACTCGATTCTAACCCTGAGAGGCTTCGAGCTTATATAAAAGTGACCAGTGTCTATTTGCCTGGCAACTTGTGCTCCACGGACAAGAACATAGCTTAATTTTTTGAGGGAACGTGAATGAGTTCTAATTGGTGGTGGGGGGAAGACATGGTCCGTGCCAACCTCTGATCAGAGTGGGGCTTATGAAAATTGAGCGATTCATGGATTTTTTTTTTTTAAACCTAAGTCTTTCCTAGAGCAATTCAGTGGGGCTCTGGATTTATTTCCTTATTTCCTATGTGTACTGTTGCTGGGGGAGGTGCACTTTGTAATCTACAACTGGTAGAATTGCTACAACTATGACAATCTCTCCCTGGCCTGTGACCGGAGGGCTTTCGTTGTAGAAAACGCTAAGAGGAAGTTGACAGAAACTTCCTTTAGTAAATCTAATGCATGAGCACATTGCCGAGATCAGTACTACCAACACAGGCTTGAACTGCGCTGGGTGGTAATTTCTATTATAATCCCATTCCGTTCTTCAGCTTGGCCCAAGTCAAAAGAGTAGTGGGGAATGATAGTGTTCGATTATTGGGTAATCAGGTGGTAATGCCAATTATAGTTGCTGTTCCACACGTAGCCTCCTTACCAGAGCAAATAAATACAGTCCTTCGTTCTTGGTATGCAGCTATTCACCTAGCAAGTGCATTTATGTTGTTGTTGTTTAATAGCTTTATGGAAATATAATTGTCATATGATAAACTGCATATATTTAAAACGTACAATTTGATGAGTTTGAAAGGTTTGTTAAACATGTGATTAAATCGTCACCACAACCAAGATAATGAACATATGTATCACGCGTAGAAATGTTTCTCTTTGCGTTACCTCTCCCTCACTCCACTTTCTGCATCCTTGCCTACACTAGACCACTGCCTTCAGTCACTGTAGATCTGTGTGCATGTAGATAAAACTGGAGTCATACTGTACATATTCATTTTGTCTGGCTTATTTCACTCAGCTTAATTATTTTGAGGTTATGCATGTTGATAGTTGTATCGAACGTTCATTCGTTTATATTGCTGTGAAGTATTCTATTGTATGGCTATACCACAACATTTTTTTATCTGTTTACCCATTTATGATCATGGCAAGTGCATTTTTGTACGTTGTCTTTGAGAAGTTCAGAATTACTTTAGCTTTCATTTGGCAGAAACAGCAGTATATATTTCACCTCCAGAGCAATCATGATTGCTCTGGCCCTGTACCTGAATGTAATCTTTAAGGGACTTGGCAGTCTCAAAGGGTACCATACTGGTCTGCTGTATTGATGATATCATGGCGATAGGACCAGACAGCAAGTAGCAAGTTTCCCAGATGTCTTGGGAAAACAGATGTATGGTAATGAGTAGGTGACGCAACAAGTAAAAAATAGAATCACCTGCTTCTGCAGTGAAGCTTGTGGGTGTATGATTGGTTCCTCCACTGAAATGAACGCATTGTTGAAACTTGTGCTCTCTACCATTAAGAGTGATGTCCGAAGGTCTCTAAATTTTATGAGCAACATATATCTCATTGGGATGTCATGGTCTGAGCCATTTAATGAGTGATCTAAAAAGTTGCTAGTTTAGGGAGAGACTAAGTCAGAAAAGATTCTCCAGCCTGCACAAGTTGAAGTACAATTGGTTCTGTTTCTTGGGTTTAAACTCTGTAGCTCCAATAGTGCTAACAGTATTTTTAGCAACCTAGATGAAGTGTATGACAAAGCCTAATAAGCAAATCAACACAGAGATCCCTAAACTAGGTAGCAAAGTCACCGTAGCTTTTTGAGAAATAGCTTCTGGTTTGCTACTAGGGTCAGGTGGAGATTAAATGCCAGACTGCCGACCACCTGTTGACCATGATACTTGCTCTAGGTGGGGCTACCTTCCTCTCCTTGTCATTAACTTGGATATGCTCAGTAGCATTACATTCTCAATTAGAAACGTAAATGGAACAGAGGTAAATCAGGCACTGAGTGTCCAAATTGTTTGCATAAGAAATTGCTCTGGGCAACCTTTCCTCAATCCACACTTACGACCTCAAAGAGATTTCTCCCTGAACAGTTCGCTGAGGGTGAAAAGACTTCACCTTGATTATGCATAACTTTGGTTGATAATATTGGTCCAATTGCACGTGTACTGTTGTGATATTAAAACCCTTCAGAGGGATGCCATGAAGGAAAAAGGAGAATTGAATTCTTCTCAGGAGACAAAAGTTCAATCAACCTATCTGGTTCTCTTTCTTGAGGTCAAGATTTATTTGAATTTCTTAGGAGGGCTGGTGGTCTGCCCTGGTAGGCACTCAGAAAGAGCAAGCTGGGGGAGGGGATAAGTTATTTGAGGAAGAATTATGTACAAGCGTTTTTCAAGGTCAGCTTGGAGCAGGAAAATGTGTCCCATGAGAATTCTCACCAAAATGCTCTCACTGCAGAAGACTTTAACTATCAGATAGACAAGCTGGTCTATTCTGAAGTCCTTCCTCATTGTTCTGAGTGGTTTTTAAATGGCTCTACAAACAAAGTGAGCAATGGAACCAAACGGAGCGTATGCAGAGACTTCTTGCAAAGACCCAGTTTGCCAGTGTCAGTGACCAGTCTCACCCTTAATATAATGGTGACATATCACTGGTACCCCAGGTCTCCCACCAGCCATGTGGTGGGAGATGAGTCCCTTTTTGTCATGGAGGGAGTAGCTATTTGTTCTCACTGCACATGACATATTCTATTTTTTTTTTGGCTGTGCCACGTGGCTTGTGAGATCTCAGTTCCCCGACCAGGGATCAAACCCACACCCTCGGCAGTGAAAATGCATTGTCCTAACTACTGGACCACCAGGGAATTCCTGACATATTCTAGATTTGGATTTTCTTTCTTTTGCCATCGTCACTCTCAGCCCCACCATCCTTGAATCCCTTATATATTCCACAAAAATGGAATGTACTTTCCAACCAAGGAAGTTACCTTACAGTGGTAGCAGTGAGACAGTAGGCTGATGCCCATGGAATTCAGTGACCTTACCATCTGCTTCATCACCTGGGATCAGTTGGCTTTTTAAGATATCAGTATGATCTGTTGAAACTGTAGCACCATTTCAAATGGAAACATCTACAGAGGCTGAGGTGCTTTCCTGCAAAAACCATCTGTTTCTTCCAAAGCAAAAAAAAAATTCAACTAATAACATACATGAAGGTGAAGTGCTCCCAATAGCACTGAATAATCCACACACAATGTTGCTGTTCAACACCACAAGCTAGGCTTTATTGACTTAGAGGTTTTAGAACCCTAGTGAGCACAAGATTTACTGCTGGAACTTCTGCTTCCTGAGAGGAGTTCTCTTCTTGCCTAGCTAGACCGTAAGGGCGTAATAGTCCACTGGTAATGGCCACAGACAGAACTCTCTAGAACTTGGTTTTGTTTTTGTGGTTTTGATCCTCAGTCAACTGACCAAAGACCACTCCCCATAGAAAACTATCAATTAAAACTCTCAGGTGGTAAATGGAGCTGCAGAGGTGAAATGAAAAGAAAAGGAAGGAAGAAAAAGGCAAGAGTGATAACTGGGGGAGAATGCAGTTCCCGGGGCAGCTGGCATAATAGAAAGAGCCCACGTGCAGGTATATTGGCAAAATCCATCCTGGACTCCCTGTTCATCTGCTATGTCCTAAGCCCCGGTTGACTTTTGTATTAACCTCTCAGAGCGCAAGTCCCTACTGAGAATCCTGCAAAATGGATGTCCAGAGTCTCTGTCTGGTGCTGAGAGTTGTGTGGGCAGGGAGAAACCAAGCGCCATTCCTCCAACAGCCCCCTTCCTTAAACCTTCTCCCTTCCCTGTGACTTCTATGTAGCGCCATCCTTCTCAGACTCCCATTTGCCGTGTGTAACTTGCCAAAAGCACATGCTATTGAGTTCTGTGCAAGTAGTAGGGGTTTTGTCGCCCAAGATGGCAATCGAGTGGCCTTTTTTTTTTCAATAAGTCAATGGTCGATTCGTTAGAGAGGACACAATTGCCACTCCATAAATTCCAACTGCCTAAGGGGTATGTAGTTTGCCATCATCATCATTAGGTGAGGAGGGAGGGCTGCCATGTATAATCACAGTACAGGTAGGTACCAGTCACCCACTCTGTGGGGCAGGAGTGAGACAGGTATGTGCGATGCAACTCAGGACACTGATTAGATTTAATTCTGAGGCTGGACTTGGGGACAGGTGGTGTCATATGGTCTAGAATTCCCATCATGAGAGCTCAGTTGTTCGGGACGGTATTTTCAATCCAGGGTATGTAGTTAATGATTCTGGTATAGATGCCAACATCGGCTCTCAAAACACATCCATCTACAAAAGTCAGGATTCCCTGTACCCCATGGCACAGGGCAGGGGCAGCTGTGACTTCCTGCCAGGGAAAAGGAAACTGGGTTATCTTTCTGGCAAAGGACACAATAAAATGGGAAAATTAAGGCATTGAGAGTACATTACCTTGCAGGGTAGTCTCCTTCCTGGCACGATGCCCACGCACATCATACTATCTCTGATGTTGTAGGTTTTATAGGCTTCGCGGCACTCAGTCTTGGAGATTACAGAGATATTGACATTCTGCAGTGAGTCGGGGTCCTTGTCTAGACGAAAGAAAGAAATAAAACTTGAAGAGTTACGAGATACCAAACTTTCTTTTTTCCTTTCCCTCTTTTTCATCACATTTCATCTCCTGGTAGAAAGGAAGAGTTCAAACACTGAGAGAAATCACAGCTATGACCACTAAGACCATAGGAAATGATCAGATTAACAATTTCTCATGATACAAAGTGTCTATCTACTTATAAAAGAGATTAAATTCTTGGAAGTTAGATGTAAATATAAGACATTTCTGCAATGAAATGAAATAAATTACTTAAAACATTTCTGGCAATTCAAAGGTTTAAAAAGTGTCCTTTGAGTTGGAATCTTATTCATTCAATTTTATTTTACTTTTTGAGCTTCCATGCTTTTTATTTGTCCCATATTTTACATTAATCACTGTCTCCTTTCTAATTTTTTAAATTGAAATATATTGACGAGAAACACTTTATAAATTTAAGGTATATAGCGTATTGATTTGACACATTTGAATACTGTAATATGATTGCCTTTGTGGCAACAGTTCACCTCTACCACCTCACATAATTATCATTTCTTTTTTGTGGTGGGAAAAATTAAGATCTAGTCCCTCAGCAAGTTTGATTATAATACAATATTGTTATTTATATTCACTGTACTGTGTATTAGATTTCCAGAACTTATTTATCTACTAGTTGCAAGTTTGTACCCTTAAACAAGGTCTCTCCTATTCTGAGAGTTTGAAGGAATTTAGTGAGCTCTAAGCCTAATTTTTCATTTAAAATCACTCAAAAAGTGGTTTTCTTAAACCCATAAAACTAGGATTTGAAACTAAGTCTCTTCATTCCTAATTCAAGTTATTTCCTTTATATCAGTAGTTCACACATACTATGAACTGTGCAGACCCGTAACAAAATGTTTCCAATCTGCAACAAAATGAGAAAAACAAGAGCAAAGTAGTATCTCCACAAATGTTAGTTTTCTTGCCAAAGATTCCTCTTTAGGAGGAAGTATTTTAGTTTAAGATTTTGTTTTTTTTAGTGGGTGTGTGTTTATTTGAGTGTCTTTATTTGAAAATAATATATTAATTCTTTAAAAGAAAATGATTGAGCTTCTTTGCCTTATTTTCCAGCCCAGCAATAATTGTATAGCTCCACATTTCTTTTGGGAATTTTTTTTTGGAAATGCTTACTTAACTACCTCATGAGCCAGATCAAAATAAACTGCACTTTTTTGTAAGTTACATCTCTTTTTGACTCAAGTGACATACCCAGATGAATCAAACATACTGCTTAACAGTAGGACTTCGCCTATTTCCAAAACTCAAATTGTCTCTCAAAGGACAAGGAAATTCTACATTTTTTTTAATTGGAGTATAGTTGATTTACAATGTCGTGTTACTTTCTGCTGTACAGAAAAGTGAATCAGTTATATATACATATATACTCTTTTTTAGATTACTTTCCCATGTAGGTCATTGCAGAGTATTGAGTAGAGTTCCCTGTGCTATACAGTAGCTCCTTATTATTTGATATATAATAGTGTGTATATGTCGATCCGAATCTCCCAGTTTATCCCTTTCCCCCTTCCCGCCCCCCCGACCCCCGGTAACCATAGATTGTTTTCTACATCTGTGATTCTATTTCCGCTTTGTAAATAAGTTCATTTGTACTATTTTTTTAGGTTCCACATATAAGCGATATCATATATTTGTCTTTCTCTGTCTGACTTCCTTCGCTCAGTATGACAATCTCTAGGTCCATCCATGTTGCTGCAAATGGCATTATTTAATTCTACTTTATGGCTGAGTAATATTCCATTGTATATATGTACCACATCTTTATCCTTTCCTCTGTTTATGGACATTTAGGTTGCTTCCATGTCCTGGCTACTGTAAATAGTTCTGCAATGAACATTGGGGTGCATGTATCTTTTTGAATTATGGTTTTTCTCTGGGTGTATGCCCAGGAGGGGGATTGCTGGATCATATGGTAGCTCTATTTTTAGTTTTTATAAGGAACCTCCATACTGTTCTTCATAGTGGCTGTACCAATTTACATTCCCACCAACAGTGTAGAAAGGTTCCATTTTCTCTACACCCTCTCCAGCCTTTATTGTTTGTAGATTCTTTGATGATGGCTATTCTGACCAGTGTGAGGTGATACCTCATCGTAGTTTTTATTTGTATTTCTCTAATAATTAGTGACGTTGAGCATCTTTTCATATGCTTTTTGGCCATCTGTATGTCTTCTTTGGAGAAATGTCTATTTAGATCTTCCACCCATTTTTCGATTGGGTTGTTTGTTTTTATGTTATTGAGCTGCATGAGCTGTTTGTATATTTTGGAGATTATTCCCTCATCAGTCGCTTCGTTTGCAAATATTTTCTCCCATACTGAGATAATGTATTTTGTTTTGTTTATGGTTTCCTTTGCTGTGCAAAAGCTTTTAAATTTAATTAGGTCCCATTTGTTTATTTTTATTACTCTAGGAGGTAGATCATAAAAGATCTTGCTTCGATTTATGTCGTAGAGTGTTCTGCCTGTGTTTTCCTCAAAGAGGTTTATAGTATCCGGTCTTACATTTAGGTATTTAATCCATTTTAAGTTTATTTTTGTGTATGGTGTTAGGGAGTGTTCTAATTTCATTCTTTCACATGTAGCTGTCCAGCACCACTTACTGAAGAGACTGTCTTTTCTTCGTTGTATATTCTTGCCTCCTTTGTCATAGATTAGTTGACCATAGGTGTGTGGGTTTATCTCTGGACTCTCTGTCCTGTTCTATTGATCTATGTTTCTGTTTTTGTGCCAGTACCATACTTTTTTGATGACTATAGCTTTGTAGTGTAGTCGGAAGTCAGGGAGCCTGATTCCTCCAGCTCCGTTTTTCTTGTTTTAGAGGATGTTATACTGGGTGATATAAGCCAGAAACAGTAAGACAAATACTATCTCACTTAAATGTGAAATCTAAAAATGCCAAATGCATAGAAACAGACAGTAGAATGCTGGTTATCAAGGACTAGGGGGTGGAGGATATAGGGGTATGTTGATGAAAGGATACAAACTTTCAGTTGTAAGATGAGTAAGTTCTGGAGGTTTAATGTAAAGCATGGTGACTAGAGTTAATATTGTTGTATGGTGTACTTGAAATTTTCTAAGAGAATAGATCTTTTTTTTTTAACATCTTTATTGGAGTATAATTGCTTTACAATGGTATGTTAGTTTCTGCTTTATAACAAAGCGAATCAGTTATACATATACATATATCCCCATATCTCTTCCCTCTTGTGTCTCTCTCCCTCCCACCCTCCCTATCCCACCCCTCTAGGTGGTCACAAAGCACTGAGCTGATCTCCCTGTGCTATGTGGCTGCTTCCCACTAGCTATCTATTTTACATTTGGTAGTGTATATATGTCCATGCCACTCTCTCACTTCATCCAAGCTTACCCTTCCCCCTCCCCGTGTCCTCAAGTCCATTCTCTAGTAGGTCTGCGTCTTTATTCCCATCTTGCCCCTAGGTTCTTCATGACCTTTTTTTTTAGATTCCATATATATGTGTTAGCATACGGTATTTGTTTTTCTCTTTCTGACTTACTTCACTCTGTATGACAGACTCTAGGTCCATCCACCTCACTACAAATAACTCAATTTCATTTCTTTTTATGGCTGAGTAATATTCCATTGTATATATGTGCCACATCTTCTTTATCCATTCATCTGTCGATGGACACTTAAGTTGCTTCCATGTCCTGGCTATTGTAAATAGAGTTGCAATGAACATTGTGGTACATGACTCTTTTTGAATTATGGTTTTCTCAGGGTATATGCCCAGTAGCGGGATTGCTGGGTCGTATGGTAGTTCTATATTTACTTTTTGTTTTTTGTTTTTTGCGGTATGCGGTCCTCTCACTGTTGTGGCCTCTCCCGTTGCAGAGCACAGGCTCCGGACGCACAGGCTCAGCGGCCATGGCTCACGGGCCCAGCCGCTCCGCGGCATGTGGGATCTTCCCGGACTGGGGCACGAACCCGTGTCCCCTGCATCGGCAGGTGGACTCTCAACCACTGCGCCACCAGGGAAGCCCTCAATAATTTTTGAATGAACAAATGATGAGGATGTTGCTAAATTTCTCATCATGTTTACAGTTTATGTGATAAAGAGATCAGGGGCCACAAGCCTAAGTTTTTAGTGTCATTTTTGTTTTTAATTAATTCTGTTCAAGAACAGGAAAGATAGAGCTGTGGATCCAGTGTAGAAATCAAGAAGCTACTGCACTGAAGGAATGGAGGGACAGAGGAGCCTCAGTAGCTTTCAATGGTGTTTATGATCCATCTTGCATAAGGATTAACTTCTGTGAAGAATCCTTCACTTCCCAGGGTGACAATTCCTTTTGCCCAAGTCAAGATGCCATGCAACCTCCCACCGCAGATGGCTGGAGCTGCTGAGACTTCCTGCCAGAGAGTGGGAACAGGAGATCAATAGTGCTTGGTTCTCATGGAACAAGAATTAATTGCAAGAAGTGGCACATTATAGTAGCAGAAGCATCTCACGGCCTGGAATCATTTTTCTTGAGAGGTGACAAAGCTCTCTTCACATCCATGCAGGGCTCACCTCTCTTGGTTTGAATTTGACCAAACTGAGAGCGAGTAGGAGGAGAAAGGACAAATGGCTCTCCCCCCCCCTCCCCCCGAATCTCTCCCACTGTTAAAGGAAGGCAGGGGAATTGATCAGAAATCCAGAGACTGAGGAGAAAGAGTAGAAGGGCTCCAGGCCTCCTTGTTGGGCACCATTTGGTTTCCCATGGGCACCTCTCCTCGTCATGGACCCCTTGCTATCTTCCTGTCTGGGGAAGGGAAAGATACCTTATTTTCAGATAAGTTCTTTAGAGGTTGTCCCACACACATGATGTTTATTGCCATTCTTTCATCTTGCATATTCTGGCACTCATCGTGGGGGAGAGTATATTGGTTTATCCAAGTCAGCTTGTCAGGGTCACTAACTGTGGGGAAGAGAAATGAAGGCCAGGGTTACTCTCCTTATCACACATACTCTTGTGATCAGCCTCTATTTTGTGAATACATTAATACCCGAGAATATTTATGGCAGGTATCAGACATTCCATCCTTCTTAGAGTCCCCTGTTCAGTATCTCTGTGTCAGAGCAGTGGATTCAGAGCATTATGTGAGCCTTACGTCAGATATCATCAGATCTATAATTCTCTCTGTAGCGTGCATAACTTAGAAAGCTTGAAAAACCCACAGGAAAATTATGAATGATTGTGAGAAGAGAGAGACACAAAGCCATTGTCCCCAAGAAACCTTCATTTTTGGCACCTACTTCATCATCTTTACATTTAACCATAAAGGTAGAAAACTATTTTTAATGTGTCTAAACATGCTTTTTTAGTGAGATAATTTATAAATGGATTATTTATAAGTGTATGTGAGTGTATATGTATAAATATACATATATATTTTCCCCTAAGAAGTAATATTGCCCATCTCACTAATAGCAATTGTTACTATACTGTTAACCTCAGGATGCAAGGAGTCTAACCAAGGCATTATATAATTTTAATCTCTGGTAGAGAGTAACAAGGAGGAAGGAAACAAAAAATTAACCAGAGATTGCTCAGGCTAAGCCTAGTGTTACTTATAGAGAAGGATTTTTCTGATATATATCCAATCTAACGTCTTAAAGCAGATTAGACCAGAAAATGTCAAGTCAGAAAAGAACAAGATGAGTTATGTTGTTTTAAGTTTTTGTGGAAATTGAACTGAAATACATAGAACAAGCTAGGTGAAAGTAACCTAGTTACTTGAAATAATGAGCTCAATACATATTGGGAGGCTGGCACCAGAAAGCTTGTAGAATTGGTTTGTCACTATGATTCTGACATGCAGAGCCTATGGGATAAAACATTTATGTAGTTTTTTTTTGTTTTCAAATGCTGTGTAATGAATTACTTTGTAAAATGTGATACAGTTACTTTGAATAAGACTTAAAATCTTCAATTTGTTCAGAAAATATGTTCACTTAGATTCCCTGGAATGTTGCTTCTAAATTGAAAATGAAGTTGCCAAATACTGAGAATACAAAAGCTCCCACTTTCTACTTTTGTTTTCATGAAACAGACTGATAGACAAAAGTCTCCCACTTTTTTTTTTTTTTTTTTTTTTTTTGGTACGCGGGCCTCTCACTGTTGTGGCCTCTCCCGTTGCGGAGCACAGGCTCCGGACGCGCAGGCTCAGCGGCCATGGCTCACGGGCCCAGCTGCTCCGCGGCATGTGGGATCCCCCGGGACCGCGGCACGAACCCACGTCCCCTGCATCGGCAGGCGGACTCTCAACCACTGCGCCACCAGGGAAGCCCCAGTCTCCCACTTTTTATTTTTACAGAACATATGAATTGTTCTGTAACTACCAGAGAAGGGTTTAAACCTGATTAACACCCATGACAATTTGCCTCAGTGAACAGGCTTTGGCAAGCCAATCAATCAATGCCACTTTTTAAAGTCAGCAAATCAGACTCGCCTCCAATAAACATGCTGAGTGCCAACCAATCAACAACAATCTCACCCGGGTAACCACGCCTCTACAGATGACGTCAATTTTCTTAAGCCCCTGAAAGTCTTCTAAACCCTGTACGGAAAGCTTCCCACAAACCCCATATAAGCCTAGTACTCTGCTCCTTGAGACTGTTGTCTGCTCAGCATTGCTCTTCTATAATAAGCAATAAATTTAGCTTTATCAGTTCATTTCAGATATCAAGTGGTGGTTCCAGCATCCTTTGATAATACTGAAAGAGAGTATAATGGTAGTGTAAGGCCCTGCAGTAATCCCTCTAGGGTCAAGAGCATTACCTCATAGCAGCTATTTCCTTCAGGTATATCTGTCCACATGTTCCCCAGCGCCAAAACCTTCTCAGGATGAAGAACACAGAGTCAAAAAACACTTACGGTTTTTATATTTACTCCAGGTCCAGGTTGGGATAAAGCAGGAATTATTAACTGGTAAGGGTTCCATGGCTATGGCTATGGTTCCCACTTGGTTGTTGAGTGCAGCAGCCTTAGACAGTTTTATCATCACCAAGTCATTGTTCAGAGATCCTGCGTTGAATTCAGGGTGGGGCACCACCATTGAGTAATTCCGTACCTGCTCTTTCTTATTTTTGATGTTGGGTTGATAAACTCCCAATCGGATTTTAACACTATGGAAGAAAGAAGGCAGGCAGTTGGAAAAGAACAGGGTCACAGAACGTCAGAATTGCAAGAAGTGTCAGAGGTGACCTCCTCCAATCATCTTAATTTTATCTCTTAGACCTAAGAACTCAAGTGACCGGCCTTGGTCTGTAAAATAGTAATAATAATAGTTTATAGGACTGTTGTGTTAGACTCAATGTATAGACATAAAACCTGACATGGTATCTGCCACCTAGAACATGCTCAGTGCAATCTAGTTGTGATGGTGGTGATGGTGGTGGTGATGGTGGTGATGGTGATGATGGTGGTGATGGTGGTGATGGTGATGATGGTGGTGATGGTGATGATGGTGGTGATGGTGGTGATGGTGATGATGGATGATCTGAATGAAGAGGTAACAGAGATGGCACCACAATGCATCATTGCCAAGGTTGTTGCCTGCGCTACACTGTCTCAAGCAACTCTTGAGCAAAGCGTATTGTACCCTTTGTTTCTGGATATTCTTAGGCCCTTCCCAGCTCCTCTTGGGCCCATATCATTGTATTTACCATGTGCTGCCTACACTCATTATAGATTCACAAGACTCTTAGTAGTCTATCAGGACTCCCATTTACCATCTTCCATTACATTTCCTGGACAAATTAAAAACCCACAGGCTTCTAGTGTCAGGAGTCCAGTCATGTAACAGGCACAGGAGCCACTGCCTACCAGAAACAGTTCATGCATTAGGCCTGGCTGAGAGAAGAACATCCAGTTCACCAGCTCCAGTTCTTGGAGGGGATGAACTGTCTTTATTTCCTTTGTATTTCTCATTAACACACAGAGCACGGCTTCAATCTGGGTCTGAGTAAACTGTCTTGAACAACCAGATGGCTAAGAGTTCTGAGTTAGAAATGACCCTTATATACTCCTGAAACTCTGGCTACGTCCCAATCATACAACAGTTTCTCACACACAGCAGAGACACTGAGGTTTGTAAGGGACAGCATCATCTCGTGCAGAGCTCCTTTGCCCTTCTCCTGTTACCTGCATCGCATGGCTTCTGCTAACACTTGGACCTCAGCCTGTGAACACCCACCCCTACTCATTACACTCACTCAGCACTGGTCTCTCAGTTTGGCAAACACTCAATTATCTTTACTGCTTCAGAGACTCTGTACACTATTACCTCTGCCAGGAATTCTCCCCAGGATTTATTCACTTGGTTACATCCCCCTCTTCCTGTTGGTCTCATCTCTTCAACTAGGCCTGACATGATCACCCTAAGCAAAGTAGATATCTTGCTTTATTCCTGTATTTTTCAGCTTGGCACTCTTTTTAATGTTTTATTTGGGGACATGTATTTGTTTGGGCTTACTTCCTCTACCAGAATGTGAGCTCCATGAGGGAAAACGAATTTCTGTCTTGTTCCCTTGCTGTTTTTTCAGTGCATTAAGCAGTCCCTAGAATATAGTAAATGTTCAATAAGTATGTTGAATGAATGAATATTATTTACTCTCTGTGAGAAAGAGTCTTCTGACAGCTTCCTCTTCATCTCCTCCTAAACCACCCAAGTGTGTATTATTTTCCCCGTTGGGAAGACGACCCTCTCTCTTCCTGGGGCTTCTAATTCCCTAGGATGCCATTAGAACTTGCTGGGATGCCTCATCAGACCTGATTTTGTTCGAATAGAACCCTCATGGCTCCCAAGAGCAAACGGATACTTACGGTAAGGGGCAGTGAGCAGTGGTCAGTAGCCACTCAGGGTGAATGAGAGACCCCACACAGGGTTCCGGGAAGGACTGAAGATAGACCATGTAAGGAATAGTAAAATCTTCTGCTACGTTCATCTTCTCAGTGTTAGAATCTTGGGCCGGAATGACTCCTAAAGAATCAGTGGGGTCACAGGTAGAAGGAGAGACAGGGCAAGAGGTGAGAGTTGACTAGTTTTTGCCACCTTAAGGTTTTCAAGGACAATGTCAAGGTCTTCAAGTTATTTTTAAATATTCTTTTAAATCAAAGGGCAATCATGCATGTCACCTGAGCTCTACACATGAAGAAAACTGACACATGTCTTTGCTTGAGATGGAGGTATATTAAAGTTCTATGAAACTAATGCAAAGGCTTATCTGAGGCTGATCAAAAACCCTGATGGGCAGTGCTGTGTATTATAAAAATGAAAAAAAAAAGACTTACTACTTTAAAAATAATAGTTTAAATTAACTTTTGCCAGGAATGAAAGGAAAAAGTTAAATACTGGCTGACTTTGGTGGTGAAAGGCGTGGAAAAGCTTGGGATAGGGCCACGGGGCTCTCAGAGCCCCTGACCCAGCCCCCCTTCCTTTCGGGCACTCGCTCCTCCAAAGTCCATCTGCTCAGAGAAAGGGAAGATATGCTTTTCTGGTGTCTGTCCAGGAGACTCGGCAACCTAGGAAATCACACGCTCAAGAGTCCTGGGAGAGTGCAGGGGACTTCTAGTGACTATCCTAACATGCTCGCAGGCACCGGAGAAGCTCAGAGAGACTGCTGGTGGGGTGAGCTGTGCATCGAGAGTGGTTCCTTTCGTTTGCATCAACAGTTACTTGAAGGAAATGCCCACCAACTCTTCTCTCTTCAGTTGTGGCTAGCTACCTCCCTCTCTGACCCTCCCACACACCACCGCATCTCTGCCTAAGCAGCAACAAGACCCCAGACTCACCAGCTGCGCTCATGAGTGCAAAGATGAGATAGCACTTCATGGCAGGCTGGGATCTCGCCAGGAGCAGACAAGTCAGATCAAGCTGTCAGCTGTCTCAATCTTTAGTCCAAGCGTCCTTGGCAAGAACAGCGGGGGGAGAAAATATTAAGTTGGCGGGTAGGGGAGAAGCAAGGCTTTTACAGATGTCTTCAAACGAGCCCTGATCAAAATCCAGTTACATAAGGCACACCTGAGATCTGTCTCTGATGTGGGTGAAAGGGAAAGGGGCAGACCAAGTCCAGCCCCTGGTGCCTCTTCTCTGACCTAAAAATCTCAGGAGTACCTGCTGACATTCTCCTCCCCTCTCTGTGACACAGTCTTTCTTTGTTGTCCTCTCCTCCCTTTGTGACTGTGAACCTCTCTCCCTGCCCTCACTTGCCATCTCCCTTTTCCTCAAGAGTCCCTCTGCCCCTCTCAGAGACTCTTCAAACATTGGGGTATGAAATAGATTTAACAAATCACCCTCCCCTCACCATTTTAGTGACGAGGATGCCGTAGGCCTCGTGGAAGTTAACAGCCAAGTCAGGACTCGGAACGGTGTTTCCAGATTTCCCCTGATGTGTAGAACTTTACCTGAGCCCTGTGTTCCCAGAAAACAGCAGTGGGTGGAAAAATTCTTGGAAATTCTGTATTCTGAGAAATGGCTCATCACAAAGAATGACCCTTCCCCATATGAGTTTGAAAAGGCTCCGTCCACTCTCTCATGGCTCCCGTAAGACCTCGGATGACTCCTTTGTGGACGTGTGACAAGGTCAGCCACAGACCTTCCCGCCTTTGCCTGAACCACACGGACCCTCCAGCTCCCCATTCTTTCCCTCATCAATGATTAGCTGAGCTTAGAACTGTTTTCCCCCGCCCCAATCTAACTACAACTAGAGATAAACACTTCCTGTTCAGCTAACTGAGAATTCCCCTGATGGCAAAACAACCTCAACTGTTAATCTCCCCACCTGTAACTTGTCTACATCTCCCTACAAAAGTCTTAAGGCGAAAGCATCCTGCTGAGGCACTCTGATCTCCAGATCTGGGATGTTCTTCTTGTTGCAATAATCTGAATAAAATCAGTCTCCCTACCTGTTCAGCTTCTGTGTTTGACACTTAGTACTCTTTTTAATGCACCCCACTCCTTCTTTTTATAAGTTAGCCTTAACTTTCTGACTGCCCCCCCGCCCCGAGATATGTAACAAATAGTGGTTTCAACCACGGATATTGGTCTATAGTTTCCTTGTGTTGTCTTTCTCTGGCTTTGGTATCAGGGTAATGCTGGCCTTGTAGAATGAGTTGGGAAGTGTTCTCCCTTCTTCAGCTTTTGGAGGAGTTTGAGCAGGGTTGGTGTTCATTCTTTGAATGTTTGTTAGAATTCTCCAGCTAAGCTGTCTGGTCCTGGGGTTTTCTGTGTTGAGAGGTTTTTGATTACTGACTCAATCTCTTTACTCATTATTGGTCTGTTCAGATTTTCTATTTATAAAGTGCTTAGAACAGCAAGTTCTAATGGTAAATAGTAAGTGCTATATAAATGCTTGTTAAATAAAATAACTATAACCTTAGGATCCCCATATTTTCCAGGCCTCTGGGGACACATTTTTATCTATGTCCAAATATTGTTTTAAGTCCTTAAATCTTTGTAACATTTCCATGTTTATTAATAGCAATGAGGAGCATAGACTCAGGAGTCAAGCTCCTATAGGTAGGGTTCTATTCCTGGCTTCAGGACTCTCTAGGGCCTTGTCCTGATAAAAACATTTAACCCCTTTAAGCCTCAGTATTCTAATTTATAAAATGGGAGGAATATTAGCACCTAATTCATAGGATGGACATCTTGTTTGCTTCCAGGTTTTGGCAATTATAAATACAGCTGCTATCAACACGCATGAGCAGGTTTTTGTGTGGAGATACATTTTCAGCTCCTTTGAGTAAATACCAAGGAGTGTGATTGCTGGATCGTATGGCAAGAGTATGTTTAGAAAGTTTCCACAGCTTAGATGGAATGTAAATTAAAAAGGGATTAGACTGAGCTACTCAGAAAAAATGGATATTTTTAAGACTACATAAAGACTTTTCTAGTTGCATTTTTTCAACAAGGCAGACATTCTTACTTGACTTTTAAAAGTAAGGCTAAAATCATACCAAGATAGTAAATATCTTTATTTTTTAAAGGTCTTTTAAAATTTGATTTTAACACTAAATTTACTTGCCATAAAAGATAAATGATTAAACTAGTTTTCATTTAAATAATGAATTAAATAAGATTTCTAGGGAAAAAGAGGCTTCTATTTGTCTTATTAAAGCAAATATTCTTAGATAAATTCATCTTGAGTATACCTTGAAAATTTTTGCTCGTTAATGGGAAAACTAACAGATTATGGAGTCTACCAATCTGAAGTGAAGTTACTTCTATCCAGCTTATATATCCCATGTGAAAAATATTTACATAAGTAGCTGAACTTCCAAGTGCAAATATTGCTTTATTTTACATAGCTATCAAAGGTCCTAACCATGAAGTTGACAGTTGAGAGCCGTCTGAGAGTTTTCAGAGCAAGTGATAAGTAAATTAAATCTATCTGTTACTGTAATGAGATATAGCAAGCAAAAAAACTTTTCCTAATCTCAGACTGTTACGTCTTTACATTGCCTTATTTTTGCTATGAAATATCATGTCTTCCTGGATTTTATTGAATCATGAATTAGGTATTTATTTGTAGTAGATATCTTTTGGTGAGAGATACCTCTTCTGACTACAAAATGGGTTTTTAAATCATAGTATGCTTTCACAGGTCTTTTGATGTTGTTCTTTTGATTATACTTTGGAAGCAGATCTTTGCTTTCCGTTTACCCATTCTTTGATCCAGTTTTCTTTTCCTGTGGCATTTGCATTGATTAGCATTATATTCTCTGGTCTCTATTTATTTGTTTTCTGTTTACCCAATCAGAATGAATACACCGTGAAGGCAAGGTTTTAACTGTTTTCTTCCCTGCTGTATCTTTAGTGAATAAAACACTGTTAGGCAGGTAATAGGCCCTCAATAAGTTAAGCGGTTGGATAAATGAATAGAATAGTTACATTGTCTCCACTGTACAACATACCAAGTTTATTTAATCCATCTGCTGTTAATGACTATTTGAGTTATTTCCGGATTTTCAGTGTGATGTAGACAATACATCAGTAAGCATCCTTGATTACTCTTGGTGGAGACTGTGGCTGCCTCCTTAAAATCTATACCTCCTTTTCTTGATAGCTAACCTTATAATTACTCAGTTAACCAAATATATACCAAGTAGGCTGTGTTTATTGCAAAATGAAAAGGTTACTCGTGCGTTGATGGTGTGCCATGTAACTTAATTATAAGTTCAACAGCATAATCCTCTTCAGTTATTGGCTCAGGGATGAGAGAGTGACCAAATTCAGTTAAGGAGACACAATATGTTTGACAGCAGCTTCTGGGGAAAAAGCTTCTTTCTCCCTATACACAGGCAAGGGAGAGTATGGCTCCAACAGCTGTCTTGATCACAAGGCTTTATCCTTAGGATAAAGCTGACAGTGATGCAGAGGGCAAAGACAGAAATAAATTGGGTCCCCTGATGGCATTTTTGAATTGCTGAATCAAACCATTCTTGCAGTGCTCACTATTTCTAAGCTTCCACCAGTGCATTTTAAAGTACATGTTAAAGTATGAGTTGGACATTCTGTTCCTTGCAACTGAATGATTCCTAAATGATACACTCACACTTACACTTTTTTTTTTTTTTTTTTTGCCGGACGCGGGCCTCTCACTGTTGTGGCCTCTCCCGTTGCGGAGCACAGGCTCCGGACGCGCAGGCTCAGTGGCCATGGCTCACGAGCCTAGCCGCTCCGCGGCATGTGGGATCTTCCCGGACCGGGGCACGAACCCGTGTCCCCTGCATCGGCAGGCGGACTCTCAACCACTGCGCCACCAGGGAAGCCCCACATTTTTGTTTTTATAAGCACATTTTAATAGGATAGGATTCTAGAAGTTTAGTTGCTGGGCCAAAGAACATATAGATTTCACATTTTAATATAATCTCACAAATTGTAACAAGTCAGATTTTAAATAAGAGATAGAAAATGCCAAGATATGCTGAAAAGGGACTACTGGATGGCGTCCAGAAAAATGATTTATTTGCCTTTTCATACTTTACTCTGGGCCTGCCCTGATCGCTCATCTTTTATGTTATCTCACTTATCTTTTCAGGTCTCTGAATCGTCCCTCTACCTGAGGTGCTTAGGTGAGCAGGTGTATATCGGTGGTGGTGATGGGTGGGGTAGAAGAACGTTTCAGAGGGAACAGGGAAATCTTTAAACTCATTTGTCTCTGTAGAGAAGCCTGAGATGTTTATTTAAGGTAGATATAAGGTAACATTGAAAAACAACAAAAAAAGAGGAGTTATATGTGAAATTATTTTAGGCCATAAGCAAACATAAAAGCAATTCAATAACAACTAAGGAAATACACAGGACAGATTAGTTATAACTGAACACTTAAGAGCCCTGAATGCAAGGCTAAGGAATTTGGGCTCCATCCTAGTGGCATGATAAGGTAATATTAAGGGCTCAGGACTGCTCCGTACAAATGTGCCACCCAGAGGTATACAAAGGGATGGAAAATTGGTAATAGGGGAATGTATCTTCCCATACCTTCCTCTTCTGAGATACCGGTTATGGACTGCATACCTGTGTCCCTCACCACCAAAATTCGTATGTTCAAACCCTAACACCCAAGGAGATGGTATGAGGAGGTAGGGCCTTTGGAAAGTTTAGATGAGGTCATAAAGGTGGAGCCCCCATGATGGAATTAGTGCTCTTACAAGAGGGAGATGCTGTTACCTAACACAAGTCTGTGTGCCTGACACAATGAGGCCAAACAATACCAAAACATCAGAGTTTGGAGCAGAGAAAGGTTTATTGCAGGGCCATGCAAGGAAATAGGTGGCTCATACCTTAAAAACCCTAAACTCCCTGAAAGCTTTCAGCAAAGCCCTTTTATAGGAAAGCTGAGGGAGCAGCGTGGCTAGTTGTTGCAGATTTCTTGCTGTCAGATCCTTTGTTCTTGAGGTCAGGTCGCTGTCAGGTCACGATGTTCCTGTAAACCTCCACCAAAACAAATGTTGTTCTCTGTTCTGACAAGAAAGTGCAAGGTCCCAAGGCTCGACTTTCGCCCTCTGAGGTCCAGGCTCTGGCTAAGAAGAGGGGGTCCCCGCACAGGAGGTTTACCCTGCCCGGGAGTGCTCGTCCAGCACCCAGGCCCCGCCGAAGACGTAGTTCTCCGCTGACGATGCCCTCAGGGCCAGGTCCCCAGACCCTGCCCAGCTGTCATCACTGAGGGAGCCAGGCACCCAGGACCCAGCCAGTGCTCAGGCTCCTCAGGCCACCCAAAGCGGGGCTGGGGAGCAGGTCCTGTGGACCCATGCAGACTGCTGCGGCCATTAGGTCGCAGAGGCAGGGAGCGGGGAGAGGCTCCCCCCGCCTCAAGGCCTGGGCCCGGCCAGTGGGCTGCCGTGGCGAGGGCTCTGGAGCTCTGCAGGACACAGCACCCAGCCTGTCCCCGAGGCCCCCCCAGCGCACCTGCTGGCCCTTGATACACCTCTTACCATACGCCCTGCCCGCCGCGAGGACCACGACATGGCCAACCATTGGCCAAGGGCGACCCCCACCCGCCAGGGTCTGCTGCTTCTGATCTCGCAGTAACAGTTGCTCAGTAACAGGGTAACGGCCGCGTGCTATTGGCTGCACGCCTGCCCCGCCCCTATTACAATACTAGAGTCAGTTCTCTCAGCCATGAGAGGATACAGCAAGAAGGCAGCTGTCTACAAGCCAGAAGGGGGCCCCCACTATCTCCTGTGTCACCTTGATCTTGGACTTTCCAGTCTCAAAAACCGTGAGTAATTAATGTCTATTGCTTAAGCCACGCAATCTGTGGTTTTCTGGTTACAGAGCACCAACTGACTAAGGTAATACCCATCCTTCACCGTATCACGTTATCCTACTGGGACTACAAACATTTTTACCTTTCAGAACTCCTCGACCTATTCCAATGCTGTTATGCTCAGACCATATTGTATCTTTCATCCTTGATTCATACCAAATACACATAGGAATCATGTACTGGGACCTGTACTCCTAATCATCCTCTAGGTGATCCAAGGAAAAATGAAAAGTTGCAGGGAACAACATTGAAGAACTAAAGCGGGGTGTCTGTGCTGCCTCTCTGGATAGGGCGGAAGAGTACATAGAACACCACCCCTATGGTCAAGACTTTTATGATCTCAGGGTAACAGATCAATTTTCCACAAAACTTATCTGCATTTGCACCTTTTTTTGCTTACAGTTCAAAATAGTACCTACGTTGAGCTGGGGTTTGGGCGGTCTAGTGTGGGACGGGGTACAGATTACCGGCAGAAATCATGCATGCTGTAGAGTAAAATTCCAGATGGAAAACAAGAGTATCTTGGAGAATAAAAGAAATAGGTAGATGAAACCTTGGAAATACAGGATCTGTACTTTTTAAAACATTCTCCATGTAGCCTTTCCCCTAGTCTAGCCTCACAGAGTTTCAGGTAGATTAGAGACAAAGGGAGAGCACAGGGTCACACAGCAGCAGCAAAGCGATGGGATAAGAATGGCTGGGGCTTCACTTCAGCTGCACAGTGAACTAGTTGAGTGACTTTAGGCAGTTGATTTTAATCTTCTGCATTTTAGTGTCATTATCTGTGTAAAAATATAGTGGTAACAGTGATGGCTAACCTTATTCATCTTTATAGCCCAAACATCCACACGGAGTCTGGTGATGTAGGTGAGCAGTAATTTTTTAATTTTTTTGCGGTACACGGGCCTCTCACTGTTGTGGCCTCTCCCGTTGCGGAGCACAGGCTCCGGACGCGCAGGCTCAGCAGCCATGGCTCACAGGCCCAGCCGCTCCACGGCATGTGGGATCTGCCCGGACCGGGGCACGAACCCGCGTCCCCTGCATTGGCAGGCGGACTCTCAACCACTGCGCCACCCGGGAAGCCCAGTAATTTATTTTGATGAGGCTGAATGAATGACTAAATAACCTTTCAAATTCCATCTTCATGTAATAGTTCAACTCTATATCCACCCTCTTCTCAGTAGCCACATTGAAGAGAAAGTACACAAACCAAGTAAGGACACTTCTTGGATATATCTGGTACAGGAGAAAATGTTTTTATTTAGATACTGTTTTCAGGATGGGAGGAAGGTGAAGCTGACTAACATGGAGGGTCATGAAGAGATGACGCCGTTTAGTTGTCAGCGATAGTCTTCTGAATCCAGTTCACATAGTTGCAGACCTTAGTGTAGACACCAGGTTTGCCTTTCAGAGCGCAGCCATAGCCCCAGGAGACAATGCCCTGGAGCTGTCCATTGCAGACCACAGGGCCACCAGAGTCACCCTGGGCAAGAAGGAAGAGCCAGTTAGAACTCACAGCTGTGCCCAGATGGGAGAAAGGCTCAAAGGTGTTCCTCCTTTACCCGGGGACCACCTTCCCAGGCTGCTGACCCTCCATGAAGCCCTTCTCTTTCCCTGGAAAAGCAACCCTCAGTCTCCATACTGGACCCCTATTCTTTCCCCTCCTTTGAACTCCCTCTTTCCTTAGTTGCAGGGCTGTAGTGCCAAGAAGAAGTGGACCGGGCAGTGCAATGCTGCCCATCTAGCCCTGCTCCTTTCAAAGTTTCCTTCTGCTCTAGCCCTCCTCAGAAGCCCGCCTGGATGTACTGTTTGCACATGATCTTCTGTGTATCTTTTCCCCTGATCCCTAACCATTAATATGGCAAAATGAATTTATCATTTATCCCAAATCTATCCCTCAGCCCTCATAATCAGCCCCAGGGACAGCTTTTCAATTGTCTGAGTTTCCGAAAAGAGATATGTGAAGCTGAGCTGGAAGGAGAAGGCGTGCAAAGCAACTAACCTGGCAAGAGTCCTTTCCGCCCTCCAGGAAGCCCAGGCACATCATGTTTTTGGAGATCTGTTTGGGATAGGCACTGTGGCAAGCGCTGTCAGACAGGATGGGAGCTTTCAGACACTGCAGGAGCTCAGGGAAGCTGGCTGTTGGGAGTGAGAGTGGAAATGGAAGAGGATTACCCATCCAATCTGGGAAATTTCTTTCTCAGTATCTCTCCCCCCTCTTCCCAATATCCCCATTCCTTCTCTCAGATTGCAGGTAACTTCTATTTTGGAAGAACAAGTTATATCTGGAGGGTCTTCCAAACGGTTTTCATCAGCAGATTGTTCTCTCTCTGACACTAGCATCAGTGACCATAGATCTCAAATCTAGAGACTTTATTTCTGAAGCGGGGCTATGCTTTGAAAAGTTCCAAATCTCTTAGTCTCTGTTCTGTGTACCTCCTCGCGTTTTGGTTCCCTGCAAATCACTAATCACATTTTAGTTGCATACCTGGCAACTTTACCGTAGTGCTTTTTTGTTGTGTTGTCAAGCACAGGAATGTTATGCATTTCAATTAGTATATTCTAAGACTCCATAGAACCCCACTATTCTCTGGGAATCAGCCTTGAGTGAGAGCTCGGGCTAACTGACGCTGAACACGTTTTCACCTCTAGGATTCTCAGACTTGGTGATTCTGTTCCAGGTGACACTTACAGCCACTGCTCTTGGTGTTGCCCCAGCCAGAGATGAGACACTGGGTACCAGCAGCTGCACAACGTGTTGGCAGAGGGATAGTGGCTACTTGATTGTTGAGAGTGGCAGGTGGGTCCAGTTTAATCAGCATGATGTCGTTATCCAAGGTCCTTTTGTTGAACTTGGGATGGACGATGATCTTGGCTGCTTTGATGAATTGCTCATTGCCCTCAAGGACTTCAATGTTGTGTGCTCCCAGGCCCACCTTCATTCGGCTGGATTAAAGGGTTACAAGTTCTCTAAGTCTCCAACGTGAGCTCCTTCCCATTCCATTACAGCCCAGTCTTGAGCATAAGCACAGACAGAAGCCCCCACATACACACACAGGTTAGTGTGCACTTAAGGTAGTCCTACCACCTACGGCACAGGTTAGAGGATTCCTTAGGTAGGTGTCACTCCAAGGCCAGACTCACAACCCAACATCTTGCTAGATTCATTAGGTGTAGGAATGGGAACCAAATGATGCCAGTCAAGCAGTGGGAGGTGAAAAGGCAACTGGTGTTGATTAATCTGGTTGGGATTATCAGTTATTGTAGGGAGTCGTGGCAGGCCTCAGAGATATGGCAGAATATTAAGGGAATAGAATGAGTTGTGTTTATCTTTAGGTTGTACTGGAAATGTCCTGTGTTTTGTTACTTGCATATGCCATGTTTTTCCTGGTTGAGCTATAATGATTAGAGCTGTTAAGGTACTCTAGGTATATTTAATCACTCACTATTTTTCTTGCTATGTCTTTATTGCCCTCATTTGGAAGGCCATCAGGGAACTCTAAGGGTATCTTTTTGTGGGAAAATCCCTCAATGCATACAACGCCTGGGCCGGTCGGGGGTGGGGATAATGAGGTCTTGAAATCTGAATGCTCCCCCCTCAAGCATAACTCTGTAGTTCTCCCTGATTGTGCTTTGGCAGGGCTGGGGATGACCTGACCTCAGAGAACAGGGCTGTGAGTATTGGTTACTTACGACTTGTAGCAGTGAGCCGCGGACACCACCCACTGGTCACTGATGAGGGAGCCCCCGCAGAAGTGGTAGCCGGAGTTCAGGGACACCTGGTAGGGGATAGAATGCGCTTCACAGGTGTAGCCCCCGACAATCTTGTCATCATCATCAGTGGGGAAAGCAACTGACAGAGAGAAGTTGGAGCTATTGTGGAATTTCTACTCAGAAGCAAGGTTTTGCAGATTAACCAGAAAAAACATAGGTCATGTTTTCTTGTCATACATAATCAGGAAACAGTGATTTTAATATAATTGTTTCCAAAATCTTATCGTTCTATACATTTAACACATGTGCTACTTACACTATTATAAGTATCTCATTTTTAATTTATGCTTTAAATTTGATCAATAGACTGATTTTTTTACATATGTCACATACACACACACACACACACACACACACACACACACATACAAATCAGAGACTCCTTATGTAATAAATGCCTTGAAGCCCGCTACCTGAGAATATAAAGAATACTTTTTACACAGAAGCTTGTTTGCTAAGGAGACATTTAAGTATGCGTTCAATAAAGCTTTGCCGTCACCATGATTGTGTTTATTTGTAGAGTTCAGTATAGGATAAACACCACATGAGGTAACAGAAAGGAAACTTAAATACCACCTGAGAATGTTCTGGCCTGGAAAAAATGGGGAGTTTTGTACTTTTGTTTCCACAATCTCTTCTTGGTTCTCACCTAAAATGTTAACTAAATAATCTCATAGAACATTATAAGGTTTCTCTCTCTAATGTTTCCCCTCATCCCAATTATATTTCCAACATTTTTAATTTATTCAGCACTGTAAATTTTGGACCACTGATTTATTATGATTTCTAAGGACTCCAAATGTCTGGAATTATATGATATATGCCCTGTTGTTCATATATTTTAAAGTAATTTGAAATAGACTTTTTTGATATGTAAATATGTGTATTGAATTTATTTATAACAACCAAATTCGGGAAAATTCTGTAGTAAGTTTGAAGTGTACAATAGTATTGAATAGTATAAAAACAGAAATAGTCATTTCTCTATTTCTTTTCATGATTGCATGACATGTTGTTTTACATCAGAGAGATTTCATTAGTGAAGATGTGGTAAAACCAGCCCATAGCTTTTATTCACGAGAAATAGAGTGTCTTTTCCTGTTGCGATCTCTCTTAAGATGCCCTTTAGTACAGAGGAGACTCGGGCTGTGATACTCACAGACTCTTCAAGGAGAACAAGATTAGTCTTTAGTCCCAATTATTAACTCCAAGTTCTTATAAAGATCAAAACAACATTCCCTTAACATTGACTATCTTTTCTTTTTCACTCTTACTTCATAGACTGTACCCGAAATTCAGGGCAGATTCTTCCTTTTAATACTTTCTACATTGATCACCCCTGCCCCGCATCATCTTCTCCAGCAAGTGAGATTTAGTTATCTACAGACGTATGTACTGTACACTGTTGTTTCAACATCTTAAGCCTCTTAAGTACAGAGATTATATTCCGCATTCATTATTGTCTTCCAGAGTAGAAAGTGCATCCTTAAAAAAGTCATAGACACCTACTGATCACTTATTGATCAAGACTCACCAGCGACTCCCAAGAGAGCAAGAAAGATGAAGGTCGTCATGGTTGCTCCCCGGATCTGGACTAGGGACTATGCTGAAGGGTTTCCATCCACAGCTATTTATACCACCAGGTTTCTCATTGACACCCATGGCCACAGGTGCCGGAGATGTGCTTTCTTCACTGGAAAGTCACAAATCCAAATTTAGAATTCAATTCCGTGCCACATTGAAGATGATTCAGCATCCAATTTAAACATCCACTTTTGTCCACTTTTGCAGAGGTTATGGGAATGGAAAAAATGAACCCACCTGGTAGAAACTGTTCCCCATAATAGAAAAGTAAGTTGGAGTAAGGTCACAGATCAGGGCTGCAGGTGTCCTGATTCCCAGAGAAAAAATTTAGGTACTTGGTTGTCACAAGCATGAACTTTTATGCTGAGGATTATCTTGAGAGCTATAGCCTTGATGTAATTAACATTGCCTGTTTCAGAATTATATAATTTGTCTTGCAGTAGCTCTGGCCTTGTATACCCATGTGAATGTTTCATTATTGATAGGAACACTTGTTCTCCTAAAAAAAGAAAAACATTTCTGATTTGAAACCACAATAGTTCAAAATAGGAAAGGGAAAGAATGAGAATAATTTATCCTTATCTGAACTTAGTATTTAATAGGCATATGCTAAATACTTAGCCTATTTGTTAAACTAGTAATTCTCAAAACAAGCCTACAAGATCCCTATTATAATTCCCATTTAACAGTTGGGAAAACTGAGGCTCACAAAAATATAAGGGACTTTACCAAAATCACAAAGCAAATCCATGGTAGGGTCAGGATTCCAGCCCCGGAAATCGGGCTTCACTGCCTGTGCTCTCAAGCACTACGTAACACTTCCCTAGTCAGTTCACCAAAGTCTGGACACCAAGATAATACGGAGTTCTTGGCCAGCGAAGAGACAATGGGAATTTATTGAGTGCGTACTATAATATGTATCAAACCCTGGGGGTGGGATTTTGACACATCTACTCATTCAGTCCTTACAAACAACTTTATAAGTGTTGTGCTCTAATTTTTGCCATTTTATAGATGGGGAGGTTGTGGCTTAGAGAAGGTAAGATTTTTTTTCTCAAATGTTCAGTACTATGAGGTGATCCATACAGAGTTCAAACACAAGCAACCTCACTTCAGAGCCCACGCCCTCCATTGTGATGACGTACACATAATACAGGAATGATGGAATAACATTTATATTTTAAGGCAGGACAAGAAAAGTTCAACATTACGTTCTCTCTGTGTCAGGTAATTTTATGCCCTTTCCTTCAATGAGTCTGTTTTTCCTTTGCTTTGGCTTCTCTAGTCACTTTCCTGGTTAATACATCACCAGTCACTGAGGCTGTGCTGTGCTGGCTCTTGACCAGTACAATGTGTAGGGAAATTTTACATAAGAACTTCTCCCCTTGAAACATAATATACTAAGAAACTTATGAAAAAACTGAAGTAAACAAGGAAATTTTAATAAGAACTTCTCCCCTTGAAACATAATATACTAAGAAACTTAGGAAAAAACTGAAGTAAACAATCAGGGCAATTCGGTGTTCGTGAATAGAATGTTCTTCCCTGGTAAAGTGAATCCTGGAACCAGGCTGTTTTCCCTGAGAATCGGCTCAAGAGTTCCATTGGTCTGGGGGCATTTCTCTTCTAGCCACATGTGGTTCTCTCCACGTTTCATGTGCAGGGTCAGAAACCTTTTCTTTTTCTTGTAAAGGGCCAGATAGTAAATGTTTTAGGCTTTGCAGGCAATATATATGGTCTCTGTCACTACTACTCTACTCTTGTCCATGAGCAACTCTAAAGAGTACATGAATAAGTGAGTGCAGCCGTGTTTTTTTTGGGGGGGAGGGGTGTCTGGACTTTAATATCCTCATAGATAAAATGAATACCCAGAGAAAATAATGGGGAAATGGGAGAAGTTAATCTTTGATCCACATATCAGCGTTTTGTTAAAGTGCCGACTTAGTTCAGTTATGTCTCTGTCAGAATTCACTTCACATTTCTCTCTCTTCCCATTTGCAGCCATATCCTACCTCCATTCCTCAAGATTAGGCTGGTAAAGCAGGCTTAATAAAAGGACAATTAAGGGCTTCCCTGGTGGTGCAGTGGTTGAGAGTCCGCCTGCCGATGCGGGGGACGCGGGTTCGTGCCCCGGTCCTGGAGGATCCCACGTGCCGCGGAGCGGCTGGGCCCGTGAGCCATGGCCGCTGAGCCTGCGCGTCCGGAGCCTGTGCTCCGCAACGGGAGAGGCCACGGCGGTGAGAGGCCCGCGTACCGCAAAATAAATAAATAAAAGAACAATTAAGTTTTATCATAGAGGTTCTCAGGTATGTAACCTGAGACCCACAGCTGTCAGAACAGCATGCGCAAATGCCATCTTGAAATAATTTGGAAACTTGCCACTTCTGAATATGATAGTGAGTGGCTAGTGAGGCATTTATTAAGAGAAAACATTCTATTGGATTGGAAGGCAATGAGATTAGGAAGAGAAACAGAGATGGATGAAGGTGAAAATGCTGCTGAAGGTCAAAATAGAGCATCATAAATGGAAAATGACAAGAAAGAGGGAAAAATTAGAGTACACACCCCACATTAATTTTTTGACAAAGACAGTTTTCTTTCAGATATTTATATCCCCACCAGGAAAACTTTTTGTGATCTGTCTCCAAGCTCCATCATCCCAACCTTCTTCAAAGTAACCACCTTGCTTTTATGGGATACATTTCCTAAATCAAAGTACACAGATATCCAAAGAGTTCCATTACTAGGCTCAGAAATATTTTTCTATTATAGTTTTGGAAATTCAGGGATTAGGAAAAACCTAGTAGGCACCTTGAATAGCTCCTGGGACATAGGCTAGTGAGCAACCATTCACAAGTGCTGTAACCCTCAAAACTCTCAGTCATTGTCACTTTGCTACTTCATCCTTGTGAGTGACAGTCATCAAAGTATTTAGCAATCTTAGTAGAGAAGACAGGTTCACATAGGATAAGTCATGTCAAGCTGATCCCATTTTCTTTTGGGTGAGCTCGCTAGATTGAAGAATTTGGAAGAAATTGGGACTAGCATGTCTTGTTTTCAGCAAAGCACTTGACAATGTTTCCATGGTAGTTTTGCAGTTTCCATGGCATTTTTGCAGGTAAGGAGTTGATACATGCTCTTGTAGCTGTACTCCAAGGTAGATTCCCAGCTGATTAACAACTTTTCTCCAAAGTGCTGTCTCAGAGCCCATATGAAATGTAGCAAGAAGTCCCTGAGGTCTCTGATTTGAGATCACAGAAAGCCATGTAGCTGATTTGCTAGTGACCCAGAGCTGAGAAGAATCAACACCACAGGTGACTGAATCAAGGCACCAAAGATGTAACATCCAATGTAAAAATCTCCCTGGTTTGTCCAAGTAGTTCTCCAATCATTTTACTCTCTTAAGTGCTACCACCAGACTCAACTTTGACCCACGATTTGATATAATGCCATTCCTAGACAAATGGAATTCAAGGAGATCAAGGCTAATGACAGAGCCTCAAGTAACATTGGCCAATCATCACCCTGGGCTCTTGTCTCCTCTCTGCTCAAGCATCTTAGCTGTCACCATTTCCTTGTGACCAAGTCCTCATTTGATCACCATCTCCAATTAATGGCTTTCTTTTGTTCTCAGGTTTTTGTGTCAATACCCACTTAGTATCCTAACTCCTTAGAAAAGTGTTCAGCTTTACCAGTCTGAAGCCAAACTGTCACCCCCAAGCCCAACCTACTGCCTTCTTCCCATCCCTCTGAGGCTCACAGCCATCTTCATGGGGGGTAGGGGATGGGTCTATTCCTCTCAGTCCTGCCAAAGTAGCCCCAACCCACCTTTTGAGGTGCTGGCACAGGTCATAAAAGGGAAAGAGGGAATGTGAGCTGAAGAAACAAACAAGGGCAGGGATTCCTCAAGCACATCCCCCTCAGGACCAGGGAAGTGCACTGAGAAGACAGGAACCTGGGCAGGGAGACACCGGGTCCCATCCTGTCTGAGCTGAGGAGGGCTCCAGGCCCCTCTGCTGTGTGGTCCTTTGTCTCCTGGGAGCAGGTGGGACAGCTTTGTCTTTGAACTTCTAGCTTTTTTCATGGAGCTGCCTCAGGAGACTCTCTGAATGTGGTTTCTTAATTCCTCAGGCCCTATGGACACTGGAATTATATTGTTATTATAACTTGAATTTTGTTGCAAGATTTGATTTCCTTGTCATGAAGACAGCTAGATTTTGAGCTCCTGAAGCAAACATTTTGTGTTTACATCCCCAGTTTGTAACTCTGTCTCTGGAACGGAGTAGATGCTTAAGCACCTCTTTGCCCCTCGGGCACTTGAACCCCATCTACAATATCCCCACCAAAGGTCATCCAGCCTCTGTTGCAGAGAGGAGATCATGGTATCTCCTCAACCATCCAGTTAGAAAATTCTTCCTTGTGTTGAACCAGGAAACAGTCTATTTAAAGCTCTGACCATTTTTTCTTAGTCTTGTCCCTTGGGAAGATAGAACCAGGAGAGTCATAGTAAGAAAATAAGTGGTCACTAGAGGCCAAAACCAGCAGAAGATTGTGGGTTCTAGAATAGTACAAGGAGAGTCAAGATAAGCCAGGGTTCCAGTCCGTTAGAGACTCCTTTACCTCTGTATACAGCAGGGACACATCTCAAAAGGCAATCTCAAAAGTTGTTTCACATTACTGGAGAAAGGCATGCCAGATAGTACTAGCTGAAGCTAGAGGCTAGCTTCATTTTAGACAACCTAGCAGAGCTATTTCTTAGAAAGAATAAATTGGTATAGGACTAGTTAGAGAGCTTAAAGATCTGGTTAAACTCCTCTCCTTCAAAAACGCTTTTCCAACTCTGGCAGACCCCAAATGATAACTGTTTTTTCTATATATTCTTTCAGTGCTGGTAAATACAGTTTATACCCCCTTATTTTATTTTATTTATTTATTTATATTGAAATATAGTTGGTTTACAGTATTATATTATTTTCAGGTGTACAGAATAATGCTTCAATATTTTATAGATTATACTGCATTTCAAGTTATTACAAAATAATGACTATAGTTAGATAAGCAACAAGGATATATGGTATACCCGTTATTTTACAATCGGTGAAATATATAGTTATTTCTTTCTTCAGGTGCTTCATCTTGATATTGGCTCTGTTTTACTGTCTAGAATATTCACGTACACCAAAAACAAATCTGTATATTCTATGGTTTTTGTTTCTTATTGTTTTATTTCTCCTTTCCACACAGAACCCATTGCTATCAGGGCACTTCTATTGATTCGCATGGAATCAATATGGCTGTTTGGTGACCAGAACATAGCATGGGACCAGTCCTTGAAGAAGCTGAGACTTCAGTCAGGCTCTCAAATGATGAGAAGAAAGCATCTGGTTGTGGTTCTAAAGCCTGGGATCCTAGCAAGATGAACAGGTGGTGATTAGACTGTTTGCTCATCTGGGAGTGTTGGAAGGTAACCCCTAGGGAGGAAATAGTGAAAAGCATGTAGTGGGCTCTCAGGAATAGCTGTTGTTTCAGGCAAAAGGAGTACACCTTTAATATGTCATGCAAGACTGACAGGTAAGAAGGGGGGTTTTGATGGGAAGGAGAAAAAAGAAAATAATTAAGATATGTATATTATCTTGATTGTGGGGATGGTATAGGTGTTTTCATATGTCCACACTCCTCAAATGGTACACATTAGATGTGTGCAGTTCTTTTCATATCAATTGTACCTCAATAAAGCTGTTAAAAATAAATAAAATAGGGACTTCCCTGGCGGTCCAGCGGTTAAAACTCTGCGCTTCCAATGCAGGGGACGTGGGTTCGATCTCTGGTCGGGGAACTAAGGTCCCACATGCCGCTTGGTACAGCCAAATAAATAAATAAAATAAAATTATGGAGGACAACATGCAGGAAATTTTAAAAAGGAATTGGAAAAAAAAAAGATACAGCCTGTGACCTTAAAAAGAGAAAATTCAGTAGGGAAGACGAGTACCCACATGACAGAAATGTGTTATAATAGGAGGGGAAAAAAAAAAAAAAAGGGAAAATCTAGGACTTTTGGAACCAAGAAACTGGCATTGCTTCCTGGAGGACAGGGTGAAAAAAATGAGAAATGCAAGTTGTTCAAAGAAGTCCAGGTAAATTAAGTACACGTTCATTAGCTATAATCATCACCCTGTCTGGATCTGTCTAGAGCGTATGGGAAACAGACAAGGTCTGTGTGAGGTTCTGCAAATTATGCAATAAGCATCCTGTGACGTGAAATATCTCTGTTGTCAGAGGACTGAACTGGTGCATTTCTTTGTATCTCTGCAGGAAGGAGCCCAGTGCAAGACGACAGAGACCATGCCAAGCGAGGAGGGCATTCCTGAGTGAGTGGGGTGTTGGAGCCCAAGTAGGGTGAGGCCAGCAGGCTGGTGAAGCCCAGCAGATTGAGAAGGGCACCCACACGGGGCAGGGCATGCCTGTTGTGGGGTATCGGAAACTGGACTGCGGTAAGGAGGGTTCTGACGTGGGTAGACGCTCTGACACAGGGTCAGACCCAAGCAGAGTGAGAAGGACATTTACAAAGGAGCAAAGGTGGCCATTGCAATGGACAGCTGGGTACCTGCAAGGATCCAATATGTAAATCTATGAAGGATAACAGGAGCCAGGTTTCTCAGTATTGGATAAGGGGATTGCAAATATGGAAAGGCAGAACACTAGAATAAACCTTACAATATTGGAATTGGAAACAGAAGTATTTCTGTAAACTCATGGTTTTTCCATATGCATAGATAAATTTAGAATTAAAGATACATGTAAATGTGTGTACATGTATGTACATATATATATACGTATATTCCCGAACTCTGTCCACTGTGATGATCCTAGTCACCCCCAAAGCCCAGATGTAGTGCCCATGTCTTATTTTCTGAACACCATTATCCAATGTATTATCTATGTATGGTGATAGATGGTAACTAGAATTATTGTGGTGATTATTTTGTAATGTATAGAAATATTGAATTGTTGTGTTATGCACCAAGAAATAATATAGTGTTGTAGGTCAATTATACTTCAAACGGGCGAACAAACAAACAAACAAACTCATAGCAAAAGAGAGCAGAGGCAAGAGGTTGGGCAGGAGGGAATTGGATGAAAGTGGTCAAAAGGTACAAACTTCCAGTTATAACATGAACAAGTACTGGGCATGTCATGTACAACATGATGAATATAATTAACATTGCTCTGTGTTATGTATGAAAGTTAAGAGAGTAAATCCTAGAAGTTCTCATCACAAGGAAAAAGAATTTTCTTCCATTTTGTATCTATGTGAAATGATGGATGTTCACTAAACTTACTGTGATCATCATTTCGTGATGTATGTCAGTCAAAGCATTATGCGGTACACCTTAAACTTACACAGTGCTGTATGTCAATTATATCTCAGTAAAACTGGACGAAAAAACACACAAAAATAAATAAATACCATAATCCACTCAAAGGGACCAGGACTTTGCAGAAACAGCTGATACCAAGACGGAGACAGGGAAAGTACAAGATGAGACTTGGATGTCTTCTTGTGCCATGAAGGAAGGAAATACTCAAAGAATGATGGAGACCCTGACAGGAAGGAAGGTTTAAGAAGGGAAACAATTTCCCTATTTCCATATCTCCTTTGGATAATACTTGATACACATTGAAAAATTATTATTCTATACCTATCCTTTAAAATTAAAGAAAAAAATAGTACCAAAAGCTCACCTCACGCCAGGCAAATTAATTTTTAGCATTTACATTTCAGCCTTGTATCCTAACTTCCATAAAGCCGCCAGTAAAAATACACTAACAGCAACCATACCACATTTGGAACACATTTTTTAAATAGTTAGATTGACTCATTACATATGGTCTCTTACTATTTTCCATTATATTCATTTATGCATTTGTTCATTAAATAAGCATGTATTAAGTACCTGCAAAGTGTTGAGTATAGTTAGATGAGCTGAGGACACTGGGAGGTCCCGGCACATCAGCCTGGTAAACGGCGGGGAGGAGTTTACCCTAACTGGCTCATGCTGTTTCAGACTTGGACAGAGGCTCGGAGGCCATTATTTCAGACTCTCCCCTCGTCCAGGTTTCATGGATGAAGAAATGAGAAGGTGAGAAGATGAAATGATTGAGCCATCTAAAAACCAATTATATTTTAACGTTCCTAAAATACACACTTTAAAACTCTCCAAACTATACATTATCTGAAAAACCTGATTTATTGCTCCTATAAGTCTAGTAGCATTTTGAGGATGAGAACATTGTCTTTTTCACAAATGCTTGTTGAGCTAATTAAAATAGTCTATGTGCTCCATGAGGGTCTGTTTTACTCCCTTCTCTATTCCTAGTCCTTGAACAATACCTGGCATATATAGTACATGTTCAACAAACACTTATTGAAAAATATTTTAAAAAAAGAAGAATATGCTAAGCAAGTGTGTATATGGTGGTGGTAGTTGGCGATGTTTCGCCAGCACGTGATACGGTGCTTCAGATGTCTCCTTGCCTGTGTATTTCCCTGCCTTAAACGTCTCTGCTTCATCCCTACCCATCATCTCTGCTCTCAGTGCTCTATCAGGAGGACTGGGGTCCCATGACTGAGATGAGGTTAACGTGCCTCTTTGACCCCTATGAGGAGCTGTGACTTTACTGAAACTCCCGGCTAGAACGGAGCGGGGGGGGGGGGCACGGGGAGGGAAGGTGTGTGGACAGTTGAGAGCACTAAGGTCCATTGCACATGGCACCTGCCCAACCTCAGTAGCAGTGTATCTGCTATCCCTTTGGCTTGCAGCCCTCAGAGCCTTTTGTTTTGTCCCTGCATCTTCCTCTGTGTATATCTGCTCCATATTCAGGCTCAGCAACCCAAGGAGGTGAGATGCTCCTGGGGATACAGGTTGCAGCGTATTCCTCTTGTATTCCCCTCAGCACCCACTGAGGGGTGCTTCCTATCTAGTTAGCCCCGAATTCCTGGGTCTTAAAATGCCATACAGCTGGTTCCAGGGACGGGCTCTGACGACCTGCGCAAGGCAGCCTGTCTGAGTTAAATCAGGATGAGGCTGGAAGTGGATGGTCCCGCATCCCCGAGAGGCAGCAAGGGAGGATATCTGCCCAAAGTGGTGGTGAAGGGATGTGTGTATGAGGGAGGAGGCGGCGCTAGACAGTAGAAAAAGGGAGGAAAAACCCAGTTATTTGTTGGGCGTGGGGAGCTAATTGCAAACAAAGCAGCTGAGAAACCTCCTTGGGAAGCTGGGGCTTGGTGGCAGGTCTCCTCCTCTGCCCCTGCCTCTGTACACCCAGTCCTGACAAGACAGCCCCGACTCACCTCTGCAGGTGCTGGCACAGGGCATGAGAGGGAGAGAGGGAATGTGAGCTGCAGAAACTAACGGGGCCGTGACTCCCCAAGCAAATCCCCTTCAGGACCAGGGAAACACACTCAGAGGACTGGGACCTGGCAGGGAGACACCGGGTCCCATCCTGTCTGAGCTGAGGAGGGCTCCAGGCCCCTCTGCTGTGTAGTCCTTTGTCTCCTTGGAGCAGGTGAGTCCTGGGAACAGGTGGGACAGCTTTGTCCTTGAACTTCAAGTTTTTTTTATGGAGCTGCCTCATGAGACTCTCTGGATGTGGTTTCTTGCTCCCAGAGGCCCTTTGGACACTGGAATTACCCAGACCCCAAAACACCTGGTGACAGTGTTGGGGAGCAACGGGACCCTAAAGTGTGAACGGCATCCGGGACATAATTCTATATACTGCTATACACAGAATGCTGAGAAGTCACTGGAGCTCCTGTTTTTCTAACAATAGGCCTCATCCAGATTGAGAAATCAGTCCAAGACGGGAGAGTCATGGGCTAATCCCAACCCTCTGACTGTAGGCCCCCCTAAGACCTCTTACTGCCTTTCTGTCTTGGTCCAGGACAGAAGAACTGAGTTTTCCATTTGGCCACAAGGGGGCACTGTGACTCTCCTGAGATTCAGGGAGAAGAGGGAGGGTCGAGAGAACTCCCTGGATGGGAGAGGGTTGAGAGAGAGTCCGGGTTTGTTCACAACACAGAACGTGGTTTGCGGAGGCTGTGAGTCCGTGCTGAAATGTTAGGGGTTAAACACAGACTATTGGCTTTGTGTTGATCTGCAGGGGGTTTTTTTTCCCCTTATTAACAGGAGGTACTTTTATTTTTTTTTAAACATCTTTATTGGAGTATAATTGCTTTATAATAAAGTGAATCAGTTATACATATACCTATGTTCCCATATCTCTTCCCTCTTGCATCTCCCTCCCTCCCTCCCTCCCTATCCCACCCCTCTAGGTGGTCACAAAGCACCGAGCTGATCGCCCTGTGCTATGCGGCTGCTTCCCACTAGCTATCTATTTTACATTTGAAAGTGTATATATGTCCATGCCACTCTCACTTTATCACAGCTTACCCTTCCCCCTCCCCATATCCTCAGGTCCATTCTCTAGTAGCTCTGTGTCTTTATTCCCGTCTTGCCCCTAGGTTCTTCACGACCTTTTTTTTTTTTTTAGATTCCATATATATGTGTTAGCATACGGTATTTGTTTTTCTCTTTCTGACTTACTTCACTCTGTATGACAGACTCTAGGTCCATCCACCTCACTACAAATAACTCAGTTTTGTTTCCTTTTATGGCCGAGTAATATTCCATTGTATATATGTGCCACATCTTCTTTATCCATTCATCTGTTGATGGACACTTAGGTTGCTTCCATGTCCTGGCTATTGTAAATAGAGTTGCAATGAACATTTTGGTACATGACTCTTTTTGAATTATGGGAGCCTTAGCATGTGGGTTCATTGTTACCGTGCTTGGTCTTTCCAGGGTCTCCGTGGGAATCACAGCATATGCACCAATGTCTCTCACTCTGACTGGGTCTGTATGCCAATGTCTTCCAGCTGAGTGTCCTCTGAAATCTCTGCTCAGTTCTATAGCCTTCCAGAACCTTCTAGAGTCCCGCCCTGTGTAGACACAACTGGCCAAGAAAAAAGGTAATTTCCCTTCATGTATTCTTGGGGCTCCCATAACCCAAATCCCAGCTGTCTTGGAGTCAGTTATGTCTTTTCTATATATCTTCGAGGAGCATATACTATTACTATTTGATAATGGGCAGTGTTTGAATTTACCTACACGTTTACCATTCCACTTCTTCACTATTTGTTCTTGCAATGCAGACTGTCCTTAGATCATTTTCTTTCTTTGGTCACATCCCTAATTCAGATAATTTAAACTCACCTTTCACCCCACTCCTTGCTTTGGGAAATGCTTATGTTAGCTAATGTTCTCAGGGCAATCGAGCTTTTCACTTTTACTCATTGTTCGGGGTTTTAGTTTAAATTCCATTGCTTTTTGTCATCTGTGAAATTTTGCATATGTACTGACAGCCGAACAATGCAATAACATTTTATTTATTCATATTTTTTTGTTTTCTTGTAGAAGGGCCAATCAGTGTCTTCTTACTACAGGGAATGGCCATCATAATGATGTTAATAGTAACAATGTTGGCCTTTTAACTAGGGTTAATTTTTGGTTCTTATCTAAGAATGGAATATCTCCAACTGCAGTGGATTTAAGGTCCGTCATATATGTAACCTGTTCAGGAGGAGAATATCCAACCCACTTTGCTTAAATTCTAACCCATATACCCTTACATCTTTTTGTTTCGTGGGCCACAGTGAAAAATCTGGTAAAATTTATTACTTATTACTTATTATTTATTTATTATTATTAGAAAAATATTAGTATTTTCTTCCTGACCCAGCACATCCCCGGGTTAAAAAACATTTCACTTATCAACTCTTGACTTTACACATGGATAACTACCCTCCCTAGTCCCAACATAGATTTATATAGATTCTTGTTATTCCAACTTGGTAATAAATATCTAATATAACAATAAACATGTTATAGTTAGCAACTGTAGATCATTTCATTTTTGTGTTTATTCGTATCTTCAGATTTTCTAGAATGAAAACTCAATACTGGCATAACAGTATGTTTTAAGAAAACGGATGATATTCCAATAAGTAAGTGGACAAAAGGCATAAGCAGTTTATAGTGTGAAGTAGGAAAGACTCATGGTGGATCACGCAAGCTAGTCCCAGATTGGAAAACTGTCTGTGGATCGGATGGGCCTGGTTTGGTTTCTAACATTCTGGAAATGCACGGGGCTTTGGAGATCGTTTGCATTCAGTCCCCATGTTGTAATAGCTGAGGAAATATGCTGTCACATTCATGAAGTGATTGAAACACTGGACACATTTCTCAACTTCATATAAGCTACATTTGAGTCCCTGGTGGTTGTCTGTGACTATACTGAATTACCCACGGCAGTAGAATTCTGGGGGTGAGCGTGTTGAAGTTTTGTGCTTGTTCCTAGCTGTTGCTCAGTGAGTATTTGTTGAACAAATCAAGATGGTCTATAAGCTCCACAGGGGCTGGGGTAGTATCTGCAGGGCTGCATTTTGTTCATTCCTAAGAATCCAGACGTAACCAGTCTCCACTGAGTAAAAATTGAATGTCCTAGATAAGTGGATGAATGGTGTTGTTGCCGACTGTTTTGGTTGTTTCAGGTGCTTCTTTCTTCTTCATGATTTCCTGGAGTTTCGTACCCATCACAGCTGCTCCGGGTCTGTGGAGTGAGTGAGGGATCTGGGCTGCCGACGCGGGCTGGTAAGAGGCCTGTGATCTGGGAAATGCGCAGCTTTGGCCACAAGGCGGAGCTGTGGCTCCACTGAGACCGCCGAGACTGGGGTGGGGGAGGGGCTGGGAGTGAGTAGAGGGAGGGCGTGAGGAGGGGAGCAGGGCATTGAGGCTTCATGCTTACATCAGTTGCGTGCATCGTTTGCAGACTTCTCAAAGATACTAAACTGAAGTCATTTTCAAATCGATTTCCGTTTGTCTTGCACCGGACGTCTTGCGCTCTTTTACTTGGGGCAACTTGTTTGCTTTAAGCCCAGCCAAGCCCTGCACCCTCAATACAGGGCCAGAGAGTGGCTTATTCCTTGTTATGGCCCCCTCTCAGCACTCTTCCCAATGTCTGGTTCCTGGCTGGCATCACAGTCGTGTCTTTTTTTTTTTTTGTGGTACGCGAGCCTCTCACTGTTGTGGCCTCTCCCGTTGCGCAGCACAGGCTCCGGACGCGCAGGCTCAGCGGCCATGGCTCACGGGCCCAGCCGCTTCGCGGCATGTGGGATCTTCCCGGACCGGGGCACGAACCCGTGTCCCCTGCATCGGCAGGCGGACTCTCAACCACTGCGCCACCAGGGAAACCCCACAGTCGTGCCTTTTTAATGATGAACACTGGTACAGAAAAGGACCACAGCCTTCCAATCTTCCTCCCTCCATGCAACTGGGCAAAGGGGCTCCAGCCAGCTTAGACACTGAGGGAAAGGACGTTTTAAGTGTTGTCCTGCCTCGGACTGAGCAGGGGAGGAAGGAGATCTCTTCAAGGGGGTATGGTCTGTTGCTGAGAGGGGCTCTTGTAAGGGAGAGGGGACAGAGGGAGAATCTATATAATAAGGAGGGCAGCTAATAGCAAAAGAGCAACTGTCAGAGGACTATCTCAGCCTAGTCCATTCAAGTCCACCTTCTATAAAAATCTATGTAAGGCATAAAAGGGGAAGGAAGAAACATCGCTTGGGGCTGGGGAGACTGACAAGGACACTGACGTCACAGGCAAAAGCACCAACCAAGGCCAAGGAGACCAGAGGCCACCCCCCACCCCCGGGGCATCCTAGTTAGATGATGCCACTTCGACCCTGACACCGCCATGGGCTGCGGGCTGTTCTGCTGTGTGGTCCTCTGTCTTGTGGGAGCAGGTGAGTCGTGCGTTCACATGGGCTGCCCCCGGACCCCCAACAATTTCCCTGGGGCTGCATCAACACCTCCCCTTCTGGGCTTTGTCTGAATTTTGTCCCTTTCTCCCAGCAGCCTCCGCGGACACGGAAATAACTCAGATACCAAAATACCTAATCATGGAAACTAGAAATAAGAAATCTTTGAGATGTGAACAACGTCTGAGCCACAATGCTATGTACTGGTATAAACAGAGCTCAGAAGCCGCCGGAGCTCATGTTCGTCTACAACTACCAGGAACTTGCTGGCAATGAGACTGTTCCAAGTCGCTTCCGGCCTGAATGCCCAGACAGCTCCCGCATCTACCTGCACGTGGACACCCTGAAACTGGAAGACTCCGCCCTGTATCTCTGCGCCAGCAGCAAAGACACAGCCCTGCAGAGGCAACTCCTTCCTGTGCACAAACCTCCAGGGGCCAGCCAGGAAGCTAGGGGGCCAGCCAAGGCACCGTTTGCCACTTCCCATTAGACCCTAGACAGAAATCCCAGACCACAACACTGCCCGCAGGTTCATGGGGCACGGCAGGGCTCAGATCCCCACAGACGCCAGCAGTCTGTGCCGGGCTCGTCCTGACCAAGATTGTGCCTCTGGGTGAATAGAGGACAGACGTTCAAGTTTAAGTTGTCCCAAGGATTTTCCAATTGGCTGGCGCCCCTGGGAAGTCTTTCATGAGACACTTGACCTTCTGGCCGCAGCAGTACTACTAATCCTCCTTCTAAAAGGTGTCTTTCTCTGACTTCCCCTTCCATCCAAGTTAGACCCTGGATCTCAGCCCAGATCCCAGCTCCAACTACGCTCAGACCTTTTTCAAAGCACCTCATTCCCTCACCAGGGTCTCCAGCTGTTCCTGCCCCTGAGGACCACGGATCCCCCATCCCGCTGGGATTCCTATTCTCTGGTTCACTCCGCCGGCTGCGCGTTCAGGGGCTCAGCCGCTCGCTGGCTTCTCTTCCACTCCAGCCTTAACGCTTTCAGGCTTGCTTCTTTTTCCTTCTGTCTTTGTAACCCTAGCTCTTCAGGCCTTCGTCTCCTGTATGATCAGCCATAGAGTCCGACGGGCTTGGATTGTTGCTTACAGCAGGCAGTGAGGAGTGATGGGCTCCTGAAATTTCAGAGCAGGACTTTGTACCCAGGGCTGAACCCTGTATCTTCCGGCTCTGCTCCTTGTAATGGCTCTCTGGGCTGCACAACCCAGCAGCCAAGGGCTGACAAAGCCCTGCGTCCTGGAGGGTCAGCTGTCTGCATGTGCACCAAGGCTCCCTCCTCTCTCCTGCAGAGGATGCTCCAGGGACAGGGAGACCCCCCACAGAGCCTCAAACCATAATACCCAAGTCGACCCCTGTGGCGGCTCTCTATTCTACGTCTTTAGAGTGGGGGTTTTTTTTCACCCGAGTGTGACTCTGCCCTGTCAACTGGTTAAGAGATAAACACATCCCCATCTACTATTTCAATGCTTTATTTGTCGTGAAATAAACAAGCCTGCTGTAAAGTGGATGGTTTGGTTTAAGGTTTCATAGGGATCATCTAAACGAATGCCTGCACTCCAGGACTCACACCCTACACGGGCCCAGAGGATAGGAAGGACGCCGCCCTGTGAGGAAGTGCGTTGCTGGGAGCTCGGCAGGTACCTGACTTCTGAGCTTCTTCTTTTCAGGAACCGAGGATTCCCTGTTGCCGAGGCTGTGGCCTCCCAGGGCTGAGCAGCACGGAGCTTTGGGGAATCAGAGAAGGACTTCCAGGCAAGGGTCCCAGGACTGGAGACCCCGCAAAGGACAGTAAGAGACCCAGCCTTTGGGAAACGGGTGTGAGAAAGATGTGTCTCTCTGTCCTCACCAAATCCATATTCTATAACCTGGCTCGTCTGTTCTCCGATTTCTCTTTTTCCCACCCAAGGCTAGACCCCGAGCCCCAGCCTGATCAAAGCGCCAAATCTGCACAGACGCTTGCTCTCCACCCCTCAGGCAGTCAGCGGGCCCCTGCGCCCCTCAGTTCAGAGCCAGCGCGCTGGGCTGGGTGCTTACTTTCTCGTCCACCCTCCTTCCCTTGCTCTGAAATGTCATTTTAGGTTTCAGGTCTCAACGTCTCACTAGATTTCCTCTCCACACTGACACTCGTAGGGTTATTTTTTGTTTTCGTTTGATCTCTTCACTCCCAACATTTTAGTCATCAGGCTCAGGATTGTGACACACAGAGTCCACGCCTCTGGACTGCGGCTCTGAATTGGCCATTAGAGAGGGGAGTGGGTCCCGCCTGTCTGTCTGGGTCTTCATACCTGGCCTCACTGTCCCGAAGCTTGTATTCTCCCAGGGTCCCTCTGCAACTGCAGTTTTTCACTCGGGGCGTGGGAGCCTGAACGCTCCAGGGCACACGGGGGCTGAGCCTTGGAGCACCCTGTGTCCACGTTGGCACGAGGCACTTGTGTGGGCACTCCTGAGTCTGTGGGTGCTGCCCAAGACTAGGACATCGTCACAGAGTCTCCTCGCTTGGGCTGCTAAAGACCTGATGCCCCACTGGGGAGACCTCAGCCCTGCCCCGCCCCTGCCGTGGACCACAGGTTCTGCTGGGTGATCGTTTGTCTCCTGGGGGTATGTGGAAAACTCCCATCTCATTCCCTGGACCTAAGGCCAGTTCCAAACTTTTGCCTCATTCTCTTTCTGGACTCTGTCCTCCCATAGGACGCAGAGAATCTGGTGTCAGCCAAAGCCCTTGCCACTATGTCACAGGGATGGGATGGAATGTGACTCTGGGATGTGGTCCTGTGCCCCATTGTTTGTACCTCTTCTGGTACCAACAGACCCCAGGAAAGGGCATGGGGTTTCCGATGTCCATCCGTAACAAAGTGTCTTCAGAGAAGGCAGACTTTTTGAAGGATCACTTCTCAGCTGAGATGCCTGATGGCGTGTGCCTCACTCTGAAGACCCAGCCTGCACAGCTGGGGGACTCAGCCCTGTGCCTCTGTGCCGGGAGCTCAGCCACGGCCTTGCAGAGACGCTTCCTGCCCTTCCACCAACCCTACAGTTTCGCTGCTCTCCCCAGGCTCTCAGCCTCCCTGCCCTGCCCAAGGCGGGTGGGGAATGTGGGTGGGACTGCAGCTGCTCCCCAGTAGCAGAGGTCAAAATTAACTTTAATTTGCAGAAAAGGAAATATTGCACAGGATATCTGGGGCTGTGGTATTTGGGAAAGGTTCCCAGACACCACAGAATGTGGCCGGGGACCCCAACGATGGGACAGGTGTAGCCAGTGAGTGACCTGGGGAGCCTACAGAGAAACCTGTGTATTCTCTTTTGGTCTCTGTGTTATTTCCTATTTAGCAGAACATGCCTTCCTTCCATCTCTGAGTGGAGATTGGCTTACTGGAGAGGAGGGGAGGGGTTTGCACGGGGATACCCAGGAGCCCCAACTGGGAACTTTCCAGAAGGTGAAGGATCTCAACGCCAGAGCCTAGTACCGGTAGGAGAGGGGTGTTCTGGGACAGTAGGCAGCTGAGGCAGAAGCACCTCAGGACCCTGCCAGCCAGGACAGAGAGGTTCTTTGGGGAACAGTGGTTGCCCCTGTGAATGTGATCTCATGCTCTTGGGCCAGCAGGGATCCAGGCCAACAAGAAGGTCACCACAGAGGACACACTGGGCAAGAGCAAACGCCCACAGAACTTCCCGTGCCCGCAACTGGCGTGAACTGCTCACTCTGGGCATGATGGGCGAAGATAGGACTGACTTCTCAGAGGCTAAGACCTGAGGGTTCCTGAACAACTGGCTGGAGGAATGATGCAGAGAATACTTCACAAGGGAGATACTGGATGTCCCATTAATAAGGCAGGTGGACCTCAAGTATTCAGTTAGAGAAATAAATCGGTACTGTTGTGCTAGTGAATTAAGTATTTTATATTGGTTACACACTTTTCTTTCTTTTTCTTTCTTTCTTTCTCCCTCCCTCCCTCCCTGTCTCTCTCTCTCCCTTCCTTTCGTTCTTTCTTTTTCTTTCTTCCCTCCCTCCCTCCCTCCTTTCCTTCCTTCCTTCCTTTCTTTCTTCTTTCTTTCTTCCTTTCTTCCTTACTTTCTTTCTTTCTTTCTTTTTCTTTCTTCCCTCCCTCCCTCCCTCCTTTCCTTCCTTCCTTTCCTTTCTTTCTTTCTCTCTCTCTCTCTCCCTCCCCCTTCCTTCCCTCCCTCCCCCCTTCCCTCCCCCCTTCCCCTTTCCTTCCTTCCTTCCCTCTTTCCTTTCAACAAAAGTTTCCTCACCCCAAGATATGGGAAGTATGGCTAGTGCATCGCAGGGACCCCATGTGTCTCAGAGGAAGAGTCAATCACAGGGTCATGTATGATGAGGGCTCAGCCTACCCTAAAGAAATCTCCTTCATGTTATGAAATCACCAGTTCCTCTAGAAAAGATGTGCTGGGGCTACTAAGACAGAAACACCATAGAACATGCAAAATGAGGAGGAGATGTATAGTCTCATATTGTTAGGGGAGTGAAAGTGGTGCTGTTAATAATTACCCTTGAACAACAAGGTGAGACCTATACTTACCCCACCTGTGTCCCAAACGTGGGCTTCATCTCAGAGTCCTGAACAGGAGGAGGCTTCAGGCTTGGGCAAACAGCTGTGGCTAATGGGAGACATGTCTGCTAAGAGCGGTGGTCATGGTGGCTCATGGGGTTTTGCTGGTGGATCTACCTAACAGGGTGGCCCAGAGTGAAGGGGCGCCTACCCTTCCTCCCTGAGGGACCACTAGTGGCTGAGCACGTGCCCCTCTTTTCCCCCCACATTCTGACCCCTGGAAGCAGCAGACAGGGCCGGTTTTCCAGGCTGCTGGGAAGAAACACAAGCCCCTGAGGCAACCTGAAAGACGGTGGCCTGAAGGGTCAACCCCTGCTGGGTTCAGCTTAAGGTGATTCACAAACAATAAACAACCCTGGGGCTCCTTAGGAATTCATATGGAATCAAGCCGTTGGGTAATGTGGGTACTTAGGGCTCAGAGCTAGCCCATTTTGTATATTTGTGAATATGTGACCTTCCTGTGTAATGTAAAAAATTAATAAACAGAAGCCCCAATTAAATAGAGTTGGGAGACCAGGAGGTGGAGCTCTCCAGCCCTGTGATGGTAGCAGAGCCCAAGAGAAAAAAAGATTCCTCTTCTTTCCTGGCAACGACTCAGTCAGTGAAAAGCCTTGGACCCTTTTTTATTGCAGACCTCCCATCTTCCTTTTCCTGTCTGTAAAATGTGCAGGAACTTGCATGTGGCTTGCCATGGTTGCAGAAAAGCCGTGAGTCAGGTTTCTTCAATGTCTTACCAAGGGATATAGCCGGGGAGACAGACTCTGAGAGAGCTCTGAGAAACTGCTCTGAAAGGCATTGGTGGGGGGGGGGGGGGGATGTGAGCGTATCTGTGATTTTGGCAAAGGGTACCTGCAACCAAGCTCACATCTCGGTAGAAGGCTGCTGCTGGTCACAAGGAACAGACACCTTAGTTCATCGTTTTAGTGCTTTTCGAAGTATGGGAAGATGCAAGAATCCAGGTTCTTGAAAATTTCTCCTGAAAATATCTATCTGAAGGCCTGTTCTGCCGGTTTTCCCAGAGCACAGAGTGCCCTATTCCTGATCTTTGCTAGGAAGGTGCGTTTCAGTTGCTTCAGTTTGTGTTGGAAAAGAAGTAGAAGCGGGGGAAGGGACGGCAATATGGTGATTCGGAAGAGTCGTGATTAGTGCTGCCTTCAGCTGGGAAATACCGCACGGGAAGCCGGGAGGGCTCCGGGGAGGATGCTGGTGAGACATCCAGGAAATTACCGGAAACTTTCCTGCCCCAGCTGACGACGTAAACACTTCCAATTTATTAAGAGGAGGCACTGTGGTTCCACTGAACCGCAAGATGCTGTGGGGAGGGGCAGAAAGAGCTGCACGAAGTGAGGAGTTCAGAAAGCTTTGTACTTTTGTCGGGCAGATCGGTTGCCGATCTTGAGCCACTGCGAGAATACGAGCAGAGCTCTCTGTAGACAGCGGGAAATGCTTCAAAACTGGGAAGACAAGTAGACAGGGAGGGAGTTTGAAGGAGCATACTGGGTACCCAGGGGCAAGTGTATACAGAGGAGTGATAGCCTAAAGGAAGATCAGAGAAGCTAGGGCATGAGCGAAGTCCCCAAACCCAGTTTCACGGAGCATGGCCCTACTTTAGAAAAGAGAAAGAGACAGTGACTAATTTTGAGCCACATAAGAGGGGATTCTGGGCTTGGAGGACCTGTAAGAGTTCTGATGTCCCAGGAAGACCTGGCTATCAGATCGTGAAGAGGCTCAGAGAGCCAGTTCTCACCTATGAACACCACTGGGCAGGGGGGTCGCCCCTCCCTCCCTGACCTGCCCTGGGTGCCAGGCTTCTCTGATTTGTGGCCTCTTGTGTCTTGGGAGCAGGTAAGTCCAGAAAACAGGAGGGAAACTCCTGATGTGGGATTCCCAATTCCAGATCCTCGTTATTTCCTTCATCTGCTTCCTTGTCTCTATCGTAGCTTACATATCCTTTCCTATCAAAACCCGTGGATGCTCAGGTCAAACAGATACCAGGATCCTTATGGAAATGGAAAAGAAACTGATCTTTGAACAGTCTTAGACGATGCACCATTTTGCCTTGTGCTGCTACTGACAAGACTCAGGACTGGGACTTAGGCTGATCCGTTAGTCAGAAAGAGCAAACCTTACAGTCCCTGGAGTATTTGAAGGTTACTGGTCTCAAAAAGATACAGAGATGTTCCCCCCGACGATGGGGTCAGCCACCACAAGCCGGAAGTCTCCGCACTTCTGTGTCAGCTGGGATGCCACAGGGCTGCAGAGTCACAGGCACTCAGTTCTGAGAAGGAACAAGGTGGTTCTCCTTCAAGAGGCACCTGCACTAAACAGGGGAAAAACAGAAGCCCTTCCGCCACCACTCCCGCCCCAGGCAAACAGAGAGTGAGAGTAAAGAAAATAACAGAAAACGCATGTTGGTGAGGTTGTGGAGATGTTGGAACCCTATTGCGTTGTTGTGGGAATATAAAATAGTGCAAACACTATGGAAAACTGTGGCAATTCCTCAAAATACTGAACATAGAATTACCATATGATCCAGAAATTCCACTCCTGGCTATATACCCAAAGGAGTTAAAGCAGGAATTCAAACAAATATTAGCACACCTGTGTTCATAGAAGCATTGTT